>NW_025963552.1:2462327-4924655 GCF_910591885.1 Bombus terrestris | reverse complement strand
TAAGAGAACTCCAGTAAGGTATCCAGAAAAAGAAAACATGAGTGAAATCCATGCAAATTATTGTAGAGTAGATATCCCTTGTATACATTTGAGGAGGCGATTTGCTTGGCTAATGCTTTGGGTTATTTGTGCATAACTTCGGTTATCTTGGGGATCAGTGTTTCTGTTTATAGCGTTTGGTTCATATTGTGCTTTCAATGTTGTATCATTATCCGTTATATTAACACTTTCCTATAAATTTCTGGGGTGTTTGTTTGAATCTTTACTTGTTCTAATTTTGTTTGTTTTATTGTGTAATTGTCCTTCCCGACTATATTGTTTAATAATTAATAAGCGGGTCTATTATTTGGGCCTCAACAAATTTTGGTGGTGGTTTTGTAATGTGAGTTGAATGAGTTGTGGTTTTACTTGTCGGGTTAGCGTCTATTTCTTCCGTTAGTGAGCTGAAGAAGGTTCTTAATGGTAATTCTTGCAGCCATCTCTGCTTTTCTGTATCTAGGTTTCCTGCGGCACTTGTGTCTGGAGTTATTTTACCTTCTTTGTTATTCTTTGCTAGCTTCCAGTTTTCGTCCTGGTGACATCTTTCGTTATCGTACTGCACTCCTCCTGTCTCCACTGCTCTTCCATTTCTTCTATAACCATGTCGTTTTGATTATTATTATATTGCTGCTGTTGCTTTGAGCCTGGTAAATCTACCGACCTTTTTATATAATACTGTAGTATCGCGGAAATATTAGGTATACAATTTCTTTGATACTATTTATTATTTGTAATTTATATACAATAAATTAGTTATACAGATATTAATGAGACAGAAAACGATGGTTATTTAATATGGAACTAATTATGACAATCTTACTCTAATTCGATCACTCTCGCAACTGGACAACGCCAACAACTCAACCTCTCAGCTACGCTAGTAACTCACGCAATTCCACAACGCTAACAACTCTACTCTCAACAACGCTAACACCCCTCGCAACTCAACAACGCTAACCATTCTACTTTTCGACTCCTCGATTAACTCTGACCTCTCGACTCACTCTTACTTCTCGATTAACCGCTCAACGCTCCCGACCAACCGCTCAACGTTTCTCGATCAACAACTCTTTCAATTCAAATCGTCCCCCTCCATTAGCGCTATTTTTCCTCTCTCTTATCCCATCCTGTTAACGCTCCGCAAGAACTAGGTGACTTTAGTCACATAGGCTTTTTTTGTATGTAAACCAATAACCGAAGGATAGACGACATTGTTTTGGTTAGTTTCTAACCAGGTTTTTTCCTCACGATACTACAATACATTTCTCCTTCGGTTGCAATCTTAATTGTTGATATCTCCTGCTGTATTGCTGGACTTCCCCTCACTATCACTATTTGTTAATTTTATTTCACTTTGAAACACTTTTCTGAATCACTTCACTGGACCACACGATTGATTACACACGTCTGTTTACCTCGGTTGCCCGAGCAGAACTCATTACTAAAATGTTGTCATTGTAGTACTGTAAGAAGTAAATATTAGGTAGATCGGGAAGTTTTCTCGTCAGATTTTCTTTGCATATTTGTAACTTTATTTAAATGAGCGAATAATTAATACATTTGTATTTTAGTAGCCAAAATCTATACTGCACAAAATGATGTAGCATTCCTGAAAAAATTATCTTATGTATAATTGAACTAATATTAGTAATAAAATCTGACAAGCTGGTAGTAACAAATTACTATCAGTTCCAATAAATATTTCTGTACAGTAGTAACAAGTTTAATAATAAATCAACTATAAAATTTCACATTTGATATAATAATGAAACAGACGAAAATCTTTAAAAAGCTAAGTATTCCAAGTATGCAAAAATACGTTTAATCCCTCTTTTATTAAAGCAAATCGCGATTTCCAATTCCATCGAAAACGTATTTATTAAAATCCAAATATTAAAAGAAGTCATATCAAACTATTTTGTTTCCGCCATATACAATTTTCACAACAATAATAAGGACTGTACTTACGAAGTGACACAAAAACTAAAGAAATTCTCATTGGATTTATCCATAATAATCCTGTGCACGATTTCCAACGCAACCTGTTTCGCACAATGTTCGTTCGCAATATTCCGGCCCCAATAGAAACTGCTGTGAAATTTTACCTGATACGCCATCTTAAACTTTCCCTTCCAACAAAATTGCTCAACTACTAAGAGTCTCGAAAATTCCGGGACATCGTTGACCGTTCGCACAAAAACATTAGAAATTATAATGAGACTATTTATTAACGCAACTTGCGTAAGCTGCGTTGCATTCTCATAATGTGATCTCAGTAGTTATAATGAAAAGCTGAATGTAATCATTAATATAAATGAAGTCTTTAGAAGAAAAATAGTACACGTGATAAAACATTTAATTTGAGAAAATTAAGTTTAACAGAAACAATGCAAACATCAACTTCATCTACCTCAAACATTTACTTCACTATATTCTAACAAAATTCTCATATTTGCCTTCTTATCCCATTTAGAAACTCTTTTTTTGTTCTGGTCTTCTTACAAAAACTTTACTTCCATATAGATGTAGATTTTCAACACTTGGTTTTCTCCCGAAGAATATTTCAAAAGGTGTCTTTCTCTCTATAGTATTTGCCAGTATTCGATTTTTCAAGTATATCGCTGTACAAACTATTTCCGGCCAGTACCTTCTAAGTACTTTCGCTTCCGCTAACAAGCAACGCGCCATGTCCATCACTGTTCTATTATACCTTTCCGCTGTCCCGTTTAATTCATGTACGTAGGTTGGGCAATTATTTATTCTGATACCTTTATCTCTAGCAAATTTATAAACTCGATTATTCAAGTACTCTTTTCCTTTATCGCATCTCAATATTTTTAACCTCTTGCCCGTTAAATTCGCACCTTCATTTACATACTGTACGAAACAATCAAAGACCTCATCTTTTGATTTTATACAATAAATTCTAGCTATCTTACTATAATCATCGATAAATGAGATAAAATATTTCTCTTCATTGAATCCGGTAGTCTTAAAGGGACCGCGCAGTCCGTATGAATAATTTCCATTATCTCCCTAGCCTTGGTTCGAATATTTTTGAATGGTAAATTATGCATTTTACTTTCTATACACACCCTAAATTTCAAAAATTCCTTTTCAAATTCATTCGGTATACCAGTCACTAGCTGCTCTTTACCCAAAATATTTAAGTATTTAAAATTTACGTGTCCTAGCATCTTATGCCATCTTTTCTTTTCACTCATACCACTACGTTCGGCACGGTTTGCTAAGTGCTCCTTCCCTTTCAATATACTTTTCATTCCATATGTTCCATTCTCTTTGAACGCTACAGCTGTAAGTTTATTGTCCTCATCTATTACTTTTGCAATATTTCCTTTTGAAATAGCCGTATTCTTATTATCTGTTAATTTACTAAACTGATCAAATTTTCGGACATTTCTTTCGCGTAAAATACTTTACTCATATTTATTTTATTTTGTCTTCCAAATACTTCAAAGTAGCTTATAACATTTTGTAGCTTTTAACATTTTTTAACTATTTTTGTTGCCTTTATCGATCTATTATCGCCTAAATATATATTTACCGATTCCTTAAGGTCGATAGATTTATCAAAATAATTGACATCGTTAATTATGTGATCTGTACAACCGCTATCGAATAGCCACATTATTTCGTTCTCACCCATCTCATTCGTCTTGCTGCTGTATGCTGCGTATGTCGCGTAAAATAAAAAGAAATTTAAAAGAAAGAAGAAAACTTTATTTTTTCCTCGTTTATACACTTATAAGACACTTCTGAGCTCTAAGCGTGATCTTTCGAGACTGAGGCTCTTACAATATTTTTACTTTCGGTGGCATCTGTTTCTTCTTTGTTTGTCATCCCCCATTATCGCCACTACCCTGTAGGCGTACGTGACCGTTGCTACGCTTCTAGAACATTCGGTGGAAGGACCGTTAGGACATAGATGACTCTTTAGGCACTTCGGCGATATACATTATCGCCAAGGCCGCCACATCTTTGTCTCCATCATCGGTCCATCGGGTTCAAAGTACGCCGGTCGTGACAGGTCATCCTCAACGACAAACTCACAATCTATGAATCTGAAGTAACTTGATAACGGATATTCCACTGAAGATCCATTTCTACGGATATCAAGGTAAAGCTTGATTCTTTGGCAATCAAGACTCAGACGAAGTAACAGTTTTTTGAGAAAAAAAGAGGAGAAAAGAAAAAATGTCTAAAGCGTCAAGTAAAGACGGCGAAATTAGTCTAAAGCAAATACTAGACGCGATACAGAAACAGAGCGAAATTCACGCGAGAACTACCGCCGAAGTGCAAGAACACATCCAAACACTAACTAAACAAGCAAGTGAAGAAATCGAAATGCTAAAAAAAAAAGAAAAAAACAGTTGCCAAATTGATGGTAGGCATTGGAAGTCAGGAAATAGTTATGTAGTATCGTAAAAAGAAGATCTGACTAGAGAACGACCAAAACAGTGTCGTCTGTCCTTCAGTTGTTAGTTTACATATAAAAAAAGCCTACGTGACTAAGGTCACCTATTTCTCAGGGGGAGAGGGGGGGGTGGCACGGTGAGATTAAGGAAAGGAAAAAAAGAACGCTAGAGGAGAGGGACGATATGGGTTGAAAGAGTGAGTCTAGGGGTCAGAGTTAGTCGAGAAGTCGAAGAGTAGAGTTGTTAGCGTTGTCGAATTGCCAGAGTGGTTGAAGTAAAATAAGATTGTTGCGTTTAGTTCAAGTTAAACAACCACCGTTTTCTGTCTAATTAATATCTGCTTAGTTTATTTATTATAAATAAATTATAAATAGTGTCAGGAAAATTTATACCTAAATTTCGCCGATACTACAGTTATGACCAAAGATTCCAAGCCTGTAACGAACACCACAAAAGAAACCGCGAAATCAAGAAATAGAGATCGTGTACCTGTAGCAAGGGCACCCGAAACGATATTTGATCCTGAAAGCGAAAGTGATGACAAATATCAAGATTACAATGAACCACAACACCAGACTATGTTATCAGTAAAAGGCGCAATTTAATACATTCCAATTTTAACCATGATGTTGGAGTACAAAATTTCATAAAAGAAGTACGTGCTATGCGAATGCGTTATTTACAAAAAGTTTTGCTATTGTAGTATCGTGGAAAATTTAGGTATAAATGTTTTCTGATGCTATTTATAATTTTTAATTTATTACAATAAATTAGTTATACAGATATTAATGAGACAGAAAACGATAATTGTTTAATATGGAACTAAATGTAACAATCTTATTCTAATTCGACCACTCTCGCAACTGAGCAACGCTAACAACTCGATCTTTCAGCTACGCTAGTAACTCACGCAACTCGACAAACGTCCAACGCTTCTCGACCAACAACTTTTTTTAGATTCAAACCGTCCTGTTAACGCTTCGCAAGAACTAGGTGACTTTAGTCACATAGGCTTTTTTCCCTATGTAAACTAACGAATGAAAGACAGACGACATTGTTTTGATCGGTTTCTAACCAGGCTTTTTCCTCACGACACTACACTATTGAAAGCCATTAAAGTCGATAAAATAGTTGGCAAAGCCGCGCAATGTATTCGGAACATAACCATTGAAAATTATGCAAATTTACATAACGCTTTGAGATCCAACGTAAAAATTCAATATCTAACGAATACGGCGAACAATTACGCGATTTGAAATAAGAACGCGGCGAATCCGTTTAAAGTTTCAACATCCGATTTCACTGCATATTAAACAAACTTACTTATGCAATATAATTAACGAAAATCCACAATCAACTACACGACGAATAATGATTGAGGCCACCATGAGAAAAGTAGGTCGAATTTATTTGAAAGGACTTCGACACGATATAGGACGCATACTGTTAGCAAACGAATCATCTTCATTGAGCGAAACAGAAAAGAAAGGCGCCGACATTGAAAGATACCTGCGAGGGGAACAAAAGGAATGGTGAAGGACATGTACTCGACCGCCAGCAACGTATAATCAACGTAGTAACAGACCGACGCAGACAAACGACCGACCACTACCTGCCACAGGTAATAGTCCGATCAACAAAAATGTTTTACCATTTTCTAAAATGGAACGTATACCATTTGCTGTTCGACAACAAGTAAAATGTTTCAAATGTAATAAATCGGGATACGTGGCTCCACAATGTCAAAATTTTCGATTTTCAATTTTTTTTTCAAGCCAAAGAAACCTACTATCCCCACGAGTAAACCAGATGGGAACAGACGAGAACGAGGATGCACAGCAACAGGGAGAAATTTTTTTTTTTATTTATTTATTGAAATTCACAATTTGTCCAATTTGGACATTTGGTAGAATTTGTTAACAGTTATATTAACATGTTGGTGGCTACCCTCAGTGGGGTACCATCCTCGCGTTTGCTAGGTTATATCCTTTATGAGGTCTGCTGGGTGCTTCCTTTTTAGCCTTCTGTCCATGTTTATGGTTTTGAACGTTTCCGCAGCTAGCCGGTTTGGGTGTGTTGCTATTCTTGATTTCTATTTTTCTGCGTATCTGTTAGTTGCTTCCTTGACCGTTGGGATTCCCAGATCTACAGGGAGAAATGACAACGCAAGCCCAAGAATATCAAGGGTTAACACAACAACTGGACGACTACTAACAATACCATTCAGAGGAATTGCAAAAGAACGTATTCAGTTAATTGATACCGGAGCAGGGATAAATTTAATCAAAGAAAATAAATCGGACACTAAGATATTCAAATCAGACGAACCTCAAACTTTTTATATGGGACAAGAGAAATATTTCACTGATAGATTTGTTGGAATCATTGCTTTTGGTAAACCTCATAAATTTTGCGCAGTACCTAACGATTTCCCTTTGATTGAAGACGGAATTATAGGATTACCATGTCTTGAACAATATCAATATGAAATTTTAAATGATAAAATCAGATTGGACAATAACGTTTTGTATTTTCAGAAACTTAGAGTTGTTCAACCAAGAGAACGGAGTGTTCAAACTATCTACCTCGAAGGCAAGCCGACGCGAACATGTTTCTTCAATTCTAGTGACATATTCAATATAAATATTCAATTCAAATATAGAACCTGAACTTCGTATACCTATTGAAAAGATTTTAATTCATTATATCAATGTGTTCAATTTAGAGACTGATCTTTTATCTTGTACAAATTTGCACAACACAAGATAACTTTGGAGCAAGACAAAATCATAAATACTAAATCGTATAGACCCCCGGAATGCCTTAAAGCTGAAATCGAGAACCAAATGAAAGAAATTCTAAGTAATAATATTATCGAAGAGTCAGATTCGCTTTACAATTCGCTTGTTTGTGTAGTACCTAAGAAATCAGACGCCTCAGGCAAACAGAAATGAAGAATTGTGATAGATTTCAGAAGACTAGACAAACTAACCGATCAAGACGCATATCCTTTACCAGATATCGAAGACATTCTTAGTCAGTTAAGAAACGCGAAATTCTTCTCAGCTCTAGATCTGTCATTAGGATTCCACCAAATTTCTATGAATCCCAACTCATATAAATATCAGGTCTGTAAATATGAAACCGGAATTTGCCTTTAGATGGCCCTAGCTGACAATGTAGTTATCACTAAACTGCGTCATTGATGCCAAAAGTCTTTGTTGACATCTCACAAACATTTTCGACTCAGAACAATACAAGTTTCATAGCAACAGCATAATTTGTAATATCGTTGAACATGGTTACAGTAAGCATGCTCTTGGTAAATCACAGTGCTTTGAGTGGTTTAAAAAAATTCAGAAGTGGCAATTTTGACGTGAGGAACGAAGAACGTGGAACGTGGAACGTGATCTATTATTAGCTGTTAAAACCTGGTGAAACCGTTAATACGGAGCTCTACCAACAATAAATGATCGATTTGAATCAAGCTTTGCGTGAAAAACGACCAGAATATCAATAAAGGCAACACAAAGTAATTCTGCTTCATGATAATGCACCATCACATACAGAAAAACCGGTCAAGGAAACGATCGAAGTGTTCAGTTGGGAAATACTTTCGCACGCGGCTTACTCACTAGACTTGGCTCCGTCCGATTACCATTTATTTACATCGATGGGACACGCGCTTTCTGACCAGCACTTCACATCTTACGAAAATGTACGAAAATGGCTCCATGGCTGGTTTGCCTCAAAAGAGCGACAGTTTTTTTGGCGTGGCATCCACCAATTGCCAGACAGGTGAGAAAAATGTATAGCTAGCGATGGGCAATACTTCTAATATAATATTATTAATCATTTTCATACAATAAACGTGTATTTTCTATACAAAAATTCCGGTTTCATATTTACATACCTGGTACACTGCATTCTCCACACCATAAGGCTACTTCCATTATAATCGCATGCCATTCGGACTGAAAAACGCACCCGCAACTTTTCAACGAATGATGGACACAGCATTAAGAGCGTTAGTCAATGTTAATCGTTTCGTACATCTAGACGATATTATAATTTTCGAAGATACAATTCAAAAACATAGTCAAAATTTAGCAATAGTTTTGCAAAGACTTAGAGAACTAGGACTCAAGATACAGTCTGGTAAATGCGAATTCCTCAAAGCTTGAATATTTAGGACATTTAGTAACAGTCGAAGGAGTTAAACGAAACCCGAAGAAAATCAAGCCCGTGAAAGATTTTAGGACGCCGAGGAACCCAACCAAGGTCGAATCATTTTTAGGACTGACCGGCTATTATAGAAAATTTATACGTAACTTTTCCAAGATAGCCAAACCATTGACCGACTCAATTAAGAAAGATATTAGCTTTTACTGAACGAACAAACAACAAGACAGTTTTGAATCGTTGAAACAAAAATTATATGAGGCACCGATTTTAACTTACCCAGATTTTACAAAGACCTTCACGCTAACGACCGACGCGAGTAACGAAGGACGAGAAGCTGTTCTCTCACAAGATGGACGCCCATATTGTTTTATTTCAAAAACACTCAACCCACCTGAGAAAAAATTACACGGCAAATGAAAAAGAACTTTCAGCAATCATATGGGCGATGAAAAGGCTAAGACAATATCTGTTAGGACGTAAATTCATAATTAGGAAAAACCATCAGGCTTTGAAATGGCTAAACGATTGTAAAGATCCTTAATCACGTTTAATGAGATGGAGATTAAAATTAGAAAAATACGAATACGAGATTGAATACGTAAAGGTAAAGATAACACGGTAGCCGATAGTTTATCCAGAGCTCACGCAATCACAAAAACAGACATCCATGTTATAGATCGTACAGAGCATTTCAATGAATGCAAGCAAGCGGCAAGAATTCATGGAAGACTTGATTTGAAATCAAACGACAATTCCTTTTATCAATTGACCAAAGACGAGCTAGGTGAATATAATGAAACAATTTGGCTTAGGAAAATCCATTCGATTATTCAAAATTATACCAAACTTAGAATAGGTGACAACACGTTTTCAGAATTAGAAAAAATTCAGTTGAAACTCATAAATCTTTATTTCAATGATACATAAAAAATTAATTTTTGCGTGGGAACCAATAAAAGAGTTAACAGAAGCAGAAGTAGATACAATTCTATGTGAAAATCATAATGAAATTATGATTATAGGACACTTAGGAGTGCAAAAAACATCAAAAAATTAAAGAAAAATATAAAATAGCAGATTTAGTGGAAAAGGTAGAAACTTTTATCAAAAATTGTGATGCATGTTAAAAGAAAAAACTAACGCGAATTCGACCCAAGGAAATACCAATTATTTCAGACACACCTTTGCAACCAAACGATAAAATAGCAATGGATATCATTGGACCAACGATGAAAACAAAACGAGGAAATCAATTCATACTTTTGATTCACGACGAACTGACAAAATATTTAATATTAGTACTTTTGAACACCCAACAGACAGAGTCAATTATTAACGCTATTTTGGTACACTACAGTTATATTTTCTCAGCACAAAGAACAATTTTGACGGATCAAGGACAAAACTTTGTGAGCGAACTAATGATTAAGTTTGATGAAGCTTTCAAAATCAAACAGAATAAAACCACATCTTTCCACCCTCAAGCCTACGGATCCCTAGAAAGAACGCATGCTGTAGTGAAAGATTTGATACGAACTAGTTTACGCGATAACAATAGAGAATGGGATGATGTTTTGAATTTTAATTGTTTAAGATATAATACTTCGATTCACGAAGCTATTCTTCTCGCCATTTGAATTATCTTTCGGAAGGAAAGCTAACTTGCCCTTCGTGATAGCCAAAACTATGGGTTTAAGGGCATATTCTAGTCTACAAATTCGAAAAAATCGAAAAAAATTTTTTTTATATTTCCAAAGTATCGACATTCAAGAATATGCCCTTAAAAGGATTTTTCAAAATTTCAAATATTTTATGAGTTACAGCTATTTTTACATTTGCTCCAGTCCGACCGGAACAAATGAACAGTAGACGGTAGACGTTGCCCGAGTACCTACGTATGAATATACCTCATGAAATATTTATTGTATTTTATCCCCTTTTAATGTATTTTTGATTCAATGATTCAATTTGAACTATATTTGGGTTCTGAAACCCAAAATAATAACGAATCGTTAAATTCGTTAATATGGACTTTTGCTCCGAAGCGCATCCACGCAGGAACGCAGACAATTCAAATTTTCACTTTCCTTGCAGTATGTATTTTTAATGAAGCTTTTATACCCATATTAAAAATCTTAAGTGTCATGGGAATCACGATTGGCCCAGAAACTCGTGAGGTCGCAATCAGGCGAGACGAGGTTCGTATCGAGCGCTCTGAACTCCGAGCTTCAGAGGCATCAAAGGAAGCCAGGACTGCTCGTCTCCATGAAAGAACTTCGGACAATGAGCATTTTCAAGTAGAGGAAGGTTTCTTGTAGGGAGTAGGAATCGCCGATTAAAAATATGTAAGTATGCTGTACCATTCTATGAGTAATATTGCCGGAAACTTGTCTCAAAACTTTAAACGTGTAGAGAGAGAGATTATGTTCTTATTCATAATGATCATGAGAAAAATAGGTTGGACATTGAATGGTTAGGGCCATGCAGAATTCACCAAATTAAAACTCCGTATTACGGGATTTTGATTGATAGTGTTATTAAGAAAATCCATGGTAATCGTTTGAAAACTTATTTCTCAGAACGAGATCCACCCTAAAGTAATTCTCAGTATTAGCACCATTGATCCAACCAAAAATCCTGAATTGCCTTTTGAAAAACATGAAACTATACAAAACAAAGTTCCAATGCAGCTGGTGACGCTATTGGATGTTATAAAGCAATTGAAAAAAAAGAAAAAAAAAAAAGAATCTGGCTTCAAGAATACGGAGATCCAAGTAGCAGATAAAGGAGATCAAAGATAAAGGTCATTCAAAACACCATTAAAAGACCGACAGTTCGAGTCAACATTTATACCGAGGTGCCAACTTCAAGGGGACGCGTCAGGGGAATCGTCGATTGGAATCGAAAGTTGTACGTAAAGAGTCGAAAGCGGAATTTGTTAATAAATATACTGTTAAACACCACCGAGTATTTCTTTGGCACCCTACACGCACATATAACATTATCGGAAAATATAAAAAAAGCAATATATAAGTAAGCGTGTATGCGAGAATGATACAACGTATGGTGATAATCGTTTAATGCTAAAAAGATATTTTCTTGATGTATACGACCATAGCTTATTAACACTTAGTCAACCGCGCCCGCACAGGCCAACCTATACGCTGTCCACCGTGCATTTTTCTAAGTAAGGACTAATATTCACTAATACTTGAAAAATAGAGAAGTCTACAAATTATTTAAATGGTCAATTATATTTTGCGGTAATGATTTTGTTTAACGAGTTCACATATTGTTTATACAAAACATCAAATTAAAAGTATAAAAAGATATAGTCAAAATTAAAAACTTTAAATCTGATTGTTCGATTGGCTAAGTGTTGAGAAAAGTAAAAAGAGCCAACGCCACACGGAGTTTCCAAGCGGTCACCCATCTAAGTACTAACCGTGCCCAGCGCTGCTTGACTTTCGTGATCGGACGAGAACGAGTATTTCCAACGCGGTATGAACGTTGGCTGAGGTAATCAGTTTTGTTATTTCATGTTATCGAATAGACTAAATATTTAAGAAAACATACATGTATATATGAGGATAAATGCAAACAGATATATAAAATTTTTATTAATAAAACTATTCACTTGAAAGGACACATTGATAGACCTGGCGACGCTTCGGCTCTCATGACATTGTTTATGGTTTGTCCGATATCTTAGGCCTTTTTGTCCACGATACTACATATATATGTATAGCTGTTGTGTGTGAATGAAGAAAACTATTTGTATTTCGGAATCCTCTCTATACCTTAATAATTATATTTTCCCCATTACGTAGGGCGATTAGGATCCACCCCTTAAACTTCAACACCAACAAACGCAGCCAGTAAGAACTGCAAGCATTCGACCAAGAAGAGTCTTTTTTAGTCTTGAGTCTAGTCTTATGTATAGTTTGGCTGTGATTTGAACTTCATTGTAATATTATACTTAATCATTTTCGTGAATAAAAGCCTACAAAATTATAAAAACATGGTCAAGTTAAGTTATTTCTTCTTTGTCATAAATTTTACGTGACACTGTACTAGTCAGGTGACACCGTAGAACGACTTCTTTGGTCTACATACAGTCATTGTCGGTGATAAAGCGCAAATGTCGGAAGAAGCAGAAATGATCGGAAAACTTGAATAGGGTTTAGCCGCGCTCGACAACAAAACTTTCCAACGATATCACCGAAGCGCAAGTGCCAACAGGCCTAATGAGCCATCGATATTCGTACGGTCCTTCCGTCGAATATTTGGAAGATGGCGTAGGTGGCAACGGTGACGGACGCGTAACGAACGCGTGCATGGTAAAGATATTAACGGATGACAAAAAGAAACGAAACGGATCAAGAAATCAGTTGAGTTGTAACCGAGGGGAGAGAATCGTCAGTTGGAATCGAGAGTTGTACGTAAATACATCAGACATCTGTACAGACATCTGTTGCATCGTACAGTATCTACAGAGTATCTCCGAGTATCTCACGAGTATTTATTTCGCGATTTTATTCTGCGAATTATATTTTGTATAATACTAACGACTCGCGTATATGGCTGTACAATAATTTATTATTTTAAATATATTCAACTGTTTCAACAACGAGCAATCTCGTCCTTTAAACCTCACGCACTAAATACTCACGTACTAACTGTCCTCCAAATTGACATGCAGATGTCTGTAATCGAAAGCAAGAATTGTTAATAAATATACTGTTAAACACCACCGAGTATTTCTTTGCCACCCTACACGCCCTACACCAAAATCACCTCAGGACTGACGGCCATCAATATATTTCGGCACCACAGAAGTCGACCGAAGAGTTAAGAGTCGTCAATTGAAAGTTGTTATATCACACTCTGTCCTAACATTCTTAACCGTCACTCTGTTGAATTCATATAATACCAGGTATGTAAATATGAAAGCGGAATTTTTGTATAGAAAATACACGTTTATTGTATGAAAATTATTAAAAATATTTTATTCGAAGTATTGCCCATCGCTAGCTGTATATTTTTCCCACCTGTCTGGCAATTGGTGGATGCCACGCCAAAAAAACTGTCGCTCTTTTGAGGCAAACCAGTCATCGAGCCATTTTCGTACATTTTCGTAAGAAGTGAAGTGCTGGTCAGAAAGCGCGTGTCCCATCGATGCGAATAAATAGTAATCGGACGGAGCCAAGTCTGACGAGTAAGCCGCGTGCGAACGTATTTCCCAACTGAACGCTTCGATCGTTTCCTTGACCGGTTTTGCTGTATGTGATGGTACATTATCATGAAGCAAAATTACTTTGTGTTGCCTTTTTTGATATTCTGGTCGTTTTTTTACGCAAAGCTTGATTCAAATCGATCATTTGTTGTCGGTAGCGCTCAGTATTAACAGTTTCACCAGGTTTTAACAGCTAATAATAGATCACGTTCCACGTTCCACGTTCTCCGTTCCTCACGTCAAAATTGCCACTTCTGAATTTTTTAAACTACTCAAAGCACTGTGATTTACCAAGAGTATGCTCACCGTAACCATGTTCAACGCTATTACAAATTATGCTGTTGCTATGAAACTTGTATTGTTCTGAGTCGAAGATGTTTGTGAGATGTCAACAAAGACTTTCGGCATCAATGACGCAGTTTAGTGATAACTACATTATCAGCTAGGGCCATCTATAGGCAAATTCCGGTTTCATACTTACAGACCTGATAAACTCTGTCACCATATCTAAAGTCTGAATTTTTCTTACCTTGCTCGTGAAACGTTTAAACCTAAGTGAAATCATTCGAACGACACGAAGAAACGATCAGTGATTTCTTAATTTCACTACTCCCCGTGCCGTCAACGTAACACAAGTACTCTAATCCAGAAACAGCAGTCATATTACTACCAGAGCGTATTGAAAAAATAAATAAATAACTGTAAGATAAAAGCAAACCCCAGTCAATTTAATCAAATTACATTTACACTTGGAAAACGGAAATCACCTAATATTCAATTGAATGGCACACACATAACACAAACAAAGCAAATTGAATACTAAGACTCCACTTAGACTCATAACTTACACGAAAGCCACTGTATTTTCGAGCTTTCGCGGGAAGACGCGGTCGCGAGAAAACGCGTCAACGGGAGTCATAAATTCCCGTTACGATTGTAATAATCGACACCAGGAATACATCGATCCCCTTATCTCGGTTGGGATAATAGGGGTGAATGGTGTAGTATAACACTGCGATTAACAGGGTTATAAAATTTATATTTCCAACATATCATTCATCTTCATTCAATCGATTAATTCTAAAATACTATACTCATTAATCACTATTTCACTAAATCTAAATTAAACTCAATTTAAGACAATTATCTATATAATCTATTCCCCCCAAAATAGATTAATATCCAATACTCAAATATGACATCCAATTCAAATTTAATAAAGTCCAATTTTTTATTTTCTGTATAGCTAACAAAAATCAATGATATTTCTACATATACTATATTCTCTCAAATTTAAAAATTCAACTTTTTATTATTTTCTATACTACTAATTTCAAATAAATAACATTTATATACATATTCCATTTATTTACATCCTTAAAAATTCAATTTTTATTATTTTCTATATTACTAATTCAAAATAAACGATATTTGTATACATATCACATTCATCTTCATCCAATCGATTCTAAAATCCTATACTCATTAACTACAATAATTCGATTTTTTAATTTTCTATATTACTAATTTAAAATCAATAATATTTACAATCTTTTATTAATTTATAATTATTAATAAATTGAATTGAATTTATATATATACAAAATTTATTTATATAAAAAAATTTTTTAATTAAAAATTAATAATATGTTTATATTTAAATAATTTAAATAAAAATATATTTAAATTAATTTTAATTTATAATTAAATTATTTAAATAAATATATTATATACTAATTATTGACTATAAAATTTCCATTTTTTTAAAATGGAAATTTTATTAATTTATAATTATTAAGAAATTTAATTGAATTTATATGTTCTATATACAAAAAGTTACTGGATGAAGCTTTGGTTAATTATAACGAACTGGGAATAACAATTTATATTTAAAATATAAATTACATAATTTATTATACAAAAAATATCAACAATATTTAAGTTAATAGTTTTGTCAAATGTTACGATAAAACAAATCGTAGTCACTGTAAAAATAAACATTCGAAATTATCGGCGACGATCTATAAATCTTTTGACTATAGCTCAAAATCAACGTTCCTCCGGTATAGAATGTGACTAACAAAATAATGTCACACTCAGATGTGAAAGACAGTTTCCTATTCTGTTTGCTACAAGATAGGTTAAATTTAGATCTTTTCTTATCGATAATATAAATCTTCATCTATTCTTACAACATACTTGCTAATTTTGACATATAGATTACGCACTATACATAAACAATATTTACATGTAATATTTCGGTACATGAAACATTGTTTTCCACACAACTGTTTTTTTGCTTGCACTCTTCGATTGTAAAAATAGATACTATAAGAACTTATTTTATATTGTATATAGCAGTACTATTCAAATCTAATGTCAATTAATTTTTAATTGAATATTCTAATATGAATAAGAACCTTTGTAAATAAAACACATTTTTATCTCCAGTTCAAGTATATGTTTTTTGAATTAAAATTAATCGACAAAACAAGTAAAAGCTATATTTATTCTAATTAGAATATTCGAATTTTTTATATATGCTACTATTTCTTTTTTCTAATCGAATATATATTTTTTTACCCTCGAGTAGGTAGCAATGAATCTGGTTTTATTCGAAGACGCTATGTACCAGGTTTGTAAAATAAGTCGCATTCTGGAGTCACCAAGCGGAAACGCATTGCTTGTTGGTGTTGGAGGAAGCGGAAAGCAATCTCTTTCTAGCCTTGCGTCTTTCATCGCAGGCTTAGAGGTACTTCGGCAATAATTATTTGTAAAGTTCTCAAACACCATGCAATTGTAACTAATCCTTATCTTTAAGAAGAGTTGAGTATCTGTGCGAATTTTCCATAAATATCACCACCTTTTCAGACGCGAAAACTGCGACACTTACCTATTATGAAAGAAATGTAAAAAATGAGCAATTAACAAAGTAATAGAACAATAAAGGTAATTATACGCCTAGAAAATTTCAACGAGCTAAAAATATATTATCAAGATCAAAATTCTAAACAACGTTTTTCTATACACAAAATCACCTATACACAAAACTAGCTCCTATCGCCTAATTAGTCTTCTACCTACTTTGTCAAAACTATCCGACAAGATGCTAACGAATCGACTCCTTCCACTCCTAGAGGATCTGAAAACACTGCCAGATCATCAATTCGGTTTTCGGAAGCAGCATTCCACAATAGAGCAAATCCACCGAATAACACATCAGTCAAACCCTCGAAAAGAAAAAATACTTCTCAGCGGTATTCCTTGATATTCAATAGGCATTGGACAAAGTATGGCATGAAGGGCTTCTTTACAAACTTAAGAAAATCCTACCACACACCACTACAGCTCTGCCCGAGCAGCCGAGCTAAACGAACGTGTGAAACAGAGCTCCAGTGAAAGTGCGGCAAGAGGGAAGAGAAAGCGGCAAAGTAAACGCCCCGACAAAACGTGGAATCATGTAAATTCCACCGATAAAAATAACTAATAAAGGAGAAACATACTTTATAAATAGAGCTACAGGCTCTACAGAGGCAGAAAAAAAGACGTCAACATGGAAATATCACAAGCCAATGACGTGAACAAGGAACCAACACACCACGAAGAAAGCTAGACGGTGGAAACTTCCAGCAAAAAACCCAAAGTAACCCCGTTCGCAAGCGGGAGGAAAACCGAAATATCAGAAAAAAACAATGGCTGCAGGATATCAATCTGCATAATTCATTTAGCGCACTGCCAGAAGAGACAGCAACGGACTCAACGGAAAGTCCGACAACCCGCATCGCTAAACCACTATCAATATACATAGATGCGAAAATAATAGACCCCCTCATTGAACTGCTAAACAACACGGCAGGGAAAAAAAAACTACACCATTAAACAAACAAAAATAGATCAGGTGAAAGTTCAAACCAACACCCCAGACACATTCAGAAAAGTGGCAAGATCACTACAGGATAAAAATGCAGGGTATCACACCTACCAGCTCAAAACCGACAAAAGCTAAAAAGCAGTAATCAGGGGATTACACTCAAAAACAAACACCGACAACATAAGCGAAGAGCTAACAAAAATCGGACACCAGGTAAGGTCAATAAGCAACATAAACAAGTATGATACCAAACAACCATTACCGCTGGGATCAGTCATGATGATCCGAAATTGACTGGCATCAGTCAAAATAACTGATTCCACAATTTTATAAATATGTCAATCCTCGTTTAGAAATCGTGGTCCCAGATGAATTAATTATACCGAAAATGCACTGCATATAACATGAACTCTTTTTGTAAGAATGTAATAAATCAATGAATATAAAAATATTCTATTGTTGCGTATTTTCTAAAGACCAGACATTTTGACTAGTTTTGGTAGAAATAACTTTATCGTAACTGTCGATAGTTTTAATATTAGTCAAGACCGTGCGAGTGAAAATTGTACCATACTCAGGTTAATGTTTAGCAGGCTAATGTTTGGAAAGTCGATAACCGGCGTTTAACGAATGGCATTTAAACAACCTGTTTACATTTGCATGTGCAATACTATGTCAAATAAAGAGGATGGAATTCCATTCGCTATCATTTGTTTCACATTATTGATATCATGGCCGTTTAGACAGCCTATAGATTACAAGAAATAGACCTACACTACTTTCAGAATAAATCATTATTAATTTTAGTAATTTTAAAACATAAATTTAAAAAACTTTTCTTAATCTAAATTTTTTATAATTGTTTGATTTCAAATTAAAAAAAATTTTCTTAATCTAAATTTTTTATAATTTTTTAATTTGAAATTTAAAAAAATTTTAAATTTAAATTATAAATTCTTTATAAATAAGAAAAATCACACTAAAGTATATGTAAATTTGTCGTTTCCCTAATTTTTCTCAAAAATGAACTTACACCACTTTCAAAATAAACGGTTCATAGTCGCTTCATAATCGCATTCGATTATTACTTATGAATAAACTTAATCTGTCTTCCTCATATTATTCTATTTCCATCTATTAAGTTAATCATTGTGATACTTCCTGATTGCAGGAATTAAAAGACCTTCCACAAAAATACAAGCCATCAGCTTCTTTGTTCATGTCACACGTGCATACTAGTGTTAATGATATATCTTCGCTTTATTTACAAAACGAGAGAAGATACAACTATACGACTCCAAAAACGTTCTTGGAGCAAATTTCTTTGTATTCGAAATATCACTAATTAAATTAAATATATAAAATAACGAATGATAGAAATATATAAAATTCTTAAAAATTTAAACTATCAAATATTTTAGTTATAACTGGTGTTGTAGACTTCCTAACCAGATCATAGAGTCTTAACTATGAAAGATGAATAATAAATAAATAAATAGATTAATCACAAATAGTTTACTTCTTAATGTAAATATATTTTGGCAATAAGTATGTGATTGTGAAAATCCAAAATTTTTAAAAACCTTTAGATTCCAACAAAATTAAAAATTTCTGTCGAAGTCCAAAAAAGAATTCCTTAACTGTTCGATAATTGATAATTGTTCTATTACTGTTTACGTGTGCGTAAATTCATTTTTTAATATGAAGACCAAGATTATGATGCATTAATTGTCATTTAAACAAACAATATTGAAAGCTTCAATATGTTATTTAAATTTTCGACGTTTAATGTTTAAAATATTCGGGCTTTTAAGAAATAGCAAATATTTCAGCAGAGAAATAACAATACGATAATGACCAGATTCGTCAGACTCGCACATAAATGCATAGATGAATTCAAGAAATTAATTGAGACTGACGTGTATCTTCAAGTGGTCTATTATTTAAATTTATCTTGCTCTTGTTCCAGATTATTACATCTCAGTTAGATTTATTAAATTATTTAGTATCATTAAGCGCCTTGTTCCCTCTTTTTTTTTTTTTTATTTACTAGTATTTTACAATCAATTCTCGCATTGAGAATTTTGAGTAATTTTCTCTGGCGTGGCGCAGTGACATGGGCAATTATTTATAATAGGTTAATACTTATTATAGATACGTATAATTTGCAAATAATTATTATAAATGAGTAAATATTACGTATTATAAATATCTAGTTGAATCTTGTGCCTAGGTCTAACGGGTAGTGTTTTTTTAGCTTGCGGATCTGGTCCGACATATTAAGTAATTTAGTAATTAGGGGGTTTCGATGTTTGTTGACTCTCGCTATATCTATTGCTATATTTTGTTATTTCTTCCTTGACTGTGGATATCTTGAGGTCACGATGTATTGCTTCATTGGCAACATACCAGGGTGCATATATTAAGGAACCTAACCTCTCATTTTAAGCAAATTACAATACTAAAGCTTTCTCAAAAAATAATGTCTTACACCTGACCAGCCTTAAACAAATCGTTAATTATTTACCTTGTCAAATTATATTTGAGGTATTAATAATTTCGTTATGTATATCGCTTTTTTATTTGCAAATGTTAATATACGCAAATACATCTATCCAAAATAGAATCCAAGATATTTTGAACTTTAATAATTTCATTATTTATCATATATTCAACGACAAGGGACATAGCAAACTTCACAAAGCTTGATCCACTATTTATATTAAATATTTAATTGATTTAGTAAATTTACACAAGGATATATGAACGTTAATCGATAGGTAAGCGAATTAAAAATGGTGTTAGCAGCCCAAGAAATCGAATTGAAAAAGAAGAATGAAATTGCAGATAAAATTCTTGCCGAAGTCCGAACAGAGAATACTAAAGCCGAAGGAGTATTGGTACTGTTTCGCTTCTTAAATCCGATCAAATGTCCAAAATTATTTTTATTTGCTTTTTGATAATAAGTATTATTTAAGAAATTATTAGTGTAATTCTTAGAAAACTATTAACATTTATATTTTTATGCACATACTAATTGTTACGTCGCGTGAAAAGGTCCGCGCGACGTCCTTCTGACCGTCTGACCGTTAAGGCCCAAGCATCGTTAGAGAAACCCTCAATAAACCTAAGGCCCCACCATAAACCGAGTCTCATTAGTTGGCAGGAAGCTTTAATACTGCAAGTATTTCGGTTTATGACTGGTACTTAAAAGGTCCTTCGGTCTATTGTACATTTTCTGCCAAATTACGGACAAAGGAAGTAGTTACCTAATGGGAAAAACGAAATAATTGCCTAACGGAAAAGCTGCTTTTTCCCATAAATAATGTCGCCCGTGAATCACGTTGGTAAAAGGCTTCTTCCTCTCATCTTCCTTCCCAACATCGGTCATAACTAATCGGCATCGCGAATCATTGCCCTCACTTTCCTAACTAAAAATGTAAGCAACGAATCCGCATTCTTCGTTCAAAGGGCACACCCATACCGAAATTTTCTCCATAATCACATCAGACCGAACTTCAGAGTATTCCTTCGGCTCTCACGGTGCCTAGAGTTCCTACAGTTCCTTCATCTCTCAGACTGTTCCTACTGCTCCGACTGCTCCTACTTCTACCGCTTCTACGCCATCAGGAGAGTCACTATATTGGTTCTCATAACCAACGAACAGTCAAGGTCAACATATATACGGATTCTCTCATCTAAGAATAATCCTTCTCTTCGTTACCTGTATCTTGATCAACGGCGTTACTACTTTGTGTGATTGTATAAAGTGTTGGAAATACATAATTTATAATTCTGTGAATCACAGTGTTATACTAACTGGATCACCCGTATTATCTTAACCGAAATTAGGGGATCGAACTATTCGTGGTGTCGATTATTATAATCGTAACGGGAATTTACGACTCCCGTTGACGCGTATTCTAACGACCGCGTCTCCCCGCGATAGCTCGAAAATACAGTGGTAACTTGTGCAAAGTTGTTCGATGTTGCCGGAGATCATCCAAAGTGAAACACGAACGAAAAGTAGACAAAACGTTTTACTACATTATAGATTTTAATGGCAAAATGGAAAGCACTCTAAAGAAAAATGGACCTCTGCTCAATACATATCCTATGGTAAAGAAAATTTTGATAAAATCCAGACGTGTCTGATCAAAATTAGGGCGAGAGAGGGACTAGCCATATTTATCAGATCGACGGTTGTATTGCGTTTCAATTGCGGCACGGTAAGTTAACGAGAATTGAATTTTAACGGAAGAGATCCAAAGTATGAGTGCCGGCCCATTCCATGCAAGTTTCCTGATAACGTGACACACGACACGGGTATGATATCAACGGCGTGCTCTAACGTGCCTCTGTTATCCTGTCGTCCTTCAGTCACGCTATTTTCGGAAATTCGTGTGCCCTATTTCCCGTTTGGCATGCAAGTTGCGGAATCAGAAATACGCCGGTCTCAGCGAGCACACGTTGCCTTTGTCACGACCAGCATACTTCAAATCCGATGGACCGATGATGGGGATAAAGATGTGGCGGCCTTGGCGACAATGTATATCGCCGAAGTGCCTAATGAGTCATCGATATCCCAACGGTCCTTCCACCAAATGTTCTAGAAGCGTGGCAACGGTCACGTACGCCTACAGGGTAGTGGGGATATTGAGGGATGACAAACAAAGAAGAAACAGATCCCACCGAAAGTCAAATTGTAAGAACTTCAATCTTGGAAAGTCACGGCTGGAGCTCAGAACCAAATCGCAGTCAGTGTAAACTCAGAGTACAAGAAATAAACTCTCTTGTTTTTTTGTTACCTTTAATTTTTCTTCTCGTTCGAGCTACCCCCTTTTTATTTTACGTGACAATATAGATGCCGTACAACTATAGGCAGAATTTACTATGTGCTGTCGATAGTTTCTTGCGAATATCGCGGTAACTAAGCGATACCGCTTAGTCGGTTATGTGTATTTAGGACAAGGAAAACATTGTTCAGAATCGTGCTTTCTCTCCGCTCACAACATATTTAAAAATCACCGAAGTCGCAGAGGTCGAGTACTATCTGTACATTTACCAGCGTTACCAAGTACTATGCTTCACTGGAAAAAGGACTAACAGGATGGCTCAGGGGCAAGGGAGGTACTGCTCTATATTGTTTACGCATTCCTTATATACGTACAGCTACTTAGGAATTTGCTAAATCCTGAAATTTTGATTCCTCTGAGAATTACTTTTCCCCGGGGTAATGTCTGCATATCCGGACAACGATTGGATCTGCACGTAGCCATATATCCGAAGAGGCGACTGTTTAAGGATAGAACCAAATTACTCGACTGCTATTCACTCTGTCGTGTTCTACGTACGTTACCATGCGCGTATTAAAGGTAAGTGCGAATGAGATAGAATAGCTAAAGTGCAATAAGATACTATATAAGATAGGGTTCCAGTCACGTATTACGCATTTCTTCAATTTAGTTAGAAACTGTTGGTGAAATGTAGCCATGCTTTAATATCATTTTGATCGCACGAATCTCAATAATCTGACTAGGGTCATTTCGTAATAGAATATATATGTCGGAGATGAAAGGACATGGGGGCCTTCCTTTTGGGATGTTTGGGAAGGTCCCCATACTTTAGTCCCGACTTTCTATTATAGCTGTACTTAAATAATGAAACTTAGAAGTGGTTGTTTATGATTTAATCCGAGTATGGGCGCCCGAGATTTGTGACAGTGGGCTTGGGCTCGAAGTGACATAACGGGTCGCTGAACGTAGCCACGGTCACGAGATGGACGTGTACCTAACAGAGGTATAAAGTAATTATATAGCTCTCCTTAAAACGAAATAGTTGTAGCGGCATTCGACAGTAAAGTTTCCAACGGGTTCTGTCTTGTGGCTTGCCATACGCAGACCCTATTCCTCGGGAAAAATGATTACCAGATATCGATACATCTCCACAGTACATGTTCAGTTAGCCTGAGGATCCGTTATAAATCTTAGGATTTAGTTAACTAAGGTCTTTCAAACGGACAAACAGTCTTTATCCTAACAGTCCCTAAATCTACTACGTGAAGATACGGGATATCTGCATTTTTCACGAACGATGCTTCCCGCTAGCAAATTTCTTTCAAGGCGGTTAGCATCCTTCTTCAGCCACCGATATAGAAATTAACCAATTAACAGCAACGTCCACTTCCCTCACTTTCCGAACGAAGCCGGAAGCCCCGTAGGCATACGTGATCGTTGCCACGCTTCTAGAACATTCGGTGGAAGGACCGTTGGGATATAGATGACTCATTAGGCACTTCGGCGATATACATCGTCGCCAAGGCTGCCACATCTTTATCTCCATCATCGGTCCATCGGATTTGAAGTATGCCGGTCGTGACAATAACAACGTCTTTACGATCAATGAATATTTCACGTTATTAATAAAGAGTCCGACTTAGACTTTAGAAAGTACATTTGGTATCCCGTTGACCGCGGATTCGTTATTGAACCTAAGACCATTGTCATTAGGATATCGAGTATCTAATTACCACGGTTACTTGTCAAATTAGACAAGATTAATTTTTTGGTGATATCCTTTGCTGTCAATGAATCAACGTGTTCATTGTGATGTAATTGTATTGTAATATAACACTGCTAAATTCATCATCTGCATCAACATATATATACCTGTACTTATACTTACTTCAATATATATTTCTATTAGAAATTTATCCACGTGTTCCTCTATCAGGCAACCTCAATAGTCCAGATGCACTTTTTCTGATGACAATATTATGATATCTACGTTAAACAGAAGATTTCATTACATTATCAGTCAGCCTTAATATTTTATATTTGTATTCTATTTGTATTCTTCTTTGTTGTAACATTGTAAACTATTAAAACCTTTTTTTTCTGTAATTTCCAGAAGAAACTGAATGCCAAATTTGAGTCCTTTTCTAATTGTAGTGGCACAAGAAACCATTTAATCCGAATAATCTATACTACACTTTATTGTATGCAAGAACAGCTAGTGGTTTCAATTTTCCAAATGACTATTGGCTTGTAAAAGCAGCATGAATGTCACGAACATTTCTTGTACTTGGTACCGCGATAGGAGTGTGCTTTGTTGATAAATCTCAAGAATCTCTCCATTTGAGTACGACAGTGCCATTCTTTAATACATATATCTCTCCTGTTTTTAAACAAATCAGTGGATAGTGTACCTCACAGATTGATAGAAGCAATAAAAAATAAGGGAAAATCCACTAAATATTAAATAAAAGGATAACAAAGTTAACATTGAATTTATATTGTTTCACAGCCAGAAACACAATTTTAAAAGAAAATTTCATTTTTTCCAGAGTTCGAAAGAAGACAATTTTTGTTTGTTCTATCTTCAGTTTTGTTTTATATTATAATATATTATACAAACGATTCTTCCAATTTTTGTTTTAGTATCATGAAAAATCTGAAAAATAGGGTTGGGTTTATAATTATTCGCAGCAGTGTATGTGGTAGCTAATACAAGTGTAAAAAGATGTATAAAGGCAAGAAAAATGTAACTAGCAGGAGAATTTGCAAACGTGTCAACAAGTATCCAAGAATCAGAGTTATTTTGTTATGAAACATATGGACGCACGACAACTCACTTATTATTAGCTTCTTTATGTTTTGAAATATTAATTTATACTTAAATATAAAAAAATATACAAAAATATCTAGATGTATGCAAAAATATGCAGAAATGTGCGAAACTAGATCTACGTTACGTACGCTTTGAATATATTTTATATGTGTTTTTCATTCTTGAATACATAAAAAATTTACTCAATCTGGTCACGCGGAATCGTTGTGTTACGACCGTTCGCGGAGAAACGCGGTCGTGAGAAACACGCGTCAGCGAGAGGCGTAAATTCTCGCTACGATTCTAATAATCGACGCCGCGAATTAGTCGCTCCTCTGTTTTCTTTAAGATAACAGAGGTAAATTCAATGAATTTAACACTGTATTAACAGGTTAATATAGCTTGTATATTTAATAACAATTTAATAACAATGAAGCGTCACAAATTATTTAGTGATAAATACAGTTAATGTGTTACAGAAGTTCGACTCGACTTTGTGATATCTCTCGATATGTTCGTTAGACTTGGCGACTTTATTTATCAGACCTCTCGATGTATACTATCAGAATCTTCAAATGAGACTTATTGCCCTTCGATCATTTCTTTGTCTTCTCGGGGAGACGACCCCCACTACGCTCGGGTCACGTCACCGTTCGCGTCTATGATCACGTATGCCATCTTCTTTGTGCGGATGAAATAACGGATCGAAATCGATGTTTCTGGAACCCGCTGCTTGGTGACAACTATGCGCTTGTCGCAGGAGAAATTCGACTACCTATGCGATAAGACAGCCAAATTCCAAGCGCCTTACCATGAGTGATCACCGAGGTAGCGTCCGGTCACTTTGCCCGCTCCCAAAGACATTAACAAGTGCACCCAAGGTCTTTTCCCACTCCCACGAATAAAAGAATATAAATACTACCCCCAAAATCGTCCAAGTCAGTCTTAATCAGTCCGAAACAGCCCGAATTACTATACAAATTGAGTGAAAATAAAAGAACGTGACATTTTAATCACTTGTTAAATATTTTTTACGCGACACACTCGTCAATACATTGTATGTTTTCCGTCGGGCAGGTAAGGCGATCTGCCCGCGACACTGTAGGACCGCGAGCGACGGTTAGAATTACGATTTATACCACGCCTCGTGGCATAACACGTTGAATTTATTATTATGTACAGTCCAATGCGGACTCATGATTAGGGTTGCGGGCGTGTAACGAATCTTCATTTGGATTAGACATTGTTGTTATGCAATAGAAAAGATATTTACTAGTATAAATATGATTATTATAGAATTTGACAAGTAGCCAAAGTCAAAGACAAACTTGTCGCACGAAGCGCCAAAAATTACCGAACTATCGGTTTTGTTCACGTAACACGAACCAACTCGTTTTCTACCTTTCTTCCGTTAGTATCTAGAGGCATTTTCTTTGCCGGGACAATTTTGCATCGGATATCTCGAGATTTAAAAATGCTCACTCTGAAGAATCTATAATACGTTGAAGTTTGGAGCAACTTTGTCGGTAAAGCGGCGATTAACAGATATACAGACCGATATAGATATAACGATACAGACCGCCAGTTTGCCGTTTTAATTGCTTTCTCGATAAAGCGAATTAAATTCCTCGAGCATAGCGTACGGTAGAGTACTTCGATAATCGCGTGCATCGTGCTCTAAAAGGAGTTGCACGGCTTCCGTATCGCTGAATATAAGGTTGCGGCTAACCAAGCCAAAGCCCCCTATGAAACGTCCAACATATGTGCGGTGAAGGAAAATTACGTTACACGGAGCTATCGCGTAGTTATCTGCCCCGATGACAGCATATAAGACATTCTTGTTAAGGTATAGAGAGGATTCGGAAATACAAACAGTTTGCTGTATTTCACACACAGCAGCTATACATATATATGTAGTATCTTAAATGGGTCTTAGAGGAAGGACAAGTAATGATGTTTTGGTTTAACAAATGATATTCAAAACAATGAACTGATTACAATATTGTCGCACGTTTTATTATCATACTTGCCTCTCGACTTCCCGATTCACACTATCCGGCTCTGCACTTGCTCACCCTCGCTTCTCAACTCACACTGCACGATTTCCCAACTAACCAATACCCCATGGGCTAGCATCTCTTTGTCTTTTCTTAGCCCCACCACGCATGTGTTCCGCGAAAGCCCGTGGCCAGGGTCACGTAGGCCTTTTCTACGAAACTATTTACTTGAGGGACCGACGACACATTGATGCCCCCGACGACGCCTCGGCTCTCGCCACATTGTTTATGGTTCGACCGATATCTTAGGCCTTTTGTCCACGGTACTACATATATTACACTGTGAAGACCTCGACAACCATCTTGCACGTACTCTTGTTGTCAACCGACTCCTCTAGATTGGGGTTAGGTTGGGGTTAGATAGAAACTCGAAACTGAAATAACAGAACTTGAAACGTTCTTTCTACGATCGTCTCGATGCCAATAGAAACAGCCTCGGCGATGGCAATTAAATCGGACCGAGGCGTAAACTTGCAGTAGGCTTTTATTCACGAAACTGATTAAGTATAATATTACAGTGAAGTTCAAATCACGGCCAAACTGTACACAAGACTAGACTCAAGACTAAAAAAGACTCTTCTTGGTCGCATGCTTGCAGTTTTTACTGGTTGTGATTGTTGGTGTTGTTAATCGCCCTACGTAAAGGGGAAAATGTAATTGTTAAGGTATAGAGAGGATTCGGAAATACAAATAGTTTTCTTTATTCACACACAACAGCTATACATATATATTACACTCTGAAGACCTCGGCAATCTTCTTGCACGCACGCTTGTTGTCAACCGACTCCTCTAGATTCTTCTAACCGTTTTCCAACCGCCTTTTGTCTCAACTCTGACCTGGACACCCTCTGACGCTTACACACACATTCACATGTACGGTGTAAATATATCATCTTCCTAACAGTAATGTTGGGCCATGTGCAAAGGTCAAGTCGAAATCTAACGGTCCGCTGTCAGATAGTATGGAATGACGTGGATTTGGGTATGATCGTTGTCACAACAGCCGTGTCGTTCGTGAAAGTTAGTATTTTGTTGTTGGTAGTTATACGTAATCCAGTGAAATTAAATAGTTTCAAAATTGAAGTAGGCGCGAAAATTAGAATATTATGATGGTACAAGTCGAAAGGGCCTGATTTCCTATACAAAAATAAGTCGAGGATGAAGTGACAATTTTTGACACAAGACTTGGTTTTCCAGAAAATCAGTTATGAAGTTCCACTTGACTCGCTACTTTTTAAGTATACGCGTACCTATATGAGGGAACTTCACAATCCGTTGTTTGGGAAACGAAGCCAGGAAAAATTTTATATATCTGTATGCACGTCTGAAAATACCATTTATCCTCATATATACATGTATGTTTTCTTAAATATTTAGTCTATTCGATAACATGAAATAACAAAACTGATTACCTCAGCCAACGTTCATACCGCGTTGGAAATACTCGTTCTCGTCCGATCACGAAAGTCAAGCAGCGCTGGGCACGGTTAGTACTTAGATGGGTGACCGCTTGGAAACTCCGTGTGGCGTTGGCTCTTTTTACTTTTCTCAACACTTAGCCAATCGAACAATCAGATTTAAAGTTTTTAATTTTGACTATATCTTTTTATACTTTTAATTTGATGTTTTGTATAAACAATATGTGAACTCGTTAAACAAAATCATTACCGCAAAATATAATTGACCATTTAAATAATTTGTAGACTTCTCTATTTTTCAAGTATTAGTGAATATTAGTCCTTACTTAGAAAAATGCACGGTGGACAGCGTATAGGTTGGCCTGTGCGGGCGCGGTTGACTAAGTGTTAATAAGCTATGGTCGTATACATCAAGAAAATATCTTTTTAGCATTAAACGATTATCACCATACGTTGTATCATTCTCGCATACACGCTTACTTATATATTGCTTTTTTTATATTTTCCGATAATGTTATATGTGCGTGTAGGGTGCCAAAGAAATACTCGGTGGTGTTTAACAGTATATTTATTAACAAATTCCGCTTTCGACTCTTTACGTACAACTTTCGATTCCAATCGACGATTCCCCTGACGCGTCCCCTTGAAGTTGGCACCTCGGTATAAATGTTGACTCGAACTGTCGGTCTTTTAATGGTGTTTTGAATGACCTTTATCTTTGATCTCCTTTATCTGCTACTTGGATCTCCGTATTCTTGAAGCCAGATTCTTTTTTTTTTTTCTTTTTTTTCAATTGCTTTATAACATCCAATAGCGTCACCAGCTGCATTGGAACTTTGTTTTGTATAGTTTCATGTTTTTCAAAAGGCAATTCAGGATTTTTGGTTGGATCAATGGTGCTAATACTGAGAATTACTTTAGGGTGGATCTCGTTCTGAGAAATAAGTTTTCAAACGATTACCATGGATTTTCTTAATAACACTATCAATCAAAATCCCGTAATACGGAGTTTTAATTTGGTGAATTCTGCATGGCCCTAACCATTCAATGTCCAACCTATTTTTCTCATGATCATTATGAATAAGAACATAATCTCTCTCTCTACACGTTTAAAGTTTTGAGACAAGTTTCCGGCAATATTACTCATAGAATGGTACAGCATACTTACATATTTTTAATCGGCGATTCCTACTCCCTACAAGAAACCTTCCTCTACTTGAAAATGCTCATTGTCCGAAGTTCTTTCATGGAGACGAGCAGTCCTGGCTTCCTTTGATGCCTCTGAAGCTCGGAGTTCAGAGCGCTCGATACGAACCTCGTCTCGCCTGATTGCGACTTCACGAGTTTCTGGGCCAATCGTGATTCCCATGACACTTAAGATTTTTAATATGGGTATAAAAGCTTCATTAAAAATACATACTGCAAGGAAAGTGAAAATTTGAATTGTCTGCGTTCCTGCGTGGATGCGCTTCGGAGCAAAAGTCCATATTAACGAATTTAACGATTCGTTATTATTTTGGGTTTCAGAACCCAAATATAGTTCAAATTGAATCATTGAATCAAAAATACATTAAAAGGGGATAAAATACAATAAATATTTCATGAGGTATATTCATACGTAGGTACTCGGGCAACGTCTACCGTCTACTGTTCATTTGTTCCGGTCGGACTGGAGCAAATGTAAAAATAGCTGTAACTCATAAAATATTTGAAATTTTGAAAAATCCTTTTAAGGGCATATTCTTGAATGTCGATACTTTGGAAATATAAAAAAAATTTTTTTCGATTTTTTCGAATTTGTAGACTAGAATATGCCCTTAAACCCATAGTTTTGGCTATCACGAAGGGCAAGTTAGCTTTCCTTCCGAAAGATAATTCAAATGGCGAGAAGAATAGCTTCGTGAATCGAAGTATTATATCTTAAACAATTAAAATTCAAAACATCATCCCATTCTCTATTGTTATCGCGTAAACTAGTTCGTATCAAATCTTTCACTACAGCATGCGTTCTTTCTAGGGATCCGTAGGCTTGAGGGTGGAAAGATGTGGTTTTATTCTGTTTGATTTTGAAAGCTTCATCAAACTTAATCATTAGTTCGCTCACAAAGTTTTGTCCTTGATCCGTCAAAATTGTTCTTTGTGCTGAGAAAATATAACTGTAGTGTACCAAAATAGCGTTAATAATTGACTCTGTCTGTTGGGTGTTCAAAAGTACTAATATTAAATATTTTGTCAGTTCGTCGTGAATCAAAAGTATGAATTGATTTCCTCGTTTTGTTTTCATCGTTGGTCCAATGATATCCATTGCTATTTTATCGTTTGGTTGCAAAGGTGTGTCTGAAATAATTGGTATTTCCTTGGGTCGAATTCGCGTTAGTTTTTTCTTTTAACATGCATCACAATTTTTGATAAAAGTTTCTACCTTTTCCACTAAATCTGCTATTTTATATTTTTCTTTAATTCTTTGATGTTTTTTGCACTCCTAAGTGTCCTATAATCATAATTTCATTATGATTTTCACATAGAATTGTATCTACTTCTGCTTCTGTTAACTCTTTTATTGGTTCCCACGCAAAAATTAATTTTTTATGTATCATTGAAATAAAGATTTATGAGTTTCAACTGAATTTTTTCTAATTCTGAAAACGTGTTGTCACCTATTCTAAGTTTGGTATAATTTTGAATAATCGAATGGATTTTCCTAAGCCAAATTGTTTCATTATATTCACCTAGCTCGTCTTTGGTCAATTGATAAAAGGAATTGTCGTTTGATTTCAAATCAAGTCTTCCATGAATTCTTGCCGCTTGCTTGCATTCATTGAAATGCTCTGTACGATCTATAACATGGATGTCTGTTTTTGTGATTGCGTGAGCTCTGGATAAACTATCGGCTACCGTGTTATCTTTACCTTTACGTATTCAATCTCGTATTCGTATTTTTCTAATTTTAATCTCCATCTCATTAAACGTGATTAAGGATCTTTACAATCGTTTAGCCATTTCAAAGCCTGATGGTTTTTCCTAATTATGAATTTACGTCCTAACAGATATTGTCTTAGCCTTTTCATCGCCCATATGATTGCTGAAAGTTCTTTTTCATTTGCCGTGTAATTTTTTCTCAGGTGGGTTGAGTGTTTTTGAAATAAAACAATATGGGCGTCCATCTTGTGAGAGAACAGCTTCTCGTCCTTCGTTACTCGCGTCGGTCGTTAGCGTGAAGGTCTTTGTAAAATCTGGGTAAGTTAAAATCGGTGCCTCATATAATTTTTGTTTCAACGATTCAAAACTGTCTTGTTGTTTGTTCGTTCAGTAAAAGCTAATATCTTTCTTAATTGAGTCGGTCAATGGTTTGGCTATCTTGGAAAAGTTACGTATAAATTTTCTATAATAGCCGGTCAGTCCTAAAAATGATTCGACCTTGGTTGGGTTCCTCGGCGTCCTAAAATCTTTCACGGGCTTGATTTTCTTCGGGTTTCGTTTAACTCCTTCGACTGTTACTAAATGTCCTAAATATTCAAGCTTTGAGGAATTCGCATTTACCAGACTGTATCTTGAGTCCTAGTTCTCTAAGTCTTTGCAAAACTATTGCTAAATTTTGACTATGTTTTTGAATTGTATCTTCGAAAATTATAATATCGTCTAGATGTACGAAACGATTAACATTGACTAACGCTCTTAATGCTGTGTCCATCATTCGTTGAAAAGTTGCGGGTGCGTTTTTCAGTCCGAATGGCATGCGATTATAATGGAAGTAGCCTTATGGTGTGGAGAATGCAGTGTACCAGGTATGTAAATATGAAACCGGAATTTTTGTATAGAAAATACACGTTTATTGTATGAAAATGATTAATAATATTATATTAGAAGTATTGCCCATCGCTAGCTATACATTTTTCTCACCTGTCTGGCAATTGGTGGATGCCACGCCAAAAAAACTGTCGCTCTTTTGAGGCAAACCAGCCATGGAGCCATTTTCGTACATTTTCGTAAGATGTGAAGTGCTGGTCAGAAAGCGCGTGTCCCATCGATGTAAATAAATGGTAATCGGACGGAGCCAAGTCTAGTGAGTAAGCCGCGTGCGAAAGTATTTCCCAACTGAACACTTCGATCGTTTCCTTGACCGGTTTTTCTGTATGTGATGGTGCATTATCATGAAGCAGAATTACTTTGTGTTGCCTTTATTGATATTCTGGTCGTTTTTCACGCAAAGCTTGATTCAAATCGATCATTTATTGTTGGTAGAGCTCCGTATTAACGGTTTCACCAGGTTTTAACAGCTAATAATAGATCACGTTCCACGTTCCACGTTCTTCGTTCCTCACGTCAAAATTGCCACTTCTGAATTTTTTTAAACCACTCAAAGCACTGTGATTTACCAAGAGCATGCTTACTGTAACCATGTTCAACGATATTACAAATTATGCTGTTGCTATGAAACTTGTATTGTTCTGAGTCGAAAATGTTTGTGAGATGTCAACAAAGACTTTTGGCATCAATGACGCAGTTTAGTGATAACTACATTGTCAGCTAGGGCCATCTAAAGGCAAATTCCGGTTTCATATTTACAGACCTGATATTTATATGAGTTGGGATTCATAGAAATTTGGTGGAATCCTAATGACAGATCTAGAGCTGAGAAGAATTTCGCGTTTCTTAACTGACTAAGAATGTCTTCGATATCTGGTAAAGGATATGCGTCTTGATCGGTTAGTTTGTCTAGTCTTCTGAAATCTATCACAATTCTTCATTTCTGTTTGCCTGAGGCGTCTGATTTCTTAGGTACTACACAAACAAGCGAATTGTAAAGCGAATCTGACTCTTCGATAATATTATTACTTAGAATTTCTTTCATTTGGTTCTCGATTTCAGCTTTAAGGCATTCCGGGGGTCTATACGATTTAGTATTTATGATTTTGTCTTGCTCCAAAGTTATCTTGTGTTGTGCAAATTTGTACAAGATAAAAGATCAGTCTCTAAATTGAACACATTGATATAATGAATTAAAATCTTTTCAATAGGTATACGAAGTTCAGGTTCTATATTTGAATTGAATATTTATATTGAATATGTCACTAGAATTGAAGAAACATGTTCGCGTCGGCTTGCCTTCGAGGTAGATAGTTTGAACACTCCGTTCTCTTGGTTGAACAACTCTAAGTTTCTGAAAATACAAAACGTTATTGTCCAATCTGATTTTATCATTTAAAATTTCATATTGATATTGTTCAAGACATGGTAATCCTATAATTCCGTCTTCAATCAAAGGGAAATCGTTAGGTACTGCGCAAAATTTATGAGGTTTACCAAAAGCAATGATTCCAACAAATCTATCAGTGAAATATTTCTCTTGTCCCATATAAAAAGTTTGAGGTTCGTCTGATTTGAATATCTTAGTGTCCGATTTATTTTCTTTGATTAAATTTATCCCTGCTCCGGTATCAATTAACTGAATACGTTCTTTTGCAATTCCTCTGAATGGTATTGTTAGTAGTCGTCCAGTTGTTGTGTTAACCCTTGATATTCTTGGGCTTGCGTTGTCATTTCTCCCTGTAGATCTGGGAATCCCAACGGTCAAGGAAGCAACTAACAGATACGCAGAAAAATAGAAATCAAGAATAGCAACACACCCAAACCGGCTAGCTGCGGAAACGTTCAAAACCATAAACATGGACAGAAGGCTAAAAAGGAAGCACCCAGCAGACCTCATAAAGGATATAACCTAGCAAACGCGAGGATGGTACCCCACTGAGGGTAGCCACCAACATGTTAATATAACTGTTAACAAATTCTACCAAATGTCCAAATTGGACAAATTGTGAATTTCAATAAATAAATAAAAAAAAAAATTTCTCCCTGTTGCTGTGCATCCTCGTTCTCGTCTGTTCCCATCTGGTTTACTCGTGGGGATAGTAGGTTTCTTTGGCTTGAAAAAAAAATTGAAAATCGAAAATTTTGACATTGTGGAGCCACGTATCCCGATTTATTACATTTGAAACATTTTACTTGTTGTCGAACAGCAAATGGTATACGTTCCATTTTAGAAAATGGTAAAACATTTTTGTTGATCGGACTATTACCTGTGGCAGGTAGTGGTCGGTCGTTTGTCTGCGTCGGTCTGTTACTACGTTGATTATACGTTGCTGGCGGTCGAGTACATGTCCTTCACCATTCCTTTTGTTCCCCTCGCAGGTATCTTTCAATGTCGGCGCCTTTCTTTTCTGTTTCGCTCAATGAAGATGATTCGTTTGCTAACAGTATGCGTCCTATATCGTGTCGAAGTCCTTTCAAATAAATTCGACCTACTTTTCTCATGGTGGCCTCAATCATTATTCGTCGTGTAGTTGATTGTGGATTTTCGTTAATTATATTGCATAAGTAAGTTTGTTTAATATGCAGTGAAATCGGATGTTGAAACTTTAAACGGATTCGCCGCGTTCTTATTTCAAATCGCGTAATTGTTCGCCGTATTCGTTAGATATTGAATTTTTACGTTGGATCTCAAAGCGTTATGTAAATTTGCATAATTTTCAATGGTTATGTTCCGAATACATTGCGCGGCTTTGCCAACTATTTTATCGACTTTAATGGCTTTCAATAGTGTAGTGTCGTGAGGAAAAAGCCTGGTTAGAAACCGATCAAAACAATGTCGTCTGTCTTTCATTCGTTAGTTTACATAGGGAAAAAAGCCTATGTGACTAAAGTCACCTAGTTCTTGCGAAGCGTTAACAGGACGGTTTGAATCTAAAAAAAGTTGTTGGTCGAGAAGCGTTGGACGTTTGTCGAGTTGCGTGAGTTACTAGCGTAGCTGAAAGATCGAGTTGTTAGCGTTGCTCAGTTGCGAGAGTGGTCGAATTAGAATAAGATTGTTACATTTAGTTCCATATTAAACAATTATCGTTTTCTGTCTCATTAATATCTGTATAACTAATTTATTGTAATAAATTAAAAATTATAAATAGCATCAGAAAACATTTATACCTAAATTTTCCACGATACTACAATAGCAAAACTTTTTGTAAATAACGCATTCGCATAGCACGTACTTCTTTTATGAAATTTTGTACTCCAACATCATGGTTAAAATTGGAATGTATTAAATTGCGCCTTTTACTGATAACATAGTCTGGTGTTGTGGTTCATTGTAATCTTGATATTTGTCATCACTTTCGCTTTCAGGATCAAATATCGTTTCGGGTGCCCTTGCTACAGGTACACGATCTCTATTTCTTGATTTCGCGGTTTCTTTTGTGGTGTTCGTTACAGGCTTGGAATCTTTGGTCATAACTGTAGTATCGGCGAAATTTAGGTATAAATTTTCCTGACACTATTTATAATTTATTTATAATAAATAAACTAAGCAGATATTAATTAGACAGAAAACGGTGGTTGTTTAACTTGAACTAAACGCAACAATCTTATTTTACTTCAACCACTCTGGCAATTCGACAACGCTAACAACTCTACTCTTCGACTTCTCGACTAACTCTGACCCCTAGACTCACTCTTTCAACCCATATCGTCCCTCTCCTCTAGCGTTCTTTTTTTCCTTTCCTTAATCTCACCGTGCCACCCCCCCCTCTCCCCCTGAGAAATAGGTGACCTTAGTCACGTAGGCTTTTTTTATATGTAAACTAACAACTGAAGGACAGACGACACTGTTTTGGTCGTTCTCTAGTCAGATCTTCTTTTTACGATACTACATAACTATTTCCTGACTTCCAATGCCTACCATCAATTTGGCAACTGTTTTTTTCTTTTTTTTTTAGCATTTCGATTTCTTCACTTGCTTGTTTAGTTAGTGTTTGGATGTGTTCTTGCACTTCGGCGGTAGTTCTCGCGTGAATTTCGCTCTGTTTCTGTATCGCGTCTAGTATTTGCTTTAGACTAATTTCGCCGTCTTTACTTGACGCTTTAGACATTTTTTCTTTTCTCCTCTTTTTTTCTCAAAAAACTGTTACTTCGTCTGAGTCTTGATTGCCAAAGAATCAAGCTTTACCTTGATATCCGTAGAAATGGATCTTCAGTGGAATATCCGTTATCAAGTTACTTCAGATTCATAGATTGTGAGTTTGTCGTTGAGGATGACCTGTCACGACCGGCGTACTTTGAACCCGATGGACCGATGATGGAGACAAAGATGTGGCGGCCTTGGCGATAATGTATATCGCCGAAGTGCCTAAAGAGTCATCTATGTCCTAACGGTCCTTCCACCGAATGTTCTAGAAGCGTAGCAACGGTCACGTACGCCTACAGGGTAGTGGCGATAATGGGGGATGACAAACAAAGAAGAAACAGATGCCACCGAAAGTAAAAATATTGTAAGAGCCTCAGTCTCGAAAGATCACGCCTAGAGCTCAGAAGTGTCTTATAAGTGTATAAACGAGGAAAAAATAAAGTTTTCTTCTTTCTTTTAAATTTCTTTTTATTTTACGCGACATACGCAGCATACAGCAGCAAGACGAATGAGATGGGTGAGAACGAAATAATGTGGCTATTCGATAGCGGTTGTACAGATCACATAATTAACGATGTCAATTATTTTGATAAATCTATCGACCTTAAGGAATCGGTAAATATATATTTAGGCGATAATAGATCGATAAAGGCAACAAAAATAGTTAAAAAATGTTAAAAGCTACAAAATGTTATAAGCTACTTTGAAGTATTTGGAAGACAAAATAAAATAAATATGAGTAAAGTATTTTACGCGAAAGAAATGTCCGAAAATTTGATCAGTTTAGTAAATTAACAGATAATAAGAATACGGCTATTTCAAAAGGAAATATTGCAAAAGTAATAGATGAGGACAATAAACTTACAGCTGTAGCGTTCAAAGAGAATGGAACATATGGAATGAAAAGTATATTGAAAGGGAAGGAGCACTTAGCAAACCGTGCCGAACGTAGTGGTATGAGTGAAAAGAAAAGATGGCATAAGATGCTAGGACACGTAAATTTTAAATACTTAAATATTTTGGGTAAAGAGCAGCTAGTGACTGGTATACCGAATGAATTTGAAAAGGAATTTTTGAAATTTAGGGTGTGTATAGAAAGTAAAATGCATAATTTACCATTCAAAAATATTCGAACCAAGGCTAGGGAGATAATGGAAATTATTCATACGGACTGCGCGGTCCCTTTAAGACTACCGGATTCAATGAAGAGAAATATTTTATCTCATTTATCGATGATTATAGTAAGATAGCTAGAATTTATTGTATAAAATCAAAAGATGAGGTCTTTGATTGTTTCGTACAGTATGTAAATGAAGGTGCGAATTTAACGGGCAAGAGGTTAAAAATATTGAGATGCGATAAAGGAAAAGAGTACTTGAATAATCGAGTTTATAAATTTGCTAGAGATAAAGGTATCAGAATAAATAATTGCCCAACCTACGTACATGAATTAAACGGGACAGCGGAAAGGTATAATAGAACAGTGATGGACATGGCGCGTTGCTTGTTAGCGGAAGCGAAAGTACTTAGAAGGTACTGGCCGGAAATAGTTTGTACAGCGATATACTTGAAAAATCGAATACTGGCAAATACTATAGAGAGAAAGACACCTTTTGAAATATTCTTCGGGAGAAAACCAAGTGTTGAAAATCTACATCTATATGGAAGTAAAGTTTTTGTAAGAAGACCAGAACAAAAAAAGAGTTTCTAAATGGGATAAGAAGGCAAATATGAGAATTTTGTTAGAATATAGTGAAGTAAATGTTTGAGGTAGATGAAGTTGATGTTTGCATTGTTTCTGTTAAACTTAATTTTCTCAAATTAAATGTTTTATCACGTGTACTATTTTTCTTCTAAAGACTTCATTTATATTAATGATTACATTCAGCTTTTCATTATAACTACTGAGATCACATTATGAGAATGCAACGCAGCTTACGCAAGTTGCGTTAATAAATAGTCTCATTATAATTTCTAATGTTTTTGTGCGAACGGTCAACGATGTCCCGGAATTTTCGAGACTCTTAGTAGTTGAGCAATTTTGTTGGAAGGGAAAGTTTAAGATGGCGTATCAGGTAAAATTTCACAGCAGTTTCTATTGGGGCCGGAATATTGCGAACGAACATTGTGCGAAACAGGTTGCGTTGGAAATCGTGCACAGGATTATTATGGATAAATCCAATGAGAATTTCTTTAGTTTTTGTGTCACTTCGTAAGTACAGTCCTTATTATTGTTGTGAAAATTGTATATGGCGGAAACAAAATAGTTTGATATGACTTCTTTTAATATTTGGATTTTAATAAATACGTTTTCGATGGAATTGGAAATCGCGATTTGCTTTAATAAAAGAGGGATTAAACGTATTTTTGCATACTTGGAATACTTAGCTTTTTAAAGATTTTCGTCTGTTTCATTATTATATCAAATGTGAAATTTTATAGTTGATTTATTATTAAACTTGTTACTACTGTACAGAAATATTTATTGGAACTGATAGTAATTTGTTACTACCAGCTTGTCAGATTTTATTACTAATATTAGTTCAATTATACATAAGATAATTTTTTCAGGAATGCTACATCATTTTGTGCAGTATAGATTTTGGCTACTAAAATACAAATGTATTAATTATTCGCTCATTTAAATAAAGTTACAAATATGCAAAGAAAATCTGACGAGAAAACTTCCCGATCTACCTAATATTTACTTCTTACAGTACTACAATGACAACATTTTAGTAATGAGTTCTGCTCGGGCAACCGAGGTAAACAGACGTGTGTAATCAATCGTGTGGTCCAGTGAAGTGATTCAGAAAAGTGTTTCAAAGTGAAATAAAATTAACAAATAGTGATAGTGAGGGGAAGTCCAGCAATACAGCAGGAGATATCAACAATTAAGATTGCAACCGAAGGAGAAATGTATTGTAGTATCGTGAGGAAAAAACCTGGTTAGAAACTAACCAAAACAATGTCGTCTATCCTTCGGTTATTGGTTTACATACAAAAAAAGCCTATGTGACTAAAGTCACCTAGTTCTTGCGGAGCGTTAACAGGATGGGATAAGAGAGAGGAAAAATAACGCTAATGGAGGGGGACGATTTGAATTGAAAGAGTTGTTGATCGAGAAACGTTGAGCGGTTGGTCGGGAGCGTTGAGCGGTTAATCGAGAAGTAAGAGTGAGTCGAGAGGTCAGAGTTAATCGAGGAGTCGAAAAGTAGAATGGTTAGCGTTGTTGAGTTGCGAGGGGTGTTAGCGTTGTTGAGAGTAGAGTTGTTAGCGTTGTGGAATTGCGTGAGTTACTAGCGTAGCTGAGAGGTTGAGTTGTTGGCGTTGTCCAGTTGCGAGAGTGATCGAATTAGAGTAAGATTGTCATAATTAGTTCCATATTAAATAACCATCGTTTTCTGTCTCATTAATATCTGTATAACTAATTTATTGTATATAAATTACAAATAATAAATAGTATCAAAGAAATTGTATACCTAATATTTCCGCGATACTACAGTATTATATAAAAAGGTCGGTAGATTTACCAGGCTCAAAGCAACAGCAGCAATATAATAATAATCAAAACGACATGGTTATAGAAGAAATGGAAGAGCAGTGGAGACAGGAGGAGTGCAGTACGATAACGAAAGATGTCACCAGGACGAAAACTGGAAGCTAGCAAAGAATAACAAAGAAGGTAAAATAACTCCAGACACAAGTGCCGCAGGAAACCTAGATACAGAAAAGCAGAGATGGCTGCAAGAATTACCATTAAGAACCTTCTTCAGCTCACTAACGGAAGAAATAGACGCTAACCCGACAAGTAAAACCACAACTCATTCAACTCACATTACAAAACCACCACCAAAATTTGTTGAGGCCCAAATAATAGACCCGCTTATTAATTATTAAACAATATAGTCGGGAAGGACAATTACACAATAAAACAAACAAAATTAGAACAAGTAAAGATTCAAACAAACACCCCAGAAATTTATAGGAAAGTGTTAATATAACGGATAATGATACAACATTGAAAGCACAATATGAACCAAACGCTATAAACAGAAACACTGATCCCCAAGATAACCGAAGTTATGCACAAATAACCCAAAGCATTAGCCAAGCAAATCGCCTCCTCAAATGTATACAAGGGATATCTACTCTACAATAATTTGCATGGATTTCACTCATGTTTTCTTTTTCTGGATACCTTACTGGAGTTCTCTTATTACGTGTAGATCTCCTAGGGATGTTTAAGCTTTCAAGGCTGTTATCACTTTCCCTACTTTCCCTACTTTCTAACTCTTTCTTATTCATGCTTACCAATAAATCATTATCTTCAATGTCATCGTTATCTTTATCGAATGAATTCTCCACAAAACCGATACATTTTGTCTCTGTTTCTATGACCTCTACATGTCTAGCTACTGTTATTTTCCCACCTAATAAGACTCTGTAACCTACTTCACTATATCCTAACAAAATTCCCATATCTGCCTTCTTATCCCATTTAGAAACTCTTTTTTGTTCTGCTCTTCTTACAAAAACTTTACTTCCATATAGATGTAGATTTTCAACACTTGGTTTTCTCCCGAAGAATATTTCAAAAGGTGTCTTTCTCTCTATAGTATTTGCCAGTATTCGATTTTTCAAAATGTAAAGTACATATATAAACCATGTAAAATATGACGTACTAAATATGCATTTAAATTTAGAAGAATTGCATAAAACAATTTAATTTAAAGGCAGCTGGATGGTGCAACCGTTATAATATCCAATCCAAAAGAACAATTACAGCAAATGCTGGGAAGTCACGATGGTGTAGTTTAAAAGCAGCTATTATGAAAAAGGCTTACCTGCAAAGTGTTGCTTGTGCCAGTATAATGTAAAACCGATGAGCACACTATAGGAATCACATAGGGTTCCTATTATACAGGTGTTAGGAAATTAAAGGGATGCTTCTTGAAACCAAAATAAAACGAAAATCAAGCATTAAAAAATTGCGTTTTCGTCTTTCCCTTTTAGACAATTAAAAAGTAGACAATTAAAAATCGGTCAAAATAATCCTGCACGAGAGAAAATCTTACGCAAACGAAAGGAGATTAGTCTAGGCAACGAGACGCACAGTGATCGTCAATTCAAACGATACATGGGCAGCAGCTTACCTCGTACAAGTCGTAGAAAAGACTATAATATTTACAGACGTATACTGTGTTTGACCCATCCGCGAGTTTACCAGGTGGGTTTCTTTCTCGCGTTCCAAGTTAGACAAATATGTCTGTGACATTGAATGCTGTCAGTAGGGCTACGAATTATTGTACGATGTCTGTAAATATCGACGTAGAGAAAGATTCGTGTAAGCGCTGCGTAGAACATGAATGTTTTTTTTTTGATGTATACATTTTTTGTCTAGATCGTTAATCTGTAACTGCGTGTAATCTTTAACTGTGTGCTTGTGCCACCGGCTCATGTGTCCCCCCTTCTCGCGCCACTTTGGAAGTTGCTCGGCGAAACTAAGGTACAAGGAGTCATTTAGTCGTCTCATTTCGTACCGATAACATGGATCACGTTGCGTCAGGTTTGTAACGTATTTTAACCTATTGGTGGCGTCGGTTCTTTATTACTGTCATTAATATATTTTTCGCATTATTCATTACTATATTTTTTACTATCTAAGCAAGATTTCGCATGAGTTTTTATAGTATTATATTTTTAAGTATATTTAGTTGTGAACTTTTGAATTCTAGCAAATATTTTCAATTATTTATAATACGCGACTATACTGTATTAATAGAGTGTATATTTCATATTTTAGTAACGAACATTCACAATATAATTCTTGCAAATGATCGCAATGCATTCACGGTATTCGTAAACATTTGTTCGATACCGAGAAATATCTTATAATTTTAAACTAATAATTTTCATACGTATTCCAATTTCTCAATAATAATCTCTTCAGTGTGAAAAGAAAAGAAGCAGTACTCTCTAAATAAACGTTTGATAGAGAAAAGAAGAAAAACATCGAAACAATACTTCGCTTCTTTTCTGCTCTCCATCCCACCTCAACCATAAACAACTTTATTTTTAGGGAATAATTGTGACCGCGTGCAATGCGGTTTGTAGAGTCAGCATTTGCTCCGCAAAAATATTTTTCAACATTTTAAAATCAGGGTCGTTTTGATTCAATTCAATTAAATAATCACGCGCGAAAGTAATAAAATTTTATCAAAGAATTTTGTACGCGACATTAGGGTTCTTGTTCGCCGATTAATGATATTTTATGTTTTGTTATAGACATACCACAGCTTGGACTTCTTTGTCTTGTTTGCGAATGCTCCAACTGTGGCTCAAAAGCCAAGAATGTAAGTAACTTTACATATCATACTTGAATTATGTGTATTTTGTATATTTTGCTTTGAATAATATTGATTAAGAAATACAATTTGATTGAAAATTTCATAGGTTAGGGTTTTCTAAGATTATACTTCTATTAAAATAAGAAAAAGTGTTAAGGTCTTAATACCAAATTACAAAACAAATGAGTAATATATTTAAAAAATCATTAGATTTCTGATTTCTAGATTTTAAACTTTTATATTAGAGTTCCAGTTTTTACATTTATAGATGTTTATTAGAATTTCAATCTTTATTATTACTAAAGTTACGAATGTAATAAATTTCCATTTTTCATAATCTCCAACATTCCAAATAATCAGCGATCACTTATCATGTTTTGTTTTGTAACAGATTTTTAACAACCTCCATTTCCACCATTGGATTTTCAACGGTTCCTGCCTGATGTTAATCTTTCTAATGATATTTACTGTGATAGTGTAGTATCGATGGCAACGTTTTACGTTTCTCCGCTTCTAATGGTGAGTCGCATGCACTTTTGTCTCTCCTTTTTGTCACTCGATCATGTCATAGGATGAAAGGTCCGAATCGGCACGAGTGACTGACTGGTCGTATTATGTAGAATTTTTTGCGAGCATATTGACCGCGGGTATTTTTTATACCCGTGAGTAGTAACATTTCATATCTTTATTTATTAGTTCAGGATAGGTCTTCTTGCACATCGCGATTATAATAATTAGTTTTTTAATAATTAGTTTAAACATATAAATTTGAGAATATATTCGTGGCACTTACAAATATGTATAATAGTATTCGATATAAATATTTGCAAAAGGTAATGTAAATTCGACCAATCGCGGGGAGACGCAATCGCGAGGAAACACGTCAACGGGAGTCGTAAATTCCCGCTACGATTATAATAAGCGACGCCGTGGGTAGATCGATCTCCTGATTTCCGTTAAGACAATAGGGGTGGTTGAAATAATATAACTCCGTGATTAACAGTGTTATAACTTATATATTTTCTCCAACAACTTCATATAATCACACACACTAGTAACGTCACTGAATATGGGGATTGCCTTGATCTTGCTCAGATTCTGACTGTCAATCTGATAGACGAAGGCTCTCGTGTCGTAGTAGACGTATCGATTGATCAGATCCGACTTTGAGTGAATCGAATCAACAGAATTAACCCAATGACTGAATGAATAGACTTCGACCGCTTGACTTCGACTGTGTGACTTGAGTGACCTGAATTGACTGACTGATTGACTGGAATAGACTGACTCGTACTGACTCCCTTGTGTGTCTGACCTTTGGGACTTACGGAGGAAGTCTCGGGATGTGAGTGGTTTTTGAACGAAGGAAGCTGATTCGTTGTTTGTACTTTCCGTTATGAACATGAGGACACGGATCCCCGTTACCATTGGCTCAGGCGTTAACGGTTGAAGTTGGGAGATGGAAGCATCCTACCGGCATGACTCGTGGGAAAATCCTGACATTTCCATTATACAAATGCCTGGTTTTCCCTAGCATACAATTAACAGTTTTTCCCGTCATAACAACCAGCTTACTCCGTAATTTTTAAGAACGTTCAATAAACCTAAGGACTTTTTTAAGTACCAGCTATAAATCGAAAATACTTGCAGGGTTCAAGGTTTCTGCAGGCTAATGAGAATCGGTTTATGGTGGGCCTTAGCTTTATTGAGGGTTCTCTAACGACGCTTGGGTCTTAACGGTCAGACATTAAGGTACGTCGCGCGGACCTTTTCACGCGACGTAACATTATCCCCCCTCTGAGAGGATCCCGATCAAAAGTCCATGGGTCGTATCAGGTGGAACTTTCGTCCGCGTTCTCCTCTGTTCCTGGTTTTCCGGGTTCCTCCGGTTCGGGTTAACAGGGTAGTGAAATCAACCGTTTGACGACGCGATCCAGGATACTCGTCGCTGTCTTCACCGTGGCTGTCCGTATAATTCCGTCGGCTCCTGGGTGGACCTTAATGACGCGGCCCAAGGGCCAATGCATAGATGGAACGTTATCTTCGCGGAGAATTACGATGGTGCCTTCACGAATGCCATGTTTGCCCTTGTACCATTTGCTACGGCTGGTTAATTCGCTGAGGTACTCTCGGTACCATTGACTCCAAAATTTCTGCTTAAGCTGATGGATACGTTGCCAACTAGATAACCGGCTTGGTTGGGTTGTCCTAAGATCTCGTTCCCGAATGTTTGTAAATGTGTCGTCTATCAAAAAATGTCCGGGAGTGAGGACCGGGAGATCATTAGGATATGTAGAGATGGGAGTAAGTGGACGGAAATTCAACATCGCTTCGATCTCAATAACCAGAGTATTGAGATGCTCGAAGGTCAAGAGTTCCGTGCCAACGGCGCAAATAAGATGCCGTTTAAACGATTTTATCGCGGCTTCCTATAAACCGCCAAAATGGTGTGAATTCGGAGGGTTGAATGACCATTGTATCTGCCGGTCGGTGAGGAAGGTTTGCATTTTTTCTTGGTGGTCGTCGAATTGTAATAGGAGGTGAAATTCTTTTAACTCCCTGTTGGCTCCGACGTAGTTAGTGCCGTTGTCCGAAAGGATTATCGCACAATGTCCTCTCCGAGAGATAAACCGGCGGAGAGCGGCAAGGAATGCGTCGGTTGTCAGATCGCTCACTAATTCGATATGAACGGCTTTGGTAGCCAGGCATATGAATATGGCGACGTACACCTTTACCCTTCGGCGATTGTGATTCCTTCTCTCCTTGACATAGAACGGGTCGCAATAGTCGACCCCGATGTTCGTGCAGGGCCGCGACTCGGTGATACGTGTTTCTGGCAGATCTCCCATCAGGTATTCTACTGGATTGGCTCGGCAACAACGGACGCACCTCTTGATGGTGCGTCATACTTGGCTTCGGCCGTCGACTGGCCAGTAGCGTTGTCTAACCGCATATAATGTGACCTGGTCCCTGAATGATGGTTACGTCGATGCACCTGGTCAATGATGAGCTCAGTCACCGATGATTTCGGCAAAATGATTGGATATTTTTGATGCAACGGTATCGGGGAGTTATTGAGGCGTCCTCCGATTTTCGTAATATCCCTTCATTGTCGAGGAAAGGATTTAGACGTTGGAGTTTCCCTCCCACAGCCATGTTCGGATTTTTCTGGAGTGTGCGAATCTCCTTCGAAAAATGAATGCTTTGTAAGAGTCGTAACAATTTATTTTCTGCCGAAGTGAGTTCATCTACGGTTAGGGATGCCACCCGGTTTGGCTTGTGTCTTCATCGAAGACAACGAGCGACGACTCTGATTAGTTTTGACCATGACAAATATTTTTCCAATATTGTATGATCGATGGGGTTCGCAACTAGGCAGGTTGATCCCTTTCGCTCAGGGACTTCGACAAACGGAAGTGGGTTCCATATCGGTCAATGTTCTTCGGTTTGCTGGAGCCACTCTGGTCCATTTTTCCAAACTGACGGACGCAGAAACTCCTTGGGCGTCTGACCTCGTGAGATGAGATCCACTGGATTATCGGCTGTAGACCCATGGCGCCAGTCGGAGATGTTGGTCTTGGTTTGTACCTCTGCCACTCGGTTCGCCACAAATGTTTTTAACATATGCGGCGAGAACTTGATCCACTGGATCACTATGGTGGAATCGGTCCAATATACGATTTGAGAGATCTTGATCGTTAAGGCCTTCTGGACTGATGAAATCAAGGAAGCCAGACGGCGTGCCCCGCTTAGTTCGAGTCGTGGAATGGTCAGCGTTTTGAATGGAGTGTTCCTTGATTTTGTGGTGAGCAAACGGGTTTGGATGGTGCTGTCGAAATTAACGGTACGGAGATAAATGCAGGCTCCGTAAGCCTTCTCGCTGGCATCGCAAAAGCCGTGGAGTTCCATCCTAGTCGCTGCTGGTATTACAGTTTTTCGTGGAAACCGGACGTTGTTTATCAACGCTAACTGGGTGTAGTACCGGCTCCATTCCGTATGCAGATCCGCGGGAAATGATTCATCCCAGTTGAGTTTTAATGACCATACATGTTGCAAAATAATTTTTGCTCGAATGATTACTGGCGCTAGCAATCCTAATGGATCATAAATTCTGGCGATCACCGAACTTATTGATCGCTTTGTAACCCGTGGGAGATCAGCTTGGGTATCGTCCGAATAAAGGCTTGCGTCAACCTGGGAATCCCAAAAAAGCCCGAGGGTTTTTAGGGTCTGAGACTCACCTAATTGTAACTTCCGGCATTTGTCTTGTTCGGATAGCCCCCTCAGTATGTCCGAATCGTTGGAAGCCCATCCTCTAATATTGAAGCCGCCTGATTGCAGAAGGTCGGTGAGCTCCTTTCTGATCGACAGTACCTCTTCCTTCGTATCGGCTCCGGTGAGGGCGTCATCTGCCAATTTTTTGAGACACCGTAGGGCCAAGTGTGGAGCGGCTGATAACCCAACCGTTACGGTATTAAGTTGATAGGCGTCGATTTCACCGTTGGAATTGCGCCACAGAATTTGCTGATATTTCCTATCTTCTGGGCGTATCAATATCTGCCGATACATTTTTTCAATATCACCAGATAGAACATATTGGTGAGACCGGAATCTAAGTAGAATGTCGAATAGATCCTCCTGCAACTTTGGTCCGATGAGCAAAGTATCGTTTAGTGATATTCCAGTGTTGCTTGACGCTGATCCATCGAGCACAACCCGGAGCTTAGTGGTGTCGCTTGATTCCTTGATCACGCCGCGATGTGGCAGATAATACTCGTGGTTAGCGGGTTGATCAGGGTCGATCTTCGTCAAGTGACCCAAGTCTACGTATTCTTGGATCACATTACTGTACCCGATTTCGTAAGAGTTATCGCGTTGAAATCGGCGGTGGAGTGATGCGAGTCGTCTCATCGCTAGTGCCTTGGATGATCCAAGGGATGAGAGCTGGTTGTTAAAGGAGAGGGCGACGATGTATCGTCCTTCGCAGGTGCGTCGGACGTGATCTCGGAAGTGTTCTTCGCATCGTTGCTCTGCATCTGAGAGGTGTTGAATCCGGGGTCCTTCGTCGATTACCCAAAACCGCGCGAGATCAGCTGGCAGAGCCGTTGTGGAGGCGTGGAATGCACTTGTCGCGATTTAGTAAGTTGGACTCCCCCCGATTACCCAGCCGAATCAGGTTTTCTGTAAACGCAGCTCCGGCTCGTCTGGTTGCGTCAGATTAATCTGTCCGACGCATATCGACGCAAGTGTCGTACTTGAGCTCAGTAAGACATCGATCGGACCTGGCACATGAAATCGTGGGTCGGCCAGTTTGATATTCTTTGGTATCTCCAATGTCGAGCGATCGATGTGTTGACTTGGGATCAGGGTCGAGATAGCCAGGATGACGAGGAACGTTATTGTACGTTCATAGGTGCCGTCGGTGGATGTGATCGTAGCCGTTATGTATAGCCTTGCCGTCGTCGTTAAAGTATCGAGAATCCTGAGGTGATTAGGTAGTGATTAGTTTCCACAAACACCAGAGTATACCTAACTACGTAATTTATTAGAATATACCAAATGCGTACACTAGTCATACAATACACTTGTTGTCTCGGTTCGCGGTCACTGATAGATCGGCGCAAAGAAGTACCGCTTAATTGCTGCTGCTCGTGTCTCTCGATAACTAAGGATGCCTCGCTACCCTATTCGCTATATTTATATGCGTCGGAGTTGACGAAAGGCGTTGGGATTTGAATTTTGACGATGTTCTCGAAACATCCCAACGGACACTGAGCTCTCGACCTTGTTTACAATTGTTGGCTTTTCGAGTAGCTGACTCGAGGGACTATGATCTCGGCAATAACGACGGATTCGGATTAACGATCGGTAACCGCCTAAGGTTATCGGATCTATAATTAACTCGGCTTTCGGTAAACACGATTTCTTGTGTAGCGGATTCACTGGGCGAAAACCATTATGATTTTTATCTACGAGTACCGCTACAACCCCAATTGTGACCGAACACTTCGTTTGTCTTATTCCAAGGGAATTGACTAGTCTTCTAGTAATTAAGTTCATGCTGGATCCAATATCGAGCAACGCACGGCAACAAATACGTTGCCGTTTGTCGGTCAGCATGTTGACTTGTGCTGTGGTAACTAGGTCATTGCACAATACCTCGGGATCTGCAGGTCGGGTTTGATCGGTCCTTGTTGGGGTCCGGCGTCCCTGGCGTCAATTGTGTGTCCGTCTCGGACTGGTTGATGGACTTGGAGGCGAGCTTGTCCGTGATGCCCCTGGTTTGTGCTTCCTAGCGTCCTTCCTTGTCTTTGACGGGGATGTAGATGATCTCCTGCTGGGAGGGGAGGAACTTCGATTTGAATTGGAGGAAGTCGACCTTACCTTTTGCCTGTCCTGATGTAGCATTGTATGATGGCGACCTCCACACACTCGACAAGACCCGGCATGACAATCCCGAGTTGTGTGTCCCGCACTCAGGCATTTCAGACACAAGAGTGCACTTTTGACCTCCCTCAAGCGTTCGCGGACGCTTTTGGCTCTGAAGGCGTCGCAATGCCAAATGGGGTGTTGTCCCTTGCAAGAATGGCAGGAATTCTTGACCCGGGATGCGATGAATATCTGTCCTCGTATCTTACGCTATCGAACTCGTTTGGGTTGGTCCGGTGATTTAATTTGCTTGACCTCTGAGGGTGATATGCTTGTGAGCGCTAGATTCTCGAAGTAATCCAGCAAATCGGTGTATTGAGGCATCTCCTTGTTGGCCAAGGTGAGCTCCCATTGTTGTCTGACGTGATCGGGTAGCTTGGTGCTGATGATATCGAGAATGATGCTATTCGACTGTGTGGATTGTCCCAAACTGTTTAGTGCATCAAGGTTCTGTCTTACGATATTGGCCAAGTCTCTTAGGGCCACTGGAGAACACTGCATCAGCTTTGGGTCGTTAATGATCGCAAGGCCATGACATGACACAATGCGTCCTGGGCAATCGTACCTCTGCTTGAGAAGGCTCAGAGCCTTCGGATAGTTCTCCTCATGGAAAACTAGAGAGTTTACACAATTCACGGCTTCCCCTACTAAGGAAGCCCGCAGATAATGGAATTTTTGCAAGGTGGTTAGGCAAGCGTTCCCTTTCGATAGCCTAGTTGAACGTATTATAAAATGTGTTCCAAATTTCGAATTTCCCGTCGAATGCTGGTAGCCGCATTTCTGGCGAATGCATTTTCTCTTCGGGAAAATCGATTCCCTTAGATGTCGACGGGATTGAAGATCGATTTCCTTCCCGGAGGAGCTGTATTCTCATGTAAAGGGAACTGTACTGTTCCGACGCTATGCGTTCCTGAACGATGTCCTCTTCCTCGATGTCGTCCAACTCGCCCTGGAGTGATAGGAATGGTTTCCACCCGTCCTGAAGTAGGTGACCCGTCCTGAGATGATCTCAAATATGCAATCTCTTGCATGTCTGACTGTTCGTATCTATCGATGCGTTCCCTTACAGTCGTTAACGTGCCTTCGAACAGTTTATCACGTCGTTTCCTTATGCTGCTGATCTTAGCTAGGGTCGGCATGATTCAGGATGTGGACCGACTTGAAATCTTCTCAAAGTTGATTACTCAGTTACGTCGGAACGCTGCCTGGATGCATGCCTCGACCAATGTGTATATCTCTTCGAAGGTGTTGCTCCTGACATCACTGACCTTGATGGAGTGATACACTTCCGCTGTTGGATTCAAAGCGAACACGTGGCACTGTGTGGTCACTTCACTTGACACTGGCACGTGATCCGGCTCGTAGGACCATGCAAATTCGACCAATCGCGGGGAGACGCAATCGCGAGAAAACAGGTCAACGGGAGTCGCAAATTTCCGCTACGATTACAATAATCGACGCCGCGAGTAGATCGATCCCCTGATTTCCGTTAAGACAATAAGGGTGGTTGAAATAATATAACTCCGTGATTAACAGTGTTATAACTTATATATTTTCTCCAACAACGTCATATAATCACACACACTAGTAACGTCACTGAATATGGGGATTGCCTTGATCTTGCTCAGATTCTGACTGTCAATCTGATAGACGAAGGCTCTCGTGTCGTAGTAGACGTATCGATTGATCAGATCCGACTTTGAGTGAATCGAATCAACAGAATTAACCGAATGACTGAATGAATAGACTTCGACCGTTTGACTTCGTCTGTGTGACTTGAGTGACCTGAATTGACTGACTGATTGACTGGAATAGACTGACTCGTACTGACTCCCTCGTGTGTCTGACCTTTGGGACTTACGGAGGAAGTCTCGGGATGTGAGTGGTTTTTGAACGAAGGAAGCTGATTCGTTGTTTGTACTTTCCGTTATGAACATGAGGACACGGATCCCCGTTACCATTGGCTCAGGCGTTAACGGTTGAAGTTGGGAGATGGAAGCATCCTACCGGCATGACTCGTGGGAAAATCCTGACATTTCCATTATACAAATGCCTGGTTTTCCCTAGCATACAATTAACAGTTTTTCCCGTCATAACAACCAGCTTACTCCGTAATTTTTAAGAACGTTCAATAAACCTAAGGACTTTTTTAAGTACCAGCTATAAATCGAAAATACTTGCAGGGTTCAAGGTTTCTGCAGGCTAATGAGAATCGGTTTATGGTGGGCCTTAGCTTTATTGAGGGTTCTCTAACGACGCTTGGGTCTTAACGGTCAGACATTAAGGTACGTCGCGCGGACCTTTTCACGCGACGTAACATTATCCCCCCTCTGAGAGGATCCCGATCAAAAGTCCATGGGTCGTATCAGGTGGAACTTTCGTCCGCGTTCTCCTCTGTTCCTGGTTTTCCGGGTTCCTCCGGTTCGGGTTAACAGGGTAGTGAAATCAACCGTTTGACGACGCGATCCAGGATACTCGTCGCTGTCTTCACCGTGGCTGTCCGTATAATTCCGTCGGCTCCTGGGTGGACCTTAATGACGCGGCCCAAGGGCCAATGCATAGATGGAACGTTATCTTCGCGGAGAATTACGATGGTGCCTTCACGAATGCCATGTTTGCCCTTGTACCATTTGCTACGGCTGGTTAATTCGCTGAGGTACTCTCGGTACCATTGACTCCAAAATTTCTGCTTAAGCTGATGGATACGTTGCCAACTAGATAACCGGCTTGGTTGGGTTGTCCTAAGATCTCGTTCCCGAATGTTTGTAAATGTGTCGTCTATCAAAAAATGTCCGGGAGTGAGGACCGGGAGATCATTAGGATATGTAGAGATGGGAGTAAGTGGACGGAAATTCAACATCGCTTCGATCTCAATAACCAGAGTATTGAGATGCTCGAAGGTCAAGAGTTCCGTGCCAACGGCGCAAATAAGATGCCGTTTAAACGATTTTATCGCGGCTTCCTATAAACCGCCAAAATGGTGTGAATTCGGAGGGTTGAATGACCATTGTATCTGCCGGTCGGTGAGGAAGGTTTGCATTTTTTCTTGGTGGTCGTCGAATTGTAATAGGAGGTGAAATTCTTTTAACTCCCTGTTGGCTCCGACGTAGTTAGTGCCGTTGTCCGAAAGGATTATCGCACAATGTCCTCTCCGAGAGATAAACCGGCGGAGAGCGGCAAGGAATGCGTCGGTTGTCAGATCGCTCACTAATTCGATATGAACGGCTTTGGTAGCCAGGCATATGAATATGGCGACGTACACCTTTACCCTTCGGCGATTGTGATTCCTTCTCTCCTTGACATAGAACGGGTCGCAATAGTCGACCCCGATGTTCGTGCAGGGCCGCGACTCGGTGATACGTGTTTCTGGCAGATCTCCCATCAGGTATTCTACTGGATTGGCTCGGCAACAACGGACGCACCTCTTGATGGTGCGTCATACTTGGCTTCGGCCGTCGACTGGCCAGTAGCGTTGTCTAACCGCATATAATGTGACCTGGTCCCTGAATGATGGTTACGTCGATGCACCTGGTCAATGATGAGCTCAGTCACAGATGATTTCGGCAAAATGATTGAATATTTTTGATGCAACGGTATCGGGGAGTTATTGAGGCGTCCTCCGATTCGTAATATCCCTTCATTGTCGAGGAAAGGATTTAGACGTTGGAGTTTCCCTCCCACAGCCGTGTTCGGATTTTTCTGGAGTGTGCGAATCTCCTTCGAAAAATGAATGCTTTGTAAGAGTCGTAACAATTTATTTTCTGCCGAAGTGAGTTCATCTACGGTTAGGGATGCCACCCGGTTTAGCTTGTGTCTTCATCGAAGACAACGAGCGACGACTCTGATTAGTTTTGACCATGACAAATATTTTTCCAATATTGTATGATCGATGGGGTTCGCAACCAGGCAGGTTGATCCCTTTCGCTCAGGGACTTCGACAAACGGAAGTGGGTTCCATATCGGTCAATGTTCTTCGGTTTGCTGGAGCCACTCTGGTCCATTTTTCCAAACTGACGGACGCAGAAACTCCTTGGGCGTCTGACCTCGTGAGATGAGATCCACTGGATTATCGGCTGTAGACCCATGGCGCCAGTCGGAGATGTTGGTCTTGGTTTGTACCTCTGCCACTCGGTTCGCCACAAATGTTTTTAACATATGCGGCGAGAACTTGATCCACTGGATCACTATGGTGGAATCGGTCCAATATACGATTTGAGAGATCTTGATCGTTAAGGCCTTCTGGACTGATGAAATCAAGGAAGCCAGACGGCGTGCCCCGCTTAGTTCGAGTCGTGGAATGGTCAGCGTTTTGAATGGAGTGTTCCTTGATTTTGTGGTGAGCAAACGGGTTTGGATGGTGCTGTCGAAATTAACGGTACGGAGATAAATGCAGGCTCCGTAAGCCTTCTCGCTGGCATCGCAAAAGCCGTGGAGTTCCATCCTAGTCGCTGCTGGTATTACAGTTTTTCGTGGAAACCGGACGTTGTTTATCAACGCTAACTGGGTGTAGTACCGGCTCCATTCCGTATGCAGATCCGCGGGAAATGATTCATCCCAGTTGAGTTTTAATGACCATACATGTTGCAAAATAATTTTTGCTCGAATGATTACTGGCGCTAGCAATCCTAATAGATCATAAATTCTGGCGATCACCGAACTTATTGATCGCTTTGTAACCCGTGGGAGATCAGCTTGGGTATCGTCCGAATAAAGGCTTGCGTCAACCTGGGAATCCCAAAAAAGCCCGAGGGTTTTTAGGGTCTGAGACTCACCTAATTGTAACTTCCGGCATTTGTCTTGTTCGGATAGCCCCCTCAGTATGTCCGAATCGTTGGAAGCCCATCCTCTAATATTGAAGCCGCCTGATTGCAGAAGGTCGGTGAGCTCCTTTCTGATCGACAGTACCTCTTCCTTCGTATCGGCTCCGGTGAGGGCGTCATCTGCCAATTTTTTGAGACACCGTAGGGCCAAGTGTGGAGCGGCTGATAACCCAACCGTTACGGTATTAAGTTGATAGGCGTCGATTTCACCGTTGGAATTGCGCCACAGAATTTGCTGATATTTCCTATCTTCTGGGCGTATCAATATCTGCCGATACATTTTTTCAATATCACCAGATAGAACATATTGGTGAGACCGGAATCTAAGTAGAATGTCGAATAGATCCTCCTGCAACTTTGGTCCGATGAGCAAAGTATCGTTTAGTGATATTCCAGTGTTGCTTGACGCTGATCCATCGAGCACAACCCGGAGCTTAGTGGTGTCGCTTGATTCCTTGATCACGCCGCGATGTGGCAGATAATACTCGTGGTTAGCGGGTTGATCAGGGTCGATCTTCGTCAAGTGACCCAAGTCTACGTATTCTTGGATCACATTACTGTACCCGATTTCGTAAGAGTTATCGCGTTGAAATCGGCGGTGGAGTGATGCGAGTCGTCTCATCGCTAGTGCCTTGGATGATCCAAGGGATGAGAGCTGGTTGTTAAAGGAGAGGGCGACGATGTATCGTCCTTCGCAGGTGCGTCGGACGTGATCTCGGAAGTGTTCTTCGCATCGTTGCTCTGCATCTGAGAGGTGTTGAATCCGGGGTCCTTCGTCGATTACCCAAAACCGCGCGAGATCAGCTGGCAGAGCCGTTGTGGAGGCGTGGAATGCACTTGTCGCGATTTAGTAAGTTGGACTCCCCCCGATTACCCAGCCGAATCAGGTTTTCTGTAAACGCAGCTCCGTCTCGTCTGGTTGCGTCAGATTAATCTGTCCGACGCACATCGACGCAAGTGTCGTACTTGAGCTCAGTAAGACATCGATCGGACCTGGCACATGAAATCGTGGGTCGGCCAGTTTGATATTCTTTGGTATCTCCAATGTCGAGCGATCGATGTGTTGACTTGGGATCAGGGTCGAGATAGCCAGGATGACGAGGAACGTTATTGTACGTTCATAGGTGCCGTCGGTGGATGTGATCGTAGCCGTTATGTATAGCCTTGCCGTCGTCGTTAAAGTATCGAAAACCCTGAGGTGATTAGGTAGTGATTAGTTTCCACAAACACCAGAGTATACCTAACTACGTAATTTATTAGAATATACCCAATGCGTACACCAGTCGTACAATACACTTGTTGTCTCGGTTCGCGGTCACTAATAGATCGGCGCAAAGAAGTATCGCTTAATTGCTGCTGCTCGTGTCTCTCGATAACTAAGGATGCCTCGCTACCCTGTTCGCTATATCTATATGCATCGGAGTTGACGAAAGGCGTTGGGATTTGAATTTTGAAGATGCTCTCGAAACATTCCAACGAGCGCTGAGCTCTCGACCTTGTTTAAAATTGTTGGCTTTTCGAGTAGCTGACTCGAGGGCCTATGATCACGGCAAAAACGACGGATTTGGATTAACGATCGGTAACCTTCTAAGGTTGTCGGATCTATAATTAACTCGGCTTTCGGTAAACACGATTTCTTGTGTAGCAGATTCACTGGGCGAAAATCATTATGATTTTTACCGACGAGTACCGCTACAGTACCCCCCTGCTAGTGTTAACGTTACTTCTTTTTATGTCGGTTTACTTATGTTAGCGGGGGTGCCCTTGCCAACCGCTTAATTCAAACCCGCTTGAAAGCGGTCAGGAAAACGAACTCTCCTGCCCGAACGCGTGGTGTAATGGGTTCTTGCGTCTCTGTCGCTTTGTTGCGCCTGCTCGCTGCTTTGCGGTCAGAAGATTTTCCTAGGTACAAACACGTCGTGGGTTTCTGCGCTCCTTTCCAGGTGCTCGATATCTTCCGACACGATGAAGGCGGGTTTTAGGCGATCTACGGTGACTTTTACGCTTTTGTCCTTCACCCGTATGGTAAAGGTTTTCTCCCCGCGCTGTATAACCTGATAGGGTCCATCGTATGGTGGTTGCAGTGGACCTCCGATTGCATCGTGACGTACGAAAACGTACGGCGACGTTTCTAAATCGCGGAACATTAACGTTTTCTTTTCGCTGTGTTGTGAAGTCGGCAGAGGTCTAATCTCGCTCATTCGCACTCGCAGACGGTTTGCGAATTCCGCGTAGGCCGGTTGTTTTGCTGGTACAAAAAATTCCGCTGGCAATCGTATGCCCGTACCGTCAATCATTTCGGCTGTCGTTGCGCTCAGTTCTTCCTTGATAGCGGTTCTAATGCCTAGAAGAACTACGGGAAGGCTTTCGACTCAGTTGCTCGAATTGTGACATTTGATTGTGGCCTTAAGCTGCCGGTGGAAGCGCTCTACCATCGCGTTGGATGCGGGGTGATAGGCTGTGTTACGCAAATGCTTAATGCCGAGCATCCGGCATAGTTGTTTGAAAAGATTGGATTCGAATTGGCGTCCTTGATCGGTTGTTATATTTGCTGGGACGCCAAAACGCGCTATCCATGTGGAAAGAAGAGCCGAGGAAGCGGTCGTTGCTTCCATATCTGGTATTGGAGTCGCTTCGGGCCAACGTGAAAAACGATCGATACATGTTACACAATATCGGCAGCCTTGTGACTATTGTATGACGATGATGTCTAAATGTATATGCTCGAATCGTCCTGCGAGCTCTCCGAATGTTTCGGTCAGCGTTGATACGTGTCTCTTTATTTTACATTGTTGACACGGGATGCATTGCCGTGTCCATGTTTGGCAATTTTTGTTTAACGCCGGCCAAACAAAACGCGATTTTACGAGTTTTTGGGTCGCTCGTATCCCTGGATGGGAAAGTCCGTGAAGTGAATTGAATACTTCGCGCCGCAAGGGTTTCGGTACGTACGGTCGTACGATGTCGCCTGACACGTTGCAGTATATTTGCGCGACGTAATCCGGAAAACGAATTTTCTTAAGCTGCAACGCGGATGTATCGGAGTTAATGATGTCGCGGAGCTCCTCATCGTTTTCTTGCGCGGCGGCAAGAGTTTTGTGATCCACGGATTTTTCTATGGCTTCGATGCGAGATAGGGCGTTGGCTACGTTGTTATTCAGCGAATTTATATACCTTATATCGGTCGTGAACTGACCGATATAATCTAGCTACCGGAATTGTCGCGGCGAACACTTGTCGGGATTTTGACCGAACGCATAAGTGAGGGGCTTATGGTCAGTGAAAATAATGAAATTTCTTCCCTCTACGGCGTGTCTAAATCGTTTGACCGCGGTGTACATAGCGCGCAATTCGCGGTTATACGCGCTATATTTTCGCTGCGCGGCGTTTAAGAGTTTAGTTGAGAAACCCAACGGTTGCCAAGTGTCGTTCGCGCGTTGCTGCAACACCGCTCCTATTGCAAAGTCGGACGCGTCTACAGCGAGGCTGATGGGCGCGCCGGGTATAGGATGCTCTAACATCGTAGCGTTAGCTAGGGCGCGTTTCGACTCGCTAAAGCTTGTTTTGGCTTCCTCCGACCAGGTAATGGGCATGTTGCCCTTTTTCGTCCCTTGCAGCAAATCGTTGAGGGGTTGTAAGATTTTTACAGCCCCCGGTATGAACCGTCGATAAAAGTTAATCATACCGAGGTACCTACGGAGAGCTTTGAAGTTCGCGGGGAGCGGTGCTTCAGTTACGGCTTTTACTCCATCGGCGAGCGGTTTTATACCCTGCGCGTTTACCGTATGGCCTAGGAAGGTTATCTAATCAACGCCGAACTCGCACTTTGCTAGGTTGATTACTACGCCGTAATGATTTAGACGTTCGAACAAAATTAGCAAGTGCTCGCGGTGCTGTTCTTCGGTTTGCGAAGCTACCAGGAAGTCATCAATGTACGCGTATACGAAATCTAAGCCACGCGTGATTTCATCGACAAAACGTTGACACGTTTGCGCGGCGTTTCGAAGCCCAAACATCATGTTGGTTGCCTCGAAAAGGCCGAATGGTGTCGCAATCGCTGTTTTTTTAACCTCCTGAGGCGCGATTGGAATTTGGTGGTAGGCATGCACTAACTCAATTTTTGAGAAAATTTTTCTACCGTGTAGCTGCTGCGCGAAGTCTTGGATGTGCGGTGGAGAGTACCTGTCGGGAACAGTGCGGGCGTTCAGTGCCCTGTAGTCACCGCAGGGTCGAAGACTTCCATCCTTCTTTAGGACGACGTGTAGAGGAGATGCCCAGGAACTCTTCGATGGGCGCATGACTCCTTGTTCGATCAGCGTTGCGAATTCCGCCTTGATTTGCTTGAGACGGTCTGGTGCGAGCTGGCGGGGTTTGCAGTACACGGGTGGGCCTGGTGTGGTTTCTATGTGGTGCTCCACGCCGTGCCGGATTTTCTCTGGCCCAAAGGCCGGTGGGCGGGTCAGATCTGGAAATTTTGCCAACAGTTGGTGGTAGACCGAATCCCCATTTACGGTCTTAATCATATGCTGTTCGCAGCTGGCGGCGTATCCCCTGGTCGATAGCTGGGTTGTTGTGTCGTGAAAACGTCTTTTTCTTGGATCCACAAGCAACCCGTAATGGCTAAGGAAGTCTAGGCCGATGATGGGGGTTTGCACATCGGCGACCGTGAAGTGCCATTTGAAGGCACGTCTGAGGGACAGGTGCAGCTCCATCGCTAAGGTGCCGTACGTTGCGATGCGCGTTCCGTTGGCAGCGAACAGTTCGTACGTTGTTTTCTTTACGTCCGTAGATAGCCTGTTTCGGGGATAAACGCTGATATCAGCACCGGTGTCAAACAAGAACGAAGTTTTCGTTCTCTGGTTCACAATAAAGATGCGGCGAGATCCCAAGCCGTAGTCGTCTGCGGCTTTTACGGACGGCTGGGGTCGTTTCTCGACTTCCACTTACAAGGGATGGTGCGGGTGATAAGGTGTCGATTAATTCTCACAAATAACGGAGTATACCTAACTACGTAATTTATTAGAATATACCAAATGCGTACACTAGTCGTACAATACACTTGTTGTCTCGGTTCGCGGTCACTAATAGATCGGCGCAAAGAAGTATCGCTTAATTTCTGCTGCTCGTGTCTCTCGATAACTAAGGATGTCTCGCTACCCTGTTCGCTATATCTATATGCGTCGGAGTTGACGAAAGGCGCTGGGATTTGAATTTTGAAGATGTTCTCGAAACATCCCAACGGACGCTGAGCTCTCGACCTTGTTTACAATTGTTGGCTTTTCGAGTAGCTGACTCGAGGGCCTATGATCACGGCAAAAACGACAGATTTGGATTAACGATCGGTAACCGCCTAAGGTTGTCGGATCTATAACAAGCTCGTCTTTGGGTAAACACGATTTCTTGTGTAGCGGATTCACTGGGCGAAAACCATTATGATTTTTATCTACGAGTACCGCTACAACCCCAATTGGGACCGAACACTTCGTTTGTCTTATTCCAAGGGAATTGACTAGTCTTCTAGTAATGAAGTTCATGCTGGATCCAATATCGAGCAACGCACGGCAACAAATACGTTGCCGTTTGTCGGTCAGCATGTTGACTTGTGCTGTGGTAACTAGGTCATTGCACAATACCTCGGGATCTGCAGGTCGGGTTTGATCGGTCCTTGTTGGGGTTCGGCGTCCCTAGCGTCAATCGTGTGTCCTTCTCGGACTGGTTGATGGACTTGGAGGCGAGCTTGTCCGTGATGCCCCTGGTTTGTGCTTCCTAGCGGCTTTCCGAGTCTTTGACGGGGATGTAGATGATCTCTTGCTGGGAGGGGAGGAACTTCGATTTGAATTGGATGATGTCGACCATACCTTTTGCTTGTCCTGATGTAACATTTTATGATGGCGACCTCCACATACCCGACAAGACCCGGCATGACAATCCCGAGTTGTGTGTCCCGCACTCAGGCAATTCAGACAGAAGAGTGCACTTTTGACCTCCCTCAAGCGTTCGCTGACGCTTTTGGCTCTGAAGGCGTCGCAATGCCAACTGGAGTGTTGTCCCTTGCAAGAATGGCAGGAATTCTTGACCCGGGATGCGGTGAATATCTGTCCTCGTATCTTACGCTGTCGAACTCGTTTGGGTTGATCCGGTGATTTAATTTGCTTGACCTCGGAGGGTGATATGCCTGTGAGCGCTAGATTCTCGAGATAATCCAGCAAATCGATTGAGGCACCTCCTTGTTGGTCAAGGTTAGCTCCCTTTGTTATCTGACGTGATCGGGTAGCTTGGTGCTGATGATATCGAGAATGATGCTATTCGACTGTATGGATTGTCCCAAACTGTTTAGTGCATCAGGGTTCTGTCTTACGACATTGGCCAAGTCTCTTAGGGCCACTGGAGAACACTGCGTCAGCTTTGGGTAGTTAATGATCGCAAGGCCATGACATGACACGATGCGTCGTGGACAATCGTACCTCTGCTTGAGAAGACTCAGAGCCTTCGGATAGCTCTCCTCATGGAAAACTAGAGTTTACACAATTCGCGGCTTCCCCTACTAAGGAAGCCCGCAGATAATGGAATTTTTGCATAGTGATTAGGCAAGCGTTCCTGTCGATAGCCGAGTTGAACGTATTATAAAATGCGTTCCAATTTTCGAATTTCCCGTCGAATGCTGGTAGCCGCATTTCTGGCGAATGCATTTTCGCTTCGGGAAAATCGATGCCCTTAGATGTCGACGGGATAGAAGATCGATTTCCTTCCCGGAGGAGCTGTATTCTCATGTAAAGGGAACTGTACTGTTTCGACGCTATGCGTTCCTGAACGATGTCCTCTTCCTCGATGTCGTCCAACTCGCCCTGGAGTGATAGGAATCGTTTCCACCCGTCCTGAAGTAGGTGACCCGTCCTGAAGTAGGTGACCCGTCCTGAAGTAGGTGACCCGTCCTGAGATGATCTCAAATATGCAATGTCTTACATGTCTGACTGTTCGTATCTATCGATGCGTCCCCTTACAGTCGTTAACGTGCCTTCGCACAGTTTATCAAGTCGTTTCCTTATGTTGCTGATCTTAGCTAGGGTCGGCATGATTCAGAATGTGGACCGACTTGAAATCTTCTCAAAGCTAATTACTCAGTTACGTCCGAACGCTGCCTGGGTGCGTGCCTCGACCAATGTGTATATCTCTTCGAAGGTGTTGCTCCTGACGTCACTGACCTTGATGGAGTGATACACTTCCGCTGTTGGATTCAAAGCGAACACGTGGCACTGTGTGGTCACTTCACTTGACACTGGCACGTGATCCGGCTCGTAGGACCATGCAAATTCGACCAATCGCGGGGAGACGCAATCGCGAGAAAACAGGTCAACGGGAGTCGCAAATTTCCGCTACGATTATAATAATCGACGCCGCGAGTAGATCGATCCCCTGATTTCCATTAAGACAATAAGGGTGGTTGAAATAATATAACTCCGTGATTAACAGTGTTATAACTTATATATTTTCTCCAACAACTTCATATAATCACACACACTAGTAACGTCACTGAATATGGGGATTGCCTTGATCTTGCTCAGATTCTGACTGTCAATCTGATAGACGAAGGCGCTCGTGTCGTAGTAGACGTATCGATTGATCAGATCCGACTTTGAGTGAATCGAATCAACAGAATTAACCCAATGACTGAATGAATAGACTTCGACCGCTTGACTTCGACTGTGTGACTTGAGTGACCTGAATGGACTGACTGATTGACTGGAATAGACTGACTCGTACTGACTCCCTTGTGTGTCTGACCTTTGGGACTTACGGAGGAAGTCTCGGGATGTGAGTGGTTTTTGAACGAAGGAAGCTGATTCGTTGTTTGTACTTTCCGTTATGAACATGAGGACACGGATCCCCGTTACCATTGGCTCAGACGTTAACGGTTGAAGTTGGGAGATGGAAGCATCCTACCGGCATGACTCGTGGGAAAATCCTGACATTTCCATTATACAAATGCCTGGTTTTCCCTAGCATACAATTAACAGTTTTTCCCGTCATAACAACCAGCTTACTCCGTAATTTTTAAGAACGTTCAATAAACCTAAGGACTTTTTTAAGTACCAGCTATAAATCGAAAATACTTGCAGGGTTCAAGGTTTCTGCAAGCTAATGAGAATCGGTTTATGGTGGGCCTTAGCTTTATTGAGGGTTCTCTAACGCCGCTTGGGTCTTAACGGTGAGACATTAAGGTACGTCGCGCGGACCTTTTCACGCGACGTAACAGGCAAATATCTAGACGAATATACCTGTATGACATAGATATACTTAATCTTAAGCGATGAATTCTAGTATAAATAAGACATATCGATGCGATTTCGTTTGAGCATTTTATAGCGGAGAAATCGGATGCCCTCCGACTTCGTTGCAATGAAAGATGCAATTTTCACTCAATGATAATGACGATTCATACAATATACAATACATACATTTTGTGATAATATTAAGCCACGTTCTTTTATTTTGAAATTTTATGTGCAAGAAAAATCTTCGCGGCAGGCAGATTTTTGAATTAAAGCAATAACTTTGATCACTGTTTCTGCATTTTCGGAAATGTTCTTTGACGAAGAGATTACCTGAGATTATTTCTATTTTGGTTATACATTTAGAGTCAATTATTCTATTTCATCGAGTCTCAGTCTTTTTTCAATTAATAATACTATTTGATAATATTAAAATATCAGTAATTTATCGAATTAATAAAACTGAGTTATTATAATCCGAAATGAAGTAATAAAATGTAAAATCAAAGATCCTTAGTCCGTTAAATACAAATGAGACAAACTAATCATGTTTTTAGATTAGGATTTTCAGATTTAACCATTTCCATTTACCCATTGTTAGGATCTCATTCACGTGCTCAGGTGCTACTTGTATGGGAAAAAGACATTGGGCACGATGACTAGAATTAATGCAAAAATTTCTCAGTGACTGACGATGTGTTAGTGTATCGTGCACGATGTATATTCCACATTGTGTGTGTGGTTAGGCTGTGGAATTGCGTCGTTTTTTTCATTCGCTTCAACTCAAGATACTAAAAATATGGAGACATATATTAATTCAACTTATATATCAATACAATCGCAATTCCTGGTTGTTACGACCGTTCGCGGAGAGACGCGATCGCGAGGAAAACGCGTCAGCGAGATACGTAAATTAGGGTAAATTAGGTTTCGATTAGGGTAACAGAGGTGGTTCAAATGATTTTAACACTGAATTAACGGGGTTAATATAAACTTGTATATTTAACAATATTTAAAATTAGAATGAACACGTCACAAATGATTTAACGATGATACAATTAGTTTGTTACAGTAATTCTACCGACTTTATGATATTTTGCGATGTATTCGTTTGACTAAGCGACCTGGATTTTATTCGTCTGAACCCCTCGATGCATTCCGTCTGAATCCTCAAATGATATTGATTGTTCTTCGATTTTTTTCTTCTGTCTTCTCTGGGAGACGACCCCCACTACGCTTGGGTCACGCCACCGTTCGCGCCTATGATCACGTATGCCACCTTCTTTGCGTAGATAAAATAACGGGCCGAAGGCGAATCGACGTTTCTAGAACTATGCGCTTGTCGCTACATTGTATATATTTCGCCGGTCATCTAAGACGATCCGTCTGCAACACTGTAGTACCACGAGCGACGGTTAGGAACACGGCCTATAGTAAGCCTCGGGGCGTAACGGTGGTAATATCAGCTACAAGATTAAGTGTAACCACGTTGCTAATATTGCTGTCAATTACAATTATAATTCCAAGTTTACTTATATTTATTTTAACGATATAATTTTTTTAGACGTGTTTTATCACGTTTTGAGCAATGGTCACTAGCCTTCGTCAGTCGATTTCAGGAAAATGGTATGTAAATTTTGTATGTTATGTGCATGTTGTATATTAAACTCCGGTATCGGAGGCGTCCGGGACGTTCTCTCTAATGTAGACTCTTGCGCCCGGGTGTTATGTGTGAGAACCGTGTAGGTGGACCTGTCACGTAAAATAAATAAAAAGAAAAAGGAAATCGAAGATGAAAATAAAAAAAAGAGAGAATTTATTTCTTAACATTTGGTTTACGCTAATTACGATTTGTTTCTGAACTCTAGCCGTGACTTTCCAAGATTGAAGCTCTTATTTTGACTTTCGATCGGATCTGTTTCCTTTTCCCTTGTCACCCCTCAATATTTTCACTATCTACGCGTTTGTTAGGCGTTCGCGACCGTTCCTACGCACGCCTTCTTCTCGAACATTCGGCAGAAGGACCGTGGGGATATTGGTGGCTATTAGGCACTTCGGCGATATACATTGTCACCGAGTACCGCCATATCTTTATCTCCGTCATCAGCCCATCGAATTTAAAAGTGTGCCGGTCGTGACAAGCCTCTGGTCGGGTAGGCGCGTTTTCGAGTGTTCAACCTGTTTCAGGGAATTTCATTCGAATAATTGACAGTAAAGTTGGCACGAATGAAACATGTCATCGTCTCTGGTTTTGCCCGTAGAATTTTTGAATATCGCGGTCGTGATCGCGAGTGGTTTCCGAAACGAACGTTAATATTGTTCGATCGTGCACATGCGAACGTGCACATCGCTATATGATCGTTGTTCATCCATGTGTACTTGTACCAGCTTCCGCGATTTATGTTTTTACTTGACCTTTGTACTTTATTTTTTGATTTGCGATCTAGAAAGTCTCCAGCTTAGATGTAAGTTCCAGCGGGCATTGCGCCCGAAGAAAGAAGAGGCTATGGGCCGAAGAGGCCCGGCAAACTGCCGTAGAAGAGGGCAACTACCAATGACTCCCCATCCTCTGGATCATCCAGAGCATGGGAAGTTATTCTTGTTACTACCTTGTCAATATGCTTGCTTTTAATATTTGTAGTAGTAGAAATAGTTCTTTTTTTTTGGCCGATGTATATAACAGATAGTAAAAGTTAAAAGACCAATGTTCGTATGTATCGTTGGGGAAAGGGATGAACGTAATGGGTTAAAACAAAAACTAGCCGGACGAGCAGGGGTGGAAACAGCTCGGGGAAACGCCGCGTCGTTTTTCGTTAAATGCTTGCTTAATAAATCCGCTGGCTCGTCCGGCTTTTGTTCGTCCTTGTTGTTCGTACCGTGAGCGAAGAATTAACCCCAACTCCTCCGCGAAAACTGGCCGAAAATGAAAAAAACGAGGTAGCTCGTGGTCGGGCGAGGCAGTATCGAAAAACGGAGTGATTAATCATAGTGGGCTCGCGCACGGATACTCTTGCCCCTTTTCCAGGTGTAGAGCGCGAAATTTTAACAATGCTAGAAAATGAAAAGCCACCGGTTACGGGACGTGGAGCTATTCTTTTTGACATTTATACGCTTTTAGGTTATGACAATAAAAGGGTGAGATAAAATGAGTCATTGATAGGATTATTTATCTAACAACAAAATAGGCTAGTTTTATTCACAGAATAGTAGATTTTATAAATTTATTCTTTAACACATCATGGTTAATATATGTCGTTCATTGTGTGTTGTCGCTTTAAATTCGTCAAATCTCAAGCAATTTGGCTGTAAAAAGGAAGATTAGAAATATCAAGTTCGAATTAATTTTTAATATCTACTCTCTAATCGAACAAAACAACCATCGTAAAGAACGACATGCACGAATTTAGCAACTACATACGAATTTTCATTTAGCATCAGAACTACGTAGCATCAAATTCATCTGAAATCTGATTAAAGTCTTACATCCTCTATTAACACGATACTTGGAGTAAGTAATTTTACCCGGGTATTTGCTACATTGCAAAGGAGTGTAAGGGGTGTGCATCAGCAAGGTAAAGCATCCTGAACAGACGGACGTACTCGTACAATGGGCACTCGAATGTTTTTCGAGTAGTCCCTGAATAGGTTCGCCTATCTCGAGGGAAAGAGCCTCGAGTGCACGACAATTCACTAAAATTTGCACGAGGAAGTGGAAACGGTTAAAAAGGCCGTTACAACGGCTGCTGTCCACGTTCTCTTTCGTTTGCTGTTGAGTGTCGAAGCGTGCAGACGTGTGTCTAGTGCTCTGTGAAGTTAACAAAACAACACGTAATGCCCATCCGTCGAAAGTGGATCGACACATACATAATCCAAGCGTTTCTAAATTTACTAGTGGAAAATCCAACGCTCCTAATCTCTGACCCGAATCTTAGCTTCTCAACTAGTTATTTCAAATTTATTCAAAAAAAAGAGATAGTGCAACGTAAAAAGTGCCAAAGGTACGGTCACATGCAGAAATATTGCAACCATAATTTCCGCTGCGTTAAATGTGCAGGTATATACCGTACTGATCAGTGCACTAAATCTCCAGAAACCCCTACGAAGTGCATCCTCTGTCATTGAGAGCATCCTGCGAATTATAAAGGTTGGTCAGCCTACAAAACCTTGTACACAAATAACTCAAATACTCAGCCCATAAAAATTCTCTACTTCTTCAATCTCCTATGCCCAGGCAGTTCAAGGAAATCAAAACAATCCGAAAATCCATAGTAACCATTCTCAAAATAGTGTTCCCAATTCTCAAAACTCGGATAACTTCTCTAGACCTGAAAAATTAATCGAGAAACAATCAGAACAAATTAATAACTTACTGTCATATTTAACACTCATCATGGATAAATCATACTTAACCAATAGACAATTCATGGTTAAATACCTACATGCCACAACCACAACATTTCCAATAGAAGCTGGCATACCCCAAGGTAGCGTCCTCGGACCCCTCCTGTTCTCCATCTACACTGCCGATTTACCAATATCAACAGAAATAACTATAGCAACATTTGCTGACGACACAGCACTATTAGCATCCCACGTAGACCCGATAATCATATCCTCCACTCTCTAGTGATATCTCGACTCTATGGAAGAGTGGTTTTATAAATTGGGCTTCAAAATTAACGAAAATAAATCCACACATGTAACCTTCACGCTGCAAAAAAACATGCCCTAGGGTGACCATTAAAAATATAGCAATTCCTAACAAGGATTCAGTCAGATATCTGGGCATGACTCTGGACAGGAGATTGACATGGAAATAACACATCATAGACAAATCGAAGCAATTCGAGGCTAAACATAAAAAATAGCCCTAAGCACTAGATTCAGCTGGAAGTAAACTTATAAATAATTAGTCATGTAACTGCGCTACGCCAGAGAAACTTACTGAAAATTCTCAATGCGAGAATTGATTATAAAGTACTTGTAGCGGTAATCGACAACAAATACCGCTACACGACACTAACTAAGTAACGGACACGGTAGCGAAGTGGTTAGCGCTGTAGGTTTCGAACGTTCGGGACCCGGGTTCGATTCCCGGCGCCCGTGATCCTATTTTTCTCCCACGCATCAAAATAGAAGAATAATTAGCAGTGCCCCAGCAGCGACATCTACAGCCGGCAACTACTACTATCATCGCCAACACATAACGCACACACCTCTACTTGTAAATAAAAAGAAACGTTCTCCTTGTCCGACCCTACTCTACAGTCATTGTAATACTATTTTGTCTTACGTTCGCGGTTCGGGCAATCGCGTGGTTTCTTTTAGCCCATTCGGAATTGGGTAGAAAAAAACGTGCTGGTGATTAACAGCCCGCTCGGTTCGTTACGACACCGTTTCATCCTCTTCCTTTTTCCCTCGCTCCTTGCCTGACATCCTTTCTAGTTGGTGAAAGGAACAGAACTTTGAGCATCGTAATGTTCATTTAGCCGCGAGCGCGCGGAACATCTCGAGCTTTGATCTCTATAGAAACGGAGACGGTGAATGTGGAGTTGGATTCGATTGCTTCCCTCGCCTCCCCAGCTTTAGGAGCTGCTATATAATGATTCGCTTTTTTCTACCCAGTATTTGTTCAACCAGTTTTGAAGATAATTGAGAAATTGAAGTTACGAGGGAGTGAAGGTAAATGCCAAAAGTGAAAATTTTTAATAAAAAGAAAAACAGTGTTTCGACATCGATCTTCCTCTTTATCAATTTTCAAACATAATGAAAGTTTATCTATGCCATTAAAAACTAAAGGACACGAAGAAGGGGTCAATAGCTGGCCCTAGGATTATTTTGATTTCAAAAAATTACAGATTCCGTACGTAAAGCTGCGATATCTCGGATCGTGGCGAGAAAATTGAGATCCTGGACGTTTAAGAAAATGGGGACTCCGGGCGGCTAGCCAAATTAGATTATTCGAAGGATCATTTTTTAGATACCTTATTTAAGTAATGGCACAACCTGGATAATAATATCATTCTGTTTCTACAAAATCGTGTACAATCTGTCCACACTTCCGATAGGAGGCCCGTAGTCAAATATTTTTTCCAGGAAAAATGCTATTATTATAGAAAAAACCTACGTATCTGGTAAATCTCAGCCGGCCCCTACGCGACTGCATTCTTCAATATCTCCCGCTTCCTTCCTTAGGAAGGTTGCAAGGTCTGCAAATGAGCAATTGTTACGATCGAATGAATGAATATCTAACAGTTCGATAACGATCACGTAGCTGTGCCGCTCCGAGGACACCCGCCATTATCGATCTTAGCGTTTGCACAGTCAGGAAACAGTAGCGCGATGATTTTCGTGTGATCTTTTTCTCCGGGAATTAACGACATTCCTAACCGGACTATGTCACTAAACCGACTTAAAACCATGGGAAAATCATTTCTAAGAAGCTACAAATCATATTGCATAAACACGTCACACATTGACAACCCGAGAAAACCAAAGGGAATGTCGAAATACCGGTCAATTCCTTTCATCGTTTATTTTGATCAACTTTATTTATCTAGTGAAGTTTTTAATTCTTTCAAAAAAATTAGCAATTTTCAGTTATTCGTTGTAATAAAAAAATTTTGTATTATTTCATTTTTAATGGTGTTCTATTTCTAAGAACGTGTTAATGGTATGAGGAATATTGTAACAATTCAGTTTTTTAAAGTTACTTTGGGACCTATTGTACCATTTTTTTAACGGGCAATAAAACAGTTTTCTTGCTTCGATCATCTTCGTCGTTTTACCTTTACGTTTACGAAACTTTTTGAATATTGCAGAAAGCAAAAAAAGCGCATAAGGAAACGTAACATATAAAGTAATTTCTTCGCTTGAATATCGTTAAATCCGGACTGAACACGAGTAAATAATCAATAGGAGATTATTCTACGTGCGAAATTATGTCAAAAATATATAATAAATCTTTCATAGGACGCTTCGTTTCCGAGCAAAATAAATGCAAAATTTCAACAATATATCGATAAATATATAATGTTCAATTCTCGTATAATTCAGGAATCGATTCTGAATTCTGAAAATCGAGTTTATTTTAACAATGCTTAGATAAAATACAGAAGTAAACAACAATTAATAATAATAAATAACAAAGCTTTGTACAAGGTCTACCTGAAAATCGAGAATCGATTTTCAACGTCCTGAGCTACCGATCTTTCTCCGTCAATCCTCAATGTTTTTCAATAATGATTCTTTCTTCTGTGTCTGCTGTTGCTCTCTGTTCGTCCGTTTGGGAACTGCGCATCTTTCACTATGGCTCTCCGTAAAACAAAGAAAGCCGCTCTGTCCGCGAAACAAAAGAAGTCGTGCTGTCCGTAAACAGAGAGAGTCCGTTAAACAGATAAAGTCCCTCTGTCTATCCGCGTCTGAACTCTTAGGGAGTTTACACATCCCCTCCTCGGGTTGACTATTGCATCGCTAATTGTCCTTTTCAAATGGGACTAATTTACTCACATGGAAGAAATTCCCTCCAAGTTTACGATTATCGTTATCCACTTCGTACGTAGAATTTGAGATCCTTCTCAGAATTTTGAAAGGTCCTTTCCGGATTTCCTCCAACTTATTTCTATTTGATTTGTTTCCATTGTAAGGAAACTTCTATTTGATTTGTTTTCATTCGAGGATGGACAGTCTATCGAGGTGAAAATTAGTTTGATGCTTTTTTTCTTGCGTTATCTTGGATTTCTTTGGATGTCAGTACTGGATATCGGTCTGCGAAGATCATTCTTATAGAATCGGTTTCTCCCGTCGAATCTATAAGTTTTGTGACATCGTCCGAGCATTGTGTTTTTGATGTGCCCTTGAAAAACGGCCCTTGAAAAATGGTCAATAAGGATATGCATAAATTTCTTCGGTGAATTGTTATTAGAAAAACCTCCGACCGTATCGAATGACATTATTTCAAATGGTTTTTTAGCTGGTCCTATTTTCGACATAAATCCAATCGGTCTTCTCGTTCTGCTTTTATTCTTGATGCAGATTTCGCATTGTTTGCAGAATTTGTCGACTATCCGATCCATATTTTTGAAGTAGTAGAAAGGTCGGATTTTCTTTAGTATATGGTTCCCTCCAACGTCACCGAAGAATTCATGAACCGTCTTTGTGATGTGTTCACCAAATTTTTGTGAGACGAATATACGTTGCCGTCCTTTAATATTTTTGAAAAATATTTCTGACTTTTTTGTGAGGTTTTTTGTATTTTTAATATTTTTTTCGTTTTCTTTTTGATCTCGAATTATGTCCTTCTTTGTAATAATATTCACCACTTTCAGAACGTCTTCTTCATTTTCAAAACTTTCTAAGGCGGGGTTCCTGGATAGCGCATCTGCTTCTACGTTTCTTTTCCCGGCGAGTAGATGATCTTGAAATCATTCTACGATAGGTAGTGCATAAGGTCTCCTAAAGTTTCATCGGTTCCTGCTTTGAGTTTCATTGATTCTAACGGTTTATGGTCTGAAAGAACAGTGAAATATCTACCGATTAACCAATGTTGCCAGTACCGAATCGCCTCTTTAATAGCCAGACATTCGAGGTGGATTGCTTTCTTCTTTGCCTTCGTTGTTTTTAATTTCCTTGAAAAGTATGCAACCGGATGTAACATCCCGTTGTCTCGAGCTTACTTTAAGACAGCTCCTAAAGCGTTTCCACTTGCATCTGTATAAATGAAAATCTTTTCATTTTGGTCGTATATTGAAAGGATTGGGCTTGAATAGAGATATTCTTTAATCTTTTGAAATGATTTTTCACATTTTTCGTTGCAAATAAATTTTACATTTTTCCTCAATAAATTATGAAGTGGTTCCAAGAGTTTGCGCGCGTCTTCTATGAGTTTGTAATAAAAATTAATTTTTCCTAATAGTTGTCTCACGCTTTTCTTGTTTTTTTTGGGGCGTTCAAATTCTCGTATCGCTTTTAGGTTATCTCTCTCTGGTCTCTGGACACCGTCTTTTTCGATGATGCGACCCAGATATTTTACCGACGTTCCTGCTAGTTTACATTTGGCCAGTTTTAATCGGAAACCTTCTTGTTTTATAACCTTCATTAACTGCTCTATATGTTTCATATGTTGGTCGAATGTTTCCGAGAAAACTAGGATGTCATCAATATAGTTTATACAGAATTCTGTCAGTCCATTCCTTCTAAGAGTGTTAGCAAGCAGTCGTTGGAAAATAGCAGGAGAGATTTTTAGTCCAAACGGTAAGCATTTCCATTGTCAGTGCCCATTTTGTGTAATGAAGGCTGTCTTCTCTCGGTTCTCTTTTTTTATTGGAATTGACCAGAATGCTGAATTTATGTCGAACGTGGAGAAGAAATGGCAATTTCCCGCTTTGACTATGATGTCTTCTATTCTTAGGAATGGTTGTGAATCCGGAACTACAAATTTGTTTATCTCCCGGAAATCGATACACAGTTTATCTCTCCGATTCCACTCTTTTTTAAAAGCCAGTGTCACTGGTGCTGCAAATGGTGAACTGATTCCCCTATGAGACCGTGTTCTAGTAGTTTTGTGATATGGAACTCTAGTTCTTTTTGATCTGGGATGGAACATGTGTATGGTTTTTTTGATATGTACTGTTTTCGGTTTGTTTTATGGAGTCCTCTTGTAATTTTCTCGTTCCTACATCGAATTTGCGTTTGGCAAATATTTCTTTGTATTACTCTATAAGTTGAAATACCTCTTTCTTTTGTGAGTTATCTAAGTGTCCAAGGTTGTTTATAAATTTGGTGCGGCGGCTGGTTCAGCGCGAGTGCAGCGTCGGAGTAGCCATCCGTAGCAAAAGGGCTAGCCTAAGACCTTTTCTTATTGATCTGGTTACTCTCTTGGTATGATCTCTGGTATTTTCCAAAATTGTTAAAGACATTGTTCCATTCTATAACCATTCTATAGCCATTTAATGTTTTCAATGAGTAATTAGATGACACGGGACAAGACACAAAACTCTTTATATCTGTAGTGGTACTCGACAGTAAACTTTCCAACGGTTTCTGTCCCGTGGCTCGCTACACAAATGTCCTATCCTTCGGACTAAATGATTGCCAGATGTCGATACATCCTCACAGAATATTTTCAGCTATTCTAAGAATCCGCTATAAATTTTAGGATTTGTTAGCTAAGATTCTCTAAAGGAACATTCTCCTGTGTCTTCACAGTCTAAATGATTGCCAGATGTTGATACATCCTCACAGAATATTTCCAGCTATTCTAAAATTCCGCTATAAATCTTAGGATTTGTTAGCTAAGATTCTCTAAAGGAACATTTTCCTGTGTCTTCACAGTCCCTCATATACCACGGAAAATACGGGAAGTCTGCTTTCCACACGTACGATGCTTCCTGCTAGCAATCTTCTCTCAAGGGCGGTTAGCATCCTTCTCCAACCACCAAAATTAACCAATTAATAGCAACATCCATTTCCCTTACTTTCCGAACCAAGGCTCACTTCGATGAATCCGATGATCTTGTATTCTGAGACACATCCCATCATAGTTTTCCTCTGCAGTATCATCGTGACAGAGAGTGAGTGAATAATCGGTTAGAGCTCTGCGACGCATCGTGAGCAATCATCGTCCGAACTCGCTCCACACACTCTGGTAAATCGACATCGTAGCGCACCGTCTAGAAACTCAACTGTAACTGCACATCGCGAACCAACAGCGGAACCGAGAGTTCCACAGGAAGTGTATATAGGTAGTATTTTGAATAAATATACCGTCAATTATACTCTAGTCTTCGTCACGACTTATCAACCTCTTATCTTATAGATAGACTGCGAACGTTTATACGCTTAAAATGTACAAAAGGTATATGAAATTTATGCATCGTAAAATATGTAAGCGAGCACGAAAAATTTGCATGTATGTATTACATGAAAAATATGTACAATTTGTGAGTAACTTGTTAAACGTAATTTTATCAACATCATCTGAACTGTTACATAAGCATATTTAACAATTTTGTTTTAATTAACAATTCATTTGCGGTGAAGCATAGGAAATGTGTCAGCAAACGCGTAATAAACACATATATAAACATAAAAATTAACATTACTATAAATTATAAGCGTTTGCTGCACTCGAATACAAAGGCGTAATTATAACAAGTGCGTAATTATTCATATTTGCTCCAATATAGTTGTGGTTCATAACTTGACAGTTCTATCGCTTCATATGTTCGCGGTTTTACATATTTCGAAGAAACCAAGATTCTTTTTTAAAAATGCATCTGCATTTACGCAAACTACTACTTGTTCACTGCAACCACCACGTACGTTTCTTAGATGTGGAATACGGTGTATGGATATTTGTGATGTATCTATTTCGATCTACACGTATGATACTACATGCCAATAGCGCGCATACATACGTCCACTGATCTCTTTACAATCGTCTCGCTTAATTAAACTCCTGCGATCCTTTATATCGCCTTAGATCTTGAATAACGTTATTTTTATTCTTATTCTATCAGTTGGTAATTCTTAGTATTTAGGCTCCTTCAGGTACTTATTTTTTGTTAATTATGTATTAGTCAGAATTAGTTTTAGCTATTAAGTTCCTAGTAATTATTATAATTATTAATCACTTACTCGCGTATCTTTCCTTTCTTTGATTACCAATGGGTTTTGTCGTCGATATAATAATAAATAAATAAATACGAGTATATATATTAGTCATTAACATATATTTATATATGTATATGTCGGGTTATCGGCAGGTTTAGGGGCGTGTAACGAATCTTCATTCGGATTAGCCATCGTTGTTGTACAATAGAGACTATATTTACTGGGATATATATGGTATTTACAGAGTTTGACAAATAACCGTGGTGATTAAACGCTCGAGATGTTAAAGACAATGTTCTTAAGTTCAATAACGAATCCACGGTCAAGGAGGTAACTCTTTGTTAAACGTAGAATATGTTTTGAGGCACAAAATAACGTTTGCTGTGACGCTCGGTATAACACTGTACGTAAAGACGATGTGAAAAGTCTCCAAGGTGATCGCAAGAATAAAAGACTGATGGAAACTTTCCTCTCCTTACGATCGCGTTTGTTCGTTGCATATTGGGCGGGGATACCAACAAAATTAAAGCCGCCGTTGCTAGGCAGACCCGCATAAAGCTGACACTGCTTCTACCCGGGGTTTGATTGTTAATACAACGTGTGTCCCACAATATTGGCACTTCTCTGTTAGGTAAAAACGTTCATCCTGTGACCGTGACCACGTTCAGCGACCAGTTGTGTCACCTTGAGCTCAAACCTACTGTCACAAATCTCGGGCAAACATAACCGGATTGAATCATAACAACTACTTCTAAGTTTTATTATTTAAGGATATTTTATTAAGGATTATTTATTAAGGATTATTTTATTATTTAAGCTGTAATAAATAGTCTAGACTAAATTATTGGGATCTTCCCAAAATTCCAAAAGAAAGGCCCCAATGTCCTCTCATTTGCGATATGTATATATGTCGGAGATGAAAGAACACCGTAACCTTCCCTTTGGAACTTTGACAAGATCCCTTAATACTGTAATCTAGATTCCACCATAGCCGTAATTAAAAAATAGTTGTCATAGGATCTAACTGTATTTATTTGAGATTTATGATAGTGAGTTCGGGCTCGAAGCGACAACCGGTCGCCGAACGTAGCGGTCAAGGGATGAACGTTTTGTCTAACAAAGTCATGAAGTAATTCTATAGTTCTCATTAAAGGAAATAGTTGGGACGGTGCACGACAGTAAACATTTCAACGAGTTCTGTCCCGTGGCTCGCCACACGCAGACTTTGTCCTTCGGGTAAGATGATTGCCAGATGTCAACGCATCTTCACAGTATATGTTTAGCTGGCCGAGGATCCGTTATAAATCTTAAGTTACAGTCATATAATATCCTTCCAAAAGACAAATAGTCTTTTTCCCAGCTACGGGAAGATAAGAGAAATCTATCCTTCCACGAACGACGCTTCCCGCTAGCAACTTTCCCTCAATGACTGGTAGCATCTTTTTCTAACCACTGATATGGAGATTGACCAATTGGCAGCAACGCCAATTTCCCTCACCCAACGAAGGCTTTCCTCGACGAATCCGAGGATCTCGTGTCCTTAGACACACCCCGTATAGTTTTACCTCGGTGGCATCATCGGGACGGAGAGTCATTCTCTCGTGCGATCTCAAACGACGAAAAGAGTGATGTCATTGCGATCAGTGAATATTTCACGTTTGTTAACAAAGAGTCAGACTTGGACTTTGCGAGAACGTACATCTGTCATCCCGTCGACCGCGGGTTCGTTATTGAGCTTAGGATCATTGTCATTAGCTTCTCGAGTATCTAATTATCGCTATTACTTGTCAAATTCTATCATAATCATATTTGCACTAGTAAATATCTCCTCTATTTCATAATGATAACGTCTAATGCAAATGGGGATTCGTTTCACGCCCTTAACCCTAACCCTAATCTTAACGTCAACCCGACATATATATGTATATAACAATGCACGGAGTTTATTATAGAATATCTATCTATACGATTTCATTTTGTGTTATAAGACGAAATTTTCAATATGTATATAACTGACATAAATCTGCAAAACGAGTTTTTTGAAATTGTTATTACGGAGTTAGACAAGTGAAGTTGTAAAAGATGAACAGTGCTATTTTCTTCGCGATTCCACTCAATTGCAATTTTTTCGCAATTTTGTTACATTTAGTACATTAATTCTTTCAACTTCTCAACAAAAATCAAGTTATTTGATCCGATTTCAAAAAAGTTATTCCCCCTTAAATGATATTAGAACATTTTCGCGAGCCAGTATATATAGTATGTATCGGTATGTAAAATAAATAAATTATAAAAAATAAGCCACTATAGCGTGATTCTAGGGTCACCTTGAAATTCAAAATGGAATTTTTTTGCATTGCATCATATAGAACTCATTTTCTTCAAACATGATGTTCCATTGGCTCTTCTGTCACGATGATCCCGGGAATACAGCGATAGGATATCATATCTCATATACCTTAGCCATCGAAACAATAACTAAGCAGTAAAAGGATGCCTATGTAATCGGCATCCAGCGATAACCCTTCCACAGGTTCCAAATCCTTGATATAAAAATCCTCCCAAGTCAATACTCGATATTCTATTCTGTTCTGTCATAACATTCTGTATCGTTACTCTGTCGGTTTCTAATAAATTTTGTAATAACGATCATAATTGAAGTACAAATCTTTCACCTCCCATGCGGAACGTGAATTAATTTCGAATCGACGTGACAATATTGATGATCCTGCCAAGATCCATTCATCGCATCAAGAGGAAACTTCAATGGGAACTCTACGGATTCTACAGCGAAGGACCACGGTCACCTTCTTGATCAAAAGAAGGATACACAAAGAACTTCAGTAAGCGGACTTTCTTACATTATGGAAACAGTAAAATCGAAATACGTTCCGAAGATAGTGACTCTTCTTTCGCTGAAAGTGTCATATCTCTCAGCATGAACCCAACTGACAAGAGTACCGCTAAACAAAACGAGCTAATCGCCAGCCTGATTGAACAATTTCAAAGCCTAACTTACGAGTTTAAAAGCTTTAGAAATAGCACCGACCAAAACACTAAAAACATAAAAGAATTTACGGAAACTAGCGATAGAAACCGCTCTAAAGGAATACGTGATCTTGCAAAAGCCATGGAAATAAAATACGACACCGAGACCGACCAGTCGCACATGAGCACCCATTTAGAAACCGCTACTGATAATGTAACGGATGACGAAACTATCGGACCGAACACTTCACAAGGACCACGAGTCACATCTAGCCAAGCCGCGATTAAACCAAGAAACAACTACAACGAAGATCAAGGCCTCGAAGCAGATAAGGCCATACGAACTGTCGAGACACTACGGGGCCGAGATGATGTAGGCGTTGAAGATTTCATCTTATCGGTCCGCAAAGCAAGAGCTAGGTGCAAGGAAAGTGACAGAGAGTTATTATTAGATCTCATACTGATCGAAAGGATTACCGACAACGCGAAACGAAACATATGATATCTAAAAATTAACTCGTTCGAAGACTTATATTCATGCTTAAGATAACACGTATTAACACCAACAACTGTTAGCAATTGTATGAACAAATTAAAGAATTTAAAACAAGGGGCAACAGAAAGTGTACAATCGTTCAACTCCAGATTCCGACAACAGCTGAACGAATTAAATTACGCAGTTCAAAACGAAAACCGTACACCAACTGAACGACGCCTAGCTATAGACATTGAAGAACGCGAAGCACTTAAAACATATTTGCTCAACTTACGATACGAAATAGGACAGATGGTAGTATGTGGCGATCCAAAGAACCTGAACCTTGCCGAACAACTAGCAGCTGATAGAGAACAATGGTTACAAGAAGCAAATCGTGTCGCCAACCACCCAAAAAATGATTCTCATAACACTATATTAGTATCCAAGCGAAACACTACCGATCCACGACCACAAACTTTTGCTCAACTACCTCGCCGACCATTAGACGACCGCATGAAACCGAAGTGTCCAAAGTGTTTACGAACTAGACACACAGCCGAAAACTGCTACTCTCGAAATTTTCCATTCTCCAACCAAGAAAAGATTCCACCTAGAGTAAACCAAACAACGGAGAACCTAGAGGAAGCTTATCTAGAGTCAACTGCATCACCACCGGAAGATTGCTATCAATCGTACTGCAACGAAAAGACGGAGGAGGAGCCAGATTCCTCATTGATACCGAAGCAGGAATCAACCTTATAAAAGAAAAAGCCTCACTGAACGTCCAAACTTCTAATCCAAAGACCTTCCTAATGGGAGGTAATATACATACCACTAATAAAATTTGCAATTTAACCATGCTCAAGAAAAATCATCAATTCTACGTAGTGCCTAACAACTTTCCTCTAATCGAAGATGGAATAATCGGACTCCCATTCCTTATAAAATACCAATACAGCGTCACTAACAATAAACTAACCTTAGACGAAATTATATTACCATTCCAGAAAACCGATAGCAAGATAAGACCAGGCGAAACTTTAACTGCAACCCAATACATCGAAGGAAAGCCCATGGCAGTATGTTTCATCAACACTAGTTAGCAAATTTGTCACATTACAAACGAAATAGAGAAACCCGATAAACTAAGCCAAATTAATAAATTCGCACAAATAATACGTACCAAACATGTTGATCCAGAACTTCGAGAACCCCTTGAGAAAGTCCTCATCAATTATTTAGACGTTTTTAATATGGAAACCGACTCATTACCATGTAGGAACTTGACCGAGCATACAATCACACTCAAGACAGACAGATCTATAAACATCAAACCTTATAAACCGCCCGAATGTCATAAAAAAGAAATTGAGACTCAAATCAACGACATGTTAGACAAACAAATCATGTAACCATCGGACAGTCCGTATAACGCACCAATTTGGGTTGTTCCAAGAAATTAGACGCATCAGGCAAACAAAAATGGAGAACTGGAGACCTTAGAAAATTAAACGAGCAAACAGACCAAGTCGCATGTCCTTTATCAAATTCGGACGAAATACTCGATCACTTAGGCAAAGCTACATTCTTCTCAGCCCTAGACCTCTCGTCAGGATTTCACCAAATACCTATGGAGCAAAATTCCAAAAAATATACTGCATTCTCAACCCCACAAGGTCACTTCCACTATAATCGCATGACCTTCGGCCTTAAAAACGCACCGGCGACGTTTCAACGTATGATGGATACCGCGCTACGGGGATTAATAGGAAATAACTGTTTTGTGAACCTAGATGACATTATAATATTCGGGAGCACCATCCAAGAACATAACCAAAATCTAGCTATTACACTAGACAGACTACAAAATTTGGGATTAAAAATACAATCGGATAAATGCGAATGCGAAGAGGGAGTAAAACCGAATCCCAAAAAGATTCAAGCCATGAAAGACTTTAAAACACCAAAAACCGCGACCTACATAAAATCATTCTTAGGACTCGTTGGATACTATAGAAAATTTATACGTAATTTTTCTAAAATCGTGAAACCACTGACAGATCTCACAAAAAAGGACAACAACAACAACTTGCACTTGATACACTGAAACAAAAACTCTGCGAAGCCCCTGTATTACAATATCCAGATTTTGACAAAACATTCACATTAACAATAGACGCAAGTAACGAAGGGTTAGGAGCAATACTCTGCCAAGACGGACATCCATGCTGTTATATATCCGGATCTTTGAACCCCCCTGAAAAATATTATTTCACGACCGAGAAAGAGTTATTGGCAATAGTATGGTTAATCAAAAGACTAAGACAATACCTACTTGGTAGAAAATTTACAATTCAAAGTGATCATCGAGCTTTGAAATGGTTAAAGAATGTTAAAGATCCCTCATCGAGACACATGCGATGGCGTTTGAGACTCAAGGAATACGATTATCCTGGATTACGAGCAGGCAATGTGGTTCTGCCGCAGGGCCGCTATCGTCTGAGGTTGGTGGGGGCTGAGATCGGGATCGGAACCAGCATGAAGTATCTGTTTCGTGTTCGACCACCAAGCAATCCAGTAGGAAAACCAGACTTCCTTGCACAGCGGCTCCGGCAATGAGGAGCGGTGTGACATGACCGCATACCGTTCCTTTAGGGGATGCATTTTGTGCGCGGCGGAGGGATGAGGGGCGGTGTGTCGCTCACATCGGTTCCCGGGTCTCTCTCGATCGCAGCCGGGACGGTCATCGTGGAGGTTTTAGTCGGTTGGAGTCCGGCACTATCATGCCGCTTCCCCTCAGAAGCGGCCTGGTGTCCGTGCGTATTTCCTCCACGTTAATAAAAAAAAAGAGACTTAGAGTTATCGTGTCTTTATCGAAAATTGAAAAGTGAGGAAATAACCAGAATCTATATAATTATTATCACGTAATACGCAAAAATATATGAAATATACGTATTCGTTACAGTATTTAGTGCATGAAACGTATCTCTGCATAGATTCTATTGTTGTATTCGAAAAATACGAGTATTTACAGCCCATACGTTTACGACACTTGTTACGTCTGGCGACACTCTACCTAGAGCCGGCCACACACCGCGGACAGGATGGCAACCAAATGTCCGCACATCTTGATCGCGCCCAGTCATGAGCACTTGATCCACTACTGATTGCACTACTGATCCATGTCTTGCATGAAAGTTAGTAAAGCAAAGGAACTTTCATTGAAGACACTGGCTGCCACATAATCTGCATTTTCAACGATGACAGAGGCTCCATTCAAGTGCTTTGGTGAGATTTTCCAAATAAGTTGGTTCAAACTCTCATTGTTGTTCTGCGTAAAGCCTCCGACACATCGCTCCAGGAGAGCATCTTTGCTCAGATCTTCATAGATAGGCTTGATGGCATTCAAAACATCCTCAGGAAGAGCACTATACGTGTATTTGAACGAATCCAATGCATTATCAGCTGCAGCTTTTTGCCATTCGCACCAGGAGTCCGCGCCGCTCGGGCATTTTTTATGCTGTGGATTCTCGCCCGTCGAACTGTAGTGAAAGAACGTTGCCCAGATAGCATTCTTCATATTTTCCATGGAATCAGAGTAACGTCTAATAGCCAAACCGTAGTATACCGTCAGTTTATCAGTCATCTTAGCCGTAAGCTTCCCTTTACCAGACAGACTCTTTCTTTTGATCTTCTTTGCAGCCGTAGTTTCAATATCAACAACGGTATTTTTGACTATTTCACGTAGACGAGTGTCCGTTCTTTTTTGAACGTGTCCTACACATTCTTTTTTCACTATTGAAAAATCATCACCATAAGGTTTAGAATTCACTAACCCGGAGTAAGCTTTAGAGTCGCCGTCGCCGATATAGTTGCGATATCGTACACCGTTCTTTACCGACATGTATAAAAATACTCGTAACTTCGTTAATTTTGTTCCAATCGACTTGAAATTTTGACACAATATTCTCAAGATATTATGCATTCAATTAGAAAAATGCAAAAATATTTTAATGCCTTACCCCCTCTTAATCGATCCCTTTCTTTATGAATACGCGTTTTCTATAATAGTTTTCCGTCCAGCGTATACTTGGTTGTTTCCTGCTACTGTATTTCATTGTCGTTTAATTCTACTGGGGAACATATAGGACGGGTAACATTGATTTTAGCTGTCCGTGTTCTTAATCAGAATTCTATTTCGTTAAGATGGCGTTGTAGTTCTTTTGCGGCTTCGTGGGGTATCTCGATTCGAGGCTAACATCGCCGTGTCGCCGCCGAAGGTAGCTGTTGTACTATTTGGTATCGTCAGGAAAACTGGCGTGTATACGATATTTATGATATTTATGATGTGCGTGTGTCAAGTGTGCCCCAGGAACTTCGGTCGAATTGGCTTTCTGTTGCTCACCTCACGCTTCCCCTTTCAAGAGTCTATCCCAGATGTTCGCATAACTTATTATATATTTGGAGCTAGGGGGGGGGGCATTTCCCCCAGCGCCATCCACCCTCCTAGTCGCGGCCCGTCGGTCTTCGCCTGGTCTTCCTGTGCTTGCAGCGCCGTCTCCACCTTCCGGAGTCCTCCTCGGACTGCGACGGAATGAGCCCTGGTCGCCGCATCACATGTGCCAACGCCGTTACGGAGCGGTCACCCATCCTAGACCACACCGCAACCCGTGAACCTTAACTTTCGTGATCTTACGGGAACGAGTGTATTTTTTTTAATTTGTTTATTATTACCAGATTACATATTTGTATTTTCCATAATAAACGCTGAATTCTGGTTGTGGGGTGGTTCAGGCAAAAGTACCGATAAGCGACGGTACGACATAGCCATGCAATATTATATTTTTTTCTTTTTTTTTAAGATTACTTTTGTAACTTAAACTTAAGCTGCTGTTGCGCTGTGCTTATGTACGATATTTCCATTTCTGTCCTGAAAGCCTGGTCTCAAAAACAGGACAGTTCGTTAGTCTATTTGGGAAGGGGTGGGATAGGGTGGACTTGAAGGGGATGGGAGGGGTGTCTTGTGGAATTATTACAATATTTATTTACATATTTTCATTATTTACATATTCATAATTTTATACGGTGAGCGTTGCCATTCTGTGACTCTTCCTCGTATTTTCCTAACTTCCGGGAAGTTTTCCTCGTATTCTATTGATTTCATCCCTATTTTTCTTTGTACATGATAAATTATTGGGATGTTATTTTGGTCTTGGAGATAGTTTCTTTCGTCTAGGTATAGAAAAGCTTCGGGGGGGGGGGGGTGTAGCCTATTAACAGTGTATTTTTATAATATACGTCGGTTGGAAATAAGCAACCGAAGATTAAGCTATTTTCTTTTATCTTCGCCCTTGCGCAAAGTGGTTTCTTGTTAGTCTTAGGATGTGACAGTCGATGCGGTGGATGTTGGCTAAGTCGTATACTTCTTTATTTTTCAGGTATTTTTTGTATCTGCTGTGTTTTCATCTGTAAATGCTCAGGCAAGTTCTGATGTATTTTGTTTCGAATATGCGAATTTTTTCCATTAATGAAGCTGGTATGTTGTACCATATTGGACAGCCGTAGGTTATAATGGGTCTTATTAGCGTTTGGTAACACATGATTTTTACTTTGCTGTTGAGATGTCTGTAGTAAAACGATCTTTTTTGTTTTCCACAATGCTTTGCTGGCTTTTGAGAGTTGAATTTCGATGTGTTGCTTGTAGTTTAGTTTTTCATCTATATTTACTCCTAGATATTTTACGCAGTTTTTGTGTGGTATGAGATCCCCTTCGTTTGCTTTTTCTTTTAGGTGAAATTTTTTACAGTGTTCCCTTTCTATTGAGCCGATTTTACTTGTCTTGGGTCTAAATAGTATGGTTTCGCATTTGCTTCCATTGATTTCTAGTTTCCATGTGTAATAGTAATCGCTAATTTTGTTAAAGAGTTCTTGCAGTTCTGTTCTTATCGTTTCGGTTTTGCGGACTGCCACGTAGATGATTAGGTCATCCGCGAAGGCTATGGAGCGTTTATGGGTGGATGTGTTGAGATTAAAGAGGTTTAGTAAGTCGCTATTGTAGATACTGAAGAGAAGCAGGGATTTTACTGTTTCTCGTTGCAGACGGTTTTCTATGGAGAATTCTTTGCTTTATGTATGTTGACAGTCGGCCATTAAAAATGTTTTGTTTGTCATCATGTCCCAGACTATTTTAATTAGGTATTCATGGAAGTTCTTTTTAATCATTTTATAATTGAGCCCTGGGATCCAGACTGTGTCGACAGCTTTTTCGAGGTCTACTAGGCAGGCGGTTACTCGCTGCTTTGCATTAAGTGCCCAGCAGATGTCTGACGTAAGTTTATTTATTGCGTGGATTGTGCAGTGCTTGTGCCGGAAGCCGAATTGATTTTCCGGGATTACCTTATTTTTTGAGCAGAAGGCGGCTAGGGGATTGTCTATGATCATTTCGTATACTTTGTTTATGTTGGGAAGGAGGCTATAGGTCGTAGGTTTGCAGGTGATGTGCCTTTATCCTTTTTTGCAATAGCTATAAGTTTGGCTTTTTGCCATTTTCTGGGCAGTACGTATTATTTAGCGCATTGTTGAAGAGAACTGTGTAGTACCATTTTATTTTGTTTGGTAAGCGTTTGAGCGAGATGTTTGGGATGCCATCGAAGCCGGAGGATTTTTTGTTGTTTAACATGGAGAAGATTATACTAAGTTGGTTGTAGTTTCTAAAGTAGTTTATTTCTGGGTCTGGCTGTTTGCGGTTGTCCGATGTGTTTTCGTTTGAGAATATGCAAACTGTTTTGTTTAGCGTTATGTCTTGTTCTATTTTATTTTTCAGTTTGTTTCTTTCGGCGATGATAATTCTGTTTAATTGTTCTCGGCACATTTGATCCTTTTGTGTATGTGTTTTGGAAAAGTGGGTGCCGAGAATGTCTAGTTTTTTCGTTGTTTTGTATATTATGAAGTTGCCCTCTGTGTCTTTGTTGGTGTTGTGTATCTCTATACCTGCTTCTTGGATGAGGGAGGCTTTTTCTGGGGGCAGTTTGTGGGGCGGGATGGAGTTTTGTTCCTTTGGTCTGAAAATTTGATTTATATGCGGCAACATGCTAGCGGAGTCTTTTTTGAAGATATTTTTTATTTTGTTTGTCCAGTATTGATTTATAGAGTTTGCGAATTCTTGTTTTAGTTGTGATTTTATTTTGTATAACAGGTACTTTAGGAATTCTATGTCTTCTCTTTTGTCGTAAGAATAGTTGTATTTTAGGTTGTTTAATTTGGATAGTATGTAGCTTTTATCTCGTAGTTTTTTTATTTTATAGTTTACATAGGGCTCGCAGGAATCTTTTTCTTTTAGCGTCGGTACGGATTCTTGTAGGGCGATTTGTATATGTTTTTCTATTTCGTCTATGAATGAGTCTATTTGACTGTCTGTTAGGTTGACATTGTTATAGATTTTTAGGTCGCAGTTCTGTTCGAGTAGGTGTTGAAACTTTTTCCAGTGTGTCTTTTTGTAGTTGTACCTGGGTGTTTCAGTCTGTGTTTCGAGTGTTAGGCAGTCAGATGTGTTCTTGCTTATCTGAAATACTATGGTGTTATGGTCACTGTCGTAGTATAGGGTTCTGAGAGTGTTACTTGGTCGTAAGTTTTGGAATTTTATTCGGGCGTCTGCTAACCACATGTCTAGATAGGAGCGTCCTTTTGGGTAAGAGGGTAGCTCTGAGCTGTAGAGGTTTGTTTTGTAGAGAATGCTTTTATTGTATTGCCAGTTTCTAACGAAGTTTCCTCTCGCGTTGTTTAGTTCGTTTTTCCAGTTTGTGTGTTTGGCATTAAGGTCACCGGCTATTATATGGTAGTTTTCCTGTTTGTCGAGCTGTAATAGTTCGCAGAGATTGTCGAATTCGTCGTTAAATTGTTTCTGGTTTCGTAGGCTGCGTAGGCTGCAGTGATAAATAAGTTTTCCTTATTGTTTATTTTTTTTTTTATGATCGTCGTTTCTTGGATTTTTAAATTTGTTATTTTGTCATTTTGGATTATTTTGAACTTCAGAGGGATTTTTATGAGGATTGCCGTTCCTCCTCCTTGGGTAGCGTTCGATCTGTCGTGTCTTATCATAGAGTAGCTCTTGTAGTGTATTTTGTGTCTATTGTTCAGTTTTGTTTCTGAGATAAGTACTATGTCGGGGGTTTCTTTCTTTATTAGGGTTAGTATGCTGTATCTTTTTTGGTTTGAAATTAGAGAGTTGGCATTTATTGAAATTATTTTCAGATGTTTAACTTTTATCTGATTTGTTTTTTGCTGTAATTGGTGGATGAGTGTGTTTTGACTATTCGTCGTCTATATCATATTTTCGATAATGCTGAAGATGGAGTCGATTCTTTCTTCATGCGCTTTTAATGCTTTTTTTATTTCATTTATTTGCGTTTGTTGCTCGCTTAGTGCTTTTAGTATGATTTTTTTTAAGTCTTCAATGACGTTTACTATGCTTAGTTGTGGTATGTTTACCGTTGGGTTGGGGTTTTGATTTACGCACGGAGCTATATTTGTTAATTGTAGAGGTTTCTCGATTGCCTGGTTTATGCTTGTTCCTTGTTTTATTACGTCCGCGAACTTTAGTTTTTGTTGTTTTCGCTTTGATGACTTTTTTGTTGAGCTTTTTACGTAGCTCAGCGAGTTTTGGACATCCTTTGTATGATGCAGGATGCCCGAAGTTTTTGCAATTTACGTAGTAGTTTTTTTCTTTGCTTACTGCGTCTTCTTTTTTTATCTTACACTCGCCTGGTCCGTGCGGCTCAGTGCATTTTACACAGCGGTAATTTAGGTTACAGTTTTGCGCTGTGTGGCCTATTAGCTGGCATTTGTGGCATTGGATAATGTTGTTCTTTTTTATTTTTTCCCACGATACTATGAGGTAGTTAATTCGATTTATTTTTAACAGTTTCCCAATATTGCTATCAGGGGATACTTGAACTATATAGATTGGGAGCAATATACTGTCCTCCCTTGATTTTTCTTGTCGTGAATCCTGACACTTTTGTGAATTGAATTTCTTCTGTTTTTATGGCATTTAGGTCTTCCAGTATTTCTGCTTCTGTAAAGCTATTACCTAGCCCTTTTAGTAAGTAAGTGTGGGGTTTTTGCGATTTGGGTGTACGTGTAGTATGCTGTGTTGGCTGCGGTCAGTATTTCTTTCGCTTTGATGTAATCATTTAGACTTTGTAGGTATAGAACGTGCTTACCTGTATGGATTCTTTTAATGTGGAAATTCTAGATTTTTAAGAGAATTTTCCTTGAGGGCGATCGTGTCTTTCGGGTCCTGAAGGATTATGTTAATTTGGGGTTAGGTGGCTGGTGGGCAGGCCCTTATGTGTCTGTCCCTTCAGTGGCGTTGTCGTTTGGTGCGCTTGTGATGTTGCTTTTTTCATCGGTGCGGCGGGGGAAGTGATTGCTCGTATGTCTTTGCTCTTGTTTCTGGTTTCTGGTGATGTGGCCAGGGACATAGGCTGTCTATTTGCTTTGTTTCTTAATATTTCATTTTTTTATGCTTTCCACAATCGTATTTTGAGTACCTGTTTTTTTCGTTACTATTGGTTTTGAATGGTCTTGCAGTTGCTTGGCTCTTGTACATTTTATTCCTGTTTATCAGGTTTGGTGGCGAGTTGAGTTTCCGCGTCTTTTGTGCTACTGTCTGCTACAGTCTTTGGTTGTCATTTGATTTTGAATCTTCCTTTTAACCCTTTGTTTTGTTGGGTCTGAGGTGGTATGGTAGTGACTAGTTTTTACAAACAACAGAGTATACCTAACTATATAGTTTATTAGAATATATCCAATGCGTACACTAATCGTATAATACACTTGTTGTCTCCATTCGCGGCCACTAATAGATCGGCGCAAAGAAGTATCGCCTAATTGCTGCTGCTCGTGTCTCTCGATAACTAAGGATGCCTCGCTACCCTGTTCGTTACATTTATATGCGTTGGAGTTGACGAAAGGCGTTGGGATTTGAATTTCGAGGATGTTCTCGAAACGTCCCAACGGGCGCCGAGCTCGCGACCTTGTTTACATTTGTTGGCTTTTTGGGTAGCTGACTCACGAGCCTATGGTCACGGCAAAAACGACGGATTTGGTCTAATGATCGGAACCGCCTACGGTCGATAGATCTATAATTAGCTCGTGTTTGAGTAAACACGGTTTCTTGTGTAGCGGATTTGCTGGGCAAAAACCATAATGACTTTTGTCGACAAGTACCGCTACAGTACCCCCCTGCCAGTGTTAACGCTACTTCTTTTACGTTAGCTTACTTATGATAGCGGGGGTGCCCTTGCTAACCGCTTAATTCAAACCCGCTTGAAAGCGGACAGGAAAACGAACTCTCCTGCCCGAACGCGTGGTGTAATGCGCTCTTGCGTCTCCGTCGGGTTGTTGCGCTTGCTCGCTGCTTTGCGGTCGGAAGATTTTCCTAGGTACAAACACGTCGTGGGCTTGTGCATTCCTTTCCAGGTGCTCAATATCTTCCGACACGATGAAGGCGGGTTTTAGACGGTCTACGGAGACTTTTACGCCTTTATCCTTCACACGTATGGTAAAGTTTCTTCCTCACGCTGTATCACTTGATAGGGGCCATCGTACGGCGGTTGCAGAGGGCCTCCGATTGCATCGTGACGAACGAACACGTACGCCGACGTTTCTAAATCGCGGAACATGAATGTTTTCTTCTCGCCATGTTGTGAAGTCGGCAGAGGTCTGATCTCGCTCATTCGCTCTCGCAGACGGTTTGCGAATTCCGCGTTGGCCGTTTGTTTTGCTGGTACGAAAAATTCCGCTGGCAATCGTATACCCGTACCATAGATCATTTCGGCTGCCGTTGCGCCCAGATCTTCCTTGATAGCGATTCTAATGCCTAGAAGAACTATGGGAAGGCTTTCGACCCAGTTGCTCGAATTGTGGCATTTGATTGCGGCTTTAAGCTGCCGGTGGAAGCGCTCTACCATCCCGTTGGATGCGGGGTGATAGGCTGTGGTACGCAAATGCTTAATGCCGAGCATCCGGCATAGTTCTTTGAAAAGGTTGGATTCGAATTGGCGTCCTTGATCGGTTGTTATTTTTGCTGGGACGCCAAAACGCGCTATCCATGTGGAAAGAAGAGCCGAGGCAACGGTCGTTGCTTCCATATCTGGTATTGGAATCGCTTCGGGCCAACGTGAAAAACGGTCGATACATGTTAGACAATATCGGCAGCCTTGTGTGTATTGCATGACGATGGTGTCTAAATGTATATACTCGAATCGTCCTGCGAGCTCTCCGAATGTTTCGGTCGGCGTTGATACGTGTCTCGTTATTTTACATTGTTGACATGGGATGCATTGCCGTGTCCATGTTTGGCAATTTTTGTTTAGCGCCGGCCAAATAAAACGCGATTTTACGAGTTTTTGAGTCACGCGAATTCCTGGGTGGGAAAGTCCGTGAAGTGCATTGAATACGTCGCGCCGCAAGGATTTCGGTACGTACGGTCGTACGATGTCGCCTGACACGTCACAGTATATTTCCGCGTCGTAATCCGGAAAACGAATTTTCTTAAGCTGCAATGCGGATGTATCGGAGTTAATGATGTCGTTGAGTTCCTCATCGTTTTCTTGCGCGGCGGCGAGAGTTTTGTGATGCACGGATTTTCCTATGGCTTCGATGCGAGGTAGGGCGTCGCTACATTATTATTCAGCGCTTTTATATGCCTTATATCGGACGTGAACTTACCGATACAATCTAGCTGCCGGAATTGTCGCGGCGAACACTTGTCGGGATATTGACTGAACGCATAAGTGAGGGGTTTGTGGTCAGTGAAAATAATAAAATTCCTCCCCTCTATGGCGTCTCTAAATCGCTTGGCCGCGGTATACATAGCGAGCAATTCGCGATCATACGCGCTTTATTTTCGCTGCGCGGAATTTAAGGGTTTAGTTAAGAAACCCAACGGTTGCCAAGTGTCATTCGCGCGTTGCTGCAACGCCGCTCCTATTGCAAAGTCGGACGCGTCTACAGCGAGGCTGATGGCCGCGCCAGGTATAGGATGCGCTAACATCGTAGCGTTAGCTAGGGCGCGTTTTGACTCGCTAAAGCTCGTTTTGGCTTCCTCCGACCAAATAATGGGCATGTTGCCCTTTTTCGCCCCTTATAGCAAATCATTGAGGGGTTGTAAGATTTTAGCTGCCCCCGGTATGAAACGTCGGTAAAAGTTAATCACACCGAGGCATCTTCGTAGTGCATTGATGTTCTCGGGGAGCGGTGCTTCATTTATGGCTTTAACTCGATCGGCGAGCGGTTTTATACCCTGCGCGTTTACCGTATGGCCTAGGAAGGCTATTTCGTCAACGCCGAACTCACACTTTGCGAGGTTGATTACTACGCCGTACTGATTTAGACGTTCGAACAAAATCCGCAAGTGCTCGCGGTGCTGCTCCTCGGTTTCCGAAGCTACCAAGAAGTCATCTACGTACGCGTATACGAATTCTAAGCCTCGCGTGATTTCGTCGACAAATCGTTGACAGGTTTGCGCGAGGGCCTCCGATTGCATTTCGAAGCCCAAACATCATGTTGGTTGCCTCGAAAAGGCCGAATGGTGTCGAAATCGCTGTTTTTTTTACATCCTCAGGCGCGATTGGGATTTGATGGTAGGCGCGCACTAAATCAATTTTAGAGAATATTCGCCTATCGTGTAGATGCTGCGCGAAGTCTTGTATGTGCGGTGGAGAGTACCTGTCGGGAACAGTGCGGGCGTTCAGCGCCCTGTAGTCACCGCAAGGTCGCAGACTTCCATCCTTCTTTGGGACGACGTGTATTGCAGATGCCCAGGAACTGTTCGACGGGTGCATGACTCCTTGCTCGATCAGTGTTGCAAATTCCGCCTTGATTTGCTTGAGACGGTCTGGTGCGAGCTGGCGGGGTTTGCAGTACACGGGTGGGCCTGGTGTGGTTTCTATGTGGTGCTCCACGCCGTGCCGGATTTTCTCTCGCCCAAAGGCCGGTGGGCGGGTCAGATCTGGAAATTTTGCCAACAGTTGGTGGTAGACCGTATCCCCCTTTACGGTCTTAATCATGAGTTGTTCGCAGTTGGCGGCGTATCCCCGGGTCGTTAGCTGAGTTGTTGTGTCAAGAAGACGTCTTTTTCTTGGGTCCACAAGCAACCCGTAATGGCTAAGGAAGTCTAGGCCGATGATGGGTGTTTGCACATCGGCGACCGTGAAGTGCCATTTGAAGGCACGTTTGAGGGACAGGTTCAGCTCCATCGCCAAGATGCCGTACGTTGCGGTGGGCGTCCCGTTGGCAGCGAATAATTCGTACGCTGTTTTCTTCACGACCCTGGATAGCCTGCTTCGGGTATAAACGCTGATGTCGGCCCCGGTGTCCACTAAGAACGAAGTTTTCGTTCTCTGATCCACGATAAAGATGCGGCGAGATCCCAAGCCGTCGTCGTCCGCCACTTTTACGGACGGCTGGGGTCGTTTCCCGACTTCCACTTACACGAGATGGTGCATTTTGTGGCGCGATCGCCGAATCTCGCGTGATAAAAACAAATTCCGTCCTGACGCGGGTTGTCTCGCGAACGGGAACGGCGGCGGGGTCGAGTAAGAGAGTTCGAGCGTCTTCGCGGTCGACGATACCCGCCGATTTTTAAAGCCTTAATTTCCTCCCTCAGCCTGCTGACCTCGGCGGCCAGCGCGTCGTTTTTGTCTGCGTGCGGTGCCGGTGGCTCGGCGATTGTGCCCACCTTATGCGCGCGCTGGCCGATACGATCGTACACCTCGTCGATTCTCTCCGCGGTCCTGGTCAGTTTTTCTATGCTCGTATCGTCCACTGCAGCCAGGACTTTCCTGATACGATCTGGGAGGCGGTTTCTCCACAAGTTTAGAATGAACTCATCGGACGCGAGAGGGCTGGCTAGAGTCTTTAAGTCGTTGTAAAACTGCGAGGGCTTTCTGTCGCCCATCTCTTCGCGTTCGACTAACCTTTCAACCTTGGCGCTGTCCGATTCTATCAGGACGCGGATCAGCTCGCTCTTCAGTTTATCGTACTGGCCGGTGGCGGGGAGGTTGGTCACGGTATCCTCTATCTTTGCCAGGTATTGTGGGTCGATGAATACCATGAGGGCTAAGGCTTTCTGGTCGTCGTGGCTAATGCCGGCCACGCTGAAATACTTATCTAGAATCGAAAACCAGATTCCGGTCTTCGTAGGCATAAATGGCGGCACGCGGAACGAAGCACCGGCTGGAGTTGGTTTGCTCTCCTTTTCCATCGTGTGATTTGCGGACAATACTGTTCACACTGCGACTAGTCTATCACTGTCACCTCTTACACTAATAAAATCACGTCGGGGTCACCAGTTGAGGTGATAAGGTGTCGATTAATTCTCACAAACACCGGAGTATACCTAACTACGTAGTTTATTAGAATATACCTAATGCGTACACTAGTCGTACAATACACTTGCTGTCTCAGTTCGCGGTCACTAATAGATCGGCGCAAAGAAGTATCGCTTAATTGCTGCTGCTCGTGTCTCTCGATAACTAAGGATGCCTCGCTACCCTGTTCGTTATATTTATATGCGTTGGAGTTGACGAAAGGCGTTGGGATTTGAATTTTGAAGATGTTCTCGTAACATCCCAACGGGCGCTGAGCTCTCGACCTTGTTTACAATTGTTGGCTTTTCGAGTAGCTGACTCGAGGGACTATGATCGCGGCAATAACAACGGATTCGGATTAACGATCGGTAACCGCCTAAGGTTGTCGGATCTATAACAAGCTCGGCTTTGGGTAAACACGACTTCTTGTGTAGCGGATTTACTGGGCTAAAACCATTATGATTTTTATCGACGAGTTACGCTACATGTGTATTAGCCTCCATAGGCATTAGGCCATTTATAGAAAATAAGATATATCTAAAAATCGTCAGCGACTTATTATAACCTTCGTGATTATCTCGTTTGGGTATTGACCTGTACGGTATTCGTATAGTCCATGTTATAATAAGAATTTCATAAATGCATAGTTTTTCATAAATTGCTGTTTTATTTATTTTTGGTATTTGCATTATTAATAAACTGCTAATTTTTGTGCAAGTTTATATTCTTACGAACACATTCAAATAGGTGAAATCTAAATAGGAATTTATTTCGTTTTCGTATAAGCGTTATTTCTTTTGAAATGGTAAGTGCGAGAAAGAATTCCATGCCTTTATAAACAAACTTTGTTCCCATTCTTTACTTTTTCCCAAATTAATCTTTTTCTCCCGTATTCCTTTTTAAAAAATTGTAGTGATTTTGATCATTTAAATATCTATCATTGATCTCAGTGCAGATAACTTTTCCATATTTCAGGCAGTAATTGATCCAGTGATTATTGTAGTATTGTAGTTAAATTCAAGTGTAAAAATTTTAGAGTCGTCAACACACGCTGGCTTCTTGAAGACAAAAGATCCCTTGCAGTGGCATTGGCATTACTTTATGTAAAGATCACAAGAGATGATAAACGTGATAAATCAATTTCTGTAGATTTTTTGATTATATGTTGAGGGTAATAGAGCAAAAGATTGAAAAATAGTTGACAAACTTTGCAAAAAAGCAGATGTTTCTAGCATCATTCGATACTTTTAAAATGTTCAAAACTGTCGAAACAAATATAAATTTAATGCAACAAGCAAATAAAAAGAACGTTATTTGTCTTGAAATTGTTGTGCTGAGAAAATTTTCTCTCCTACAAAGAAAAATAAAAAGTATGGCATATTTACATTCAAAGAGTTAATAGCTTTGATACAATGTCAAATCCCCGTGTTCATAACGTGTAATTAGGAAGACAAACGATTTACAATGTTGAGAAACTATATTTTCCAAGCAAATATGTGTTTTAAGATTGAGATTTATGACACCAACACCGAAGATAGTTGTAAAAGTATAGGAGGGATTCGGAAAATACAAAAAATTTCCTTTACTTAGCACACAACAGTTATACATATATCTTATACTCTAAAGACCTTGAAATCCTACTCACACGCTTGTTTGTTGTCAACCGACCCTTCTAGATACTTCTAACGACCGACTATTGTCTTTCGACCCAACTAAGACCTGGATGCCCTCTGACGCTTACACACACATTCACATGTACAGTGTAAATGTATCTTGTTCTCAACAATAGTGGACACATATAAAGATTCGTTAAGGATCAACGCGTAGAAATCACTTTATGGATGCAGAAAATCTGGCTTCGTATAACATGACGGGATCTGGCGGTTACATTCTCGATATCGCTAAATGTGTTATGAACTATTGACATAGTCGGGAAATTCATCATATAATAGCGTCATATAGCCATAAGGTGACACACCAGTTCTCATAGACATCTCTACGCGTGTCGCTTTTTGCTTATTCTGCGATATAAGCAAATCTTTTTTATCGAACCAAATGGAATTTCCGTGGAAAGATTATCTCGTAGTACGATGTATGTTATTCATCATCAAACAAAATACATTACAGTTACAATTATGATATAATACATAATTTTCTTAAATCGTTAGATTACAGTTTTCCAAAAATAAATCAGATAGGTTTAGAAATCGCTACTGTGAATTTTGTAAATATACTGATATCCAAGTAAAATTTAACTTTGCTGCTGTTTAAAATTTTAGTTTATAAAAGTGAAAAAATTCCTTTCTTACCTTTAAATATATATGGACTAGTTTTTAAAGTTTGTAACAGAATGCTTCAAGAAGAGTAACGCACTTGGGAACATGAATAAATTGGTAGTTTCAGAACGATTCTGATGCATTTTTAATTGTAACGCAAAATTCCAACGAAGCGATAGAAAACGTGATTTTTTTGCAAAAACTGCTAAGAGTAATTAAAAAGTAAATAAGCAAAAATTCTGTCTGTATTATGAACTAATATATCGAAATAAATATTAAATTTATTAAGCCAATTGAATTAATATTTCAGACAACTGACGCGAGAGTGCCTGCGTGGGTGCAGAATGTATACAGCCTTGGATCAATTGATGATTCTACTTAATGCTTTACTTTATGACTTTACTGTATCACTTTCACCTATTATATGACTGTACAGTCGCGAATAGGTCTGCTTGTGTTCTGTTTACGAGTTATTCGCCAGCTCCAGTGTAGACACAATCCTATTTTTGTGCATGATCAGTATGCAGGCAGTTCGCTGTCTGTTCTAGTTAATGCAGACGCAGCATTGCTAAGGCTATGCAAATATAAATTATTAAAAAGTATAATATCGTACAATTCATCTAATTATACGCGTTGTTGGGTTAATCCCTCGACGACGTAATAAAATGACGAAGAATTCAAGACAAACGAATTCAATTTACTGTACTTACTACTATACTGATCAAAATTTACTGTATTTCTCGTAGCGGGTAGAAAAAAATTATGCTTTGAACATTTTATAAGGAATAAATATTAGTTGTATTGGGAATGATGATATTCAAGTGTGACATTTATTTCTTACGAATCTGAAGGTCTCTATTACTAAAAGTGACTATTTATGTATACAAATTTCCCATCAAAATATTATATTAAAGTATACATCAAAAACACTTTCTTCCCAAATCAGTGCAGCGATTTCGATTAAACTGTGAGTACTTTATCGATAGCGTTCAATAAATAGAACGAACAGTTATTTTATTAATTTTTTTACATTGTTATTTTTATGGATATAGAGAATTAATATGAAACATAAGCGCGAGAAAATGGCGGGAGTAACTATGACTCTCTTACATCCTTTACGTATACATCTATACGTATACATCCTTTCAATCGGCTTGCCGAATAACGGTTTATTTTTACCGTGAAGAGATGGAATTAACACCTAACCATGAGTAAAGTATTATTTCTCGGTCTCAGAAGCACTGTGGCGGACTTATCCGCTTCGGAGAGGACCATAATCGACGGATCGGCAACGTCCCTGGATTATGCAAAGGTTATGGTGCCGCTAGTGGGGAATCAGGTTGCCCGTCCGGTCTGTCAGAGAAGGGAAATTCACCTTTTCTTCGTTATATTAACAGACCTGGACAGACACCTTGATCAACATCATATGGATGCCCGCATCCAGTGGGGGTGCATATATTGCGAAAGAAGTTTCCCGAAGCTTCATGGGGCAAAATGCCACATACCTAAGTGTAGTGGTATGAATCAAAGGAAAGAGGGAGCATATAAATGTGGAGCATGCCACATGATCTTCGGGACCCAGACAGGGCTATCCACCCATGAACGGCATGCGCACCCTGCCCTGACAGAAGAAGGGGAGCGGACCCCCAGAAATGGACAGTAGCAGAAGTAACTTTCCTGAAGGAACTCGATGAAGTCTATAAAGACCACAGATTTCCAAATGTAGAAATAAATAAAATCCTCACAAACAAAACAATTGATCACATTAAATATCAAAGGAGAAAATTAAAATTAGCTAGTGAGGGCGAGGGCCATCAGGAGGTTGCCCAGGAGATGGAGGGTGCGATTCCGTTAACTCAGACAATGCGTGGTACACAGAGTCTGCATTAAACGGGAGTAGCGAGTCCATCCAGCAATGGAAACTCGAAATAAGTAAAGCAATCGAGATACTATCCGAGGTGCCTCCGTCGTTAAGGGAGGTTAACGATCGGTTGGACGAGATATGGAGAAGTGATAAAGGGAGCAGGCCCTTACTGTCAACATTAGCAATTTTATTTACACATCTCTATACGGAGCAATAGAGAAAATTAATGAATTAGAGGATAATAAAACAAGAAAGCATCAAGTGAAACGAAATAAGTATAGTCGGAATAAGAGCAGGAATTCCAGGAAAAGATACTCCTACGCACATTGCCACGAGTTAATTCAAGAATGTCCTAAGAAGTTGTTGTTAACAACGATCATGCATACCTCAAACCAGCCAGGCAACCACCAGAAGCTGTTGAAATGAGGAGACTCTATGAGGGCTTATGGGGTTAAACAGGATCTTCGAATACCCAAATCCCGGGAAATAGAGCCTCCGAGCTATCCTTAAATGACTTATTTCCGCCGATAACCGCCGAGGATGTGGGCAAGAAAATAAGTAGTATAAGAAAAAAGGCTGCGGCAAGACCAAATGGTTTTCAAAAGGAGCACTTAATGATACTTGGCCTGCCTGTTATGTTGACAAAGATTTTTATATATTATGTTATAGTTCCTATTTTGCGACCATATGGAAGGAGAATAGGACTACTGTAGCTATATATTATATTATATATTCACCGACTATAGTTCTTACGGACGCTCCATCCGTCGTGCCGGTGTATCCCCTTGCCGTCAATTGATTCCTCGTGTCGATGAGACGTTTATTTCGCGGGTCCACGAGCAACCCATAGTGGCTCAAAAAGTCCACACTGATGATAGGTGATTGGACGTCGGCTATCACGAATCGCCATGTGAATGCCCCTCTGAGGGACAGGTTGAGTGTGACGGCGATGGTGCCGTACGTTGGGATCCGCGTCCCGTTGGCCGCGAACAATTCGTACTCGCATCTGTTCGTTGGTTGGCGTATTTTGCTGCGGGAATACACGCTTATGTCGGCCCCAGTGTCCTCGAGGAAGGACGCCAGCGTCGCCTTATCGGTGACAAAAATGCGGATGGAGCCCATGCCGTCGTCGTCTACCGCTTTTACGGACGGCGGGCCCCGTTTCCCTGCATCCATTTGCACGGAGACTGACACTTGTACGCCCGGTCTCCAAACGTTCGGTGGTAGTAGCAGAAGTCGGGGTTTCCCGATCTCTCTCTCGATCTTTCTCTTGATTTCGGCCGGTTACACCTTCCCGCTTCGGGTCGCCGCCTAGGACGAAGCTCGCGCTTCGACGCGCGCATTTCCGCTTGCAGTTGAGATATTTGTTCGCTCAGGGCGTTGACGACGGAAAGCCAGGGTTCGCTTGTTGTCTCGGGTTGTGCCGGCTGCTCGACAACGGTCGCCAAACGAGGTGCGTGCCGGTCGTCCTCTGAGAGATCCTCGTGTACCTCGTCAGCTATCCGCAACATCCTAGCCACGTCGTCGCCGTCGACTCCAGCCAGAAAGCACCTGACCCGCGTTGGTAGGTGGTTCTACCACAGAGTGGGGATAAACTTGCTGACGCGAGAGGACCGGCAAGTCTTTTGAGATCATGATAAAATTTCGAAGGTTTCCTGTCGCCGATCTCTTCCTTTTTCCACCAACCTTCTGAATTTCTTGTCGTCGGTATAGAATTCTCGCTGTGTATTGAATACTCGCTCGATATTGTACTATGTTCTAATCGTCCTCGAACGTGTCTGTTTATTTATACTGGTCGGAGGAGAATCGAAAGACAGCGACATTGTTTTGCCCAGAGTTTACGTTACTTGTATTCTAACGGTCTTGATACTCTGGGACAGAACAATAACATGATTTGATTTGTTCTCTAAATCATGTGCCGCTACAATTATTAATTTATCGACTATTTGCCTAATAAATTGATGAAATCAATTTCTAGGCAAATATTAGTTTTAAGTCCCTACGAGGGGATACCTCGGAATTATCGGCCCCATTTGAAGTTCCACCGTTTGAATGTAAGCAGCATACCACTTTTAAACGGTGTATTGTGGATCCTTGGAGAGTCATAGTTCCTCAGGGGCAGGGGAGACTTCAGGCTCGTCTGCCCTAGTCGCACTCCTACTTCTCTGTTGTGCCGCCGGTAACATGAGCGCAGTGTCGCCGTGGGTAATGGTCCCCCGACGCGGCGCCAATGGCTAAACGGAGTGCGGCGACGAAGGAGGAATGATGACGACTCAGCTATGTCCCCGGGCACTATTCTGAAAATTATGGTGCCATTGGTGGGAGATAAGGTCGCTTGTCCGGTCAGCAAGGAAAGGGAAGTCCACCTCTTCTTTATAACCTTAGCAGATCTGCACAAGCACCTTGGTTTACATCAAGTGGATGCCCGTATCCAATGGGAATGCTTGCATTGTGGCAAGAGTTTCCTGAAACTCCATGGGGCAAAATATAAGTATGAAGCTTGCCCCATGAGTTTGGGGGCTCAAAGAGGGCCATCCACCCATGAACGGCGTGCGCATCCTGCTGTGAGAAATGTAAAAAGAAGGGGAACGGAACCCCTAAATAGAAATTGGACTGTAGAAGAGGCAACCCTCTTGAGAGGGCTCGAGGAGACATATAAAAATCACAAATACCCAAATAAGGAGATAAGTAAAATCCTCACTACCAGAAGGATTGACCAAATAAAATAAAAAAAGAAATGCATAAGAGTAGGTGATGAAGAGGCGAGTACTCAAGAGGGTACCCAGGTGACTGGGGGAGGATGCGATCCCGTTAATTCTGGCAATGCGCGTACGCGCGAAGAACCTGAATTTAGCAAAGAAATAAGAACGACGAGTCTACCCATCAGTGGAGACTCGATTTAATGCAAGAGATTGAAAGACAAACCAAGGTTGAAGGAGGTAAATGCTCGGTTAATGCAAATTTGGTCAGAAAATAAAGAGAACAGGGAAGCCCTTATTGATAATGTTACTAAATTTATTTGGAAATCTTTATGTGGAGCAATAGACAAGAGGAATGAGAGAGACAGAAGTAAAAAGGGGAAGCCTCAAAGCAAAGGATATAATAAGTATAACAACAAAAGTCCGAAAAAGATATACTTCTACGCACGGTGCTAGGAGTTATTCAAAGAATGGCCCAGTAAGTTGGCCGACGTTGTGGTTAACAATAATCGTGCATAGCTAGAACTGTCCAGGCAACCGCCTGAAGCGGTTGAAGTGAGGAGGCTCTACGAGGATTTATGGGGTCGTGCTGGTCCCAGGAAATAGAGTCTCTGAACTATCGATTAACGAATTGTTCCCGCCAATAGCCGCTGAGGATGAGGAGGAGAAAATTATAAGAACGAGAATAAAATTTGCGGCAAGTCCAGATGGAGTACAAAAGGAGCACTTAATGGTCCCCTGCTTACCCGAAATACTGGCGAAAATATTTAATATCTTATTTTATTCTCGACCGAATTATCTCTTTCATCCTCGGCGGAATAAGATGGAGGATATCTCTAAGGCTTTCGATACAATACCCGACTTGGTGTTAAAATCTTGCCTGGCGAGGAAGGGTGTGCCGACCTCTATAATTGAATTAGTCAACAATATGTATAATGAGGGCAAGACAGTAATAAAAGCTAAAGTAAATTATTGAGGAGCAAGTCAGCGGCATAAACGTCAGTAATAATAGAAAAGTGCCTATCCTGGCCTTCTCTGACAACATTGTCTTGCTTGGTGAAAATGAGAGGGAGGCACAACGCCAAGTGGGTATTCTCCATAAATATCTGAACGGCCACCTCTGGGGGAAAGAACCAAACGTTTTAGATTGTCGCTATAAAGGATACCTGGCCCGTTAAAGAACCGCAAATAAGGCTCGAAAATACGCCTATTCCAACCGCTGACCCAGATGAGGCATTCGGGTATTGAGGCGCCAAAATGGGGTCTTAGAAGGGTATCCACTGTGGCATTGTAAGGCCAGAAATTCTGAGCGTGGTCAGAAGAGTTAGAAAGCTTTCTTTGAAACCATACCAGAAGATTGAGTTACTAGTGAAATACATCTTCTCTCGATACACTTAACATCTCTTAATCAATCCACCAAGCGACAGTGTTTTAAAATTGTTGGACAGCGAGGTCAGACAAGAAATAAAGGCCATTTTACATCTGGTGCCTTCAACTGCCATTGGTTTCTTCCATGCTCCAAAAGCAAATAGGGGATTAGGGTTATCGCGGTTTGAACACATTATCAGACTCCGTACTCTAAAAAGCGCGATTACTATTAAGAACTCAGTCCATCCAGTGACATCTAGCCTGATTAACGAAGAAAGTGACAGGAAAGTAAAGAAAATAGCGTACTCCCCAAGGATAAAATTGTAGTATCGACGGAAATATATATTAGGTATACAATTTCTTTGATACTATTTATTTTATTTTAAATTAGTTATACAGATATTAATGAGACAGACAACAATGGTTGTTTAATATGAAACTAATAGTAACAATCTTATTCTAACTTGGCTACTCGCGCAACTCCGCAACGCTAACAATTCTACTCATAACAACGCAACTCGACAACGCTAACTCTAATAGCTCTACTCTTCGACTCCTCGATTAATTCTGCCCTCTCGACCCACTCTCACTTTTCGATTAACCACTCCTTGGATTCGAATCGTTCCCCTCCATTAGCGCTATTTTTCCCTTTCTCTAATTCCATTCTGTTAACGCTTCGCAAGAGCTAGGTGACATTGGTCACACAGGCTTTTTCTATGTAAACTTATATCCGAAAGACAGGCGACGTTGTTTTGCTTACTTTCTAAACAGGTTTTTCCCCACGATACTACAAAATGGTCGGCCACTTCTGAGGGCATTGAGAAAGCCAGGAGGATTCTAAAGTATGGACACGTCAAATTATGGTTAGAGTTGAGAAACGAGGATCAAGGAGTTAATCACTTCTCAAAGAATAAAACTGGGAACGTGTTGCTTGAGGAGTATAATCTGCTTAAGCCCTCGAGGTTCATGGCTGTCATAAGACTTATGACAAACACTTTTGCCACTAGGATTGTATTGGCACAGGCCGACAAAGAGTTAATCACTTCTCAAAGAATAAAACTGGGAACGTGTTGCTTGAGGAGTATAATCTGCTTAAGCCCTCGAGGTTCATGGATGTCATAAGACTTAGGACAAACACTTTTTCCACAAGGATTGTATTGGCATAGGCCGACTAAAAGTAGATATAATTTGTAGAAGATGTCGTAGGACACATCGTAGGGTTATGCCAATATACCAAAGGCCTAAGGATTAAGAGGTACGATGAGGAGAAACCAATCCTCGCCGACAAGCTGATGAAAAATAACGAGCTATTGTTCGAACCTACGTTAAGGGTAGGGGCTAATCTGCTCAAACCGGACGTTAATAGTTAAAAACGAGGAACGGATTCTCGTGGTCGATGTTACCGTCCGTTATGAGAACAAGGATTACCTCCTAAAGGCAGAAAAAGAGAAAGTCTGCAAGTACTTCCCATGTCAAAATTACTTCAAGGAAAAGTATAATATCGACGACGGAGAGATTTTGCCCGTGGTCCTGGGCAGTAGAGAGGCAATAACCCCTAATACAGAAGGAAATTTAAAATGTATGAGGATCACTGATAAAGAAATCAATACTATAACTCAATCGAGATGCTTAACATATTTTTAGATGGGTGACACTACGTTCGCAAATTTTCGGATCCCGTACGTTCGTAAATTGTAAGAAAATCGCCGTCTTATCGAAAACCTAACGCAAGAGGGATTGGTTTTAGGTTAGGCTATTTTCCAGAGAGCAACGCGTAGACGTGTGTCACGTACCAATGGTGTGGACCGTAGAGATTTCGAAATATTCGCATCAGCCCGAGGAGCCGAAGGATTTTTTCGAATTATTTTCTTAAATAACGTTACAAGATAACGATATTTTTACACAAGTCGTTCTGTTTCTGAGTAATACAGACGACTGTAACTTTTATTTGATCGCTGGGAATGGTTGAAAAAAATCATTCCCTTTTAGCCGCCATTTAAGGCTCAGCTGAGAACTGGCACGGACTAGGGGAATCCGTCTGTCCAACTAAAACAAAGCATTGCGAGGAGTTAACGCAATGTGATTTCTATCCAGTGCTCTGAATGTCAACGTGAAGAAATTGAAAAAAAAACACACAAAAGCACGGGTAAACGGCGAGAGTAAATATGACTTTCTTAAGGAGTTAGGTTGCGGTTAGATTGGGGATAGTTTACGCCCTGGGAAACCCCGATGAATCTGATGTTCTCCTATAGCCGCGTGGTGGCTGGTCGGCGCCTTTGGCACCCGCCAATTGCCGATGCGATGCGGAGAGCTTCGGAAAAGTTGATGGGACCGTATCTGCCAAGACCACTCACCTCACCGTTTTGTGGGGCTCCCCGTCACCCTGCACCGGCCTTGACCGGCGTAGGGTGCGAAAGAGTGAGTGGCACCACGATGGAAACCCTTGTTGACGACATCTGCGACATTGCTAACGATTATTATTATGCAAAACAAAACGAAAGGAAAAACGTTTACGGTGCAAGTGAGGGTTACCCCAGTACCGGCGCAGCAGCTAGTTGTAAAGCGGACCCCGCTGCGTCGTCATCGAGCAACCATTGCCGTCCAAGGGTGGGCCCCCGGGCCCGCGGGCGCGTTTATGCGTCTGACGACGGAGGCACGCGAACCGAGGGGAGGGTCTCGGAAAGGGTCGGAGGAACCCGACGATATGACTATCGGCCCGGCATCTTCGCGGGGTTGAACGCATCGACGTCGGCGGGGGGGGGCGAGATCTGACGACGAAATGTCATTATGTTTTTCCTTTCCGGCCACTGCGGGCGCGCTCGGCAAGCGGTCGTACGCGGCGGGGTACGCGTCCGCGGGAGATTCGGACTCCGCGTTGCTACCGATTCCCGATAAAAGGAAGAAGAGGGGCGCGAGGTGCGGGGCGGACACCGACACCGATACCGACGCCGAAGCCGCCTCTGTGGCCGCCGTTGCCGCTACCATCCGCGGCGGTGCCGACGGCGGCGACGACGCGCGAAGTGAAGAAGCAAAGATCTGACCTGAAGACAAGCAAGTGACCGTGAAGGACGCGGAACCGACCCACGGTCAGGAAGAAGAGGACGGCGCATACTTGCGGAGGAGGGTGCGCCTTCTGGAGAGAGAGGTCAGTCGTCTCCAAGAGACGGTAAAACGGTTGACCATGGAACGCACGGAGAGGGCAGCCGAAGTTCTAAGTAACGACAGTGAAGAACAAGAGGTGAGGATCACCTCTACGAGGGGGATGAAAGGAAATGCTCCCGGAGCCCCAACAGGAGCGATTATAGCCCCCCCCCCCCTATCCATGGTCAGCGTCGCGCCGTTTCCGCTGTCCCGACGGGTTGGGGAGTAATGTAAAAAATAAGAAAATGGATAAATGGAGGGTGAGAGAACCGAGGAACTGGCATCGTCGTCTTTGTCGTCGTCATCCTTGCGAACAGGTGTTTCGGCGCTCGCGGCGGCAGCCGGCATCAGTGGATCAGGGACGAAGACTTTCGCGAAAGTGACCGCTCTGTTTCCGGCGCGACCCTGCACAGGGAATGCGGGTAGCGACGGTGATGCAGGTGTTAATGAGAGAGGAAAGTAGCATTACGCTAGTGGACGGGATGCGCGCGGAAAGAATATGCCTGGCCATCCCCGGTCCCCCCGGTGTGCCGCGGTATCGCTCAACGTGCACGCCGGGCTTTACCTACAGGGATGCGATGTCGGTGGTCAAGAGAGAGATGAAGCACTCCGAACTTGACATCACTCATAAGATCGACGAAGGCGGTCACGGGGGCGTTATTATTCGAAATCTCAGGTCAGGACGCTGGGAACAAAGCATCGCGACTGACCAAGCGGACGGCGGCTACGCTCAAGGGCTTCCCCGCAAAGTCACTATGCCGCGGAGGACAGCGGAGCTGACAGTAATCGGGCTGGAAGACTGGGTTACCCCGAAGGAGGTGGCGGCCGCCAATGCCGATGAGGGGGGCTGCCATGTTGACGAAGTCAACGTGAGGGTCATACGCGCCGCTCCTCGGAGCCTCGGGTCGGTGTGACTACGCCGCCGGCAACAGCGGCAAGGAAAATTAGTGGAAGCAACGGCGGAAGAGGAGACGCTCCATCAGAAGGTAAGCTCCATATAGGTTGGTCAGCAGTGAGAGTTTCCCTTCTCCCGACAGGCCGACTTCAGTGCTTCTAAATTCTGGAGTCAGGTCACGTGCCCCGGAGTTGCACGTCAACGGTCGACCGGTCGCAGCGTTGCTTCCGGCGCAGAACGGAAGGACATCGTGCCTGGGACTGCATGGCCCGGGTACCTAAATGTCCGGTGTGCGCGGACCTGGATCTGCCCGTGTCAAATGGAATCACCGGCATGTAAATCGCTAGCCCGTAAGTGTTAAGGTATAGAGAGGATTTGGAAATACAAATAGTTATCTTTATCCACACACAACAGCTATACATATGTATTACACTCTGAAGACCTCGACAACCTTCTTGCACGCACGCTTGTTACCAACCGAATCCTCTAGATTCTTCTAACCGTTTTCCAACCGCCTTTTGTCTCAACTCTGACCTGGACGCCCTCTGACGCTTACACACACATTCCCATGTACGGTGTCAATGTATCATCTTCCTAACAGTAATGTTGGGCCATGTACAAAGGTCAAGTCGAAACCTAACGGTCCGCTCTCAGATAGTATGGAATGACGTGGATTTGGGCATGGTTGTTGTCACAACAGCCGTGTCGTTCGTGAAAGTTAGTATTTTGTTGTTGGTAGTTATATGTAATCCAGTGAAATTAAATAGTTTCAAAATTTAAGTAGGCGCGAAAATTAGAGTATTATGATGGTGCAAGTCGAAAGGGCCTGATTTCCTATACAAAAATAAGTCGAGGATGAAGTGACAATTTTTGACACAAGACTTGGCTTTCCAGAAAATCAGTTATGAAGTTCCGTCCATTTGACTCGCTACTTTTTAAGTATACGCGTACCTGTATGAGGGAACTTCACAATCCGTTGTTTGGGAAACGAAGCCAGGAAAAATTTTATATATTTGTATGCACGTCTGAAAATACCATTTATCCTCATATATACATGTATGTTTTCTTAAATATTTAGTCTATTCGATAACATGAAATAACAAGACTGATTACCTCAGCCAACGTTCATACCGCGTTAGAAATGCGAAACCATACTACTTAGACCCGAGACAAGTAAAATCGGCCCAATAGAAAGGGAACACTGTAAAAAATTCCATCTAAAAGAAAAGAGGGCCGCACAGGAGGTAAGGACCGTTCCTAACGATGGCGGTGATGCGGCGGCGAGAAAGTAGACGACGTCGTCAACTGGCCACATGGAGGCTAGAGAAAAGGAAGAGAAATGTGTTCGTGCCTACCGCGAAGGGAACGGACTTTTTTTGCGTGAGGTGGGGAAGATGCTGTTACGCATGCCCAGTGACCCGCATTACTGGGTTATGTGAGACTCGGGCGGATGTTGTTGCCATAGCCACTAAAAACCCCTCCTTCTTCCTCTGCTTTGAGGACAGACAACCCCGGTAAAACCTGTCGGCAGTCATCAGCGTTATCTTTTCATGCCCCGTTGTGTCTTCTTCTTCGGGCAGTTATTGCTCTCGTCATCTTCTCAGCTAGTTCAAAATACTGGGCTGATCTCCTTCTGCGGTTCTTTGTTGTCTTATACCTCTGCCGTCACTGCTCCGCGCAGTTGTGGTTGCTCTCGTTCTCCTCCTTGCCTCCTCCAAGGCCTTCCCTGTCACCCTCCTGTGAGACATGACGGTCCTGCAGAATTGCCTGAATTTATCCCTGCTCTCGTTCTTGGCGGTCACCGTGGCGATCAGATTGTCCACGTCTATCTTCTCACCAAGAGCGTTCTCCAGCTCGATCCTTCTGTCCGTCCACTTCGGGCACGCGAAGAGGGCGTGCTCTGCATCGTCGTTAGGGTCTCCACAGTCGAGACAGTTGCTGTCGCTGTTCTTGCCAATCCTTTTCCTATAGACATCGAAGCTCCCATGCCCAGTTAGCAGCTGCATGGTGCGATGATCGATGTCCATCTTCTCTTTGGTAAATAGGTGCGCACTCGGTATTAATTTCCTTGTGACATTCTCTTTTTTGTAGTTGTTCCACTCCTTCTGACACTTCTCTTGGGCATTCTTGCGAATCGCCTCCGGTTCCTCCTTCAGCTTGCTGCCGTCATCCGCGCCAATCCTGGACCCATGGATCTTCCTCTCGTAAGTCTCTCCGAGCATCTGTATCTTTATGTAAATCGGGAGATTCCCGGTCAACACGCAAAATACCGCGTAGGAGACGGTACGGTATGCCGTCGTCGTTATGCACAGGGCCGTTCGTTGTGCTCGTTTCTGCTTTTTCCTGTTCTTATCGGTATTCGCTGCTCTAGCCCACACCGGTGCTCCGTAAGTTACGATGGACTCCCACACATTGTAGTAGAGCCTACGAGCCAAGCTGGGCGGCCCGTTGATGTATAGGTAGTGTTCCCCTGAGGGCTCCTATTAACTTGTCGGCTCTATTACACACCATCTCAATATGCGCACCGATACTCCGACTGGTGTCGATGATGACTCCGAGATACTTGATACGGTCAACAGTTTCGATGTCCGAAGAGCCCAACCTGAGTTTCACCACTCTCGGCACTCGCAACCTTGTGATGAGCATGACTTCCGTCTTTTCTTTCGCCAGTGTGAGCCCGATACTCGTGCACCAATCGTTGGCGATCCTTAGCATCGTGTTGACCTTGGCGGAGGCCTCTTCGTTCTTCCCGACGGAACACGTGATGGCCAAATCGTCTGCGAAGGCGGTTGCTCTGACCATTGGCATGTTGTCGAGTCTCTCGAGCAACCGGTCGTATACCAAGTTCCACAGGAATGGTGCGAGGATGGATCCCTGCAGAACTCCCGCTGCCACCTCGTGCTCCACCGTGCCGTGCTGGTTGCTCACGATGATCTTCTTTCCAGATATATAACTGCCAATTAGCCTTTTGACCTTCCATGGCAGCTTCCTCCTGTCAAATTCCTCGTATATGCTCTTTCAGCTGAGCGAATTGAAGGCATTGCTAATGTCCAGGGCGATCATCACGCATATTACCCTACTCTGTTTGCAAATGTCGGCAAACTTCATCACCTGCGTGATGGCATCTACCGTACTCCTCTCCGTACCGTCCGTTCCGATGCATCTTTCGATGATCTTCTTAAAACATTTTTCCCAGATCATGCTCATGGCTGGGAGTGTGCTTATCGGCCGGTACACGTTAGGGGACTGGGATCCTTTTCCGGATTCCTTAGCAGTATTACTCTGGCAGTTTTCTAGCAGTCTGGGATCCTTCCTGATTCGGTGATGCCGTCGATCACCCTTGTCACGAGCTCGCTCCTGCGTCATCGCCTTCGCCGATGACGACGCTAAGGCTGATGTCTCCTTCCTCTTCGGTCTCTGCCTCTTCGCGGCCCTCGAAATGGGAGGGTCCGTATCGCATGGTGAATAGCCTCTGTAGGACTGCTTCCACCATGTCGATCGTCATCTCGTTGGTTGGTCCCTTGCTTTTGCATCTCTTCATGACCGTGCGATAGGGTTTGCCCCAGGGGTCGCTCTCCAGTATCTTGCAGCATTCTGCCCAAGCTGTTGTTTTGCTACGGGCGATCTCCTTTTTTAACTGCCTTTGGATCTCCTTGTAGGCGTTGACGAGGGGCTCGGTGTTGCCGGCATTCTTCTTCCTCTCTCTCGTCACCTTCCTGAGCGCTTTGTGCGTCTGCGCTCTAAGTTCCGCAAGCTTCGGGTTCCACCAGTAGTTCGCGTACTTTCCGCTCGCCGCACAGCCTGCCTTCCTTAGCATCCCTTCGCACGTACCTTCTATGCACTTTTGCAAGGACTCGGGCCCATCCGCTCCGATAGCCGCGTTGAGGTCCTCCTTCTTCATTGTGTCGTCGAATCTGCTCAGGAACTCCTCCGGCGCCATGTCCTTGGTCACGTACCTATAGAACTTCGATGTGGTTCGAGTCTTCCTCGCCTTAAACCCGTGGAGCACGTACAGATGGTCCGAGGCCGAGTATTTGTCCAAGACCGCGCTTCCAGCGTGTATCTCGCTGACCTTGTTCGATACACTTATTATGTCGGGGAAGCTCGTCTTCCCGTTCATGAAGAAGGTGTACTTTTCCTTGAATCTCAATGGAAACACCCGGTGGCCGCTTAATGCCTCTATTAAGACTCTCTCTCTCTTGTCTGTGGTCGATCCTCCCCAACAGGTTGATTTTGCGTTGATGTCTCCGGCCACGACGACCTTGTCGTGTCTTCTAGCAACGTTCTTCGTCATAGATGACAGCGTGTCTATGTACTTGAAATAATCTTGTTTATTTATGTTAGGCGAACAGTATCTGCTAAAGCAGAAGACGTCGTCGACACGGACGCCCACTATCACGTCGCTCTTGACCTCTGTTGTTTCATCCCGAAGTTCGCCATTGAGGAGGGTGACCCATATCGAGGCGTCTCCTTTGGTGTCATTAAACCAGTGAGGTAGAGATGCCTGTTCGGCTCGGATATTATTATTATATCCGGCCTAAGTTCGATCGCGCATTGGTGCATTAAGTCCAGCGCCAGCTTGCATCTGTTGAGGTTTATCTGCAGCATCTTCATTTTTTCGTTCTCAACCGCCTTATATATTCTGGGCAAGCCAGAGACCCGGTTACGTGGTCAAATTTCACTCCTTTCTCCTTGCTGCAGATGGAGCAGCAGGGTGCGTTGACGCAGGCAGCTATCGTGTGGTCTTTGGCTCCACACTTCCTGCAAATCTCCTTTCCAGGGCTTATCGCCGTGCATTTGTTTGCGATATGCCCGAACGTGTGGCATCTGAAGCACTTTACCACATTGGCTAGTGCCTTTATCGAGACGATCGTCAAGCAGGTTCTGATCTTCCAGCTCGCCCCCTCTCTGACCAGATAGGCTTTCGGCATCGTTACTATTGCCGATTGAGTACCCCACGGCGCCATTCTTAGGGTTTTCACTTCAACCTCGGTGATATCGTTTATGTTTAAATGGTTTACTAGCTCCCTGGCTAGTTCTTCCTTGCTTACGAGCGGGTCTATATCCCTGATCTCCACGGAGGTCTTGTCGCGCATTGGTAGCGCGTTCTGTTCCTTCTAATTCCGCTGCTCTCTTTTAGGGTTTCCCTTGCCCCCATCAACTCCTTGTAGACCTGGATCCACTCCTTGTCTTGTCCTACTTTGACAAGGATGGCGTCGGGTCTGTTACGTACCCTCTTCGGTCCCTCCGGCCTCTTTGGCTTGTCCACTGCCGCCCTTTCTGCGTTCGCCTTCCTGACCACCGTCGGGATCTTTTTCCTCTTCTTCCACGGACGGAGATCCAGTCTTCCTTTCTTCGCTGTCCGTGCAATCCGAAGTCGCTTTTGCCGAGCTGTTGCCGGCACAGGCTTCGGCGTAGGAGGCCTCCACGATCATTGGTCTCTTTCTTTTGGTGTCTCTGTGGCGGCACATGACAAGCCAAATACCACCACTCGACACTAACTAGTGCCGGACGACGGCAGCCAGTGGTTAACGTCTTAGGTTGCGAACGTTCGGAACCCGGGTTCGAATCCCGGCGACCGGAGTCCGATTTTACTTCCACGCACCAAAAAACGACGGAAAAATCAGCAATACCCCGGCAGCGACATCTACAGCCCCCAGTGACAATTACAGCGGACTAGGCCCAACTACTACAAGTATAACTCACGCACATCACTTCATCTCCTTTCCCTTCGATGGGCGATATCTCCTTCCTTCTTCCTTCCTTCTCTTCGCTCCTCCCCGGAGGGAAGGTCAGCCTGGTGGCTGTGACCATCCTAGCATTCTTCTTGAGCCTTATCTTGTCCAGCATCGAGTGGATCTTGGTCGCTTTGTTACTAATAGCGTCCCTCCTTTTCTTGATGTCGGCATCCTTTTTGCTCGTGAGGTATAGTCTGTTACCTATTCCTTGAATTTCGCGGAAGACTTCTCTGATGATTTCCGTCATCGCCTTCCATTCGCTCATTTAAATGACAATACTCTCTTCGTCGTTGCTTTTGTTCTCGGCCGTTGCTCTGTTCATCATGGCCTTCCTGAGACATTCCGTTGTTACTGCGGCTTCGCTGCCGCTGTCCGACATTTCCGCCGGTGTGTCTAGCTCCGAAGTGCTGGCTGCCTCGTCCCTCGTTGCCTTCGACTGGCTCCTGGCCATGCTTCTCGTTGTCCTGCACGCGCTCTCCTCCTCTGGTGACTTTCTCATATATCTTGAGGTGTATGGTAGCGATTAGGTTTAAAAAACACAAGAGTATACCTAACTACGTAGTTTATTAAAATATGCCCTATGTGTGCACTAGTCGTATAATACACTTGTTGTCTCGATTCGCGGTTACTAATAGATCGGCGCAAGGAAGTATCGACTTAACTGCTACTGCTCGTGTCACTCGATAACCAAGAATGCCTCGCAACCCTGTTCGCTACATTTATATGCGTCGGAGTTGACGAAAGGCGTTGGGATTTGAATTTTGAAGATGTTCTCGAAACATCCCAACGGACGCTGAACTCTCGACCTTGTTTACAATTGTTGACTTTTCGGGTAGTTGACTCGAGGGCCTATGATCACAACAAAAACGACGGATTTGGATTAACCTCCGTTAACCGCCTAAGGTTGTCGGATCTATAATAAACTCATCTTTCAGTAAACACGATTTCTTGTGTAGCGGGTTCACTGGACGGAAACCGTTATGAATTTTACCGACGAGTGCCGCTACAATCTGATGATCTTGTCACCTTTCAAGAATTCTTCCTTGACGAGTCGGGTTGCCTTTTCGCTGGGTGGTGTTTCTTCTTTGCTTGCCTGCATCTCCGCGATATCTTCGTCAAATTCCAGGTATCTCCTTGTGATTTTCTTTCACCTATTCTCCTCCTTGACAAATGTGGATGTTTCTTGGTCCCCGGTCGTGTTTACCGAACGAGGGGAGGCCCTGGGATCGACCTTCCCCTCGCCGTTCGTCCAGTCGTTAGATGACCATCGGGTCGAGCCGGGGGCCTGGAGGCTCCGAAACCCCCTGAGCCGTAAGTTTATTTACCTTATTTAACTTATCCATATTGTTTTTTATATAAAAGGGAAATGTCCGTTGACGTAGCCGGTCGTCGTATAATCACACTGTATCCTTCCGAATGTATACAATTCGTATCCAAATAAACTTGCCAATGTCATCGTAAAATCGCCAATCGAATTCTTATAGTTAATTTTAATTCTAGTTGGTCTCAATAATTAGGTACTAACTATAATACTAGCAATTCGTAATTTATTTTAACGATTCTAACTTCATAACCTTAATTTTATTTTTATCACTCTCACTTTCAGTTTTACTAATTAGACGGTTATTATCAGTTCTAACTTTACTCGTAGTACTACTAACAATTACTTATTGGTTTAAATCTAACTTTTGTCTTAGTAATTGGTTAGTTATAATTATTCTAACTTTAACTCGTAACTATTATCTTACGATCAATCTTACTAATTGTTATTAACAATTTGTTGGTACAATCAAATCTAACTTTTATTCGTAATTATCCTTTTACGAATCAAGTCTCAACTTTATAACCTTAATTTATTTTTTTTATCCGTGCGCGTATCGATTATGTGTGTGCAGATCTACTTTCTTTCATCTACGTTCGATATTAGCTACTTAATTTACATTTAAATTATGCGTTTTGGTTTGTATCGGTTTTGCCATCGAGTTCGGCTCTATGCATCGTGCACTCCGCGACTCATTGATTTCCACATCGATACGAGTTGTCGATCTTGCGACCGTGTGCTCTATGCTTCGGTCGGCCCGCCACGTGCCACTAGTGTAATGGCGGCGCGTCACTAGCGCAATGGCGGCGCCCGGTGATCACCGCACGTTTCACATCGCAGTTACGGTTTACGAGTTTTTTTAAAAAATAATGAAATACTCACAGTGATATCCGGATATTTGTAAAAATTCACCGTGACCTGTGCTCTCCTTCTTCGCCTCGGTTCGTGAAAATACACCGATTCATGCCCGCTGACGATGCGCTGTCCGCGGAGAGTAAATATTTACCTCGCAAAGTCACTATCACTATTCGTCGAGGAGAGTCTTAACTTGCACTATAGCTAGTTGATAAGTTTGTTCATTGGCCTTTATTGATTTGAGAAAATCAGCACGACGCCCCTGGTTACTGCATAACCTCAACCGTGTGACAGCTTGCCTTATAGGCACAAAACCTTAGTAAGTAATATTTGTTTATTATGGACTATTGCCTTCTCATCATAAGAACAATTATGTCCAAAAGTGGCATCGAATTCAGGTGTTAGATATCCAAATTGTCATATATCAATTATAAACTTTTCGTCGTTTTAGGTTTGCGACGAGCAATTTTTATAAGCTATCCCGCTATGACACAATCAAGAGCGCTTGTGCCAGGAGAAAGGCACTAGAATTTAGTTTATTGGCTATAATTATAGTGCTATAATTAATCTGGCGTTCTATCCAAGATCAGTTCTACAGATGTTACATCTCCTTGAGTTGCGTTATATGATCACATGCTTCTATGTATCCCAGACTTTCCCTTTCCGATGGAGAGTCTCCTCATTTGATTGTATTACACCCAAAGGGCTCGTGAACACATTCAGACAATAGTTGCTTTTACTTATAATGAAGATAACGTATCCTGCTCCGACAGCTAGTATACAAGGTAAATATTGCACTAATAACTTGTCGCTTCAGGTTTGTCACATACACAAATCACATACATACAACTATCACTAATACTTTTTCTTCCAGGTGGAGGATTTAACACAACAATCAACCACTCTGGTCTCACACATATTTGCCTAACTTAATTTAACTTAAAACCACTCTACCTTCTGTGACGGTAATGGCCATACCCTGTGTCTACCCTGCTTGTCGCATAATCACTTTCCTAAATGCGACACAAGTTAAACTCATTGCATGGATTACCATCTCATATTTAATAAAGAACCTATAACATCCACCTTTGATTTATAATTTTGTTTTAAACCTATTTGTCCCTATAGAGAGTTACGAACACCAGACATAGCAAAGTATACTATCACAATATCTTTCTACATTGGTATTAACCGTTTCCTACTCCTTCTTAGCTCTAAAGGACCGTCGCCACTATTGCTGGTCAAAATTATAACCACATTGTATCGAGAACTCTATAGACTTTTTTAGAAACCTAACCTCGACTTTTCACAGCTCGCCTAGCCTATTTGTTTGACTGGATATATGCCAAAGCTAATGTTAGCATAATGGTTACACCTTGCACTTTTGTTTGCACATATCGTAGTTGAGAAATTTATTAATTCGTAAGTTCTCAAGCATATTTTACGAAGTCGATATAACATTGGCATGGCCGGGCCACGTGGCCCGGCATTTCCACCATATTGAGGGGAACGGCCTGGAGGAGCAAATGGAGACGGAGTCTTCCCCGACATACGTGGAAGAAGAAGAAATAGACTGCAACCGCTTCTCCAGTGTAACCTCAACCGCTTCCGCTGGGACTTAATGTTCCAGAACCTGGTGGAGCGGGCGATCGGCCTGGCGATGGTGGCCGAGCCGTACAGCATTCTCGATGTGTCACGGGGAGCTGGGGACCAAGTTGGTTTGGTCGCCATATTCTGTGCCGTGATCGCGGTGAGTCCCCCCCCTACTCGGTGATTGAGGAGGGTCGGGGCTTTGTGTTTATAAAATGGGGCGATCTGGCCGTGGTTGCCGTCCATTTGTCGCCCAACATTGGCCGGACAGAATACGTCACCTTCCTGGACGGAATCGCGGTTTGTGAGAGGCGTCTGGGCGCCTGTCCGTCACTGATCCTTGCGGACTTCAACGCTCATTCCACGACGTAGGGCTTCCGCAGAACGAGTCCATAGTGGACCTCATTTGGGCAAACCCTGCCGCTTCCGGCCGTGTTTCGAGGTGGGAGGTGTCCCCAGAGGAAACATTTTCGGGTCACCTCGACATCGTGATGGACGTGGCAGTCGGCGATGCGAGAGACGACCGTTTGTCTCGGATGCGCGGGCCCGGCAGCTCTTCAGAAAGAAGAAAGAACTTCCCCCGGTAGACGGCGACCCACGGCGACGAGGATCTCATGACGGCAGCCGCTATGTCATAGGCTGTGCGGGAGTCGAGATGCGCCGACTATACTATACGGGGCCCCGGTATGGACGGACGATCTGATGGCGAGTCGTCGCAGAATCCTGCTCCTCAGGAAGCTCTATCCCCGGGAGAGGACTCGACCGAGCAGGCGGTCCCAAACGACCTAGGAATCGCCGAGGAGGACGCGTGGGACCAGTGGCGACCCCAGCTGATCAACGAGGGAGGCAATAATCGAGGCGAGGAGGCGGTTCTCCCAAATTAGGAGACATGGAGAAACCGCCGCGACCTCCCGCTCACCTACAGGATGACCCAGGTGCTCACGGGATATGGCATGTTCGGCGAGTACCTCAGGAAAATCGGACGGGAGATGACGGACATCTATCACTATTGCAGGGAGGACAGGGACACAGCACAGCACACGCTGGAGCTTTGCCCGGCACGGCAGGGAGCTATACACCCTGCGGCACGTCATAGACGAAAAATTGACCCCCTCGGCGATTTTAGAAGCGATGTTGAGCGGGCCACCGGAATACGATGCTGTCCACCTCTTCTGCAAGTTATGCTCGCAAAGGAGCAAGCACAAACGGAAAGAATAGAAAAACTCTCACCCTTGTAGGATCCAGTTCCGCATGTGCAGGCGACTTAATCGGACATGCGAAACATGCAAAGTAAACGCCCATCGACAAAACGTGGAAACATGCAGATTACACCAATAAAAATAGCTAATAAAGGAGAAACATACTTTATAAATAGAGCTACAGGCTCTACAGAGGCAGAAAAAAAGACGTCAACATGGAAATATCACAAGCCAATGACGTGAACAAGGAACCAACACACCACGAAGAAAGCTGGACGGTGGCAACTTCCAGCAAAAAACGCAAAGTAACCCCGTTCGCAAGTTGGAGGAAAACCGAAACACTAGAAGAAAACAATGGCTGCAGGATATCAAATTGCATAATTCATTTAGCGCACTGCCAGAAGAGACAGCAAATGACCCAACGTAATGTCCGACAATCCGCATTGCTAAACCACCACCAATATACATAGATGCGAAAATAATAGACCCCCTCATTGAACTGCTAAACAACACAGCAGAGAAAGAAAACTACACCATTAAACAAACAAAAATAGATCAGGTGAAGGTGCAAACCAACACCTCAGACACATTCAGAAAAGTGATATGATCACTAAAGGATAAAAATGCAGGGTATCACACCTACCAGCTCAAAACCGACGAAAGTTACAAAGCAGTAATCAGAGGATTACACCCATAAACAAACACCGACAATATAAGTGAAGAACTAGCGAAAATCGGACACCAGGTAAGGTAAATAAACAACATAAACAAGTATGATACCAAACAACCATTACCGCTATTTCTAGTCGAAGTAGAACCTAGAAACAATAACAAAGACATATATAATATAACAAAATTACTAAACACAATAGTAAAAAGGGAGCCACCTAGACATAAAAGAGATATCCCACAATGCATAAGGTGTCAGCAATATGGCCACACAAAAAGATATTGCAATAGAACCCCGGCATGAGTTAAATGAGTAAAAAATCATTTAAAAATACACTGCCCATCCACGGGAAAAAAGAGGAAGTTAGATGCTATAACTGCAACGGATAACAATAAAGGATAACACCCTGCCAGCTATAAAGGTTGTGAAGCAAGGAAACAATTACAACGCAAATTGTTCCCGCCGCTAAGGAACAGGACATACACTAACATACAAGTCCAACAGGACAGCACAAAATCCGAGACAATACCAAATACAGAGCACGCAATCAACACTAAACACATCAGCACCAACACGTTTGGTAGCCTAAGCTACGTGCAAGTAACCAGCCAACCGACACACACAGACAACCAATACCACAACAATAGTAACAACGACACTGCAGAAATCAAAGAACTGCTCAAAGAACACCGAAATGCTAACCAGAATGATAGGCGAACAAAACGCAGTACTCAGACAACAAACCCAACAAATCACAGTCCTGCTACAACTGCTTACAAGCGTGCTAAGAAAAAATAAAAACGGCCACGCTAAAAATAGCAGCCTGGAACTCAAACGGCCTACAACAACGGGCCCTCAAAATTAAAACATTCATATACAATAACAATATAGACATACTACTTGTCTCAGAAACACACTTCACTACAAAAAGCTACATGAAAATACCATACTACACCATATATGATACCAAACACCCCTCAGGAAAAGCGCACGGAGGGACAGCAGTGATAGTCAGAAACTATATCAAACATTATATACACAGCCAAGTTAATAAGGAATATTTACAAGCAACCACCGCTACAGTTCACACTAGCAGCAACTTCTTCCAGTTGTCAGCAGTATATGTGCCTCCGCAACACAAAATAATGTGGGAAGAATACTTCCAGGACCTACGGGACAAGTACATCGCAGCGGGAGACTACAACTCAAACACACGCTATGGGGATCAAGGAACACTACACCTCGAGGCAGAATTCTAGAAAAATGCATTAGAAATAATAACCTCAATATATTATCCACAGGAACACCGACATACTGGCCGACTGACCTGAACAAAAAACCAGATCTACTGGACTTTGCAGTTACAAGGGGATTAAACACAAACAAACTAACCTCGTGCTTAGCTCCGATCATACAGCCACAATAATTGAATACAGAAACAAACTAATACTTTATAGCAAACCAGATACACCATGCAATAAAACCACCAAATGGCAACCTTTTAAAGAAACAATAGAAAGCAAAATATACAGCAACATCCCGTTGAAAACTCCTGAACACATAGAACAGGCAGTAGCAACATTGAAAGCAACAATCCAAGAAGCGGCAAGGACAACCACTACACACGAATCAACCAGCAGACAAACGAATACAATTCTGCAAAAAATACTCGACAAAATTAGAGAAAAAGGAAAAGCGAAAGCAAAATGGCAAAAACACAGAACTCGAGAAAACAAAAATCACCTAAACAAACTTGCAAAGGAAATAAAAAACAAAATAAAAGAGCACAATAATAACGAATTCGCAAAGTTCATAGGGACCCTCTCTACACACGAGAACTCCAACTACTCCCTATGGAAAGCCACGAAAAAAATAAAGAAGCCAATAATACCTGTCCCAGCAATCAGAAAGCAGATAACACGTGGACAAGAAGCAACGAAGAACAAGCTGAAGAATTTTCTAACCACTTCTGAAACACATTTACACCACACATTATCAACAACAGCAACCTCAAAAGTCATACGGAGGTGGATCCACAAACCACTATTACCACAACCGACAAGGAATACACCATACCTAAAGCATCAGCACAAGAAATTAGAAACATAAGTGATAAAACAAAAAACAACAAAGCACCAGGAATCGACCTATTCAATGGTAAAATCGTGAAAAACCTTCCGCCAAAAGCAATAAGACTAATGACAATAATATTCAATGCAATTCTAACAATTCAATATTTCCCCAAACCATGGAAATTAGCACAGGTCAAAATGTTACCTAAACCAGGCAAAGACCCACACCAAACTGTATCTTACAGACCAATATCACTGCTTCCAGTATTTTCCAAAATACTGGAAAAAGTAATATATTACCGGATAAAAACAATAACAGAGATGAAAAAAAACTAATACCGGAACATCAATTTGGATTCAGAAACACTCCACGATAGAGCAAATGCACAGGCTTGTCAACGAAATAATAATAGCACTAGAAAACAAGGAATACTGCACAGCCCTCTTTATGGACATAGAGAAAGCATTTGACAAAATAAACCATGAAAGCCTACTACAAACAATTAGGAAACAATTCCCGGATCAAATACACCAATTAGTAAAATCCTACATAAGCGGCAGAACCTTCGTAATAAAAATCAAGGACATATATTCTGAAGTTAAAGACTTCAAGGCAGGGGTACCACAAGGAAGCGTCTTAGGCCCAATACTATACACATTATATACGGCGAACATACCAACAACTACCAATAGCACAGTACTGACATTCACGGGCGACACAGCTACTACTAGTCAAGCATACGAACCCAGATACGGCAGTCAAATTACTACAAGAACATATCACAAAAATAGAAAAGTGGCTACAAGAAAAGAAATAAAAGCAAACCCCAATAAATGCAACCATATTACATTCACGCTACGAAAAATGGTACCACCAAACATCCTTCTGAACGGCACGCATATAACACAAACAAAGCATGTCAAATAGCTAGGACTCCACTTACACAACTCACATGGAAACTGCATTCTAAATCAATAATAGAAAAGATACAGAAAACAAAGAGACAAATGCATTGGCTAACAAGTCGAAAATCCAAATTAAGCATAGAAGATAAATTAAAAATATATAAAACGATCATAAAACCAATCTGGACTTACGGAATACCACTATGGGGGACAGCAGCAATAAGCCATATAAACAAAATAGAGATTGTTGAGGTTATTAGATGTATAAAGAGAGAAAACGCGTGGATAAAGTGTAAGGTACAAAATATATGTCGGATTGAAGTCGGGATTATGGTGAGGGGCGTTTAATGAATTCTCACTAGAATTAGCCATTGCCGTGATACGATGAAGAGTTTATTAACACAGGCTTATTAACAAGATTAGGCACTCGTAGCACTAGTGATAATGACCTTAGGTTCGAAACGAATCCACGGTCACGGGATGATAAACGTATGTTCTCGCACAGTTCAAGTCTAACTCTTTGTTAACTAGACGTGAGGTATTCACCGGTTGTAAGATAGTACTGTCACTCGTCAATGAGATCGCACGAAAGAATGACTCTCCGTCTCGATGATGCTGTCACATAAAATAAAAAGCAGGGGGCTCGAACGAAAAGAAAAAATTAAGGTAACAAAAAAAAAACAAGAGAATTTATTTCTTGTATTCTGAATTTACACTGACTGCGATTTTGTTCTGAGCTCCAGCCGTGATTTTCCAAGACTGAAGCTCTTACAATTTGACTTTCGGTAACATCTGTTTTTTCTTTGTTTGTCATCCCTCAATATCCCCACTACCCTGTAAGCGTACGTGACCGTTGTCACGCTTCTAGAACATTCGGTGGAAGGACCGCTAGGATACAGATGACTCATTAGGCACTTCGACGATATACATTGTCGCCAAGGCCGCCACATCTCTATCTCCATCGTCGGTCCATCGGATTTGAAGTATGCCGGTCGTGACAATGCCGTCGAGGAAAACTATAATGGGTGTGTCTAAAGACATGAGATCCTCGGATTCGTCAAAGAAAGCTTTCGTTCCAAAGGTGAGGGAAATTAGCGCTGTTGCTAATTGATCGATCTTCATATCGGCGTTTTGAAAAAGATGCTGGCCGCCCTTGAGGGGAGGTTGTTGACGGGGGGCATCGTTCGTGGAAGATAGGTTTCTCCTATCTTCCCGTAGTTGCAACAAAGACTGTTTGAAGGACTTCGCTTGACTAAATCTTAAGATTTATAGCGGGTCCTCACGTTAGCTATACATACACTGCAAAGGCATGCCGACACCGGGCGATCATCTTACCCGGAGTGCAAAATCTGCGTGTGGCGGGCCGCGGGACAGAATCCATTGAAGTATTTACTGCCACGTATCGCTACGACTATTTCTTTTAAGGAGAGGTATAGAGTTACTCTGTGCCTTTGTTAGATAAAACGTTCACCCCTTTGACCGCGGCTACTTTCGGCGACTGCTTGTCGCCTCGAGCCCAAGCTCAAGATCATATATCTCGAACAATCGGAGTGACATTTGTTTAATCTAAGTTACAACGTTACGGCATTCCCGCGAATCCAAGGAGGGGTTCCGGTGTTCTTTCATCTCCGACATATACATATTTAATTTAATAGAGAAGTGTAATAATAAGTAGGAATACAATTTGAACTGGTCCAGATCCGCACGCTAGCAGTGTTACCTTATAACTGTTGGTGACCACTTCAACACCCTCCCTAAAACTCTACATCCCTATAAACAATTATATCTTAATATTTTTCTGACTCTTGTCGTAAATATCTGAACCCTGATTTTGTCAATGTCTTCACAAATACGTTTGCCAGCTGCCTTTCTCTTTTCCATTCAAATTAATTTATTACTCAAAAGCAAACTACGGGAAGACTAAACAGATCATGTAGAGTTTTTTTTTATTAGAAGTTATAACCACTTCGACACCCTCCCTAAAAAAATTCTACATTTCTATAAACAATTACCGCTTAATATCTTTTTTATTTGTGAAACCTGACTTTTATCTTAAATATTCAAATCTTGGTTTTGGCAACGCCTTTGTACATATATCTGCCAGTTACTCTTCGCTTGTTACATATGTTATATCAATTTCGCCTTTATTGTATAAATCTTGCAAGAGATGGTATCTTACATCAATATGCTTACTTCTTTGATGGAATTCAGGATTCTTAATTAATTTTACAGCACTAGTATTGTCTACACATAGCATATACTTAATCTTATATACTTATCTCTATTTTGCATTCAAGAAATATTTTCTATAGCCACATAATTTCTTTCGCTCCTGAGGCTCCACTGACATACTCAGCTTCTGTCGTAGATAGAGCTATACATTGTTGTCGCTTACATTGCCATATAATGGTCGCATTCGCATACTTACATACAACGCCTGATGTCGACTTTCTTGTTTCTTTGTCGCCTGCATAGTCACAATACGAATTAACGCCATCACTGTGTAACGTAAATCACGTCAGAGACCAGGACACTGTAACCCCAAACTCTTTTGCCCTGATGTCACCTTAGGCGACCACTTCTAAACATTCTCCAGACAGCCGATACTTGAACATTACACATGGCGACCTTGGCGACAATGTATATTGCCGGAGTGCCTGAGGGTTCATCTGTGTCCTAACGGTCCTTCCACCGAATGTTCTGGAAGCGTGGCAGCGGTCGCGTGCGCCTGCAGGGTGGTGGGGATGATGAAGGATGAAAAACAAAAGAAGAAACAGATGTCACCGAAAGTAAAAAATATTGTAAGAGCCTCAGTCTCGAACGGTCACGCCTAGAGCTCAGAAGTGTCTTATAAGTGTATAAACGAAGTAAAAATAAAGTTTCTTTTTTTTTAATTTCTTCTTTTTATTTTACGTGACATTTTGGCGATCCGTGCCAGGATCCATCAACTTCAAGAAAACGAAATTACGCATTTCGGGCTACGGTCAACTTTGAAGATTGAGGATCAGTGGACCACTGTAACAGAGCAGACACTTTCGACGTTTCGACAAAGGAACACCGCAACGGAACCTTTCCTACGGGTTAAACGATCAAGGTGAGCAAGCCCTGGATTCTTTTGTCAAATACAGATCGAGAACAGACAGCACAATTAGTATAACAATGGCAACGCCACGAGAAGACAAAACCGAAACTGTTAGCGCCGCTTTAACTAACAGCGGAATAGACTCAACAGTTAAAGCTTTGCTTGATGCAATGCAGAAGCAAAATGAGAGACTGACCCAACAAATGAGTATGCTTACACTGCGTATGGATGAAGTTGTAGCAAACACAAAAACGGGAAATGTATCGGAGGCCAGTTCCCTAATAACCGTAGACGAAGTAACCCACACCGCTAAAGATCAATCGGTCCTTCGAGAACCTCGCCCATTACTTCAAACACCACCTCAACCATCCTGAGAAAGGACTTTTCCTGAACAATATACGCAACCAGAGCTAAAAGCTGAGAGTGCATTAAAATGCATTCCGATATTAAACGGAAAGGATGATATAGACGTGGAGGATTTTATTCATGAAATACAAGAAGTAAGAATGATGTGTAGCGAACCAACACTATTACTAAAAATGATTAAAATAGAGAAGATTGTAGGAAAAGCCGCAATGGCAATCCGCAATATTCGTATTACCGAATTCGAATCTCTGTATGAAGCATTGAGACGTAATGTAGCTGCGCAAGTATCAGTGAGAGAACAACAGGACGAATTAAGAGGAATGAGGCAAGGATTAACTGAGAGCGTGCAAAACTATAACATCAGATTTCGAAGCGTTTTTAACAAACTCCAACACAGCATTACCAACGAGTATAGAGACGAACTAACTCGACGGGTGATGAACGAGCAACTATACATGGACTCTGTGACCGACTATGTAAGAGGCCTTCGTCCAGAAATAGGGCAGGCGCTAATGGCTAATCTCCCCCCAAATCTCATCGAAGCAGAAAGGAAAGCAATGAATATGGAAAGATACTTTCGCGAGCACAGCTCTCGCAGACAAATGACGCGACAAACAACCGCCCCGCCATTTTATCGTAACCAGGCTTCTCATCCAGTAGACAATCGCCTCGCTATTACAAGTAACACAAATAATAAAACTTCACTCACACAAAATATTCTACCAAGAACGAACAATTTTACGAAGTTTGGGAACAGACCATTAAGCGAAAGGACGCAAGCGAAATGTCCCCAAATGCAATCGATTGGGACACCTTCCAAATCAATGCCAAAATTTTCCGATACCGCCTCAAAGAAAAGCCCCTCCAGGAATAAACCACGTTCAAGAACAATCAGAATTAACAATGCTACCTCAGGAAGATTACCCACAATACTATTACAATTACCAGGACGACCAGGATTGCGATTTCTCGTTGACTCCAGGGCAGGAATCAACTTGCTTAAACAAAGATGCTACCCAGGAAAGACAACAATACCAGACACAAAGAAATTCTCCATGGGACATTCCGAATACGAATCTAATTCCAAAGTCAAATTGAATTTGTTCGACAAAAAGATAGACTTCTCTTTAATAGATGACGATTTCCCAATTATAGAAGATGGCGTATTAGGCTTACCCGGTTTGAATCAATATCGATTCGAACTCTCCAACGAAACATTGAAATTAGATAACAACACCCTTCTGCTGCAACAAGAACCAACCCTTGCACCAGGAGAAACCATTCAAAAAATTGTATACCTCGAAGGGAAGCCAACGCCAGTGTGCTTTATCAATGGTGGTAAGTCCTCAATTCAAGTTTCTAACATTATCGAAAATACAAATACCATAGATCAAATCCAAAAATTCAAATCTTCGATTCGACTATCGCACATAGAAAAACCTCTCAGAGAACCTATAGGAAAGATTCTTCTCTATTACATGGATGTATTTAATTTAGACAGTGAAACATTACCGTGTACATCTCTTGCTAAACATTCCATTACATTGAAAGAAGATAAAATCATCAACGTAAAATCCTACCGTCCTCCCGAATACCATAAAATCGAAATAAACAAACAAATGACGGAAATGTTAGACAAAAAGATTATAGAACCCTCCGACTCTCCCTATAACTCTCCCGTCTGGGTCGTCCCAAAGAAAATCGACGCGTCGGGGAAACAAAAGTGGCGAATAGTGATTGACTTTCGGAAGTTAAACGAATTAACGGACCAAGACGCATATCCATTACCCGACATTGACGATATACTATCGCAACTAGGGAACGCAAAATATTTCTCCGCTTTAGACTTATCCTCGGGATTCCACCAAATACCCATGGATGAGAATTCGAGGAAGTACACTGCATTTAGCACACCACAAGGACACTTCCACTATAACAGAATGCCATTCGGGCTCAAGAACGCACCCGCTACCTTTCAAAGAATGATGGACACCGCGTTAAGAGGTTTAATTAATAATCATTGTTTCGTCTATCTCGATGATATCATTATATTCGGGCAATCGATAGAGGAACATAATAAAAACTTAGCCATTATACTCCAAAGACTCAGGGAAGTAGGTCTAAAAGTACAACCGGATAAATGTGAATTCCTAAAACCCGAATTGGAATATTTAGGACACTTAGTGACAGCAAAGGGAGTAAAACCTAACCCTGAAAAGATAGAAGCAGTAAAGAACTTCAAACTACCCAAAAATCCTACGGATGTAAAATCGTTCCTTGGGTTAGCCGGATACTATAGAAAATTTATTAGGAATTTCTCGAAAATTGCCAAACCGTTAACGGAACTAACTAAGAAAGACATACAATTCCACTGGACTGACAAAACACAACTTAGCTTCGATACATTAAAAGAAAGACTATGCCAAGCACCGGTACTAAAATACCCCGACTATACGAAAACATTTACGTTAACAACGGACGCCAGTAATGAAGGTCTAGGAGCCATCCTTTCACAAGATGGACACCCTTGTTGCTTCATTTCAAGGACATTAAACCCCCCTGAACGAAATTATACTACGACGGAAAAAGAATTATTGGCCATCGTTTGGGCAGTTAGAAGATTTAGGCAATATTTATTAGGCCGCAAATTCAAAATTCAAACAGACCACCAAGCCCTTAAATGGCTGCACAACTGCAAGGACCCCTCTAGTCGATTGATTCGATGGAGATTGAGATTAGAGGAATACGAATACGATATAGAGTACGTAAAAGGAAAGGAAAACGTAGCCGCTGACACCCTATCCAGAGTACACGCGATAACACAAACTGACGTTTTATTAAGACAATTCAGAGACTGGGAAAAATCAGAAGAAATACCAAAATTATTGAAACTAACATCTAACAAAGACAACTTTTTCCAATTAACAAAACCATATCTGGGCCCATATGACGAAACCGTATGGTTACAGAAAATATCAGACATACTTAAAACAAATAGAAAGATAGGAATAGGAGACAATAACTTAAACGCACAAGACAAAGCACACATAAAAAGATTTCTTTTATTTTTCAATGACCAACGCGACGACATAGAATTTGCTTACGAACCAATACAGAGTTTAAGCGAAGAGGAAATAGAACAAGTACTAAAAGAAAATCATGACTTGGTAGGACATCCCGGAATACAAAAGACGTACGACAGAATCCGAGGCAAATATGATATCCCACATCTAATAGACAGAATAAAAGGCAGAATAGGAACTTGCGCGACATGTCAAACATCAAAGACTACTCGGATAAGAGGAAAGGAGGAACCACAGATAACCGACACCTCGTTAGAATCTAACGACAAAATCGCTATGGATGTGATAGGCCCGTTGAAAAAGACCAAGATAGGAAACCAATACATTCTCTCTATACACGATGAACTAACCAAATATTTAATACTTGTGCCCCTAAAAACACAACAGACCCAATCAATCTGGAATGCTTTACTGAATCATTACATTTATATATTCTCCGCACCGAAACGTATATTAACTGACAGAGGACAAAGTTTCATTAGCGAGCTAATGCAACGATACGAGGAAGCATTTAGGATCAAACACATAAAAACCACCTCATTCCATCCACAATCCAACGGAAGCCTAGAACGAACACATGCTGTAATATCCGACATGTTAAAAGCTATACAAAACGATAATGAAACAGAATGGGATCAAAACCTAAATTTTGTGTGTCTAGCATATAACACTATGGTTCATGATGCCACTGGATATACCCCTTTCGAACTAACATTTGGACACAAGGCCAATCTCCCATCTACCATATCCCAAAATCCGCAAAGAACATACGCTGATGAGGTCAGCTTCAGGAAACGAGAATGGGATGCCAAGCTACTTAAAGCCAGGGAAACTCTAATGAAGAGTAAACAAAGATACCAAAGAGATCAAAGAAAAAAAATTATTAAACCTCAATCCATTTTTAGAGAAGGAGATTTGATATTAGTTCATAATGATCATAAAAAACACAAGTTAGATACTGAATGGCTAGGGCCATACACCATTGAAAGTAAAAACCCCTTATTACGAAATAATGGTGAATGACTCGATTAGGAAAATACATGGTAATCGTATTAAACCTTATTTTCCAGGACGGTCTTCACCTTCTCCATAAGTAGCTGTTATGCATTTTGTTTTTGTTTTGTTTTGTTGATTAAGACAAAGAAGAAAACACACTTTTAACCATTTAGTCCATAAAACAATCCTGAAGAAACACTAAGATTTTGGAGGACCCAAAATCAATCTAAGGAGGGGGGTATGTAACGTAAATCACGTCAGAGACCAGGACACTGTAACCCCAAACTCTTTTGCCCTGATGTCACCTTAGGCGACCACTTCTAAACATTCTCCAGACAGCCGATACTTGAACATTACACATGGCGACCTTGGCGACAATGTATATTGCCGGAGTGCCTGAGGGTTCATCTGTGTCCTAACGGTCCTTCCACCGAATGTTCTGGAAGCGTGGCAGCGGTCGCGTGCGCCTGCAGGGTGGTGGGGATGATGAAGGATGAAAAACAAAAGAAGAAACAGATGTCACCGAAAGTAAAAAATATTGTAAGAGCCTCAGTCTCGAACGGTCACGCCTAGAGCTCAGAAGTGTCTTATAAGTGTATAAACGAAGTAAAAATAAAGTTTCTTTTTTTTTAATTTCTTTTTTTTATTTTACGTGACAACTGGAAGACTCCTCAGAATTACCATCGGATCAAGACTTGAACTAAAGCGATATTTAGTAGACACTGGTGCCGGAATAAACATAGTCAAACGCTCAAAAATCATTTACACTCCATTAAAAGATGTTAAGAAAGCATTCTTTATGAGCAATGACAAATATGAGACAGACGAATACGTTTACCTTAGAATCTGTAACAAAAGAAACAAATTCTACGCAGTAGCTGACGACTTCCCACTAATTGAAGACGGAATCATAGGGTTACCAATGTTAGAAAACTATCAATATAAAATTACAAACGACCAAATCCAACTCAACGATCATATATTCTTATTTCAGTCACCACAATTTCTACAGGACAAATCAGAGTCGAAACAATTTATCTCGACAAGAGACCAACGCAGGTATGCTTCTGCAATACTGGTGAGCAACCAATATCAATTTCTAATGATCCCTCTAATAAAGTTGATCTCGAACAAATTCAAAAATTCAAGAACATAATTAGAACAAGCCATATTGAAAACAATTTCCGCATTCCTATCGAAAAAATCCTCTTACACTACATTGACGTATTCAACTTAGACACAGACACTTTACCATGCACCGATTTAACAAAACACACGCTGAAAGAAAACAAAATCATAAACACAAAACTTTACAGACCACCTGAGGCACACAAATTAAAAATCGAAAAACAAATCAAAGAAATGATAAACAAAAACTTAATCGAAGAATCAGATTCACCGTACAATAGTCCAGTATGGGTAGTCCCCAAGAAATCGGACGCCTCCGAAAAACAAAAATGGCGCATAGTGATAGATTTCAGTAAATTAAACGAATTAAGTGATCAAGACGCGTACCCTTTGCCAAATATTGACGATATACTCTCACAATTAGGAAACGCCAAATTCTTTTCCGCACTAGACCTCTCTTCTGGCTTTCATCAAATACCAATGGACGTAACATCAAAGAAATATACAGCTTTTAGTAGGCCTCAGGAACACTTCCAATACAATCGAGTACTATTTGGATTAAAAAAACGTCCCAGCTACATTCCAACGCATGATGGACACAGTACTTATTTAGACGATATCATAATATTCGGAAGTATGATTCAGCAACATAACAACAACCTTGCAATTGTATTACAGAGATTAAGAGAATTAGGACTAAAGATTCAACCAGACAAATGTGAGTTCTTAAAACCAGAATTAGAATACCTTGAACACATTATCACATACGAAGGAATAAAATCAAACCCGAAAAAGATAAAAGCAGTCAAAAAATTCAAAATTCCCAAAAACCGAACCGACGTAAAATCATTCTTAGGACTAGCAGGATATTATAGAAAATTCGTACGTAACTTTTCAAAGATAGCCAAACCTCTAACCGACCTGACAAAGAAAGACACACCCTTTCATTAAACAGCCAAACATCAAGATGGCTTTCAAACTCTCAAAGACGTATTATGCAAAGCCCCGGTATTGATACATTCCAACCTTAACGAAACATTTACATTAACAACCGACGCCTCTAACGAAGGAATAGACGCTGTTCTTTCACAAAACGACCATCCTTATTGTTGCTATATCTCCAGAACACTAAATTCTCCAACACTAAAGAAATTACTCAACCACTAAAAGAGAACTCCTTGCAATCGTATGGGCAGTAAAACGTTTGAGATAATATTTTCTAGGAAGACATTTTTTCATAGGAATCGACCATCAAGCTTTAACTTGGCTTAAAAACTGTAAAAATCCCTCATCACGACTAATTAGATGGAGATTAAAGCTAGAAGAATACGATTACGAAATACAATACCATAAAGGAAAAGATAATACGGCTTCTGACGCACTCTCGAGACAAACTATTAACAATTTGACGATTGAAAACAATCTCCTTGACGAGTATAACAAATGGGAACAAGACACCGACACACTTCCTAAACGGCTAAAGATAGTCCCCAACGAAAAATCCTTCTTCCAAATAAGAAAAGAAACTTTAGGACCTACAACAAAGAGGAATGGTTAAAGAAGATCATAGCATCAGCTACAAAAAACGCATAAAAGGTTAGACATAGAAGACAAAAGTTTCGATGAAATCGAAAAGGCACGAATAAAAACATTTTTGATGTATGTTCACGACAAAATAGAAGAAATAATCTTTGCATACGACCCGATTCAAATTCTAACAGACGAACAAGATTATAAAAGAAAACCATAACGACGTTTTAGGAGACTTAGGTATACAGAAAACTTACGCAAAAATCAAAGAACGATTTAAAATCCCACATTTGTTCTCAAAAGTAGAGGAATTTATAAAAAATTGTGTAGCATGTCAAAAACAGAAACTTGTCAGAATCCACGCGAAAGAAATTTCCGTAATACCTCAAACCCCCACTGAACCAAACGAAAAAGTAGCGATGGATATAATTGGTCCCATGCCGAAAACTAAACGAGGAGACCGATATATACTCTCTATTCATGATTATTTGACCAAATACCTGATATTAATACCTCTCAAGACACAAAGAACCGAATCCATAACAGACGCCTTATTGAATCATTACATTTACATGTTCTCAGCACCTAAAACTATACTAACAGAGCAAGGACAGAACTTTATTAGCGAACTCATGACAAAGTTCGAAGAAGCATTTAAAATAAAGCATATAAAAACAACCAGCTTTCACCCACAATCTAACGGATCCCTAGAAAGAACATACGCAATGGTAAAAAACATAATACGGACAAATCTAGACGACTCAGACAAAGAATAGGACGAAGTACTAAACTTCATATGCTTAGGATGTAACACAGCAATACACGATGCAACCGGTTTTTCACCTTTTGAATTAACCTTTGGAGGAAAAGCTAACCTCCCATCCTCAATATCCAGAACCTCCAACTACACGTATGAAGAAATGTTCGCACTATGGCAAAAACAATTGGACAAATACAAAACACTAGCTAGACAAATACTTGAACAAAGTAGAAAACACTACATGCAAGACCAACAAAGAAAAATCATTAAAACACAAACGGTATGTAAAGAAGGAGGTTCTTGTACATAATGATCACAAAGCAGATAAATTGGACGATGAATGGTTAGGTCCTTACCACATCGAAAAAACTATGAGTCCTTATTACGAGATTTTAATCAATAACCAAATTAAGAAGATACATGGCAACAGAATTAAACCATACTTTTCAGAACGCTCATCTCATGCACAACCCTCGTCCTCGGATTGGATTTAATACCAATCGAAAATAACACAATTTTCCACAAGAGAATATCTACTCGATGAAATATTTAATTTAATTTTACTAGGAAAACAAGGAATTATTAGCCCCTAGGTCATAAATCATCACATTTTCTTAGAACAATACACTATAGCTTTAGGAAATCACATCATGAATAAAGGATTTTCACCAGAAGAAAATAATTTCCAAAACATTTTAGACGTCTCTACACTCACACTGTTTGTCCAAAGCGGAAAATCTTCCTTAAAATTTCAATTCCATCAATAATTGACTAAGAGTGGGATATCGAACAGATATACCCCATACCAACTCAAAACAATGGAGCATTTCTCGCCCCATTCGTCTAACATCCGATATTTTTCGCCTCAGGATTAACTTGTATGAATGTAGATCAGATGTATTTGGACAAGCAATGTCAAATCAAACACGAATTGGACATTTGCAAACAAACTCAACTCATACATGATAAATGTTCAAAACACGATTGTGCATCCGAAATAATTAGTGTGGACAATAACATGAAATTTTGTAAATTCACAATCTATAAAATCATAGAAATAACTTTTATACCACACAAAAATGAAAATCGCTACATAGCTATACCAGAAAAACCAATAGAACTCAATATATTCTCTGAAGAAGAAGATCAAATTGTCAAACTGAAGCAACCCTCTCTGTTGAAAACTAAAATAACTGTAGTTATATTGTAGTGTCGCGAAAAAGGATAGGATTAGGACAATTTAGATTTGTAAAATTCTCCTAATACTAATTATTAAGACTAAAAAAAATAACAGAGATTAATTGGACAGAGAACGATAAATGTTCAACTTGAACTAAACGCAAAAATCTTATTCTACTCAAATCACTCTCGCGATTCTATAACTCTAACAACTCGATCTCTCTACAATGCTAGTGTAACCCCAAACTCTTTTACCCTGACAAGATGCCGCGTTCGAAGCAGAAATATTAATCGGAGAACTTGAGCGAAACCGCGGAAATCATCGCAGCCAGCAAATAAGAGCTCACTCATTCACCCGATGGAATGTATCGTCACAACGCAACCCCCCACTTAGGAGCGGTCCGATGACTACGCTCAATCGCCTGCCGACAAGCACTCAAATAAACAACGGTAAGGGTATCCCTGAAAACAGATTTAACCAGTTAGAAGGAAACTAATACAAGAAGGAGGGAAAATGAAGTGTTTTAAGTGCAACCAAATAGGACATACCGCAAATTACTGCTGAAATTTTCAACCGGCCAGCCAGCGAAATCTTCTGCCACCGCGCAGCTACAATATAAACATGGAGAATGCGGGACGAGAAGAGGAAACAGCACTACCAGAACCTCGAGAGACGTCATACGAGTACACGCAACAACAGGGAAACTTCTATCCATTGGAGTTCGATCAGGAACAGAAATCAAACGATATTTAATCGATACGGGTTCAGGAATAAATTTAGTTAAAAGATCAAGTGCCACATTTAAACCTAAAAAGACAGTAGCTAAAACATTTTACATGGGCAATGACAAATACCAAACTGACGAAACAGTAGACTTTCAATTCTTTAACATCATGAACACATTTCACGTTGTGCCAGACGATATTCCTTTAATAGAAGACGCTATAATTGGCTTACCTATGCTCTCTAACTACTCATATCAAATTAGCAACGAATCATTTTTTCAGGCGCCGAAAACCATTCTCCCAGGGCAAATCAAAATCGAAACAATTTATCTGGATCAAGTTTCGACGAGAGTATGTTTCTGCAATACTGGTGAGCAACTAACTATAATCACTAATGATCTTTCTTATGAACACGATCTCGATAAAGTTGCTAAAATGAAACAAATAATTAGACTAGACCATATTGAAGACAAACTTCGTATTCCTATCGAAAAGATCCTCCTACATTACATAGACGTATTTGACCTAGAATCCGATACCCTACCTTGTACCAACCTAACAAAACACACTATCACCCTACGCGAAAACAAAATCGCCAATACCAAATCGTACCGACCTCCCGAAGCCCATAAAGCAGAAATTGAAAAACAAATGAAAAAATGTTAGATAAAAATATCATTGAAGAATCAGATTCTCCTTACAACAGTCCAGTATGAGTAGTACCCAAGAAATCAGACGCATTAGGCAAACAGAAATGGCGTATAGTTATCGACTTTCGAAAATTAAATGAACTTACCGATCAAGACGCCTACCCACTACCGACAATCGACGACATTCTATCACAATTAGGCAACGCCAAATTCTTCTCTGCTCTAGATTTATCTTCAGGATTCCATCAAATATCTTTGGACCCCGACTCAAAGAAATATACAGCCTTTAGCACACCTCAGGGACACTTTCACTATAATCGCATGCCATTCGGTTTAAAAAACGCCCCAGCCACCTTCCAACGCATGATGGATACTGCGTTACGAGGATTATTGAACAAATACTGCTTTGTATACCTTGACGACATAATAATATTCGGTAGTACAATTCAACAACACAATGAAAACCTTGTTATAGTATTGCAAAGATTAAAAGAGTTAGGATTAAAAATCCAACCCGACAAATGCGAATTTCTGAAACCTGAATTAGAATACTTAGGACACGTCATAACACACGAGGGCATAAAGCCATATCCTAAAAAGATCTCCGCAGTTAAAGACTTTAAGATTCCCAAAACACCAATAGACGTAAACTCATTTCTCGGATTAGCAGGATACTACAGAAAATTCATTAAAAACTTTTCCAAACTCGCCAAACCATTAACAGATCTCACAAAGAAAGACAATCCTTTTAGATGGACAGAAACGCAACAGACAAGCTTTGACACACTAAAAGAAAAGCTATGCTCAGCCCCAGTTTTAGCATACCCAGACTACACGAAAACATTCACACTCACCACAGACGCTTCCAATGAAGGAATAGGCGCAATCTTATCACAAGACGGACATCCTTGCTGTTACATATCACGGACACTCAACCCCCCAGAGAAAAATTATTCTACCACAGAAAAGGAATTATTAGTTATCGTATGGGCGGTTGAAAGACTCAGGCAATACCTGTTAGGAAGACGATTCATTATTCGAACCGATCACCAAGCACTCACTTGGCTGAAAAATTGCAAAGACCCTTCCTCGCGTTTGATTAGATGGAGACTTAAACTCGAAGAATACGAGTACGATATTCAGTATTGCAAAGGTAAAGAGAACACAGCAGCCGACGCACTTTCCAGAAAAATTTACCAAATTACCGACAAATCAGTCCCAGACACACCTGCAATCTCCGAAAACATTGTAGAATACTTTAACGCATGGTCAGAAGACGCGACACCCCCGAGACGACTTAAAATCACGCCAAACGATCACACCTTCTATCAATTGAATAGAGAAACATTAGGTCCATTCGACAAAGATACTTGGATTCGAAAAATTTTTGAACTAACCAAGAAACACAAGAAAATTGGAATAGGAGACAATAGTTTTACCGAAACCGAAAAAGCTAGGATCAAAGTAACACTCATGTTTATTAACGACCAAATTGAAGAAATAACTTTTGCATACGAACCGATACAAACCATAGCTGACGAACAAGCTCTAGACATTATACGCGAAAATCATAACGACATTAGTGGACACTTGGGTATTCAAAAGACATATAGTAAAGTCAAAGATCAATTCAAAATCCCACACCTCATGGAAAGGATAGAAGATTTTATAAAAAATTGCGAAGCTTGTCAACGACAAAAGCTAGTTAGCATCAGACCCGAGGAACAACCCGTAATTCCTCAGACACCAGTAGAGCCAAACGAAAAGATAGCCATGGATCTAATTGGTCCGATGCCTAAAACCACACGTGGAAATCAATACACTCTTTCGATTCACGATGACCTAACGAAATATCTCGTTTTAGTACCACTGAAAACACAACGAACCGAATCGATTATCGATGCACTACTACGCCACTACATTTACATCTTTTCAGCACCCAAAACGATACTAACAGACCGGGGACAAAACTTTATTAGCGAACTAATGGAAAAATTCGAGAAAGCATTTAAAATCAAATATATAAAGACCACCAGTTTTCATCCTCAATCTAACGGATCCTTAGAACGAACACACGCCGCAGTAAAAGACATGATTCGCACGAGCTTACACGATTCTAATAAAGAATGGGATCAGGTATTAGACTTTATTTGCTTAGGGTATAATACCGCGATACACGATGCAACTGGATTTTCACCTTTCGAACTAACATTTGGAAGAAAAGCTAACGTCCCATCTTCCGTATCCCGAACTTCTAATTACACCTACGAAGAAATGTTTGCATTATGGCAAAAACAATTGCAAAAATATAGAATGATAGCGAAGAAACACCCTTGAACAAGGTAGAAAGAGGTACATGAGAGATCAGACAAGAAAAATCATTAGAACTCAAACCTTATTTAAGGAAGGAGATCGTATACTCCTTCACAACGATCATAAATCAGATAAATTGGACGTTAGAACCCTACGTCATTAAATCAGTCAAGACACCGTATTATGAGATTCTTATTAGAGATCGAGTTAAGAAAATCCACGGTAACAGAATAAAACCTTATTTTTCAGGACGATCACCCTTGCCTTCGGCTTTACCACCCTTAACGGATTAAAAATAACCCCTATTGACAACAATGAAATATTTCATGAGAAAATATCCAAAGCATATCTTTATAGCGAACACATAAATGTTATTATAGGACTAGATATTAGTGCTGTATTGGAACAAGTAAGATATTCTGAAAAGGGAGTAGCCGAAGTTAGGAATCATTGCGAGACACGAAAAGACTGTAACATATTACCAGAAATACGCTCTTTACAAGCAAAACTAAATAACGTCAGAACACTTAGCATCGAATTACGATCCTTAGCTCACATTCATCTCAGAAGTAGACGAGGACTAGTAGATGCTATCGGATCTATTAGTAAAACTCTTTTTGGAACCCTAGACGCAAACGATCTAGATATAATCAACAAAAATATAGGCAAACTCTTTGAAGAAGGTAACAGTCTAAAAACCATAGTAGCCAACCAGACAGCTTTGATTAAACGAATTTTAAATAACGACGTCATCCAGCGACTGAAACAAGTAGACACAGGTGTAACAAACGAACTTAAAACGCTTAACAAAGACGAGATCACCTTAATAAAAGTCATAGCTCTAGAAAGCTCACTCTTTGACTTACATTTCCAAATCGACGAAATATTCAATTTAATCATCTTAGGAAAACAAGGAATAATAAGCCCACAGATTATTGATCCCGAAACTTTTATTAACAATTACGCCCAAGTACTAGGTAGCAAAACAGTAGGAAACGCTTTTATACCAAAGGAAAAGAATTTGCAAAATATTTTAGATATCTCAGAACTCACATTGTTTACTCGACAAAACAAAGTTTTCTTTGTAATTTCTGTACCAACAGTTATGGACATGGAATGGGATATAGAGCAAATATATCCCATACCATCTCTCACGAACAAAGAGTTTTTAGCACCTTTAGTAGTTCATCCGATATTTTTAACGTCAGGACTAAACTACATCAATGTCGATCAAAACTACCTGGATAAGCAATGCCGTTCTATATCTGACTTTTACATTTGCAAACAAACTCAGCCGATTCACGACCGTCGAGTGAAGCACGATTGTAGCTCTGAAATCTTAAGCGCAGAAAACACTGTCAAATTCTGTAAGGTAGTTTTTTATAACATTGAAGATATAACTTTTATCTCATTAAATGCTGAGAATCATTTTATAGCTATACCAGAAAAACCAATAGACCTGAGCATTTTCGAAGAAAAGACACATCTAATTGTTAGATTAGAGAAACCATCTTTGTTACAAACTAATAAAACCGTAGACATATTGTACAAGAATAACCATATGAGAATCAGTGGTAGTAGCAAGGAAATTTCTTGCGAGATTAAAATCAAAACAGTCAATGTAGCTAATGATTCAGACTGGACTATTTTACTAAATAAACTAGAGAAAACTCCAAAACTTGTTAACGATAATTATGGATACAAAAACACTCTGGATGGAATCGAAGATCAAACGAATCAACTAACTTTTGTTCATAGAATCGATCAAGTTGAATCACGGGGAATATCTATATTACAAATTATAGGATATTTATCCATTGCTCTCATATGCTTATACTTTCTCGACAAAATAGGAATGCCGAAATTGTGTTTTCATTTATTCAGTTGTAAAATCGAGCGAAACACGACAAATAAGAATCCACCAGCCAGCGCTCCGATGCCAATCAACCCGGCAGCTATCAACATATTCACCCCGATTCTACCTGTGCCCAGCACCAGCAACGATTCACAAGTAACCTTCGACCTGGAAACACCCAAGGCAAAATTTCACCCATCTATCTTAAAGAGGAAAAGGAACTTCGAAGACTAAGTTCATTCTAAGGAGGGGGGAGTGTAACCCCAAACTCTTTTACCCTGACGTCACCTTAGGCGACCACTTCTAAATATTCTCCGGACAGTTGATATCTCTACTCTAAATATTCTCAGGACAGATGATACCTTTAAATATCCTCCGGAGGGTTGACACTTCTAAGTATCATCCGGTCAATTAACACCTCGCCACCCTGATAAGAAAACTTCCAGGAACAATATCCCCTCCATTATCTTCATTGTTCCTGCTTAGTATTTAGACTCCGAATAATGACGGCCGAGCCAGTCTGAACTGTGAGCCGATACTTGAACATTGTAAGTGGTAGCCAAGGGTCTTGGACTCTTGAGAAATAAAGTTTTTTTGTATCATCAAGAGAGTTTCTTTTTTTACGTGACACTAGCAACTCTACAACTCTACAACTCTAGTCTTCAGCTTCTGCACTCGCACGCTCTCGCTTCTCAACTCACACTGTACGCCTGCTGAGGTGGCTGTGAGTGAGTTATAGTTGATGGGCCTGGTCCGCTGTAATTGTCACTGGGGGCTGTAGATGTCGCTGCCCGGAGTACTGCAATTATTAATAATAATTGGTATTTGCATAAACATCCGCAGTCTGTTTAACAGGGATGCTTCAAGGTAGGTGATGGATGGAAGAGGTATTAAGTGGAGATGATTAAAAGACAGCACCGAGATACAAGAAGTACTGCTCTCTATAGTTGACAATATTTATCATTCTGTCATGTTTACATATATAACGCTTGTGGTGAATAGGCGTGCTTATCTCTCTTGCATTGTCTATGTACTGTACAGTATTGTGCAGAAATTAGAAGATGTCTGAGCAAAGGAATGCGAGTCTGATTTATTACTTCTGATAAATCCGATACAATCTTAAAGATAAGCATGCGCATGATCACAATCAGATTACATATGTAGTGTAATGACGAGTGTTTATTCGACCATTCACGGAGAGACGCGATCGCGAGAAAGCACGTCAACGGGAGTCGTAAAGTCTCGTTACGATTAGATAATCGACGCCACGAACTGATCGATTCCCTGATTTCTGTTACGATAATAGGGGTGGTTCAATTAAGTCTACACTGAATTAACAGGTATAAATTAATGTTTATTCCAACAACTTTGTAAAGATGATAATTACACTGATGCGTATGTATAAGTTAAGTAAGTGATTGATTTAGGGTTAGAAAGCCGATAATGACATGTTGACTATTCTGACGATGAAGAATAAGTAAAGTAAATGTGACGATACTGTGTCGGAGGAAAGCTAGTGTTGGGTGTGTTTAACGAAAGAGACCATCGGATTTGTTGATGACAATTTTGGTTAGGAAAGTGAGAGCAATAGACATTGCTTTTGATTGGATAAAATAAGGTTGATGGACTAGGAAGGGTCTTAGCCGCCCTCGATAGAAAGTTGCTCGTGTGAAGCATCATACGCGAGAAAAACTAACTTTCCCGTGTCTTCCCGTAGTGAACAACAAGCTTTAAAAACGATTCAATAAAGAGATGTTTGTTCGGTCTGAAGGACCTTAGCTAGAAAATTCCTGAGATTTATGATAGGTTCTTAAGAGTATTGAAGGTACGCAATAAGGATGTGCGGACATCTGGTTGCCATCTTGCCCGCGGTGTGTGGCCTGGTCTAGGTTGAGTGTCATCGACGTAACAACGAGCAATGGCGAATAGCACGTAATTGGCTTGCTTCTCTGCTATGTCATTAACAATCTTTTCATAAAGGATAGCGATGACATGGACTGGTGCACATAGTGCGATAGATAGTGTTGTGTGATGAAAATTAGAATAGAAGAAAACAAGAAGAGTTGAATATAGAATAACAGGTAGGTTGAGTTTCATAGAAATTAGAAACTAATTGCAAGGATTTTTATGAGATAGGAAATTTATAGGTTTAGAAGAATATACCTAATTCAAGTGAAGAAATGTGCCACGAACTTATTTCTGAATTAGAATTCAAATTAATTTGAAGACTTTTATTGGTATACTTTTTCATTGGTGGTTTTTAACTATTACTTTAATTCTACATAAATTGTATAGCATTAGCCTTGTAAATAATTCCGTACCGTAGTATGATGAGAATATAAAATAGACCATATAAAGGAATAAAATAATAAGCCTTTGTCTGAAATTATTACAGAAGTCAATTCTTTGAAGTCAACTGACAAATAGAGTAAAATAGTGGAAAGAAAATGGTTCAACACGTCGACTTAATGTCGAAAATAATTTGCTTCTGAAATGGGAGTCTAGTTGAAAGGCAGTGCGCCAGTGTTTCGAGACCGTCAAACCAAACGGAGCTTTTCTAGTTTACTGCCACTTGCCTGCGAAAAAATAAAACAGTGATGATACGGAAGAAATGTGCGGACATATGGTGGAAAAATGCTTATTGGAGTGTAAACCTCGTTGCAAGAAGCGTTCAAAACGTCGAAGGGAGATGATGCACCGTTAACGAAGATATAAAGGATCGGAAAAGGACGAATCCCACGAAAGATTAAAATTGGATTATTACTTTAAATTAGATTATACTTCGTTTACACTATCGTCTAGTATTTTAATATCCAACTGTGGAATAATTAGAAGCAGCGTTTACTCTATTTCTATAAAATTCGTAAACTGTAACGATAAGACACGAGGATGAGACTTTTTACCATTTTCCATGTATAGTACTACGCAGATTTTTTAAGATTTAAATAGCACAGCTTGCATTAATATAGACAAGTTTCCTATCAATTCAGAAGGATCTCCTTGATCTAACTTATAATTAAAAAATGAAACTAAAAGACATAATCTAATCAATTTGAGGGAAACATTGGTCGTTCCTCGCATGTCGTTTTGTCTTTATTATCCAATAAAACATTCCTCCATTCGAACAAACTCCTTGCTATTGCGCTTAATAACGGCAAACAAAATTTGTCCCGTTAAGTGTAAAATATTAAATGATCATAAAAATCGTTCAAGTTGTCGAGTAAACCGATCGTTGTTCCTCGTTTCTGCGTTTAATATGAAACCTAATCGGGAAGAACGCGGGGACCAAGTAGGAGTATGAAACAAGAAGTTCAAGAAGAAGATAATGGTGAATCGCTTTACGTGTAGATTCATACAGAACGTTAATTCTTACTTAAAAGCGAAATAAAACGGCGGTACTAAAGTTTAAGAGAGCGATGTTCACGGTTGAAGCGGTTGATAAAATAAACACTGTGGAAGTAAACGGAAGAGGATGTGGAAAGCGTGGAATTCGGAACGACGACAGACTACGTTTACGAGTGTAGCACGATTCGGTTCGCGCGTGAAAATCCGGTCAAGGAGACATTGACGACGATCGGCGTCGTCCCGTGTGAATCTTGGAATCTCGATTGGCAGAGATCGATCGTATTTAGTACACGCTGGTAAATGGTAAGTGGTATTCAGAATAGAAAGCAGCGACTTCGTACGGGAAATAGCTTTATTCCAAGATATTTATTCCAGTGATAAGGCACTTTCAACCTATGAACAATTGAACAAGATTTTCTACATAATAAAGTAACATAATGACTCTGTATAAGAAGAGTATTCTACCCCTGCTCCCAGAGGGATGAACGTTGAGAAACACAAGCCTCGAAAATATATTTGATAGAGCGAATATAACCAGGTATAAATAATATAAATTAGCGCATTTACTTCTATTTACGCATGAGGCGTGTCTATTCAAACGTAAGTTTAGTTTACATTGACTCCAGTAGAAAATTCTAACCTTCTCTATCCTTTAATCTTTCTTTGCCTTAATTACCGCGTTACACGCGCAACAGAATTCTAATTATACGAAGCGTACAACAGATATTATATTATAGTAATTTATATAAAACTAGAACAGGGTCGCGTTACAAAATTAGAAATTAGACCGCGCAACGTTTGAATTAATTCAACCTATTTCCTCCATAAAACGAATTACAAAGGAGGTAATTACATATTTCGGAAGCAGTGTAGAAAAAGTAGTCAAGCTTCGACGTGAAATGCATTCTTCTCCCTTTCCGTCTCATGACCCGCCCGCGCGAATTAATCTCATAAACCAATTGTCTGCTTCAACATATTCGCAAAATTTTCCCCTAGATCCAGTTCTCGTCTTAAAAAGAAGTAAAAAAAAATTCTTCTTGGACCTTTTTAGCCGCGGTTTCTTTCGTCTCCGTAACCATTGTCTGTACCATGAAACAACGAATATTTAAACGTTAAGAGTGACACCGTACGGAAACCATAGCGGGAGCGTATTCATCCTTTCAAAATTATGTTTATTTTTTATTTATTAGAATTTTCAGTAACTTCATTTGGCGTGATACAATGACATGGTTTATAATAGTTTTATATTGTTGGTTCTAGTAGGATCTAAGGATTTAATCTAAAGGGTATTTTCTTTTTAGTCTGCGGATCTGGTCAGTCGTGTCAAATAGTTGGGTGACTAATGAATTGTGGTGGTTGTCGACTCTTGCGTTATATCTGCTTCTGGACTTGTATATTTCATCTTTGATTGTAGGTATCTTGAGGTCGCGGTGGACTGTTTCGTTGGTAACATACCAGGGTGCATTTATTAGGGATCTTAGCGTTTGCCATTGGAAGCGTTGGGATATTTCAATGTTGGAATTACTTGCTGTTCCCTATAGTTGGATTCCATAGGTCCAGACAGGTTTTACTACGGTCTTATAGAGCGTAATTTTGTTCTGCGTGCTTAGGTTGGAGCAACGGCCAATGAGCCAATAAAATTTTTTGAGTTTGTCCCTGAGTGGTTTAGATTTGTCTACGATGTGTTGTTTTCATATTAATCTCCTGTCCAGAGTCATGCCCAGGTATCTGACTGTGTCATTGTTAGGAACTGTTATATCGTAAATGGGGGCCTGTGGACAGGTCTGTTTTCGCAGCGTGAAGGTTACATGTGTGGATTTTTTTCATTAATTTTGAAGCCCCATTTATGGAACCACTTTTTCATTGAGTCGAGACCTCGCTGGAGAGTGGATGAGGCAATTATCGGGTTGGCATGGGACGCTAATAGCGCTGTGTCGTCAGCAAATGTTGCTATAGTTATTTCTGTCGATATTGGTAAATCGGCACTGTAGATGGAGAACAGGAGGAGTCCGAGGACACTACCTTGGGGTATGCCCGCTTCCATTGGGAATGTTGTGGCAATGGCGTCTAAGTATTTAACCATGAATTGTCTTTTGGTTAGTTAGGACTTTAGGATAGAGTAGTAAATGTGTGGTAGGACTTTTTTAAGATTTTAAAGAAGCCCTTCGTGCCATACTTTGTCCAATGCCTGTTGAATATCAAGGAATACCGCTGAGCAGTATTTTTTCTTTTCGAGGGTTTGGCTGATATTGTGTGTTATTTGGTGGATTTGCTCTATTGTGGAATGCTGCTTCCGAAAACCGAATTGATGATCAGGCAGGGTTTTTAGATCCTCTAGGAGTGGAAGAAGTCGATTCGTTAGCAACTTTTCGAATAGTTTTGACAAAGTGGGTAGAAGACTAATTGGGCGATAGGAGCTAGTTTCTTGTATTGGTTTTCCGGGTTTTGGGATGAACGTAATCAGTGAACGTTTTCCAGGTTTTGGGATAGTATTCAAGGCGAAGAATTGCGTTGAAGATTGAAGAAGTGAGTGCAATCCCTTCTACGGGTAGTTCCTTAATTGCTTTATTGCTTATTTGGTCATGTCCCGGTGCTTTCCTGGGGTTCAGACGATGGATTAATTCTGTAACCTCTAGAGAAGTGAAAGGTTTAATGGGGGAGACATTTGGAAGGGAGAATGCAGGTATTCTGTTATTTTCGGAGTGGCATTGGAGGAATGAGGTTTAAAGACGTTGGGTAGGTAGTTAACGAACAGGTTGGCTTATTCTATAGGGCTTCGTGCCCATCCGTCTTGCGGACAGCGAATTGGAGGGGGACGCGTGAGTTTCCTGGAAGCCTTCCATAGTGAGTAGTTGGAGTCGGCAGAGGGTGACAAATTGACGAGATACTTTTGAAAACAGTCATTTTTGTATTTTTTAATGATTTTGGTTAACTTCCTGGTTGCGTTGTTTATGAAGTGATGTGCGTGATAGATATAATTGTATATATTGGACGTGTGTGATAGTTGTAGTAGTTGGGCCTAGTCCGCTGTATTGACACTGGGGGCTGTAGATGTCGCTGCCGGTGTACTACTGATTTTTCCTCCGTTTCTTGGTGCGTGGAAATAAAATCGGACTCCGGTCGCCGGGATTCGAACCCGGGTTCCGAACATTCGCAACCTAAGACGTTAACCACTTTCTTTTTTTTTTTTATCTTTGTTTATTAATTCCAGGTTTTTTACATATTTTTTTACATCATTTTTTTTCCAGAATAAACGCTGAATTCTAATTGTAGGGTGGTACAGGCAAGAGTACCGATACGCGACGGTACGACGTAGCCATGCATTATTACATTCTTTTCTCTTTTTTTTGAGATTATTAATGTTAAGTAAAATAAAATTAAGCCGCTGTTGCGCTGTGTTTATGTACGATATTTTAATTTATGTCCTGAAAGCCTGGACGCAAAAACAGGACAGTTCGCTAGCCTATTAGGGAGGGGCTGGGAGGGGATGGACTGGGAGGGGTGGGGAGGGGTGTTCTGTGGGATTAGTATAATATTTGTTTATCTATTTACATATTTACATATTTACACTTTTATTCGGTGAGCGTTGCCGTTCTGTGGCTCTTTATCTTGTTGTTTTTTGTTGTGGATTCCGTATCCACCAATATTTTTTTGTGTTTTTTCTGTGTTTGTCTTCTGTATCCTTTTGGGGGAGGGCCATGTTGTATCTCCACCTAGTGTCTGCCGTGCGGCCATCTAGGTTTTCCTCGTATTGAATAGATTTCATTCCTATTTTCCTTTGCATATGATAAATTATGGGTATGTTGTTTTGGTCTTGGAGATAGTTTCTTTCGTCTAGGTATAGAAAGGCTTCGGGGGGGATGTAGCCTGTTAACAGAGTATTTTTGAAGTATGCGTCGTTTGGGTATAAGCAGCCGAAGATTAGGCTGTTTTCTTTGATCTTCGCGGCTTGCGAGAAGTGATTTCTCGTTAGTTTTAGGACGTGACAGTCGATGCGGTGGATGTTGGCTAAGTCGTATATTTTTTTGTTTTTTACGTATTTTCTGTATCCGCTGTGTTCTGATCTGTAAATGCTCAGGCAAGCTCTGATGCATTTTCTTTCAAATATGCGAATTTTTTCCATTATTGACGCAGGTATGTTGTACCATATTGGGCAGCCGTAGGTTATAATGGGTCTTATTAGCGATTGGTAGCACATGATTTTTACTTTGCTATCGAGAAGTCTGGAATAAAACAGCCTTTTTGTATTCCAAAAAGCTTTGCTGGCTTTGGAGAGTTGGATTTCGATGTGTTGCTTATAATTTAGTTTTTCATCTATGTTTATTCCTAGGTATTTTACGCAATTTTTGTGTGGTATGAGGTTCTCTTCGTTTGCTTTTTCTTTTAGGCGGAATTTCCTGACTTGTTCCCTTTCTGCTGGGCCAATTTTGCTTGTCCTGGGTCTGAATAGTATGGTTTCGCATTTGCTTGCGTTAATTTTTAGTTTCCATGTATGATAGTAATCGCTGATTTTGTTAAAGAGTTCTTGCAGTTCTGTTCTTATCGTTTTGGTTTTGCGGCCTGTTACGTAGATGATTAGGTCATCCGCGAAGGCTATGGAGCGTTTGTGTGTGGATGTGTTGAGGTTAAAGAGGTTTAGTAAGTCGTTATTGTAGATGCTGAAGAGTAGCGGGGAATTTACTGTTCCTTGTTGCAGGCCGTTCTCTATGGGGAATTCTTTGCTTGAAGTGTGCGAGCCGTCGGTCATTATGAAAGTTTTGTTTGTTACCATGTCCCATACTATTTTGATTAGGTATTCGGAGAAGTTCTTTTTAATCATTTTATAAATGAGCCCTGGGATCCAGACGGTGTCGAAGGCTTTTTCGATGTCTATTAGGCAGGCGGCTACTCGCTGGTTTGCGTTAAGTGCCCAGCAGATATCCGACGTAAGTTTGTTTATTGCGTGGATTGTGGAGTGTTTGTGGCGGAAGCCGAATTGGTTTTCCGGGATTATCTTATTTTTTGAGCAGAAGGCTGCTAGGGGGTTGTTTATGATCATTTCGTATACTTTGCTTATGTTGGGGAGGAAGCTTATGGGTCGTAGGTTTGCAGGTGATGAGCCGTCTTTATTTTTTTTTGTAATGGCTATGAGTTTGGCCTTTTTCCATTTTTTGGGGAAGTACGTGTTGTTTAGTGCATTATTAAACAGTACTGTGTAGTACCATTTTATTTTGTTTGGTAGGCGTTTGAGCGAGATGTTTGGGATGCCATCGAAGCCGGCGGATTTTTTGTTGTTTAGCGTGGAGAAGATTGTACTTAGTTGATTGAAGTTTGTAAAGTAGTTTATTTCTGGGTCGGGCTGTTTGGGGTCGTCCGATGTGTTTTCGTTTGAGAATGTGCAGACTGTTTTGTTTAGCGCTATGTCTTGTTTTATTTTATTTTTTAGTATGTTTGTTTCGGCGATGATAATTCTGTTTAATTGTTCTCGGCCCATGTGTTCGTTTTGTGTGTGAGTTTTGGCGAAGTGGGTGCCGATAATGTCTAGTTTTTCCGTTGTTTTTGATATTATGAAGTTGCCCTCTGTGTCTTTGTTGGTGTTGTGTATCTCGATGCCTGCTTCTTGGATGAGGGAGGCTTTTTCTGGAGGCAGTTTGAGGGGCGGGATGGAGTTTTGTTCCTTTGGTCTGAAAATTTGATTTATCTGCGGGAACATGCTAGCAGAGTCTTTTTTGGAGATATTTTTTATTTTATTTGTCCAGTATTGATTTATAGAGTTTGCGAATTCTTGTTTTAGTTGTGATTTTATTTCGTGTAGCAGGTACTTTAGGAATTCTATGTCTTCTCTTTTGTCGTAAGAGTAGTTGTGTCTTAGGTAGTTTAATTTCGATAGTATGTAGCTTTTATCTCGTTGTAGTTTTTTTATTTTATAGTTTATATATGGCTCGCAGGAGTCTTTTTTTTTAAATGTCGGTACGGATTCTTGTAGGGCGATTTGTATATGTTTTTCTATTTCGTCTATGAACGAGTCGATTTGTCTGTCTGTTAGGTTGACATTGTTGTAGATTTTTAGATCGCAGTTCTGTTCGAGCAGGTTTTGGAACTTTTTCCAGTCTGTCTTTTTGTAGTTGTACCTGGGTATTTCGGTATGCGTTTCGAGTGTTAGGTAGTCGGATGTGTTTTTGCTTATCTGAAATACTATGGCGTTATGGTCGCTGTCGTAGTCTATTTTTTTGAGAGTGTTATTTGGTCGTAAGTTTTGGAATTTTATTCGGGCGTCTGCTAGGCATATGTCTAGGTAGGAGCGTCCTTTTGGGTAAGAGGGTAGCTCGGAGCCATAGAGGTTTGTTTTGTAGAAGATGCTTTTATTGTCTAGCCAGGTTCTGACGGAGTTTCCTCTCGTATTGTTTATTTCGTTTTTCCAGCTGGTATGTTTGGCGTTAAGGTCACCGGCTATTATGTAGTAGTTTTCCTGTTTGTCGAGCTGTAAAAGTTGGAAGAGATTGTCGAATTCGTCGTTAAATTGTTTCTGGTTTCCGTAGGCTGCGTAGGCTGCGGAGATAAATAAGTTTTCCTTATTGTTTATTTTTATTTTTATGATCGTCGTCTCTAGGATTTTGAAGTTTGTTATTTTGTCGTTTTGTATTGTTTTGAACTTCAGGGGGTTTTTTATGAGGATTGCCGTTCCTCCTCCTTGGGTGGCGTTTGGTCTGTCGTGTCTTATTATAGAGTAGTTTTTGTATTGCACCTTATGTCTATAGTTCAGTTTGGTTTCTGAGATAAGTACTATGTCGGGGGTTTCTTTCTTAATTAGAGTTAGCAAGCTGTATCTTTTTTGGTTTGAGATTAGAGAGTTGGCGTTTATTGATATGATTTTCAGATGTTTAACTTTTATCTGGTTTATTTTCTGCTGTGATTGGTGGGCGGGTGTGTTTTGGCTAATCTTCGTCTATATTTTCGATGATGTTGAAGATGGAATCGATTTTTTCTTCATGCGTATTTAGTGCTTTTTTGATTTCGTTTAGTTGTGTTTGTTGGTCGCTTAGTGCTTTTAGGATGCTTTTTTTGAAGTCTTCAATGACATTTATTATGCTTATTTGGGGTGCGTCTATTGTTGGGTTAGGGTTTTGTTTGACTTGTGCCGCTAAGTTTGTTACTTGCGGGCTTGTCTCGTTTATACTTGTTTTTTGTTTTACTATATCCGCGAACTTTAGCTCGGGGACGTACTTACGGCTTATTTTGGCGATTCTTTCGATTTTTGTTGTTTTTGCTTTGGTGATTTTTTCATTAATCTTTTTCCGTAGTTCGACGAGTTTTGGACATCCTTTGTAAGATGCAGGATGTCCGTAGTTTTTGCAGTTTACGCAGTAGATTTTTTCTTTGCTTACTGCTGCTTCTTTTTTTATTTTGCACTCACCAGGCCCGTGCGGTTCAGTGCATTTTACACAGCGATAGTTTAGGTTACAGTTTTGTGCTGTGTGGCCTATTCGCTGGCATTTGTAGCACTGCGTGATATCGTTTTTTTTTATATTTTCCTATTTTTTAGATAGTTGAGTCTGTTTATTTTTAATAGGTTCCCAATGTTGCTATCGAGGGAGACTTGAATTATATAGATTGGGAGCAATGTGTTGTTCTCCCTTGATTTTCTTGTTGTGAATCGAGTCACTTTGGTGAAGTTAACTTCTTCTATATTCAGGGTGTTACGCCACGAGGCTTAACACAGGCTGTATTTTCTAACCGTCACTCGCGGCCCTACAATGTCTCAGTCAGATCGTCTTATCTGACCGCCGGATCACATACAATGTATCGACGAGCGCATAGCTGTCGCCAAGCAGCGAGTTCTCGAAACGTCGAATTTGGTCCGTTACGTTTTCCACGCGAGAACAGACATACGTGATCATAGGCGCGAACGGTGGCGTGACCTAAGTATAGTGGGGGTCGTCTTAAAGATGAGACAAAGAAATCATCCAAAGTCGATCAGTTCCTTGTGACGCGTCGAACATTACACATTGCCAAACATTCGCTCATTCTGTTAAGTATCATATCGTGCTACGTCCACCAAGAGACTAACTTCAAGTGTAAGAGCCTTGCTCGATACTGTATACATTTACATTATCTGCGTGCGATAAAGTTGTTAATTGTTTATATCTTTTCAATCGTGTAGACTAGTTGTTGGAAATATACATTATTATAATTCTGTGACTCTCAGTGTTATACCGCATCAACCACCCCGATTATCCTAACCGAAATACGGGGATCGAACTATTCGTGGTGTCGATTATTCTAATCGTAACGGGAATTTACGACTCTCGTTGACGCGTATTCTAACGACCGCGTCTCCCCGCGATAGTACGAAATTACACAGGGCTTTTAGATCTTCTAGTATTTCCGCTTCTGTGTAGCTGTTTCCTAGCCCTTTTAGTAGGTACGTATGGGGTTTTTGAGATTTTGGGGTATATGTGAAGTAGGCCGTGTTGGCTGCGGTCAGTATTTTTTTTGCATTCGTGTAGTCATTTATGTTTTGAAGATAAAGCACGTGCTTACCTGAGTGGATTCTTTTGATATGGAAATTCTTGATTTTGAGAGAAGTTTCCATGAGTGCTATTGTATCTTTTGGGTCTTGTAATGTTATGTTGATGGGGGGTGGCCTGGCCCCTTTTGCCGATGTGGGGGGGTCTGCCTGTTCTTCAGCGGGGTGGCTGGGTGGCAGGCCTTTATAATTTTGGTTTTTCAGTAATGTTGAAGGATGTGGTGTTGTTTTTTTTGGCAGAGCGGCGGGGGAGGTACTTGTCCGGGCGGCATTGTTTTTGTTCGTGGTTATCGGTGATGTGACCAGGGGTGTGGGCTGTCTGGTTGCTTTTTTCCTTAGTAAGTCGTTTTTTTTTTTAATGTTTCGATGATAGTTTCCTGCGATTGCGATGCGCAGGGGTCTTGAGCTTGGAGGGCTTCAAATCTGTTTTTTATTGGGATTGCCATTGGTTGGGGGCTTCTTTTTTGCTTCATGTTTTCGTTTTTTTCGTGACACTCTTCTTGAGAATCGCTTTCTTTTTCTTTTAAATTTTCTTGTCTGATTTCTTTTTTGTTCCTGCTTATCAGGTTTGGAGGCGGATTGAGTTTCCGCGTCTTTTGTGCAGCGGGTCTTATGCTGCTATCTTTAATTATCTGTTGCTTTTCTATCTTCCTTTTGACCCCTTTTTTTGTCGGACTTATGGCGGATTCCGCCTCCTTGGTTTCAATTTCATTCCTTTCCTCTTCTATTTTTATATTGTTTGTAGTGTGGGTGATATTATCACTATTTTTTCACTGCTTAGCACTCTTTTTGTTTTTTTTTTCTCCGCTCTCTCACTGTATACTGTACACTGAATAGCTTGCTGCGCTCACTGTTAGGGCCTACGCCTGGTAGTCCCTTAGGGCCGAGAGGTCCGGCCTGCTCGGAGGATCACGGTCAACTGAGACGTTAACCACTGCGCTGCCGTCGTCCGACACTATTTCGTGTCGAATGGTGGTATTTGGCTTGTCGAGTGCCGCCACATTTAGTTTCCGTTTGTCGTCCGGTGTTCTATGGGTCTGCCATACTCTTCTTAGTCTTCGTTTTTCTGTGATTTTGTTTAATACGTAATGGGGATATTCATATTTGCTGATAGAAGTCTTAGTAGGTGTGGAGGAGCGGATATCGTTTATTATGCTCGTGTTTAAGTATTCTGTGGCTGTTTCAATATCTTCCTTTGTTTTTAGTGAAATTGAGGCAGAGGTGGAGTGATTAAAGACTTCTCTAAAGAGCTGTCAGTTGGTGAGTTGGTTGCGAATAAGGCCATTAGGTGAGTTCTCGATTATTGCTGAACTGACTGTTGCTATTACGGGGGAATAATCAGAAGAGAGTACAGCCGAGGAGTTGATTTGGACATATCTAGGCGAGATATTTTTGGTTATGAAGAAGTCAAGTAAATCGGGGATTTTGTTAATGTCAGTAATGTGGACCAGTGGGCCAGTATGTGAGCTCATGTGTGGTGAGGTAATTGAGATTGTTGGTGGTTATGCTTTTCAAGAGGTTTTTGCCTCTTGCTGTGACAAGTCTGCTGCCCCATTGGGTATGTTTGGCGTTATAGTCTCCTCCAGCTATGAATCTATTGCCTAGGGTGTCAGGGAATCTGTCGAAGTTCTCTTTGGCAATCGAGTGCCTGGGAGGGCAGTATGCTGCTGAAGTGGTGATTGTACCATGGCAATATTTTATTGCTACGCTTGTGGCTTGCAGGTAGCCTTTCTGGAATGATGGAAGCTCGTAATGCTTAATGCTGCATTTGATGATTCCGGTGCCGCCGTGTGCCTTTCCACTGGGATGTTGGGTATGATAGAAGTTGTAGCCGTGTATTTTGAGGTAGTTTTTGTCGGTGAAGTGGGTTTCAGGTATGAGCATTACGTCGATTTCCTGTTGTTTTAAGAAGAGTTCTAGTTCAAATTTGTGCTGAGCTAGACCGTTCGCGTTCCACAGAGCTAGACGCATTGGTTTTATTTTGCTTCTGTGCGTATTAGTTTATCCATGAAGGGTGTAAGTAGTGACAGTAAGTTGTTAATTTACTCTGTTTGCTTCTCTATTAGTTTTTCGAGTCTGGTGAAGTTGTCTGTATTTTGTGGGGTGGGAACACTATTTTCTGAGTATACACTGAGTATACACTGTTTTCGTATTGGTTATATTTCCTTGTGCTGCCTGGGCTCAGGAGATTGATGGTGTGGAGAATTTTTGGGGTCTAGGTTCTTTTTTGGTTATCTCCTTCGGTCTGGGTTTATGGTACTTATCATTGTGCAGTGTTTTATAGGCTAAGCATCCTTTGTAGTTCGCAGGATGCTCTTCTTGATAGCGGATGCACTTCGCGGGGGTTTCTGGGGATTGAGTGCATTGATCAGTGGGGTGATTACCTGCACATTTTACGCACCGGAAATTATGGTTGCAGTATTTCTGCGTGTGGCTGTATCTTTGGCACCTTTTGCATTGTACTATCTCTTTTTTTATAAGAGGTGGTTCGGTCTTAACTATAGAGTTCATAAGCCGATTGACGTTGTAGATTTCTTTGTTATTTTCTTTTTGTTTTATATCGATGAAAAATAAGGATAGTGGGTTTTTTGTAATTCTATGCCTAATGTTGCTGATGTTAGTTACTTCGTGGCCGTGCATTAACAGTTCGAACTTTAGTTCGTCTAGATTGACTGAGTGGTGGATGTTGCGTAGCACCACACGAAATGGTCTTTCTTGTTTGAGCTGTTATGTGTGGAAGTTTGCATTCAAGGTTTTTAGCAATTTTGTTAATTTTCTATAGGCGTCTGGGTTGGTTGGCAGAATTTTTAAACGGTTGTTACTGATTTTCAATTCATATTCCTCTTTGCTGATATCTTTTTCGATAGTCTTTGTCATTGTTTGAATGTCAATGACATCGTCAATGAAGATTTGCGGGGGGGGGGGAGTTTTTTTGGGTATGTTGTCTATTTACCGCTTCGGTTATGTCCATAGCGTCTACTGTTGCCTCCAGTATCGCGAACCTGTTGTGGGTGGTCACTTGGCTAGCTGGTGGGTTGGTTTGACTCTTGTTCGCATTCGTCTTGAATGCTTCCAGCTTGCGTTTCTGTGTGTGCAGGTCGTTTGCAAAGAGGGATGTTTTGCCCCTTTGCCACGTGGGAGGAAGAGCGGCGCTGTTGCAACTTAGCTCCGGAGAGCCCGTTTGAGATGATTGAGCCATCATCAATCTAGTTAATTCAATATAAAATAACTAGTCGAGATGCTGTGATTCGGGTCAGAGCTTAGTAGCGTTGGATTTTTCACTAGCACGTTTGCGAACACTTGGCTAGGTTTGTTAGATTCGCTTTCGACAGATGGGCATCATCAGTGTAGTTTTGTGCACTTTGCAGAGCACTGGACACATGTCTGCACGTTTCAGCACTCACCAGCAAACTGACGAAATTATGTGACTCCATTTTACACATAGGTCTACTGATTCGTAAGATCAAACACGATCGATAATGTTGCTAACCGACTGATGTCTTGTTCATCAATGATATTGTTCGTACCATACAAATATTAACAACATTACTGATCGTGTACGATCAACATTGAAACGATAATTGGTATTGTGGTTGGAAATTGACGAACCTTCAGATACATATTTTGAAATATTAATTATATATAATACCAGAGTATTGATAATAGTATTTATTGGCTGTGTAATGTCGAAGTGTAATATTTTATGAAACAATCTGCGTAATGTTGCATCTACATTGGATTTGTTCGTAAACAATTTATAATTCGTAAATTGCACGCGAGCTCTAGCGTTGAAGAATTAGATTTAGGGTCAAAATGAAAATCTATCCATATTCTTACCGTTTCCTGGAAATTAAGTTAAGAATACACAAAAGTAAATACGATCAGATGAAGAATCCTTCATACTCTACTATAAATGGATAACCAATTTGACTAACTGCATAGCGCAAGATATGTAATTCGAAATCTATTGGTCACTGTATATATACGGTAACCTATGAAAATATTTAAACGCTTATAGAAACTTTGCTATGCATGACATTTAGAATCTGAAAATGAACAGAAATATATATATCGTGTCTCTACGAGTATAATCATCGTACGGTAAATCGTAACTAATATTGTATCACGTGTAATCGTGTAAGATATTGAAAACATTATTGTCAATCTCCATTAACCAATATCATTTTATTATTAATCGTACGAGCTTTTAGTCCAACCCTCTTCCGAATCAATTTTTTATCCCTTTTTTCGTTTGCTATTGCGAAAGGGAGCCGAGAATGGCTCCAATGGTACAGACGTCTCAAGGCGGAAAAATTTGGTTGATACTGCGCCGCGAGCGGAAACAGACACGCGAGGTGCAAATAGAAATACCATCTGCCGAAACACGGTATGTGATATAGTAACGCGGCGCGGGAAATGTACGATGAAAAAAATGTATTGTATTTCGCGAAAATAAATGGCGAACGAAGAATAATGGGATTTAAAAGCATGAGTAGCAGATGCACGGTAAATATGAAGTACAGCTACACGCAGAGTACACGTGACTGGAAAACGTGTCCCGAAGGTATATCAGAGGAAAGTAGAGCAGGCACATTCGGTGTTTTCTTCGCATAACAAGTAGGATGCTTGCTCTGACAACCTTAGGGTTCACTAACAAAGTTGGAGTCTTAGTTGTGACTTGTGATAGGCGTTTCAACTCCGAACTCAACTCCGAACTTCAACTCAACTCCGAAATAATTCGATGTTTTTCAATGTTGAGGTTATTCGGTGTAAAAAGTGTAAGGATAAAGTGTAAGGTACAAAACATATATTCAATTTAATAGTGAAGTGTAATAATAAGTAGGAATACAATTTGAGCTCGTCCAGATCCGCACGCTAGCAGTGTTACCTTATAACTGAAAAACCCCGAAGCCAACGTCGTCTGTCTATTGTTTATGGTCTGCCATCATGCTAGTCATTTTCTATATGCTGTCGATGGCTTCAGCGCTTGAGAAAACTAAAAAGACCAGATGTAGAGTTTTCGTAGAAGTGGCGATCACTTCAACAAATATTATGCTCGTTATGGCCATGATGAAGGCGAATCATAATAGACCTGCCGAGGTCGATAGTCTGGACGTAGAACAAATAGTACAATGTTAATATATCAAATAAATATCGTAAATATCGATATCATTTGTTAAGGGATGCATTTTGAGTACAGTGAATTTATGTTGAACAGTTTTTGGGTACTAGATTGAAATTAGACAATAATGTTGTTGCATATGTTATAGATTTACTCGTTAATTTTAAGGAGATGTAATTGTCCAGGCGCCGTTAATTCACTGGATATGTTGCCCTCAAACAGGATGTTTAAATTTTGGATTATATATTGTACTGATAGAAAGTATTTTATCGGTACAATCATGAGTTTTGATAAAATGTAGCATAGTGTCGAGTCACTAGGAGAAAGGAGGTCGGTCGTAAAAAATGGCAATAATTGCATAATAACTAAGGACGAGCCAAATATAACAGCATGACTCATCGGCTAGCGGGTGGTTGTGTCCATCAAAAACAAAAGAAATTTGAAAGATCTTAGTTTATAGGACTTGTTGACAATCAATGTCACGCGGTCGATACAATGTTCGAGTAGGCTGTGTTTAGACACACAACATAATTTATAAAACAAATAATTCTTATATTTGATTTAAGAAATGATAGCTCGCTTGCGAGCAATATTTATTAGACTGTGGCTGAAATTTAGTTGAGAATTTGAATTTAAGAATTAAATAACTAACGAATGAGTTTTTGATCTATAAAGCACGAATGGCACAGATGATAACAATGTAGCGAGCGTTCGTGCTTGGCAGGTGTATTATTTTGTTTTGCTAATCTAGTGGATAGGTATTATACGGCGATGACTTTAAATTTGTAGATTTAAATAATGGGATTGATTGATATTATTATAGGGAGTGGATGATCACTATATTGCAACATGAGAGTTGTATAATACGGATAGAGGTAATAGAGTGGAGATAATGGCTAATTATTGATAAACAGCATAAAATGCACTTGCACTAACACGTAAATTCAATCGAGGTTGTTAGTTAGAATTACGTTGCAGGCTAAGGTACATATTATAGGACTGCACGTTTTTCCGGATAAAACACGCATGATGTTAGGACAATGGACGATACTCACGAGCGTGATATGGTTTACACTTGCACATCTTACTCGACTACCTTGCGATTTTGGTACTTTATCACATTCGAGTTGCGAAAATAATAACGAAAAGTATCATGCCTGGCAGCCCGGCGCCACGTTACGTACGATATTAGATCTATCATGCGAGATATGGAATCTATTGCGCAAGCGGTGGTCCCGAGTGACGTGCATGATAATATAGTTCGCGTCTTCTTGGCCAGACGTCGCCACCTTGGCTGCTGACCATGGTGTAGTCGGGTAGAAGCAAGCTCCCAATTTTGGGTGATTTATGTCGTATAAATTTAATATTTATATTTGTTAAATATAATGGATCTGCGAACATGTGCCTGACGAGCCGAGTAAGAGTAAAATTAAAATTAATTTAAAAGTAAACAAAAATTTTAGAAATTACTTATTTCTAACGAAAATATATGCGACAGAGGGACATACAAATGCGAACTTAGAGACTTTTATGTATCCACGCTCCTTCTGCCAATACAGTTACAAAAGTTGCGGTTTACTTATAAAGTAATTGATGATTTTTGGGGTATGTGAGGGTTGTTATTATACATAGGTTGATAGTTTTTGTTGTGACGATTGGCTTTGCTTGTAGATTACGACTAGCATTTTTTCTAAACCATGCTCTTTATTTAAACCAATATGGATAAGTTTATAACAGACGAAAAAATTGCCGCGCAGGGGGGTTTGGAACGCCCAGGCCCTTTCGGTGTAGAGTGGGGTAGGTGGGAAGGCCCGTGGAAGTTAATGTTTCCACGCAAACTTCCCCATCACTGGTCGAGGTTTGCGAAAAGTACAGGGACTCAAGGTGCCTGTTGAACAGAAAATAAAAGATAAACCGTGTCATCTCTCGAGGATGGGAATGTTGAAAGAATGATGAGGGCGAAGAGAGGAGGTACCTCGTACGCGGGGGTTTGAAAGGAGTGGAAAAGAGGCGAAGATGACAGTAAGGATAGAGAAACATGCGACTCTGAAGACAAATGGATTGTCCAGACGAGTAGGAAGGAAAGAAGATGGGAGAGGTAGAGAGGAGTTAGAACGAGGAAAGGAGGCCACCTGCTAAGGAAGGCCAGAGGGAAAGGTTGCCTAGAACTCGAAACAGACCGGAGGCCCTCTTGATCAAATTCCGGGAGAGTGGGAAATGGCTCCAGACATATAAGGAGCATATGTTAGCGAGGCTCTGTGTGAAAGCATAGGAGCATCTCAGAACCTACTCGACAATTCCCCTTCTGGTATATTGATACGAAGGGCGATACCGTCCATCCGGGCAACGAGATTTAATGCTTCTACTCTAGCGAAGATACGTTGACTGAAGAGGAGGTATACGTCGGGATCAAGAAAGGGGAAGCGTACCGCGTGAGTGGCTACTGCTCGCCCAACGTCAGCCTGAACATCTTTGTCGAGTACGCGAAGAGACTCGACATATCTATTGGGGCAGCCGTGAGGAGATGCAAGGAAGTTATCATCCCAGGAGACTTCAATATAAAATCTAACGCATTGGGTGTCACCAAGACTAACAGAAAGAAATCGATGTCTTTAGTTGTTCTGGATAGGAACCACCTTGTTCCTATTAGGGTATTAGGAGAAGTTTCGTAAAAATTACGAGCGTTAGTGGTAGACTCTTTAAGAAGTATAAAGACTTTGTAGTCCTTGGAAACTATAGCGTCTCGAATCACAGTTACGTGCTACATGAATTTAGAGGCTTGGTTATGCCTAGTAATAGGGGGCATTTTAGGTATTCGACGTAATACATAATGCTGGAGATGTATTTTAAAAACTTTGACGACAAGAAGGTTAAGTTATTAGGAGCTCGGGCAAACGTGACGGAATATCAGGAGGATTCCCTGTAGAGAACTGCGTCAACGGGAGTAGTAAATTCCCGTTACGACTGTAATAATCGACACCACGAATAGTTCGATCCCCTTATTTCGGTTAGGATAATGTAGGTGCTTGTTGTAGTATAACACTGCGACTGACAGGGTTATAAAAATGTATATTTTCAACACTTGTTACACCAATGAGTTACACCGTTACGTATGATATAAAGGGCGTAGACGAGAGTCATAGATGAAGGCCCCTGTGTTGTAATAGAAGTAGCAACTGAACAGACCAGACTTCGACTCAACCGAATGACTAGTCTTTGACTTTGACTGTTCGTTGCTTATGAGAACCAGTAGACTTGACCGTCCTGATGGCGTAGATGCAGTAGAAGAGGTAGGAGCAGTCTGAGCAGTCGGAACAGTAGGAACCGTAAGAGCCGTAGGAATTGTCGGAACTGTACGACCTGCGAGAGCCGGATGAACTCTGAAGTTAGTTCTGATGTGATTACGGAGGAAAGCTCGGTATGGGTGTGCCCTTTGAACGAAGAAAGCTGATTCCTTGCTCATATTTTTAGTTAGGAAACTGAGGGCAATGATCCGCGATGCCGATTGGTTATGACCAATGTTGGGATTGAAGATAGGAGGAAGAAGCCTCCTACCAACGTGGTTCATGGGCGACATTGTTTATGGGAAAAACCAGCTTTTCCGTTAGATTACTATTTGTTTTTTCCCATTAGGTGACTACCTGCTTTCTCCGTAATTTGTAAGAATGTACAATAGACCTAAGGTCTGTTTTATGTACCAGCTATAAACCGAAAATACTTGCAGAATTAAAAAGTCTTTCTGGGAAAACAGATTGACTTAACCCGTATGTGCGAACAATGACTTCAGAGATTAAAGTTTATGGTGGGTCCTTGGGCTTATTGAGGGTTTCTCTAACGGTATTTAGACCTTGACGGTCAGACAATGTAGGACGTCGCGCGGACCTTTTCACGAGACGTAACAAAGAGAATCCTGATTCAATCGCAAATTTTTATTCTTATTAATACTTAGCCAAGAAAACTTTTGAGAAAATTAAATAACCAGAAAAAAATAAACCTCCACCGTGACAATGTACATTGGCACATTGCCGTGACCAGGATTCGAACCTGGGTTACTGCGGCCACAACGTAGCGTCCTAACCATTAGACGATCACGGCTATTGGAGTATTACGTGTAAACTTTCTGAGTGGTCGATGATAACTACCAACAATGACCAAGTTGACACATCAACCGTGAAGATCTTAGTATACTGAGACAATTGTGATTATTCCACACATCTATAATTCAAACTGGCTGTAATTCAAATCATAAGCATATATATATGTACATTTATGATTTATGAATTCTAGAGACGCGATAAGATTATTATGAAAGGAACGTAATATCGTTTTCGCGTTAAGACTAACATTTATTGTCGTCAAATATTTATGCGATCCCTTACTATCCGAACTTATTAACATATTTTTCATTAACCGGTATCATAATGCAATATTTGCAATTATTATTCTTGTATTAGAACTTGTATACAGCATTTTATAATTATAAATTCAAATCACAAATCTCTTACATATTTCTTTAAATTATTAAATTGTCAACTAAGTGATTGCGGGTGTTTTCATTAGGTGGTAATGACAAAATGCGCAATCACTTAGTTGCCAACCCAATATATTATTACCTGTATGAACAAACTAAAGAATAGTAGATAAATTGATACAACATAATTTGGTTTCGCAATGTAAGCTTAGATCGTGAAGGGTGAAAAAAAAGTGTAACGAATGACTTTCTGTGAAGATGATACTGCAGAGGAAAACCATGATGGGGTGCGTCCAAGAATGCGAGATCATCGGATTCTTCGAGGAAAGCCTTCGTTCGGAAAGTGAAATGAGTGTTGCTGCTAATTGGTCAATTTCCATGTTGGTGGTTGAAGAAGGATGCTAGCCGCGCTTGAGAGAAAGTTACTAGCGCGAAGGGTCGTTCGTGAGAAAAGCAGATTTCCCGTATCTTCCCGTAGTATGTGATAAATTTAGGGACTGATAGGACAATGACTATTTGTCCGTTTGAAGAACCTTAGCTAATTAAATCCTAAGATTTATAGTGGGTGCTTAGGCTATCTGGAATTATACTGTGAAAAAGTATCGACGTCTGGTAATCATCTTATTCGAAGGGTAGGGTTTGTGTGTGGCGAACCACGAGACAGAAACCGTTGGAATGTTTACTGTCGAGTACCACTACAACTATATCATCTAAGGAGAGCTGAGCAATTACTCCATACCTCAATCAAGGATCAATCATAAGGAGAGGAAAATTTCCATCTGTCTTTTATTCTTGCGATCATCTTGGAGAGTAGTCACATCGTCTTTATATGCGGTATATACCGATTGTCACAGCAAACGTTACTTTGTGCTTCAAAATATATTCTACGTTTAACAAAGAGTTACCATTGTCATTAATATATCGGGTATAATATCCAATCACCACTGTTATTTGCCAAGCTCTGTAAAAACCATATTTACCAGCAAATATAACCTCTGTCGTACAACAACGATGGCTAGTCGGAATGAAGATTCGTACACGCCCTTGAACCCAACGATAACCCGACATATATATTATATAGTTATATAGATATTGGATTAATAGAAATTAATAATAGATAGGGCTCAGACTAATAGAATGATTAAATTGAGATTTGTAAATAAATAAATAAATTGTAGAAATATATAAGGAATTAAAAGAGGAAAGAGTAGCGATACACAAATCATCAAAATATTTGCTGTAGTCTATTCACATTAAAGATTTAGTTGAGCAATAGGTATCATTGCTAGTAATATTAAAACAAGAATTAAAATTTACTTTAACAAGGTGAAGGTTTCAAGATGGCTATTGTCTATATTTGTAATAATCCGGTAAATACTATGACGATGGTGAGACTCATAAATGGAGCGATCAAATACCTATAGCGGCGCAGAAGATAAAGGACGACGCGAATCGAGAGCGGCTCATGTTGTTGTTTTGCCTCGGGGCATTGACACAACCTTGAAACATGAAAAGTAATGACAAATAAACTCCGGACAAAACAATGTCGTCGCTACATGCACCCGTCGAATGAAGATGAATTTGAATTTTTCGATTCTCCTTTGACCAGTATAAATAAATTGACGCAACCGAAAAGAGGACAGTATCTAAGAGTATCTACAGTATTTCGGAATATCACGAGTATCTACCGAGTTACGCGACGAACATTTAACGAGTATTTATCCGCGGTTTTATTTTGCGATTTATACTTTGTACTAACGACTCAACGTATACAGGCTGTATATTAATGTATTATTTTAAATATATTCGACGGTTTCAACAACGAGCAATCTCGTCATTATGCCTCACGTACCAACCATCCTCTACGTATAAACCTCTACGTAACGGTATATTAAAAAGATGTTACAAGGATTTTGAGGATTGGATAAAGCAAATAATAGTAAGGTACTACATGCAACTTAAAGCTTGGAGTCATGTTAAACATAAATTATAGTCAATAACATCAGCCATCTATTCCACATATAAACATATAATGTAATATATTAAAAGAGGAAAATACAAAATGTGGTAGTATACACACCACAGATACTTTAATACAGCACCAAAGGTTAAATCGTTCTATTAACACAAGATAAATAAGAGTAAATATCTAGCTGCTAAAGGTATATTAGTAGGAAATATTAACAAAGATAGCGATAAGTAGAATATGGATATAATAATGGGCATCGAATGTAAGAATGGCAAGTTATAATGGTATGCGTTATGAAGGTGACACTGTATATTGATTATAAATCCAATAAGCATAGTGTTCAATAGACATTGTAATTGAACAATAGAAAATTTGTATATGGTATATGACTCGATGTAACTAAATGAACTAATTGAGATTACGAAACGTAACATGTTTTAATTGAATTATTGTAATAACAGTGATATGGGTAAGGCTGGAACTAGTTGAATATGAATTCATTCGAGTAATTAAATAGTTCAGCATAGTTCAGACATAACCTTCCAAAAGAAAGGTGGTGTCCCCCGGGGAAGGAAAGAAGGTCGCAGCGATAGCCAAGAGGCCTAGGAAGGGGGAACCGACTTACGAGGAGATGTGCGGTCGGTCAAATGCCAATGAAGACTCGGACAGAGAGAGGAGTGAAGGTTCGAAATGTTGGAGTACAGTCGACAGAAGAAGGAGGGGAAAGAGGGGGCCCCAGGGGCCGTCATCCTCCGGTGTTCGTGTTACCGAAAGGGGGAGAGAGTAGGCGGTATAGGGTCATCAATCGCGCCGAAGTGGAAAGGGGCGATCCTGATTAAAGTGGAGGAACATCGGGCTTGGATTGAGACGTACAAGAGGATAGTGGCGGCTAGAAATACGATCGACGGTGCGACCGAGATGAGGACGACTAGGGCTCATATACTCATAGAGTTCGACAGGAAGATCGTAGTGAGCGAGATGGCTGAGAAGCTCAGGGCCGCCTTAAGCGACGCGACGGAGGTATCTGCACTCGTAAACAGGACTACGGTGCAGATTAAGGATATAGATCCCCTTACCACCAAGGAGGAGCTGGTGGAGGAACTGAAAAGGGAGTCGGGGATAATAAGTGAAGAAAGCGTCGAGTTGAAGACACTGAGGATGGCGCCATGGGGAACGCAGGTGGCGCTGGTGGTGCTACCCGCGAGCGCGGTCCCTAGGGAAGACGTGGCGAGAAGGTTCAGAACCGGCCTGACCATAACGTCGGCTAGGTCTCTACCGGATTTACAAAGATGCTATAAATCCCATATGTCGGGGCATACGGCTGCGAGGTGTACAGTGATGTGTCCGGGTAGGGAGCTACGCAGGAGATGCAGAAGTAGCGAGCACGTTATGAAAGAATGCACGAAGGAGCCTAAATGTGCGATGTGCTCAAAACAGGATGGAGTGAACGCTAAGCACGTTACGGTCTCGCTGGCCTGTCCGATGGTCAGGGCGGAGGGTAGGCGAAGAAGAAGATAAGAAAATAAGATAAAGGACCTGCAGATTAACTTAACTAGATCGGACAATTTTCTTCTAGTAACAAGCGCGGATTATTACGCGCGCTGCGGCTGCCTTTTTTATTACCATTTTAATCGAAATAATTTTTTATTAAAATAAATAATTTTTTCTTTTTCCCTCTGTTATAAAGAATTTAAAATGCGATGTTTTCCAAGAAACATTGTCTACCAATCGTTTTGAACAGTAAATTTTCGATAAACCCTGAGGTGGCCGTGCGTTATAGTTGTAATTGCTGGGCCTCGTCCGGAGTAATTGTCACACTAGGGGCTGTAAATGTCGCTGCCGGGGTACTGCTGATTTTTCCTACTTTTTGGTGCGTGGAAGTAAGATCGGACTCCGGTCGCCGGGATTCGAACCCGGGTTCCGGACGTTCGTAACCTAAGGCGCTAATCACTGCGCTGCCGTCGTCCGACACTAGTTAGTGTCGAGTGGTGGTATTTGGCTTGTCGAGTGCCGCCATAACCCCATGAAGAATTTGGATAACATTTACCGTAGATATGACTGACCGCGCGCGGTGATAGGGACCATTCCTTTGAAATAGGGCTATGATGCAAATGGGTTAATTAATTCTCCACTAGGTTGTCTGCGTTTAGCCCCTGTCTCACTAAATTTTACTGCTCCGTGCGCTAGCTTATCCATTTTGAATATACGTACAGCACGTGCTTCGCCTCGTCCTCTGTATCCCAACAATCCCAGCTATTTAATTCCACGTCCGTCCTTACCATTCTCCTGTATTTATGGAATATGCTGTGCCCAGTTAGCATTTGCATCATGTAGTGACATATTTCTTTCTTATTTTGAACATGAACATGAATTGAACATTGTTGCATTTTCTACAATTTCTTTGTGAAATTATATTTCTTATAATTATTCCACTCGATTTAACACTCTTCGCGAGGACTTTTTTTATTATTTATTATATTACTAATTTTTAACATCAAAGTGTTGGGATTATCCACCCCATGTTCTATTCCAGTCAATTTCTTAGGATTTTTTGTTTTATCATACATTTCCTTCCTCAGTCTTGTTTTGATGTAGATCGGCATGTTGCCGGACAATACGAATAATGACGCATGAGATATTGTACCGCACGGCGTAGTTGTTATACTGAGGGCCATTCTTTGCGCCCCTCTCATTAATATCTTATTTTTTGCAATATTCAAGGCTCCAACTCACACCGGTACTCCGTACATCACAACTGCATCCCATACGTTGTAATACAATCTACGCGCTAAGTTGGGAGGTCCGTTCATTTTCGGCAATATACTTCTCAACGCACCGAACTTAACATCCGGTTTCCCGCGTACACTATCAATGTGATTATCAAACCTCCTCCTCCCATCAATAATAACCACTAAGTATTAAATTGCCCTTTTCGTTTGGGTTTCCATCTCTACCAGCATGAGTTTGATTAACCTCCGTACTCTCCTGCCGGTTTTCATTATGATTTCAGTTTTGTCTTTCGCTAGGCTGGGTCCTACGGACACACTCCATTTGCTCTCCTTTATCATTACTTCATTTATACCCAGATTCGCACATTCATTCTTCTGTATGGCGCACATAAGCTCCGAGTCATACGCAATGGCTTTTATAGCCACGTTATTGTCCAATGTTTTTAATAATTCGTCGAATACTAGGTTCCGCAGGAATGGTTCTAGCACTGATCCCAGCAGTATTCCCGCAAACATCCCATGCGTAAGTGGAAAGTAGACCACATTGTCGACCACATTGTTACATTTCTATCGGTCAAGTAGTTGTTCACTAGCCCTTTTATAGCTGATAACGATCTGTTTATCATTTCTTTTCATATACACTCCCAGATGAAAATTTGAAAATGTTCGTTATATCGAGTGTTATTAGCACGTAAATCTTTCCTCCTACGACTGTCAGCAATTTTCATAACTTGAGTTATTGCGTTCACGTTGCTGCGTTTCCGTCGAAAGCCATACTGTTTCCTATGAATCGGGTCCATACTCATGGATCTCTCCATCAGCAATTTTAAGCACTTTTTCCCATACCTTGTTTAGTACCGGTAGTATCTTGATGGGTTTATATGCATTGGGTAATTTCGGATCTTTACCCGGGTTTGGTAGTAAAATTAACCTGGGTTCTTTCCATCTCATTTGGTATTTGTTCTGTTTCAGTGATCCCGTTTATTATTTCTGTTATTACGTCGCTCCTGTGACCTACAATTAACTTGATGATGTTACACCGTCAATTCCTACCGCCTTCTTAGAGTTAATTTCCTCTGCGATTTTTCTTCACATTGCCCTTTTCTATTAGTAAATCGTGTTGCTCATCGTCGGTCGTCTCTCGTTGCAAATAGCTCACTTATGATTGTGTCCATACCTTATTTTCCGCAGGGAGGACTCGCTTATGTGAGTCTATGGGGGCTGGCAAACCCACGTTCCTGAAGCCACGGGGGATCGTCGGAACAAGCGTCCCGCTTACCCGAGTCCCTTATGTACTCCGCAGGGAACGTCGCTGGGAGTGTAAGGCGTTTAATTACGGTTACATTATCTCTACGTGGTCTTGGGTAGTAGCGCACCCACGATCCTGACGCCAAGGATGGGACCGTCGGGATAATTTCCCGGGTACAGTGTACCTTGAGGAACCCGCTTACGTGAGACCTACCTGGAATTGCCGAGCTCGGTTAGCAGGTCTTTACAACCGAGCTCTTTACAACCCGAGGCTGCGCCGGTACTGGGGTATCCATCCCCTGCACCGTAATCGATTTTGTCTTTTGTCCTGTTGTTCATATTTCTTCAATATCGCCGAGGTCGTCAAATAGTGTACCCATCCAGGGGCCACTCACTCTTTCGCACCCTACTCCGATCAAGGCAGGGTGACAGGGAGCCCCATAAGAAGGTGAGGTGAGTGGTCTCCGCACCGAATCGGCCATTGGCGGGTGCCCAAGGCGCTGATCCGCCACCGCCCGGCTATAGGAGAACATCAGATAAATCGGGGTTTCCCAGACGGTGAAGACATCGACGAATATCCTGGATCGTGGCGACAAACGACTGACTCCACTAACCTGTCATTCCGAACCTGAAAAACGCGGACAACCACGAACATCGGAGAAGGCGGACGAATGATGCACCTGATACCATCCATGGAATTTTGATCGGTGTCCTCTCAACGGGGGGAGGATGTTACGTTGCGTGAAAACGTCCGCGCGACGTCCTTCATTGTCTGACCGGCAAGGTCCAAGCACCCATAGAAAGCCCTCAATAAACCTAAGGTCCCACCATAAACCAAGTCTTATAAACTTGCAGGAATCATTACTTCTGCAAGTATTTTCGGTTTATCACTGGTACTTAAAAAGTCCTTAGATCTATTGTACGTTTTTACAAATTACGGACTGTTGAAAAATATCGTCCCTAATAAAGGTAGATTCGTACTGCTTGTTCATTGGCTACGCTTCTGGACTATGAGCGTGTAACGTCAATTTACATCAGAGACCAGGCCACATACCGCCGGCAGGATGGCACCCGGATGTCTGCAAATCCTTGGCGCGTACCCTCAATAATCTTAAGTACTCACCATGGGTCTTGGAATTTTTATGGTTAAGGTCCTTCAGACCAAGCGAGTATCTTTTAAATTACTTTTATGATTATTGTTTACTATGGGTAACACAGAAAGTTGGCCTTCCTCACATCTGGTATATTCCGTTAGCAATTTTCTCCCGAGGGCAGCCGAAACCCTTCCTGGTCCACCAACCGTCTTATTATCCAATCGGAGACGGTGTCTACTGCCCATAGTTCCTACAACAAAATTACCATCAACAAATTCGATAGACCCGTGTCCTTAGACACACCCAACCCTAGCTTTCCTCAGACACAGTATCGTCAGTAAGAGGCACTTATTCCGTGCTCTTGGAATAGTCAACTTATCCTTACCGGTCTGTACCAATATAGCAGTCGCGTACTTAACATATCATTGTAACTTAGTGTGTGTTCCGTTGTGACTGCTGAACTCGCAATAAAGTTTAACTAAAATTAATAGTTGTGTTACGACTCAGCTTATTTATCCAACCCTCAAGTTACGTGGCAAGCGAATCCTGTATGCTGCGCAAATGTCTCTGCGCCGATTATACTTCAATTTTTCTACAATAAAATAACGACTTTACATCTTGAAAACTGGCATTATTACGCTGCTGATTTGTATATAGATGTCGGAGATGAAAGAACACCGGAACCTTCCCTTCGGAACTTTGGGAAGACCCCTAGTACTGTAATTTAGATTTCACCATAGCTGTATAAAGAAACTGTTGTCATTCGATTCGGCTGTACTTATTTGAGTTTTATGATAGTGAGCTCGGGCTCGAGGCGACAACCAGTCGCCGAACGTAGTTGCGGTCAAGGGATGAACGTTTTGCCTAACAAAGGCATTGAGTAATTCTATAGGTATCCTTAAAAGAAATAGTTGAGACGGTGCATGACAGTAAACATTTCAACGGTTCTGTCTCGTGGCTGGCTACACGCAGACTTTGTCCTTCGGGTAAGATGATTACCATAAGGCACACCCATCATAGTTTTCCTCGACAGCGTTACCGTGATGGAGTGGTTACCACTCTCCCGTACAATCTCAACGACGATTCAAGTAACCCTCAGATACGTAGTGATTGCCCCATGCATTAACATTGAGTACAACTTAGACGCTGAAGAAAAGTAGAGTTCGTCATCCCGTTGACCGCGGAATCGTTATTGAGCCTAGGATCATTGTCATTAACTTCCCGAGTATCTAATTATCGCGATTACTTGTCCAATTCCATCATAGTCATATTTGCACTAGTAAATATCTCCTCTATTGCATAATGATCACGTCTAGCGCCAATAGGGATTCGTTTCACGCCCTTAACCCTAACTCTAATCTTAACGCCACCCCGACATAGATATTATATATTAAAATGCATAAAATATGCAAATGCAGAATATATTCAAACTATGTAATAATTGTACAATATTTTACGTTGTGAATACGATCTTAATTGCTCATCATGATTTTTTATGATAGTTTGTTTACTGATTGTCAAGTTCCATGTAAATAAAAATCTCAATTAATATATATGTCGGAGATGTAGACATCGGGCTTTTCTTTAGGAAGTTCCCCAATACTTGGGCTCGAGGTGACATAATTGGTCGCCGAACGTAGCCACTGTTGGTTTACGCGGTAATGTTGGTTTACTGAGCAATGTTGGTTTACGCGGGACTGCCTAGCTACGGCGCTTGGGAATTTGTTGATATCCCCGATCGATATGTATTTGACATGTGTGACTGTATCTGTCTTTTATTTGCAATCTCCTTGGAGAGTTTTCTGTCATTGACTTGGAGGGAGTCTGAAAGTAACCCAGCGTCTGAGTTAACGTGTCTGCGTGCTACAAAATGTATTCCATTGTAGAAAGAGTTTACCCGTTGACCGTGGATTCGTTATTGAGCCCAGCAACATTGTCAATAGCTTTTGTTATACTTATTAATTATTTCACGCCCAAAATTTCTAACGAAATCCGACATATATAATGTATAGAACATATGAATGTATAATATCTGATATAATATATATGTCGGAGATGAAAGAACACCGGAACCTTCCCTTTGGAAGTACTGTAATCTAGATACTGTAATCTAGACTAATTGTTGTCATTCGATCTGACTGTATTTATTAGAGTTTTATGATAGTGAGCTCGGGCTCGAGGCGACAACCAGTCGCCGAACGTAGCCGCGGTCAAGGGATGAACGTTTTGTCTAACAAAGGCATGAAGTAACTCTATAGCTTATCTCGCTCCAGCTCTCTCGCTTGCTAGCTCTATATCTATATCTTAAAAGAAATAGTTGGGACGGTGCACGACAGTAAACATTTGAACGATTTCTGTCCCGTGGCTCGTCACACGCAGACTTTGTCCTTCGGGTAAGATGATTGCCAGATTTCAACGCATCTTCACAGTATATGTTTAGCTGACCGAGAACCCGTTACAAATCGTAAGTTTCAGTTATACAAAGTCCTTCAAATAGACAAATAGTTACGGGAAGATAAGAGAAATCTATCCTTCCTCGAACAATGCTTCCCGCTAGCAATTTTCCCCCAAGGGATACTAGCATTTTCTTCTAACCACCGATGTAGAGATTGACCAATTTGCAGCAACGCCAATTTCCCCCACCTACCGAACGAAGGCTTTTCTCGACGAATCCGACGATCTCGTGTCCTTAGACACACCCCATATGGTTTTTCCTCGGTGGCATCATCGGGACGGAAAGTCATTCTCTCGTGAAGTCTCATTAACAAGTTACATAGCGTTTTTGCGCTCGGTGAATATTTTACGTTTTAACAAAGAGCTAGATTAATATAATAATACTTGTACCGTAGACAAGTAGATCGAGTTCGACTTAGACTTTGGAAGAAAGTACATTTGTTATCCCGTTGACCGCGGCTTCGTTGTCGAACCTAAGACCATTGTCATTAGTGTCTAATCACCGCGGTTATCTGTCATTTCTGCAATATCCACACTTATACTAATAATCATATTTGTACCAGTAAATATCTTCTCTATTACATAACAACAATGTCTAATCCAAATGAAGGGGCACTAGATATCGTAACGCTGATTAAATATTATTTGAAATCATGACTTCGTTCACCAGAAAATTTAGAGGCAAAACAGCTTAGAAAGTAGCATTGGGCGATCTAATTACAGTGGTCTAAGAGAGCAATTCGATCGTCTTATAAAGGACAAGCTGAACAGCCTGTGTAGGAACGTGTTCCATGTATTTTAGCATGTAGACAGAGTCACGTTTTATAATTCACGCGCGTAATCAAAGCTTGAGATCATTTCATGTTGCATCGTCAGCAGATACATTGTGCAGCACGTGTTTTTACTATTGGAGAACACGCTTTTTTTTGCAGACTTGCCATTTTTTGTTGCAATAAAAGATGATAACATTTTGGTATAAATACATGTTAAAAAACACGATATAATTTTTCTTTGGATCTCTTATTACACATTTTTCTTCCTTATCTCACTGTTACTACATTGACACGCTAAATAATATGTCATTGCTCATCACATCCGTATCACTTCCATGTAACTAAAGAACACATACAGAAATTATTTTAGTTAATCTTTTATTTTTAAGTTATTTAGTGGCTACATTTGAAAAATGTCTTCTAAATCCAAATAAATCTATGGAATTTACGTTAAATTATTATTATATAAATAATATAAACGTAAATGTAAATTAAATTACTTTAATATCATACTTTAGAGCTTAAGAGAATATCCCTTAATGTAACACTGATATTAAACGTATGAAATAATATTAAATTCACGATAAACGTTCCTCCCAAATTTAAATGAATTAAAAATTATAAATATTGAGATATGTATAATTTTATGTGCTTGACGAGATTGACCTCTTGACCGCCTCGAAAACAAAGGAATGTAAACTGTTCAATTTTTTTTTTTTATTTATTGAAATTCACAATTTGTCCAATTTGGACATTTGGTAGAATTTTTTAACAGTTATATTAACATGTTGTTGGCTACCCCCAGCGGGGTACCATTCTGGCGTTTGCTAGGTTATATCCTTTGTGAGGTCTGTTGGGTGCTTCCTTTTTAGCCTTCTGTCCATTGTTCAGTTGACAGTCTGGTATGGAAGAAAGTGCGGAGACGCGTGCAAGTGTGTATCGATGAATATCTTTGGAATCGTTTATCGAATAAATATATAACTAATCTAATATAAGTTCAAGGCGTAAATTTAGTGTTCCTATACCATTATTTCGGCAATTGAGACCCAAAATTGTCACCAATAAAAGAGCTAAAGAAATTATAGCAGACTCTCGTAAAGAGCAACGAGAAACTTACAATAATATTGATAATACGCGATAAACATTCTCGAATAACGCGTTGGAATTTCATATTTTAATAGGCTTTGGTTTTTTTATAGATGAAAGATATTTATCTCTTGTTTACGCATATATAGGGAAGCTGACAACTGTACAAGACACAAAAGCTTATGTAAGCGGCACACGAGTCAACGGAAAATTTGAATAGGGACAGACTCATATTATTATGCCTTGGAATACCAACGTTGTTTTGGTTTGCAAGATCTAAAGACAAACGAACTCCCGACAGAATATATTATTGCCGTTACTGGTAATCTTCAACCAGAGTTCCATAAGAACTTTAACTTTGAACTTTTTGTAACAACACTTGTCGATATAAATATACGAACGTGCTCTCTAGAATAGTTAGCGAGTTAATGAGTTAAATTGTTATTCTTTCTGCGATCGATATACGAATTTTGAACAAGCGACGATTACGACTAGCATACGCTATCATACTTGTACTTACATTGATTTTCATATAACTGACTATTACGATTTTATCACTAGTTTCTTTATAAAACCAACCAATCTCACCAATACCACCTCACTTACCTGTTATATCTGAACTAGTATGTATATACCCTGTAGATGATAATATACATAACGTGATTTTATATAACGCGCTTTTCGCGTTATAGGGAATTCATTGTTTGTAACTATATAAATACATATATAACTAGATTATTTGTAACTATATAGTTATATATAGTTATCTAAACTAGTATATATATCCCCTGTAGATTATAATATACATAACGTGATTTTATATAACGTACTTTTCGCGTTATAGGGAATTCATTGTTCGTGACTATATAACTACATATATAACTAAATTACTTTACTTTAAAAATCATGGTTTTAAGGCATTATGCAGGATGTTTCAAAATAAGTGGACAATATCTAATGGACGGATTCAGTACGCAAAGACAATAAAAGATATTCCTATCAACACATGTTTCACATGACTTTGCTTACGAGATATATTATATAGTTTTACATGCATTCGTTAGATTTTTATTCGAAGGGTTACTTGAAATCTACCGAGTATTGCGTACTTACTGAAAGTGTTGAAATACTTCACCATAAAATTGAACAAGTTTTTCAACAAACTCCAGGAATATCAAAAGGTTATCTGTCGAAAGAGTCGTCCCCATGCATGCGTTGAAATGCAAGATGATCATTTTGAGCACCTCCTATAGAGGTAATCCGGCACGAAATAATACAATATAAAACTCGCTATATCTTGCGAAAAAGATCAGATAGGAAAGGATGGGATAATCAATGTTTTCGTAGGAAATAATTCCCAATTATCTTTCAAATCAGTGAGACGACATTCCCCGTGTGATTGGTATGAAAGATAAGTGTGTAGTTTGATGCGAGCGAGTGCGAAAAATGTGACTGTGTGAGATATGAGAACAGATCAAATTGTATGGAAAAATCGGGAGAGGGAGAAAGAGAGGGGGAACGTGTATGGAGGGAAGGCGTAAAACGTAAAAGTAAAATCCAAAGATTATTAAAACAACTAATTCACGATTAAAAGTAAACATTAGAAATATTATTAATTTCTTTTGTACATAGTTAATCTGTATAATCACTTTGTGTTATTTCAATTTGAGTTTGTATTCTTTTGTAATCGAAGCATTGCACTTGCATCGAAAATCCAATAGTTTTTGGATGCTGAATCCGTCCCTAGATATTACCTATTTATTATGAAACACGAAGACATTACAAAGAAAGAATTTAAGATTTATGGTCTCATAGTCTTCACTAAAGGGAATAAACAAATATTTAATTATTATATATTTGATATAAAATATAATTTCATATACGCCTCCTTGTGTGAATGCTTAATGAATTTAATTAACTCATTCGTAACAAATAGTGTAATTGAATAGCAACAACGAGTGGAAAATGTATATACATCGTGGAATATGCAACAGGCTAATTTTGAAATATACATATGTTCACTGATAAGTTATATATATTATACACATAATTTCGTAAATGTTGTATTGAACTGAAAGAAACACAGGAAAGACAAAAAGGGAATAACGTTTTGTGCTTTACTATAACTTTTCTTGATATCAGTCTTCTTCATTCTGATGTTACTTTAAATTTTTACAACTAGCGTAATTTAGATAATTAGTGCAATTAATATGCATTTCTAGTGAATACATGTTTTATTACAATCAATCTAATTTTTACTACAAATTATAACATTAATTATAGCAAGAGTAATTATAATGAGGTGGTATATGTCATGATTGCGCACACAAGAAATACTCCTGATTTTTAAAAATAACGTTTATTAAACTTTTGGCAACTAGCAATAAATAACGATTAATAACAGTTAACGATTGACAACGGTTAACGATTAACAACGCTTAACACTGGACAACGCTTATCAGGAGTCGACTACTCGTTTCTCTATGTTTGTGCCACGTAAAATAAAAAAAGGGGGGTAGCTCAAACGAAAACAAAAATAAAATGTAACAAAAAAAACAAGAGAATTCATTTCTTGTACCCTGAGTTTACACTGACTGCGATTTGATTCTGAACTCCAGCCGTGACTTTCTAAGACTGAAGAGCTCTTACAATTTGACTTTCGGTGGGATCTGTTTCTTTTTTGTTTGTCACCCCTCAATATCCCCACTACCCTGTAGGCGTACGTGACCGTTGAGACGCTTCTAGAACATTCGGTGGAAGAACCGTCGGGATATCGATGGTTCATTAGGCACTTAGGCGATATACAGTGTTGTCAAGTGCCCCCACATCTTTATCTCCATCGCCAGCCCATCGGATTTGAAGTATGCCGATCGTGATATTTGCTACGCGTAATCCTTCGCACTTCACCGCTCGGGACACACTGAATCTCTCTGGTTCAAAACCACGTCGATTCTTTTTTTTGTGAGCGCTCGATATCGCACTACGCGCGCGATTGTTAGAAGTCCGCAACGGTTGCCGCGTATGCGTTCTCCCGAATATTCGGCGAAAGAGCCGTAGGAATATCGTTGGTACATTACGCTACTCGGCCTAGCGCTTTAAAGATAAAGCGCTTTGTGTCGCGAAGCCGTTGGAAATTTCCGAGGTCGAGTGCCGCCACAATAACATAACAGTAAGGTAATTATAATTATAACAGTAATTATAACATTCTTTTTACATTCAGTACGTTGCCACACTGTACTAAACACGTTTTATTTCTTTCATTAAGTGTTCGACCCACTCGCGGGGACCGGTGTTCCACGTCGTCTGCCAATGATCAATGGAATTAAATGTACATCATGCTGGTACCAGTGTCTAGCAATGCTCGACAACCAAATGTCGATTGATTCAGTCCTTTTTGAAGTGGTTGGCCGCCGCCGTCATTGTCTCCTCTGCCTGGATGATGGGCTTGGAGATAATCGTGTTTGTGGTGTCTCAGATGGGTTTTGATGGATACGTGAAGATGTCGAGAAAGATGTTGGAGATCGAATGGATGTTGGGTGCTAGTGATGTCCCGAGTCGTGATTCAAGTTTCGGATCCATGCAACAGCGTGTGGTGTCGTTGCCCGCCCATATGACAGGATCCGGCGGTGCAATACAGAAGAACGTTTCCTCTGCTCAGGCAGTTGGTGCACGCCGATACCTCATTGGCGACTATGAAGTGTTCTTTGACCTGTTAACAATTTCACAAATTAGTGTTCATAATAAATTTACGTATTTTTTGTAGCTGTCATTTGTAGCTACTATTTCGTTACGATAAATAAAGATGAGCCATAAAACTTATCAATACAACCTGGATAATTATATTGTCGTTAGAAGTAAACTCGGCTAAATAGTATAGGTAATTAATATCAAGAGTACCAAAATGAGGTATTTGATGTCATAATCGCTCAATGTTTTGAGCGTGAACCCCATTAGGATTTACAAACCACATGAATAAACTAGAGTCGCCACGATCGAAGATACTGAGAACAGTAGTCAACGCCCATGGTATGTCAGAAACGAGGATATACGCAAAGACATAAAAGTACCAACGGTCAAAGGAGAAATCGGCAGGTACGCCGAAAAATACAAGGAAAGAACGGCAACTCATCCAAACCAGCTACCTGTTGAAGCGAGCAAAACTCATAGAAAGAAGATTCAAAAGAAAAAACCCCACTGACCTCGCTAAATAAATAAAATAGTGCAACTCGAAGATGGCATCCCGCTGAGGGTAGCCATCCACATGTTATTTAGCAATTAAGCTAGAAAAATTTACCAATGACCAGCTGAACAAATTGTAAAGTACAAATTAAATAATAAAAAAAGAATACATAAATAATTGTTTTCATCGAAGTATCACAAGTACACTATGAATCAATATAGTGTATATTGTATTTCCAAGTGCAATTTAACAGCGGATTAATAATATCCATATAGCTGATAATATGTGTTTTACTGGTATTACAAATAAACATCCACTTTCTCGTCCTATGCTTCCGCAGAGCCATTGTTCAATAAATAATTTTCATTTATGAAATTATCAACGACCGAATTTTACTGCAGGCATTTCAACTTTACTGGTATCAGATATTCATTGATTTAGTAACTGTTCCGTCCGCTGACTCTTCACATCAATCAGAATTCATCGCTGCGCAAATATAATTAGTCGGACCGTAATAATCATAGGGAACTGTCGCAAACTTAAGCTTTTCGATTTTACCGTTAAGGACGTTAATTGATATAAAACGCGTTCAAGTCAAGAGGTTCCTTATGGTTATTGTCCAATCAGGTAAAATATGGGAAAGTCGAATTTTTCCCATGTTCAACGGTTATTTCCACCGGCCCCAGCCAGCTATAAAGGTTGTGAAGCTAGGAAACAATTACAACGCAAACTGTTCCCGCCTCAACGAAACAGGACATACACTGACATACAAGTCCAACAGGACAGCGCAAAACCCGAAACAATACCAAATACAGAGCACGCAATAAACACTAAACACATCAGCACCAACACCTTTGGTAGTCGAAGCTACGCGCAAGTAACCAGCCAATCGACACGCTCAGACAACCAATACCACAACAACAGTAGCAACGACACTACAGAAATCAAAGAACTTCTCAAACAACCCATCAAGAACACTGAAATGCTAATCAGAATGATAAGCGAACAAAACGCAGTACTCAGATAGCAAACGCAAGGAAGGCGGGCTGTGCGGCGAACGGAAAGTATGCGAAATACTGGTGGAACCCGAAGATCGCGGAACTTAGAGCGCAGACGCACAAAGCGCTCAGGAAGGTGACGAGAGAGAGGAAGAAGAATGCCGGCAATACCGAGCCCCTCGTCAACGCCTACAAGGAGATCCGAAGGCAGTTAAAAAAGGAGATCACCCGCAGCAAAAAACAGCTTGGGCAGAATACTGCAAGATACTGGAGAGCGACCCTTGGGGCAAACCCTATCGCACGGTCATGAAGAGATGTACAAGCAAGGGACCAACCAACGACATGCCGATCGACATGGTGAAGGCAGTCCTACAGAGGCTATTCACCATGGGACACGGACCCTCCCATTACGAGGGCCGCGAAGAGGCAGAGCCCGAAGAAGAAGGAGACATCAGCCTCAGCGTCGCCATCGGCGAAGGCGATGTCGTCGATGCCGCCGGAAGAATGAACACCAAGAAGGCTGCAGGAGTCGATGGCGTGCCGGGCGAGATTACGAAGCTGATAGCGAGTCGCAGGAGCGAGCTCGTGACAAGGGCGTTCAACGGCATCACCGAATCAGGAAGGATCCCAGACTGCTGGAAGACGGCCAGAGTAATACTGCTAAGGAAACCGGGAAAGAATCCCAGTCTCCCTAACGCGTACCGGCCGATAAGCATACTCCCAGCCATGAGCAAGATCTGGGGAAAATGCTTTAAGAAGATCATCGAGAGATGCATCGGAACGGACCCGTTCCATCGGAGGCAGTATGGCCTCAGAAAGAAGAGGAGTACGGTAGATGCCATCACGCAGGTGATGAAGTTTGCAAATTTGCAAAAGTTTGAAATCTGCAAACAGAAGAGGGTAATATGCGTAATGATCGCCTTGGACATTAGCAATGCCTTCAATTCGCTCAGCTGGAAGAGCATATACGAGGAATTTAACAGGAGGAAGCTGCCATGGAAGGTCAAAAGGCTAATCGGCAGTTACCTATTTGGAAGGAAGGCCATCGTGAGCAACTAGCACGGCACGGTGGAGCACGAGGTGGTGGCGGGAGTTCCGCAGGGATCCATCCTCGGACCATTCCTGTGGAACTTGGTATACGACCGGTTGCTCGAGAGACTCGACAACATGCCAATGGTCAGAGCAACCGCCTTCGCAGACGATCTGGCCATCACGTGTTCCGTCGGGAGGAACGAAGAGGCCTCCGCCAAGGTCAACACGATGCTAAGGAGCGCCAACGATTGGTGCACGAGTTTCGGGCTCACACTGGCGAGAGAAAAGAGGGAAGTCATGCTCATCACAAGGTTGCGAGTGCCGAGAGTTGTGAAACTCAGGTTGGGCCCTTCGGACATCGAAACGGTCGACCGCATCAAGTATCTCGGAGTCATCATCGACACCAATCGGAGGTTCGGTGCGCATATCGAGATGGTGTGTAATAGAGCCGACAAGTAAATAGGAGCCCTCAGGGGAATACTACCTAACATCAACGGGCCGCCCCGTTGGCTTGTAGGCTCTACTACAATGTCTGGTAGTCCATCGTAACTTATGGAGCACCGTTGTGGGCTAGAGCAGCGAATACCGATAAGAACAGGAAAAAGCTGAAACGAGCACAACGAACGGCCCTGTGCATAACAACGACGGCATACCGTACCGTCTCCCACGCGGCACTTTGCGTGTTGACCGGGAATCTCCCGATTTACATAAAGATAAAGATGCTCGGAGAGACTTACGAGAGGAACAAGATCCATAAGTCCAGGATTGGCGCGGATGACGGCTGCAAGCTGATGGAGGAACTGGAGGCGATTCGCAAGAAGGCCCAAGAGGAGTGGCAGAAGGAGTGGAACAACTACAGAAAAGAGAATGTCACAAGGAAATTAATACCGAGTGCACTGCTATTTACCAAAAAGGAGATGGACATCGATCATCACACCATGCAGCTGCTAACGGGGCATGGGAGCTTCGGTGTCTATAGGAAGAGGATTGGCAAGAACAGCGACAGCAACTGTCTCGACTGTGGAGACCCTAACGACGATGCAGAGCACGCCCTCTTCGCGTGCCCGAAGTGGACGGACAGAAGGATCGAGTTGGAGAACGCTCTTGGCGAGAAGATAGACGTGGACAATCTGATCGCCACGGTGACCGCCAAGAACGAGAGCTGGAATAAATTCAGGCAATTCTGCAAGACCGTTGTGTGTCACAGGAGGGTGACAGCGAGGGCCTAGGAAGAGACAAGGAGGAGAACGAGAGAAACAACAACTACGCGGAGCAATGAAGCCAAGAATACAAAACAACGAAAAACTGCAGAAGGAGATCAGCCCAGTATTCTGAACTGGCTGAGAAGATGACATGAGCAGTAACCGCCCGAAGAAGTAGATACAACGGGTTATGAAAGGACAACCCCGATGACTGCCGACAGGTTTTGCCGGGGTTGTCTGTCCTCAAAGCGGAGGAAGAAGGAGGAGGGGTTTTTAGTGGGTTTGGCAACGACATCCGACCGACTCCCACATAACCCAGTGATGCGGGTCATTGGGCATGCGTAATAGCATTTTCCCCTCCTCACGCGAAAAAAAAAAGATTCAGGCTATAGCCGCATCTATATTAATTAAGAATCCATACGGCTTTTTTGTTGCAAATGACTAAAACGGTTGAAATCATGCACACCAGGACACCAGCTCATTTTGCCAGCTTATAACTTTGTGAATTTTGAGCTTTTTTCGGTTAATTTTTTATGTAATCTTAAAATATCAATAACAAAATGATAAAAAAATATTTTCCGTTTCGTTTGGACAGAGCATCAAAATCCGCCCGAAATTCATGCCTCTAGATTAGAATACTCCCTTTATAAAGTTCGCTTGGTTATATTCCACAAAGTCAACAAGTTTAGCAGCGACTATGTGCCACTTGAGAAAGCAGTCTGCGAGTTTCTGAAATCCGAGAAGAATTATCTCTGATCGCGGGACGGCATTCACAGCCGTCGCCTGTGAGGAATATTGCAATGAAAAAGGTATACAGCACGTCTGGATTAGAACTGAAATTCCGACGGCAAATGGTCAAGTGGAAAGAGTGAACTGGACGCTTATTCCTCTACTGACGAAGTTGTTTGCACCAACACCAGACAAGTGGTTCAAACACTTAGAGACAGCATAGAGGTATTTGAACGTATCCCTCGCAGAAGTACGAATGTTACACCATTTCAATTAATATTTGGAACGTAGATGAGAATGCGTGACGATCCGTAGATCAGGCAGCTGATCGAAGACAAGTGGGCCGTGATGTTCTAGGAGGAGTGAGATCAGCTACGCGTATAGGCAGAGAAACGGATCGAGGAAATTCAAGCTAAAAATAGACGAACGTTTAACAAGAGGCGTAAAGAGGCCGAAACGAAAGAGTTGAGAGTGCGTCTCGCTAATTTGGGGCTACAAACGACGGAGAAAATGCCGAACTACGAGTGCCGTTACAAGTGGCCATGGAAAATAACGATACATCACAGAAGAAAGAAATGACGATGAGGGTGGGACTGTAGATGATTAAAAAGATACGGGAGAATGCAATCAAGAGGCACGCGTTGGTTCAACATTGAAAACGGTTGCTTTGGAGATAGGGGATGATATTAATATCCTTGTTTTGACGGGAATACTTAAACGGGCAACTAAACATTTTCATTTGTTTGGTGCTCGTGGATTTCATTTATATCCGTTGATGACCTTAGTACCTTCGGGGACTGCGATAGTAGAGGAACCTCTGCCGCTTGTTTTCCCAAAGGTGACGAATGTGGATTTGGGGATGGCACGTTCATCAGGGTACTTAATTGGTCAGGATTTTCATACGAATTTTATAATCGCGATGATAGAATTTAGATATTCCACTTTATTGGCCGATTCGTTTAATGCGAAGGAATATGATTATTATATAACTTCCATTGGTGATAATTCCATGAAACTCAGTTCTGACGTTGTTTGTCAGTTGGGAGAGCAATCTTTTAATTTGTATGATAATGTTATCAAGATGTGGTTAGTTAAGGATGGTGATCTGAGGAAGTATATGTTTGGTTATGTGAAGGATGATTATGTTAAATTTGATGAAAAGAACCAACGTTTGGATACAGAATTTAGATATATTTTGGTTTCACGTAGAACGGAAGTTATGCTGAATCAACGGATTTCAGATAACATTAGAAATATTGACGTATCCACTGTTCCGTTGCCTAATATTGTTTGGGTTAACGGACCGCTTGGTTGCGGAAAGACATCGCATTTAAAACATCAGTTTGTTGTACCTGTTTACCTCAGAGACGATGATATAATTCTAACTATGACGAAGGAAGAGCCGAAGGAAATACGTGACAAGTTGATAAGAAGGTACCCGACGGTGTCAGAAAAAATATGAACGCGTGACGTCAGAACGGTTGCGTCGGTATTGGTAAATGGTGTGAAGGATGAGTATTCACGCCGGGACGATTGGGTTTTTGAATGCTTCAACATCCGCATCGGAAGTGTATATGATTGGTGATGTGAATCAGATTTCGTATATCGATAGAGACCAAATATGTCCAATTAGATATTCGAAGCCGTCGTCGATCGCTAGGGTGACGCAGTCTTAGAAATGTTCGTATTGATGTCCGATTGATATGGTTTATGCCTTGATGGGTTTATGCCCTATAAATTTTATGATGATCTTTGCAGTAGAAACCCGACGGTGAAGTCTCTGACTTATAAACCCTTTACTGAAAACGTTACTCTGATACCTAAGGAACTTGAAAACACTTTGTATTTGGTTCGCTTGCAAGCTGATAAGGAGTATTTGATACGGCAGGGTTTTGGAGCTGCAAAATCTTCTGAGGTATTAACAGTTAACGAAGCGCAAAGTCTCACTTTTAAGCATACTGATTTAATTAGGAAGAATCCCAAGCCTCTTTTGATATACGATAAAGTAGAATATTCAATAATTGCCGTATCGCGCCATACTGAGACTTTTGTGTATTACACTGATGTACCTGTAGCGGCACTCGTCGGTAAAATTCATTACGGTTTCCGTCCAGTGAACCCGATACACAAAAAATCGTGTTTACAGATAGATGAGTTTATTATAGATCCGACAACCTTAGGCGGTTACCGAAGGTTAATCAAAATCCGTCGTGATCATATGCCCTCGAGTCAGCTACCCGAAAGGCCAACAATTGTAAACAAGGTCGAGAGTTTAGCGTCCGTTGGGATGTTTTGAGAACATCTTCAAAATTCAAATCCCAACGCCTTTTGTCAACTCCGACGCATATAAATATAGCGAACAGGGTAGCGAGGCATTCTTTGTTATCGAATGAAACGAGCAGTAGCAGCTAATTCGATACTTCTTTGCACCGATCTATTCGTAATCGCGAATCAAGGCAGCAGTTGTGTTATACGACTAGTGTACACGTAGGGTATATTTTAATAAACTACATAGTTAGATATACTCTTGTGTTTTTTAACATAAATCGCTACCATACACCTCACGATAAACGAATTAACAACAGTATAAGTTGAGAAGTCAGAGAGTACGGATTGCGTTGTTGAGATAGTGTTGTTAGAGTTGTTAAAAGAGAGTTGAGAGTGTTGATTACTGGCCGGGCACTGGAATTCGTAAACTGCCCCCCAATTGGTTTCCGAATAGAACTCTTTTGCATGCTAGTACTTCGCAAACAGCTTCAAGGACTGTTCAGAATATAAAGTTGCAGAGAACGATCTCTCTGACGGATACTTTCATTATGAATCTTTGTTCGCGACTAGAATCTAGTTTGTTCCAAACAGAGGATATACGAATTTGGTCCTGCAGGTCATAAACCATAATTCCTTCCATATATCCAATGATTGTTTGCAAACTGCTCAGCAGCGTGAGCTGGATGACCGAACTTTACCTGAACATATTTGACGAACAGCACACTTCAATAACTGTAACTTCAGTAACAGTAATAAAACTAAAAGTATGTATACATTAAGATATATATTAAATATTACACATTATATAGTAATATATAACATATAATATATTAATATAATAATTTTTATGCCTTAGTTAATGCATAAAAATCCCTATATAAAAGGGGTTTAAGAGATATTTCAACTTTAATTTGTTAAATTTATTGCGTGATGGATACGAAGAATTGAATGGTGCAAGCGGAGTACATTTTTGACGAAGCCGAATTCTTTTTACATCATTATTTCCCAAGATATAAATTAAATGAAATAAATTGGATATATGTATTGAAAAGACATTTCATGTATATATTAAAAACTAAGACGTTTATTTCTAAAGTAATAAAAACTGATTCTTCCGAAGATAAAACACATAATGGTGGCCGTTTAGTTATAATTTTCATACATGCCTCTCTTCTTTCCCATCCCTTAATGACGTTCCGTAATAAATAGAAAGCCCGAATTATCACCATTTGACATCGTTCAACTGATAGTGAATTACCAAGTTAAAAAAGTATCATTTTTTTCATATTTCTTATTATATCATTATGACACGACTTTAGTCGGATTATTTAAATTCATACGATAAAATTCGTGATACTGAACTACCAGTATTCGCGAGCAACGGTTATGAAAGTTTGCCGAAATGCTCAAGAACACGTTCGCACATAGTACTCTTGAACACATGTCCAGCCTTTGGGGACCAACGTTATCAATAACAGACACAACAACCTGTATGGACGTTACACTACGTTCCAGGTAATCTTTATAAATAGGACCGATGACGATTGGATTCAGAATAAAACTAAATATAAAACTCGGGTGTTTCTCGCTCGGACATTCCATTATCGCGTGTTCGCTACCGTAACAATTCGTTTCCGTTTGCTCGTTCGAAGGTTGACAAATCTTAAACAAGTGCTAGACTGGTGAATGAATTACAGTGTATCACGTCGTAATCCGTAGGAAAGAGATAACATGCTCGATATTCCAGTTTGTAGCTATAGCTAAATAAAACATATGTATTTTCTATACATCTTCTATATTGCACGTCTCATTGAACATATAGAAAATCGCCAGTAGAACATAGATGATAATAATAATATATTTAATTCATAAATACATTGTGAAAATTATAGTGGAAAATGTAAATAGAATGTAAGCCGGAGGTAACAAAATTATATAAAACATTATTCAATATATGTTGTACAACGAATATATTATTCGTTATTTATAATATTTCATGTTTATTTCCCCTGTAAGATATTTATTATATTTCGATTATATACTCAGTTTCCGAATATTTTGCTGGTAAATTATATTATTTTCCCAGAACTTCATAATTGAATTTAATCTTACTGCTTAAAATGATTGACTTCCTTTTGTAAAAACACTCCTGACTAAATCAATCCGAACACTTTCCGTAATACTCAGATCTGATAAATGTGCGAAACAATTCAGGGTTTGAATATTTGCAGAAAGATAACAGTTTCAGTAAATTTAACTGTATCGAATATTACCACGTTGAAAGAATCTCTCCGTTCAATGCGACTAACATGTTTTCTTATCTTCCATATATTAAACTGACACATTTATGACTGTTTATAGAACTATATCATTACTAATTCTATTCACTGCTTAAATTAACATTTTGTTCTGAGAATTGCGTTTTGTTTCATTTTTCTATTACTTGCCCCGTTTTCAAATATAAATTTCGTTTAGATTAAACAATGTTTAATCTAACAATGGAGAGGTCATGACTCGGGTTCATATATGTTCCAGCTCCGAATTTATATCACAGGATGTTTCTCCTTTCTGAAGTTAAGATCGCGATAAGTATCTGTTCTTCTGTCTGTTCTAATGGAAATAAGTGATAGATGAAATAGTATGCAATAAAATACAATTTGGTCAAATACAATAGAATCTGTTACAATATTCTTCAAGGACGGTATAGTTAATCGTCAACCAACACAGATGACTGTGACATTTGTGTTCTATCAATTCCCTCTTCTTTTTCCATCTACTTAGAGCCTCATTTTTTTACATTGATTCCCATCGAGCAATCTTGTCCGAACGTGTCGTCACTTTTGAGAAAACTTGTACACGACTTCAATACGTATTCGCCACTCGGTTATTGAAGAGATTTAAGAAATTCTGGTACATTTTCCTTTAAGTATCGTCATCTCAAGAGTATTCCTATTACAGCGTGCAAATATTTCATAATGGTAATAAATACATCGAGTTCGGCAAACGTTCATATAGATAAAATTTTGGGCATCTAAATTTACTAGCGTAATGCAATGCAACATTTGCTTAAGTAGTTTCACAAAGTGAGTTGAGTTTAACAAACTGGTAGAACACTTCACAAAAAGCTTTTCGATATTCAAAATAATAGGCTCCATTTATTATAAGGAAGTTTTTATGAGGCGATTGTTTCAATAGACTCAGATGTTAGAAAGGATATTTTACAAGATCCTTAAATCCAAGCTGAAATTGCACTTATAAGCAGAGTTGTCGTTTTTATATAAGGATTTCATCCTTGAGTGAAAACGCTATATATTTTTTCACTTAAATGATCTTTTGTGTGTTGTGAGTTTGTTGTTTGTAACCACAGCGGTGAAATTTTGTACTCGTGTTCAGCAACTGGAGATCAAATTATGCGAATTGCATTTTTCTATGGAACAAAATGCAACTATGCCTCTGATAAATGTGTCATGAACAACCTACTTCTCGATAAATGTGCGGACGTGTTTAAGATATCCAATATTCGAATGTTTTTCAGATGTTCATCAACTTTATTCCAGAAGCTTTTGCATCTTACAAACTTTTCCATTGATTGCAAACTGACTGCGTACAGCTTTATTTGTGAGTATTACACAAACAAATGTTTCATTTGTTCGTTTATCCAAATTGAAACTTGATATTATTTCATATTATTGTTGCTATATTATATTGCACAATTATTGTATCAAGAGAAATATGATAAACTCTGGATATAGTTTCTTTACAGGTAAGGCGTGATTCCACATTCAAAGTATATAAATGTATTCGTTTGTGAAATAATGAAAATATCCTCTTCATTATTGGAAAACTGATGCATACTACACTGTATATTTGATAGCAATAATTGGATCCATTTCCTTCAGAAACTGTTCGCGTGGTCATCTGATTTCACATATAATACCACATGCATCTTCTTCCCGTTTCCGTCTCAAACTTTAAAACGCAAGTTTATGATTTCTATCCTTTCACTTTTATGTTTTCTTCATTTTCTTTTACTAATGATCGCTTTGTACTGGACCATTTATTACTCTGAGTACGAGTTCTCCAAACTATTCAAATTCCTCATCGTATACGTAGATATTACAAGTTCAAAATGGTTGCAGTGTCATTGGCCAATCTGCATAAAGTTCTTGACCAATATCAATATCTTTAGATTTGTTATAGATTTTTCAACATATGTTGATATATGACAAATTAAAACATATTATATAGTACATTGTCGGTTAGAAACTTCTTGTATATTCTACAATTTCGCCCATCTAGACGGATTGCTTTTTCATCGCTACGTACAATTTTCTTTTAATTTTTCTTGCATTGTATACTGTGCGCGTATCTTTATGAATTCTACACATTATTCTTTACGTTGAGACGTGAATGATATGTAACGTTGCAGTGTCGCAAATGTTTATATCGCTGCAAAATACGTTGAACGGTTTATCGCAAGATCTACCATTTTGGCGAATAAATTTTTGGCAATGCGATTGCTTTCTGCTCTTGCTTGTGTTATGTTTTATAGAACTTCTAAGCAATTATACTGTTATCTTTCCATTTTTACTAACAAATGAAGGAAGACTTATTTCCAAAATTCACTAAGGAATAAAACAATAAAATATTGAGTAGACTTATACTTTATTACTCTGATATCAAAACATGTCAATAGCAATTAATAAGAGATATAACAAGATTCTATTAGGTTTCCCTCCATAAATTTCATATAATATTAATCATATAATATTCTACAACATATGACAGCAATTTTCCCAGTACGTTTATCATAATACATATAATTTATAAAATGTATGTAACATTTCCCCTTGTAGAGCATGTTAACATTTCCCCTTGGAGTCTTTAACATGCATCATGATGTTGTCTGTATCAAATGTAATGTTAGATTGCACTATAACGAATGATAATATTACTGGAAAGAAAGGAAAATACAAGTAAACGATGTAAAAAAGTGGGATGCCTCTTGTTTAAAGCAACACAACCTCTATACATCATCTGTCGTATCAGTGCTTTTATATATGAGAATCATTTTCAATTAATTATAACCGGTTAGAATGAAATAATTACATAGCTATCATACAGAATTATTTATAACACTAAGAGTAATTTAAAATTGTACGATACGATGCGAGAAATATCTTTATGTATAAAATATCGTAAATAAAAGTGTAAGATAGTTTATATCAATGTAATCAGTATTGAACGATACTATATACCTCATTTGTTTTGGCCAAAAAAAATTCTCATGCTTGTAAAGTCAAAAATGTAGAAAGAACAATTTCCATCGTTGGAAGATAAGTCAATGATTGCATAATTCTTGGTTTTTTGTAAATAACTGTGTATTTTCGAGCTATCGCGGGGAGACGCGGTCGTTAGAATACGCGCCAACGGGAGTCGTAAATTCCCGTTACGATTAGAATGATCGACACCACGAATAGTTCGATCCCCGTATTTCGATTAAGATAATAGGGGTGATTCAGGTATGATAACACTGTGGCTCACAGAGTTAAAATTTATATTTCCAACACTTAGTATACACGATTGAATAGATAGAATCACTTAATAACTTAGCACGGTATGAGACTTAATGTTAGAAGTTAGGCGTTAGATCTTTGACTGTGGTAGGAAAATGTGAGAGATATAGGAACGGTGAGAGTTGTAGGGAATGCAGGAACTCTAGTCACCGTGAGAGACGATGGAAAACTCTGAAGCTTATTCTAATGTGAATAAGGAGGAAAGCTTGGTATGGGTGTGCCCTTTGAACGAAGAACGCGGATTCGTTGCTTACATTTTTAGTTAGTAGAGTGAGGGCAATAATCCGCGATGGAACAAACTGTTACGTCGCATAAAACATCTACATTCCAGCCTTCGCGACCGGACAGCCAACGGCCTGTGTAACGTCATTCCGACCCTCAAAAAACCTAAGGACCCACCATAGTCTTTCACTTTCACTGTATTGTATCAACATGTGTCTTCAGTCAATCCGTTTGTCCTGAAGAATTTCTTAAGCCTAAAAATATTTTCGAATCACATCTGGTTTTTAGAGAGGCCCCTGGGTTTATTAGACGCACTTAAAAACACGGAGAAAGCGGGTGCGCACCTATTAGGAAAAACCGAATAGCTATGTAACAAAACAAGCTGGTTTTTCCTATGAACAAGATCACCTACCAACCCCGATGGTAGGAAGCTTCCTACTCATCCCTTCAAGCATCAGCGTAGATCGTAACCAATCGACATCACGGATCATTACCCTCACTTTTCCTAACGAAACGTGTGAACAACGAATCCGCGTTCTTCATGCAAAGGGGCACACCCACACCGAACTTTCTTCCGTATGAACATACGAGTGACCAGCACAGCACAAAATCTAACGCCTAACGTCTAAGTCTAAGCACAACGCCAGAGGAACGTAATTCACGTCAAATATCCAAGTCGGTTCTCGGCATTGTCGAACATTCACCTCCTCTATTAAGTCCCCTACAGTGCTACGTCCACTAAGATACTAAATTCAATTATAAGAGCCTTGCTCTAGTGTGCATATGTATCTTATCTTCGTGCGACAAGTTGTTATCTATTTATACCTACTCAACAGTGTAAGTTAAGTGTTGGAAATATATAATTTATAATTCTGTGAATCACAGTATTATACTAACTGAATCACCCCTATTGTCTTAACCGAAATCAGGGGATCGATCAATTCGTGGAGTCGATTGCTATAATCATAACGGGAATTTACGACTCCCGTTGACGTCTCTCCTCGCGATTGTGTCTCCCCGCGAAATACACGAACCGTACAGCGTGAAAGCTATATTATGGATGATTCCTGAAATCTCTAAAGGAGAAGGAGGACGACGCTTTAAAAGCCAAGAACGTAAGTAACTACATATTTAGTATCCTATCCATTTAATCTTATTCTTTGCATTTTACGGTAATTACCATTAGTAGTAATAAAAGAAAAAAAATCTGACTGAAAATTTGTGAAACGTAAACTCTTCACTCTTGAAATGAGTACTATCGTTAAAATTGTGCATTTAATAGAAATCAGTCTTTTATTATTTCAAGCTTTCAAAATAATTAACACTGTCATGAAGAACTGTTGAAGTGGTTACCACTTCTGGGAAAACTCCACATCTGGTCTTTTTAGCTTTCTCAAGCGCTGAAGCCATCGACAGCATATAGACAAAAGAATAGCAGGAAGGCAGACCCTAAACAGTAGACAGGCGACGTTGGCTTCGGGATTTTCAGTTATAAGGTAACACTGCTAGCGTGCGAATCTGGATCAGCTCAAATTGTATTCCTGTATTTCACTATTAAATCAAATATATATTTTGTACCTTACACTTTATCCACGCGTTTTTCTCTCTTTATATACCGAATAACCTCAGCAGATGTAAAATGTAATACACTTAAATATAATTGGTAAAATAATATTTAGGCTAAGATTTTTAAGTTTAAGCCCTTTTACTGAATATAACGACTAGTTTTCAACTTTAACAATTTTTTATGGTCTGACGTTACGTTAGTACGTTGTGCGTGATTATGCTGGTTAGGAAGTTTTACATATTACATATTAATTATGATATTGTTATTTTTTTGTACTTAACGAACGTCTAACGAATGTTACGTAACATAAAAATTGTTTTCCTTATCAGAAACCCCCGTAAACCTGGAAATTGTACTGTGATTTATTCTTCTGCAATAAAAAATAATAGCTGTTCCGTCCGGTGACTTTTCACATCCATCAGAATCATAACTAGGACGAGGTGGCCATTCGCTACGTCAATATAATTAGTTGAACCATAATAATCAGAAGAAACCGTCGTAAAAATAGGTATGACGATTTACCGTCAAGGCCGTTAAGACCGTTCAATGGTATGAAATCTTCGAATCAAGAGCTCATATTTTATTCCTATTAGTTATATTCCTATTCTCATATTATGTTCCTTATGGTTATTGCTTAGGTAAAAAGTAGGGAAGCGTGGATATTCCCATTTTTTCCCGGTATTTACAGGGTGGGGCGAACTACAGACAGCAAGAATTTTCCTCCGCTGCATCGTCGTGAGATAGAGTGACTGGATCTACAGATCAGTCTACATCTCTGCGCTATTATAACTCAGTCAACATATATTCATTAACTATATCTACTTTTGATAACTCATCTAATTAACATATACATATGTCGGAGATGAAAGGACACCAGGGCCTTCCTTTTGGAATTCTTCGGAAAACACTCAATTTTTTAGTCTCTATAATTTAACTCCATTATAATTGACCGACATTTGCGATAGTGAGCTTGGGCTCGAGGTGACAACGTTTTACGTAATATAGGGATGAAGTAATTTTATAGCTCTGCTTAAAAGAAATAGTTGTGGCGGCACGCGACAGTAAACATTTTTTGTCCCGTGGTTCGCCACACAGAGACCCTATTCTTCGGGCAAGAGTATTACCAGATGTCGATGCATCTCCACGGTACAAGTTCAGCTAGCCCGAAGGCCCGTTATAAATCTTAAATTAGATTTAGTTAACTAAAGTCCTTCGAACAGACAAAATGTATTTGTCCCAACTACGAGAAGATAGCGGAAATCTATTTTTTAACGAACGACGCTTCCCGCTAGCAACTTTCCCTCAAGGGCGGCTAGCATCCTTTTCCAACCACAAACATAGAAATTAACCAATTAACAGGAACGTCCATTTCCCTCACTTTCCGAACAAAGGCTTTTCTCCATAAATCCGATGATTTCGTGCCCTTAGACACACCCCGTCATAGTTTTCCGCTACAGCGTCATCGTGACGGAGACACACTCTCTCGTACGATCTCATCAACGATTTGAGTAATGTTTTTACGAGCAATGATTACTCCACGTTTTAACATAGAGTCGAATTTAGACTCTGACGAAAAGTAAATTCGCCATCCCGTTGACCGCGAATTCGTTATCGAACCTGAGGCCACCGTCATTAGTGTCTAATCACCACGGTTACTTGATAACTTTGTAATACTTACGATTGTGCTAATAAACATTACCTCTATTGTATAATAACAATGGCTAATCCTAGTGAAAGTTCGTTAAACGCCCCTAACCCTATTCTTAATGTGAACCCGACAAATATATATGTATATACAACGAGCGTAAACATCTTGTCTACAATTATTGTTGGAATAAAAAGTACATTATAACCTGTTACCTCGGCGTTATGATCCATTCAATTACCTCTATTATCTTAAACGAAATAGGGAATCGATCAATTTCGTGGCGTTGACTATATTATCGTAACGGGAATTTACGACTCCCGTTGACGCACTTCCTTGAGATCGCGTCTCTCCGGCAATGGTCGACAAAACAGTAACATTTAAATATTTCAGTCATGAATAATATTTTGGACATCATATTATTTACATATATTATAAATATGTATTCATAGTCGAACAATTTTTTAATGAATTAAGAAAGAAAGACTGAACTTATGACATATGAACTGAAGTATCAGCCATAATGCAACGATAGGCATTATAAGTAAGTCAACGATTAATATAATTATAATCAGGGTATCTGTAGACCGCATATCTTAAAAATCTAAAAGATAGCTAAAATATTACTATCTAATTTTTTCTATTCAAAAACCTTCTTTTATAACGTATAGTCAGAAAGTTTATTTTCTCCTCAATTTTTTACATCTATTCAAGAGTATTCGGAATAATTTATTTAAAAATGATTTTCCAACTAATGGGTCCTTAGTTTCTTGATCCGATATAGTCTGACTGTAGAATTTCGAAAAAATAAATGTACGCTAGCAATTTATAAATTACCAAAAAAACACATACGGTCAGATTCTTTCGTTAAAATGAAATGTAAACTTGTTGTCGATGTCCTTAGTAAGGGACGGTCATATTATTTTATCGCATCATGGACACGTTGCATACAGACAACTATGATTCAACACACTGCTACCTTCCATGAAACGTTGCATAATTTGTTGGATAATTTAAATAATAGAGGTATTCGTGATCCCATTCTCAAGAGAGTTTGCTCCAACGAAGCAGATAATTTGTAAAAGCAAATACACGATATGGAAAATTGGTTTCTTTTTTCACGGGAAGATTTAATACTGTAATTACTGTAATTATTAATTAAGTGATCTGTAGGTAATTGAACACAATCGTACACTTCTGTGATTAACGTTAGATGTGAATTGGGAATTCAATCTTAACGCCAAAATTACAAAGTATGGTGTGAAATATCGACTGCGTTGTGTGTACGAATCCTAGGGATATGAGGATATCCAAATTCTTATTAGGTTACTTTTTTGTTGAATGTTTTTGTTACAAGTAATTATTTGATGCGAACAATATATGTTTGCGTATATGACTGCAATTTCATGTATACACTGTTATCTTCTTACACTATTTTGAATTTCGTCCAATGTATCTCAGAAAATAGAAAATACACAGTAATCTGCAAGCGATCACAATGTATCTCAACTTCTGACAATAAGTGCATTTCAAATTTATTTTTATTGCTCAATTCTAGCCTATATATCAGACTTCCAAGAGCTTGAATTATCAAACAGATTTCGGATACGGGATAAAATAACACATTTAAGTTCCCCAGACACGAAACAAGGGAGATATAGTTTCAGGTTCCGCTGTTGCTATACCAACGAATAAGAGGAATAATGAAAGGGTAGGCCTATTAATTAATTCAAAATCACGTACAACACGTTGAAAATTGAAAGAGTGCAGTTCCTTACATTCATACCACAGGAGAACCATATAAATGAGATTGTAAAAGGTACGTAAGAGAAGAACTTCCCGCAAAACTTCTTTAAAGAACTAGTTTTAAAATCATTCAGGACAAAGTTGTTAAAAAGGACAGATTCGAAATTAACCATCTTCAACAAAACAATAAAAAACTCGACACGTTTATCATGAAACTATAGCTTGGAAGTGTGATAATAAGTCTGTTCCAGAGGCACTATATGCTCGGCATAGATATACAGGAAATCCTACAGACTACAATACAAGAACTCGAAGAATCGATTACACGTTGAAGTGAACTGCAACAGTAAAAGAGTAGAATACGGTGCGTAAAGTGTGTTGGGCAATCACGCTTCGAACTAATGCCCGATAAACAGATGTACAGTTGCGAGCCAGCAAACAAAGAACAGGAAGTCAGACCATATACAGAAGTTACTCGATTTATTTAGAAGTCAAGAAGCGTGCTGAAATGAGACAGCAGCGGAAGAAGAGTAAAATAAAATCCTTCGTCAACTTCGTAGGCCCGCCAAAGAGCTTCACACGTTTTCACTCCTTTACGAACAATCCTCCTGGTCGATGTCCCTTATCTGAGTAAAGCGCACGTGGAGTATGAACAACATGGTGATCCTGATGGACAGCATAGATACCTTCACGGAATTGTTCCATGTTCATTTGGCGGAGATGAACGCATTATTGCTAAGATGGCACGGATAAACTCTGGCAGATTTATCACAAGTAACTTTGGACGTCTAACAAACTTCGAAATTGCGAAATCCAATACCAATCCGCTTGTCTCTAATAATCGCAGGTTACTGCTGCTGCAGTCCCTGCAAGCTCACTCGTTTGAAGTGGTCCAGCTGGCAAAGACGAAGCTCACGGAGAGGCATAAGGTTTTGTTCAGTGATCTTAGTTTCGAAAGGGTGTGACGACTTGAACTCGAAGTTCGGGAGCGGAACGGTTTTATCATTCAATTCATTTCGATTAGCATGTCATTTAACTTTGAGGCGATAGTCACTAAATACGTACAGACAAGGGGAAAATGGAGCTTTCAGTTGTTGCAATAAACCTAGCAAACAACGCGGCTTTTTATATATTCTATTTTCGTTGCAAGCTCTTAAGCTTGTGTCTTGTCACAACGTCTTTGCCGAAGAATGAGACGCGCTCATCGAAAAACGCTATGTCCCCTGCTATGTAAATTCTTTATCCCCGGTGGTGGTTATAACGCGAGACACGTTCCTTGATGCAGCACGTTAAATAGTAACAGAGACGAGAACTTGTGACACTGGTTTAACGAGTAACAGGTCCTTCAGTTCAATGACACTGATTTTGATGGCATTTGATTTGTTAAGGCGCAGTCGTTCTTGGATTTGGTACTCGCGGAAAAGCTGGATATTTTTCTGCACCCAGCTATCAGAATTTGATATCTTTGTTCACGAGGATAAGAATACTGAGATAACTGTCAATAGCACACAGTCAACGGAAGTAGAGATTGTTCTCCAGTCCATAAATAATAATATTTTTTCGGCCCTAGAAGCCTCCATTCTAGCTCTCAAATGGAATTTTAATTGCGTTGAGAGATATCTGAAATCCCCCTTCGGAGGTTTGTTTCAAGACAAACACAGAATCTTCCGCATTTTAAATCGGCCGAAGAAGCGCTTCGGCTCACTATGTTACCCTATTCCGTCTTTCATAGAACACGGAAAGTGCTACAAAGCCATAAAAAGGCGTATCAGGAAGGCCCCTGATAGATTCACGAGTTCTCTAGATCCAAAGAATTAAAGATTCCAAAAGTATGCTCCCGCAAGTTAGACGAGTGATAGGCAACAGGGCTAACCACGTGATCTTCGCCCTCACTTTTTCTTCAGATTCTTACCGTCTTCCACAGTTGAACATCCTCCTCGCCTAGTGTGACAGAGCAAAAGCTGCATCGTTACACCACTACACTTTGATATGTGGCACCCAGCCCCATGAGGCTTCGGGAAACTTTTCCGACAACTTAAGCATTTTCATTCTATGGGGGCTTACATGTGATGTTGAACGAGGTGCCTGTCCAGGTCCGACAGAGTCATGAAGAAAAGGTGAATTTCCCTTTTCTCGCAAACCGGACAGGCAACTTGATTGCCGACGAGCGGCACCATAACTTCAAAGCTCATAACCGGGGACATAGCCTGGTCGTCACCAGTGGTCCCCTCCAACGCGGATAAATCCGCCACAGCGCCTCCGGGACCGAGAGGCGTTACGTCCGAGGCATCATCTTCAAAATTATCGAATTTTGTACAATGATTTGTAATCTATTCGACGGTCCAATCCGTAAACAAATGCATATCCATTAACTGTCCGGTCGTCAACAACATGAAGGAATAGTTCCTTGAATAACTTTATTACTCCATTTCCTCACGGCAGCCGTTCCGGTAGACCGTCAGATAGTTCGTCTTCCGCTCCTACATCGCCGCACTCCTAAATTATAAACCGACAAACAAGTAGAGATCATGACGTCTCTGCTGACGCCGGTTCCCCAGAATTTACTAGTAACGCGATGAGACGCCAGGAATAAACGTGTTCGCAACACGTGCTTCTGTTATTCACGATTGTGTGCCGTGACATCGTTTCAAATTATAAACTGTTCTTTGAATAGGTCCTTAATTACTATTGTGCTCGCGTGCTATTTCATCACTTTAAATTTGTTAAACTTTTATCACTCGTTACAAAAGCACTTGTTATTTGTATGAGGCGAAGCATACTTTGCCCGGTCTCTTTTCTACCGCGCGATAAGCTTCGTGAATCTCACAATACGACTGGGGACAAATTTTGAAAGTGTGTGTCGAAATGTGTGTGATTATCTTCTCAGATCCCCAAATTTCATAACCTTGAAAATTCAAATCTTCGTTGAATTCGGATCGCTGGAACAAAGCCTGTACCTTCACACGTGGAAACGGCTAGCAACCGCTCCGTCTCCGATGTCTCAGGGAATTATTTCATGTCGGTAGTTTCATTAACGATTCAATTTATGTTTCTGAATGGGAAAAGGATATCAGGTCTCGGTATTTCCAACGCAGCACCAATATAGTTCCCGCAAAGATACACATTCTTCTTCTCCTTGATATTCAATGATCTCTTGAACCTGCATGTTTTCCTAAGTATGGAAGATGAGGAAAGTGGTTTCCTTGCTGGGAAAGGATAAGAACAACTCAAATCAGGAGGCACAGGTCAATAGGTTTGCTGTTTGCAGAGTATGCATTAGTAAGGTCTCTGACAGGGTGATACAGGGACTCATATCTTCCCATTCTTTCCGTTTAGCATTTTGGCTTTCGGGTCAAATACAGTAAGGGGTCCACGCAACAATAAAATTTGTGTTTGACGTCTGCTGCTAGAAAGACTCTCCTCATAGACCTAGAACGGCCTTTTGACATGTGTCGATCGTGCGATTTGGTGTAAAAGCTGCTACGATACGGATTCCTTAAACATTTAGTTCAGGTGATTTGGTCCATAACCTTCGGAAGCTGTCTTATTGGAAATCGCAAGCTATAATGTCGTCTTCGGGGTGGATAACAGACTGCATCAGGGTACGTTAGGCACTTCCATCCTGTTAAATTTGTATTTTAGTAATGCTTTGAGCCTCCTCCATCTCAATGGCGATCTTAACACATGTGCGTTGGTATTTGCTGATGATTTCCTGATCTACGCGGCGGCAATGTATTTGTCAAAACTTACTTCGAAGTACAAATGTTTTCGATCGAATTAGGGTTTACTGTGGTAATTGAAAGTTCCGTATAAATATTAGAAATAGCGAGTCTATCCCTTTCGGCGTGTGCATGTCCAGACATTTTAATTTCAACCGTGATGTCACTCGACATTCTCGCTGGTGTCTTATCACCGGCAATTGCACCTATCCGTTCCGCATAAGAAAATGGTCAAATATCTCGGTATATATTTATATTGCAAATTACAGATTACACAGCATATTGAAAGGAAAACGTAAAATAAATCAGAAAAGACTTTATAGCGAATAATGGTTCGTTCTTCTCAAAGTATCTCTGGGTGAAGTGTAGTCTTCCGTTGTAAAAATTGCTGGCAATAATTCTATCCCGACTTATGCCTGTCAGATTTAGTTCAATGTCATAGCGAACCAGATGCACCAGCTCAGGGTTACCGAGATTAGGGTTACCGAGATTCGAACACATAGTGAAGCTCGGTACCCTGAGGAGTGCATTAAAAATAAAAAGCTGAAGCATAAAAACATATCGAACAACTGAGGATTAATTAGCCGGCCACTTTGGAGGACACCGAGAAGACCAGCAAAAGATTAAAGCGAGAGTCAAGGAATGGGGCGAATAAGGAATTCAGAGCCTAGGGGTCGAACATTATCATGGGCAAATAAGACTATAGATGTGACGTGCAGAAGATGCCATGTCCAACCGGAAAGCCTAGAACATGTTCTAGCGTTATGTAATAACGGACATAGTGTATAACGGCGTTAGATAATCGGTATAAGCAGAAGTTCGTGAAAGGAGTGAAAAACGACAAACCGATTCTCATTGTCGACGTCACCGACCGCTACGAGAACAGAGATTACTTCCTTTGTAGCGGCACTCAACGGTAAAATTCTTTACGGTTTCCGTCCAGTGATGCCGCTACACAAAAACCGTGTTTACCTATAGATAAGTTTATCATAGATCCGACAACCTTAGGCGGTTATCATAGGTCAATTAAAATCCGTCGTTTTTGTCGTGATCATATGCCTCCGCTTCGACTACAGGAAAATCAAAATGGTAAAGAAGGTCGAGAGCTCAGCGACCGTTGGGATCATTCGAAAACACCTTCGAAAGAAAGACCCCGACGCCTTTTGTTAACCCCGACGGTTATAAATATAGCGAATAGGGAATCGAGGCAACCTTTTGTCATGGAGTCATACGAGCAGTAACAGTTAAGTCGATACTTCCCCCGCGCCGATGTATTCGTAATCTCGAATCAATCCAGCAAGTTGTGTTATACGACTAGTGCACACTTAGGGTATATGTTCAAAAATAATATCGTTAAATATACTCAAGTGTTTCTGAATCCACTATCGCCTACCACCACCTCACCTTAAAGCGGAGAAGGAGAAGGTCGACAAGTACATTCCATGCCTGAACCAGCTAATAGCAAAATACAGTGTGGATAGTAAAGAGATTTTTCCCGCGGTCTTGGGTAGTAGAGGGGCTATTGCACTAAAAACCATTGAAATTTTAATGGAACATAATACCAAGGAAATGGAAAATGAAGACAATTGTTATGAATACTTTAAGTAGCTCTATAGAGGTGATCGCTGTAATTTTAGATGTATGAGAAAAATATTACTTATATATATATAATTATTTCTTTTCAATATTAAATTATTATTGCTATTAATTTATTGACTATTATTTATTAATTTAGATATCATTAACTACATCTGATGACTGATAGCCGAAGACGAAACTAATCAGGAATGGAGCAAGCATATCTGCGGCATATGCCCCGTTTTTAACAACCTTCTCACGCATGACCGACCACCGAGCCTTAGTTTCATTAATTTCAGTCACAGTTTCCACTCAAAGCAAAACACACGCAGCCGCGCGGAAAAGAAAGTCACATCAGATACAGACGAACAGCAGTGGAAATTTGAAAATTTCCGTGATGGATGATCCACAGATCAGAAACTACGGTACCTTTATGCGGTATCTTCGTATGGTATCTACTACTCGCAGTTTAAACCATGCCGCAGCTATTCGGGAACTAAGCCAGCATATCTTCGGAATATCCTGCGTTGTTATCAATTTTACCTCCCAAGAGAAAGCACTCAATACCGACCACCGACCCTTAGTTTGAATAATTTCAGTCAAATGTTCCACTCAAAGCAAAAAAAAGACAGCTTCGAGAAAAAGAAGTATAGTTCAGATACAGACGGACAGCAGAGGAGATTTGAAAATCTCCGTAATGGATGCTACACTGTTCCTAAACTACGGTATCTCTTATGCGGTATCTTCGTACGGCATTTACTATTCGCAGTTTAAACCATGCCGCAGCTATTCAGGAACTAAGCCAGCATACCTTCGGCATATCCTGCGTTGTTATCAATTTTATCTCCCAAGAGAAAGCACTCAATACCGACCACCGACCCTTAGTTTGAATAATTTCAGTCAAATGTTCCACTCAAAGCAAAAAAAAAAAAAAATAGCTTCGAGAAAAAGAAGTATAGTTCAGATACAGACGGACGGCAGACGACGTTTTAAAATTTCCGTGATGGATGCTCCACTGTTCCTAAACTACGGTATCTTCTATGCGGTATCTACTTACGATATTTATGGGAAGCAGACTCGATGTCTGGGTGACACCAGACGGTATCTTACGCGTTTGAAGACTTCTGTAATGGCCAATAGTGGGGAAGTTCATTTTCTTTTCGTCTTCGTGCATCTCTTTATGAGTGTTCAGAATAGTTCACAAAAAATTATTTCTTAATTCATGGAGCCTTGATTTAGTGATACGATGTAGCTTCATTCCGGATTTCATAAAATGATAAAGATATAGAAGCGTGAAATTTGTTGAAGAATACAAACTTCAATGTGATCCACGCGACACTTCAGAGGTAGTAATATAGCGGATGTTCCTACTCTATTATTAGCTTATGGAGCTATTTTTTAATAGTTTGAAATCGAAAATCTATTGGACTTACAAGTAATAATGCAACTCTTGTGTAGAGAACCAATAGAACAAATAGAACTGAGTTGGTATCAGTTGCTGTGCAAGATGTGAAAATTGTAGAAATACAACTACATAACTTTTACGAGAACAGATAAACGTTTGAGGCTTGATTTTCGCATACATTTCGAAATTAAGAAAAGTTATATTTCCACAAATCTTCAAGTTCGTATACGCAATTGTATATAAATATGTAGCAGCACATGAGCTAGAGAACAATTTGAATCACGTTGTTGTTTTTCCGCGGAGTATCAACATCGTTACGACATATGTAATATAATATAAATATAATAGGACATATATAATATAATAATAAATAACCTCTGAGCAAAAGAATATCGCCGTTAAGTGCAACTGTCAAACAAAGGCGAATTTAAATTTTCCGGTATACTTCCGACCAGTATAAATAAACGAACGCGATCGTGAAGTCACCAGTTTTTCAGTCTCAGTCTGGGCCGATTTTAATAGCGATCAATACATAGTCTTAGCGAATCAGTTAGTACCGAGCGTCTTAGCGAACATTCTCTGTATCTAATATTTTAAAATATATTTGTCGGTTTTCAATACCAAGATATCTCGTCATTTAAAACACACCACCAAATCATCCTCCACAGCCCAGTTACACGGGTCACTGGATATGCGTAATAGCATTTTCCGCCTCGCGAAAAAAAAAGAAAAGGCAATATGTATGAGATACAGGTGACCGATTGCCGAGGCGAACTGGTAAAACGGTCAACGTGGAAATTCGTACGTGATTCAGGCATAAACAACAAAAGGGGCAGCCAAACACACGTTCTCAGGACAAAAGGTGCTGAATCTTAGTTCAAGATCGAGAACACAAAAGGCAATTCAACCAAGAGGGAGCCATCGTGAAAATGGGAGAATAGCCTGCTGCGCGCAAATCCTACCGATGAAAACATCAGTGACTGATGCCAAATGTCACACTCAAGAAAACCAGGAAGTCGAAAGAAGCGCGTGAATAAATAAATATAATAAATATAATAGATAAATTCTATATATTCACATAGAAACGCGCATACTACTGGGCAACAGTTCACATCAATATTTTCTTGCCACGCGTCCGATCTACGAGTGTGAAAACATACCAACAAACGATATCACATCAAAAAGAGGAGATGTTATGTTCGCGCAACGTATTTTCATTCATATTTATTAAAGGATAGTACGCTCGATTTAGACTGTGGAGAACTTGGGTCCAACGCGAAGCAGAAATCCTTTAAACGAAAGTCTCACGAACGTCTCGATTTCCTCTTATTCGGCAATAGTACTTTTTCCCCAACTTCTAAGGTGTGAAGTGGATAGTAAGAAAGGTTAGACGGGTTCAGTTGGTCAACAGATTAACTACGAGAAATCTCTGCAAAATTGGATATCGAAATCATACGCATCACCGTCTTTAGTGACTATGCGACATTTTTAGTGACATCGAATTGCTATTAAACATTATTTCACATTACCTTTTGACCCTCGGTGAAACATATGGTCAGAAGGATTAGATTCTTGGTTCGTCGCAATCGAAATATAACTTCAATTTCATATCCTTTTTGAAATGTCACTGTTTTCTAAGATAGAGTCTACACGTAGATACCGTTATGATTACACTAAACAGTCACAAGCCATAACTCATGAAGTATATAGTATGTCCATTTTAAGGATATACGCGCTATTATTTCTATACATATAAAAAATAGGGAAGAAAGTTTCATATAGAAATTGAATGGTATCAAGGGGGCTTGTATTCCTGTTATTAAGTGATCCAACCCATGAGCGGCAATCGGAATGTGAAATACAAATATCGCTAGAAAAGTAACAGCATACACAAAGAAATTCGTTTCGAGAGGTTTCAGTAGCGCTTTATTTTTTTCCGTTCAAGCAGCGTGCAGATGTGGCCGCAAGAGGTGCGAGTTAGAGTATAAGCAGACGATAATACAGAGATCGCTGTGACGATTTAGTTTCATTTTATACAAATTATAAATGGAAAATAACGAGATGGGCAACTCATTTCAAGTGTGAAAATGAAGTTAAGAGAGCAGTGAAGTTGTGTGTCACAGGTTTACTAGAAGTACCCAGCAGAATTCTTCGCTGACGGAATGAAGGAACTTGTCACGCGTTGCCAAATATGGATTGATGCAAACGGCAATTATATCGAAAAATAATTAACATATTTTATAATGTGAAATAATAATAACGTGAAAAAGAATTGTTTGTGTTGCTCGATGATTCGGTTAAACGAAATAATGTCAGCATCCATATATCTTTTGTGCGTTCATATCTACAAAAGCGAATTATATACATGAAAACAGGGGCTTTTAAACAGGCGGATTTTTCGGCTATATTCTTATACTACAATATAAATATACATAACAATAAACATAGTTAATAACTATATCAAAACAATATATATAAACAATATATACATACGTTCACCGCGGAAAGTATGCCGACATCCTACAATATGACCTGTTTGATGAGAGATTCGGATATAAACGAAAGGTTCGTCCTTCCGAATCGGTTCTTTGTTGTTATTGTTCTTTTTTTGTAACCAACTAATCAGCCGAAACTCGTGTTTTGTAAACAACAGTGATGTAACCGATATCCTAACATTTCATATCATATAAAATGGTATTAACCTATTTATGTCGAAAAACTGTTTGTTTCGATTATATCTTACGTTTAATTTGTCGTATGAAAGATAAGCATAGGACACGAAGTGGTATTGTGTTTATGTTGTAACAAACGAAAAACAATGACAACGTAAACACAAGAGTACCGTTTCGCGTCCTTACTTGGTTTTCATACGACAAATTCAAGTTAAGATATCCGGTGAATTAACATAGAAAAATTGAATGTTTTAGACGATTTTATAGATATCAGACTCGGTACATTATTTAAATCGTATCCATATCTAATTGTAATAACTTGCAACAGAATCTGAGAACTGAGATTTGTTTTTTTTCATTCCTAATTTTTGGTTAGTAAATAGGAAAGATAACGAATGAATATACTGTACCACTTTTCTTAAATGAAAGAATGCATTTTGCGATTACAATGCAGATATTATAGCAAATAATACAGCAATAGTAGAAAATCAAAAAGAAGTAGGGAAAAAATTTACCGTAACAGCATGGAAAAGAATTTACGAAGAACTGTATCACTGGAATAAACTTCTTTGTGTATCACGATGTACGTCAGGGAAGAATTCTTAAACAAATTTAAAAAAAAATTACTATCTATCAGATAAATACAATACGAGATTCGAAGAATAATTAATATTAACAAAAACATAATTATTTTATAAGAACATAATATTCAATTATAGAAATAATTATGCGTTAAGTTCTGTTATTGGTAACCATCATCGATGACCGACTTCATTTTTGGTTCTGAATAAGCATTATCTTTCATGAAAACATTTTTTAGCGAAAAAAAATGAAATAGGAAGAACGACCTAAGTTTTATATAAAAAAATATAATCGATATGTTTAAATAAAACTAAAACATAAATATCTGTCGGGTTGGCGTTACGATTAGAGTTAGGGTTAAGGGCGTAAACGAATCCCTATTGACACTAGACGTGATCACTATGCAATAGAGGAGATATTTACTAGTGCAAACATGACCATGTTGGAATTGGACAAGTAATCGCGATAAATTGATACTCGAGAAGCTAATGACAATGATCCTAGGCTCAATAACGAATCCACGGTCAACGGGATGACGAACTCTACTCTTCTTTAGCGTCTAAGTTGTACTCAATGTTAATGCGTGGGGCAATCACTACGTATCCGAGAGTTACTTGAATCGTCGTCGAGATCGTACCGGAGAGTCGTTCTCCATCACGGTAACGCTGTCGAGGAAAACTATGACGGGTGTGCCTAAGGGCACGAAATCATCGGATTCGTGGAGAAAAGCCTTCATTCGGAAAATGAGGGAAATCGGCGTTACTGTTAATTGGTCAATTTCCATGTTGGTGGTTAGGGAAGGGTGCTAGGCGCCCTTAAGAGAAAGTTCCAGAAGAGGAAGCGTCGTTGGTGAGAAAAATAGATTTCTCCTATTTTCTCGTAGTTGGGACGAGGACTGTTTGTCGGTTTGAAGGACTTTAGTTAAACAGATCTTAAGATTTATAGCGGGTCCTCGGGCTAGCTGAACATGTACTGTGGAGACGCGTCGACATCTGGTAATCATCTTACTCAAAGAATAGAGTCTGCGTGTGGCGAGCCACGGGACAGAAATCGTTGAAACGCTTACAGTCGTGCCCCGTCCTAAGTATTTCTTTTAAAGATAGCTATGGGGTTACTTCATGCCTTTGTTAGACAAAACGTTCATCCCTTGACCGCGGCTACGTTCGGCGACTGGTTGTCGCCTCGAGCCCAAGCTCACTATCATAAACCTCGAACAATCGGAGCGACGTTTGTTTAATCTAAATTACGACATTACGGTATTCCCGAGAATCCAAGGAGAGGTTCCGGTGCTTTTCCATCTCCGACATATCTATATCGTCACTCTTACGTTAATATAAATGTATAAATGTAAGTAGTGTACATTAGAGACGAAGGATATAATAAAAATAAGAAAAAAAAATAAATAAGAAAACTTATTTATTAGTAAATAAGAAAACGAATTAAAACTACGACTTACTTCCACATGTGGAATAGTCTATCTGGTTGCCGCATAACCCATCCTAGAGACAGAACAAAATTATTAGATTAAAATAATCCACAGAAAGTTTTTAATTCATAAAATTTACAAGTATAAAGTATTTGTCCTGAATAAATCCTTTTTATAGAAAATTGCAAGTCAACTTTCGAATAACTAGATTTTATATTTTATCTAGCAAGTAGCACTTCTTACCAATTGCACAAACACTTGCTAAACACGAAAATCGTAACGTTTAAATAGGTAACTATTCCGTAGCACGTCCACATTATCGTGTTTCTAATATGAAAAACCGTTGAACGATACTGTTCCTCATAAAGGCAGATTCGTACTGCTTGTTCATTGTCTATGCTCCTAGACTATAAGCGAATCCTGTACGCTGCGCAAATGTCTCTGCGCCGATTATGTAGGGTTGTTCGAAAAGTGTCTTTCCTTCACAGACACGTCTTTTGCAACAACACATCTTTATACAAACATAAAACCTAATGTCTCAAATGTTGTGATTTTTATTGTGATAAAACAAAGTGGATCGCACGTAATTCGGTAAAATAATATAAAACGAAAGATGTTGTGCATGCATTATTTCCTTATATAACGAAACAAATTTTTCGGACCACCTAATATTTCAATTTTACTACGATGTAATAACGACTTTACATCTTGAAATCACTATTACGCTGCTGATTTTTATATAGATATTATCTATCAAAGTGGATAAAATATGTAAATGCAAAATATATTCAAACAACGTAATAATTGTACAATATTTTGCAGGAAATACTTAATTTAATGATTGTTTTCCTGTGAAGCATAAGTAATGCTAGAGATATTTGGCAAAAAATGAAGGCTATATCTGCAATTGCCACTGAAAAATGTGTAACTACTACACACATACGTAAATATAATACATGACATAAACCGCTACAGTGCTTATAGCTATATCGAAGAAGATACAACAACTCCTTCGTTGGCACTGTACCGCATCTCGGTTTTAGTTTCCGAGATATTCGCAGAAAACTGTCACTCTTACTGTAACACTACATGTATATCTCTAACAGATTCGCAAGCATAGCTGACACGTTCGCCGCTTTGTTCGTCGTGTTGCTTGGCGATTTGTTTATTTACATCCATCAGAAATTGATGTTTTTGTCTTTGAACTTTACTTTCCGAACCTAACAATAATTAATTATCTACAACTGCGTATTCGGGACTAAGAATCATTGCTGATGTTGACTAAAATGTATTTACCTTCAAATAATAACAATAAATTACAAAGCTCGATATAAACTGTAATTTAAAAGATTTAGATTATTCTAACCTAACTCATACTATTAATAATAACAACTTTTATTACGAAGTTCTGCAAGCGGCTATAATTCGAAGGATCCGTGAAATACCCAAGTTCGCCCAGTCTTCGTTTATATATTGCATGTAAACGGAAGATGAGAGTTAGGTTTACATTAGCTTCCTAAATCCGGTCACCGCAAAGTAGTTGATAAACAATACAAACATATACGGTGCCACAGGCACACAGTTATATGTATCGTTCATCGTGGTGGTGATACCGACAGATCCTTGCAAAGATCTCGCAAAGTGAGGCTTGGGAAAGGTTGATTAATACGTCAATTTCTACGATATAGTGAAAAATCACCGAAACCCACGCTTCCAGCAGTTTTCTGTAATAAGCAAATTTTATTCGTTATTCCTTCTTCAATTGACTACCGATTTTAGGATCCTGATGTACAGAGCATCTAAATTTAACCTATAAATGCGAATTGCACGTAAACTGTCCGCGTGCAGGAAATACGTTGAGGCAGGAATTTAATGGTTTCGCGGATGTAATTAGTCTTTCTGTAAATAGACGTATAGGGGTCATATGAAGGTAATGTGCGCTTAATTAAATAGAATCATATAATTTTTAATGCGCTAGTTGATTCGTTTTGATATTTCCTATAAAAAATGAATAGATTATACATGCGAATTCTATAGAAGTTAGAACAACAACCGACGGTTTGACTTTTCCTGTGTTTACTACGAGTCGGTCGAACGATATAAATAGAGAAGGGTGGGTATTTGGGGAGGAGAATAAAACGGGACTTCGAGAAGCGAAGATGGAGAACAAAGAAAAAGAAAGAGAAGAGGGATTGGAAGCGGAGAATTTTTAGGAGTTACGGAAGAAGACTTAGAAAATCGATTCTTGAGTTTTCACGAATCGATCGTCTGATTTCTATAAATATTACAGCATTACGAATGGATTTTCTCCACACTATGCCGTTAAAGGTTATTCTCCTTTATCTCCATTAAGGGGCTATTCTAGTCTAGAGGCATGAATTTCTGGCGGTTTTTGAAGCTGTGTACAAACGAGACAAAAAATATTTTTACTATCCAAAAAAATTTTTTTTAAACGGCCGCCATTTTGTAAAAAAAATTTTTTTTACTTCTCCAAGGATCATGCTATAGCGGTGAGGCGATGTGCGTGATAGGTATAGAAGAATCACTCGGTATTGTTTAACAATAACTGTTTATTTGCTTGTGTTCGTGGTATACACTAGCGCGCCGAAAGCACGGTACAATTATCGGTTCAAGATTACAAGTTCAAGCTCGGCGCGATACTTTACGCGGTGGTTCGAGTCGAGACGATTGCACAGATGTCGAGATATTCAGATTCGCTATTACGTACGACTGCGGACGAACAATTCAGATAGGCGTCTTCCGACTTGCCTCGCGGCACGCGATAGAACAGAATGAATTTGTGTCGCGATGATGCTCCTTAGGAAAACTGTGTTTGGGTGTGCCTAAGGATACGGGATCATCGGATTCGTTAAGAAAAGTGTTAGTTCGGAGAGTGAGAGAAATGGACGTCGCTGTTAATTGGCTAAATCGTGAGTTGGTGGTTGGAAAGGGATGACGACTGCCCTTGAGAGAAAGTTGCTAGCGAGGAGCGTCGTACGTGAGAAAAAGCAGATTTCCCGTAGTGGGTGGTACGTGTAGGGACTATTGAGACAAAGACTATTTGTCCCTTTAGAGAATCTTAGCTGCATGAATCCTAAGATTTATAGCGGGTCCTTAGGCTCGCTGTAAATATTCGGTGAGAGTGTATCGACATCTGGCAATCATCTGTTCGAAGGGTAGAGTCCTTTTGTAGCGAGGCACGGGACAGAAACCGTTGGGAAGTTTGCTGTCGAGTGCCGTTACAGCGGCATCTATGTTAATTAAGAATCCGTTCAGCTTTTTGCTGCAGTTGACCAGAAGGGTTCAAATCATGCACACCAGGACACCCTGTTTTTTTGGACCCCCCACTTTGACAGCTCATAACTTTGTGAACTTTGAGTTTCTTTCTTTCGATTAATTTTTTATGTGATCTTAAAATATCAATAAAAGAAAGATAAAATACGGAGAGTAAAAATATCTTTTAGAATTTGGAGGAAAGTACATTTGCTATCCCGTTGACCGCGGATTCGTTATCGAACCTAGATCATTGCCAGTAGCATCTCAAATATCTAATTAACACGGTAACTTGTCAAATTCTATAATAATCATATTTGTATTAGTAAATATCTTCTCTATTGCATAACAAAAACGTCTAATCCAAATGAAGATTTGTTACACGCCGCTAACTCCAATCATAATGAGAATCCGACATATATTTATATACTTTAGCTAGTCTTTAGTTTGTAACACTCCTTCCTTCCATTGACGTGAACGTTCTCTCTGACTTTGTTTTTCCATTTGTAGGAAAGATAAGCCTTGAAGAAGAATTTTCCAAATAAGATTAAATAACTAAAGTAGATGGCGAAACCAAATATAAAATTTTTACGCATAGTGTGGCATTCAAGTCCACAAATAATATATATGTCGGAGATGAAAGGACACCGAAGTCTTCCCTTTGGAATCTTGGGAAAATCCCTTAGCATTATAATCTAGATTCTAATCATAGCCGTAATTAAGCAATTGCCGTCGTTCAATCCGATTGTATTTGTCCGAGATTTGTGATAATGAGCTATGGCTCGAGGCGACAACCAGTGGCCGCGGTCAAGGGATGAACGTTTTGTCTAATAAAAGTGTGGGTTAACAGTATAGCTCTCCTAAAAAAGAAATAGTTGTAGCGGCACTCGACTTCAAACATTCCAACGGTTTCTGTCCGGTGGCTCGCTACACGCAGACTCTATTCTTCGGGTAAGATGATTACCAGATGTCGAGGCATCTCTACAGTAGATGTTCAGCTAGCCCGAGGACCCGTTATAAATCTTAAGATTTAGTTAACTGAAATCCTTCGAACAGACAAACAGCTCTGGTTCCAACTAGGGAAAAATAGGAGAAATCTATTTTTCTCACAAACGATGCTTCCCGCTGGCAACTTTCCCTCAAGGGCGGCTAGCATCCTTTTCTAACCACCAACATGGAAATTGACCAATTAACATCAACGTCAATTTCCCTCACCTTCTGAACGAAGACTTTTCTCCGCGAATCCGATGACCTCGTGCCCTTAGGTACGCCCCATCGTAGCTTTCCTCCGCAGCGTCACCGTGACGAAGAGTCACTCTCTTGCGTACGATAGCATCGGCGAGTTAAGTAACGTCTCTACGATCTGTGAATATTTCACGCTTCAATATATATTCCAACTTAAGTCTTGACGAAAATAATACATTCGTCGTCCCGTTGACCACGGATTCGTTATCGACCCTAAGATCATTGTCATTTGTGTCTAATCACCGCGCTTACCTGACAATTCTGCAACATCCACACTTGTACTAATAACCATATTTGTACTAGTAAATATCTTCTCTATTGCATAACCACAATGTCTAATCCAAATGAAAGTTCGTTACACGACCCCACGCTAATCATAATGTGAACCCGACATATATATGTAATATCATAAAAGAGAGAGGTGTACGTTTTGTTACGCTGCGACGTTTTAGTATAGGTCGCGTTTCTGGTCGTCGCTCGTTGTCCTGCAATGTCGCAAGCGGATCGTCTTGTCCGTCCTACGAGGGACATACAATGTATCGACGAGCACATCCAAGAAGCGACTTCCAGAAACGTCGATTTCGGCCGTTAGTTTCAAAGGAATGCGGCATATGTGATCATAGGCGCGAACGGTGGCGTGATCCGTGCGTAGTGGGGGTCGAGAAGACTCGAGGCTCACCGAGAAGACCAAGAAATGATCTAAGAAGTGTAGTCCTTGTTGAAGATTCTAAGAGCACACGTCGAGAGGACGGATGTATAAAGCCGCTAACCCGAACGAACACGTTGACATTGTTTATCATTGAATAATCTGTCACTCTTTATCATTATATTCATCGTTATTAAATACACAAACTATACCAACTTTTTAACAAATAAAGCATCTTTACTTGTTCTTCCTCTAAGACCCATTAAGTTATGTGGCGGCACTCAACACACCAAATACTACCACTCGACACTAACTAGGGTCGGACGACGGCAGTGCAGTGGTTAGCGCCTTAGGTTACGAACGTTCAGAACTCGGGTTCGAATCCCGGCGACCGGAGTCCGATTTTTCTTCCATGCACCAAAAGCGGAGGAAAAATCAGCAGTATCCCAGCAGCGACATCTACACCCGTACGTAGAAACTATATCGGTATCTCAGTGTGCTTCCACATATATACAGCCCCTTAGCGGCAATTACTCTGGACGAGGCCCAGCAACTACAACAACATATAACGCACCTCAGTTACTACATATATACTTTGAAATCTTTATCTATAAATGCTTTCTGGTAACGTCTCATGAAAACACTTATAACGTATTTTAGAACTCTGTATTAGTTCAAAACGATAGAAATTGGTTGTGACATAATGCCAGTGATAAGGAATTTATTTATTCTAAAACACTTAGTGTTTTTGATGTTAAAGTATGGGATATGGAAGTTTTCAAAAATGCTGTTTGTGAAGAAGTGAGAATAAATGGAAAATCATAAGTGAAATTTCGTTACGCGTATCTTTGAAATATTTTTAGGGAATACGTTAATTAGAGAAAAGGATTTACAAAAAATTCTAAAAAGAATTCTTTGTAATGTACTTTTCGTTATGTGATTTTAGTTGTATTTTTGTTTGTCGAATTCAAATGTGTAATAAATTTATGTTTATCATTTAAGATATTTTAGTGATGAACAATTTAATATTTAGTAACACGTATAGTCGATAATAGATGACTTTGTGGAAGATTTGGCTTAAGAGATATCCTGATTGTATTGTATCAGCAATATGTACGAAAAAACCGTTATCGCACAAGCTTACATAGACTCGGGAAAAAAATGAGCATCTAAAAATATCGATCGAGTCTATCGATTGCATCTGGAACAATCTTCTAGTTACTACCTTTTGTAACTAACGCATCCGCATGTGGAGGGCGAGCACGAACATCACGTTGACATTTTCAACAATTATTTATATATTTTGTTCATTTCTGAACAATTTTATCGCATAATTTGATCCTAGACAATATTTCTTGTCAATTCTTACATACTGGTAATGAATACATCTAAGTGGAATCATCTACACTTCTTCGTTATTGTTATACGAAAATACTTCATAGAACTAAGTTATATTTACTTATAGAATCATCCCCTACTCGGCTGTCCTACCCTACCTGATGTACCTTTTAAATATATATGTATGTATGTGTATTATTTGATATATCTTTCATCTGTAAGATTATCCACGCACAATAGATGACAGGCGTCGTTGCATCGGGCTATGAGAAACAAATAATTTGGATACAGATTCTTGATTATGTACCCGATATACTTATTTCATTTTTCATCCTCACTGATGATGATACTAAACGCCACGTATTGACAATACTATTGATCGTATGTGATCAATATTCAAGGACTGAGGTACAATATTGACGAAAATTTACATATTTTGTATGCAAGCGTCACTACCTATGGCGGAAAATTAAATAAGATTAATCGTGCGGTTAAGTTTCAATATTTTCGATCACTATTTGCTGCGTAGACTCAAAGCAACTCTGGTATTGAGTCACGGTGCTTTTAGACTAAGCAAGCTGTTATAAATGGAGAACATCTTCCACCTGCACTTGTTCAATGCTACGAAACGGAGAAATATTTATTTTAAAACATATATCTGAGCAATGACACAGAGTCGCCATTGCGCTACAATATTGTTTTCGATAATGTATTCACTAGTCATGCAATATTAGCGCGATCTATTTTTTCCCTATTCGTTACAGGCAAGTAACTGAAGCATTGAAGGTTCTCACACATAATGTGGCATGTTTGCCGTATAACGGCCAATTTTATCTCTCGCTTCACGAATCGAAATGCACATTTTTTTCGTCAATGTCATTTCGTATACTTTAAATAAGTGTTTTATACGAATCTTCTAAGTAATCTTTTCTCAGAATTGATTCGTTGGGAACATTTTGATTCGTATATTTTCTTCAGAAAATTTACTGATATCACGATGTCTAAACACCGCTATGGAACATTTGCAATCACTATAGCTTTGCACAAATCAGTCTAAGAACGTACTATCGTATGAATCTTCCGACTTTGTTGAATGTTTATAAGAAGAATTTTTAATTTTTTTAATTGACTAACTACGTAGTTTTATAGAGACGGGTTTGCAGAGATGTTGTTTCAACCGTTCGCGGAGAGACGCGATCGCGAGATAACGCGTCAACGAGAGTCGTAAATTATCGTTACGATTGAACAGTCGACGCCACGAACTTATTGATCCCCTATTTCTATTATGAGAATAGAGGTGGTTGGAATGAGTGTATACGAGAAACTACACTTGATTTCTTAACAAAAACTTCAATAATAAGTTAAGAAGCAACAATTTTAGTCAACGATCAACGATTAACCAGTAAGACGAAAATAAAACAATTAATGTTTTGTGAACGGGTATGCTTATGACGAGACCTATCGTGCTTCGCAGCTTGAGATAGAATGATTGATTCTTTCGTTCGGAATCACGGATTCTTTCCTTTGTTTTCCTTCGATATCCCTACTACGCATGCGTTTATTAGGTGTACCGCGGAGGTCGCCGCGTATGCGTTCTACCGAGAATTCGGCGAAAGAAACGTAGAGATATCAATGGTACATTGGGCATGTCGGTATTGCGCTTTGACGGCATAGCTCTTTATACCGCGAAGCCGTTGGAAATTTCCGTCACAAATTAAAGTTTCCTTGAACACTTGATTAGAGAGATGATTAGCAAACCGTAACATCCTCCCCCCGTTGAGAGGGTACCGATCAAAATTATCAAGGTGTGGTATTGTTTGAGGTTCCTATCCTATTTCGTTTCGATCGCTGGTTGTTCAGGTTTCTCGAGATCGAATTGAATTGGCAATAGGACAAGCTTTTTGACGCCCCGATCCAAAATGCTCGTTGCTGTCTGAACTGTAGCTGTCCGGATGACACCATCGGATGCACCTGGATGGACCTTGATAACTCGGCCCAGAGGCCATTGCATTGATGGCACGTTGTCCTCTCTGAGGATGACGATTCTGCCTTCCTGGATACTGTGTCCACCCTTGGTCCATTTGTTGCGGGTGATCAGCTCGTTCAGATACTTTTTATGCCAGAGGTTCAAAAATGCTGTTTGAGTTGCTGGATATGCTGCCATTTGGAGAGTCGGTTGGATGAAATGTCTCAGAAATTTCGTTCACGCAATCTCATTAGTGAATCGCCAATGAGGGAATGTCCGGGAGTGAGGACTAAGAGATCGTTTGGGTCGGTGGATATTGGAGTTAATGATCGCGAGTTGAGAATACATTCCATTTCTATGATGAGTGTATTAAACTGTTCAAATGTGAGTAATTCGTTACCGATAACGCGTTTAACGTGGCGTTTGAATGAATTCACCGCTGCTTCCCATAGCCCACCGAAATGCGGGGAATGAGGGGGGGGGGGATAAAGCGCCATTCGATTTGCTTATTAGCTAGGAACCCGTTTACTTTTACGTTGTGGTCGTCCGATTGTAATAGATCATGAAGCTCTCGTAATTCGTTGTTTGCGCCAATGAAGTTGGTGCCATTATCGGAATGGATGGTGGAGCAAAACCCTCGTCGAGCGATAAATCTACGAAGAGCGGCGATGAAGGCTTCGCTCGTCGGGACAAGCGTCCCGCTTACGTGAATAATTACGTACTCCGCAGGGAAGTTCGGGGGAGTGTAAGGCGTTTAATTACGGTTACATTTTCTCTACGTGGCCTTGGGTTATAGCGCACCCACGATCCTGATGCCAAGGATGGGACCGTCGGGATAAGTTCCCGGATACAAAAGTACCTTGAGCTCAGCTCAGTACCTGATACTGCCGAGCTCGGTTAACAGGTCGCCGGCAGGCACTGAGGTGGCCGTACATCCATACGATAGTCCCACCAACGACTAAGGTTCTTACCACGGGCGGTCGAGTTACAGACCGGAGGGAGTAGCGACCCCTCTGCTCGTTCAAATAATGGGTATGGACTAGTGGTGGCAGCGGTTGATGGCCAAAACGCTAGCAAGAGGGCCGATTTAAGGTGATGGCTCCACCGAATGACCTTCGGCGGGTGAGCAGCGTCCCACGTGCTCCGGAACCGTCTTGGTGAGACGGGAGAGCATAGAATGTGCCGCGTTCGACCTGAAACGAGCAACAGCACCTGCAGGCTTAGCTAATCCAGGGAACAAGGTACTGGGTGCCTTGTGCGATGGTTGGGTGTTATCTCAAACCCTATGGTCCTAGGGCGCCCGGGTACTGTGTGGAATTATATCCGAGGTAAGCACCCGTTACCAAAAGACAATACCAGTTGTATCGTCCTTCGCTGGTGCGTCGGATGTGGGCTTGGAAGTGTTCCTCGCATCGTCAATCTGTCTCTGAGATGTGTTTGATCGAGAGTTTTTCGTCTATTTCCCAAAACCACGCAAGGTCTGCTTATAGAGCCGTCGTGGGTGCGTTAAATGTGTTTGTTGCGGTTTGGGAAGTTGGACTCCCGCCGATTATCCAACCGAATCGCGTTTTTTGCAGACGCAGTTCAGGCTCGTCTAGCTGAGTTAGGTTGATTTGTCCAACATATATCGAGGCGATTGTTGAACCTGAGCTTAGTAGGACATCAATTGGGACTGGTAAATAAAATCGTGGATCGGCCAATTTGAGATTTCTAGGAATCACAAGTGTTGAACGATCGATTGGTTCACTTGGAATTAAGGTTAAAATGGTCGTAATAACAAGGAACGTAAATGTTCGTTCGTACGCGCCGTCAGTGGAAGTGATCGTGGCCGTCATGTATCGCGTAGAAGTCGTCGTCAAGGCGTCTAGAGCTCCAATTGGGACCGAACATCTGTTTTGCTTTATTTCAAGCGATTTTGCCTATTGTTCTGTAATGAAACTCATGCTGGATGGTTGAATTTTATCGTATTGATGTTTATCATTCAAAACGTTGACTTGTGCAGTTATGATTATATCATTGGATAATGATTTGGATGCTGCTGGTCTAGTTCAGTCGTCAACGGATTCGTCAATTGTCGGCGTCATTGATTATATGCTCGTCTGTCAGTGGAAGATGGGCTTGGAGGCGAGGCTGTTCGCGGTTTCTCCGATCTGTGGTCTGTCCTGTGTCGTCTGTGGCGAGTGGGTGATGAAGGGGATGGCAAAGAAGGTGTTGTGGATCGACTGTTTGATGGAGAGGATTTTGGACTGGACGTGCTGGAACGAGACCCTGAGTGTTGTTTACCGTATGTAACATCGTATGATGGCGTTCTCCGCACGCACGACATGACCCGGTGTGGCAATCTCCCACTGTATGACCCTTCCGGAGGCAGTTGATGCATAAGGACGCTCGTTTGACCTCTCGAAGGCGCTCGCGAAGGGATATTGATTTGAAGCTATCACACATCCGGATAGAATGTGATCCTTGGCAACTGGGACAGGTTGACGGCGCCTGGGATGTGATAAATACGTGTGCTCATGGCGCTCGTGGTCGTTGACAGGGACGTTGGTAGAACGTCCCTTTTGTCTCCTTTGAAGTGAAACTGTTTTGATCACCATTCGCCCGTGTTGTAAGAAAGTCTATCAAGTTGTATGGTAGGGCATTCTTTTGTTGGGTAAGGTGTGCTGCCATTCGCGAATGGTGGACGAAGGTAACGTTGATGTGAGCAGTTTGATGAGGACGACATTTGATGTGACAGGTTTGCCTAATTTTTCCAACGCTCGGAGATTTACCTTGATCGTTTCGAGAAAATCTTCTACAGCTTCGGGTGTTTCCGTCGTTATTTGAGGATAGTCGCAGATCAAGTGCCAGTGGCGCATGCAGACTTGACGGTGGCAGTCAAATTTTTCTTTAAGAATGTCAATAGCGATAGAACAATTTATCTCTGTGATGTCTAACGATTGGATGCTTCTCGCGGCCCTTCCGGTCAAGAATGATCGGAGATAATGAAATTTTTGTACGGGTGTAAGTCGTTCGTTTTGATCTATAGTGGACGAAAAGGAGTCGTAAAATGCATGCCAATTCTCGATAGTACCGTCGAAAGTAAGTAAATCGATTTCTGGTAATTCAATTGATGTCGGCTCGGCGACATTAGCTGAATCGCAGTTTGGAGATTTAGACGATGATGCTGGTGCATCATTCGTGAGGGTGTGTATTCGTATTACCAGGTCGTAATATGTGTTTGTTATTTCGAAAACGCGCGCGTCGTCCTCCTCGCCTAAATCTTAGAGTTCTTCTCGGAATCGTCTGTACTGTTTCCACGTGTCATCGAGTAGTGTCTTGTGGAACGTTAAAGAGGCCTTCTTATTCGGTTGGTTGGATTGTTCATATTCATCGAGCCATTTCAATAAGAGAGTAAATCGGCCGATTTGAAAGCCTCGCTTCCGATGCAAGGAAAGGATGTCCTCCATTGGTATAGCGGATTGTAAAGATAATATACTGAACGAGCTTACCTTGTACTTGTGAGTTTAAATGTTGCTCGTCACCGTGAGTGTCTCGTATGATGTGTAAGATGTATCCTTGCGGAAGTTGACCATCTATTGTAGGCGTGAGGTCGCGTGGATGCTCAGCAAGAAAGACGTTCCTCTCCCACGGCCACTCGTTTGGTTGTGTGATTGAAATTGTTGACATAAACAGCGTCTGCTCTAAGCAAGTTCCACCGCAATTGAGCTGATACTTTGGAGATGTTTTTTGGGGATTTCCGAAATTTTCTCGCGGTTATAATTTATTTTATATAGTATCGTATAGTGGCAGCTATCTACTTGCCACGTCGCGTAAAAAAACATGGGAGCAGGGGAAATTACTTTGAACTCCGAGACAGTTGACCTGATATAGTCGGCTGCCCGAAAGTTCAATTATAAAATTTCATAACTAAAAATAATAAGGTTTGGAAATATTGCGGTTTGTGAAACATATAAAGGAATAACGATGATTTGTAGGCCTAGGTGGGTATATGTCGTTCGACAAAGCATAGTGTAGATAAATATGACAAGGTGTATTTATAAACAAGTTATTTATTATAAACTATTTATTATGCATACAGGCGAGCCGTATTATAGTGGCGGTAGTTAGAGTCAAATTATTAATTTTAGTTTTTTATCGTAGTTAATATTGTTGATGTTATTATATGTATAGAGAGAGAAAACACGTGGATAAAGTGTATGATATAAAATATATATATGTCGTAGATGAAAGAACACCGGAGCCTCCCCTTTGGAGTGGTGGGAGGACCCCCTTAGTGCTGTAATCCAGATTTCATCATAGCCGCACTAAGAAACTGTTGTAATTCGATCCGACTGTACTTATTCGAAATTTATGATAATGAGCTCGGGCTCGAGGCGACAACCGATCGCCGAACGTAGTCGCGGTCAAGGGATGAACGTTTTATGTAACAAAGGTATGAAGTAACTCTATAGCTTTCGTTAAAAGAAATACTTGGGACGGGGCACGACGGTAAACATTTCAACGATTTCTGTCCCGTGGCTCGCCACACGCAGACTTTGTCCTTCGGGTGAGATGATTGCCAGATGCCAACGCATCCTCACAGTATATGTTTAGCTGGGTGAGGACCCGCTACGAATATTAAATTTCAATTACACAAAGTCTCTCAAATAGACAAATGGCCTGTGCCCCAACTACGGGAAGATAAGAGAAATCTATCCTTCCACGAACGACGCTCCCCGCTACCAACTTTTCCCAAAGATAGCTAATATCATTCTCTAACCACCAACATGGAAATTGACCAATTAACAGCAACGTCAATTTCCCTCACCCTTCGAACGAAGACTTTCCTCCGCGAATCCGATGATCTCGTGCCCTTAGGCATACCCATCATAGTTTTCTTCGACAGCGTCACCGCGACGGAGAATCACTCTCTAGTGCTATCTCATCAGTAATCGACCTGTCTTTCGTACACGTAATAATTGCCCCTTGCTCTAACATACAGTGTAACTTAGACGATAACGAGGGATAAAGTTCAGCATCTGTTGACCGCAGAAACGTTGCCGGACCGAGACCATTGTCATAGTGCCGCGAATATCGAAACTTTGCGATTATCTGTCGACGCTGTAATCTCCCTAATTTGTGTCAATAAACTCAACTATTGTTACACCGCACCTACGGCTAATTTCAACGAAGATTCACCGAACACCCCCACCCTCAATCCTGACGTGCTCCCGACATATATTTAATTTAATTGAGAAGTGTAATAATAAGTAGGAATACAATTTGTGCTGGTCCATATCCGCACGCTAGCAGTGTTACCTTATAACTGAAAAACCCCGACGCCAATGTCGCCTGTCTATTGTTTATGGTCTGCCTTCATGCTAGTCATTTTCTATATGCTGTCGATGGCTTCAGTGCTTGAGAAAACTAAAAAGACCAGATGTAGAGTTTTCGTAGAAGTGGCGATCACTTCAACAAATATTATGCTCGTTATGGCCATGATGAAGGCGAATCATAATAGTCCTGCCAAGGTCGATAGTCTGAACGTATAACAAATAGTACAATATTAATATATCAAATAAATATCGTAAATATCGATATCATTTGTTAAGGGATGCATTTTGAGCATAGTGAATTTAAGTTGAACAGTTTTTGGGTACTAGATTGAAATTAGATAATAATGTTGTTGCATATGTTATAGATTTACTAGTTAATTTTAAGGAGATGTAATTGTCCAGGCGCCGTTAATTCACTGGATATGATGCCCTCAAACAGGACGTTTAAATTTTGGGTTATATATTGTACTGATAGAAAGTTTAGATAGAGTTATAGTAAAATATAGATAGAGTTTTGATAAAATATAGATAAACTGATAGATAGAGTTTTGATAAAATATAGCATAGTGTCGAGTCACTAGGAGAAAGGAGGTCGGTCGTAAAAAATGGCAATAATTGCATAATAACTAAGAACGAGCCTTATATAACAGCATGACTCATCGGCTAGCGGGTGGTTGTGTTTATCAAAAACAAAAGAAATTTGAAAGATCTTAGTTTATAGGACTTGTTGACAATCAATGTCACGCGGTCTATATAATGTTCGAGTAGGCTGTGTCTAGACACACAACATAATTTATAAAACAAACAATTCTTATATTTGATTTAAGAAATGATAGCTCGCTTGCGAGCAATATTTACTAGACTGTGGCTGAAATTCAGTTGAGAATTTGAATTTAAGGATTAAATAACTAACGAATGAGTTTTTGATCTATAAAGCACGAATGGCACAGATGATAACAATGTAGCGAGCGTTCGTGCTTGGCAGGTGCATTATTTTGTTTTGTTAACCTAGTGGATGGGTATTATACTGCGATGACTTTAAATTTGTAGATTTAAATAATGGGATTGATTAATATTATTATAGGGAGTGGATGATCACTATATTGCAACATGAGAGTTGTATAGTACGGATAGAGGTAATCGAGTGGAGCTAATGGCTAATTATTGATAAACAGCATAAAATGCACTTGCACTAACACGTAAATTCAATCGAGGTTGTCAGTTAGAATTACGTTGCAGGCTAAGGTAGATATTATACGATTGCACGTTTTTCTGGATAAAACACGCATGATGTTATGGCAATGGACGATACTCGCGAGTGTAATATGGTTTACACTTACACATCTTGCTCGACCGCCTTGCGATTTTGGTACCTTATCCAATTCAAGTTGCGAAAATAATAACGAAAAGTATTATGCCTGGCAGCCCGGCGCCACGTTACGTACGATATTAGATCTATCATGCGAGATATGGAATCTATTGCGCAAGCGATGGTCCCGAGTGACGTGCATGATAATATAGTTCGCGTCTTCTTGGCCAGACGTCGCCACCTTGGCTGCTGACCACGGTGTATTCGGGTAGAAGCAAGCTCCCAATTTTGGGTGATTTATGTCGTATAAATTTAATATTTATATTTGTTAAATATAATGGATCTGCGAACATGTGCCTGACGAGCCGAGTAAGAGTAAATTTAAAATTAATTAAAAGTAAACAAAATACTTCTAACGGAAGTATATGCGACAGAGGGATATACAAATGTGAACTTAGAGACTTTTATGTATCCACGCTTCTTCTGCCAACACAGTTGCAAAAGTTGCGGTTTACTTATAAAGTAATTGATGATTTATGGGGTATGTGAGGGTTGTTATTATACATAGGTTGATAGCTCTTGTTGTGACGAATGGCTTTACTTATAGATTACGACTAGCATTTTTTCTAAACTATGCTTTTTATTTAAACAAATATGGATAAGTTTATAACAGACGAAAGAATTGCCGCGCAGGGGGGTTTGGAACGCCCAGGCCCTTTCGGTGTAGGGTGGGGTAGGTGGGAAGGCCCGTGGAAGTTAATGTTTCCACGCAAACTTCCCCTCCACTGGTCGAGGTTTGCGAAAAGTACAGGGACTGAAGGGGCCTGTTGAACAGAAAATAAAAGAAAAACCGTGTCATCTCTCGAGGATGGGAATGTTGAAAGAATGATGAGGGCGAAGAGAGGAGGTATCTCGTACGCGGGGGTTTGAAAGGAGTGGAAAAGAGGCGAAGATGACCGTAAGGATAGAGAAACATGCGACTCTGAACACAAATGGATTGTCCAGACGAGTAGGAAGGAAAGAAGACGGGAGAGAGAGAGGAGTTAGAACGTGGAAAGGAGGCCACCTGCTAACGAAGGCCAGAGGGAAAGATTGCCTAGAACTCGAAACAGACCGGAGGCTCTCTTGATCAAATTCCGGGAGGGTGGAAAATGGCTCCGGACATTTAAGGAGCATATGTTCGCGAGGCTCTGTGTGAAAGCATAGGCGTCAGACGGACGAGATGAGGGGATATCCTCGTGGAACTGAAAGCGGGAATGAAAGGAGGTGACATTGCCCTTAGGATAAGGGAGTAATAGTGGACAGTGTCCTTGTTTCCCTCCTACAGGTATTGGTAGAGATTAGGGACATCGACCCACTGGAAAGTACGGAGAACCTGAAACAGAGCATCGTTAGAAGGCTGATGATCAAGGATGCCAGCGAGGTCGAGGTTAAATCGTTAAGGGCCTCATTATAGACACAATGCGGGTCCTCCGTGAGGTAGTTAGATGCTATAGGTGCCATGAGATTGGGCACATGTCTGAGAAGTGCACGATCTGCCCAGGCAAGGAACGTTGTCGTAAATGCAGCGCAATGGATCATTCGATGGTAAACTGTAGTAACGCTCCTAGGTGTACGTTGTGTAGTTAGGGGTCCGAGGTACAGTCTATATACGTTATAGGGTCGTCAGCTTGCCCCAAGTATAGTATATACTGATTAGAAAAGGGACAGTCACAAGACAGGCACCCTGAATGTTCTGCAAATCAAGCTCAATAAGAGTAAGCCTGCGCAGGACCTGATGCAGCAGTTTGCCTGGACGCGCCGTGTCGACGTTGTATTCATCACAGAACCTAATCGACTGTTCCCCTGCTGGTATATTGATACGAAGGGGGATACCGTCCATCCGGGCAACGAGATTTAATGCTTCTACTCCAGCGAAGATACGTTGGCTGAAGAGGAGGTATATGTCGGGATCAAGAAAGGGGAAGCGTACCGCGTGAGTGACTACTGCTCGCCCAACTTCAGCCTGAACATCTTTGTCGAGTACGCGAAGAGACTCGACATATATATTGGGGCAGCCGTGAGGAGATGCAAGGAAGTTATCACCTCAGGAGACTTCAATACAAAATATAACGCATTGGGTGTCACCAAGACTGACAGAAAGAAAAGGATGTCTTTAGTTGTTCTGGATAGGAACGACCTTGTTCCTATTAGGGTATTAGGAGAAGTTTCGTAAAAATTACGAGCGTTAGTGGCAGACTCTTTCAGAAGTATAAAGACTTTGTAGTCCTTGGAAACTATAGCGTCTCGGATCACAGTTACGTGCTACATGAATTTAGAGGCTTGGTTATGCCTAGTAATAGGGGGCATTTTAGGTATTCGACGTAGGACATAATGCTGGAGATGTATTTTAAAAACTTTGACGACAAGAAGGTTAAGTTATTGGGAGCTCGGACTAACGTGACGGAATATCAGGAGGATTCACTGCAGAGAACTGCGTCAACGGGAGTAGTAAATTCCCGTTACGACTGTAAAAATTGACACCACGAATAGTTCGACCCTCTTATTTCGGTTAGGATGATGTAGATGCTTGTTGTAGTATAACACTGCGATTAACACGGTTATAAAAATGTATATTTCCAACACTTATTACCCCAATGAGTTACACCGTTACGTATGATATAAAGGGCGTAGACGAGAGTCATAGATGAAGGCCCTTGTGTTGTAATAGAAGTAGCAACTGAACAGACCAGACTTCGACTCAACCGAATGACTAGTCTTTGACTTTGACTGTTCGTTGCTTATGAGAACCAGTAGAGTTGACCGTCCTGATGGCGTAGAAGCAGTAGAAGAGGTAGGAGCAGTCTGAGCATTCGGAACAGTAGGAACCGTAAGAGCCGTAGGAATTGTCGGAACTGTATGGCCTGTGAGAGCCGGATGAACTCTGAAGGTAGTTCTGATGTGATTACGGAGGAAAGCTCGGTATGGGTGTGCCCTTTGAACGAAGAACGCTGATTCCTTGCTCATATTTTTAGTTAGGAAACTGAGGGCAATGATCCGCGATGCCGATTGGTTATGACCAATGTTGGCATTGAAGATAGGAGGAAGAAGCCTCCTACCAACGTGGTTCATGGGCGACATTGTTTATGGGAAAAACCAGCTTTTCCGTTAGACTACTATTTGGTTTTTCCCATTAGGTGACTACCTGCTTTCTCCGTAATTTGTAAGAATGTACAATAGACCTAAGGTCTGTTTTATGTACCAGCTATAAACCGAAAATACTTGCAGAATTAAAAAGTCTTTCTGGGAAAACAGATTGACTTAACCCGTATGTGCGAACAATGACTTTAGAGATTAAAGTTTATGGTGGGTCCTTGGGCTTACTGAGGGTTTCTCTAACGGTATTTGGACCTTGACGGTCAGACAAAGAAGGACGTCGCGCGGACCTTTTCACGAGACGTAACAAAGAGAATCCTGATTCAATCGCAGGTCTTTATTTTTATTAATACTTAGCCAAGAAAACTTTTGAGAAAATTAAATAAACAAAAAAAAATAAACCTCCACCGTGACAATGTACATTGGCACATTGCCGTGACCAGGATTCGAACCTGGGTTACTACGGCCACAACGTAGTGTCCTAACCATTAGACGATCACGGCTATTGGGGTATTACGTGTGAACTTTCAGAGTGGTCGATGATAACTACCAACAATGACCAAGTTGACACATCAACCGTGAAGATCTTAGTACACTGAGACAATTGTGATTATTCCACTCATCTATAATTCAAACAGGCTGCAATTCAAATCATATGCATATATATATGTCGGGTTGGCGTTACGATTAGAGTTAGGGTTAAGGGCGTAAACGAATCCCTATTGACACTAGACGTGATATTACGACCGATATTACGGTATTCCCGAGAATCCAAGGAGAGGTTCCGGTGTTTTTCCATCTCCGACATATATATATGTACATTTATGAATTATGAATTCGAGAGACGCGATAAGATGAAAGGAACGTAATAGCGTTTTCGCGTTAAGACTAACATTTATTGTCGTCAAATATTTATGAGATCCCTTACTATCCGAACTTATTAACACATTTTTCATTAACCGCTATCATAATGCAATATTTGCAATTATTATTTTTGTATTAGAACTTGTACACAGCATTTTATAATTATAAATTCAAATCACAAATCTCTTACATATTTCTTTAAATTATTAAATTGACAACTAAGTGATTGTGGGTGTTTTCATTAGGTGGTAATGACAAAATCCGCAATCACTTAGTTACCAACCCAATATATTATTACCTGTATGAACAAACTAAAGAATAGTAGATAAATTGATAGAACATAATTTGGTTTCGCAATGTAGGCTTAGATCGTGTAGGGTGAAAAAAAGTGTAACGACTGACTTTCTGTGAAGATGATACTGCAGAGGAAAACCATGATGGGGTGTGTCTAAGAATGCGAGATCATCGGATTCATCGAGGAAAGCCTCCGTTCGGAAAGTGAAATGGATGTTGCTGCTAATTGGTCAATTTCCATGTTGGTGGTTGAAGAAGGATGCTAGTCGCCCTTGAGAGAAAGTTACTAGCGCGAGGCGTCGTTCGTGAGAAAAGCAGATTTCCCGTATCTTCCCGTAGTAGGTGATAAATTTAGGGACTGATAGAACAATGACTATTTGTCCGTTTGAAGAACCTCAGCTAATTAAATCCTAAGATTTATAGCGGGTGCTTAGGCTATCTGGAAATATACTGTGAAAAAGTATCGACATCTGGCAATCATCTTATTCGAAGGATAGGGTCTGTGTGTGGCGAACCACGAGACAGAAAGCGTTGGAATGTTTATTGTCGAGTGCCACTACAACTATATCTTTTAAGGAGAGCTATGCAATTACTCTGTACCTCAATCAAGGATCGATCATAAGGAGAGCAAAATTTCCATCAGTCTTTTATTCTTGCTATCATCTTGGAGAGTTCTCACATCGTCTTTATGTGCGGTATATACCGACTGTCACAGCAAACGTTACTTTGTGCTTCAAAATATATTCTACGTTTAACAAGGAGTTACCATTATCATTAAAATATCGGATGTCTAATCACCACTGTTATTTGTCAAGCTCTGTAAAAACCATATTTACCAGCAAATATAACCTCTGTTGTACAACAACGATGGCTAGTCGGAATGACGATTCGTACACGCCCTTGAACCTAACGATAACCCGACATATATATTATATAGTTATATAGATATTGGATTAATAGAAATTAATAATAGATAGGGCTCAAACTAATAGAATGATTAAATTGAGATTTGTAAATAAATAAATAAATTGTAGAAATATATAAGGAATTAAAAGAGGAAAGAGTAGCGATACACAAATCATCAAAATATTTGCTGTAGTCTATTCACTTTAAAGATTTAGTTGAGCAATAGGTATCATTGCTAGTAATATTAAAACAAGAATTAAAATTTACTTTAACAAGGTGAAGGTTTCAAGATGGCTATTGTCTATATTTGTAATAATCCGGTAAATACTATGACGATGGAGAGACTCATAAATGGAGCGGTCAAATACCTATAGCAGCGCAGAAGTTAAAGGACGACGCGAATCGAGAGCGGCTCATGTTGTTGTTTTGCCTCGGGGCATTGACACAGCCTTGACGCATGAAAAGTAATGACAAATAAACTCCGGACAAAACAATGTCGTCGCTACATGCACCTCTCGAATGAAGATGAATTTGAATTTTCCGATTCTCCCTTGACCAGTATAAATAAATTGACGCAACCGAAAAGAAGACAGTATCTAAGAGTATCTACAGTATTTCGGAATATCACGAGTATCTACCGAGTTACGCGACGAACATTTAGCGAGTATTTATCCGCGGTTTTATTTTGCGATTTATACTTTGTACTAACGACTCAACGTATACAGGCTGTATATTAATGTATTATTTTAAATATATTCGACGGTTTCAACAACGAGCGATCTCGTCATTATGCCTCACGTACCAACCATCCTCTACGTATAAACCTCTACGTTACGATATATTAAAAAGGTGTTACAGGGGTTTTGAGGATTAGATAAAGCAAATAATAGTAAGGTACCACATGCAACTTAAAGCTTGGAGTCATGTTAAACATAAATTATAGTCAATAACAGCTGCCAACTATTCCATATATAAACATATAATGTAATATATTAAAAGAGGAAAATACAAAATGTGGTAGTATACACACCACAGATTTTTTAATACAGCACCAAAGGTTAAATCGTTCTATTAACACATGATAAATAAGAGTAAATATCTAGCTGCTAAAGGTATATTAGTAGGAAATATTAATAAAGATAGCGATAAGTAGAATATGGATATAATAATGAGCATCGAATGTAAGAATAACAAGTTATAATGATATGCGTTATGAAGGTGACACTGTATACTGATTATCAATCCAATAAGCACAGTGTTCAATAGACATTGATATTGAACAATAGAAAATTTGTATGTGGTGTATGACTCGATGTAACAAAATGAACGAATTGAGATTAAAAACCAAATATAACATGTTTTAATTGAATTATTGTAATAACAGTGATATGGGTATGGCTGGATCAAATTGAATATGAATTCATTTGAGTAATTAAATAATTCATCATAGTGATATGTGCACAAGACATAACTTACGGAATAATCACAAAGGCGTAGTGGATGGTTAGCTGCTATCGTTGTTACGCCGCGCAATACATCTGCACTCCATCCCGCGCGGCTTGACAGCCAACGGTCTACGCGCCGTTTTTCGAAATCTCCATAGACCTAAGGACTCACCATAAAGTTGAAATCCTAACTGCATTGTTCGCACACATGGTGTAAGTCAATCTGTTTGCCAGAAAGGACTTTCTAATTCCAGAAGTGTTTTCAGCTGGGTTTTTAGAAGGGTCCTTGGGTTTATTACGTGCTCTTAAGAATTGCGGAGAAAGCAGATAGTGGCCTAACGAAAAAAGCGGAGATCTACCTAACGGAATATCTGAGTCTCCCCATAAACAATGTCGCCTAGGACCCAAGTTAGTAGGAGGCTTCATCCTCCTATCTTCCTTCCCAACATTGGTCATAACCAATCGGCATCGCGGATCATTGCCCTCACTTTTCTAACCGAAAATGTAAGCAACGAATCAGCGTTCTTCGTTCAAAGGGCACACCCATACCGAGCTTTCCTCCGTACTCACATCAGAATAAACTTTAGAGTTTGATCGTCTCTCACGGTGCCTAGAGTTCCTGCATTTCCTACAACTCTCACCGTTCCTACCTCTCTAAGAGTTAGATCGTCTCTCACGGTGCCTAGAGTTCCTGCAATCCCTATAACTCTCACCGTTCCTGCATCTCTAAGAGTCACGTCTTCTCTCACGGTGCTTAGAGTTCCTCGTAATCCGTATAGCGCTCACCGTTCCTGCATCTCTCAGAGTACCTTCATCATTTCTCACGGTGCCTAGATTTCCTGCATTACCTATAACTCTCACCGTTCCTATATCTCTCAGAGTTTCCTACAACTCTTCAGGTGCCTACACGGCCTAGAGTCTCCTAAGGCTCTCACATTATCCAGAACTCCGACAGTTCCTATAACTCTCAAAGGCCTAGAGCTACTAAAGCTCTCCTTCTCTCATCTAAGACTAACCCTTCTCTTGTTATGTGTATCTTAATCAACGGCGTTACTACTTTGTGTGATTGTATAAAGTGTTGGAAATATACATTATTATAACTCTGTGACTCCCAGTGTTATACCGCATCAACCACCCCGATTATCCTAACCGAAATACGGGGATCGAACTATTCGTGGTGTCGATTATTCTAATCGTAACGGGAATTTACGACTCCCGTTGACGCGTATTCTAACGACAGCGTCTCCCCGCGATAGCTCGAAAATACAATCGTATTGCGATAATCTTCAAATTGGTTTAAAAAATGTATATTGACCTCTCGAGTAATGGAATTATATTGATTAATAATTATATGAATATTTAACGTTCAATATAGTAGATTTTATAATTTGCCTTGAAGAAATGTGGAAGAATAAATAAACAGAGATATTGGATGGAGTATAATAAACAGAACTGAAATGAAGCCAAAGTCCAACAAACAAATGAAACAAATATTATGTAATAAATAGAGGACGCACACAAAAGATAATAAATTAAGTAAGAATAATAAGAATACAAGGTAATAACTAACTTGGGCGTACTATTTAATGCTTCGAAAGGGAAACATTTAATATGTTAAGCGAAGAAGTTAACCTAGATAGGTTAGTTTTCATATGTTACGTCGGGCGACACCCTACCTAGACCAGACCAAATACGGCGGACAAGATGGCAACCAGATGTCGGCACATCTTCACTGCGTATCCTCAATAGCCTTAAGAACCTATCATAAATTTCAGGAAATTTCCAGCTAAAGTCCTTTAGTCCGAACAAACATCTCTTTACTGAATCGTTTCTAGATCTTATTGTTTACCACGCACAGACGCGGGAAAGTTAATTTTTCTCACGTATGACACTTCACACTAGCAACTTTCTGTCGAGGGCGGCTAAGACCCTTCCTATTACTCCAACCTTCTTTTATCCAATCAGAAGCAATGTCTACTGCCCTCACTTTCCTAACTAAAATTGTCATCAACAAATCCTATGGTCCCTTGCGTTAGACACACACATCACTAGCTTTCCTCCGACACAGCATCGTCACTTTACGTTACTTATTATTCATCGCTAGAACAGTCAACATGTCATTACCGGATTTCCACCATTAAATCAATCACTTACTTAACTTATACATAGGCATCAGTGTAATTATCTTTTTTACAAAGTTGATGGAATAAACATTAATTTATACCTCCTAATTCAGTGTAAGCTCAATTTGAACCACCCCTATTACCGTAACTGAAATCAGGGGATCGATCAGTTCGTGGAGTCGATTATCTAAACGTAACGGGTACTTACGACTCCCGATTACGTGCTTTCTCGCGATCGCGTCTCTCCGCGAATGATCGAATAAACACATATATTCAAGTTAATAGCATCAGCTAACACGCCATAAATATAAATGGTACGTAATGGTAAGAAAATGCGAAGTGGAAACTAAAATTGAAAGATATACTACAGGAAAAATAAATAAATGATAGATATTATTGAATAGATTGGTTTAATAATATATTTTGTTATATTCGATCCAGTTATAACACGTCATGAGGCGTATGATATTACAAAATGGCCAATTTTTGACAATTTACTGTTGGCTAATTTAATGAGAACACCATTGTTCGATATTTAGTAATGAAGGATATAATATGGTTTTCTTAGGATGGAAAGTTAAAATTAGTTAACGTATACTTGGATATAAGAATATGATTTGAAACTGGTTAAATAACTAAATAAAAGTTAAAATGACCAGGTCGGGGGTGTAATACTCATAAATATATGGTTGATGCTGTAGAAAAGTTGGTTAAACGAATCAGGATGATGGTCCATTAATTGATGTAACAGCTTCAAGACAGATTACTGAAAGTAATAATGTCGAAAACCATTCACAGCTTGGAGAATATCTCTGTGACATCAGAATGATTACGTATAAATAATAAATGACACCGTTTTCAGTAAATGGTACTCACATTACTCCATTGGGATGATATGAAGAATGGGTGATACATAGGACAATCTTTCCCAGTGATTACAAGCGTCATACTAGTTTATAAATATGATTAATGTTATTTTATTTTACATATTATGTTATATATACCGTTACCCAGTTTATTTTATTTATTTGACATGGTTTTGTTTCTTTTATTCATTTACATCTTTGAGCTCATAGGGTAGATTAAATGTTTTAAAGGATAATCCTGATATATTGCTATAGTAGCAATAAATAATGTTAATAAATCGCTATATTAGTAAATAGTAAAGCGATTTCTGTTACTAACTGATGAGTAAATTAGAATTAATAAGTAATATTATTAAGTAAATTTGAACAAAAAGTCTATTTGAGATATTTGAAGATATTTATGCATGCCTTTATATAGTTATTATGTCCATTACAGTCAGTAACGTAGGATAGAGAATAAAGATAAGAGGTGTACAATTAGTCCAACTAAAATGGAGGAACGAACAACATTTACATGATACTGGAAGAAGAAATTGTATAACTTAAATTATAATATCATCTTAGGAGAACAATAGAAGGTAGAATATGTAAGGAATGAAAATGAACAACACACGTAAAAGCGTTTTAACTTATAGAATTGAATATTAGGATATCATCGGGTTACGTAAGATAAATAAAAATGGAATAAAATGGATATAGAAGGACGGAACGGATATAAGGTTTTGAGGAATAAACGGTTGTTCAGTTAACTTCATGTAGGAGTGGACTTTGGAAACCATATCGACACAGGAAAAATTTACAGACTTCAAATATCAACGACAATTTTGACGGGGACATTGGGTAAATGGAAATGGAAAAATGATACTATGACAACGTGGGCTGGTTATCGGAAAACGAAAATGGAATGATGAATTATGTGATACCAGAGTTTTGAATATGGACTGAACTATAATTAATATTAACAAAATGGATAAACCTAATAAGGTTAAAAAATTTACGGCGCAGGGGTCTCGGAGTCTCAAGCCCGTCGGTGTTGCGAGTGGTTCCTCTGCAGACTCGCACCGACGGTTATCATGCAACTGGGAGAGTAATGACGGGGGAAGGTTGGTCCCAGGAACATTGCCGCTCGACAAAAGTGACGAGGGATCATTTATATGGAAACAGTGACGCGGATACCGATAACTCTTATAGTAGAGGAGGACAAGTCAGAAAATATTAAGATATGGGCGATTGGCCTAGAAAGTGAAAACAAACTGGAGGAAATTTCTATAATACAATAAGACAATAAGAAGCTCTTGACCTGGTAGCCGGTGCCGCCGCATCTGTAGTATTGCTGCCCCCAATCAACCGTAGAGTCACAGGTCGTTCACACGTGTCTCAGCTCGACGCATCTGTAGCATTGTAGGGACCCCTTAAGGATGGTTTCGACCCTTGTCATTGACCAGTCCACAGCAACTCTCCTCGCTCGGATTAGTTTTCGCGCTGCTGAAGTCGAACACCTTACCCAGGCTGAACCAAGGCCATCTCTGAAGGTCCTGGTGTCTCCTACTCGAATTTCAGCTGACCTGCATCCTCCGACTCCAGCCAGGGTGTCCCGTAGCTTCTCCTTGCCGACCGAGATGTCAATCCCTGTCACCGTCAGCTCTGCCGTTTCTATTGGAGACGCGGCTTTCACCGTGGCCGGGTCCAAGGATTGTGTCAGCCTTGCTGCAAGCGCGGGTGCTTTGTCTTTCTCTTTATCCCCGGAAACTTCCAGAATGAAGGCCATTCAAATGGAGCCATCGCCTACTTGATTGTTACTCGTTTAGTGCCGACTTCGGCTAGCGGGACGTTCTGCCTAGCCGTCGCCAGCATTTCGGTGTACGATGACTTCGTCTCCTCGCTCAGCGTTAGGTCCACCGCAGATGAGCTTGGAAGGCGAGGGAACGCCACCTACACGTCCGCCTGCACTGGCCCTCCTTTTGATGGCATTCCCGAGGTCCCCGGCGCCTTGGTAGTACCTGGTATCTTCATACCCTTCTTCGTCTTCCTAGGCTCGACTACCTTCCATTCACCACCCTCTTGCCTCGTCGGAGGCGATATTGTTTGGATGGTTTTAGTAGCAACCGTGGTTGCCCTCCTCTACCGTGTTTCTGCACTATGTCGCCATTTCTGTTGGTGTTCTTATAGGGCCCTCATTAGCGATGGCCCGAGATTTTCAAATGTCCTCTCGGGAGCTGAGAGATGCTCCTCCTCCCCCCATCATGATTTTTAGGGTGTCCCAGCTCTAAAGTGGAGGCGTGACACCGTGCACTTTCCTGACGGATGCACGCGCCCTTTCCGGATTGCTCTTTCCGGAGGACTTCAATCTCCTTCTTCAGTACCTCCACACGCATCTCCGCCATCCTGGCTGCTCCAATGCTGTAGGCGGATCACATCCTCTTTGTCAGCTCCATCGTGCCCGCGGCAATGGTGCTTGCCGCCTCCTTTAGGTTCTGAATGCAGGTGTTTTTCAGGTTCGACGATGTTGTCGACACCTTCATTATTTCCTTTACTCGCCGAATTAGTTCAGCTCCTATGTCCGCTGTGGAGGATATTCTCATCTCCAAAGCCAGTCTCATAGGTGCGTCTGGAGCTGTGGTTGTTAGCTTCCTTCTTCCTCCCCTGGACGTCGCTGATGAGGACGAGGACTCATAGGCCATCGGCTCATCGACGTCCGAACTCGCACCTCCCTGCAAGATTCCTGCCGCTGCGTTTCCGGTGTCTGATTCGGCGCTTGGTGCCGTGACCAGGTCCAGGCCTGAACCCTCTGGTCTCTACATCCCGTCTGCAATCCTCTTGGATTTCCTGGTCACCTTTGACGCAGGCTCCATTCTTTTCACCATTTCCACCCTTTTGCTAGTATTATCCTCGTCAGACGCAGGAATCAGTCCTGTGGCCGTCAACACAGAGGGAGCAACACCACTAGGGTAGTTTCCGAGGTATCTTATGCGGCTTCTCTGCTTACGCGCTTCCTAATATGTCCTCCTACTACTTCGACGACAGGGTTAAATTTTCTATTCTTTCCTGTCCCATGCAGTCCGTTCTTTGCCATTTGTCTTGCGCACTTTCGCACACGTACACTGGCACAACACTCTGGTTCACTTCTTTTGTCGTCTTTCCTTGTTTTCTATATAATTTCGGTCTCAGAGTATGGAGCGACGTGAACGCGTCGTCTCTGCATGCCGCCATCTTCGAAACTCCTCCAGACTTTGCACAGTGCTGGGAGCACTTTAATCGGCCGCAATGATGGTGTCATTGTTGGGTCCCTACCCTATTTGGGAATGAGGACCACTCTCATCCTCTTCCATTTTGTCGTAAGAAAACCTGAGGGGCGTGTGGGGATTTCCTCCACCTTCCGGGCAGGTAGAGTGAGACGTTCGACGGGCAGCTGGTCAAGGGGTGTGAGAAGGGTGACGTTACGACCTGCTCGACGAAGATCATGTCTGTGGTCACCGGGCCGTTAGATCGAAAGAGAGGTGACGAACACTTTTCACCTCTGCGAGGACATGCCCCAACACACGCTGGTTTTTTGTCCCGCGTGGGTGGCACGCCTTGTATTCTGCGAGTAGCAATTGGCGAAAGATCAAACCTCTCGTCCGTTGTGAATGCGGTGGTGGGGGTACTACAATAGTTCATCGCAGTCCGCTCCTATCGCGAAGGAGTAATTTTCGTAAAGGAGCGAAGAGAGCTGAAGACAGTGAGAACATCACAGCGTTGTAGGATTCCTCGCCGAAGGGCGGCCTTGCGTCGCCCTAGGTGGTCATAGGGGCCGACACGCAAAAGAGGAACTGGAATCTCCTCAGACATGCACGACGGCGTAGGGGACAGCGGTGAAAGGGCTGGTCCCTCCTAATGCCCTGACTAACATAGGAACTACTCCCTCAAATGGGAGAAGACGCAGGAGTGCTCCGGCAGTAGTTCGAAAGATGTCCCGGGGCACCCGTGTTGATCGATAGGCGGACCACCGTGGGTCTTATTCGGTAAAGTCCGACACAACCCCGTCCCTTCCAAGAAGAGCGAGAGGGGTGTGCATGGCAATTTCCACACGTATAAAAAAAAGCATTGAGTTAAGTCTGGGAACACACGTTTAAGGTTCTGATCCAGAAAAGCCTAGGGCTGGATCCATTTCATGACGACCAATATGTGTTCAAAAGGAGGCGGGACACTGTCGACGCCTTATGCCATGTGGTTGATCTTACCGACTGGGTCAAAATAAATGGTAAAATACCTGTCTCGTTAGTAGTTGATGTGAAGAACGCGTTTAGTACTCTCAGTTAGAGCGCGATCCTGCGGAAAGCGGATGATAGAGGGATACTCGAACTGTTGACGTTCCTATAAAATTAATCCCAGCACAGACGGATGATAGTCAGAACGACGGTGGGACAGTTAGGAGGACTGTGAACGCTGGTGTCCCTTAGGGATCAGTACTAGGGCAGCTGCTCGGGAACTCAGTGTACGATGGTGTATTAAAGGAGTTAAAGGTGATTCTAATTCTAAATGCAGTGGCTTATGCCGACGACCTAGCGGGCATACTTGTCGTAGCTAAACAGGAAAAGGCGACCATGAATTAATCCGACGCGATGGGCATGATTTCACGGTGGTGTGCCATTGTGTATTAAGGATTGCTCCTGAGAGAGCCGAGGCGATATCCTTGACGGACAAAAAGGGATCCCTAAGATAATCGTAATGCGTGTCGAGAGATATCTCCTGATGGCGAGACACGAAGTGAGATTGGCTTCCAGCCGGATTGACATAGAAGATTCGGTGCTCACTTGAAAATGGTGGGCGGGAAGGCCTACGCCCTTCAGGAGGCATCTAGATCTTAGATCTCCAAATTCAACGGGCTCAACGGCTCTGTTATATGCGGCGCCTGTCTGGCCCAAGGTAGTAGTGGTGGGCCTGAATAACAAGGAAAGTATGGGGAGCACTCTGGATCTCCACGTAAGGGCGATCATCAACTGAAATGATAATTAGGGTCTCCAGAGAGCAACAGAGAAGACAGAAATTTTATCATTGACGAGGATGGGGGTTCATAAGATTTTTAATGTCACTCTTGCAGGAAAGACACTGGCCACACGCGAAAGGCGTGGTATTGGACACCAGGACGAACTTTTGTGAACACATAGAAGCAGTTTGTGCTAAAGCGGATGCTACTATAGGGGCCATCAGAGGGCTGTTACCGAATGTAAAAGGCCCTTATAATGCCTGCAGGAAGCTGTCCTACCAGGTATGGGTGTTAGACATGCTATACACCTCCCCATTGTGGGTGGATGCGCTGTGAAAGACAAAGGTTGTGGAAGATCTTTGTAGGGCACAGAGAAGTGCTCTAATAAATAATTCGATGGCCTACAGGACAGTCGCGCACGCAGCGCTGTGCGTGCTGACGGCAAACATGTCCATTCATATTAGGGCGCGGTCGCGTGGTAAAGTATTTGAGGTCAATAAATTAGTCTGACCAGACCTCGGGGATCCGGAGGATTCGATCAGATCAAGCTGCACGAGGAGGAAGCTGTGGAGGCAGGCAGAACGGTATGGTCCAATTATAATACCAATAACTGGACGAGGAGACTGATCGATGATGCAGCCAACTTTCGGAAGAGGAAGAGAAGTATCGACCACTTCACCATGCCGATGTTGACTGGACATGGGGTCTTAAACAATTACAGGGTCAGGATTGACAAACAAACTGACAATAAGTGGTGTGAGTGTGATGCGAGCCAAGATGACGCCGAACATGTGTTATTAAGGTGTCCTAGATGGGCAATTCAGCGCACCACGCTTAAGAACATGTCGGGGGATACCTTCACTGCGCATAATATAATCGCACTAGTCTTGGCCAACGACCATATCTGCAGACAGTTCCGGGAATTTTGTGGGATGGTAATGAAGTCCATGCAAGCACAGGAAATCACAAATAATCGGTTTAGGAGAAGAGCGGACGTGACTGCAAGGAGCAACCATCGAAAACAGTGATGTGAGTTAAATATACAAGGAGTTGATGCATCGCCGAGGTAATGCTTATTTAGTGGTGCCGGCGAGACTCACCACTCGACGAAGAATTGGGAAGAGGAGGGGTTTTTTGTAGGTATGGCGCTACCATCTGCCGAGTCCCACATATCCGGTTGACGCGGAACATTGGGTATACGCAATGCAATTTCCCCTCCTCGCGCAAAGAGAAGGTTAGATTAGGTTGAGTTAGGTTCAGTTAGACGTAAGACGTCGTTATATGCGGACGTGTTTGCTACGAGCTCCCGTTCGTGAGCACAGGTTAGTTGAAATAGTTGATTGCTAGGTCTAGACCTAACATAACGTGGATGGAATTAACCTTAATGCCTTTGAGTTGTATCTACGGTTGACCAGCGAGGTAGTGCTGAATAGTTCCTTTTCATGGTGGAAAAATGGCGGAAAAGAACAGTGTCTACGGAAATGGATAGGATTCCGTCAAAGAGCCAGGGGATCATGAGTACGTACAGTCACCTTTGTTTGCTGTCATTGAGTGAGTAAGCGATTAGTGGATTTTAATCTAAGTTAACGCGAGCCAAGTTATTATTTGGTTAATCTATTCTCTAAGTTAATGAAAAGAAATTTAGGATTTTATTAAATAGGAACTGAAGTAAAGAGCAATTACAGTTCACGATTATAACAAAGGAATAACTACGAGTCTCCTGATAAGGTGAACGGAGGTCATAGGCTGAAAGATAGGGTATATAATAGAGTCATTGGTTAGTTAAACGAATATTTATTTAATATCAAAATTAATTTTGTGTACAGTGTGAATTTTCTTGTGTTAAGTGCCGAAGTTGAGAGTTTAAGTGATCGTTGTTCATTGTTAATTTAGGTTTAAGTGGGCTATGATCATGTAGAATGCGAGGACGATAGCATTGGGTGCAATTGGTGGACCGGGCCTAAATAAAAAGAATAAAATAATATAAAATAAATATAGAATATTTAATAAAGATAATAAATTGATAGGTATTTTAGTACTATAACTAGTACTATAAACAACAATGGAAATATTTATGTTTGACCAACAAAGGTATATAAATATCTAATGTCAAGCCGGAAAATATATAAGAAATATTTTATAGATATGGTTTTTAATAAAATTCAATTTTATAAGAATATTAGCGTTGTTTTGGTTGGATTATACAGGGTGGTTGGTAACTGGAGGTACAAGCAGAAAGGGGGTGGTTCTACGCGAAAAAGAAATCGCAAGTATAGAATAAAACTTTTTCGCTTGAGGCTTTGTTTTCGAGAAAATCGACTTTGAGTTTTGAAAGAAAAGATTATCGTAGCCTTTTATAATTTAAAAAATCGAATACGTTAGAAAGTGTTCATAGAAATTTGATTAGAAGAGCAGAAGTATGTGTTCGACAGAATGGGCAACATTTTCAGCAATTTATGGTATAATAAATTTTATGATTACTTCATATTAGTTCATTATGTATTCCTCATTTTCCGTTACGATAAAAACAAACTTAAGCTGTGATAATATCCATCGAGATAACGATCTACAGTGAGATCCGCTATAACGAGACGCGATATAGTGCACGCGTACCGAGCGAAAATTCAAAGTCGATTTTCTCGAAAACAAAGCCTCAAACGAAAAATTCTTATTCTATAATTTCGACTTCTTTTTTCGCGTTGAAACACCCCCTTTCCGTTTGTACCGCCAATTAGCAACCATCCTGTATAATAATAACCGTTAATATATAATGCATATGTAGGTCTAAAATTGGGAATTCAGTGATGTAGTGTTCTTGTTTTTGGTTAGCAGTAATGATTTGTCAAAGAGGTTGAAACATTGATATCGATGAGGCTCGCTACGGCGTTCAAAAATTTCCAACAATTTAATGATTAAACTGAGTTAGACAGTGTCATATTTAAATAATGTGGTAGTCGTTGAATCGGTATAAAGGAATGGTAATGGTTCAAATTGGAAAAACAGTAGGAGGATTTGCGAATTGTAAATGAAAATTACTTATTTATATTATTAATCTTACATTGATAAGGTGAAAGAGGATATATATCGTTCGTAAATAAATTTGATTTTTGAAGAAGTCTGTAGAAGAATGCAGTAACATTAAGCTAAATAGTAACAGTATTATTTTCATTATAGTTAAAACAGTTCATCGAATAATACGGTAGTATTACCCTAACCCTAACGATAATGTGAACCCGACATATAAATATTGACTTACTTTGCCATGGTGGTAATACCAGCTGGATATTTATTAATAGGACTGCAGGACCTTTTCTTAAAGTCAATTAAATTAAATTAAATTGAAATAAACTAATTAAATGAATAATATTGGATTATTTTAACTAGTGATTACGCAAGAGCCTATCGTACGTACTGGTTTCAGTGGTGAGAATAAGCCGAACGACTAATGTTGACGTTTATGTTGTTGACGAATATGTAAATTTGTAGTATGATTCCACCAGTTTATGGCTCTTGTAATGTACTTGATTGGCACGAGCAGGACTGGGACAAGCATTCCGCACCATGTTGTGAACAAGAGCTGCTCTTCGGAGTTCGATTTTGAGATCGCTGCGCTTGTGCCGAATGCGAGTGTCGTTTACGACATCAGGCAATTGGCGCCATATTGGGATGATGGCTTCCTCCATTATCACATTTTGGCCTACATTGATTTAGTCGGCTCGCAGTAAGTTCAGCCGTTAAACTTTTGAATCTAATGTTGCTAAAATAGGATACAACCTTCTAAATAATGTATGACATGCCGGTGCTGGCATGGGCTGCAACGTACAAAATTGAGAGTTTTTATTTATGCTCATGCTAGTTGTTTGGCGTCACTTTGGTCACTAAACAGACTAACGTTATGTAATTCACGGTAACTTTGGACGCCACTCTGCTTAATGATTTTGGTTTTAAAACCAGAATGGTGGGTGATGATGTTGGTGTTTCGAACGGGGCAGATTGTTGATGCGTACGATGGTCCAAAAATGTGCGACAGTATTAATGTGGTCTGGTTTCGGTACGGTCGAACGATGTTTGAATGAACGTTGGAATCTCGGTTGTGCGTTGAGTTTTAGGATCTCGTAAGTCGAGGGTAGCACTCACTTGGCACGATAGGTCTTCTTATCGTGAAAGCCAACGGTATGGACGTGAAGGGACGCACACTGGTCTGTCAGGCGGTCGCCATCCTGGTATTGGGTACCCGTTACTCGGGGCAGGGTATAGATTTATCATCAGCCTAGTGCTGATGTACGAATTGGTGGTGCCACCTGTATGTACATGTTACGGTATGTTGCCTTACACAAGTATACAGAACGTGTCTTGTCATCTGGGGATTATTGCTGGACACGACACTTTGGTATTCGAGCACTGAGTGACATCTCTTCAGCTAGGCGCGCACTACGGTGTATTGAGAGCCACATGATAAGCCGCATTTTTAAGGGTATTATTCTCTTCACTTTTTGTAATTGGCCTATCGCCCCTTTTACTTTAAGATTGGGGAAAATGGGTCCATTCCCATCACATGGGTTAATAGCATAGAATAAGTTGGAATAGGAGGAATTTATTAAGCAAAAGTTCCCAACAAAATGGTTTGGCTATTTGCCAAGTTTGGATCTTGAAATCTCGAGTAGAGCTCGCCACATCACGGACCGCTTTTTTGTTGACTGAAATAGAGGCTACTCTAAGTAAGTTCCACCGTTGTGGAGCTGTTATTTTGGAGATGCCTTTTGGGGATATTTTCTCGCGATTCAAATTTATTTTAAATGCTGCCTTACAGTGGCAGGTATCTACTTGTCAAGTCACGTTTCAGCAAAAGACCTGGAAGCCAGTCATGACCTGGAGTCAGTTGGCCCGATATAGTCGGCTGCCCGAAAGTTCCATTATGATATTTCATTTATAAGGAGGGTAGACGCTGTTTCTCTTAAATTTTTTGGTTGATTGGAAACAATGTCAAGAAACAAGACATAGTTCAATAATGGATATTAAGATCTAGCTTTCTATTGGCTAGACGTGGCAGTAGAATATGTTTGGAAATCTTGAACGCTGCGAGCGGTGTTCTCACCGCCGAATTGCTGAACTCGTCTAGGGGATCGTCGCCGTATTATTCAGTGAAGTGAGAGGAGCCGGTTCATTGTTGACTTATGTTGCTGCGATATGAGTATGAAGATTTCACCAATAAGCGTAGAGTTTGAAATCTGGGTTATCTTCGGAGCACTAATTTCGGGACTTTGTATTCTAGTATTTAGCCGTTTCTCCAAGGACAGGGTAAGGGTTGTGGTTCGTATTTAGTCATCAGGTATATCGCGATGAAATATGCGAATAAGAGGTCTAGGACCGCACATATAGATGGACTCGAGAAGACTCACTATGACTGATTGGTAAGGACTTCGGCTACGTTATAAGGACACAACATTGACATAGTTTACTTTTGATAAACGCTGCTCTGTCCGTAGACAATGATATTTCTTTTTTGATAAGATAACTATGGATAGTACAAATAAGAGTATTAACGTTACGGCCCAGGGGGTTTCGGAGCCTCCAGGCCCCGTCAGTGTTTCGAATGATTATCCAGCTTCGGCCCAACCGTCATCCTGCGATTGGGCAAACGACGAGGGGAGGGGGGTTCCCGAAGCTATCCCTCGATAAGTAAATAGAACCGGAGTCCAGAATTTTGAAGAAAGCGAGAGCGAAACTGGAGGAGGTAGAGAACGGCATAGAAGAACTACAAAAAAAGGACCGTAGAGTAGCCCCCTCTCTACCCTCGTAGAAGAATACAAAACTTCTCAAATTTAGAAATGACATTCGAGAGATGGTGGATGGAAAGGAAATGGTGAAATCTAAATTGCAGTACTAGGGTTCTTCCGAAAGTTCCAAAGGGAAGGTTCCGGTGTTCTTCCATCTCCGACTTATACATATATATTGTCCGTGCGTGATAGTTGTAATTGCTGGGCCTCATCCGGAGTAATTGTCACTAGAGATTGTAGATGTCGCTGACGGGGTACTGCTGATTTTTCCTCAGTTTTTTGGTGCGTGGAAGTAAAATCGGACTCCTGTCGCCGGGATTCGAACCCGGGTTCCGAACGTTCGTAACCTAAGACGTTAACCACTGCGCTGCCGTCGTCCGACACTAGTTAGTGTCGAGTGGTGGTATTTGGCTTGTCGAGTGCCGCCACAATATGAAACGAAAGGAGATGGGTGGAAGGAGAAGGCTAACGTGCTCTCGGACATTAAGTTGAGGGATAATGTAACTATCACTATTGTGCCGAACCTGAAAGGAAAGGGTGAGGGAGAGGTGTTTGGTCCGTTTAAACGGAGCAAGAGGTTACAGAGAAGTCCGATCGTAAGTGGAAGCGGGAAAATGGAAGCGGAGGCTGGCGTTGAATTGGAAGGTGGTGACGTAATGTTCGGCGTCGGGGATAATGATCAGAGCACGACAATTGCAACGAGAAATGCTAAAGGGGGAAAATATTTAGCGAGGAGAGCGTTCGAATGAAGTACGTGCATAAGACATGGCAAGCCCTTGCCTGCGAGTATCGAGGTAGAGGATAGCGCGAGAGAAGATAACGTCGCTCTGAACAGTGAAGTCGAGGGAGAAAAGATAATGTTTACGATAAGTGAGATGAGGGTATTCACACAAGCCTTGGTGGGGGCGGTGCAAATGATGGTAAAGAAGTTGAACCTCGATAAAGAAAAGAATAATGACATTGAGGAGATAAGATAACGTGACCAGGGGTATGGCGTCGTCGATGGACCAGTGGATTGATTAAACGCAAAGAAGGAAGAAGACGAAGATGGAACATATTAACACGTTGACGCCAGCGCCGATATTCATGGTTTCCTGCGTGCGGCGGCGCCCGAATTCACTGTCTGCTTCGTGGGGAGGCGCTGTGTCACATTAGACTGTTCGACACGACGGAAATTTTACAACTTTGACCTCAATTTGTAGCAAAATCACAAAAGCTATACGATTCCTGTTGGGTTCAATGAATTCCGCGGACTTCAGCTAATGAACTGATATACAATAGTTTGGCAATATCAATTTGCATACATCTATAAATGTTAAGTAAAGTTGACGGAACTAGCTTTGGCTCTCATTTTGTACTCTTTTCAATTTTTCTCAAAAAGTAGAGGTGTGACGCGATTTCTGACTATTGCACGCAATTCTGTGAACAGTTTTCTATAAGAAATGTTTATAGCGCGAATCAAAAAATTTACAAAAGGAAAAAAAAATAGTCATGCGTGTTCGTCGGAGAACGACAGCGCGAGTAAGGAACATGCACGACGAAAATAGTGTTAGGTTAAGTTAAATTTTTAAAATGGATTGACAAAAGGTCAGTATGTATGCTAGCCACTTCCAAAAATCATAGGTATGTTATTGTTCAAGGGAAAAATAGTAAATTAAAGCCAGATACTGTTATTTTTTATAGTAATGCTAAAAAGGGGGTTGATCTATCCGATCAGATGTCATCCTATTACAGCTGTTTGCGCAGAACCATAAAATGGTATAAAAAATTTGTAATAGAATTAATATGCGGGACTTGTTTCGTAAATGCGTGGTATGTACATAGAAAATGGGATACTAAAAGTATTAAAATTTTTAAATTTCGCGAAGAAATTATTTATAACCTTTTAAATATAGTGAATACCCAGAGAGACGCAATTCCAAGTGAAAATGAAGTACTGTTCAAGAAACATTCACATTTTCTGCACTCTTACCACGGGCCCACGAGCAAAACGAGACGGCGATGTAAAGAATATTATAAACGTATTTCTAGAATGAAAGGTAGAGAATATGCCGCCAATCAAGTCTAAAAATTAACAACATATTGTGATCGTTGTAAGGACCAGCCGGCAGCTTGTCTAACATGTTTTAAAAAATTGCATTAAAAAAATAAGTAATTGTGTTGTTTATAATATTGAATTGTTATGTTTTTATTATTGAATGTCTGAATATAATGTTGAGATAAAATAACATAAACCTATTTTGTACTACCTATTTTGTGAAATACGTGGCACCCAGCCCGATGCACGCCGCCCCACGGAACAAACTCGTGCGACCCATCGGTAATGTACGCCACCTCACGGGATAGACACGCGTGACCCACCGATGGTGCACACCGGCGTCAACGTGTTAAGGTCGGACAGGGCAACAATTGGATCGACTCCTACAGGGAAGTGGCCGAGGCGAAGAGCGTCCTTAAGGAAACGACAGCAGTGAGGAGGACCAGAGCCGGGCATATCCTGATCGAGCTCACCACTAAAGCAACGGCGGGCGAAGTCGCTGACAACATCAAGAAAACAATGTGACAGGGTACGGAGATAGTTGAGAGTCGCGATTGGAACGTGCTGGAAACCAGATGTGTTGAAGGGTTGCTCCCAATATAAGTGTGGTTGAAAAAGGTTGAGGAGGAACGAGTGTGGAAGTCTCGGCAGGATTGCAAGGGATTCCAGAGAATTAATACTGTGAGAGATTGCAAGGCTTCATTGCGATAAAGTGCGTAGGATGTGACGTGAAGAGAAAGGACGTGAGTTGAATATTGGGTGGACGTTGGGGTGTGTGGTGCAAGGGATCCGATGTGGATCAGGCTCGAGGGTCGGGGTGCGGTGGGTAGAATATAGTTGTGTGGTAATACCCTTGCTGAACAAGAGTGGGTGGGATGATTCGAGGAAATAAGGTAAAACGGTTAACAATTGCGATATAATGAGTCAGAGTCGGTATTTACTAGTGTTCATTTTGAACGTTATCCGGTGGGAGCGACCTTTACTTAAACATAAACGTTTAAATAGGGCTCTGTTGAAGCATTCGTGAGTAACCGTTTGATTATAAAGTGATAGTGAGATATGTGTATAACGGTGGATGAATGTTGCAAATATTACTGAAGACTTTGATAGTGTCGCGTAAAAAATATTGAACAAGTGATTAGAATATCACGTTCTTTTATTTTTACTCAACTTGTAAAGTAATTCGTGCTGGCTCGGACTGATTAAGACGGACTTGGACGATTTTGGGAGTAGTATTTATATCCTTTTATTCGTGGGAGTGGGACAAGCCCTTGGTTGCACTTGTCATATGTCCATGGGAACGGGCAGAGAGACCGGGCACTACCTCGATGGTCACTCATGATAAGGCGCTTGGAATTTGCCTGTCTTATCGCATAGGCAATCGAATTCTCCTCTGACAATGGAGTATTAGATGGAAAGAGTGTAACGATTATGACGACCTTGGCAACAGTAGTTGCTTTATCTTGGCTATATCCCCGGACTGTGCTATCTGATTAAAAAGAAAAAAGATATGAAGAGATCGGTAAGAAGAAAAAAATTACGGCTCGGGGGATTTAGGAGCCCGCAGGCCTCGTTGCTGTCGTAGATGATGCCTCCCCAGGTTCGCCCCAACGGTCATCAAATGACTGGGTGAGAAACGACGAGATGATGATTGATTCTAGGGCCACCTCTCGTGCGGTAAAAGTGACTGGGGACCAAGCGCTTTTGGAGAGTGATACGAAGAGAAGATTAGAGGAGGCTCCGAATAGTCTAATCGGAATAACGAAGAGCACTAAGGAGGAGTACGCCTTCAAACCGCGGCGAAGACTAGAAAGGAGTCCGATAGTAAAGGAGAAGTTGGTGGGTGAGGATAGTGAGATGGAGGTTGACTCCCAAGCGGAGTTGACCGATCAAAATAGTTGCCTGACACCCCGTACGAGCAGAATCAGAAATGGAGGGAAGTGAACGAGGAAGAGAAGAAGTTGGTGAAAAGAAAGGGTTCGGAGACAAAAGAAATAATAAGGAAGCAATGTTAGAAATAACCGATGTTGGGAGGTCTCATGAAGATTCTGGAACTCCTTATAAGGAATATGGATATTGATGGATTATTTACTTTTAATTTGCTCTTTTATTTTCTAAAAAAAATTTGTACTTTGCCTTGCTTACTGCAAGCCGTCAATTTGACCGGCCGACAAAATATTTTAGTTATTCTTAAAATAAGTGCAATCAGTACATAGAAACGGCTATTTTAAGGTCAGATGACATCCGTAATGCTGTTGTAAATTCGAGCTATCGCGTGGAGACGCGGTCGCAAGAAAACGCGTTAACAGGAGTCGTATATTTCCGTTACGATTATAATAATCGACACCACGAATAGTTCGATCCCCTTATTTCGGTTAGAATAATAGGGGTACATGTTGTGGTATAACACTGGGATTCACAGAGTTATAAAAATATATATTTCTAACACTTTATACAATCACACAAAGAAGTAACGCCGTTGATTAAGATACAAATAACGAGAGAAGGGTTAGTCTTAGATGAGAGAAGGATAGTTTTAGGAGCTCTTGAGAGTTATAGGAACTGTCGGAGTTCTGGATAATGTGAGAGCCTTAGGAGACTCTAGGTCGTGTAGCCACCTTGAGAGTTGTAGGAAACTCTGAGAGATATAGGAACGGTGAGAGTTATAGGAATTGCAGGAACTCTAGACACCGTGAGAGACGATCAAACTCTTAGGTTTTACTCAGGTTTTATTCTGATGTGAGTACGGAGGAAAGCTCGGTATGGGTGTGCCCTTTGAACGAAGAACACGGATTCGTTGCTTACATTTTTAGTTAGGAAAGTGAGGGCAATGATCCGTGATGCCGATTGGTTATGGCCAATGTTGGGAAGGAAGATAGGAGGAAGAAGCCTCCTACCAACGTGGGTCCTAGGCGACATTGTTTATGGGAAAACTCGGATTTTCCGTTAGGTACATCTCCGCTTTTTTCGTTAGGCTACTACCCGCTTTCTCCGTAATTCTTAGGAGCGTAATAAACCCAAGGACCCTTCTAAAAACCCAGCTGAAAACACTTCTGGAATTAGAAAGTCCTTTCTGGCAAACAGATTGACTTACACCATGTGTGCGAACAATGCAGTTAGGATTTCAACTTTATGGTGAGTCCTTAGGTCTATGGAGATTTCGAAAAACGGCGCGTAGCCCGTTGGCTGTCAAGTCGTGCGGAATGGAATGCAGATGTCTTGCGCGACGTAACGCTTGTCATAAAACATAATCCATGTCTCGATCAAGATGGCTAACAGCTGTCAAGACATATCAACTCAGACCCATAATAATCCTAAGGAACAGCCATAACATTTTTACGGTCCGTTGTTACAAACATTTTAAAAGTCGACAGGTTTTTGGGGGTTATTTCTCATTGCGATAAAATACGGGAAAAGCCGGATTTTTCCCAACTCCATCCTTCAGTGGAGAACATCCAATAAGAAAAGTAAAGCATATTGTAGTATCGCGGAAACATATCGGTAAAAAATTTCTTTTGATGCCACTTATTATTTGTAACATATGTACAATGAATTAGTTATACAGATATTAATGAGACAGAAAACGATGATTGTTTAATATGGAACTAATTGTAACAATCTTACTCTAACTTGACCACTCCACGACACTAACAACCCAATCTATCAGCTACGCTAGTAACTCTCGCAACTCCACAACGCCAACAACTCTACTCTTAACAACGCTAACACCTCTCCCAACTCGACAACGCTAACCACTCTACTCTTCGACTCCTCGATTCACTCTGACCGCTCGACTCACTCTCACTTCTCGATTAACCGCTCAACGCTCCCGATCAACCGCTTCTCGATCAACATCTCTTTGAATTCAAATCTTCCCCCTCCATTAGCTCTATTTTTTCCTCTCTCTAATCTCATCCTGTTAACTCTCCGCAAGAACTAGGTGTCGTTATTCACATAGGCTTTTTTTCTATATAAACTAATAACCGAAGGACAGACGACACTGTTCTGATCAATATCTAATTATCTTTTCTTATGATACTACATTCGTCCATTCCTGACTATCGCATCTGCCCTCAGATGTGCTCATCATCGCTGCTCTCACTTACATCACTAACATCAACGTTCCACCACTTCATGTGGTCGGCTGTAGTGGAAGTTATACGCGACCCCTCGTGTTCGCCTTCTCGTTGCACTATGTAGCGGTTATTCCGCAGGACATTTACCACGCGGTACGGTCCGAGGAACTTCGAATATAGTTTTAACCCAGGACCGTCCTGTGTCCTCTCGATCGCCACCAGATCTCCCGTCTTATACATCGTCGCCTTCCTGCGCCTCTTGTTGAACGTTTGCTTGTTTTGGGTTTGGATCTCCTCGATCCGTCCCTTTGCCATTCCGCATAATTGATCCTGCTCTTCCTGGAACACTGTGGCCCATTCGTCTTCAATCAGCTGCCTGATCTGCGGATCGTCCCGCATCCTCACCCGCGTTTCAAATAGCAACTGGAACGGAGTAACATTGGTATTTCTGCAGGGGGTTGCATTTAGGTATTTCTGCGCTTTCTCCAGGTACATGCTCTATACCTTCCCTATTGCAATAATCTTCAAAGGCGTCAGCTGTAAACGCTGTCCCACGATCGGAGATGATTCTTCGCGGATTCCCAAAGCACACCGACTGCTTCTCCAAACGATTGATAACTTCTGCAAATCCTGTTGACTTGGTAGGGTACAGCCGAATGAACTTGGTGAAAGCGTCCACCACCACAAAGATATGCCGGTAGCTTTTTTTCGTGGTGGGTAATGGCCCAATATGGTCGACATGATAGATGTCGAGCGGCAACTCTCCTTTTTCGATGGTGTTCAGTAACCCTTCCATCTTCTCTTTCTTTCTATCCGCAAGGATACAGTCAATGCAGTTCTGCACCACCTTTTCCACTTTCTCACGCATTACTTTGAACCAGTAATCCCTTTTTAGTAACGCCGCCGTTTTGGTGATGCCGAAGTGGCCATGATCGTGAGCTCGTCGAACTATTTGAGTCTGCATCGACTTTGGCACGACCAATAGCGGCGCGCCCCTTACCTCTCGGTATAGAATTCCGTTCTTTGGGACGTACCCGTAAGCCTCGTGCTGTTCAATATTATTTCGGATTTGCCGCAGGTCGTTCTCTTGCAACTGCGCTTTCCTCAATCGTACAAGCATCCCTCGCTCGTCCTCGTGTATTAGTATGACCTCAGGTAGGGGATTTCGACTTAACACATCGACATGCTTCATACTGTTCTCGGGTCTATGCTCCACCTTGTAATCGAATTCCTCTAGGAGGATCGCCCACCTCGCAACACGTACGCATAAGTTCTTCTTCCGCATCGTCAATGCGAACGCCCGACAATCTGTAATGATTTTGAATGGGATGCCTAGTAGGTAGACACGGAATTTCTTCAGTGTTTTTACGATGGCCAGAGCCTCAAGTTCGTAACTGGTGTACTTCTCTTCAGCCGGCAAGGTCTTTCCGCTCGAATAGTATATGGGGTGAAAAATATTGTCCCCGCTGTCGCGCTGCATTAAGATCGCACCATATCCCACGTTGCACGCATTCGTATGCAACTGAGTCTCTGCTCCAGCATGATACAATTTTAATACTGGTTTCTCGCTTAGTGCCGCTTTTAGCCTTCCAAACTCCTCCCGTTCGCGCGACTCGAATCTGAAGGAAACATCCTTTTTCAACAAATCTGATAATGGTCTCGCAATAATAGAGTACCGGGGCACAAACTTCCTAAAATATCCCGCTAGACCCAGAAAACTTTGAACATCCTTAGCGGATCGGGGCTCCGAGAAATTAGCGACGGTCCTGGTTTTGCATTCAGATGGTTGAATGTTACCGCCCTCGACGATGTGGCATAAATACTCTATTCTCGTTTGTAGGAATCGACACTTACTCCTGTTTACGAGTAGTCCGTGTTCACTAGCGACATGCAACACCGTTTTTAGTTTTTCTATTCCGTTCGAGGGGTCAGTCGACGGCACAATCAGATCGTCCATGTACGTCAGCACTACCCCTGTCGCGATCAATTCTTTAAAAACCGCATTTATGAATTTTTGAAAGACGGCCGGCGAATTGCACAGCCCAAACGGCATTTTGAAGAATTCATACTGGCCTGTGGGGACTACGAACGGCGAGTTCTTTCTGCTACTCTCCCCAACAGGAACATGAAAAAACCCGTTCTTAAGATCTAACGTACTAAATACCCTCGAACCCCGTAACGAATCTAGTTGGTCTTCGATCAAGGGCAGTGGGTATCTGTCTTTTACTACCTTTCGATTTAGCCGTCTATAATCCTCACAAATTCTGGTCGAGCCGTCCTATTTTTACCAAAACAATAGGACCGGCGTAGTGGGAATGCGACTGGCGCATTATTCCGTCCTTCAACCACGTTTCGATTTGTTTATCTACTTCGGCGTTGTCTTGGGGAGATAGTCTCCGCGGCCTTTCGTAAACTGGAACAGGCCTATCGTCCTGCAGTATTATGCTCATCCCGATTTCTACTTCGCGCGTTTTCTGCGGACTACAATCTCGGATCAAATTTTCTATCGTCTGTCTATGTTGTACGTTCTCGACATGAGATAGATCCACCTCAAGCGCTCCCGTCTCAATGTCTACTTTAAGGATCTCCGGAAACCCATCGGAATTTTCATCTTTTATTCTACGAATGGAGATATCTCCCCTCTTCATGTTTATCTCGACGGTATCCAGGAAGTCTGTACCTATCAACAACGAGTGCTGTATAGCAGTATTCGGAACTACGTGTATCGTTATATGATACAACTCACCGTCTATAACAATATCTGTCGGAAATTTCCAGAGCGTAAAATTCCTCTTAGACCCGATTCTGTGAAATTCAATAATTCATGTTTATCTCGACATAACTTGGGCGCTCCGATTCTTACAGCAGCTTCCTCGCGTAGACCGCCTTCTGACCGTCTGACCACATACACGTGTCCGCGACTTCTTCGAATGATTAGAACCATCGCTCCACATTTTCACCTTTGTCGCCACTAAACGATTCTAGTCCGTCTTCGACATCTCTAAAGCTCAACACCGAAGCGGTACATTCCTTTTGATGATATTCATCACGGTCCGAGCACATTGCTCTCGTACCTCTCTTGTGTTTTATTTCGTCTTTTTTGTCTTCTTCATCGTCACTTTCGTCGTCGCTCTCTTCTTCTGACGATATATTGTCTCCTTCCAGGGCCGCCTGTAGCCGTGCGCGTAGTTCAGATTTTCTTCCTGTGACCTTTAACCCCAAGCTAGCGAAGCGCTCTCTCAATTCCTTCGTCCTCAGCTTCTCGAGGTCTTCGTCTCCATCCTGATTGCTCTCAGCTCTCTACCCGCTCCTTAGGTCTCGCTGATTTGCCGATTTTTCATCGCGCTTCGATCCCTTCGGAGTCGACTGACCAGCCTTATACGCTCGGTTCAGCCTGGCCATCAGCACTGACTTCGAACCAGATATCGGCAGATTCAAACGTGTGAGCTTACTTCTCAGCTCCTCCAGCGTCGAACCCTCTTCACTCGACAATTGTTCGCCCTCCACATTTGCCATTTTTATTTTTTTCTACCCTAGCACAAATAGTTCCCATAAACGCGTCGTTCTCTGTCTTGTTCCAGTCCCAGCTGAGCCCCCACTTGTAGTATCGCGGAAACTTTAGGTATAAAATTTCTTTTGATACTATTTATTATTTGTAATTTATTTAGAATAAGTTAGTTATACAGATATTAATGAGACAAAAAACGATGATTGTTTAATATGGAACTAACTGTAACAGTCTTACTCTAACTTGACCACTCACGCAACTGGACGACGTTAACAACCCAATCTCTCAGCTACGCTAGTAGCTTACGCAACTCCACAACGCCAACAAATCTCGCAACTCGACAACGCTAACAACTCTACTCTTCGACTCCTCGATTAACTCTGACCTCTCGACTCTCACTTCAGGATCAACCGCTCAACGCTCCCGATCAACCGCTCAACCGCTCAACCGCTTCTCGATCAACAACTCTTTGAATTCAAATCTTCCCCTCCATTAGCTATATCTTTTCCTCTCTCTAATCCCATGCTTTTAACGCTCCGCAAGAACTATGTGACTTTGGTCACATAGGTTTTTTTTCCATATAAACTAATAACTGAAGGACAGAAGACACTATTTTGATCGATATCTAATTGTCTTTTCTTATGATACTACAATATCTAATTTGGTAAACAATAATCATGAACATGCAATACAGAGAAAAAGAGGACAAAACTAACATAGGATGAATATGAATACAAGAGATGTTAGAAATTTACAATCACTTTTTTAGCGAGCAACTTAGTGTGGAATAAATGACGACGACGACTACGGAGAAGATTGAAACTGGCACTGAATAGGAATAATCCTGATGTAATACTGCATGGTAATGTCAAGATTGTCTCATGGCCTAATCGCATAAAGGGAAGAGGAGGGGTTTTTAGTGAGTATGGCGCGGGTGTGACATCAATCTACATCAGAGACCAGGCCATACACCGCGGGCGAGGTAGCATCCGGATGTCTACTGGTCACCCTCAATAGTCTTAGGGACCCACCATAAATCTTGGCATTTTCATAGTTAAGGTCCTTCAGACCAAACAAGCATCTTTTATTTCAAGTGTCCTTTACATTTATTGTTTATCACGGGAAGATACGGGAAACTTGGTTTTTCTCACGTTCGGTATCTTCCGTTAGCAACTTTCTCTCGAGGGCGGCTAAGACTCTTCCTAGTCCACCAACCTTCTTATTACCCATTCGAAAGCAATGTCTATCGCTTCTCACTTTCCTAGCCAAAATTGTCCTTAACAAATCAGCTCATCTCGTGTCCTTAGACACACCCATCACTAGCTTTCCTCCGCCACAACAATCGTCACTAAACTTCACTTATTCTCTATCTTTAGAATAGTCAAGATCTTTTTATCGAGTTTTTACCCTTAGACCAGTCGCGTAGTTAATTTATACATACGCATCAGTGTAACTATGTTCTATATAAAGTTATTGGAGTGAACTGTGATTTATACGTGTCAATTCAGTGTGTATTCAATTGTGATTACTAAATTCATAATAAAGTTTGATGAAAGGAAAGTTAATAGTTGCGTTACGATTCGACCTTCTTGTTTTTATCATCTAAGCCTCAAGTTTACGTGACACGGGCCCCTCTCACGCGTAAAAAAAGAAGTTATGGCTGATGAATAGGTAGTGTTTGTGTTGAGGTTATTCGATGTATAAAGAGAGAAGCGCACGGATAAATTGTAAGGTAGAAAAACATATATTTAAGAGAGAAGTGAAATTACAATTATGAATACAATTTGAGCTGGTCCAGATCCGCACGCTAGCAGTGTTACCTTGTAACTGAAAACTCCGAAGCCAATGTCACAGAGACCAGGCCACGCACCGAGGGCAAGATGGCATCCAGATGTCTACGCATCCTTATTGCATGATCTTAATAATCTTAAGGACTGTTCCAAGGACCATCCATAAGCCATTAACGCTTACAGGGCCAATGAACCAAAAGTTTATGTTTATGGTGGGTCCTTGTCCCAGTCTTGTCTATACGCTATCGATGGCTTCAGTGTTTAAGAAAACCAGAAAGACTAGATGTAGAGTTTTCTTACAAGTGGTAATCGCTTCAACAGGTCTCTTATACGATCATACGTTTTCTGTATGCCGGGATGCCCTATTAAATCGTAGTTTTCTTGTAGAATTTCCTCGATTTGTTCTCCAGTACACTCCTGAGTTGGTTCCCATGCTTATGTAAATTCTTTGTCTTTGTCGATACGATTCTAGAATAGAATCATCCTCTTAGTTTCATTTTTCACGGTTTCTGTGAAGTCGTAATCTCCAAAACCTATTTTTTTTTTTATTCTTTTGAAGAATATTCCTTATCTTGTTCAGCCATGACCGTGGTTCATAGTCTCAAAATTGTGTTTTCTTCAATTGGTAGAAGTTTTTGTCGTTAGGACAGATTTTTATATACTTTGGTTTTTCGCTAGATTCGAATCATAGTCCATATTCAAATAGAATACCATATTCGGCGTCGAGTTCTGTGTCAAGTTCTTCGTTCGTAAGTGTAACTGGTTCGTAAATTGTACAATGCATTCTACTGAGTGCGTCAGCTGCAGTGTTATCTTTGCCTTTAGTATATTCTATGTCGTATTCGTATTCCTCGAGTTTTAATCTCCATCGTATGAGTCCTAATGAAGCATCTTTGCAATTTTGAAGCCATTTAAGAGCTTCGTGGTCTGTTCTAATAGTAAATCGTCGTCCAAATAGATATTGTCGGAGGCGTCTGACTGGCCATACTATTGCTAATAGCTCTTTCTCGGTTGTAGAGTAATTACATTCTGGTGAATTCAAAGTCCTTGATATATAAATACATGGGTGTCCATCTTGGCATAGAATGGCTCCTATTCCTTCGTTACTAGCGTCAGTGGTTAGTGTGAATGGTTTACTATAATCTGTATATTTTAATACGGGGGAGTCACATAACTTTTGTTTTAGGGTGTCAAATGCGTCTTAAGTTTTGTCAGTCCAGTGGAATGGCGTGTCTTTTTTAGTAAGTTCAGTAAGTGGTTTTGCTAGTTTTGAAAAGTAACGAATGAATTTGCTGTAGTAACCTGCTAGCCCAAGGAAAGATTTTACTTCTGCTGGGATTTTAGGATTTCTAAAGTTTTCTACTGCTTCTATCTTCTTCGGATTCGGTTTTACTCCTTCACCTGTTACGATATGTCTGAGGTATTCTAATTCCGGTTTTAAAAATTCGCACTTATCTGGTCGTATTTTCAGCCTTAATTTCCTAAGTCTTTGTAACACGATAGCTAAGTTCTGGTTGTGTTCTTCTATCGATTGACCAAAAATAATAATATTCGTCTAAGTATACAAAGCAATGTTTGTTAATAAGTCCACGAAGTACAGTGTCCATCATTCTTTGAAATATCTTTGGCGCGTTTTTGAGTCCAAATGGTATTCGATTAGAATGTCAATGTCCTTGTGATGTGGAAAATGCTGTGTATTTCTTTTATATGAGATCCATAGGAATTTGGTGCAATCCTAAGGATAAGTCTAAGGCGGAAAAGAATTTGGCGTTTCCTAACTGTGATAGTATGTCATCTATGTCGGGTAGTGGATGTGCATCTTGGTCTGTAAGTTCGTTAAGTTTTGTAATATCAATTACAATTCTCCATTTCTGTTTTCCTGAGGCGTCTTGTTTCTTTGGTACAGCCCTTACTGGAGAGTTATATGGAGAATCGGAAGGTTTTATAATGTTTTTCTTAAGCATTTCGCCCATTTGTCGCTTAATTTCTGTTTTGTGGCATTCGGGGATCGGTAGGATTTAGTGTTTATGATTTTGTTTTCTTTTAGCGTAATTGTATATTTAGCGAGTGAAATGCATGATAAGAGTTCTGTTTCGAGATTAAAGACGTCCAAATAATAAAGTAATATCTTTTCAATTGATTCTCTAAGAGCTCCTTCTATATGTGAAAGTCTGATTAGATCTCTGAATGTAGAAATTTGATCGCAAATGTTGGAATTTTCGATAGCATCAGTGATTGTTAAGTTTGACTCACCACCATTGATAACGCATACTGAGGTTGGTTTTCCTTCTACGTACACTGTCTTTGATATGGTTTGCCCAGGTGATATGGTTGTATCCTGTTCTAGCAAAATAATATTATTATCTAGTTTCAATTTCTCATTGGAAACCTAATATTCCATATTCTATTAGCGGAAAATCATTGTCCACTACATAGAAGCCTATCACTTTGTTAACAGATTTATAATGATACGTTCTTAAATTTCGAATTCAGAGTGTCCTGAGGTGTATTGTCCGTGATGAAAATTATAGCTGCTGGATGTAGATGTCGCTGCCGTGGTACTGCTACTTTTCTTCTAATTTAGATTCGTGGACGAAAAATCCGACTACGGGTGACGGGATTCGAACCCGGCTCCGGAACGTTCGTAACCTAAGGCACTAAGCATTGCGCTACCGTCGCCCGTACTTAGTGTCAAGTGGCAATATTTGTTGTCGAATGTTTGGCTGGGCGAGGACCCGCTACGAATATTAAGTTTCAATTATACAAAGTCTTTCAAATAAACAAATAGCCTGTGCCCCAACTACGGGAAGATAAGAGAAATCTATCCTTCCACGAACGCTTCCCAATGGCAACTTTTCCCAAGGACAGCTAACATCCTTCTCTAACCACCAACATGGAAATTAACCAATTAACAGTAACGTCAATTTCCCTCACCCTTCGAACGAAGACTTTCCTCTGCGAATCCGATGATTTCGTGCCCTTAGGCACACCCATCATAGTTTTCTTCGACAGCCCTACCGTGATGGATAACGACTCTTACGCACGATCTCAACGACGATTCAAGTAACCCTCAGATACGTAGTAATTGCTCCATGCATTAACAATGAGTACAACTTAGACGCTGAAGAAGAGTAGTGTTCGTTATCCCGTTGGCCGCGGATTCGTTATTGAGCCTAGGATCAATGTCATTAGCTTCTCGAGTATCTAAGTATCGCGATTACTTGTCCAATTCCATCATAGACATATTTGTACTAGTAAATATCTTCTCTATTGCATAATGATGACGACTAATACCAATCGGGGTTCGTTTCACGCCCTTAACCCTAATTCTAATCTTAACGCCATTGCGACATATATATATGTATAGCTGTTATGTGTGAAATAAAGTAAACTATTTGTATTTCCGTATCTTGTCTATACCTTAACATTATTCATCGAGAATGAAAGTAATTTTGTTTTGTGAAGAATAGGTTGGAATGGAGTATTAGATAGTAACGAAGATTTCGTGCAACCAATCGTCGCGTATATTTAAAGGTAATGAATAAATACGCTTCGTACAAAGTCCTTGAGATACTCGTCAATAATTCGCAACTAATCGCCTTGCTCACTTATAACCGTCAATGTCGCTCACGATCGCGTCCGTGTATTTACACTAATTGAGGGAGAGCCGGAACATTTGAATTCGCCGTTGTTCGATGGTTGCGCGTAGCGGCGACATTGTTGTGCCCGGAGTTTATTTGTTTTTACATAACACATACATAATTTAACGGTCTTGACAAATCGAGGCAAAACCAGAGTCTGATTCAAAATTTTCGTTGACTCATGTGCCGCTACAGTATCATGACTATTTATACCAGTACCTGTTAAATTGAGTGATCATTCTGTAGAGCACAGTCGTTAGAATTAGACCTGATTTCTTGTTTTTGAAGCATCCAAATTGTTGCTAAAACTGAAAAGGATATCAATGGAATGCTCTGATATCGAGGACAGTGAATTCTCTGAAAGTGAAGGAAGTGAACCAGGGGAAGAGAAATTGAAATTTGTAATGATAACAGTAATAGTGACATTAGAAACCAGGAAAATGAGTCCTCCGAAAGTGAGTCAGAGAATAATTTGAATGTACGCAAAAGGAGACGTACTTGGGTGCTTTCAAGTTCTGAAAATGAAACTGGAGGTGTCCACATGACAACTAGTCCACATGAAATAATCGTAAAAGGAACCAAGTGGGAAAGAATTCAAGAAGGATCGGCATCTGGGAGATTACCCTTGCACAATACATTCAAAGTCACATCCGGCCCCACAGGAAATGCACAAAGAAGTATTGTGAAAGATAAGTAAATAGCGCATTTCCCTACTAACCGACAGCCATATGTTGCAACGTATATCTTGCGCCGAATCAGAACCCTCTCGAGTTTTGGGTAAAAAGGGACCCTTACGGAAACGTGTATGCACAGGGAGCATACGCACCAAAAAATTTGAAACTTTCATATTCGTGAAATACAAAATGGGGACCAAGCTTTCTTTCTACCATAATGAGTCGGAATGAGTTTGTTGAAATCTTGAAATTTATTCGATTTGACAAAAAGATGATAGAAGTCAACGTTCAAAAGATGAGAAATTCGTACTAATATCAGCCGTATGGGATAAGTTTATTGAAAACAGCCAGAATTGCTATAAACCTGGTGCAAACATTACAATAGACGAGCTACTTTTCCCAACCAAAACCAGATGCAGATTTGCGCAATATTTTACCTTGGGGAACCCAGCAAGCGGTGGTGGTTGTTCCAGGAAATAGCGTTTCCCGGGAGAGAATCAACGTTAGGATTAGGACATCTTGTGATGTTATAAATGCCTCATGCTGAGGCATAACGCAGCGATGTGTACGACGATAATTTCACGGAGGTAGCTATATCGGAGTTGCGGGGTCAGAGATCACATCGTACATGAGTGTAAAAATGAATCGAGGTGCGAGAGAGAATAGAGCCAACCTTAAACCCATAACGGGATCATTGGTATGCCCGGCGGTGAAAGAGAGGATGAGCGGTGTAAACAGATCCACAAGACCAACAAGATAGAAATATTAACAATAAACCTTAATAGGTGCAGGATGCCGCAGGACTTGGGAGTCCACAAGATGGCGGCAAGCAGAAAGGACACGTGCATGTCGCTCTGTAGTCTTTGACCGAGGTTTCGGGATTAATTAAAGAATTAGGGCGAGAAAAGTTGAGAAAAGTATAGTGCTAGTGCACAGGAACAAACGTGGATATGAGGACTAGTGGAGCTCGCTGAAGTAAAAGCGGGAAAAGCGAAAGAAAAGTGTTGTGAAGGTCAGGGACAGAGTGGAAGACATCTTGGGACGCGCGACGACAGCGCCGCCGTGCGGGCTACTTGGGTAACCCAAGGAGTGGCAGAGCGCCGTCGCACGGAGCATTGGAGAAGTGAAATTAATGCGAGTAAAAGCGGCCATCTTGTGCCGCCATTATGCCGTGAGACGCGTTCACAAAGCAACACGTCGGACTTAGCGTCTAACTTAGCGCCTGCGTTCGTAAATCAATACGCCGCTGGACTTAGAATCTGCAGGCGTAAAGCAATAAGCAACCCGAGTGGCAAAATGTCGTCACGGGGACAGATGCCACCCACCGCGAAGGCAAGGGTAGTTCTGCAACCGCTCAGGACACAAAAGCTGGATAGCTCACTGCTGGGAAAAGAGAGCCCAGAAATGAGGAAAACGAAAAGGAAGGAGGAAGAAGAAAAAGAAACAAAGGAGGAAACCCGATTGGCACCCGATATAACTCGGCCGATACCCGACATAAGGGGGCAAGCTGTAGACATTGAAAAGAAGGTAATAGCCTTCTGCCTTGATCCCAGAAGGTCAATAAAGAACAGACCGCAACCATCATGCGGCACTTTAAGGAGATGCCACGTATCGTGTAGGAACTCCTGTTCCACAATAGCTACCTGACTGGGAAACTGGAGCAATGCACCGGTTCGTTCAAGGAAACACAAATTCTGCGCGAGGTGAGCAAGTCACTGCAAGTCAGCAAGCGGCTGGAAACAGCTGTTATGGAAACCGCGAAGGCCGAGCCGAAGCAGCCCACATACTCGGAAAAGGTCCGAATGACCAACGCAAAGATAGGGCAGTCGGCGGTAAAGCCGCCGAGAAACACAATCATAAACCGCCCCGAGGGAAAAGAAGGGGAAGTCAAAACTAGTCTTTACGCTGGTAAACCCGTGCAAGAAGGGTATACAGGTCACCGCAGGAAGGAAGATCGGCGGAGACGGCCTAATCGTGGAAACGACGAACCAAGAAGGACTAAAAGCATTCACCGAGAATGCAAAACTGAAGGAGGCCGGCCTAAAAGTCAGTACACCACAGAGGAGGCTCTTCCGGATGATACTCTACGACGTCCCAAGGGCAATCCCAGAAAAGGAGATGAAGAAGCATGAAGAAGCAGAACCAAGACAGGCTCTATGAAGAAGATATTGCGGCAATCAAGTTCCGCTACAGGATGGGTCGCAAGGACGTCGAGGAGACCAACTGGGTAATGAAAGTACCCCCTCAGGTAAGAGAAAAGCTGCTAACGGGGAAGGTGTATATATCCTGGAACGCATACAAAGTAAGAGCTTATATCGCTACCGGCCGCTGCTACAAATGCCAAGGCTGTGGGCACGTGACAAGATACTACCGCGTCAATTATGAAATCTGCGCACACTGCGCAGAAGGCGGGCGTAGCACGAAAGAGTGCACAAACAAGGGTAAAAATGCCAGCTGCGAAAATTGTAGGAAGGCAGGGAAGAAGCAAGTAGCAAAGACAGAAGGGGACATGGGAGGAAAAGGGGAATAAGGATCCTGCAGCATAATATGCAGCGATCCAAAACGATTCCCTACGAAATCAGGACGCAGATGGGTGCTGATGACGACGATATCCTGCTAATACAAGAGCCATACATCATCGGAGGGAAAATACCTGGACTCGGCACGGCAGACGCGATCTCCTGTAGAGGATCGAAGCACGACCTGCCAATGGCGACTGTAGGGATAAAATCAGAGGTCATAACGCCTCTCAAAGTCGCCGAACTCTGCACAACACACTGCGTTTGCGTGCAGATAAGCGACGGGGAGACAGAACTATACACAATAAGCCAGTACTTTCCGCCGACAGAAAATATCGAAGTTGGCATATAACAGCTGGATAAAGTACTGGGGAGTCTCAGAGGCAAGAAGACCATCATTGGTCTAGACGCAAACGCGAAACCACCGCTGTGTGAGCACAGTATGGCCTCCATGTCCTGAATCAACCAGGACAACCCTACACATTCGAGACAACTCGAGGGCGATCGAATATAGATGTAACTATGGCGAGTCCAGAGGCAATACCGCTCGTGAAAGAATGGAAGTACACGAGGACGGAACTTCCAGTGACCATAGGATACTGGAGACGCGGCTGGATTTCGGAAAAAGAAGTACCATGCCGCAGCTTCAGGAAAGAAGATATAATATGCGAAAAGTCAACTGGAAGGCAGTCCAGAGAGCTGTCATGGAGGGAATAGATGCACTCAAAGAAATAACCCTTCAGCGGGCTGAGGACGTAGAGCGAATGGCCGGACACCTCCAGGCAACCTTGATAAGATGCCGCCATTCCAAAGAATAAATGACACTACATGTCAGTACCCTGGTGGATGCCCGAGCTCAAAAGGAGCACCTACCAGGCAAGAAGAAGATACCAGGGGGCAAGGACCCAGCAACGAGGGAACACGAGAAGCTGCGGTACCGGGAATTCAGGAAAGAGTACCAACGGACGATTGCAAAAGCCAAAGTCCGATGTTGACAGGAGTTCGTCACAAAAAAAGGCGACAAATAACCCTGGGGCATCGCATACAGAACGGTCACAGGGAAACTCAGTGGAGAGGAAACCACAAAAACTCTGCGGACGCCACAAGGGGACACCTCCAACTGGAGAACGACCGCGACGGTGATGTTGTCCGCCCCCCCCTACCCGACGAACAGGAAGAATCCGATACGCCGGAACAGAGAGAGATCAGACGGAGCTCGACAAACCCTCCGAATGTCGAGGACACCCCCGAGTTCCGATTCGAAGAACTCAGTGGCGCTGTGAAACGGCTGAAGAAGGGAAAATCTCCTGGCCCCGACCTGTTCGAGGCAGAAACAATCCAACGGCTTGGGGAGGAATATACCAAGAATTCCTAAGGCTCATGAACGGCTGCCTCGCCTGGGGGATCTTCCCCAAATGATGGAAGGTAGGGAGTGTTGTCACTATCCCGAAGGGAACGGATCGGGACAGAAGTGACCCAAAGTCCTACAGACCAATCTGCCCGCTCTCCATGATAGGCAAATTGCTGGAAAGGCTAATGGCCACTAGGATGGCGCCCATCTTTCATGATCATGCGTTGTTCTCGGACCGACAGTATGGCTTTCGCCTCGGAAGATCGACGGTGGACGCGATCACCAAGTTCCGTAAGAAAGTCGAGCAAATGGGCGAGGAGAAGTACGTTCTCGCAATCGCGCTTGGTATATTAGGAGCCTTCGACAATGTTTGGTGGCCGAACATACTACACGAACTGAAAAGATGAGGCTGCCGCGGCAACCTGTATCGGTTGACAAGGAGCTACTTCTCGGACAGAACAGTGCAAATCGTTGGGAAAAACGAAGCAGTCAGCGAGCCCGTCACGACACGATGCCCGCAGGGATCGGTACTGGGTTTAAGTTTCTGGAACCTTGTATTCGATGACGTGCTGGCTGAGCTAACAGAAAGCACGATAGAGTGCCAACCTATCGCGTACGCGGAAGATATAATGATCATGGTCGCGGGTAACGCGAGGAACGAGCTGCAGGAAAAATAGCAGGAGGTAGTTACCCGTGTTTCCGCCTGGTGTACCAGCTAATCAACTAGCCATATCGACACAGAAGACGGAAATGCTGCTCGTCAAAGGCAAACTGGATGCGGTGAGACCACCGATCATCAAGATCGACGGCAGGAACATAAGGATGGAACAAGCGACCAGATACCTGGGAGTGCATCTTGAGAGAGGTCTAAGAATCAACCGGCACGTACAGCAAATGACACGCAACTGCCAAAAACTTTTCAGCAGCCTCGCGAGAGTGGCCAAGGCGAAATGGGGACTCGGAAACGCGGCCATGCGTACCCTGTACAAAGGGCTGTACGAGCCGATAGTCACATACGCCGCAGCCGGCTGGAGTAATCGGCTAAAGGGGAAAGCGAGGAGCAAGTTGATAAGGCCACAGAGGATGGCGCTCCTCCAAGTGACGAAGGCCTACAGGACAACATCAACGGAATCACTTCAGGTCATCGCTGGAATCATTCCCATTGACTTCCTAATCGAAGTCAGGGCGAGAGCCTATAGGATGAAAAAAAAAGGACGAGACGAAGCGAGCGACGAAAGAACCATCGTCAGAGAGGCGAGGGAAAAGTGGCGAGAACGCTGGCAAACAACACCGAAGGGCAAGACGACCTTCGAGTACTTCGACAGTATCAAGGACAGACTTGAGAACAGCTGGGCAAGACCCGACCACTACACGACACAGTTCATTAGCGGCCACGGGGACTTCAACAGCAAACTCAAGTCATTCCGCCTCAGTGAAGTGGACACATGCGAATGCGGCGAGGTAGGAAGCCCCCATCACATTCTAGAGGATTGCCCAATCTTCAATGTGGAAAGACAAGAACTGCGGAATGCAATAGGGGAACTGGACCTGCGCTGGCCGGAGGAAAGTGGGAGTTTGTAACAATAGACGTATACCCCTACTTCCGTCAGTTCACAAGGAAAGTACTTCAAGCAAAGGAACAGAAGAGAAGGAGAACCCTACGAGAGATGGGAGGGACATCGCAGCTAACACGACCTCCAGAAGGAAGATCGACACAACTAAGGGAGCAGACGAGCCAGCTTCTAAGACGAAGCACAGGGCTGGATCGGCAAGTGCCCGCACAAACCAGAGAAGAAGAAGAAATCAACGTAGATGGATCTACCACAACAACAACACCGGAAAACGGAGAAGCTAACAATACCAACAACTGCAACGGCAACAACGAGAACCACAACAACGAAGAAGACGGTAACAGCCAATAGAAGAGGTAGAGGAAGAAGAAGAAGAAGAAGAAGAAACCCAACGAAGAAACCCCGCATAACAAATGAATAACAAAAAGCAAACAACTCGGGACTCAAGACAGGACAATAAACACTAAATTACCAGGAACAGAAGCAAGAATGAAAGAAGAAGAGGAGAAGACAACCAGTACGCGTCGGAAAGGTGACCTGTGACCGTCAGAGCAGGCGATACTCATGCAAATGAGTGCCGAGACGGTGCGGGGACAATCGGCTGCAAAACCAACCTGGACCTAGCTGGACCGAGCTACATGCTGGCAGCTCCGTCTCCTCCTGGCTGCCATTGGTAACAGTGCGGCACGATGCGTGCATCGTGCGGCGTCGGCTAAGCGAGCTGCTGCCCGAAAGGGTTGGTTCAACTTGTCCAATGACCCAAAAGGAGAGGGCAGGGTTTTTCCAAGTCGCGCGCCGACCATCTACGCGCGCCGTTCCCCGGGCATTGGACGTCAGAAAGTAGAACATAATTAACATCTAATTGCGAAACCAGTATGACTTCTATACTCCAGGAATGGCTCGGTTGGCCCAGAAGTCGAGCCCCTAAACGCTCAAACTGCTTGCCGCAGGACTTGATGTATCAATATGCCTTCCAAGCTAAAGTGGATGTGATTTTCATTACGGAGCCATACCGACAGCAGGCATATTAGTACAATGATGACAAAGGAGATGCATCATTGTGGGTGACATTGTTCAGATGAAAGTACCCGTATGAGAGTTCTTTAATGACTGAGAACTGACTTGTTGGGGTTAGGTTAGGGTTAGGTTGGGGTTAGGTTCAGGTTGTCAACGCCCGTTGGGTGTGATGGACACACTCGTTCCCGTGAGATCACGAAAGTTAAGCATCACAGGTTGCGGAGCGGTCTGGGATGGGTGACCGCTCCGTTACGGCGTTGATATATCGTGATGCGGCGGCCAGGGCTCACTCTACCCAGAAGACTGGGTTGGACTCCGGAGGGGGGACGACGCTGCAACCACAGGACAACCAGGCAAGGACCGTCGGGAGGCATCTGGCGAGGAGGATCGATGTCGCTGGCGGGGCGGTCTAGGGTTGGAGACCGCTCCGCTATAGCGAGTCCCACACGCTGCGGCAACCGCTGCAGCAAATACCAGAGACCGACGGGGCCAAGCCTGGAATAGGAGGACAGATGGCGCTGGGGGGAATGGACACCCCTAGCTCCAAAGATACAAGTTATGAGAGAACATCAGAGAGCTGGGACAGGCTCTGGAAAGAGAAAGCGTGAGGTGTGCAACGGAAAGCCAATTCGATAGAAGTACCTGGGGTACACCTGATACACGCATCAGCGGCCATCGTGGGGTTTTAGTCGGTATGAGTCCGACACTACCCAAGCTGCTTGCAACTGGGTGTCCATGAGGATTTCCCCACGTAAAAAAAAGGTTCAGATTACGGCTCGAGACGTTGGAGGGTGAGGACGTGTTTTGTATATAAGGAGAGGCAGGGGTTGTAGACCAAGAAATAGAGAGTTAAAACGATATAGAGAGTGACATCTCCATATCAGTGGTTAGAAAAAGATGCTAACAGCCCTTGAGGGAAAGTTGCAAGCGGGAAGCGCCGTTCGTGGAAGGATAGATTTCTCTTGTCTTCCCGTAGTTGGGACATAGACTATTTGTCTGTTTGATGGAATATATATAACTGAAACTTAAGATTTATAACGGGTCCTGGGCCAGTTAAACATACATTGTGAAGATGCGTTGACATCTGGTAATCATCTTACCCGAAGGACAAAGTCTGCGTGTAGCCAGCCACGGGACAAAACCGTTGAAATGTTTACTGTCATGTACCGTCCCAACTATTTCTTTTAAGGATAGCTATAGAATTACTCCATGCCTTTGTTAGGCAAAACGTTCATCCCTTGACCGCGGCTACGTTCGGCGACTGGTTGTCGCCTCGAGCCCAAGCTCACTGTCATAAATCTCGAACAAATACAGTCGGAATGTATGGACAATTGCTTAATTACGGCTATGGTAGAATCTAGATTACAGTATTAAGGAGTTTTCCCAAAGTTTCAGAAAGAAGGCTCCAGTGTCCTTCCATCTCCGACATATATTATTGCGCAACCGTCTAAAAACAAGTTGCACGTCTCTATAGAGTTACACAGCACATTCAAAACAATTGTGTTTGTTTCGTTATTTATAACGCCGAGTTCCTTTAAATTTTCGATAGTCACAGCCGTTGTGGACCCTCCGCTTCCTAGTTCCGCCAGTAATATGGCTCCCTCATCGACGTCATACTTGTTCTTTAATATATTCAAGCATGGGAAGTATTTGTCGATCTTTTCTTTTGGAGCTTTTTGGCGACAATCTCTGTACTCGTAGCAGACAGTTACGTCGACCATGAGAATCCGTTCCTCGTTTTTCACCACGGGGTTCGGTTTGTATCGATTACCTCCAGCTTTGATTCCAGGATCGACAAACACTTCATTTTAGACCTGTAACTTTATTGCGAAGGGAGTGTTTACCTTGTTATGCCTCTTGCTTCTTACTCCTCTTGTGTGTTGATACAACTCTAAAATGTGCCCTAGGTTTTCGGGCTGGGCATGACGTCTTCTGCACATAACGTTTATCCTTTCATCCGCCCGGATAAACGCCCTGGCGACGAACTAGCGCAAGACGAAGTTTTAATTAAAATAATAAAATAATTAAAATAATAAATCGGTTTGCCGCTCTAACGGTTTCTTCCGTGAAGAAAGGGATTGAAACACCTAAAACATGAAAGAATCCATTCCTTTGATCCACAGTTGACGACATGACTATTGAAAGGATTATGAGATGGAATGATTGGACAAATTCTTGGATAGCAGACAAATTTAATTTGGAAATAGATAACTGAAATATTGCCTCGGACGCAGTGCTTCTCGGTCCCGGAAGCGCTGTAGCGGATTCATCCGCTTCGGAGCGGACCTTAGTTGATGACTTGGCTATGTCCCTGGACTTGAGCTTCAAAATAATGGTACCGTTAATGGGAGACAAGATTGCTTGTCCGGTCTGCGAGAAAAGGAATGTCCACCTTTCCTTTATGATGTTGGGCGACTTGGACAAGCACATTAGCCTACATCATGTGGATGCCCGCGTTCAGTGGGAATGTATATATTGCGGATGGAGTTTTCCGAAGCTTCATGGGACAAGGTGTCACATCTTACCTTGAAGAACTGGACGTTGGTCCGGGAATCGGTTGCTACTCGTTACTGTGCGGCGTGAGGTCGCATATATGCTTAGCGAGGAAGTAGTTCCTTTCCTATGGCTTTCCTTTGGTTAGGTGATTAAATCGATGGAATTTTATTGCACGTGACACTATATGGTCACTGGTAAGTGCACTTCTCAATGACACGTGATCTGGCTCGTAGGACCATGTATTTTTTATCTTTCATGGGGAGACGCGGTCGTGAGAAAAAGCGTCAACGGGGGTCGTAAATTCCTGTTACGATTATAAGAATCGACACCACGAATAGATCGATCCCCTTATTTCTTGTGGGATAATGGGGGTGATTGTTGTGGTATAACACTGCGATTAATAGGGTAATAAAATTTATATTTCCAATAACTTATTACACTAAATAGTTACATCGTCACGTATAATATAAATGTCGGAGACGATACTTTGACGTATGAAGCCCCGATATATAACCACAATGCTCTTTTGAAGTAGAGCAAGACCCTTACAGTTGAATATAAGCCGAAGGTGACTTTTTTGATGTGGCAGAAGTAGCAATTGAATAGTCTAAGTATAGATACGAAGTGGCTGCTCTGTAGTCTAAAGCACAAGTCTAGGGGCATGAAGTGACTGCTCTGTCGTGATGAGAACAAGTGAAATTCGTTCTTGTGTGATTACGGAGGAAAGCTCGCTGTGGGTGTGTCTTTTGAACTAAGGACGCGGATTCGTTGTTCCCACTTTTCGTTAGAAAAGTGGGGGTAACGTTACTAAATGAAGATTGGAGGAGGAAACCTCCTACCGACGTGACTCCGTGGTGACCTTTTTCATAGGAAAAACCGGCTTTTCCGTTAGGTAATTACCCGTTTTTTAATTTGTAAGAACGTGCAATAAACCTAAGGACTGTTTTCAGTACCAGCTATAAAACGAAAATGCTTGCAGGATTAAAGGTCCCTGCAAACGAATAAGACTCGGTTTATGGTGGGGCCTGAGGTTTATTGAGGGTCTTTATTATGGTGCTTAGGCCTTGATGTTCAGACAATTATGGACATCGCACGGACCATCTCACGCGACGTAACATATTCTACCATTATGTATTTTTTAAAGTCCAGTTATTTTAACTAGTAGAGATAGCTACGTCTCAAATGCCGGCAGTTCTAGTATTAATAAACAACGCGAAGAAAGTACGCGAGAAGTAATGGAATTACGCCATTAAATGAACATGTTAACAAAACAATCCGACGAAGAAAGCGCTAAAAAAACTAAAGAAATAGAGTTCTTAGAAAAAACAATAGCTGAAATGAAGCTAGGACTAGGTAGTAAAGTGGTAATAACGGAATACTTCGATCCCATTGATACCACTCTAAACCCTGCACGTCAAAGGTAGACTCACACTCCGTCTGCATGACCAGTGGAGATAGACAACGACAGTGACGTTGACCAACTCCAAAACAATGCCAGCGCACAATATCCTTTGTTATCTGCTAAAGACACGATAAGGTAAATTCCAGTCTTGAACGGTGACGATGACATTGGAATAGAAGACTTCATCAAAGAAATTCGAGAAATAAAAAATGCATGTTTACAAAAAGAATTATTGCTGAAAGCTATTAAAGTAGAAAAGATCATAGGATAAGTCGCACAGAGTATTCGTAATATTTCAATCGACAACTACGTAGACCGTTTTGAAGCATTAAGAGCCAATGTAGCAACTCAAGTAAATCCCAGATAGGTATAGCGAACAGCTACACGACATAAAGAAAGAACGCGACGAAACAGTACAATCATCTAATATTCGATTCAGACGCGTATTAAATAGATTAACTTACGCCATCGCCAACGAAAATCCACAACCGTTAACCAGACGTATCATGCTTGCTGCTACAATCAGAAAAGTAGGACGAATTTACCTAAAAGGACTACGCCACGAAATCGGCCGAATACTTTTGGCCAACGAACCAGCATTACAAAATGAACCGGAACAGAAAGCTGCTGATATAGAACGACACCTACGAGAAGAACAAAGAGATTGGAGAGGAGGATCCAGTCAATTACCTACAAACCGTTTCACGAGAAGTTAAATTAATTATAACAAATGAATATCCATGACGCATTTCGTTGATTTTGCAAGAATAATTACAATAATAACATTTTATTAACTTACATAAAATGTTAGGACATCGATGCATCATGGCACGCACCTGAAACATTCCAATAATTAATAAATGGTTAATAGACACTTAGAACATTAATAACGAACAAGGATAAATAATAATAAAACACTAACATTTAAACAACATTAAAACCCACAATGTTTATTAAGAGAACATGTAAAAAGTGTGGTAGTTTAATGACGAGATTACTCGATATTGAACTCGATATTGATCGAGATTACTCGGTAAAAGCATGTTCGCTAAGACGCTCGGTTCTAATTCACTAAGACTGTGTAACTCGCTGAAGAGATCGCACGTGACTGAGACTGATGAAAACTGGTCAACTTACGATCGCGTTCGTTTATTTATGCTGGTCGTAGGGGTGCCGGTAAATTTCCATTTTTTCCATTCGCCTTTGTTAGACGGTTCCACGAAGGGGCGACATTGTTTTTGCCCGAAGTTTACTTATTACGTCCTAACGTTGTTGATACTCCGAAGCAAGACCACACGTGGCTCGATTTGTCCTCTAGCTCGTATGTCGCAACAATATTATATAAGTTTGTAAGTATGGGATCCGGAAAAAATTAAACGAGTCTGAAAAAAGCAAATTCTTGAATTAAAACAGCAACAGTTATTAGTAGCAAAAATATCGAAAGTAATACGAAGAAGTCGTAAAGTAATACACAATTTCTTTAAAAATGTTGAAGATTATGACAAAAAGAAAGCAATTGAAATAATGGAAAAATCTAGTGTTAGTGCCAATGTTTCAAGTGTTCGTCGTGTTCTACTATCGTGAAAAGATATTAAGCTCCAGCCGTGACTTTCCAAGACTGAAGCTCTTACAATTCGACTTTCGGTGGGATCTGTTTCTTCTTTGTTTGTCATCCCTCAATATCCCCACTACTCTGTAGGCGTACGTGATCATTGCCACGCTTCTAGAATATTCGGTGGAAGGACCGTTGGGATATAGATGACTCATTAGGCACTTCGGCGATATACATTGTCGCCAAGGCCGCCACATCTCTATCTCCATCGTCGGTCCATCGGATTTGAAGTATACCGATCGTGACCCGCGCGAGTTAAACATACATGCGCGTGTCACACGCTCAAGAATGCCACACGCTCAGAAAAAGTAATAGAATAGACGAGACATCCTGCATGCCATAGCTATCGAAACAATCACCAGACAATAACGAAATAGCCGCCTCTGATATACACCAGACTATAACCGCTCCAGATGGACTAAAACCTCAGTATAAAAACCGACCCAAATTAGCATTCGACACCTTTTTGTTGTAACACTTTGAACCGTCATACTTTGAACCGTCACTCAAGCAAGACTCTGTATTTATCGCACCTGTAGTAAAAACTGACTTAATACTAACCAACTCAGAACGGTACACCTTTGTCGATAGCCACTACTTAAACAAATACTGTAAACGAACGGCAATCATCCACATTCGTAAAAGAACTCAACCAAGCCATAATAAAATCAATTTACCTGAACGTAGAATCGAATTAACTAATAATCAACAGACAGTCAAAACCTGACCAACTGCTGTATTCAAGTTGGAAGAATTGACGTTCATACCTTTACAGACTGAAAATCATTATATCATTATCCATACGAAAAATGTGTAGATCGACGTATTATGTAAAACACATAAAATCTTAGAAATCAAACAACCGAGTTTAATTAGTAGCAAAACTGAATGTATAATCACATATGACCGTAATATTATGAAAATAGGAAGAACACATAAAAATATTTTTCTTACGAAATCAAAATTAAGAACAGTTTACATAGTTTCAAAGAAATAGAAATCTCAACGCTAGAGGAAATATTAGAAACGGCTCTAAAGTTATCTCACAGCTTTAATCAATACAAAGCCAACCTCGATACGTTACAAATACATGTCAATACCCTGCAATTCGAACGACGTATATGTTCATTCAGAGAATATGGCATTTCAACATTACAAATATTAGGATACGTAGCCCTAGGACTAGGAACAATATTTATATTGTATAAATGTTAACATTACAAATGTTTAACTCAAATAATTCCTAGAAATGTATGTATCAGTAAACTTTGCCCCACCGCTCACGTAAACAATATGCATCAAGTACCAACAGCATCAATTCCTTCATCAGCCCATGGGACGGTCACTTTCCAGAACATTACCGAAAATGAAGATAACGGGGTCATTCAAATCAGGTGGCCCACCAGAGCCATACGCTTCAACTGGGCAAAGCGAATCTAAGAGAGGGGAATGTCACACGCTCAAGAATACCATCCGCTCAGAAATAGTGATGTGTATAGGTCGTGGTGATAAGAGCGCTACGGCTGGTGTGTGTGGAGGCCGAGATGGGTTCTGCTGCGGGTGTAGATGTCGCTGCTGTGGTACTGCCTTTCTTCTAATTTCGCTGCGTGGAAGATAAATCGGACTCCGGTCGCCAGGATTTGAAACCGAGTCCCGAGCGTTTGTAACCTAAAGCGCTAACCACTGCGTTATCGTCGTTCGACCCTGGTATTTGTTGTTGAGTGCCGCCACAACAGAAATAAAATAGGTCAGGCATCCTGCATACCGCAGCCATCGAAACAATAACTGAATAGTAACGGAATAGGCGGCGCCTCTAAGATAAACCAGACGAATCCCCCCTCCTCTCGAGGGACTAAAACCTCAGTATAAAAATCCTACAAAATAAGCTAGTTCCAGTTTTTTAAAACATTCTGAAGCAGTCTCTTGTAGTACTTTGAATCATTCTGTTGTAACACATTGAACCGTCACTCTGTTGGATTTGCATAATAAATGCTATTATCATATACAAAGTTCAATTTCTTCATATTATTCCTGAAACGTTCGAACTGCGATACGAGGAGCTCACCAGCGATCTATCGGTTTATGATTTCTTGTGTCTCCGAAGTCACATCCTCCTCTTTTTTTCAGTCGCTTATTTTGGGCCTTCGATCATATGTCCTCCACCAACTTCGTAGGGTTCAATGAACGGCTACGGCCCGCAGATGAATTCTATGGAACGACCAGACGCGAACCCGAGGTTTTCGTGTCGTTCCATTTGCCAAACGTGAATCGCGCAGAGATTAGTTAGCGTTTTGTGTTTTTGCAATCGGCATGGTAGCCTCATTTCTCAACCCCGCTTAGTGTCGTTGTAGCGAGAACGCGTGCAGGATCGAATTCTACGATAATTGTAAGATTTTTTATTTCCGGGCCGTGAAAAGGGATTGGGTACTCGGTTCCAGTTGTTCGATTCGGCAATTTCATTCTGAAGGATTCTTTGTCGTCCATACTCTGTGGTTTTTTGCTTGCGCAGATAATAATTGTATGAACGAACGATAGAGTTATTTAAGATAGCGAGTTATTTGAATCAGATACTCGAAAGTTTAGCGATGATTATTTATATATGTCGGAGATGAAAGAACACCGGAACCTTCCCTTTGGAACTTTGGGAAGACCCCTTAGAACTGTAACCTAGATTCCACCATAGCCGTAATTAAGGAACTGTAGTAATTCAATCTGACTATATTTATTCGAGATTTATGATAGTGAGCTCGGGCTCGAGGCGACAACCAGTCGTTGAACGTAGCCGCGGTCCAGAGATGAACGTTTTTTCTAACAAAGGCAGGAAGTAACTCTAAAACTCTCCTTAAAAGAAATAGTTGGGACGGTGCATGACAGTATACATTTCAACAGTTTCTGTCCCGTGGCTCGCCACACGCAGACTTTGTCCTTCGTGTAAGATGATTACCAGATGTCAACGCATCTTCACAGTATATGTTTAGCCGGCCGAGGACCCGTCATAAATCTTAAGTTTCGTTTATATAAAGTCCTTCAAACAGACAAATAGTCTTTTTTCCAGCTACGGGAAGATAAGAGAAATCTATCCTTCCACGAACGACGCTTCCCGCTAGCACCTTTCCCTCAAGGGCTGTTAGCATCTTTTTCTAACCACTGATATGGAGATTGACCAATTAACAACAACGCCAATTTCCCTCACTTTCCGAACGAAGGCTTTCCTCGACGAATCCGAGGATCTCGTATCCTTAGACACACCCCGTAAAGTTTATCCTCGGTGGCATCATCGGGACGGAGAGTCATTCTCTCGCGCGATCTCATCGACGAAACGAGTAACATCTTCACGATCAATGAATATTTCACGTTTTGTTAACAAAGAGTCAGACTTGGACTTTGTGAGAACGTACATTTATCATCCCGTCGACCACGGATTCGTTATTGAGCCTAGGATCATTGTCATTAGCTTCTCGAGTAATCTAATTATCGCGATTACTTGTCCAATTCTATCATAATCATATTTGCATTAGTAACTATCTCCTCTATTGCATAATGATAACGTCTAATGCAAATGGGGATTCGTTTCACGCCCTTAACCCTAACTCATAATCTTAACGTCAACCGGACGTATACATATAATGATTTATCAGGGAACTCCAAATGGTTTCTGTCTGTTGGTTTTTTATAGGAACAAGGATGAGGAATTTTGTGAGTTCATCATGAATAAAGAGTATAAAGGAATTGCCTTGTTTTGTTTTCTTTAGTGGTCCTAATATGTCCATTGCTATCTTGGCGTTTGGTACTAACGGTATGTCAGCTATACATGGTTCTTCTTTGGACCGAATCCTATCTATCTTTGCGGTTTGACAGGTCTCAGAAGTTTTGATGCGTTCTTGAATTTTATCCATAAGATTCGGAATCTTGTATCGGTCTTGTTGAGGTTATTAGATGTATAAAGAGAGAAACGCGTGGATAAATTGTAAGGTAGAAAATATATTTTAATACAGAAGTGTAATTACAAGTAAGAATACAATTTGAGCTGGTCTAGGTCCGCACGCTAACAGTATTACACTATAACTGAAAACCCCAAAGGCAACGTCGCCTGTATCTTCAAGCTATCGCGGGGAGACGCGGTCGTTAGAGTACGCGTCAACGGGAGTCGTAAATTCGTCACAGAGTTATAATAATGTATATTTCCAACACTTTATACAATCACACAAAGTAGTAACGCCGTTGATTAAGATACAGATAACGAGAGAAGGGTTAGTCTTAGATGAGAGAAGGAGAGCTTTAGGAGCTCTAGGCCCTTGAGAGTTATAGGAACTGTCGGATTTCTGGATAATGTGAGAGCCTTAGGAGACTCTAGGTCGTGTAGGCACCTTGAGAGTTGTAGGAAACTCTGAGAGATATAGGAACGGTGAGAGTTATAGGGAATGTAGGAACTCTCGGCACCGTGAGAAATGATGAAGGAACTCTGAGAGATGCAGAAACGATGAGAGCTATACGGATTATAGGAACTCTAGACACCGTGAGAGAAGACGTGACTCTGAGAGATATAGGAACGGTGAGAGTTATAGGAATTGCAGAAACTCTAGACACCGTGAGAGACGATCAAACTCTAAGGTTTTATTCTGATGTGAGTACGGAGGAAAGCTCGGTATGGAAAGGAAGATAGGAGGAAGAAGCCTCCTACGAACTTGGGTCCTAGGCGACATTGTTTATGGGGAGACTCGGATTTTCCGTTAGGTAGATCTCCGCTTTTTTCGTTAGGCCACTACCTGCTTTCTCCGCAATTCTTAAGAGCACGTAATAAAATCAAGGACCCTTCTAAAAAACTAGCTGAAAACACTTCTGGAATTAGAAAGTCCTTTCTGGCAAACAGATTGACTTAAACCACGTGTGCGAACAATGCAGTTAGGATTTCGACTTTATGGTGGGTCCTTAGGCCTATGGAGGGTTCGAAGGACGGCACATAGACCGTTGGCTGTCAAGCCGCACGGGATGGAGTGCAGATGTGTTGCGCGGCGTAACATCACCTGTTTACTCTTTATGGTCTGCCTTCGTCCCAGCCTTTTGTCTATACGCTGTCGATGACTTCAGTGCTTGAGAAAACTAGAAAGACCAGATGTAGAGTTTTCTTAGAAGTGGTGACCACTTCAGCAAAATAGAAATAAACACGTTGTAAATAGCAGCTTGGAAGACCAATGGTCTACAACAACGGGACCTCGAAACTAAAACATTTCTGTGTACAAAAATATTAACATATTACTTGTTTCAGAGGCACACTTCACTTCAAAAAGCTACATGAAAATACCATATTACAACATTCATGACGCCAAATACCCCTCAGGTTATCTATATTCGCTCCTGCTTGATTTTCTTGCGGAAATGTATTGAGTTGATTTCTCTTATAACTCCTTATTTGGGTTCCTATGACTTTTCAACTAATCAGTACTGAACATAGATACAAATTATAGAAATATATAAATATGTATATCATTAGAATAGTCGAATTAACACTTTTTCAGAGATAGATTGACAGTGGAAATGTTCTTGCATAATACGATTCGGGATAATATTTAGAACAAAATATCTGGCGTTGAAACAATTTTCCTCCGATGCTTTCTAAGCGAAATATAAATTATACAAAGAAGACACTACTTTCTTCTACATTTCGTTTTATATCTTGGAAATTATTTATCGTATGTGAGAAAAGTTCAGCAGAACGCTTCAACGGTTTAAAAATTAAATTTCAGAATGAGTGTTATCCGCATGGATGGCATTTAAACGTTGAAATCTATGTAATAATATAAGGCAATTATTTTTCAATTTTCAGGATGCAATGTATGGGAATCGATGTATTTATCTGTTTGATTCGTATTATTGCAAATATTGGTAGTAACTTTATCAATTCCAGTACAGACTTCCTGATGTACACATATCATCGAGAGATAAATTTCGTCTGTTTGGTATAAACAGTATTTGTTTTGATAAATAAACTCTCGAAAGGATTCCCCATTGAATTTATGAAAATTATATCTCGTGTTAGAATCAACAGATTCAGTATCAAAGAAAATGTTATTACCTGCATTAAAGGAAATCCTACCAGATGATCACTGTTTCATATAGAGATACTAATGAAGCTATATCTACTAAACCTAAAATATTCATTCTTGAATCAATAATAACAAGATCTATGAATAATGTGAGTTGTGAATAAGATGAGATATAGGATCTATGAAGTTGAAGTTGCAACTGTTTCTGGTTGTCATGCATTCATTCGTTGATCCTATCTTCCTCCCTATTCCTTCAGATTTGTATCTCATCAGATATCTTCTTCTTTCGAACAGTTTTTCATTCATAGAAAGCTAAACATCGTAGGATACACGAAAGGAGCAGAAACTCAGTCGGATAGAAAAAGCTAAATATGAAAAAATACAAAAACTATGTATATTATAATAATATCTCGAAATATAACATCCATTTTCGTTCAAATAAAACCGAGGAGAACAGCAGGATGAAATACAAATTAACTCTACGATTATTATTACGCAAATTGCCAAATTCCATATGTTGGAAATCGAGATTTCCTGCAATAAAATAACAATTATTTAAGAAGATATATGATATGTATGATAATAGAAATAATATTTATAATAATATATGTGTCGGGTTGGCGTTAAGATTAAAGTTAGAGTTAAGGGCGTGAAACGAATCCCTATTGGCATTAGACGTGATCATTATGCAATAGGAGCGATATTTACTAGTGCGAATATGATTATGATAGAATTTGACAAGTAGTCGTGATAATAAGATACTCGAGAAGATAATGACAATGATCACAGGCTCAATAACGAATCCGCGGTCAACGGGATGACGAATTCTACTCTTCTTTAACGTCCAAGTTGTACTCAATGTTAATGCATGGGGCAATCACTACGTATCTGAGAGTTACTTGAATCGTCGTTGAGATCGTGCGGAAGAGTGGTTCTCCATCACGGTAATGCTGTCGAGGAAAACTATGATTGGTGTGCTTAAGGGCACGAGATCATCGGATTCGTGGAGAAAAGTCTTCGTTCGGAAAGTGAGGGAAATTGGCGTTACTGTTAATTGGTCAATTTCCAGATTGGTGGTTAGGGAAGGGTGCTAGCCACCCTTAAGAGAAAGTTCGAGAAGAGGAAACGTTGTTCGTGAGAAAAATAGATTTCTCCTATTTTCTCATAGTTGGAACGAGGACGGTTTGTCTGTTTGAAGGACTTTAGTTAAACAAATCTTAAGATTTATAGCGGGTACTCGGGCTAGCTGAACATGTACTGTGGAGACGCGTCAACATCTGGTAATCAACTTACTCAAAGAATAGAGTCTGCGTGTGGCGAGCCACGGGACGGAAATCGTTGAAGTGCTTACCGTCGTGCCCCGTCCCAAGTATTTCTTTTAAGGAGAGCTATAGTGTTACTTCATGCCTATGTTAGACAAAACGTTCATCCCTTGACCGCGACTACGTTCGGCGACTGGTTGTCGCCTCGAGCCCGAGCTCACTATCATAAATCTCAAATAAATACAGCCAGATCGAATGACAACAGTTTCTTAATACGGCTACGGTGGAATCTAGGTTACAGTTCTAAGGGGTCTTCCCAAAGTTCCAAAGGGAAGGTTCCGGTATTCTTTCTGTTACGCCACGAGGCTTACCACAGGCTGTATTTTCTAACCGTCGCTCGCGGCCCTACAATGTCGCAGTCAGATCGTCTTATCTGACCGCCGGATCATATACAATGTATCGACGAGCGCATAGTTGTCGCCAAGCAGCGAGTTCTCGAAACGTCGAATTTGTCCGTTACGTTTTCCACGCAAGAACAGACATACGTGATCATAGGCGCGAACGGTGGCGTGACCTAAGTATAGTGGGGGTCGTCTTAAAAAATGAGACAAAGAAATCATCTAAAGTCGATCAGTTCCTTGTGACGCGTCGAACGTTACACATTGAATCGAATCTAACACATAACGTCTATCTCAAGCTGCGAAGTGCGACAGGTCTCGTTATAAGCAAACCGTTAACCAAACCTTGACTGTTATATATTTCGTTTTTAATTGTTGATCGTTGACTGAACTTGTTGTTTCGTTATTTTTATTAAACTTTTATCAACCAATCCAGTGTAGTTGTTCGTATACACTCAAACCTAACTACCTCTATTCTCGTAATAGAAATAGGGGATCAATCAGTTCGAGGCGTCGATTGTTTAATCGTAACGAGAATTTACGACTCTCGTTGACGCGTTATCTCGCGATCGCGTCTCTTCGCGAACGGTTGAAACACTTTCATCTCCGACATATATAAATTATAAAAGTACGTTTAATTCATTGGTAAACTCGGTCTTTGCCGAACCAGTTGCGTAAACAAAAATAATAAAGAAACTAGTATTCTCGGTAATTCTGATTCTAACTATTGCAAACTTTATTTTAGTTCGTTTTACTCTGCTTTGTTTAGCATTACATCTATTTGTGCCAAAAAATTTGTGATTTTTATGTTTAACAAAGTAGCTACTGTTTAGCTTCTTTTCAGATAATGACATGCCCGTTTTTCTACTGTGCAGCATATCTTACAAACCATGTTTCCTATCATTTGAAACAATCGAATTAATATTTAAATTTTTATCATGTTTAAATCGTGTAAAACTAACGTATTATGCGAACGGATGTTATACTTTGTTGAAGTATCTGCACATATTCTAAACTCTTCAATATCAAGTTTCTTTACAATCTTATTCGAATCACAGCTTCGATTAAAGGATATTGATTATTTAATTAATTAACCAGCTTATTATTCGATGGAATTTGACTGAAGTGAGTAATTTTTTACTCACTTGTTTCACGAACGAATCGTATTTATTTATTTCGCTCTTCGTTAATATTCCAAATTCTCTTTTGCCATCGCCTTCTTAACACTAACAATAAGCGTCGAGAGGAATCTTGATGTGAACAGGATGACCAAATTTTTACACGACATGTAACAAGGATGATTTGTGTTATTCTCGCTTTTTTCGATACAGGAATCTGGGTCAATACGTTCATATGGGTCGTAATTTATCGTTGAATTTAAGGCTGCGGTAGTCTGTTGCAGTGAGAAGCAACATGGCCTAAACGTTGGCAGATCTTACATTGCATTTCGTTTCTCAAATCTAATTGCTGGTGAAAAGTCGAAGGCATAATACAGAAAATCAGAAGAAGATCAGAAATTGAAGAAAATTTCAGGCTGGCTTTTGACACTAATCTCACCAGGCCTGGTCAAATAACTGGTTTTAAAAGTTGAGAAATCAATTAGTCAGAGAATATAAGAATTCACATAAAGCTAGATGAACAAACGAAATAACGATAAATGTACAATTTTAAATTAGATCTTTAAACCAGTCATTTGGCTAGGCCTGTAAGGTTAGTGTTAATTAAATAGTTTAGTAGTGGTTGCGCGACATTTTGAATATTCATTCATATAGTAATTAGCAAAATAACTTTTCTTCATTGATTCCTTCGCCATAACTAATTTTCATTCTCTACGTCCTTCACTATATATTTCTTAATTATCCGTATTCAAGATATTTCGAAGAATAAAACTCATTGGATTGGTCGAAACCTGAGATATTACGTCGTCATAATAAAAATGTTATAGATCATTATGAATATTTTAACATTATAAATGTTAAAGTATCAATGGACTTCAAATTTTCAACCGTGAAAAAATTATTCTCTTACCACATTTTTCGCCTAGGAATAAATAACGTTTCTCTTCTATTATTTTTATATTAGTATTAAAAGAGAATACGCACTTAAAACGCACGTAACCCTTCATCTGCATACTACCGACCAGTAATTTTAAGTAATTTTTCATTTCTCCATGCTGTTGTTTAAATCTTGCTTTGTTTAACGAAATTAAGGTTATAAAGTGAGGTAAGTAAGGTAATAAGTTCGGCAAATGTGTCTGTGATGTTGCCAGTAGGGCTACGAATTATTGTACGATGCCTGTAAATATCGATGTAGAGAAGGATTCGTGCTACGCAATTCGAAAGATTCCTGCTGCGTATTTCGAAAGGAAGTGCTTCGTAGAAGGTGAATGTTTATGTCGATGTATACATTTTTTTGTCTAGATCGTTAATCTGTAACTACGTAGAATCGTTAACTGCGTAGCTGCTTATGCCATCAGCTCATGTGTTCCCCCCTTCCTCGCCATTTTAGAAGTTGCTCGTGAAACGAAGGTACAAGGAGTCATTTAGTCGTCTCATTTCGTACCGATAACATGGATCGCATTGCGTCAGGTTTGTAACATGTTATAACCTATTGATGGTGTCGGTTCTTTATTACTTTCATTAGTATATCTTTCGCATTATTCATTACTATATTTTTTACTATCGTTTAACTTCGTAACTTATACTTTTTTTATAGGCGTGGCAAGTAAACTCAAGTACTTCAATGCAAGATTTAACATGCGTTTCTGTAGTATTATTTAAGTATATTTAGTTGTAAACTTTTGAATTCTGGCACATATTTTCGACTATTTATAACACGCGACTATAGTGTATTGGTGGAGTATATATTTCCTATTCTAGTAAGGAACATTCACAGTATAATTCTTGCAAATGATCGTATTGCATTCACGGTATTCATAAACATTTGTTCGATATCGACAAATATCTTATAATTTTAAACTAATATTTTTCATACGTGAACGAAAAGTAGCAGTATTTTCTCAATCGATAGAGAAAAGAAGAAAAACATCGAAACACTATTTCGCTTCTTTTCTACTTCCCATCCTACCCTACCCCTCCACCATAACCCATAAGCAACTTTATTATTAGGGAATATTTGTGACTGCGTGCAATGCAGTTTGTAGAGTCAGTGTTTGCTCCGCAAAAGTATTTTTCAATATTTTCAAATTATGGTCGTTTTGAATAAATCCAATTAAATAATCACACGCGAAAGTAATAAAATTTTATCAAACAATTTTTTACACGACATTAGGGTCCTTGTTCGCCGATTATAATTTTACCGGTCGCAGTAATGTGGTCTTATTTTATATTCTTTTGAACATTCTTTTTCGGTACTAGAATCAGTGCATCTCTCAAGAGGACAAAGCCCCTGCAGGAGCTCAGGAATGTAAGTAGTTTAAATATTGCACTTCAATTTGTTCTATTTATTGTATTTTGTTTCGATTATTGTTAATTCTGCAATAAAAATAGTCGATAATTTAGAAAGCTGTAAATGTTCTTTTTAATTGAAATAAAGTCGAAAATCGTTGAATCGTTTGTTCTTAAACTTTTATATTAGAGTTCCAATTTACTTATTTATTAGAGTTTAGTCTTTATTGTTGCTAAAGTTTAAAGTTTGTTATTATGTATTAACGATATTAATGATATTTTATGTTTTATGTTATAGACATATCACAGCTTAGACTTCTTTGTCTTCTTTGGGAATGTTCCAACGGTTACTCAAGAATCCCAGAATGTAAATAACATTACATATTATACTTGAATTATGTGTATCCTGTACATTTTGCTTTGAATAATATTGATTAAGAAATAGAATTTGATTGAAAATTTCATAGGTTAGGGTTTTCTAATAGTATTCTTCTATTAAATTAAAAAAAAGTATTAAAGTCTTAATACCAAATTATAAAGCAAATGATTAATATATTTAAAAAATCATTAGATTCTTGATTTCTAGATTTGAAACTTTTATATTAGAGTTTCAGTTTTTACATTTATGGATGGTTATTAGAATTTCAATCTTTATTATTACTAATGTTACAAATGTAACAAATTTGCATTTTTTTAAATCTCCAACTTTCCAAATAATCAGCGATCACTTATCCTGTTTTGTTTTGTAACAAATGTTTCACAACCTCCATTTCCACCATTGGATTTTCAACGGTTTCTGCCTGATGTTAGTCTTTCTAATGATATTTGCTGAGATAGTGCAGTATCGATGGCAATGTTTTCTGTTTTCCGCTTCTAATGGTGAGTCTGATGCACTTTTGTTTCTCCGGTCACTCAATCATGTCGTAGGATGAAAGGTCTGAATCAGCACGGGTGTGTGACGTCAATCCACATCAGAGGATACATGTGTGCAGGTACTCACCGGGTACCCTCAATAACTTCAAGGATCTACCGTAAACTTAAGCTGTTAGTTCATTAACCCTGTAAGTGTTTTTGGTTTATGGATGGTCCTTGGAACGTTCCTTAGGTTTATTATACGTTCATACAAATTACGGGACAAAAGCGGGTAATTACCTAACGGGAAAGCTGGATTTCCCCATGAACAATGTCACTTACGAGCCACGTTGGTAGGAGGCCTCCTCCTTCTATCTTCATTTATCAAGGTGGGCAATAACCAATTGGCATCGCGGATCGTTACTCTCACTTTTCCTAACGAAACCTGTGAACAATAAATCCGCATTGTTAATTCAAAGGGCACACCCACACCGAGCTTTTCTCTGTAATAATACCAGAACACCTCGAAACTGAAACTACAAATTCTCATCAGTCAACATCTCTCAGATCAGTCGCGTAAATTGTGCTTATAAACATGTGTTATTTAATAAAGTTCGATAGAAAAGAAACATAAAGTTGAGTTGCGGCTCAACATTCTTGTCTTTAAAACCTAAGCCTTTATTTTACGTGACATTTTGGCGATCCGTGCCAGGATCCATCAACTTCAAAAAACCGAAATTACGCAGTTCGGGCTACGGTCAACTATGAAGATTGAGGATCAGCGGACCACTGCAACAGAGCAAACACTTTCGACGCTTCGACAAAGGAACACCATAACGGAACCTTTCCTACGGGCTAAACGACCAAGGTGATCAAATTACATATTCCTTTATCAAACACAGATAGCACTGACAGTACAATCTATATAATAATATTGGCAACGCCACGAACTAGTGGCGCTTCAACTAGTAGTGGGAGAGGCCTAACTGTTAGAGCTATATTAGACGCAATGCAGAAACAAAACGAGACGTTCACCCAACAAATTAACATACACACAGTACGTATTGACGAAACTTAAAACACAGCAATAGAAAGGGAGGAGAAACTCGCAGTAGAGAACGCACTAGAAGGGAAGAATTTAGCAAGAATACAAATGGGAGATGTATCAGAAGCCACTTCTTTAATAACCATACCCAGATGAATATACTCACATTGCTAAAGATCAATCAGTCCTTCGAGAACCTCCTCCAATACCTCAGACATCACCTCAATCATCAGAGGACGCAATTTTCCCAGAATGTTTTACACAACCAGAGCTTACAGCTGTGGCTGTACTCGACAACAAATATCGCCACTCGACATTAAGTACGGGCGATGGTAGCGCAGTGTTTAGTGCCTTAGATTACGAACGTTCGGGAGCCGGGTTCGAATCCCGTCACCCGTAGTCGGATTTTTCGTCCACGCATCTAAATTAGAAGAAAAGTAGCAGTACCCCAGCAGCGACATCTACATCCCGCAGCTATAATTTTCATCACGGACAATACACCTCAGGACACTCTGAATTCGAAACTTCAGAACGTATCATTATAAATCTGTTAACAAAGTGATAGGCTTCTATGTAGTGGATAATGATTTTCCGCTAATAGAATATGGAATATTAGGTTTAAAATGAGAAATTAAAACTAGATAATAATATTATTTTGCTAGAACAGGATACAACCATATCACCTGGGCAAACCATATCAAAGACAGTGTACGTAGAAGGAAAACCAACCTCAGTATGCGTTATCAATGGTGGTGAGTCAAACTTAACAATCACTGATGCTATCGAAAATTCCAACATTTGCGATCAAATTTCTACATTCAGAGATCTAATCAGACTTTCACATATAGAAGGAGCTCTTAGAGAATCAATTGAAAAGATATTACTTTATTATTTGGACGTCTTCAATCTCGAAACAGAACTCTTATCATGCATTTCACTCGCTAAATATACAATTACGCTAAAAGAAAACAAAATCATAAACACTAAATCCTACCGATCCCCGAATGCCACAAAACAGAAATTAAGCGACAAATGGGCGAAATGCTTAAGAAAAACATTATAAAACCTTCCGATTCTCCATATAACTCTCCAGTAAGGGCTGTACCAAAGAAACAAGACGCCTCAGGAAAACAGAAATGGAGAATTGTAATTGATATTACAAAACTTAACGAACTTACAGACCAAGATGCACATCCACTACCCGACATAGATGACATACTATCACAGTTAGGAAACGCCAAATTCTTTTCCGCCTTAGACTTATCCTTAGGATTGCACCAAATTCCTATGGATCTCATATAAAAGAAATACACAGCATTTTCCACATCACAAGGACATTGACATTCTAATCGAATACCATTTGGACTCAAAAACGCGCCAAAGATATTTCAAAGAATGATGGACACTGTACTTCGTGGACTTATTAACAAACATTGCTTTGTATACTTAGACGAATATTATTATTTTTGGTCAATCGATAGAAGAACACAACCAGAACTTAGCTATCGTGTTACAAAGACTTAGGAAATTAAGGCTGAAAATACGACCAGATAAGTGCGAATTTTTAAAACCGGAATTAGAATACCTCAGACATATCGTAACAGGTGAAGGAGTAAAACCGAATCCGAAGAAGATAGAAGCAGTAGAAAACTTTAGAAATCCTAAAATCCCAGCAGAAGTAAAATCTTTCCTTGGGCTAGCAGGTTACTACAGCAAATTCATTCGTTACTTTTCAAAACTAGCAAAACCACTTACTGAACTTACTAAAAAAGACACGCCATTCCACTGGACTGACAAAACTTAAGACGCATTTGACACCCTAAAACAAAAGTTATGTGACTCCCCCGTATTAAAATATACAGATTATAGTAAACCATTCACACTAACCACTGACGCTAGTAACGAAGGAATAGGAGCCATTCTATGCCAAGATGGACACCCATGTATTTATATATCAAGGACTTTGAATTCACCAGAATGTAATTACTCTACAACCGAGAAAGAGCTATTAGCAATAGTATGGCCAGTCAGACGCCTCCGACAATATCTATTTGGACGACGATTTACTATTAGAACAGACCACGAAGCTCTTAAATGGCTTCAAAATTGCAAAGATGCTTCATTAGGACTCATACGATGGAGATTAAAACTCGAGGAATACGAATACGACATAGAATATACTAAAGGCAAAGATAACACTGCAGCTGACGCACTCAGTAGAATGCATTGTACAATTTACGAACCAGTTACACTTACGAACGAAGAACTTGACACAGAACTCGACGCCGAATATGGTATTCTATTTGAATATGGACTATGATTCGAATCTAGCGAAAAACCAAAGTATATAAAAATCTGTCCTAACGACAAAAACTTCTACCAATTGAAGAAAACACAATTTTGAGACTATGAACCACGGTCATGGCTGAACAAGATAAGGAATATTCTTCAAAAGAATAAAAAAAAAAATAGGTTTTGGAGATTACGACTTCACAGAAACCGTGAAAAATGAAACTAAGAGGATGATTCTATTCTAGAATCGTATCGACAAAGACAAAGAATTTACATAAGCATGGGAACCAACTCAGGAGTGTACTGGAGAACAAATCGAGGAAATTCTACAAGAAAACTACGATTTAATAGGGCATCCCGGCATACAGAAAACGTATGATCGTATAAGAGACCTGTTGAAGCGATTACCACTTGTAAGAAAACTCTACATCTAGTCTTTCTGGTTTTCTTAAACACTGAAGCCATCGATAGCGTATAGACAAGACTGGGACAAGAACCCACCATAAACATAAACTTTTGGTTCATTGGCCCTGTAAGCGTTAATGGCTTATGGATGGTCCTTGGAACAGTCCTTAAGATTATTAAGATCATGCAATAAGGATGCGTAGACATCTGGATGCCATCTTGCCCTCGGTGCGTGGCCTGGTCTCTGTGACATTGGCTTCGGAGTTTTCAGTTACAAGGTAACACTGCTAGCGTGCGGATCTGGACCAGCTCAAATTGTATTCATAATTGTAATTTCACTTCTCTATTAAATATATGTTTTTCTACCTTACAATTTATCCGTGCGCTTCTCTCTTTATACATCGAATAACCTCAACACAAACACTACCTATTCATCAGCCATAACTTCTTTTTTTACGCGTGAGAGGGGCCCGTGTCACGTAAACTTGAGGCTTAGATGATAAAAACAAGAAGGTCGAATCGTAACGCAACTATTAACTTTCCTTTCATCAAACTTTATTATGAATTTAGTAATCACAATTGAATACACACTGAATTGACACGTATAAATCACAGTTCACTCCAATAACTTTATATAGAACATAGTTACACTGATGCGTATGTATAAATTAACTACGCGACTGGTCTAAGGGTAAAAACTCGATAAAAAGATCTTGACTATTCTAAAGATAGAGAATAAGTGAAGTTTAGTGACGATTGTTGTGGCGGAGGAAAGCTAGTGATGGGTGTGTCTAAGGACACGAGATGAGCTGATTTGTTAAGGACAATTTTGGCTAGGAAAGTGAGAAGCGATAGACATTGCTTTCGAATGGGTAATAAGAAGGTTGGTGGACTAGGAAGAGTCTTAGCCGCCCTCGAGAGAAAGTTGCTAACGGAAGATACCGAACGTGAGAAAAACCAAGTTTCCCGTATCTTCCCGTGATAAACAATAAATGTAAAGGACACTTGAAATAAAAGATGCTTGTTTGGTCTGAAGGACCTTAACTATGAAAATGCCAAGATTTATGGTGGGTCCCTAAGACTATTGAGGGTGACCAGTAGACATCCGGATGCTACCTCGCCCGCGGTGTATGGCCTGGTCTCTGATGTAGATTGATGTCACACCCGCGCCATACTCACTAAAAACCCCTCCTCTTCCCTTTATGCGATTAGGCCATGAGACAATCTTGACATTACCATGCAGTATTACATCAGGATTATTCCTATTCAGTGCCAGTTTCAATCTTCTCCGTAGTCGTCGTCGTCATTTATTCCACACTAAGTTGCTCGCTAAAAAAGTGATTGTAAATTTCTAACATCTCTTGTATTCATATTCATCCTATGTTAGTTTTGTCCTCTTTTTCTCTGTATTGCATGTTCATGATTATTGTTTACCAAATTAGATATTGTAGTATCATAAGAAAAGACAATTAGATATCGATCAAAATAGTGTCTTCTGTCCTTCAGTTATTAGTTTATATGGAAAAAAAACCTATGTGACCAAAGTCACATAGTTCTTGCGGAGCGTTAAAAGCATGGGATTAGAGAGAGGAAAAGATATAGCTAATGGAGGGGAAGATTTGAATTCAAAGAGTTGTTGATCGAGAAGCGGTTGAGCGGTTGAGCGGTTGATCGGGAGCGTTGAGCGGTTGATCCTGAAGTGAGAGTCGAGAGGTCAGAGTTAATCGAGGAGTCGAAGAGTAGAGTTGTTAGCGTTGTCGAGTTGCGAGATTTGTTGGCGTTGTGGAGTTGCGTAAGCTACTAGCGTAGCTGAGAGATTGGGTTGTTAACGTCGTCCAGTTGCGTGAGTGGTCAAGTTAGAGTAAGACTGTTACAGTTAGTTCCATATTAAACAATCATCGTTTTTTGTCTCATTAATATCTGTATAACTAACTTATTCTAAATAAATTACAAATAATAAATAGTATCAAAAGAAATTTTATACCTAAAGTTTCCGCGATACTACAAGTGGGGGCTCAGCTGGGACTGGAACAAGACAGAGAACGACGCGTTTATGGGAACTATTTGTGCTAGGGTAGAAAAAAATAAAAATGGCAAATGTGGAGGGCGAACAATTGTCGAGTGAAGAGGGTTCGACGCTGGAGGAGCTGAGAAGTAAGCTCACACGTTTGAATCTGCCGATATCTGGTTCGAAGTCAGTGCTGATGGCCAGGCTGAACCGAGCGTATAAGGCTGGTCAGTCGACTCCGAAGGGATCGAAGCGCGATGAAAAATCGGCAAATCAGCGAGACCTAAGGAGCGGGTAGAGAGCTGAGAGCAATCAGGATGGAGACGAAGACCTCGAGAAGCTGAGGACGAAGGAATTGAGAGAGCGCTTCGCTAGCTTGGGGTTAAAGGTCACAGGAAGAAAATCTGAACTACGCGCACGGCTACAGGCGGCCCTGGAAGGAGACAATATATCGTCAGAAGAAGAGAGCGACGACGAAAGTGACGATGAAGAAGACAAAAAAGACGAAATAAAACACAAGAGAGGTACGAGAGCAATGTGCTCGGACCGTGATGAATATCATCAAAAGGAATGTACCGCTTCGGTGTTGAGCTTTAGAGATGTCGAAGACGGACTAGAATCGTTTAGTGGCGACAAAGGTGAAAATGTGGAGCGATGGTTCTAATCATTCGAAGAAGTCGCGGACACGTGTATGTGGTCAGACGGTCAGAAGGCGGTCTACGCGAGGAAGCTGCTGTAAGAATCGGAGCGCCCAAGTTATGTCGAGATAAACATGAATTATTGAATTTCACAGAATCGGGTCTAAGAGGAATTTTACGCTCTGGAAATTTCCGACAGATATTGTTATAGACGGTGAGTTGTATCATATAACGATACACGTAGTTCCGAATACTGCTATACAGCACTCGTTGTTGATAGGTACAGACTTCCTGGATACCGTCGAGATAAACATGAAGAGGGGAGATATCTCCATTCGTAGAATAAAAGATGAAAATTCCGATGGGTTTCCGGAGATCCTTAAAGTAGACATTGAGACGGGAGCGCTTGAGGTGGATCTATCTCATGTCGAGAACGTACAACATAGACAGACGATAGAAAATTTGATCCGAGATTGTAGTCCGCAGAAAACGCGCGAAGTAGAAATCGGGATGAGCATAATACTGCAGGACGATAGGCCTGTTCCAGTTTACGAAAGGCCGCGGAGACTATCTCCCCAAGACAACGCCGAAGTAGATAAACAAATCGAAACGTGGTTGAAGGACGGAATAATGCGCCAGTCGCATTCCCACTACGCCGGTCCTATTGTTTTGGTAAAAATAGGACGGCTCGACCAGAATTTGTGAGGATTATAGACGGCTAAATCGAAAGGTAGTAAAAGACAGATACCCACTGCCCTTGATCGAAGACCAACTAGATTCGTTACGGGGTTCGAGGGTATTTAGTACGTTAGATCTTAAGAACGGGTTTTTTCATGTTCCTGTTGGGGAGAGTAGCAGAAAGAACTCGCCGTTCGTAGTCCCCACAGGCCAGTATGAATTCTTCAAAATGCCGTTTGGGCTGTGCAATTCGCCGGCCGTCTTTCAAAAATTCATAAATGCGGTTTTTAAAGAATTGATCGCGACAGGGGTAGTGCTGACGTACATGGACGATCTGATTGTGCCGTCGACTGACCCCTCGAACGGAATAGAAAAACTAAAAACGGTGTTGCATGTCGCTAGTGAACACGGACTACTCGTAAACAGGAGTAAGTGTCGATTCCTACAAACGAGAATAGAGTATTTATGCCACATCGTCGAGGGCGGTAACATTCAACCATCTGAATGCAAAACCAGGACCGTCGCTAATTTCTCGGAGCCCCGATCCGCTAAGGATGTTCAAAGTTTTCTGGGTCTAGCGGGATATTTTAGGAAGTTTGTGCCCCGGTACTCTATTATTGCGAGACCATTATCAGATTTGTTGAAAAAGGATGTTTCCTTCAGATTCGAGTCGCGCGAACGGGAGGAGTTTGGAAGGCTAAAAGCGGCACTAAGCGAGAAACCAGTATTAAAATTGTATCATGCTGGAGCAGAGACTCAGTTGCATACGAATGCGTGCAACGTGGGATATGGTGCGATCTTAATGCAGCGCGACAGCGGGGACAATATTTTTCACCCCATATACTATTCGAGCGGAAAGACCTTGCCGGCTGAAGAGAAGTACACCAGTTACGAACTTGAGGCTCTGGCCATCGTAAAAACACTGAAGAAATTCCGTGTCTACCTACTAGGCATCCCATTCAAAATCATTACAGATTGTCGGGCGTTCGCATTGACGATGCGGAAGAAGAACTTATGCGTACGTGTTGCGAGGTGGGCGATCCTCCTAGAGGAATTCGATTACAAGGTGGAGCATAGACCCGAGAACAGTATGAAGCATGTCGATGTGTTAAGTCGAAATCCCCTACCTGAGGTCATACTAATACACGAGGACGAGCGAGGGATGCTTGTACGATTGAGGAAAGCGCAGTTGCAAGAGAACGACCTGCGGCAAATCCGAAATAATATTGAACAGCACGAGGCTTACGGGTACGTCCCAAAGAACGGAATTCTATACCGAGAGGTAAGGGGCGCGCCGCTATTGGTCGTGCCAAAGTCGATGCAGACTCAAATAGTTCGACGAGCTCACGATCATGGCCACTTCGGCATCACCAAAACGGCGGCGTTACTAAAAAGGGATTACTGGTTCAAAGTAATGCGTGAGAAAGTGGAAAAGGTGGTGCAGAACTGCATTGACTGTATCCTTGCGGATAGAAAGAAAGAGAAGATGGAAGGGTTACTGAACACCATCGAAAAAGGAGAGTTGCCGCTCGACATCTATCATGTCGACCATATTGGGCCATTACCCACCACGAAAAAAAGCTACCGGCATATCTTTGTGGTGGTGGACGCTTTCACCAAGTTCATTCGGCTGTACCCTACCAAGTCAACAGGATTTGCAGAAGTTATCAATCGTTTGGAGAAGCAGTCGGTGTGCTTTGGGAATCCGCGAAGAATCATCTCCGATCGTGGGACAGCGTTTACAGCTGACGCCTTTGAAGATTATTGCAATAGGGAAGGTATAGAGCATGTACCTGGAGAAAGCGCAGAAATACCTAAATGCAACCCCCTGCAGAAATACCAATGTTACTCCGTTCCAGTTGCTATTTGAAACGCGGGTGAGGATGCGGGACGATCCGCAGATCAGGCAGCTGATTGAAGACGAATGGGCCACAGTGTTCCAGGAAGAGCAGGATCAATTATGCGGAATGGCAAAGGGACGGATCGAGGAGATCCAAACCCAAAACAAGCAAACGTTCAACAAGAGGCGCAGGAAGGCGACGATGTATAAGACGGGAGATCTGGTGGCGATCGAGAGGACACAGGACGGTCCTGGGTTAAAACTATATTCGAAGTTCCTCGGACCGTACCGCGTGGTAAATGTCCTGCGGAATAACCGCTACATAGTGCAACGAGAAGGCGAACACGAGGGGTCGCGTATAACTTCCACTACAGCCGACCACATGAAGTGGTGGAACGTTGATGTTAGTGATGTAAGTGAGAGCAGCGATGATGAGCACATCTGAGGGCAGATGCGATAGTCAGGAATGGACGAATGTAGTATCATAAGAAAAGATAATTAGATATTGATCAGAACAGTGTCGTCTGTCCTTCGGTTATTAGTTTATATAGAAAAAAAGCCTATGTGAATAACGACACCTAGTTCTTGCGGAGAGTTAACAGGATGAGATTAGAGAGAGGAAAAAATAGAGCTAATGGAGGGGGAAGATTTGAATTCAAAGAGATGTTGATCGAGAAGCGGTTGATCGGGAGCGTTGAGCGGTTAATCGAGAAGTGAGAGTGAGTCGAGCGGTCAGAGTGAATCGAGGAGTCGAAGAGTAGAGTGGTTAGCGTTGTCGAGTTGGGAGAGGTGTTAGCGTTGTTAAGAGTAGAGTTGTTGGCGTTGTGGAGTTGCGAGAGTTACTAGCGTAGCTGATAGATTGGGTTGTTAGTGTCGTGGAGTGGTCAAGTTAGAGTAAGATTGTTACAATTAGTTCCATATTAAACAATCATCGTTTTCTGTCTCATTAATATCTGTATAACTAATTCATTGTACATATGTTACAAATAATAAGTGGCATCAAAAGAAATTTTTTACCGATATGTTTCCGCGATACTACAATATGCTTTACTTTTCTTATTGGATGTTCTCCACTGAAGGATGGAGTTGGGAAAAATCCGGCTTTTCCCGTATTTTATCGCAATGAGAAATAACCCCCAAAAACCTGTCGACTTTTAAAATGTTTGTAACAACGGACCGTAAAAATGTTATGGCTGTTCCTTAGGATTATTATGGGTCTGAGTTGATATGTCTTGACAGCTGTTAGCCATCTTGATCGAGACATGGATTATGTTTTATGACAAGCGTTACGTCGCGCAAGACATCTGCATTCCATTCCGCACGACTTGACAGCCAACGGGCTACGCGCCGTTTTTCGAAATCTCCATAGACCTAAGGACTCACCATAAAGTTGAAATCCTAACTGCATTGTTCGCACACATGGTGTAAGTCAATCTGTTTGCCAGAAAGGACTTTCTAATTCCAGAAGTGTTTTCAGCTGGGTTTTTAGAAGGGTCCTTGGGTTTATTACGCTCCTAAGAATTACGGAGAAAGCGGGTAGTAGCCTAACGAAAAAAGCGGAGATGTACCTAACGGAAAATCCGAGTTTTCCCATAAACAATGTCGCCTAGGACCCACGTTGGTAGGAGGCTTCTTCCTCCTATCTTCCTTCCCAACATTGGCCATAACCAATCGGCATCACGGATCATTGCCCTCACTTTCCTAACTAAAAATGTAAGCAACGAATCCGTGTTCTTCGTTCAAAGGGCACACCCATACCGAGCTTTCCTCCGTACTCACATCAGAATAAAACCTGAGTAAAACCTAAGAGTTTGATCGTCTCTCACGGTGTCTAGAGTTCCTGCAATTCCTATAACTCTCACCGTTTCTATATCTCTCAGAGTTTCCTACAACTCTCAAGGTGGCTACACGACCTAGAGTCTCCTAAGGCTCTCACATTATCCAGAACTCCGACAGTTCCTATAACTCTCAAGAGCTCCTAAAACTATCCTTCTCTCATCTAAGACTAACCCTTCTCTCGTTATTTGTATCTTAATCAACGGCGTTACTTCTTTGTGTGATTGTATAAAGTGTTAGAAATATATATTTTTATAACTCTGTGAATCCCAGTGTTATACCACAACATGTACCCCTATTATTCTAACCGAAATAAGGGGATCGAACTATTCGTGGTGTCGATTATTATAATCGTAACGGAAATATACGACTCCTGTTAACGCGTTTTCTTGCGACCGCGTCTCCACGCGATAGCTCGAATTTACAACAGCATTACGGATGTCATCTGACCTTAAAATAGCCGTTTCTATGTACTGATTGCACTTATTTTAAGAATAACTAAAATATTTTGTCGGCCGGTCAAATTGACGGCTTGCAGTAAGCAAGGCAAAGTACAAATTTTTTTTAGAAAATAAAAGAGCAAATTAAAAGTAAATAATCCATCAATATCCATATTCCTTATAAGGAGTTCCAGAATCTTCATGAGACCTCCCAACATCGGTTATTTCTAACATTGCTTCCTTATTATTTCTTTTGTCTCCGAACCCTTTCTTTTCACCAACTTCTTCTCTTCCTCGTTCACTTCCCTCCATTTCTGATTCTGCTCGTACGGGGTGTCAGGCAACTATTTTGATCGGTCAACTCCGCTTGGGAGTCAACCTCCATCTCACTATCCTCACCCACCAACTTCTCCTTTACTATCGGACTCCTTTCTAGTCTTCGCCGCGGTTTGAAGGCGTACTCCTCCTTAGTGCTCTTCGTTATTCCGATTAGACTATTCGGAGCCTCCTCTAATCTTCTCTTCGTATCACTCTCCAAAAGCGCTTGGTCCCCAGTCACTTTTACCGCACGAGAGGTGGCCCTAGAATCAATCATCATCTCGTCGTTTCTCACCCAGTCATTTGATGACCGTTGGGGCGAACCTGGGGAGGCATCATCTACGACAGCAACGAGGCCTGCGGGCTCCTAAATCCCCCGAGCCGTAATTTTTTTCTTCTTACCGATCTCTTCATATCTTTTTTCTTTTTAATCAGATAGCACAGTCCGGGGATATAGCCAAGATAAAGCAACTACTGTTGCCAAGGTCGTCATAATCGTTACACTCTTTCCATCTAATACTCCATTGTCAGAGGAGAATTCGATTGCCTATGCGATAAGACAGGCAAATTCCAAGCGCCTTATCATGAGTGACCATCGAGGTAGTGCCCGGTCTCTCTGCCCGTTCCCATGGACATATGACAAGTGCAACCAAGGGCTTGTCCCACTCCCACGAATAAAAGGATATAAATACTACTCCCAAAATCGTCCAAGTCCGTCTTAATCAGTCCGAGCCAGCACGAATTACTTTACAAGTTGAGTAAAAATAAAAGAACGTGATATTCTAATCACTTGTTCAATATTTTTTACGCGACACTATCAAAGTCTTCAGTAATATTTGCAACATTCATCCACCGTTATACACATATCTCACTATCACTTTATAATCAAACGGTTACTCACGAATGCTTCAACAGAGCCCTATTTAAACGTTTATGTTTAAGTAAAGGTCGCTCCCACCGGATAACGTTCAAAATGAACACTAGTAAATACCGACTCTGACTCATTATATCGCAATTGTTAACCGTTTTACCTTATTTCCTCGAATCATCCCACCCACTCTTGTTCAGCAAGGGTATTACCACACAACTATATTCTACCCACCGCACCCCGACCCTCGAGCCTGATCCACATCGGATCCCTTGCACCACACACCCCAACGTCCACCCAATATTCAACTCACGTCCTTTCTCTTCACGTCACATCCTACGCACTTTATCGCAATGAAGCCTTGCAATCTCTCACAGTATTAATTCTCTGGAATCCCTTGCAATCCTGCCGAGACTTCCACACTCGTTCCTCCTCAACCTTTTTCAACCACACTTATATTGGGAGCAACCCTTCAACACATCTGGTTTCCAGCACGTTCCAATCGCGACTCTCAACTATCTCCGTACCCTGTCACATTGTTTTCTTGATGTTGTCAGCGACTTCGCCCGCCGTTGCTTTAGTGGTGAGCTCGATCAGGATATGCCCGGCTCTGGTCCTCCTCACTGCTGTCGTTTCCTTAAGGACGCTCTTCGCCTCGGCCACTTCCCTGTAGGAGTCGATCCAATTGTTGCCCTGTCCGACCTTAACACGTTGACGCCGGTGTGCACCATCGGTGGGTCACGCGTGTCTATCCCGTGAGGTGGCGTACATTACCGATGGGTCGCACGAGTTTGTTCCGTGGGGCGGCGTGCATCGGGCTGGGTGCCACGTATTTCACAAAATAGGTAGTACAAAATAGGTTTATGTTATTTTATCTCAACATTATATTCAGACATTCAATAATAAAAACATAACAATTCAATATTATAAACAACACAATTACTTATTTTTTTAATGCAATTTTTTAAAACATGTTAGACAAGCTGCCGGCTGGTCCTTACAACGATCACAATATGTTGTTAATTTTTAGACTTGATTGGCGGCATATTCTCTACCTTTCATTCTAGAAATACGTTTATAATATTCTTTACATCGCCGTCTCGTTTTGCTCGTGGGCCCGTGGTAAGAGTGCAGAAAATGTGAATGTTTCTTGAACAGTACTTCATTTTCACTTGGAATTGCGTCTCTCTGGGTATTCACTATATTTAAAAGGTTATAAATAATTTCTTCGCGAAATTTAAAAATTTTAATACTTTTAGTATCCCATTTTCTATGTACATACCACGCATTTACGAAACAAGTCCCGCATATTAATTCTATTACAAATTTTTTATACCATTTTATGGTTCTGCGCAAACAGCTGTAATAGGATGACATCTGATCGGATAGATCAACCCCCTTTTTAGCATTACTATAAAAAATAACAGTATCTGGCTTTAATTTACTATTTTTCCCTTGAACAATAACATACCTATGATTTTTGGAAGTGGCTAGCATACATACTGACCTTTTGTCAATCCATTTTAAAAATTTAACTTAACCTAACACTATTTTCGTCGTGCATGTTCCTTACTCGCGCTGTCGTTCTCCGACGAACACGCATGACTATTTTTTTTTCCTTTTGTAAATTTTTTGATTCGCGCTATAAACATTTCTTATAGAAAACTGTTCACAGAATTGCGTGCAATAGTCAGAAATCGCGTCACACCTCTACTTTTTGAGAAAAATTGAAAAGAGTACAAAATGAGAGCCAAAGCTAGTTCCGTCAACTTTACTTAACATTTATAGATGTATGCAAATTGATATTGCCAAACTATTGTATATCAGTTCATTAGTTGAAGTCCGCGGAATTCATTGAACCCAACAGGAATCGTATAGCTTTTGTGATTTTGCTACAAATTGAGGTCAAAGTTGTAAAATTTCCGTCGTGTCGAACAGTCTAATGTGACACAGCGCCTCCCCACGAAGCAGACAGTGAATTCGGGCGCCGCCGCACGCAGGAAACCATGAATATCGGCGCTGGCGTCAACGTGTTAATATGTTCCATCTTCGTCTTCTTCCTTCTTTGCGTTTAATCAATCCACTGGTCCATCGACGACGCCATACCCCTGGTCACGTTATCTTATCTCCTCAATGTCATTATTCTTTTCTTTATCGAGGTTCAACTTCTTTACCATCATTTGCACCGCCCCCACCAAGGCTTGTGTGAATACCCTCATCTCACTTATCGTAAACATTATCTTTTCTCCCTCGACTTCACTGTTCAGAGCGACGTTATCTTCCCTCGCGCTATCCTCTACATCGATACTCGCAGGCAAGGGCTTGCCATGTCTTGTGCACGTACTTCATTCGAACGCTCTCCTCGCTAAATATTTTCCCCCTTTAGCATTTCTCGTTGCAATTGGCGTGCTCTGATCGTTATCCCCGACGCCGAACATTACGTCACCACCTTCCAATTCAACGCCAGCCTCCGCTTCCATTTTCCCGCTTCCACTTACGATCGGACTTCTCTGTAACCTCTTGCTCCGTTTAAACGGACCAAACACCTCTCCCTCACCCTTTCCTTTCAGGTTCGGCACAATAGTGATAGTTACATTATCCCTCAACTTAATGTCCGAGAGCACGTTAGCCTTCTCCTTCCACCCATCTCCTTTCGTTTCATATTGTGGCTGCACTCGACAAGCCAAATACCACCACTCGACACTAACTAGTGTCGGACGACGGCAGCGCAGTGGTTAACGTCTTAGGTTACGAACGTTCGGAACCCGGGTTCGAATCCCGGCGACAGGAGTCCGATTTTACTTCCACGCACCAAAAAACTGAGGAAAAATCAGCAGTACCCCGTCAGCGACATCTACAATCTCTAGTGACAATTACTCCGGACGAGGCCCAGCAATTACAACTATCATGGAGATGGAAGAACACCGGAACCTTCCCTTTGGAACTTTCGGAAGAACCCTAGTACTGCAATTTAGATTTCACCATTTCCTTTCCATCCACCATCTCTCGAATGTCATTTCTAAATTTGAGAAGTTTTGTATTCTTCTACGAGGATAGAGAGGGGGCTACTCTACGGTCCTTTTTTTGTAGTTCTTCTATGCCGTTCTCTACCTCCTCCAGTTTCGCTCTCGCTTTCTTCAAAATTCTGGACTCCGGTTCTATTTACTTATCGAGGGATAGCTTCGGGAACCCCCCTCCCTTCGTCGTTTGCCCAATCGCAGGATGACGGTTGGGCCGAAGCTGGATAACCATTCGAAACACTGACGGGGCCTGGAGGCTCCGAAACCCCCTGGGCCGTAACGTTAATACTCTTATTTGTACTATCCATAGTTATCTTATCAAAAAAGAAATATCATTGTCTACGGACAGAGCAGCGTTTATCAAAAGTAAACTATGTCAATGTTGTGTCCTTATAACGTAGCCGAAGTCCTTACCAATCAGTCATAGTGAGTCTTCTCGAGTCCATCTATATGTGCGGTCCTAGACCTCTTATTCGCATATTTCATCGCGATATACCTGATGACTAAATACGAACCACAACCCTTACCCTGTCCTTGGAGAAACGGCTAAATACTAGAATACAAAGTCCCGAAATTAGTGCTCCGAAGATAACCCAGATTTCAAACTCTACGCTTATTGGTGAAATCTTCATACTCATACCGCAGCAACATAAGTCAACAATGAACCGGCTCCTCTCATTTCACTGAATAATACGGCGACGATCCCCTAGACGAGTTCAGCAATTCGGCGGTGAGAACACCGCTCGCAGCGTTCAAGATTTCCAAACATATTCTACTGCCACGTCTAGCCAATAGAAAGCTAGATCTTAATATCCATTATTGAACTATGTCTTGTTTCTTGACATTGTTTCCAATCAACCAAAAAATTTAAGAGAAACAGCGTCTACCCTCCTTATAAATGAAATATCATAATGGAACTTTCGGGCAGCCGACTATATCGGGCCAACTGACTCCAGGTCATGACTGGCTTCCAGGTCTTTTGCTGAAACGTGACTTGACAAGTAGATACCTGCCACTGTAAGGCAGCATTTAAAATAAATTTGAATCGCGAGAAAATATCCCCAAAAGGCATCTCCAAAATAACAGCTCCACAACGGTGGAACTTACTTAGAGTAGCCTCTATTTCAGTCAACAAAAAAGCGGTCCGTGATGTGGCGAGCTCTACTCGAGATTTCAAGATCCAAACTTGGCAAATAGCCAAACCATTTTGTTGGGAACTTTTGCTTAATAAATTCCTCCTATTCCAACTTATTCTATGCTATTAACCCATGTGATGGGAATGGACCCATTTTCCCCAATCTTAAAGTAAAAGGGGCGATAGGCCAATTACAAAAAGTGAAGAGAATAATACCCTTAAAAATGCGGCTTATCATGTGGCTCTCAATACACCGTAGTGCGCGCCTAGCTGAAGAGATGTCACTCAGTGCTCGAATACCAAAGTGTCGTGTCCAGCAATAATCCCCAGATGACAAGACACGTTCTGTATACTTGTGTAAGGCAACATACCGTAACATGTACATACAGGTGGCACCACCAATTCGTACATCAGCACTAGGCTGATGATAAATCTATACCCTGCCCCGAGTAACGGGTACCCAATACCAGGATGGCGACCGCCTGACAGACCAGTGTGCGTCCCTTCACGTCCATACCGTTGGCTTTCACGATAAGAAGACCTATCGTGCCAAGTGAGTGCTACCCTCGACTTACGAGATCCTAAAACTCAACGCACAACCGAGATTCCAACGTTCATTCAAACATCGTTCGACCGTACCGAAACCAGACCACATTAATACTGTCGCACATTTTTGGACCATCGTACGCATCAACAATCTGCCCCGTTCGAAACACCAACATCATCACCCACCATTCTGGTTTTAAAACCAAAATCATTAAGCAGAGTGGCGTCCAAAGTTACCGTGAATTACATAACGTTAGTCTGTTTAGTGACCAAAGTGACGCCAAACAACTAGCATGAGCATAAATAAAAACTCTCAATTTTGTACGTTGCAGCCCATGCCAGCACCGGCATGTCATACATTATTTAGAAGGTTGTATCCTATTTTAGCAACATTAGATTCAAAAGTTTAACGGCTGAACTTACTGCGAGCCGACTAAATCAATGTAGGCCAAAATGTGATAATGGAGGAAGCCATCATCCCAATATGGCGCCAATTGCCTGATGTCGTAAACGACACTCGCATTCGGCACAAGCGCAGCGATCTCAAAATCGAACTCCGAAGAGCAGCTCTTGTTCACAACATGGTGCGGAATGCTTGTCCCAGTCCTGCTCGTGCCAATCAAGTACATTACAAGAGCCATAAACTGGTGGAATCATACTACAAATTTACATATTCGTCAACAACATAAACGTCAACATTAGTCGTTCGGCTTATTCTCACCACTGAAACCAGTACGTACGATAGGCTCTTGCGTAATCACTAGTTAAAATAATCCAATATTATTCATTTAATTAGTTTATTTCAATTTAATTTAATTTAATTGACTTTAAGAAAAGGTCCTGCAGTCCTATTAATAAATATCCAGCTGGTATTACCACCATGGCAAAGTAAGTCAATATTTATATGTCGGGTTCACATTATCGTTAGGGTTAGGGTAATACTACCGTATTATTCGATGAACTGTTTTAACTATAATGAAAATAATACTGTTACTATTTAGCTTAATGTTACTGCATTCTTCTACAGACTTCTTCAAAAATCAAATTTATTTACGAACGATATATATCCTCTTTCACCTTATCAATGTAAGATTAATAATATAAATAAGTAATTTTCATTTACAATTCGCAAATCCTCCTACTGTTTTTCCAATTTGAACCATTACCATTCCTTTATACCGATTCAACGACTACCACATTATTTAAATATGACACTGTCTAACTCAGTTTAATCATTAAATTGTTGGAAATTTTTGAACGCCGTAGCGAGCCTCATCGATATCAATGTTTCAACCTCTTTGACAAATCATTACTGCTAACCAAAAACAAGAACACTACATCACTGAATTCCCAATTTTAGACCTACATATGCATTATATATTAACGGTTATTATTATACAGGATGGTTGCTAATTGGCGGTACAAACGGAAAGGGGGTGTTTCAACGCGAAAAAAGAAGTCGAAATTATAGAATAAGAATTTTTCGTTTGAGGCTTTGTTTTCGAGAAAATCGACTTTGAATTTTCGCTCGGTACGCGTGCACTATATCGCGTCTCGTTATAGCGGATCTCACTGTAGATCGTTATCTCGATGGATATTATCACAGCTTAAGTTTGTTTTTATCGTAACGGAAAATGAGGAATACATAATGAACTAATATGAAGTAATCATAAAATTTATTATACCATAAATTGCTGAAAATGTTGCCCATTCTGTCGAACACATACTTCTGCTCTTCTAATCAAATTTCTATGAACACTTTCTAACGTATTCGATTTTTTAAATTATAAAAGGCTACGATAATCTTTTCTTTCAAAACTCAAAGTCGATTTTCTCGAAAACAAAGCCTCAAGCGAAAAAGTTTTATTCTATACTTGCGATTTCTTTTTCGCGTAGAACCACCCCCTTTCTGCTTGTACCTCCAGTTACCAACCACCCTGTATAATCCAACCAAAACAACGCTAATATTCTTATAAAATTGAATTTTATTAAAAACCATATCTATAAAATATTTCTTATATATTTTCCGGCTTGACATTAGATATTTATATACCTTTGTTGGTCAAACATAAATATTTCCATTGTTGTTTATAGTACTAGTTATAGTACTAAAATACCTATCAATTTATTATCTTTATTAAATATTCTATATTTATTTTATATTATTTTATTCTTTTTATTTAGGCCCGGTCCACCAATTGCACCCAATGCTATCGTCCTCGCATTCTACATGATCATAGCCCACTTAAACCTAAATTAACAATGAACAACGATCACTTAAACTCTCAACTTCGGCACTTAACACAAGAAAATTCACACTGTACACAAAATTAATTTTGATATTAAATAAATATTCGTTTAACTAACCAATGACTCTATTATATACCCTATCTTTCAGCCTATGACCTCCGTTCACCTTATCAGGAGACTCGTAGTTATTCCTTTGTTATAATCGTGAACTGTAATTGCTCTTTACTTCAGTTCCTATTTAATAAAATCCTAAATTTCTTTTCATTAACTTAGAGAATAGATTAACCAAATAATAACTTGGCTCGCGTTAACTTAGATTAAAATCCACTAATCGCTTACTCACTCAATGACAGCAAACAAAGGTGACTGTACGTACTCATGATCCCCTGGCTCTTTGACGGAATCCTATCCATTTCCGTAGACACTGTTCTTTTCCGCCATTTTTCCACCATGAAAAGGAACTATTCAGCACTACCTCGCTGGTCAACCGTAGATACAACTCAAAGGCATTAAGGTTAATTCCATCCACGTTATGTTAGGTCTAGACCTAGCAATCAACTATTTCAACTAACCTGTGCTCACGAACGGGAGCTCGTAGCAAACACGTCCGCATATAACGACGTCTTACGTCTAACTGAACCTAACTCAACCTAATCTAACCTTCTCTTTGCGCGAGGAGGGGAAATTGCATTGCGTATACCCAATGTTCCGCGTCAACCGGATATGTGGGACTCGGCAGATGGTAGCGCCATACCTACAAAAAACCCCTCCTCTTCCCAATTCTTCGTCGAGTGGTGAGTCTCGCCGGCACCACTAAATAAGCATTACCTCGGCGATGCATCAACTCCTTGTATATTTAACTCACATCACTGTTTTCGATGGTTGCTCCTTGCAGTCACGTCCGCTCTTCTCCTAAACCGATTATTTGTGATTTCCTGTGCTTGCATGGACTTCATTACCATCCCACAAAATTCCCGGAACTGTCTGCAGATATGGTCGTTGGCCAAGACTAGTGCGATTATATTATGCGCAGTGAAGGTATCCCCCGACATGTTCTTAAGCGTGGTGCGCTGAATTGCCCATCTAGGACACCTTAATAACACATGTTCGGCGTCATCTTGGCTCGCATCACACTCACACCACTTATTGTCAGTTTGTTTGTCAATCCTGACCCTGTAATTGTTTAAGACCCCATGTCCAGTCAACATCTGCATGGTGAAGTGGTCGATACTTCTCTTCCTCTTCCGAAAGTTGGCTGCATCATCGATCAGTCTCCTCGTCCAGTTATTGGTATTATAATTGGACCATACCGTTCTGCCTGCCTCCACAGCTTCCTCCTCGTGCAGCTTGATCTGATCGAATCCTCCGGATCCCCGAGGTCTGGTCAGACTAATTTATTGACCTCAAATACTTTACCACGCGACCGCGCCCTAATATGAATGGACATGTTTGCCGTCAGCACGCACAGCGCTGCGTGCGCGACTGTCCTGTAGGCCATCGAATTATTTATTAGAGCACTTCTCTGTGCCCTACAAAGATCTTCCACAACCTTTGTCTTTCACAGCGCATCCACCCACAATGGGGAGGTGTATAGCATGTCTAACACCCATACCTGGTAGGACAGCTTCCTGCAGGCATTATAAGGGCCTTTTACATTCGGTAACAGCCCTCTGATGGCCCCTATAGTAGCATCCGCTTTAGCACAAACTGCTTCTATGTGTTCACAAAAGTTCGTCCTGGTGTCCAATACCACGCCTTTCGCGTGTGGCCAGTGTCTTTCCTGCAAGAGTGACATTAAAAATCTTATGAACCCCCATCCTCGTCAATGATAAAATTTCTGTCTTCTCTGTTGCTCTCTGGAGACCCTAATTATCATTTCAGTTGATGATCGCCCTTACGTGGAGATCCAGAGTGCTCCCCATACTTTCCTTGTTATTCAGGCCCACCACTACTACCTTGGGCCAGACAGGCGCCGCATATAACAGAGCCGTTAAGCCCGTTGAATTTGGAGATCTAAGATCTAGATGCCTCCTGAAGGGCGTAGGCCTTCCCGCCCACCATTTTCAAGTGAGCACCGAATCTTCTATGTCAATCCGGCTGGAAGCCAATCTCACTTCGTGTCTCGCCATCAGGAGATATCTCTCGACACGCATTACGATTATCTTAGGGATCCCTTTTTGTCCGTCAAGGATATCGCCTCGGCTCTCTCAGGAGCAATCCTTAATACACAATGGCACACCACCGTGAAATCATGCCCATCGCGTCGGATTAATTCATGGTCGCCTCTTCCTGTTTAGCTACGACAAGTATGCCCGCTAGGTCGTCGGCATAAGCCACTGCATTTAGAATTAGAATCACCTTTAACTCCTTTAATACACCATCGTACACTGAGTTCCCGAGCAGCTGCCCTAGTACTGATCCCTAAGGGACACCAGCGTTCACAGTCCTCCTAACTGTCCCACCGTCGTTCTGACTATCATCCGTCTGTGCTGGGATTAATTTTATAGGAACGTCAACAGTTCGAGTATCCCTCTATCATCCGCTTTCCGCAGGATCGCGCTCTAACTGAGAGTACTAAACGCGTTCTTCACATCAACTACTAACGAGACAGGTATTTTACCATTTATTTTGACCCAGTCGGTAAGATCAACCACATGGCATAAGGCGTCGACAGTGTCCCGCCTCCTTTTGAACACATATTGGTCGTCATGAAATGGATCCAGCCCTAGGTTTTTCTGGATCAGAACCTTAAACGTGTGTTCCCAGACTTAACTCAATGCTTTTTTTTATACGTGTGGAAATTGCCATGCACACCCCTCTCGCTCTTCTTGGAAGGGACGGGGTTGTGTCGGACTTTACCGAATAAGACCCACGGTGGTCCGCCTATCGATCAACACGGGTGCCCCGGGACATCTTTCGAACTACTGCCGGAGCACTCCTGCGTCTTCTCCCATTTGAGGGAGTAGTTCCTATGTTAGTCAGGGCATTAGGAGGGACCAGCCCTTTCACCGCTGTCCCCTACGCCGTCGTGCATGTCTGAGGAGATTCCAGTTCCTCTTTTGCGTGTCGGCCCCTATGACCACCTAGGGCGACGCAAGGCCGCCCTTCGGCGAGGAATCCTACAACGCTGTGATGTTCTCACTGTCTTCAGCTCTCTTCGCTCCTTTACGAAAATTACTCCTTCGCGATAGGAGCGGACTGCGATGAACTATTGTAGTACCCCCACCACCGCATTCACAACGGACGAGAGGTTTGATCTTTCGCCAATTGCTACTCGCAGAATACAAGGCGTGCCACCCACGCCGGACAAAAAACCAGCGTGTGTTGGGGCATGTCCTCGCAGAGGTGAAAAGTGTTCGTCACCTCTCTTTCGATCTAACGGCCCGGTGACCACAGACATGATCTTCGTCGAGCAGGTCGTAACGTCACCCTTCTCACACCCCTTGACCAGCTGCCCGTCGAACGTCTCACTCTACCTGCCCGGAAGGTGGAGGAAATCCCCACACGCCCCTCAGGTTTTCTTACGACAAAATGGAAGAGGATGAGAGTGGTCCTCATTCCCAAATAGGGTAGGGACCCAACAATGACACCATCATTGCGGCCGATTAAAGTGCTCCCAGCACTGTGCAAAGTCTGGAGGAGTTTCGAAGATGGCGGCATGCAGAGACGACGCGTTCACGTCGCTCCATACTCTGAGACCGAAATTATATAGAAAACAAGGAAAGACGACAAAAGAAGTGAACCAGAGTGTTGTGCCAGTGTACGTGTGCGAAAGTGCGCAAGACAAATGGCAAAGAACGGACTGCATGGGACAGGAAAGAATAGAAAATTTAACCCTGTCGTCGAAGTAGTAGGAGGACATATTAGGAAGCGCGTAAGCAGAGAAGCCGCATAAGATACCTCGGAAACTACCCTAGTGGTGTTGCTCCCTCTGTGTTGACGGCCACAGGACTGATTCCTGCGTCTGACGAGGATAATACTAGCAAAAGGGTGGAAATGGTGAAAAGAATGGAGCCTGCGTCAAAGGTGACCAGGAAATCCAAGAGGATTGCAGACGGGATGTAGAGACCAGAGGGTTCAGGCCTGGACCTGGTCATGGCACCAAGCGCCGAATCAGACACCGGAAACGCAGCGGCAGGAATCTTGCAGGGAGGTGCGAGTTCGGACGTCGATGAGCCGATGGCCTATGAGTCCTCGTCCTCATCAGCGACGTCCAGGGGAGGAAGAAGGAAGCTAACAACCACAGCTCCAGACGCACCTATGAGACTGGCTTTGGAGATGAGAATATCCTCCACAGCGGACATAGGAGCTGAACTAATTCGGCGAGTAAAGGAAATAATGAAGGTGTCGACAACATCGTCGAACCTGAAAAACACCTGCATTCAGAACCTAAAGGAGGCGGCAAGCACCATTGCCGCGGGCACGATGGAGCTGACAAAGAGGATGTGATCCGCCTACAGCATTGGAGCAGCCAGGATGGCGGAGATGCGTGTGGAGGTACTGAAGAAGGAGATTGAAGTCCTCCGGAAAGAGCAATCCGGAAAGGGCGCGTGCATCCGTCAGGAAAGTGCACGGTGTCACGCCTCCACTTTAGAGCTGGGACACCCTAAAAATCATGATGGGGGGAGGAGGAGCATCTCTCAGCTCCCGAGAGGACATTTGAAAATCTCGGGCCATCGCTAATGAGGGCCCTATAAGAACACCAACAGAAATGGCGACATAGTGCAGAAACACGGTAGAGGAGGGCAACCACGGTTGCTACTAAAACCATCCAAACAATATCGCCTCCGACGAGGCAAGAGGGTGGTGAATGGAAGGTAGTCGAGCCTAGGAAGACGAAGAAGGGTATGAAGATACCAGGTACTACCAAGGCGCCGGGGACCTCGGGAATGCCATCAAAAGGAGGGCCAGTGCAGGCGGACGTGTAGGTGGCGTTCCCTCGCCTTCCAAGCTCATCTGCGGTGGACCTAACGCTGAGCGAGGAGACGAAGTCATCGTACGCCGAAATGCTGGCGACGGCTAGGCAGAACGTCCCGCTAGCCGAAGTCGGCACTAAACGAGTAACAATCAAGTAGGCGATGGCTCCATTTGAATGGCCTTCATTCTGGAAGTTTCCGGGGATAAAGAGAAAGACAAAGCACCCGCGCTTGCAGCAAGGCTGACACAATCCTTGGACCCGGCCACGGTGAAAGCCGCGTCTCCAATAGAAACGGCAGAGCTGACGGTGACAGGGATTGACATCTCGGTCGGCAAGGAGAAGCTACGGGACACCCTGGCTGGAGTCGGAGGATGCAGGTCAGCTGAAATTCGAGTAGGAGACACCAGGACCTTCAGAGATGGCCTTGGTTCAGCCTGGGTAAGGTGTTCGACTTCAGCAGCGCGAAAACTAATCCGAGCGAGGAGAGTTGCTGTGGACTGGTCAATGACAAGGGTCGAAACCATCCTTAAGGGGTCCCTACAATGCTACAGATGCGTCGAGCTGAGACACGTGTGAACGACCTGTGACTCTACGGTTGATTGGGGGCAGCAATACTACAGATGCGGCGGCACCGGCTACCAGGTCAAGAGCTTCTTATTGTCTTATTGTATTATAGAAATTTCCTCCAGTTTGTTTTCACTTTCTAGGCCAATCGCCCATATCTTAATATTTTCTGACTTGTCCTCCTCTACTATAAGAGTTATCGGTATCCGCGTCACTGTTTCCATATAAATGATCCCTCGTCACTTTTGTCGAGCGGCAATGTTCCTGGGACCAACCTTCCCCGTCATTACTCTCCCAGTTGCATGATAACCGTCGGTGCGAGTCTGCAGAGGAACCACTCGCAACACCGACGGGCTTGAGACTCCGAGACCCCTGCGCCGTAAATTTTTTAACCTTATTAGGTTTATCCATTTTGTTAATATTAATTATAGTTCAGTCCATATTCAAAACTCTGGTATCACATAATTCATCATTCCATTTTCGTTTTCCGATAACCAGCCCACGTTGTCATAGTATCATTTTTCCATTTCCATTTACCCAATGTCCCCGTCAAAATTGTCGTTGATATTTGAAGTCTGTAAATTTTTCCTGTGTCGATATGGTTTCCAAAGTCCACTCCTACATGAAGTTAACTGAACAACCGTTTATTCCTCAAAACCTTATATCCGTTCCGTCCTTCTATATCCATTTTATTCCATTTTTATTTATCTTACGTAACCCGATGATATCCTAATATTCAATTCTATAAGTTAAAACGCTTTTACGTGTGTTGTTCATTTTCATTCCTTACATATTCTACCTTCTATTGTTCTCCTAAGATGATATTATAATTTAAGTTATACAATTTCTTCTTCCAGTATCATGTAAATGTTGTTCGTTCCTCCATTTTAGTTGGACTAATTGTACACCTCTTATCTTTATTCTCTATCCTATGTTACTGACTGTAATGGACATAATAACTATATAAAGGCATGCATAAATATCTTCAAATATCTCAAATAGACTTTTTGTTCAAATTTACTTAATAATATTACTTATTAATTCTAATTTATTCATCAGTTAGTAACAGAAATCGCTTTACTATTTACTAATATAGCGATTTATTAACATTATTTATTGCTACTATAGCAATATATCAGGATTATCCTTTAAAACATTTAATCTACCCTATGAGCTCAAAGATGTAAATGAATAAAAGAAACAAAACCATGTCAAATAAATAAAATAAACTGGGTAACGGTATATATAACATAATATGTAAAATAAAATAACATTAATCATATTTATAAACTAGTATGACGCTTGTAATCACTGGGAAAGATTGTCCTATGTATCACCCATTCTTCATATCATCCCAATGGAGTAATGTGAGTACCATTTACTGAAAACGGTGTCATTTATTATTTATACGTAATCATTCTGATGTCACAGAGATATTCTCCAAGCTGTGAATGGTTTTCGACATTATTACTTTCAGTAATCTGTCTTGAAGCTGTTACATCAATTAATGGACCATCATCGTGATTCGTTTAACCAATTTTTCTACAGCATCAACCATATATTTATGAGTATTACACCCCCGACCTGGTCATTTTAACTTTTATTTAGTTATTTAACCAGTTTCAAATCATATTCTTATATCCAAGTATACGTTAACTAATTTTAACTTTCCATCCTAAGAAAACCATATTATATCCTTCATTACTAAATATCGAACAATGGTGTTCTCATTAAATTAGCCAACAGTAAATTGTCAAAAATTGGCCATTTTGTAATATCATACGCCTCATGACGTGTTATAACTGGATCGAATATAACAAAATATATTATTAAACCAATCTATTCAATAATATCTATCATTTATTTATTTTTCCTGTAGTATATCTTTCAATTTTAGTTTCCACTTCGCATTTTCTTACCATTACGTACCATTTATATTTATGGCGTGTTAGCTGATGCTATTAACTTGAATATATGTGTTTATTCGATCATTCGCGGAGAGACGCGATCGCGAGAAAGCACGTAATCGGGAGTCGTAAGTACCCGTTACGTTTAGATAATCGACTCCACGAACTGATCGATCCCCTGATTTCAGTTACGGTAATAGGGGTGGTTCAAATTGAGCTTACACTGAATTAGGAGGTATAAATTAATGTTTATTCCATCAACTTTGTAAAAAAGATAATTACACTGATGCCTATGTATAAGTTAAGTAAGTGATTGATTTAATGGTGGAAATCCGGTAATGACATGTTGACTGTTCTAGCGATGAATAATAAGTAACGTAAAGTGACGATGCTGTGTCGGAGGAAAGCTAGTGATGTGTGTGTCTAACGCAAGGGACCATAGGATTTGTTGATGACAATTTTAGTTAGGAAAGTGAGGGCAGTAGACATTGCTTCTGATTGGATAAAAGAAGGTTGGAGTAATAGGAAGGGTCTTAGCCGCCCTCGACAGAAAGTTGCTAGTGTGAAGTGTCATACGTGAGAAAAATTAACTTTCCCGCGTCTGTGCGTGGTAAACAATAAGATCTAGAAACGATTCAGTAAAGAGATGTTTGTTCGGACTAAAGGACTTTAGCTGGAAATTTCCTGAAATTTATGATAGGTTCTTAAGGCTATTGAGGATACGCAGTGAAGATGTGCCGACATCTGGTTGCCATCTTGTCCGCCGTATTTGGTCTGGTCTAGGTAGGGTGTCGCCCGACGTAACATATGAAAACTAACCTATCTAGGTTAACTTCTTCGCTTAACATATTAAATGTTTCCCTTTCGAAGCATTAAATAGTACGCCCAAGTTAGTTATTACCTTGTATTCTTATTATTCTTACTTAATTTATTATCTTTTGTGTGCGTCCTCTATTTATTACATAATATTTGTTTCATTTGTTTGTTGGACTTTGGCTTCATTTCAGTTCTGTTTATTATACTCCATCCAATATCTCTGTTTATTTATTCTTCCACATTTCTTCAAGGCAAATTATAAAATCTACTATATTGAACGTTAAATATTCATATAATTATTAATCAATATAATTCCATTACTCGAGAGGTCAATATACATTTTTTAAACCAATTTGAAGATTATCGCAATACGATTGTATTTTCGAGCTATCGCGGGGAGACGCTGTCGTTAGAATACGCGTCAACGGGAGTCGTAAATTCCCGTTACGATTAGAATAATCGACACCACGAATAGTTCGATCCCCGTATTTCGGTTAGGATAATCGGGGTGGTTGATGCGGTATAACACTGGGAGTCACAGAGTTATAATAATGTATATTTCCAACACTTTATACAATCACACAAAGTAGTAACGCCGTTGATTAAGATACACATAACAAGAGAAGGGTTAGTCTTAGATGAGAGAAGGAGAGCTTTAGTAGCTCTAGGCCTTTGAGAGTTATAGGAACTGTCGGAGTTCTGGATAATGTGAGAGCCTTAGGAGACTCTAGGCCGTGTAGGCACCTGAAGAGTTGTAGGAAACTCTGAGAGATATAGGAACGGTGAGAGTTATAGGTAATGCAGGAAATCTAGGCACCGTGAGAAATGATGAAGGTACTCTGAGAGATGCAGGAACGGTGAGCGCTATACGGATTACGAGGAACTCTAAGCACCGTGAGAGAAGACGTGACTCTTAGAGATGCAGGAACGGTGAGAGTTATAGGGATTGCAGGAACTCTAGGCACCGTGAGAGACGATCTAACTCTTAGAGAGGTAGGAACGGTGAGAGTTGTAGGAAATGCAGGAACTCTAGGCACCGTGAGAGACGATCAAACTCTAAAGTTTATTCTGATGTGAGTACGGAGGAAAGCTCGGTATGGGTGTGCCCTTTGAACGAAGAACGCTGATTCGTTGCTTACATTTTCGGTTAGAAAAGTGAGGGCAATGATCCGCGATGCCGATTGGTTATGACCAATGTTGGGAAGGAAGATAGGAGGATGAAGCCTCCTACTAACTTGGGTCCTAGGCGACATTGTTTATGGGGAGACTCAGATATTCCGTTAGGTAGATCTCCGCTTTTTTCGTTAGGCCACTATCTGCTTTCTCCGCAATTCTTAAGAGCACGTAATAAACCCAAGGACCCTTCTAAAAACCCAGCTGAAAACACTTCTGGAATTAGAAAGTCCTTTCTGGCAAACAGATTGACTTACACCATGTGTGCGAACAATGCAGTTAGGATTTCAACTTTATGGTGAGTCCTTAGGTCTATGGCGATTTCGAAAAACGGCGCGTAGACCGTTGGCTGTCAAGCCGCGCGGGATGGAGTGCAGATGTATTGCGCGGCGTAACAACGATAGCAGCTAACCATCCACTACGCCTTTGTGATTATTCCGTAAGTTATGTCTTGTGCACATATCACTATGATGAATTATTTAATTACTCAAATGAATTCATATTCAATTTGATCCAGCCATACCCATATCACTGTTATTACAATAATTCAATTAAAACATGTTATATTTGGTTTTTAATCTCAATTCGTTCATTTTGTTACATCGAGTCATACACCACATACAAATTTTCTATTGTTCAATATCAATGTCTATTGAACACTGTGCTTATTGGATTGATAATCAGTATACAGTGTCACCTTCATAACGCATATCATTATAACTTGTTATTCTTACATTCGATGCTCATTATTATATCCATATTCTACTTATCGCTATCTTTATTAATATTTCCTACTAATATACCTTTAGCAGCTAGATATTTACTCTTATTTATCATGTGTTAATAGAACGATTTAACCTTTGGTGCTGTATTAAAAAATCTGTGGTGTGTATACTACCACATTTTGTATTTTCCTCTTTTAATATATTACATTATATGTTTATATATGGAATAGTTGGCAGCTGTTATTGACTATAATTTATGTTTAACATGACTCCAAGCTTTAAGTTGCATGTGGTACCTTACTATTATTTGCTTTATCTAATCCTCAAAACCCCTGTAACACCTTTTTAATATATCGTAACGTAGAGGTTTATACGTAGAGGATGGTTGGTACGTGAGGCATAATGACGAGATCGCTCGTTGTTGAAACCGTCGAATATATTTAAAATAATACATTAATATACAGCCTGTATACGTTGAGTCGTTAGTACAAAGTATAAATCGCAAAATAAAACCGCGGATAAATACTCGCTAAATGTTCGTCGCGTAACTCGGTAGATACTCGTGATATTCCGAAATACTGTAGATACTCTTAGATACTGTCTTCTTTTCGGTTGCGTCAATTTATTTATACTGGTCAAGGGAGAATCGGAAAATTCAAATTCATCTTCATTCGAGAGGTGCATGTAGCGACGACATTGTTTTGTCCGGAGTTTATTTGTCATTACTTTTCATGCGTCAAGGCTGTGTCAATGCCCCGAGGCAAAACAACAACATGAGCCGCTCTCGATTCGCGTCGTCCTTTAACTTCTGCGCTGCTATAGGTATTTGACCGCTCCATTTATGAGTCTCTCCATCGTCATAGTATTTACCGGATTATTACAAATATAGACAATAGCCATCTTGAAACCTTCACCTTGTTAAAGTAAATTTTAATTCTTGTTTTAATATTACTAGCAATGATACCTATTGCTCAACTAAATCTTTAAAGTGAATAGACTACAGCAAATATTTTGATGATTTGTGTATCGCTACTCTTTCCTCTTTTAATTCCTTATATATTTCTACAATTTATTTATTTATTTACAAATCTCAATTTAATCATTCTATTAGTTTGAGCCCTATCTATTATTAATTTCTATTAATCCAATATCTATATAACTATATAATATATATATCGGGTTATCGTTAGGTTCAAGGGCGTGTACGAATCGTCATTCCGACTAGCCATCGTTGTTGTACAACAGAGGTTATATTTGCTGGTAAATATGGTTTTTACAGAGCTTGACAAATAACAGTGGTGATTAGACATCCGATATTTTAATGATAATGGTAACTCCTTGTTAAACGTAGAATATATTTTGAAGCACAAAGTAACGTTTGCTGTGACAGTCGGTATATACCGCACATAAAGACGATGTGAGAACTCTCCAAGATGATCGCAAGAATAAAAGACTGATGGAAATTTTGCTCTCCTTATGATCGATCCTTGATTGAGGTACAGAGTAATTGCATAGCTCTCCTTAAAAGATATAGTTGTAGTGGCACTCGACAATAAACATTCCAACGCTTTCTGTCTCGTGGTTCGCCACACACAGACCCTATCCTTCGAATAAGATGATTGCCAGATGTCGATACTTTTTCACAGTATATTTCCAGATAGCCTAAGCACCCGCTATAAATCTTAGGATTTAATTAGCTGAGGTTCTTCAAACGGACAAATAGTCATTGTTCTATCAGTCCCTAAATTTATCACCTACTACGGGAAGATACGGGAAATCTGCTTTTCTCACGAACGACGCCTCGCGCTAGTAACTTTCTCTCAAGGGCGACTAGCATCCTTCTTCAACCACCAACATGGAAATTGACCAATTAGCAGCAACATCCATTTCACTTTCCGAACGGAGGCTTTCCTCGATGAATCCGATGATCTCGCATTCTTAGACACACCCCATCATGGTTTTCCTCTGCAGTATCATCTTCACAGAAAGTCAGTCGTTACACTTTTTTTCACCCTACACGATCTAAGCCTACATTGCGAAACCAAATTATGTTCTATCAATTTATCTACTATTCTTTAGTTTGTTCATACAGGTAATAATATATTGGGTTGGTAACTAAGTGATTGCGGATTTTGTCATTACCACCTAATGAAAACACCCACAATCACTTAGTTGTCAATTTAATAATTTAAAGAAATATGTAAGAGATTTGTGATTTGAATTTATAATTATAAAATGCTGTGTACAAGTTCTAATACAAAAATAATAATTGCAAATATTGCATTATGATAGCGGTTAATGAAAAATGTGTTAATAAGTTCGGATAGTAAGGGATCTCATAAATATTTGACGACAATAAATGTTAGTCTTAACGCGAAAACGCTATTACGTTCCTTTCATCTTATCGCGTCTCTCGAATTCATAATTCATAAATGTACATATATATATGTCGGAGATGGAAAAACACCGGAACCTCTCCTTGGATTCTCGGGAATACCGTAATATCGGTCGTAATATCACGTCTAGTGTCAATAGGGATTCGTTTACGCCCTTAACCCTAACTCTAATCGTAACGCCAACCCGACATATATATATGCATATGATTTGAATTGCAGCCTGTTTGAATTATAGATGAGTGGAATAATCACAATTGTCTCAGTGTACTAAGATCTTCACGGTTGATGTGTCAACTTGGTCATTGTTGGTAGTTATCATCGACCACTCTGAAAGTTCACACGTAATACCCCAATAGCCGTGATCGTCTAATGGTTAGGACACTACGTTGTGGCCGTAGTAACCCAGGTTCGAATCCTGGTCACGGCAATGTGCCAATGTACATTGTCACGGTGGAGGTTTATTTTTTTTTGTTTATTTAATTTTCTCAAAAGTTTTCTTGGCTAAGTATTAATAAAAATAAAGACCTGCGATTGAATCAGGATTCTCTTTGTTACGTCTCGTGAAAAGGTCCGCGCGACGTCCTTCTTTGTCTGACCGTCAAGGTCCAAATACCGTTAGAGAAACCCTCAGTAAGCCCAAGGACCCACCATAAACTTTAATCTCTAAAGTCATTGTTCGCACATACGGGTTAAGTCAATCTGTTTTCCCAGAAAGACTTTTTAATTCTGCAAGTATTTTCGGTTTATAGCTGGTACATAAAACAGACCTTAGGTCTATTGTACATTCTTACAAATTACGGAGAAAGCAGGTAGTCACCTAATGGGAAAAACCAAATAGTAGTCTAACGGAAAAGCTGGTTTTTCCCATAAACAATGTCGCCCATGAACCACGTTGGTAGGAGGCTTCTTCCTCCTATCTTCAATCCCAACATTGGTCATAACCAATCGGCATCGCGGATCATTGCCCTCAGTTTCCTAACTAAAAATATGAGCAAGGAATCAGCGTTCTTCGTTCAAAGGGCACACCCATACCGAGCTTTCCTCCGTAATCACATCAGAACTACCTTCAGAGTTCATCCGGCTCTCACAGGCCATACAGTTCCGACAATTCCTACGGCTCTTACGGTTCCTACTGTTCCGAATGCTCAGACTGCTCCTACCTCTTCTACTGCTTCTACGCCATCAGGACGGTCAACTCTACTGGTTCTCATAAGCAACGAACAGTCAAAGTCAAAGACTAGTCATTCGGTTGAGTCGAAGTCTGGTCTGTTCAGTTGCTACTTCTATTACAACACAAGGGCCTTCATCTATGACTCTCGTCTACGCCCTTTATATCATACGTAACGGTGTAACTCATTGGGGTAATAAGTGTTGGAAATATACATTTTTATAACCGTGTTAATCGCAGTGTTATACTACAACAAGCATCTACATCATCCTAACCGAAATAAGAGGGTCGAACTATTCGTGGTGTCAATTTTTACAGTCGTAACGGGAATTTACTACTCCCGTTGACGCAGTTCTCTGCAGTGAATCCTCCTGATATTCCGTCACGTTAGTCCGAGCTCCCAATAACTTAACCTTCTTGTCGTCAAAGTTTTTAAAATACATCTCCAGCATTATGTCCTACGTCGAATACCTAAAATGCCCCCTATTACTAGGCATAACCAAGCCTCTAAATTCATGTAGCACGTAACTGTGATCCGAGACGCTATAGTTTCCAAGGACTACAAAGTCTTTATACTTCTGAAAGAGTCTGCCACTAACGCTCGTAATTTTTACGAAACTTCTCCTAATACCCTAATAGGAACAAGGTGGTTCCTATCCAGAACAACTAAAGACATCCTTTTCTTTCTGTCAGTCTTGGTGACACCCAATGCGTTATATTTTGTATTGAAGTCTCCTGAGGTGATAACTTCCTTGCATCTCCTCACGGCTGCCCCAATATATATGTCGAGTCTCTTCGCGTACTCGACAAAGATGTTCAGGCTGAAGTTGGGCGAGCAGTAGTCACTCACGCGGTACGCTTCCCCTTTCTTGATCCCGACATATACCTCCTCTTCAGCCAACGTATCTTCGCTGGAGTAGAAGCATTAAATCTCGTTGTCCGGATGGACGGTATCCCCCTTCGTATCAATATACCAGAAGGGGAACAGTCGATTAGGTTCTGTGATGAATACAACGTCGACACGGCGCGTCCAGGCAAACTGCTGCATCAGGTCCTGCGCAGGCTTACTCTTATTGAGCTTGATTTGCAGAACATTCAGGGTGCCTGTCTTGTGACTGTCCCTTTTCTAATCAGTATATACTATACTTGGGGCAAGCTGACGACCCTATAACGTATATAGACTGTACCTCGGACCCCTAACTACACAACGTACACCTAGGAGCGTTACTACAGTTTACCATCGAATGATCCATTGCGCTGCATTTACGACAACGTTCCTTGCCAGGGCAGATCGTGCACTTCTCAGACATGTGCCCAATCTCATGGCACCTATAGCATCTAACTACCTCACGGAGGACCCGCATTGTGTCTATAATGAGGCCCTTAACGATTTAACCTCGACCTCGCTGGCATCCTTGATCATCAGCCTTCTAACGATGCTCTGTTTCAGGTTCTCCGTACTTTCCAGTGGGTCGATGTCCCTAATCTCTACCAATACCTGTAGGAGGGAAACAAGGACACTGTCCACTATTACTCCCTTATCCTAAGGGCAATGTCACCTCCTTTCATTCCCGCTTTCAGTTCCACGAGGATATCCCCTCATCTCGTCCGTCTGACGCCTATGCTTTCACACAGAGCCTCGCGAACATATGCTCCTTAAATGTCCGGAGCCATTTTCCACCCTCCCGGAATTTGATCAAGAGAGCCTCCGGTCTGTTTCGAGTTCTAGGCAATCTTTCCCTCTGGCCTTCGTTAGCAGGTGGCCTCCTTTCCACGTTCTAACTCCTCTCTCTCTCCCGTCTTCTTTCCTTCCTACTCGTCTGGACAATCCATTTGTGTTCAGAGTCGCATGTTTCTCTATCCTTACGGTCATCTTCGCCTCTTTTCCACTCCTTTCAAACCCCCGCGTACGAGGTACCTCCTCTCTTCGCCCTCATCATTCTTTCAACATTCCCATCCTCGAGAGATGACACGGTTTTTCTTTTATTTTCTGTTCAACAGGCCCCTTCAGTCCCTGTACTTTTCGCAAACCTCGACCAGTGGAGGGGAAGTTTGCGTGGAAACATTAACTTCCACGGGCCTTCCCACCTACCCCACCCTACACCGAAAGGGCCTGGGCGTTCCAAACCCCCCTGCGCGGCAATTCTTTCGTCTGTTATAAACTTATCCATATTTGTTTAAATAAAAAGCATAGTTTAGAAAAAATGCTAGTCGTAATCTATAAGTAAAGCCATTCGTCACAACAAGAGCTATCAACCTATGTATAATAACAACCCTCACATACCCCATAAATCATCAATTACTTTATAAGTAAACCGCAACTTTTGCAACTGTGTTGGCAGAAGAAGCGTGGATACATAAAAGTCTCTAAGTTCGCATTTGTATATCCCTCTGTCGCATATACTTCCGTTAGAAGTATTTTGTTTACTTTTAATTAATTTTAAATTTACTCTTACTCGGCTCGTCAGGCACATGTTCGCAGATCCATTATATTTAACAAATATAAATATTAAATTTATACGACATAAATCACCCAAAATTGGGAGCTTGCTTCTACCCGAATACACCGTGGTCAGCAGCCAAGGTGGCGACGTCTGGCCAAGAAGACGCGAACTATATTATCATGCACGTCACTCGGGACCATCGCTTGCGCAATAGATTCCATATCTCGCATGATAGATCTAATATCGTACGTAACGTGGCGCCGGGCTGCCAGGCATAATACTTTTCGTTATTATTTTCGCAACTTGAATTGGATAAGGTACCAAAATCGCAAGGCGGTCGAGCAAGATGTGTAAGTGTAAACCATATTACACTCGCGAGTATCGTCCATTGCCATAACATCATGCGTGTTTTATCCAGAAAAACGTGCAATCGTATAATATCTACCTTAGCCTGCAACGTAATTCTAACTGACAACCTCGATTGAATTTACGTGTTAGTGCAAGTGCATTTTATGCTGTTTATCAATAATTAGCCATTAGCTCCACTCGATTACCTCTATCCGTACTATACAACTCTCATGTTGCAATATAGTGATCATCCACTCCCTATAATAATATCAATCAATCCCATTATTTAAATCTACAAATTTAAAGTCATCGCAGTATAATACCCATCCACTAGGTTAACAAAACAAAATAATGCACCTGCCAAGCACGAACGCTCGCTACATTGTTATCATCTGTGCCATTCGTGCTTTATAGATCAAAAACTCATTCGTTAGTTATTTAATCCTTAAATTCAAATTCTCAACTGAATTTCAGCCACAGTCTAGTAAATATTGCTCGCAAGCGAGCTATCATTTCTTAAATCAAATATAAGAATTGTTTGTTTTATAAATTATGTTGTGTGTCTAGACACAGCCTACTCGAACATTATATAGACCGCGTGACATTGATTGTCAACAAGTCCTATAAACTAAGATCTTTCAAATTTCTTTTGTTTTTGATAAACACAACCACCCGCTAGCCGATGAGTCATGCTGTTATATAAGGCTCGTTCTTAGTTATTATGCAATTATTGCCATTTTTTACGACCGACCTCCTTTCTCCTAGTGACTCGACACTATGCTATATTTTATCAAAACTCTATCTATCAGTTTATCTATATTTTATCAAAACTCTATCTATATTTTACTATAACTCTATCTAAACTTTCTATCAGTACAATATATAACCCAAAATTTAAACGTCCTGTTTGAGGGCATCATATCCAGTGAATTAACGGCGCCTGGACAATTACATCTCCTTAAAATTAACTAGTAAATCTATAACATATGCAACAACATTATTATCTAATTTCAATCTAGTACCCAAAAACTGTTCAACTTAAATTCACTATGCTCAAAATGCATCCCTTAACAAATGATATCGATATTTACGATATTTATTTGATATATTAATATTGTACTATTTGTTATACGTTCAGACTATCGACCTTGGCAGGACTATTATGATTCGCCTTCATCATGGCCATAAAGAGCATAATATTTGTTGAAGTGATCGCCACTTCTACGAAAACTCTACATCTGGTCTTTTTAGTTTTCTCAAGCACTGAAGCCATCGACAGCATATAGAAAATGACTAGCATGAAGGCAGACCATAAACAATAGACAGGCGACATTGGCGTCGGGGTTTTTCAGTTATAAGGTAACACTGCTAGCGTGCGGATATGGACCAGCACAAATTGTATTCCTACTTATTATTACACTTCTCTATTAAATTAAATATATGTCGGGAGCACGTCAGGATTGAGGGTGGGGGTGTTCGGTGAATCTTCGTTGAAATTAGCCGTAGGTGCGGTGTAACAATAGTTGAGTTTATTGACACAAATTAGGGAGATTACAGCGTCGACAGATAATCGCAAAGTTTCGATATTCGCGGCACTATGACAATGGTCTCGGTTCCGGCAACGTTTCTGCGGTCAACAGATGCTGAACTTTATCCCTCGTTATCGTCTAAGTTACACTGTATGTTAGAGCAAGGGGCAATTATTACGTGTACGAAAGACAGGTCGATTACTGATGAGATAGCACTAGAGAGTGATTCTCCGTCGCGGTGACGCTGTCGAAGAAAACTATGATGGGTGTGCCTAAGGGCACGAGATCATCGGATTCGCGGAGGAAAGTCTTCGTTCGAAGGGTGAGGGAAATTGACGTTGCTGTTAATTGGTCAATTTCCATGTTGGTGGTTAGAGAATGATATTAGCTATCTTTGGGAAAAGTTGGTAGCGGGGAGCGTCGTTCGTGGAAGGATAGATTTCTCTTATCTTCCCGTAGTTGGGGCACAGGCCATTTGTCTATTTGAGAGACTTTGTGTAATTGAAATTTAATATTCGTAGCGGGTCCTCACCCAGCTAAACATATACTGTGAAGATGCGTTGGCATCTGGCAATCATCTCACCCGAAGGACAAAGTCTGCGTGTGGCGAGCCACGGGACAGAAATCGTTGAAATGTTTACCGTCGTGCCCCGTCCCAAGTATTTCTTTTAACGAAAGCTATAGAGTTACTTCATACCTTTGTTACATAAAACGTTCATCCCTTGACCGCGACTACGTGCGGCGATCGGTTGTCGCCTCGAGCCCGAGCTCATTATCATAAATTTCGAATAAGTACAGTCGGATCGAATTACAACAGTTTCTTAGTGCGGCTATGATGAAATCTGGATTACAGCACTAAGGGGGTCCTCCCACCACTCCAAAGGGGAGGCTCCGGTGTTCTTTCATCTACGACATATATATATTTTATATCATACACTTTATCCACGTGTTTTCTCTCTCTATACATATAATAACATCAACAATATTAACTACGATAAAAAACTAAAATTAATAATTTGACTCTAACTACCGCCACTATAATACGGCTCGCCTGTATGCATAATAAATAGTTTATAATAAATAACTTGTTTATAAATACACCTTGTCATATTTATCTACACTATGCTTTGTCGAACGACATATACCCACCTAGGCCTACAAATCATCGTTATTCCTTTATATGTTTCACAAACCGCAATATTTCCAAACCTTATTATTTTTAGTTATGAAATTTTATAATTGAACTTTCGGGCAGCCGACTATATCAGGTCAACTGTCTCGGAGTTCAAAGTAATTTCCCCTGCTCCCATGTTTTTTTACGCGACGTGGCAAGTAGATAGCTGCCACTATACGATACTATATAAAATAAATTATAACCGCGAGAAAATTTCGGAAATCCCCAAAAAACATCTCCAAAGTATCAGCTCAATTGCGGTGGAACTTGCTTAGAGCAGACGCTGTTTATGTCAACAATTTCAATCACACAACCAAACGAGTGGCCGTGGGAGAGGAACGTCTTTCTTGCTGAGCATCCACGCGACCTCACGCCTACAATAGATGGTCAACTTCCGCAAGGATACATCTTACACATCATACGAGACACTCACGGTGACGAGCAACGTTTAAACTCACAAGTACAAGGTAAGCTCGTTCAGTATATTATCTTTACAATCCGCTATACCAATGGAGGACATCCTTTCCTTGCATCGGAAGCGAGGCTTTCAAATCGGCCGATTTACTCTCTTATTGAAATGGCTCGATGAATATGAACAATCCAACCAACCGAATAAGAAGGCCTCTTTAACGTTCCACAAGACACTACTCGATGACACGTGGAAACAGTACAGACGATTCCGAGAAGAACTCTAAGATTTAGGCGAGGAGGACGACGCGCGCGTTTTCGAAATAACAAACACATATTACGACCTGGTAATACGAATACACACCCTCACGAATGATGCACCAGCATCATCGTCTAAATCTCCAAACTGCGATTCAGCTAATGTCGCCGAGCCGACATCAATTGAATTACCAGAAATCGATTTACTTACTTTCGACGGTACTATCGAGAATTGGCATGCATTTTACGACTCCTTTTCGTCCACTATAGATCAAAACGAACGACTTACACCCGTACAAAAATTTCATTATCTCCGATCATTCTTGACCGGAAGGGCCGCGAGAAGCATCCAATCGTTAGACATCACAGAGATAAATTGTTCTATCGCTATTGACATTCTTAAAGAAAAATTTGACTACCACCGTCAAGTCTGCATGCGCCACTGGCACTTGATCTGCGACTATCCTCAAATAACGACGGAAACACCCGAAGCTGTAGAAGATTTTCTCGAAACGATCAAGGTAAATCTCCGAGCGTTGGAAAAATTAGGCGAACCTGTCACATCAAATGTCGTCCTCATCAAACTGCTCACATCAACGTTACCTTCGTCCACCATTCGCGAATGGCAGCACACCTTACCCAACAAAAGAATGCCCTACCATACAACTTGATAGACTTTCTTACAACACGGGCGAATGGTGATCAAAACAGTTTCACTTCAAAGGAGACAAAAGGGACGTTCTACCAACGTCCCTGTCAACGACCACGAGCGCCATGAGCACACGTATTTATCACATCCCAGGCGCCGTCAACCTGTCCCAGTTGCCAAGGATCACATTCTATCCGGATGTGTGATAGCTTCAAATCAATATCCCTTCGCGAGCGCCTTCGAGAGGTCAAACGAGCGTCCTTATGCATCAACTGCCTCCGGAAGGGTCATACAGTGGGAGATTGCCACACCGGGTCATGTCGTGCGTGCGGAGAACGCCATCATACGATGTTACATACGGTAAACAACACTCAGGGTCTCGTTCCAGCACGTCCAGTCCAAAATCCTCTCCATCAAACAGTCGATCCACAACACCTTCTTTGCCATCCCCTTCATCACCCACTCGCCACAGACGACACAGGACAGACCACAGATCGGAGAAACCGCGAACAGCCTCGCCTCCAAGCCCATCTTCCACTGACAGACGAGCATATAATCAATGACGCCGACAATTGACGAATCCGTTGACGACCGAACTAGACCAGCAGCATCCAAATCATTATCCAATGATATAATCATAACTGCACAAGTCAACGTTTTGAATGATAAACATCAATACGATAAAATTCAACCATCCAGCATGAGTTTCATTACAGAACAATAGGCAAAATCGCTTGAAATAAAGCAAAACAGATGTTCGGTCCCAATTGGAGCTCTAGACGCCTTGACGACGACTTCTACGCGATACATGACGGCCACGATCACTTCCACTGACGGCGCGTACGAACGAACATTTACGTTCCTTGTTATTACGACCATTTTAACCTTAATTCCAAGTGAACCAATCGATCGTTCAACACTTGTGATTCCTAGAAATCTCAAATTGGCCGATCCACGATTTTATTTACCAGTCCCAATTGATGTCCTACTAAGCTCAGGTTCAACAATCGCCTCGATATATGTTGGACAAATCAACCTAACTCAGCTAGACGAGCCTGAACTGAGTCTGCAAAAAACGCGATTCGGTTGGATAATCGGCGGGAGTCCAACTTCCCAAACCGCAACAAACACATTTAACGCACCCACGACGGCTCTATAAGCAGACCTTGCGTGGTTTTGGGAAATAGACGAAAAACTCTCGATCAAACACATCTCAGAGACAGATTGACGATGCGAGGAACACTTCCAAGCCCACATCCGACGCACCAGCGAAGGACGATACAACTGGTATTGTCTTTTGGTAACGGGTGCTTACCTCGGATATAATTCCACACAGTACCCGGGCGCCCTAGGACCATAGGGTTTGAGATAACACCCAACCATCGCACAAGGCACCCAGTACCTTGTTCCCTGGATTAGCTAAGCCTGCAGGTGCTGTTGCTCGTTTCAGGTCGAACGCGGCACATTCTATGCTCTCCCGTCTCACCAAGACGGTTCCGGAGCACGTGGGACGCTGCTCACCCGCCGAAGGTCATTCGGTGGAGCCATCACCTTAAATCGGCCCTCTTGCTAGCGTTTTGGCCATCAACCGCTGCCACCACTAGTCCATACCCATTATTTGAACGAGCAGAGGGGTCGCTACTCCCTCCGGTCTGTAACTCGACCGCCCGTGGTAAGAACCTTAGTCGTTGGTGGGACTATCGTATGGATGTACGGCCACCTCAGTGCCTGCCAGCGACCTGTTAACCGAGCTCGGCAGTATCAGGTACTGAGCTGAGCTCAAGGTACTTTTGTATCCGGGAACTTATCCCGACGGTCCCATCCTTGGCATCAGGATCGTGGGTGCGCTATTACCCAAGGCCACGTAGAGAAAATGTAACCGTAATTAAACGCCTTACACTCCCCCGAACTTCCCTGCGGAGTACGTAATTATTCACGTAAGCGGGACGCTTGTCCCGACGAGCGAAGCCTTCATCGCCGCTCTTCGTAGATTTATCGCTCGACGAGGGTTTTGCTCCACCATCCATTCCGATAATGGCACCAACTTCATTGGCGCAAACAACGAATTACGAGAGCTTCATGATCTATTACAATCGGACGACCACAACGTAAAAGTAAACGGGTTCCTAGCTAATAAGCAAATCGAATGGCGCTTTATCCCCCCCTCATTCCCCGCATTTCGGTGGGCTATGGGAAGCAGCGGTGAATTCATTCAAACGCCACGTTAAACGCGTTATCGGTAACGAATTACTCACATTTGAACAGTTTAATACACTCATCATAGAAATGGAATGTATTCTCAACTCGCGATCATTAACTCCAATATCCACCGACCCAAACGATCTCTTAGTCCTCACTCCCGGACATTCCCTCATTGGCGATTCACTAATGAGATTGCGTGAACGAAATTTCTGAGACATTTCATCCAACCGACTCTCCAAATGGCAGCATATCCAGCAACTCAAACAGCATTTTTGAACCTCTGGCATAAAAAGTATCTGAACGAGCTGATCACCCGCAACAAATGGACCAAGGGTGGACACAGTATCCAGGAAGGCAGAATCGTCATCCTCAGAGAGGACAACGTGCCATCAATGCAATGGCCTCTGGGCCGAGTTATCAAGGTCCATCCAGGTGCATCCGATGGTGTCATCCGGACAGCTACAGTTCAGACAGCAACGAGCATTTTGGATCGGGGCGTCAAAAAGCTTGTCCTATTGCCAATTCAATTCGATCTCGAGAAACCTGAACAACCAGCGATCGAAACGAAATAGGATAGGAACCTCAAACAATACCACACCTTGATAATTTTGATCGGTACCCTCTCAACGGGGGGAGGATGTTACGGTTTGCTAATCATCTCTCTAATCAAGTGTTCAAGGAAACTTTAATTTGTGACGGAAATTTCCAACGGCTTCGCGGTATAAAGAGCTATGCCGTCAAAGCGCAATACCGACATGCCCAATGTACCATTGATATCTCTACGTTTCTTTCGCCGAATTCTCGGTAGAACGCATACGCGGCGACCTCCGCGGTACACCTAATAAACGCATGCGTAGTAGGGATATCGAAGGAAAACAAAGGAAAGAATCCGTGATTCCGAACGAAAGAATCAATCATTCTATCTCAAGCTGCGAAGCACGATAGGTCTCGTCATAAGCATACCCGTTCACAAAACATTAATTGTTTTATTTTCGTCTTACTGGTTAATCGTTGATCGTTGACTAAAATTGTTGCTTCTTAACTTATTATTGAAGTTTTTGTTAAGAAATCAAGTGTAGTTTCTCGTATACACTCATTCCAACCACCTCTATTCTCATAATAGAAATAGGGGATCAATAAGTTCGTGGCGTCGACTGTTCAATCGTAACGATAATTTACGACTCTCGTTGACGCGTTATCTCGCGATCGCGTCTCTCCGCGAACGGTTGAAACAACATCTCTGCAAACCCGTCTCTATAAAACTACGTAGTTAGTCAATTAAAAAAATTAAAAATTCTTCTTATAAACATTCAACAAAGTCGGAAGATTCATACGATAGTACGTTCTTAGACTGATTTGTGCAAAGCTATAGTGATTGCAAATGTTCCATAGCGGTGTTTAGACATCGTGATATCAGTAAATTTTCTGAAGAAAATATACGAATCAAAATGTTCCCAACGAATCAATTCTGAGAAAAGATTACTTAGAAGATTCGTATAAAACACTTATTTAAAGTATACGAAATGACATTGACGAAAAAAATGTGCATTTCGATTCGTGAAGCGAGAGATAAAATTGGCCGTTATACGGCAAACATGCCACATTATGTGTGAGAACCTTCAATGCTTCAGTTACTTGCCTGTAACGAATAGGGAAAAAATAGATCGCGCTAATATTGCATGACTAGTGAATACATTATCGAAAACAATATTGTAGCGCAATGGCGACTCTGTGTCATTGCTCAGATATATGTTTTAAAATAAATATTTCTCCGTTTCGTAGCATTGAACAAGTGCAGGTGGAAGATGTTCTCCATTTATAACAGCTTGCTTAGTCTAAAAGCACCGTGACTCAATACCAGAGTTGCTTTGAGTCTACGCAGCAAATAGTGATCGAAAATATTGAAACTTAACCGCACGATTAATCTTATTTAATTTTCCGCCATAGGTAGTGACGCTTGCATACAAAATATGTAAATTTTCGTCAATATTGTACCTCAGTCCTTGAATATTGATCACATACGATCAATAGTATTGTCAATACGTGGCGTTTAGTATCATCATCAGTGAGGATGAAAAATGAAATAAGTATATCGGGTACATAATCAAGAATCTGTATCCAAATTATTTGTTTCTCATAGCCCGATGCAACGACGCCTGTCATCTATTGTGCGTGGATAATCTTACAGATGAAAGATATATCAAATAATACACATACATACATATATATTTAAAAGGTACATCAGGTAGGGTAGGACAGCCGAGTAGGGGATGATTCTATAAGTAAATATAACTTAGTTCTATGAAGTATTTTCGTATAACAATAACGAAGAAGTGTAGATGATTCCACTTAGATGTATTCATTACCAGTATGTAAGAATTGACAAGAAATATTGTCTAGGATCAAATTATGCGATAAAATTGTTCAGAAATGAACAAAATATATAAATAATTGTTGAAAATGTCAACGTGATGTTCGTGCTCGCCCTCCACATGCGGATGCGTTAGTTACAAAAGGTAGTAACTAGAAGATTGTTCCAGATGCAATCGATAGACTCGATCGATATTTTTAGATGCTCATTTTTTTCCCGAGTCTATGTAAGCTTGTGCGATAACGGTTTTTTCGTACATATTGCTGATACAATACAATCAGGATATCTCTTAAGCCAAATCTTCCACAAAGTCATCTATTATCGACTATACGTGTTACTAAATATTAAATTGTTCATCACTAAAATATCTTAAATGATAAACATAAATTTATTACACATTTGAATTCGACAAACAAAAATACAACTAAAATCACATAACGAAAAGTACATTACAAAGAATTCTTTTTAGAATTTTTTGTAAATCCTTTTCTCTAATTAACGTATTCCCTAAAAATATTTCAAAGATACGCGTAACGAAATTTCACTTATGATTTTCCATTTATTCTCACTTCTTCACAAACAGCATTTTTGAAAACTTCCATATCCCATACTTTAACATCAAAAACACTAAGTGTTTTAGAATAAATAAATTCCTTATCACTGGCATTATGTCACAACCAATTTCTATCGTTTTGAACTAATACAGAGTTCTAAAATACGTTATAAGTGTTTTCATGAGACGTTACCAGAAAGCATTTATAGATAAAGATTTCAAAGTATATATGTAGTAACTGAGGTGCGTTATATGTTGTTGTAGTTGCTGGGCCTCGTCCAGAGTAATTGCCGCTAAGGGGCTGTATATATGTGGAAGCACACTGAGATACCGATATAGTTTCTACGTACGGGTGTAGATGTCGCTGCTGGGATACTGCTGATTTTTCCTCCGCTTTTGGTGCATGGAAGAAAAATCGGACTCCGGTCGCCGGGATTCGAACCCGAGTTCTGAACGTTCGTAACCTAAGGCGCTAACCACTGCACTGCCGTCGTCCGACCCTAGTTAGTGTCGAGTGGTAGTATTTGGTGTGTTGAGTGCCGCCACATAACTTAATGGGTCTTAGAGGAAGAACAAGTAAAGATGCTTTATTTGTTAAAAAGTTGGTATAGTTTGTGTATTTAATAACGATGAATATAATGATAAAGAGTGACAGATTATTCAATGATAAACAATGTCAACGTGTTCGTTCGGGTTAGCGGCTTTATACATCCGTCCTCTCGACGTGTGCTCTTAGAATCTTCAACAAGGACTACACTTCTTAGATCATTTCTTGGTCTTCTCGGTGAGCCTCGAGTCTTCTCGACCCCCACTACGCACGGATCACGCCACCGTTCGCGCCTATGATCACATATGCCGCATTCCTTTGAAACTAACGGCCGAAATCGACGTTTCTGGAAGTCGCTTCTTGGATGTGCTCGTCGATACATTGTATGTCCCTCGTAGGACGGACAAGACGATCCGCTTGCGACATTGCAGGACAACGAGCGACGACCAGAAACGCGACCTATACTAAAACGTCGCAGCGTAACAAAACGTACACCTCTCTCTTTTATGATATTACATATATATGTCGGGTTCACATTATGATTAGCGTGGGGTCGTGTAACGAACTTTCATTTGGATTAGACATTGTGGTTATGCAATAGAGAAGATATTTACTAGTACAAATATGGTTATTAGTACAAGTGTGGATGTTGCAGAATTGTCAGGTAAGCGCGGTGATTAGACACAAATGACAATGATCTTAGGGTCGATAACGAATCCGTGGTCAACGGGACGACGAATGTATTATTTTCGTCAAGACTTAAGTTGGAATATATATTGAAGCGTGAAATATTCACAGATCGTAGAGACGTTACTTAACTCGCCGATGCTATCGTACGCAAGAGAGTGACTCTTCGTCACGGTGACGCTGCGGAGGAAAGCTACGATGGGGCGTACCTAAGGGCACGAGGTCATCGGATTCGCGGAGAAAAGTCTTCGTTCAGAAGGTGAGGGAAATTGACGTTGATGTTAATTGGTCAATTTCCATGTTGGTGGTTAGAAAAGGATGCTAGCCGCCCTTGAGGGAAAGTTGCCAGCGGGAAGCATCGTTTGTGAGAAAAATAGATTTCTCCTATTTTTCCCTAGTTGGAACCAGAGCTGTTTGTCTGTTCGAAGGATTTCAGTTAACTAAATCTTAAGATTTATAACGGGTCCTCGGGCTAGCTGAACATCTACTGTAGAGATGCCTCGACATCTGGTAATCATCTTACCCGAAGAATAGAGTCTGTGTGTAGCGAGCCACCGGACAGAAACCGTTGGAATGTTTGAAGTCGAGTGCCGCTACAACTATTTCTTTTTTAGGAGAGCTATACTGTTAACCCACACTTTTATTAGACAAAACGTTCATCCCTTGACCGCGGCCACTGGTTGTCGCCTCGAGCCATAGCTCATTATCACAAATCTCGGACAAATACAATCGGATTGAACGACGGCAATTGCTTAATTACGGCTATGATTAGAATCTAGATTATAATGCTAAGGGATTTTCCCAAGATTCCAAAGGGAAGACTTCGGTGTCCTTTCATCTCCGACATATATATTATTTGTGGACTTGAATGCCACACTATGCGTAAAAATTTTATATTTGGTTTCGCCATCTACTTTAGTTATTTAATCTTATTTGGAAAATTCTTCTTCAAGGCTTATCTTTCCTACAAATGGAAAAACAAAGTCAGAGAGAACGTTCACGTCAATGGAAGGAAGGAGTGTTACAAACTAAAGACTAGCTAAAGTATATAAATATATGTCGGATTCTCATTATGATTGGAGTTAGCGGCGTGTAACAAATCTTCATTTGGATTAGACGTTTTTGTTATGCAATAGAGAAGATATTTACTAATACAAATATGATTATTATAGAATTTGACAAGTTACCGTGTTAATTAGATATTTGAGATGCTACTGGCAATGATCTAGGTTCGATAACGAATCCGCGGTCAACGGGATAGCAAATGTACTTTCCTCCAAATTCTAAAAGATATTTTTACTCTCCGTATTTTATCTTTCTTTTATTGATATTTTAAGATTACATAAAAAATTAATCGAAAGAAAGAAACTCAAAGTTCACAAAGTTATGAGCTGTCAAAGTGGGGGGTCCAAAAAAACAGGGTGTCCTGGTGTGCATGATTTGAACCCTTCTGGTCAACTGCAGCAAAAAGCTGAACGGATTCTTAATTAACATAGATGCCGCTGTAACGGCACTCGACAGCAAACTTCCCAACGGTTTCTGTCCCGTGCCTCGCTACAAAAGGACTCTACCCTTCGAACAGATGATTGCCAGATGTCGATACACTCTCACCGAATATTTACAGCGAGCCTAAGGACCCGCTATAAATCTTAGGATTCATGCAGCTAAGATTCTCTAAAGGGACAAATAGTCTTTGTCTCAATAGTCCCTACACGTACCACCCACTACGGGAAATCTGCTTTTTCTCACGTACGACGCTCCTCGCTAGCAACTTTCTCTCAAGGGCAGTCGTCATCCCTTTCCAACCACCAACTCACGATTTAGCCAATTAACAGCGACGTCCATTTCCCTCACTCTCCGAACTAACACTTTTCTTAACGAATCCGATGATCCCGTATCCTTAGGCACACCCAAACACAGTTTTCCTAAGGAGCATCATCGCGACACAAATTCATTCTGTTCTATCGCGTGCCGCGAGGCAAGTCGGAAGACGCCTATCTGAATTGTTCGTCCGCAGTCGTACGTAATAGCGAATCTGAATATCTCGACATCTGTGCAATCGTCTCGACTCGAACCACCGCGTAAAGTATCGCGCCGAGCTTGAACTTGTAATCTTGAAGCGATAATTGTACCGTGCTTTCGGCGCGCTAGTGTATACCACGAACACAAGCAAATAAACAGTTATTGTTAAACAATACCGAGTGATTCTTCTATACCTATCACGCACATCGCCTCACCGCTATAGCATGATCCTTGGAGAAGTAAAAAAAATTTTTTTTACAAAATGGCGGCCGTTAAAAAAAAATTTTTTTGGATAGTAAAAATATTTTTTGTCTCGTTTGTACACAGCTTCAAAAACCGCCAGAAATTCATGCCTCTAGACTAGAATAGCCCCTTAATGGAGATAAAGGAGAATAACCTTTAACGGCATAGTGTGGAGAAAATCCATTCGTAATGCTGTAATATTTATAGAAATCAGACGATCGATTCGTGAAAACTCAAGAATCGATTTTCTAAGTCTTCTTCCGTAACTCCTAAAAATTCTCCGCTTCCAATCCCTCTTCTCTTTCTTTTTCTTTGTTCTCCATCTTCGCTTCTCGAAGTCCCGTTTTATTCTCCTCCCCAAATACCCACCCTTCTCTATTTATATCGTTCGACCGACTCGTAGTAAACACAGGAAAAGTCAAACCGTCGGTTGTTGTTCTAACTTCTATAGAATTCGCATGTATAATCTATTCATTTTTTATAGGAAATATCAAAACGAATCAACTAGCGCATTAAAAATTATATGATTCTATTTAATTAAGCGCACATTACCTTCATATGACCCCTATACGTCTATTTACAGAAAGACTAATTACATCCGCGAAACCATTAAATTCCTGCCTCAACGTATTTCCTGCACGCGGACAGTTTACGTGCAATTCGCATTTATAGGTTAAATTCAGATGCTCTGTACATCAGGATCCTAAAATCGGTAGTCAATTGAAGAAGGAATAACGAATAAAATTTGCTTATTACAGAAAACTGCTGGAAGCGTGGGTTTCGGTGATTTTTCACTATATCGTAGAAATTGACGTATTAATCAACCTTTCCCAAGCCTCACTTTGCGAGATCTTTGCAAGGATCTGTCGGTATCACCACCACGGTGAACGATACATATAACTGTGTGCCTGTGGCACCGTATATGTTTGTATTGTTTATCAACTACTTTGCGGTGACCGGATTTAGGAAGCTAATGTAAACCTAACTCTCATCTTCCGTTTACATGCAATATATAAACGAAGACTGGGCGAACTTGGGTATTTCACGGATCCTTCGAATTATAGCCGCTTGCAGAACTTCGTAATAAAAGTTGTTATTATTAATAGTATGAGTTAGGTTAGAATAATCTAAATCTTTTAAATTACAGTTTATATCGAGCTTTGTAATTTATTGTTATTATTTGAAGGTAAATACATTTTAGTCAACATCAGCAATGATTCTTAGTCCCGAATACGCAGTTGTAGATAATTAATTATTGTTAGGTTCGGAAAGTAAAGTTCAAAGACAAAAACATCAATTTCTGATGGATGTAAATAAACAAATCGCCAAGCAACACGACGAACAAAGCGGCGAACGTGTCAGCTATGCTTGCGAATCTGTTAGAGATATACATGTAGTGTTACAGTAAGAGTGACAGTTTTCTGCGAATATCTCGGAAACTAAAACCGAGATGCGGTACAGTGCCAACGAAGGAGTTGTTGTATCTTCTTCGATATAGCTATAAGCACTGTAGCGGTTTATGTCATGTATTATATTTACGTATGTGTGTAGTAGTTACACATTTTTCAGTGGCAATTGCAGATATAGCCTTCATTTTTTGCCAAATATCTCTAGCATTACTTATGCTTCACAGGAAAACAATCATTAAATTAAGTATTTCCTGCAAAATATTGTACAATTATTACGTTGTTTGAATATATTTTGCATTTACATATTTTATCCACTTTGATAGATAATATCTATATAAAAATCAGCAGCGTAATAGTGATTTCAAGATGTAAAGTCGTTATTACATCGTAGTAAAATTGAAATATTAGGTGGTCCGAAAAATTTGTTTCGTTATATAAGGAAATAATGCATGCACAACATCTTTCGTTTTATATTATTTTACCGAATTACGTGCGATCCACTTTGTTTTATCACAATAAAAATCACAACATTTGAGACATTAGGTTTTATGTTTGTATAAAGATGTGTTGTTGCAAAAGACGTGTCTGTGAAGGAAAGACACTTTTCGAACAACCAAAAATGAACCAAAGATGAAGTCGATCATCGATGATGGTTACCAATAACAGAACTTAACGCATAATTATTTCTATAATTGAATATTATGTTCTTATAAAATAATTATGTTTTTGTTAATATTAATTATGCTTCGAATCTCGTATTGTATTTATCTGATAGATAGTAATTTTTTTTAAATTTGTTTAATAATTCTTCCCTGACGTACATCGTGATACACAAAGAGGTTTATTCCAGTGATACAGTTCTTCATAAATTCTTTTCCATGCTGTTACGGTAAGTTTTTTCCCTACTTCTTTTTTATTTTCTACTATTGCTGTATTATTTGCTATAATGTCTGCATTCTAATCGCAATATGAATTATTTCATTTAAGAAAAGTGGTACAGTATATTCATTCGTTATCTTTCCTATTTACTAACCAAAAATTAGGAATGAAAAAATAACAAATCTCAGCTCTCAGATTCTGTTGCAAGTTATTACAATTAGATATGGACACGATTTAAATAATGTACCGAGTCTGATATCTACAAAATCGTCTAGAACATTCAATTTTTCTATGTATTTTAAATGTAGATATTTTATTACACATAGAAATTTATTATACATAGAAACCTAATCTCAATATTTAACTAATGGCGAAACAATAAGCGGTAGAATAGCTCCCGTGATATTGATTTCATCAAAAAAAGTTATAACAAAAGTCGTTTAATTCGGAAGAAGACATCGCATATGGTGCAGATTACTTTTTTGAAGATCCAACAGTAGGGTCCCATTTCAATTTCATTTTTGCAAATGGTACCATATATTTTTTAATACATTCATCGATCTACCTTCGTATTCCATTCGAAAAAAATAAAAGGTACTGTTAATTCACCGGATATCTTTTTTTCCGCGTGAAGAGGGGAAAATGCTATTACGCATGCCCAGTAACCCGCATCACTGGGTTATGTGGGAGTCGGTCGGATATCGTTGCCATACCCACTAAAAACCCCTCCTCCTTCTTCCTCCGCTTTGAGGACAGACAACCCCGGTAAAACTTGTCGGCAGTCATCAGGGTTGTCCTTTCGTGCCCCGTTGTATCTACTTCTTCGGGCAGTTACTGCTCATGTCATCTTCGCAGCCAGTTCAGAATACTGGGCTGATCACCTTCTGCGGTTTTTCGTTGTTTTGTATTCTTGCCTTCATTGCTCCGCGTAGTTGCTGTTTCTCTCGTTCTCCTCCTTGCCTCTTCCCAGGCCCCCGCTCTCACCCTCCTGTGACAGAGGACGGTCTTGCAGAATTGCCTGAATTAATTCCAGCTCTCGTTCTTGGCGGTCACCGTGGCGATCAGATTGTCCACGTCTATCTTCTCGCCAAGAGCATTCTCCAGCTCGATCCTTCTGTCCGTCCACTTCGGGCACGCGAAGAGGGCGTGCTCTGCATCTTCGTTAGGGTCTCCACAGTCGAGACAGTTGCTGTCGCTGTCCTTGCCAATCCTCTTCCTATAGACACCGAAGCTCCCATGCCCGGTTAGCAGCTGCATGGTGTGATGATCGATGTCCATCTTCTTTTTGGTAAATAGTAGCGCACTCGGTATTGATTTGCTTGTGACATTCTCCTTTTTGTAGTTGTTCCACTCCTTCTGCCACTCCTCTTGGGCCTTCTTGCGAATCGCCTCCAGTTCCTCCTTCAGCTTGCAGCCGTCATCCGCGCCAATCCTGGACTCATGGATCTTGTTCGTCTCGTAAGTCTCTCCGAGCATCTATATCTTTATGTAAATCGGGAGATTCCCGGTCAACACGCCAAGTGCCGCGTGGAAGACGGTACGGTATGCCGTCGTTGTTATGCACAGGGCCGTTCGGTGTCCTCGTTTCAGCTTTTTCCTGCTCTTATCGGTATTCGCTGCTCTAGCCCGCACCGGTTACGATGGACTCCCACACATTGTAGTAGAGCGTACGAGCCAAGCTGGGCGGCCCGTTGATGTTAGGTAGTATTCCCCTGAGGGCTCCTATTAACTTGTCGGCTCTATTACACACCATCTCGATATGCGCACCGAACCTCCGACTGGTGTCGATGATGACTCCGAGATACTTGATGCGGTCGACCGTTTCGATGTCCGAAGGGCCCAACCTGAGTTTCACAACTCTCGGCACTCGAAACCTTGTGATGAGCATGACTTCCGTCTTTTCTTTCGCCAGTGTGAGCCCGACACTCGTGCACCAATCGTTGGCGATCCTTAGCATCGTGTTGACCTTGGAGGAGGCCTCTTCGTTCTTCCCGACGGAACACGTGATGGCCAGATCGTCTGCGAAGGCGGTTGCTCTGACCATTGGCATGTTGTCGAGTCTCTCGAGCAACCGGTTGTATACCAAGTTCCACAGGAATGGTCCGAGGATGGATCCCTGCGGAACTCCCGCCACCACCTCGTGCTCCACCGTGCCGTGCTGGTTGCTCACGATGATCTTCCTTCCAGATAGGTAACTGCCGATTAGCCATTTGACCTTCCATGGCAGCTTCCTCCTGTCAAATTCCTCGTATATGCTCTTCCAGCTGAGCGAATTGAAGGCATTGCTAATGTCCAGGGCGATCATCACTCATATTACCTTCTTCGGTTTGCAGATGTTGGCAAACTTCATCACCTGCGTGATGGCATCTACCGTACTCCTCTTCTTTGTGAAGCCATACTCCCTCCGATGGAACGGGTCCGTTCCGATGCATCTCTCGATGATCTTCTTAAAGCATTTTTCCCAGATCTTGCTCATGGCTGGGAGTATGCTTATCGGCCGGTACGCGTTAGGGAGACTGGGATCCTTTCCCGGCTTCCTTAGCAGTATTACTCTGGCCGTCTTCCAGCAGTCCGGGATCCTTCTTGACTCGGTGATGCCGGTGATCGCCCTTGTCACGAGCTCGCTCCTGCGACTCGCTATCAGCTTCACGATCTCGCCCGGAACGCCATAGACTCCTGCAGCCTTCTTGGTGTTCGTTCTTCCAGCGGCATCGACGACATCGCCTTCGCCGATGACGACGCTGCGGCTGATGTCTCGTTCCTCTTCGGTCTCTGCCCCTTCGCGGCCCTCGTAATGGGATGGCCCTTGTCCCATGGTGAATAGCCTCTGTAGGACTGCCTTCACCATGTCGATCGGCATGTCGTTGGTTGGTCCCTTGCTTTTACATCTCTTCATGACCGTACGATACGACCTTGTGTCTTCTAGCAACGTTCTTCGCCATAGATGAAAGCGTGTCTATGTACTTGGAGTACGCCTGTTTATTTATGTTAGGCGAGCAGTATCCTCTGAAGCAGAAGACGTCGCCGACGCGGACGCCTACTATCCCGTCGCTCTTGACGTCTGTTGTTTCATCAGGAAGTTCGCCATTGAGGAGTGTGACCCATATCGAGGCGTCTCCTTTGGTGTCATTAAACCAGTGAGGTAGCTGCCTGTTCGGCTCGGATATTATTATTATATCCGGCCTAAGTTCGATCGCGCATTGGTGCATCAAGTCCTGCGCCAACTTGCATCTGTTGAGGTTTATCTGCAATATCATCCTTTTTCCGTTCTTAACAGCCTTCTATATTCTGGGCAAGCTAGGGATCCGTTTACGTGGTCAAATTTCACTCCTTTCTCCTTGCTGCGGATGGAGCAGCAGGGTGCGTTGACGCAGGCAGCTATCGTGTGGTCTTTGGCTCCACACTTCCTGCAAATCTCCTTTCCAGGGCTTATCGCCGTGCATTTGTTTGCGATATACCCAAACCTGTGGCATCTGAAGCACTTTACCACATTGGGTAGTACCTTTATCGAGGCTATCGTCAAGCCGGTTCCGATCTTCCGGCTCGCCCCCTCATTGGCCAGATAGGCCTTCGGCATCGTCACTATTGTCGATTGGGTAGCCCAAGGCGCCATTCTTAGGGTTTTCACTTCAACCTCGGTGATATCACTTATACTTAGTTGGATTACTAGCTCCCTGGCTAGTTCTTCCTTGCTTACGAGCGGGTCTATATCCCTGATCTCCACGGAGGTCTTGTCGCGCATTGGTAGCGCTCTCACCTTGCCTACTTGGGCCGTGTTCATATCCGCCGCGGTCTTTTTGGCGTTGCTACCTGCTTTCAGCTCGATCAGTGTGTCTCCTGTTCTGGTCCTTATAATTCCGCTGCTCTCTTTTAGGGTCTCCCTTGCGGCCATCAACTCTTTGTAGACCTGGATCCACTCCTTGTCTTGTCCTACTTTGACGAGGATGGCTTCGGGCCTGTTACGTACCCTCTTCGGTCGCCCCGGCCTCTTTGGCTTGTCCACTGCCGCCCTTTCTGCGTTCGCCTTCCTGTCCATCGTCGGGATATCCGTTCTTTTTCCTCTTCTTCCGCGTACAGAGATCCAGTCATCCTTTACATCGCTGTCCGTGCAGTTCGTAATCGCTTTTGCCGAGCTGTTGCCGGCACAGTCTTCGGCGTAGGAGGCCTCCACGATCATTGGTCTCTTTCTCTTGGTGTTTCCTTTCCCTTCGATGGGCGATATCTCCTTCCTTTTTCCTTCCTTCTCCTCGCTCCTCCCCGGAGGGGTGGTCATCCTGGTGGCTGTGACCATCCTAGCATTCTTCTTGAGCCTTATCTCGTCCAGCATCGAGTGGATCTTGTTCGCTTTTTTACTAATAGCGTCCCTCCTTTTCTTGATGTCGGCATTCTTTTTGCTCGTGAGGTAAAGTCTGTTACCTATTCCTTGCATTTCGCGGAAGACTTCTCTGATGATTTCTGTCATCGCCTTCTATTCGCTCATTTTAATGACGATACTGTCTTCGTCGTTGCTTTTGTTCTCAGCCGTTGCTCTGTTCATCATGGCCTTCCTGAGACATTCCCTTGTTACTGCCGCTGTCCGACATTTCCGCCGGTGTGTCTAGCTCCGAAGTGCTGGCTGCCTCGTCCCTCGTTGCCATCGACTGACTCCTGGCCAGGCTTCTCATTGTCCTGCACGCGCTCTCCTCCTCTGGTGACTTTCTCATATATCTGATGATCTTGTCACCTTTCAAGAATTCTTCCTTGACGATTCGGGACGCCTTTTCGCTGGGTGGTGTTTTTTCTTTGGTTGCCTGCATCGGCATCTCGACTTCTTCGATGATCTCCGCGATACCGTCGTCAAATTCCAGGTATCTCCTTGTGATTTTCCTTCACCTATTCTCCTCCTTGACAACTGTGGATGTTTCTTGGTCCCCGGTCGTGTTTACCGAACGAGGAGAGGCCCTGGGATCGACCTTCCCCTCGCCATTCGTCCAGTCGCTAGGTGACCGTCGGTTCGAGCCTGGGCGCTACTCGAATCACCGACGGGGCCTGGAGACTCCGAAACCCCCTAAGCCGTAAGTTTATTTACCTTATAAAACTTGTCCATATTGTTTTTTATATATACATGTCGGAGATGAAAGAATACTGGAACCTTCCCTTCGGAACTTTGGGAAGACCCTTAGTATTGTAATTTAGATTTCACCATAGCCGAATTAAGAAACTGTTGTCATTCGATTCGACTGTACTTATTTGAGATTTATGATAGTGAGCTCGGGCTCGAGGCGACAACCAGTCGCCGAACGTAGTCGCGGTCAAGGGATGAACGTTTTGTCTAACAAAGGCATGAAGTAACTCTATAGCTCTCCTTAAAAGAAATACTTAGGGCGGGGCACGACGGTAAGCATTTCAACGATTTCTGTCCCGTGGCTCGCCACACGCAGACTCTATTCTTTGAGTAAGTTGATTACCAGATGTCGACGCGTCTCCACAGTACATGTTCAGCTAGCCCGAGGACCTGCTATAAATCTTAAGATCTGTTTAACTAAAGTCCTTCAAACCGACAAACAGTTCTCGTCCCAACTACGAGAAAATAGAAGAAATCTATTTTTCTCACGAACGACGCTTCCTCTTCTCGAACTTTCTCTTAAGGGCGGCTAGCACCCTTCCCTAACCACCAACATGGAAATTGACCAATTAACAGTAACGCCAATTTCCCTCACTTTCCGAATGAAGGCTTTTCTCCACGAATCCGATGATTTCGTGCCCTTGAGCACACCCATCATAGTTTTCCTCGACAGCGTTACCGTGATGGAGAACTGCTCTCCGGTACGATCTCAAAGACGATTCAAGTAACTCTCAGATACGTAGTGATTGCCTCGTGCATTAACATTGAGTACAACTTGGACGCTGAAGAAAAGTAGAGTTCGTCATCCCCTTGACCGCGGATTCGTTAGTGAGCCTAGGATCATTGTCATTAGCTTCTCGAGTATCTAATTATCGTGATTACTTGTCCAATTCCATCATAGTCATATTTGCACTAGTAAATATCTCCTCTATTGCATAATGATCACGTCTAGCGCCAATAGGGATTCGTTTCACGCCCTCAACCCTAACTCAAATCTTAACGCCAACCCGACATATATGTAGTATCGGGGCCAAAAAGGATAAGGTATCGGCCGAACCGTAAACAAAGTTGCAAGAGCCGGGGCATCGTCAGGTACATCAATGTACCGTTGGGTCTTTTTAAGTGGACAGTTTTCGTGGAAAGGACCTGCGTGACCTTGACCACGGGCGTTTCGGGACACCTGTTCCGAAGGACGGGAACAGGCAAAGAGACGCTAAAGGCAGAATTAGTTGAGAAGCCGGAGAGGACGGGTGCAAAATGTGTTCAGGGAGAGAGTTAGTTGAGACGCCGGAGAGGACGGATGCAAAAGAGTGTGCAGAGTGTGAGTTGAAAAGCGAGAGCGAGCGAGTGTGGAAGCCGAAGAGTATGAATTGGGAAGTCGATAGCCGCCCATGAGAATAAGAAGTACAACAGCATTGTAATCATTTCGTTGCTCCGAATATCTTTTATTAAATCAAAACATCATTACTTGTCCTTTCCTCTAAGACCCATTCAGATACTACATATATATATATATATGTCGGAGATGGAGAGACACCGGAGCCTTCCGTCGAAACCGGGGAAAAACCCCTAATATTGTAGTTTGGATTCCACCGTAGCCGTAGTTAAACAATCACCGTCCTTCAGCCCGATTGTAATTGCCTGCAATCTATGAGAATGAGTTTGGGTTCGAGGTGACAACCAGTCACCGAACGTAGCCGCGGTCAAGGGACGAACAGTTTTCCAACAAAGTCATGAAAAAGTCTATAGCCCTCCATAAAAAGAAATAGTTGTAACGGCACTCGACAGTAAGCATACTAACGGTTTCTGTCTCATGGCTCGTCATACGCAGACCCTCTTCTATGGGTAGGTCGATTGCCGGTTGTCGAGACATATTCGCAAAACATCGGCAGCCAGCCTAATGACCCGTCATAAACCTTAAACCTTAATTAACGAAAATAGGCAAACAGTCTTTTCCGTGAAGGACACTTCCAAAGACTGACCATTTAACAACAACGGCAATTTCCCTCACTCTCCGAACGAAGACTTGTCTCCACGAATATAAAAGACCTGGTGCCGCTAGAGAGTGGATCAGTTTTTCCTAGACAGCGTCACCGAGAGAGCTTCGAGTACGATTTCATCGACTAAGGTATCATTTCGATAGAGTGCTTACCTAGGCGCTGCCGACGTGTAAAGAATGAAAGAGTCCCGTTGACCGCGGATTCGTTTCGAATCTAAGGTCATTATCACTAGTGCTACGAATGCCTAATCTTGTTAATAAGTCTGTGCTAATAAACTCTTCATCGTATCACGGCAATGGCCAACCCTAATGAAAATTCATTAAACGCCCCTCTCCTTAATCCTGACTTCAATCCGACATCAGAAGTGGGATCAGGGCCATACGTAACGATGGAGCAACTTATGGGCATCATGCGCCAGATGACTCAGTCGCGAGAACAAAGAACGAATGAAACATCTACTACCGTACCGCTTCCGCGTTTTAACCTCGGAAGCTTGGGTTCCGACCCAGCCGCATGGTGTGCGACTGTTGACTTGATCATGGAAGAAGAACCTTTGCAAGGCAGTGCGCTACTTCGTGCCTTGAGTGCCGCTCTAGAAAGCTCGGCAGCGCAGTGGCTTACGCAAGTACCTGCTACTCAAGTTTCCTCCTGGCCAAAGTTTAAAGACCGTTTCCTTACACGCTTTGGTGGGAAAGAAACAGCTGCCACGGCGCTATGGAAGATGAAAAATGGAGCACGACTGGAGGGTGAAACCCTGGGAGATTACGCTAGCCGCTTACGTTCCTTCCTGATGGCGAGGTTGGAAAGGTGTACCAAGGACGAGATAGTCAACGCTGCCGTGCTCCTTCATATAGGTTCACAGGACCAGCGCTTCCAACGGATAGTACTTACAAGCGATATCAAGACCGAGGACCAGTTCGCAAGCGAAATGACGGCGCTCTCCGATTCGGTGAAGAGGCCGGCGTCTTCAGTAAGCAACTCCTCCGCGGGTCCCGAAGCTAAACGGCATAAGCCTTTTGACTCCCGACACAAGTGCTACCACTGTGGTAGACACGGACATAAAGCATCTGAGTGCCGCGGGAGGACAAGACTGGAGGCGGAGAAACGCAATCGAAAACCAGGGGCAAACCGGGCTGTCACGTCTTCGAAGGTGTCCTGCTACAGGTGTAATGAGGAGGGTCACATCGTGCCCAACTGCCCAACCTTATGTAGGGAAAACCCTGCTACGAAAGAGGAGCGCCAGGTTAACTTCTGCGTGGTGGAGGCCCCGACCGGTAAATTAAGTCACCAGGGTGAGTCGTTCATGTTTTGCTTGGATTCCGGAGCTGAATGCTCATTAATCAAAGAATCGGTAGCTTCAAAATTTTCCGGCAAGAGAACGACCGAGATAGTAGTAATGCGAGGAATTGGGAACACTTGCGTTGAGAGTACGACCCAAATTCTGTCCGCTGTATATATCGGCGGTCTTACACAGGAGATAACCTTTCACGTCCTTGCCGACAATTACCTAAAACACGATATCATTATTGGGTGCGAAATTTTAAGCCAAGGCTTCGACGTACACATGACGCGCAATAGCCTCGATATTTGTAAATCGAAGACGGTTAATAATATCGCTCGTTATAAGACGTTAATAATATCGTTATAATAAGATCGTTAATAATATCGGTCTGTAATAATATCGTCGAATCTGTGATCGATCTCAATGATGTAGACACCGAGGTACTCGGCGACGATAAAGACCGATTAATTTCCATTCTCGACCGATTCAAAAAACTCGTTCATCACGGGTTTCCCACGTACCCGCGTAAATACGGGCCAATTAGAAGTACGGTTGATCGACCCTAACATCACCGTCCAAAGAAGCCCCTATAGACTTAGCGCAGAAGAGCGGAGAATCGTACGAGCGCGAATCAGCGAACTACTCAGAGCTAACATTATAAGACCTAGCAATTCGCCGTTCGCGAGCCCCATGCTACTCGTGAAGAAAAAGGACGGTTCGGATAGATTGTGCGTAGATTTTCGAGCGTAAAATAAGAATACGGTCGCGGACCGATACCCCCTACACCTTGTCGCGGACCAAATCGCGAGGTTACAAACGGCGAAATACTTCATTAACCTGGACATGGCCAGCGGGTTTCACCAAATTCCTATACACCCCAATTCGACGGAATACACAGCGTTCGTTACACCCGACGGGCAGTACGAGTACGTAACGATGCCGTTCGGATTGAAAAATGCTCCGTCCGTTTTTCAGAGGGCCATTTTCAATGCCCTGGGCGACCTTGCGTATTCCTACGACGTTGTCTATTTGGATGACGTCCTAATTATTGCCGACTCAATAGATCAAGCCTTAGAGAGGTTGGACATCGTGTTAAGTACCCTTGTAAACGCCGGGTTTTCGTTTAACTTTTCTAAGTGCTCTTTCCTGAAGACATCGATACTCTATTTGGGATATGTAATCCAGAACGGAGAAGTCCGTCCCAACCCGGGTAAAGTATATGCATTAAGCTCCCTACCTGCGATGACCGTCACACAGCTCAGGCAGTTCATAGGGCTAGCCTCGTACTTTCGGAAGTTCATCCCTAAATTTTCACAATTGTTAAAACCCTTGTCTGTATCTGAACTATAATTCACTTTCTCAAAGCTGTTTGTTTCTTTTTTTGCTTTGAGTGGAACATTTGACTAAAATTATTCAAACTAAGGGTCGGTGGTCGGTATGCATTGTTGTCTCGTGGGAGATAAAGTTGGTAACAACGGAGCATATGCCGAAGATGTGCTGACGTAGTTCCTGATTAGTTTCGTCTTCGTCTATTAGTCATTAGATGTAGTTAATGATATCTAAATTAATAAATAATAGTCAATAAATTAATAACAATAATAATATAACATTGAAAATAAATAATTATATATATATAAGTAATATTTTGTTCATACATCTAAAATTACAGCGAACATCTCTGTAGAGCTTCATAAAACATTCATAACAATTGTTTTCATTTTACTTTCAGTGGTGTTATGTTCCATTAAAATTTCAATGGTTTTTGATGCAATAGCCAAGACCACGGGTAAAATCTCTTTATTGTCCACACTGTATTTTGCTATTAGGTGGTTCAGGCATGGAATGTACTTGTCGACCTTCTCCTTCTCCGCTTTAAGGTGAGGTGGTGGTAGGCGATAGTGGATTCAAAAACACTTGAGTATATTTAACGATATTATTTATTAACATATACCCTAAGTGTACACTAGTCGTATAACACAACTTGCTGGATTGATTCGAGATTACGAATATATCGGCGCGGGGGAAATATCGACTTAACTGTTACTGCTCGTATGACTGCATGACAAAAGGTTGCCTCGATTCCCTATTCGCTATATTTATAACCGTCGGGGTTAACAAAAGGCGTCGGGGTCTTCCTTTCGAAGGTGTTCTCGAATGATCCCAACGGTCGCTGAGCTCTCGACCTTGTTTACCATTTTGATTTTCCTGTAGTCGAAGCGGAGGCATATGATCACGACAAAAACGACGGATTTTAATTGACCTATGATAACCGCCTAAGGTTGTCGGATCTATGATAAACTTATCTATAGGTAAACACGGTTTTTGTGTAGCGGGATCACTGGACGGAAACCGTAAAGAATTTTACCGTCGAGTGCCGCTACAAAGGAAGTGATCTCTGTTCTCGTAGCGGTCGGTGGCGTCGACAACGAGAATCGGTTTGTCGTTTTTCACTCCTTTCACGAACTTCTGCTTATACCGATTATCTAACGCCGTTATACACTATGTCCGTTATTACATAACGCTAGAACATGTTCTAGGCTTTCCGGTTGGACATGGCATCTTCTGCACGTCACATCTATAGTCTTATTTGCCCATGATAATGTTCGAACCCTTGGCTCTGAATTCCTTATTCGCCCCATTCCTTGACTCTCGCTTTAATCTTTTGCTGGTCTTCTCGGTGTCCTACAAAGTGGCCGGCTAATTAATCCTCAGTTGTTCGATATGTTTTTATGCTTCAGCTTTCTATTTTTAATGCACTCCTCAGGGTACTGAGCTTCACTATGTGTTCGAATCTCGGTAACCCTGAGCTGGTCCATCTGGTTCGCTGTGACATTGAACCAAATCGGACAGGCATAAGTCGGGATAGAATTATTGCCAGCAATTTTTACAACGGAAGACTACACTTCACCCAGAGATACTTTGAGAAGAACGAACCATTATTTGCTATAAAGTCTTTTCTGATTTATTTTACGTTTTCCTTTCAATATACTGTGTAATGTGCAATTTGCAATACAAATATATACCGAGATATTTGACCATTTTCTTATGCGGAACGGATAGGTGCAATTGCCGGTGATAAGACATCAGCGAGAATGTCGAGTGACATCACGGTTGAAATTAAAATGTCTGGACATGCACACGCCGAAAGGGATAGACTCACAATTTCTAATATTTATACGGAACTTTCAGTTACCACAGTAAACCCTAATTCGATCGAAATTTTTTGTACTTCGAAGTAATTTTTGACAAATACATTGCTGCCGCGTAGATCAGGAAATCATCAGCAAATACCAACGCACAAGTGTTAAGATCGCCATTGAGATAGAGGAGGCTCAAAGCATTACTGAAATACAAATTGAACAGGATGGAAATGCCTAACGTACCCTGATGCAGTCCGTTATCTACCCCGAAGACAACATTATAGCTTGCGACTTCCAATAAGACAGCTTCCGAAGGTTAAGAACCAAATCACCTGAACTAGATGTTTAAGGAATCCGTATCGTAGCAGCTTTTACGCCAAACCGCACTATCGAAACATGTCAATAGGCCGTTTTAGGTCTATGAGGAGAGTCTTTCTAGCAGCAGACGTCAGACACAAATTTTATTGTTGCGTGGACCCCTTACTGTATTTGACCCGAAAGCCAAAATGCTAAACGGAAAGAATGGGAAGATATGAGTCCCTGTATCACCCTGTCAGAGACCTTACTAATGCATACTCTGCAAACAGCAAACCTATTGACCTGTGCCTCCTGATTTGAGTTGTTCTTATCCTTTCCCAGCAAGGAAACCACTTTCCCCATCATCCATACTTAGGAAAACATGCAGGTTCAAGAGATCATTGAATATCAAGGAGAAGAAGAATGTGTATCTTTGCGGGAACTATATTGGTGCTGCGTTGGAAATCCCGAGGCCTGATATCCTTTTCCCATTCGGAAACTTAAATTGAATCGTTAATGAAACTACCGATATGAAATAATTCCCTGAGACATCGGAGACGGAGCGGTTGCTAGCCGTTTCCACGTGTGAAGGTACAGGCATTGTTCCAGCGATCCGAATTCAACGAAGATTTGAATTTTCAAGGTTATGAAATTTGGGGATCTGAGAAGATAGTCACACACATTTCGACACACACTTTCAAAATTTGTCCCCAGTCGTCTTGTGAGATTCACGAAGCTTATCGCGCGGTAGGAAACAGACCGGGCAAAGTATGCTTCGCCACATACAAATAACAAGCGCTTTTGTAACGAGTGATAAAAGTTTAACAAATTTAAAGCGATGATATAGCACGCGAGCACAATAGTAATTAAGGACCTATTCAAAGAACAGTTTATAATTTGAAAGGATGTCACGGCACACAATCCTGAATAGCAGAAGCACGTGTTGCGTACACGTTTATTCCTAGCGTCTCATCGCGTTACTAATAAATTCCGGGGAACCAGCGTCAGCGGAAACGTCATGATCTCGACTTGTTTGTAGGTTTATAATTTAGGAGTGCGGCGATAAAGGAGCGGAAGACGAACTATCTGACGGTCTACCGGAACGGCTGCCGTGAAGAAATGGAGTAATGAAGTTATTCAAGGAACTCGTTCCTTCATGTTGTTGACGACCGGACAGTTAATGGATATGCAGTTGTTTACGGATTGGTCCGTCGAATAGATTACAAATCATTGTACAGATTTCGATAATTTTGAAGATGATGCCTCGGACGCAGCGCCTCTCGGTCCCGGAGGCGCTGTGGCGGATTTATCCGCTTTGGAGGGGACCACTGATGACGACCAGGCTATGTCCCTGGTTATGAGCTTTGAAGTTATGGTGCCGCTCGTCAGCAATCAGGTTGCCTTTCCGGTCTGCGAGAAAAGGAAAATACACCCTTTCTTCATGACTCTGTCGGACCTGGACAGGCACCTCGTTCAACATCACATGTAAGCCCCCATACAATGAAAATGCTTAAGTTGTCGAAAAAGTTTCCCGAACCCTCATGGGGATGGGTGCCTCATACCAAAGTGTAGTGGTGTAACGATGCAGCTTTTGCTCTGTCACACTAGACGAGGAGGACGTTCAACTGTGGAAGACGGTAAGAATCTGAAGAAAAAGTGAGGGCGAAGATCACGTGGTTAGCCCTGTTGCCTATCACTCGTCTAACTTGCTGGAGCATGCTTTTGGAATCTTTAATTCTTTGGACCTAGAGAACTCGTGAATCTATCAGGGGCCTTCCTAATACGCCTTTTTATGGCTTTGTAGCACTTTCCGTGTTCTATAAAAGACGGAATAGAGTAACATAGTGTGCCGAAGCGCTTCTTCGGCCGATTTAAAATGCGGAAGATTCTGTGTTTGTCTTGAAACAAACCTCCGAAGGGGGATTTCAGATATCTCTCAACGCAATTAAAATTCCATTTGAGAGCTGGAATGGAGGCTTCTAGGGCCGAAAAAATATTATTATTTATGGACTGGAGAACAATCTCTACTTCCGTTGACTGTGTGCTATTGACTCAGTACTGTTATCTCAGTATTCTTATCCTCGTGAACAAAGATATCAAATTCTGATAGCTGGATGCAGAAAAATATCCAGCTTTTCCGCGAGTACCAAATCCAAGAACGACTGCGCCTTAACAAATCAAATGCCATCAAAATCAGTGTCATTGAACTGAAGGACCTGTTACTCGTTAAACCAGTGTCACAAGTTCTCGTCTCTGTTACTATTTAACGTGCTGTATCAAGGAACGTGTCTCGCGTTATAACCACCACCGGGGATAAAGAATTTACATAGCAGGGGACATAGCGTTTTTCGAAGAGCGCGTCTCATTCTTCGGCAAAGACGTTGTGACAAGACACAAGCTTAAGAGTTTGCAACGATAATAGAATATATAAAAAGCCGCGTTGTTTGCTAGGTTTATTGCGACAACTGAAAGCTCCATTTTCCCCTTGTCTGTACGTGTTTAGTGATTATCGCCTCAAAGTTAAATGACATGCTAATCGAAATGAATTGAATGATAAAACCGTTCCGCTCCCGAACTTCGAGTTCAAGTCGTCACACCCTTTCGAAACTAAGATCACTGAACAAAACCTTATGCCTCTCCGTGAGCTTCGTCTTTGCCAGCTGTACCACTTCAAACGAGTGAGCTTGCAGGGACTGCAGCAGCAGTAACCTACGATTATTAGAGACAAGTGGATTGGTATTGGATTTCGCAATTTCGAAGTTTGTTAGACGTCCAAAGTTACTTGTGATAAATCTGCCAGAGTTTATCCGTGCCATCTTAGCGATAATGCGTTCATCTCCGCCAAATGAACATGGAACAATTCCGTGAAGGTATCTATGCTGTCCATCAGGATCACCATGTTGTTCATACTCCACGTGCGCTTTACTCAGATAAGGGTCATTGACCAGGAGGATTGTTCGTAAAGGAGTGAAAACGTGTGAAGCTCTTTGGCGGTCCTACGAAGTTGACGAAGGATTTTATTTTACTCTTCTTCCGCTGCTCTCTCATTTCAGCACTCTTCTTGACTTCTAAATAAATCGAGTAACTTCTGTATATGGTCTGACTTCCTGTTCTTTGTTTGCTGGCTCACAACTGTACATCTGTTTATCGGGCATTAGTTCGAAGCGTGATTGCCCAACACTCTTTACGCACCGTATTCTACTCTTTTACTGTTGCAGTTCACTTCAACGTGTAATCGATTCTTCGAGTTCTTGTATTGTAGTCTGTAGGATTTCCTGTATATCTATGCCGAGCATATAGTGCCTCTGGAACAGACTCATTATCACACTTCCAAGTTATAGTTTCATGATAAACGTGTCGAGTTTTTTATTGTTTTGTTGAAGATGGTTAGTTTCGAATCTGTCCTCTTTAACAACTTTGACCTGAATGATTTTAAAACTAGTTCTTCAAAGAAGTTTTGCGGGAAGTGCTTCTCATACGTACCTTATACGATCTCATTTATATGGTTCTCCTGTGGTATGAATGTAAAGAACTGCACTCTTTCAGTTTTCAACGTGTTGTACGTGCTTTTGAATTAATTAATGGGCCTACCCTCTCATTATTCCTCTTATTCATTAGTATAGCAACAGCGGAACCTGAAACTATATCTCCCTTGTTTCGTGTCTGGGGAAATTAAATGTGTTATTTTATCCCGCATCCGAAATCTGTTTTATAATTCAAGCTCTTGGGAGTCTGGTATATAGGCCAGAATTGAGCGATAAAAATAAATTCGAAATGCACTTATTGTCAGAAGTTGAGATACATTGTGATCGCTTACAGATTACTGTGTATTTTCTATTTTCTGAGATACATTGGACGAAATTCAAAATAGTGTAAGAAGATAACAGTGATACAGGAAATTGCAATCATATACGCAAACATATATTGTTCGCATCAAATAATTACTTGTAACAAAAACATTCAACAAAAAAGTAACCTAATAAGAATTTGGATAACTCTCATATCCCTTGGATTCGTACACGCAACGCAGTCGATATTTCACACCACACTTTGTAATTTTGGCGTTAAGATTGAATTCCCAATTCACATCTAACGTTAATCACAGAAGTGTACGATTGGGTTCAATTACTTACAGATCACTTAATTAATAATTACAGTAATTACAGTATTAAATCTTCCCGTGAAAAAAGAAACCAATTTTCCATATCGTGTATTTGCTTTTACAAATTATCTGCTTCGTTGGAGCAAACTCTCGTGGGAATGGGATCACGAGTACCTCTATTATTTAAATTATCCAACAAATTATGCAACGTTTCAAGGAAGGTAGCAGTGTGTTGAATCATACCTGTATGCAACCTGTCCATGATGCGATGAAATAATATGACCGTCCTTTACTAAGGACGTCGACAGCAAATTTACATTTCATTTTAATGAAAGAATCTGACCGTATGTGTTTTTTTGATAATTTATAAATTGCTGGCGTACATTTATTTTTTTCGTAATTCTACAGTCAGACTATATCGGACCAAGAAACTAAGGACCCATTAGTTGGAAAATCATTTTGAAATAAATTATTCCGAATACTCTTGAATAGATGTAAAAAATTGAGAAGAAAATAAACTTTCTGACTATTCGTTATAAAAGAAAGTTTTCGAATAGAAAAAATTAGATAAAAATATTTTAGCTATCTTTTAGATTTTTAAGATATGCGGTCTACAGATACCCTGATTATAATTATATTAATCGTTGACTTACTTATAATGCCTATCGTTGCATTATGGCTGATACTTCAGTTCATAAGTCATAAGATCAGTTTTTCTTTCTTAATTCATTAAAAAATTGTGCGACTATTAATACATATTTATAATATATGTAAGTAATATGATGTCCAAAATATTATTCATGACTGAAACATTTAAATGTTACTGTTTTGTCGACCATTGCCAGAGAGACGCGATCTCAAGGAAGTGCGTTAACGGGAGTCGTAAATTCCCGTTGCGGTAATATAATCAACGCCACGAAATTGATCGATTCCCTATTTCGTTTAAGATAATAGACGTAATTGAATGGATCATAATGCCAAGGTAACAGGTTATAATGTACTTTTCATTCCAACAACAATTGTAGACAAAATGTTGCTGAGGACGAAGGAGCTGAGAGCGCGCCTCGTTAGCTTGGGGTTAAGGGTCACAGGGAGAAAGTCTGAACTACGCGCACGGCTACAGGCGGCCCTGGAAGGAGACAGCGTATTGTCGGGAGAGGAAAGCGACGACGAAAACGACGATGAAGAAGATAGGAAAGAGGTAATAAAACATAAGAGGGGTACGCGAGCGATGTGCTCGGACCGTGATGAATATCGCCAAAAGGCATGCACCGTCTCGGTATTAAGCTTTAAAGATGTCGAAGACGCACTAGAATTGTTTAGCGGCGACAAAGGTGAAAACGTGGAGCGATGGTTCGAATCATTCGAAGAAGTCGCAGACACGTTCATGTGGTCGGACGGTCAGAAGGCAGTCTACGTGAGGAAGCTGCTGAGGGGATCGGCGAAGATATTCGTAAGCTTCGAATGCCATGCCAGGACTTGGCATGAGCTGAAGAAGGGACTCATCAGGGAGTTCTCCAGAAAGTCCAACAGTAGGCAAGTACACCAAAAGCTTAGGGAGACGAAAAAGAAAAGCGACGAGGCGTGCTTGGCCTACATGTATCGCATGCTGGAAATAGCCAGTCATGCCGATATAGAGGAAGAAACCAAAGTGGAATACATCATAGACGGAATAATAGACGAAGAAATCCATAAGTCTATGCTGTATGGTGCCACATCCATTAAGGAGCTAAGGAAGAGGCTAATTGCGTACGAAGAGCAGAAGAGCCGAAGGACGAAGTCGGTTGCGAAGTCAGCCAGAGTCGAAAAAAACAGGAGTTCCGGTCAATCTGGAGGCGCGAAAAAGGCGCGTTGCTACAACTGCGGTGATGAAGAGCACGTGTGTGCAGAGTGCTCGAACAAGTCGAAGGGACCTAAATGCTTCAAATGTAGAGAGTACGGACACATCGCATCGAAGTGAGGAAATCTGAGCGAGTCCATTAAAAAGGTTGATAGTGTGTTTCGATTGTTACCGACGAAGCGTGGTAAAGACGTGAAGATCGGAAATTTCGAAGTGGGTTGAGAGGGCAGATTTAATCGAGGAGTCGAAGAGTAGAGTTGTTAGAGTTAGCGTTGTCGAGTTGCGTTGTTGAGAGTAGAGTTGTTAGCGTTGCGGAGTTGCGTGAGTAGCCAAGTTAGAATAAGATTGTTACTATTAGTTCCATATTAAACAACCATCGTTGTCTGTCTCGTTAATATCTGTATAACTAATTTAAAATAAAATAAATAGTATCAAAGAAATCGTATACCTAATATTTTCGCGCGATACTACAATTGCATATACATATATATTTGTCGGTTTCACATTAAGAATAGGGTTAGGGGCGTTTAACGAACTTTCACTAGGATTAGCCATTGTTATTATACAATAGAGGTAATGTTTATTAGCACAATCGTAAGTATTACAAAGTTATCAAGTAACCGTGGTGATTAGACACTAATGACGGTGGCCTCAGGTTCGATAACGAATTCGCGGTCAACGGGATGGCGAATTTACATTTCGTCAGAGTCTAAGTGGACTAAGTCGACTATGTTAAAACGTGGAGTAATCATTGCTCGTAAAAACATTACTTAAATCGTTGATGAGATCGTACGAGAGAGTGTGTCTCCGTCACGATGACATTGTAGAGGAAAACTATGATGGGGTGTGTTTAAGGGCACCAGGCATTTAGTTTCGTGGAGAAAAGTCTTCGTTCGGAGGGTGAGGGAAATTGACGTTACTGTTAATTGGTCAATCTCCATGGCGGTGATTAGAGAAGGAAGCTAGCCGCCCTTGAGGGAAAGTTGCTAGCGAGAAGCGTCGTTCGCGGAAAAGACTGTTTGCCTGTTTTCGTTAACTAGAACTTAAGGTTTATAACGAGTCATCAGGCTAGCTGAACATATATTGCGGATATGACTCGACATCCGGCAATCAATCTACCCAAAGAATAGGGTCTGTGTATGACGGGCCACGGGATAGACGCGTGCGAACTCGCTCTGCTGGGTGTTATTGGCATAGTCCTGCTGATCTTTCGAGATCGGAGTTCTCATATCGTCGTGATCACTGTTATTGCCATCACTACAGACATCCAACTCAGCAGGAATACGACTATCTGGCATTTTCCTCAATCTATCATGATCGTACTTATACGATCGCTTACCGTCTGATGTCCTTAAGATATACCTATCTCCTTCCAAAACTTTTGCTATTATCAATGGACCTCTAAATTTTGGATCTAATTTGGTTAGTTTCTTTCCTCATTTTTGCGTAATACGAAATCGCCGAGATTAAACCTAACCACTTTAGCTTTAACTTTGTCGAATCTATCTTTAGCATTCGTTTCTATTTCTTTTATTGCCTGTCGTCCTACATTGGAGATCTACTTCCCTTTCCTCAATGTCGTCGGGTAGCAATAGACCGTAGGACCATGCTGTTTTCCCTATTATTAATTCCAAAGGACTCGATTTAGTCCCACGATTGGTGGTGCAATTCAAAGCCAACTGTATTTCCCCAATCGCGTCTTGTCATGGCCGTCCGGTCGTCTCTACTATTGCAAACATGTTTTTTAATGTGCTCATAACATGCTCTACCTGCCTTTTGGCTCTACTAGCACCGGTCGCTGTCAGGTGAACCTTAATTTGTTTGCTTTCACAGAACTCCTGGAATTCTTTACCCGTAAAACATCATCCTTGATCCGCTATTATCCGGCAGGGACTGCCGAATAAAAATATAGCGGACTTAAGTGCTTTGATAGTAGATAATGATAGAGAATCTATCTTACGAGTATGATGCAGTTATACGAATTTTGTGAAGGCATCTACCAAAACAATGACGTATCCGTTTGTCCCGAAGAATTTCTTAAACCTAAAAATATTTTCGAAGCACATCTGGTTTTTAGAGAGGCCCTTTGGTTTATTAGATGCACTTTAAAACACGGAGAAAGCGGGTGCGCACCTATTAGGAAAAACCGAATAGCTATGTAACAAAACAAGCTGGTTTTTCCTATGAACAATATCACCTACCAACCACGATGGTAGGAGGCTTCCTACTCATCCCTTCAAGCATCAGCGTAGATCGTAACCAATCGACATCACGGATCGTTACCCTCACTTTTCCTAACGAAACGTGTGAACAACGAATCCGCGTTCTTCATGCAAAGGGGCACACCCACACCGAACTTTCTTCCGTATGAACATACAAGTGACCAGCACAGCACAAAATCTAACGCCTAACGTCTAAGTCTAAGCACAACGCCAGAGGAACGTAATTCACGTCAACTATCCAAGTCGGTTCTCGGCAATGTCGAACACTCACCTACTCTATTAAGTCCCCTACAGTGCTACGTCCACTAAGATACTAAATTCAATTATAAGAGCCTTGCTCTAGTGTGCATATGTATCTTATCTTCGTGCGACAAGTTGTTATCTATTTATACCTACTCAAAAGTGTAAGTTAAGTGTTGGAAATATATAATTTATAATTCTGTGAATCACAGTATTATACTAACTGAATCACCCCTATTGTCTTAACCGAAATCAGGGGATCGATCAATTCGTGGAGTCGATTGCTATAATCATAACGGGAATTTACGACTCCCGTTGACGTCTCTCCTCGCGATTGTGTCTCCCCGCGAAATACACGAACCGTACAGCGTGAAAGCTATATTATGGATGATTCCTGAAATCTCTAAAGGAGAAGGAGGACGACGCTTTAAAAGCCAAGAACGTAAGTAACTACATATTTAGTATCCTATCCATTTAATCTTATTCTTTGCATTTTACGGTAATTACCATTAGTAGTAATAAAAGAAAAAAAATCTGACTGAAAATTTGTGAAACGTAAACTCTTCACTCTTGAAATGAGTACTATCGTTAAAATTGTGCATTTAATAGAAATCAGTCTTTTATTATTTCAAGCTTTCAAAATAATTAACATTGTCATGAAGAACAAATTATGATATTTCAGGTTTTGATCTAAAAGAAATTAAACGATGACTTTCTCGAATCATAATATCGATGAAGCCGTCCTAATGATAAATCGCATCGAATTGCGAGTAGAATGCATGTTGCTTCCTTGGAGTCGTTCAATCATGTCATAAACTAATAGATATGAATCGACATGAGTAACTGATGACATTTCGCAGAATTTTTGAACAGAATCACTGCTGCTATTTCTTACACTCATGCGTGTAACTCGAGTATACATTTTCGATTAGGTTCGGTAGTGATTATGATTGGCCTAGGTCGCGCACTTACGAGTGTAAACGCGATCGCCGATACGACAAATTTAAGAAAGTGCGTGTGTATGAATGAACGATGAACCAATAAGCACTAAGAGTAAGTCGCACTCTCTTGAGTTTTTTCTATTCGTTGATACTGTAAATAAAAATGTACTCCAATCCATAGTAGCCGAATCTCTCTCTTTCTCTCTATCTCTCTCTACCGCTATTCCCTTTGCACACTTTTCAGGTAATCCAGAGTGAACGTAACCTGTACAGGACCAATAAAGCTAGGATCCACGGTAAAAAATATAAAGATAAAGCCCGGCCGCTTCTCGCTCTGTAATTGCTCCTACTTGTCGTTACATTCAAAAAAATTTGTACGAATAAGATAATGCAGCTAAGCAGTGTATGTACATATGATTGGCAATTACAGAACATATACATATTCATTGTAATTATTTGTAGAATCGAATTATACTAAATACGACGACAGTTTATAAAGATTAAAAATCCGTATATATATATATGTCGGATTAAAGTCAGAATTATGGAGATGGGCGTTTAATGAATTTTCATTAGAATTAGCCATTGTCGTGATACAACGGAGAGTTTATTAGCACAGGCTTATTAACAAGATTAAGCACTCGTAGCACTAGTGATAATGACCTTAGATTCAAACGAATCCGCGGTCACGGGAAGATAAACGTATGTTATCGCACAGTTCAAGTCTAACTCTTTGTTAACTAGACGTGAGGTATTCACTGGTTGTAAGATAGTACTGTCACTCGTCAATGAGACCACACGAAAGAATGACTCTCCGTCTCGACGTTGTCGTCGAGGAAAACTATATTGGGTGGGTCTAAGGATATGAGATCCTCGGATTCGTCAAAGAAAGCTTTCGTTCCAAAGGTGAGGGAAATTAGCGCTGTTGCTAATTGGTCGATCTCCATATCGGCGTTTTGAAAGAGATGCTGGCCGCCCTTGAGGGGAGGTTGTTGACGGGGGGCATCGTTCGTGGAAGATAGGTTTCTCCTATCTTCCCGTAGTTGCAACAAAGTCTCTTTGAAGGACTTCGCTTGACTAAATCTTAAGATCTATAGCGGGTCCTCACGTTAGCTAAACATACACTACAAAGGCATGCCGACACCCGGCGATCATCTTACCCGGAGGACAAAATCTGCGTGTGGCGGGTCGCGGGATAGAAACTATTGAAGTATTTACTGCCACGTGTCGCTACGACTATTTCTTTTAAGGAGAGGTATAGAGTTACTCTGTGCCTTTGTTAGATAAAACGTTCATCCCTTTGACCGCGGCTACGTTCGGCGACTGATTGTCGCCTCGAGCCCGAGCTCATGATCATAAATCTCGAATAATCGGAGCGACACTTGTTTATGCTAAGTTACAGAGTTACGGTATTCCCGCGAATCCAAGGAGGAGTTCCGGTGTTCTTTCATCTTCGACATATATATATATATATATATATATATATATATGGATATGGATATATATATATATAAATCCATATATATATATATATATATATATATATGGATTTTTATTATTCATATATATATGTCGGAGATGGAAAGACACCGGAGCCTTCCCTTTGGAACCTGGGGAAAAACTCCTAATACTGTAATTTGGATTCTACCATAGCAGTAATTAAGCAATCGCCGTCATTCAATCCGAGTGTAATTGTAATTGTAATACTGTAATTAAAGCCGGATTCTTGTTCAATTTCGCGAAATGTTCTTTTCTAAAGACATCGGTAATCTATTTGGGGTATGTAATCCATAACGGAGAAGTTCGTCCCAACCCGGGTAAAATACACGCCTTAAGTTCCTTACCTGCGCCAACGACCGTCACTCAGCTCAGGCAGTTCGACAAAATCAAAGAGGAAATAGTTAATCTGGCCGAAATGTCGAAAGACTGGCTACTAGCCGAACAACGTCGCGATCCTCAAATTGTAGAAATCACCCGTAAATTACAAAACTATGAGCTCGCTGAAGACATCGCGAATACGTACGAATTACAGCCCGGTACTCTTTACCGTAGAATACAAAGAAAAGGCGAGACACTCTGTTTGCCTATTGAGCCAAGAGGTTTCAGATGGTCCGTTATTAACCATATGCACCAGTCAATTATGCACTTAGGTTGGGATAAAACGCCTGAGAAACTGCACGAGTATTACTGGTTCGAAGGAATGGCTAAGTACGTTCGCTAATTCGTAGAGAACTGCCATGCTTGTCGAGTTTCGAAGGCAAGTTCGGTAAGATACAAGTTCGGTGAACTACATCCTATACCCAAGACCATCATACCGTGGCATACAGTGCACGTAGACATAACGGGCAAGCTAAGCGGCAAAAGTGACTCGAAAGAATATGTCGTTGTTTTGATAGACGCCTTTACTAAATTTGTATACCTGCATCATACCCGTAAGATAGATTCTCTTAACACTATTAAAGCGCTCAAGTACGCTATATTTTTGTTCGGCAGTCCCTGCCGGATAATAGCGGATCAGGGAAGATGTTTTACGGGCAAACTATTTCAGGATTTTTGTCATAGTATACACATTAAACTTCACTTGATAGCAACCGGTGCTAGTAGGGCCAATGGACAGGTAGAGCGTGTAATGGGCACGTTGAAAAATATGTTCACAACGGTAGAGACGACCGGACGGTCTTGGCAAAACGCGATTGGAGAGATACAATTGGCCTTGAATTGCACCACTAACCGCGTGACTAAAGCAAGTCCATTAGAAGTACGGTAGGATCGGTAGGACAGCAAGACCGTACGACTTACTGCTACCCGACAATGTCGAGGAAAGGGAAATAGATATCTCCAACGTAAGACAACAGGCGATAAGAGAAATAACAACGAATGCTATGTACGATGAAGATAGGTTTGGCAAAACTAAAGCTAAAGTGGTTAGGTTTAATCTCGGCGATTTCGTGTTACGTAAAAATGAAGAAAGGAACCAAACTAAGTTAGACCCAAAGTTTAGAGGTCCATTGGTAATAGCGGAGGTTCCGGAAGGAGACAGATATATCTTAACACTAGGTTTACGGGCGTTTCGTATATACCTATCTCTACGGGACCCGTCAAATTGACGGGTAAACGAAAATACGCATTTTTCATTAAAAAATCGATTTATTCAAATTAAGTCTGCAAGGAACAATATTAGGCTTCACATTTAAATAAATTATTAATAAATAAAACGTCTTTTTTTTTAAATTATCACTAAAAAAATAACAATAACATTAACACGACCCGCCAATTTGTCGGATTTTGAACTTCGAAATGAAATATCTCAAAAACCATAGCATTAATTTTAACCATTTTGCATCGTAAATTAATCACTTCATCTAAAGAATTTATGCAAGAAATTATTTTTTCCTAGGCTTTCCAATTTTTGAAATCTGTATGTAGTATATCTATCTCTACGAGACCCCTCAAATTGACGGCTTAGCTGATTTCATAAATAATCCGTTTTTCAAAGATAGTGTGCAAAAGTTTCAGTTATCGTAGCCATTTCCCATTATTGTCTCCACTTATTGTAAGTATTTACAATAGGATAATTGAATTTGGGCACAGTATTTTCTTATTTTGAACAATCTCCCTTTTCTAGCAATCATGAGTAAATTCAAGAAATATAATAAGATATTGGACAAAATGTCAACATCAATGAAGATTGTTCTGAGGATACATCCGAAGAAAATCAGTATGAATTAGGTCAAAGCGAAGCTGACAGTGAAAGCTTTGAATACATTGAAAGTGAAGAGATAGAAGGATCTTCGTAGAGTGAAGAGGAACACTTCTTGAAAGTGTGTCGTAACAAGAAAAGGATGCGTATTCTTTTTAGTTCTGACTCCGAGGATGAAAGGACGAGCATTCCAAGCATATCCCAAAATGTAATAGGTGAAATTGAAATTGCAATTGACGGGACATAGTGCATAAAACTGAAAACAGGCGAACCTAGGGATAGGACGCCCGTTCGTATGATATTCAAGGATATCGCAGGGCCTACTGGCTATGCTAAGAGAAATATTATGTCGGGTTATGTAACTAGTGCTTTCGAATTAATAATTGACAGACACATAATGGAACACGGAAACGATTGCACTGAAACCGAGGCGCATCGAGTTTTGAAAAAGGACTGAACAATCACAGTTGCTGAGTTGCGTAGTTTTCTAGGAATTCTATATATCCGGGGCGCATATGAAGCGAGATCATTGAAAGCCTCCGAAAGATTACAAACAGATAAATTTGCGCTGATATCCGAAATATGGAACAGATTTATAAGTAATAGCCAGGCCTGTTACAAGCCATATGAAAATATCTCAATAGATGAACAATTATTTCCAACGAAAGCCTGATGAAGGTTTACGCAATATATACTGAATAAGCCTCATAAATTTGGCATTAAGTTTTGGTTAGCAGTTGACGTCCAAACAAAATATATTTTGGATGATTTCCCTTATATGGGGAAAGATGAAACTCGATGCTCAAGAGAAAAAAGGACAAGATGACATTGTTTTCCTCAAATTTATATAAATCAGAAAACTGCACACTTACTGTGTATAAAAGTAAATCTAAAGTAAAAGTCCTCCTTCTAAGCACCAAACATACAGGTGTACGAATAGAAGATAATTATAAACGTGTTCCAGAAACCATTGCTTTTTACAATAAAACAAAGTATGGTGTTGACCAAATGGCACGCAAATATAGCGTAAAAGCAAGGAGTTTCCGATGACCCCTTCAAGTCTTTTTCAATATTTTGGATTTGGCAGCGATAAACGCGTGGATACTATATAAAGAGTGTACCAGATCGAAAATATCCAGAAAGGAATTCATATTTTGGTTAGCCGAGGAATTAACTGAAGAAAACAAGGACAACATTTGCCAAAGATTAGACGCTTCATTTCTGTCACCTTCAACGTCAGAAGTGCGAAAAAGTTGCCAAGTGGATTATTGCAAAAAAATAGAAGTAATAATTATTGTTTATATTGTGAAATGATCGTATGTGGAAAATGCACAAACAATATTCAGTATATTTGCAAAAAATGTGCTCAATAGATATGATTAGCCTGTACTGTTAATGTTATTGTTATTTTTTTAGTGATAATTTAAAAAAAAGACTTTTTATTTATTAATAATTTATTTAAATGTGAAGCCTAATATTGTTCCTTTCAGACTTAATTTGAATAAATCGGTTTTTTAAAGAAAAATGCGTATTTTCGTTTACCCGTCAATTTGACGGGTCCCGTAGAGATAGGTATACCACATACAGATTTAAAAAATTAGAAAGCCTAGGAAAAAATAATTTTGTGTATAAATTCTTTAGATGAAATTATTAATTTACGATGCAAAATGGTTAAAATTGGTGCTATGGTTTTTGAGATATTTCAGTTCGAAGTTCGAAATCCGTCAAATTGACGGGTCCCGTAAACCTAGTGTTAAGCAATCACCGTCCTTCAGCCCGATTGTAATTGTCTGAAATCTATGAGAATGAGTTTGGGTTCGAGGTGACAACCAGTCACCGAACGTAGCCGCGGTCAAGGGACGAACGTTTTATCCAACAAAGTTATGGAAAAAGTCTATAGCCCTCCATAAGAAAGAAATAGTTGTAACGGCACTCGACAGTAAACATACTAACGGTTTCTGTCTCGTGGCCCGGCATACGCAGACCCTATTCTTTTCGTAGGTTGATTGCCGGTTGTCGAGACATATTCGCAAAATATGTTCAGACAGCCTGATGACCCGTCATAAACCTTAAGCCTTAATTAACGAAAATAGGCAAACAGTCTTTTCCGCGAACGACACTTCCGGAGACTGACCAATTAACAATAACGGCAATTTCCCTCACTCTCCGAACGAAGACTTTTCTCCACGAATATAAAAGACCTGGTGCCACGAGAGAGGAGTTCAGTTTTTCCTAGACAGCGTCACCGTGACGGAGAGAGGGTTTTCGAGTACGATCTCATCGACTGAGATATCTTTTCGACAGAGTGCTTACTCCACGTGCTAACTGAGAGTACAACCTGGACGTTGCCGACAAGTAAGGAGTAAAGAGTCCCGTTGACCGCGGATTCGTTATCGGACCTAAGACTATTGTCATTAGCACTGCGAGTGCCTAACCGCCGCAGTTATTTGTCAAATCTATCGTCTCCATATTTGTGTCAATAAACTCTGGATCGTACCATAACAATGGCTAATACTGGTGAAGATTCATTACACGCCCACACCTCCAATCCTACCGACAACCCGATATGTATAAAAGAAGTTGTTCAGAATGATGATCTTGACACATCTCAAAATCATAAAAATCGGTGAACTGTGTCCTTTTGTATGTAATTTCTTAAATAAGTTTTATATTTACATAATGAAAAATAATACGATATATATCTCAATCTTTATTATTTACTTACTAATAGTATTAACAAGAACACTGTTATTGTTGACAAAACAACAACGTATGATTCGTATTATTCATTTCCATAATGTATTATTCAAGGCTCGTACAATTTCTCTAAATAGTGTAACATGAATATATATTAGCAGATGATATAATGCAGCTTTGTAAATTTGGACAGTAATACGACTGAAAATTGAGCTGATGAAGCTAAAACTTATGGTTGTTTGAAACTAGCAACGTATCTAGATATGCATGCGTTCAATTGCATGCACTGGACAAATTTCATCGATTAATTCCGAAACTAAACGTAATATTGGAACTATAACTTGGAACAATGTTTACAAGAACTAAAATAATATAAAACAACGTTTAAATGCTTGATTTTCAAAAACATGGACCTAGTAAAAAATCACTTTTTTCGTGATAAATTATTATTTGTTTGGAACAATCTTGGACTAATGTAGAACAACTTGGAATAACAACAAAAAATCTGCTTCCTCAGAATACCTGATACGTAAAATGATGCAAATAAGTTTTTGTTACTATAATTATAGAATTATATTCTTGATAGCATCAAAGTAGAATTAGTTAAATGATAGCAAAACTGAGCATTGGATAATTCATAGAAATAAATAAATATTAGAATTTTATTTAGAAATATAAAATCTTTATATCTGGCGTTGTTTGTGAAAACATTCGTTAAGGATACGTTCGTTCGCCGATTAACATTAGAACTACCGATAGTTAACACGTAGCTATTTCTGCCAAAACCTGGAAAAATGACTGGTCTTTAAAAGATACGTAATAATAGAATATTTTCATATTTATTGATTTCTTACTTTTTTACAGAAGCAATTCCATGTTATGTAATACATTTTTGGTATATTAATCCATCTGGGACTCCTAAGCGAGGATTGACACATTTATGAAATTTTAGAACCAGTCATTTTCACTGGTATTTGTATATATAGCCTTGATACAAAATTATTTTCAGTTTAAATACATAAAAAACAAAATAATATTAATTACATTATTCTTTTAGTTATCGTTGCGAAAGTCATTATATTATTGCAGAAAAAAGGATATAGCATGAATAGGGAATTTCAAAATAAAATTGAAAAACCAGTCAATTTCACTGGTGTGGTAGCGTCGGGCCGTGTTCCAGTAATCAAATTTTTGCTCTGGGTTGTTCTAGTGATGTAAGTGTGTGTTCCAAAGAAAAACTTTTCACTGTTACAACTGTTGACTCAAGACAGTCACGTACACCTTTCCTAACACGTTGAATTCCACGCCAGTTTTACAAGCTTTGGCCGCGGCGCCGCGATGCAGTTTTTATGGAAATGTTACCTACAAGAGATAAGTTACGATGGATAATCATCAATTTCACTCGATTCACTCATTTTTACGATTATCAATTATCTCATATTGTTTGTTCGCGTTGTTAAAAAATTGTTCTATGTTATTACGTCTGGGGTCCTGCCGTAAAGCATAATTCATCCCTTGATCATACTTATTCGGACCCGCAATAATCCTAAAGAACAGTAACAATAGTTTCAGTCACAGCATTTTCTACGTTACTGTCAAGGCCCTTAATTGCCATCAAATATCCTTCAAAACGAAACGTTCCTTCGGGTTATTGTTCATTAAAGTAAAACACGGCAAAGGCGGGGTTTCCCACGTTCAACAGCCACTGGAGGGGGGGGGGGCGCACGTAATAGATGTATATTTCATGTATAAATAAAACTATTTGTAAATGTTTTATACTGCATTAATTTCATCACACTATTGTAATGACGATAGTAATACTTAAAAATTGATAACTATTTACATTTGTTCAAAATATGTGTTTCTACTAATATTGGTGCGCCGGTCACCGGTTACCCTCGTGGCATTCAACGTGTTAATAGCCCAATGACCTAAAGGGTCAAGGGCATATGGCTCATTGGAATTTCTTCAAGAGCTTTCCACGATACTACATTACTTTAATAATTAGTTTGGATCATTTATCAATGTTGTCTTATTCATATCTTACATAATATTTTTAAAGTAGCAATGTTGAAAGAAACTACAGCCGAAGTTTTCGAGAAACTTTTTAAGAAAACAGCAGAGCACCAAGTCCATGAACGTAAAAATGAGAGAAATTAAAAAATGCTTTGCTCAATTGATAAAATGCGAAATATAAATATTAAAATAAATGATTAGTGTAATATGAAGTTGCAAATATCGATCAGCTTTTCATTTCCTAATTCATTGAAAATTTAATTAAAGATCACATTCATTAAGAATGTTTTCTAGAAGCAAAAGATTTAGCTATAAATAATATATTTTTTGTTTCAATGTAGACAAATTTATTATAAAAAGAAGAAAGTGGAGGAAAATGTATAAGTCCCCTTATTACTGTGATTGAAAGAATGCTCACAAGAAACCAAGAAATGATTTGAAAAGAAAAGATATTGCAAATTTTGTAAAGACTATATCTAATCTTTTTTCCAAGCATAAGGGAAAAATCAATGAAGATAAACATATTAATTCATGCTATAAAGACAGTGCACACATACACATAGTAAATAGAATACAATAAAACTTCAAATAAATAGAATTAACTATTTTGTTTATCGCATTTTGTATATTAGCGATTAATAATATATAGTTAATTATAATTATAATATATAATGTATAATAATGTATAATATATCAAGAAGCTAATTAGAATACTTCCTATGATAGACATTGCCACACTAAGTATCAAATACTTTCCAATCTAGCTAGAACCTCGGTGGTGTAGCCAGCTACGCGCGTTAAAGCCAGTTGACCGTGATCCTGCGAGCAGGTTGGTCCTCTCGGCCCAAACAGACGAATGTAAACAGTTCAGTCGGTTAACAGTCGATAAAAGGTCGAGTATGGAAGAAAGTGCTGCGACGCGTGCAAGTGTGTATCGATGAATATTCTAGAAATCGTTTATAAAATAAATATGTGTCGACGTTAATATTAATGCCAAATGTAAATTTAATGTTTCCATAACAATATTTCGGCCATCAAGATCTACAATTCTCAACATGGTAGCACAAATCGTGGTTGACGAGATTTAAATTTATGATTTAAATTTATGGGACCACGTGTAACCGGGAGTGGATATATAAAAAAGGTTGATTTTGAAAAAATTGGAAATAAGTTCTGAAGAGATAAAAAAGCTGTTGGCGGAGCAGATAAAAGGAATCTGTATAGTGAGGAGAACTGTTTTTGAAAAAAGGGTAAAGATAAAAAGACGAATCAAAATGCCATTGGACGATGAAATTAAAATTCATGTATTCGATGGACGTGATTACAAAGCGTGGAAGAAAAGAATATTAATGTATTTAAAGTGTAAAAAATGTTACGAACCGGCTACACGAAAGAAAATGGACACGGATGCGAAAGATAACTGGAATGAAAAAAATCAATGGGCGATGAACTACATCTATTGTAGTATAACAAATGAGCAATTAGAATTTGTTGGTGATCAAGACACAGCTTACATAATAATGAAAAAATTTGATGAGATGTATATGAAGGAATCAACAGCATTGCAACCATGTATAAGACGTAGACTCGGCATGATGAGGTTGAAAGACTTTGAGGAATCAAGTACATTTTTCACGGAATTTGAGAAAACGATAAATGAATTAAAGGTTGCTGGTGCAAACGTAAGTGAACGTGAAAAAGTCGATTACATGCTGAAAACACTACCAGAATCATTGATCTATGTTGGTGACTTAATCGACTCATTGAAAAAAGGTGATCGAACTTGTGAGTTTTTAAAAAATAAAATTACAATGTGGGAAACGCGTTGCGAGACGAAAAGGTCAAATGCTTTCAAAGTTGAGAAAAGAGACATAAAGTGCCATGACTGTGGAAAGTACGGCCACGTGGTAAGAAATTGCACAAACACGTGCAGAGGCAGAAACAATGACGGAAACAATGGAGGAGCGCAATGGCAAGGAAGTGCGTATCAGCCGCAGCAGAATAGGGGTTGTGGCGGACGAGCTTCTGGCCAAAGAGGACGAGGATATGGTCAGCGTGGATTTGGTCAACAAGGTCGAAGCAGAGGTTGACAACAACGCTACAACGGGGCAAGTCAACACGACGCAAATTATTCAAACAACGAGGACTACAACGACCAAGGAATTGCCTCCTTCCTAACGCGAGTAGAGCGCGATAATAGTAAGGATACTATCACATTATATACCAGCGATACGCGAAAAATAGATTAGATATTGGATAGTGGATGTTCAGATCACATTATAAATGATGACTCTTATATTTTTTTTATTTATTTATTGAAATTCACAATTTGTCCAATTTGGACATTTGGTGGAATTTTTTAACAATTAAATTAGCATGTTGGTGGCTACCCCCAGCGGGGTACCATCCTCGTGTTTGCTAGGTTATGTCCTTTATAAGGTCTGCTGACTGCTTCCTTTTTAGTCTTCTGTCCATGTCCATGTTGTACGTTTCCGCAGCTAGCCGGTTTGGGTGTATTGCTATTCTTGATTTGTATTTTTCTGAATATCTGTTAATTTCTTCCTTGACCGTTGGGATTCCCAGGTCCCTCCGCATGTCTTCGTTTCTGACGTACCAAGGTCCGTTTACTATTGTTCTAAGGATTTTAGCCTGTATTACCCCTATTTTGTTTATATGGCTCATTGCTGCCGTCCCCCATAATGGTATTCCGTACGTTCAGATTGGTTTTATAATCGTTTTATATATTTTTAATTTATTTTCTATGCTTAATTTGGATTTTCGGCTTGTTAGCCAATGCATTTGTCTCCTTGTTTTCTGTATTTTTCCTACAATTGATTTGATATATAGTTTCCATGTGAGTTGTGTATCTAAGTGGAGTCCTAGGTATTTGACATGCTTTGTTTGTGTTATACGCGTGCCGTTCAATAGGATGTTTGGTGGTATCCTTTTTCGTAGCGTGAATGTAATATGGTTGCATTTATTGGGGTTTGCTTTTATTTGTTTTTCTTGTAGCCAATTTTCTATTTTTATGATATGTTCTTGTAGTATTTTGACTGCCGTTTCTGGGTTAGTATGCCTGACTAGTATAGCTGTGTCGTCCGCGAATGCCAATACTGTGCTGTTGGTAGTTGTTGGTATGTTCGCCGTGTATAATGTGTATAGTATTGGGCCTAGGACGCTTCCTTGTGGTACACCGGCCTTGATGTCTTTAACTTGAGAATGTGTGTCCTTGATTTTTATTACGAAGGTTCTGCTGCTTAGGTAGGATTTTATTAATTTGTGTATTTGTTCCGGGAATTGTTTCCTAATTGTTTGTAGTAGACTTTCATGGTTAATTTTATCGAATGCTTTCTCTATGTCCATAAAGAGGGCTGTGCAGTGTTGATAATGTGTGGTGTGAATGTGTTGCAGAGGTGGTTGGAGAATTCTTCAGCTTGTTCTTCGTTGCTTCTTGCCCATGTGTTATCTGCTTTTCTGATTGCTGGGACGGGTATTATTGGCTTCCTTATTTTTTTCGTGGCTTTCCATAGTGAGTAGTTGGTGTTCTCGTGTGTGGAGAGTGTCCCTATGAACTTTGCGAATTCGTTATTGTTGTGCTCCTTTATTTTGTTTTTTATCTCCTTTGCAAGTTTGTTTAGGTGTTTTTTGTTTTCTCGAGTTCTGTCTTTTTGCCATTTTGCTTTTGCTTTTCTTTTTTCTCTAATTTTGTCGAGTATTTCTTGCGGGATTGTTAATGTTTGTCTGCTGGTTGATTTGAGCTGTAGTGGTTGTCTTTGCTGCTTCTTGAATAGTTGCTGTCAATGTTGCTACTGCCTGTTCTATGTGTTCAGGAGTTTTCAACGGGATGTTGCAGTTTATTTTGCTTTCTATTATTTCTTTGAAAGTTTGCCATTTGGTGGTTTTATTGCATTGTGTTTCTGGTTTGCTATAGTGTATTGGTTTGTTTCTGTATTCAATTAATATGGGTGTATGATCGGAGCTGAGCTCGAGGTTGGGTGTTATTTTTAGTTTATTTGTGTTTAGTCCCCTTGTAACTGCAAAGTCCAGAAGATCTGATTTTTTGTTCAGGTCAGTCGGCCAATGTGTCGGTGTTCCTGTGGATAATATATTGAGGTAATTATTTCTAATGTATTTTTCCAGTGTTCTTCCTCGAGGTGTAGTGTTTCTTGACCCCCATAGCGTGTGCTTTGAGTTGTATTCTCCCGCTGTGATGTACTTGTCCTCTAGGTCCTGGAAGTATTCTTCCCACATTTGTGATGTTATTTTGTGTTGCGGGGGCACATATACTGCTGACAACTGGAAGTAGTTGCTGCTAGTTTGAACTGTAACGGTGGTTGCTTGTAAATATTCTTTGTTAACTTGTCTTTGTAGATAATGTTTGATATCGTTCCTGACTATCACTGCTGTCCCTCCGTGAGCTTTTCCTGAGGGGTGTTTGGTACCATATATGGTGTAGTATGGTATTTTTTAGTTTAGCTTTTTGTAGTGAAGTGTGTTTCTGAGACAAGTAGTATGTCTATATTGTTATTGTATATGAATGTTTTAATTTCGAGGGCCCGTTGTTGTAGGTAGTTGAGTTCCAGACTGCTATTTTTAGAGTGTCCGTTTTTATTTTTGCTTAGCACGTTTGTAATTAGTTGTAGCATGACTGTGATTTGTTGGGTTTGCTGTCTGAGTATTGCGTTTTATTCGCTTATCATTCTGGTTAGCATTTCGGTGTCCTTTATGGATTGTTTGAGTAGTTCTTTGATTTCTGCAGTGTCATTGTTACTATTGCTGTGGTATTGGTTGTCTGTGTGCGTCGATTGGCTGGTTACTTGAGCGTAGCTTAGACTACCAATGGTGTTGGTGCTGATGGATTTGGTGTTTATTGCTTGCTCTGTATTTGGTATTATTTCGGGTTTTGTGCTGTCCTGTTGGGCTTGTATGTTAGTGATTATCCTGCTTCGTAGGGGCGGGAACAATTTGCGTAGTAATTGTTTCCTAGCTTCGCAACCTTTAATAACTGGCTGGGTGTTTTCCGTTGCAGTTGTAGCATTTAACCTCCTCTATTTTTCCCGTGGATGGGCAGTGTATCGTAAGATGATTTTTTGCACATTTAACGCCTGCCGGGGTTCTATTGCAATAGTTTTTTGTGTGGCCGTATTGCTGGCACCTTATGCATTGTGGGATTTCTTTTTTATGTCTAGGTGGCTCCACTTTTACTGTTGTGTTTAGTAATTTTTCTATATCGTATATTTCTTTGTTGTTGTTTCTAGGTTCTAGTTCAAATAGGAATAGCGGTAGTGGTTGTTTGGTATCGTATTTGTTAATGTTATTAATTGTCCTTACCTGGTGTCCAATTTTTGCAAGTTCTTCACTAATTTTTCCGGTATTTGTTTTTTGGTGTAATCCCCTGATTACTGCTTTCTAGCTTTTGTTAGTTTTGAGCTGAAAGGTGTGATACGCTGCGTTTTTTTCCTTTAGTGATCTTGTCACTTTTCTGAATATTTCTGGGGTGTTGATTTGCACTTTCACCTGGTCTATTTTTATCTGTTTGATGACATAGTTATCTTTCCCTGCAGTGTTGTTTAGTAGTTCGATGAGAAGGTCAATTATTTTAGCATCTATGTATATCGGTGGTGGTATAGGAATGCGGTTTGTCGGACTTTCCGTTGGGTCCATTCCTGCCTCTTCTGGCAGTGCGCTAAATGGATTATGTAGCTTGATATCTTGAAGCAATCTTTTTTTTTTCACGTGTGTCAGTTTTCCCCGCGCTTGCGAACGGGGTTACCTTCCGTTTTTTGCTGGAGGTTGCCACCGTCCAGCTGTCTTCCTGGTGTATTGGTACGTTTTCCTCTCCGTCGGATTGTGTTGTTTCCATGATATCGTCTATTTTCTCTACATATGTAGAGTCTGTAGCTCTATTTATAAAATATGTGTCTCCTGCGTTGGTTATTTTTATTGGTGGAATATGCATGATTCCACGTTTTGTCAATGGGCGTTTACTTTGTCCCTTTCTCTTCCCTCTTGCCGCACTTTAACTGGAGCACTGTTTCGCACGTCAGTTTAGGTCGCCTGCCCAGGCGGAACTGATCATTTAAGTGAAAACATATTTAGCGTTTTCACTCAAGGATGAAATCCTTCTATAAAAACTACAACTCTGCTTATAACTGCAATTTCAGCTTGGATATAAGTATTTTGTAAGATATCCTTTCTAACATCTGAGTATATTGAAACAATCGCCTCATAAAAACTTCCTTATAATATATGGAGCCTATTATTTTGAATATCGAAAAGCTTTTTGTAAAGTTTTCTACCAGTTTGTTAAACTCAACTCAGTTTGTCAAACTACTTAGACAATTGTTGCATTGCATTACGCTAGTAAATTTAGATGCCCAAAATTTTATCTATATGAACGTTTGCCGAACTCGATGTATTTATTACCGTTATGAAATATTTGCACGCTGTAATAGGAATACTCTTGAGATGACGATGCTTAAAGGAAAATGTACCAGAATTTCTTAAATCTTTTCAATGACCGAGTGGCGAGTACGTATTGAAGTCGTGTACAAGTTTTCGCAAAAGTGACGACACGTTCGGACAAGATTGTTCGATGGGAATCATGTAAAAAAATGAGGCTCTAAATAGATGTAAAAAGAAGAGGGAACAGATAGAACAAAAATGTCACAGTCATCTGTGTTGGAGTCCTTGAAGAATATTGTAACAGATTCTAGTGTATTCTATCCAAATAGTATTAACCAAATTGTATTTCGTTGCATACCATTTCATCGATCACATATTTCCATTAGAACAGACAGAAGAACAGATACTTATAGCGATCTTAACTTCAGGAAGAAGAAACATCCTGTGATATAAATTCGGAACGGGAACATATATGAACCTGAGTCATGACCTCTCCATTATTAGATTAAACATTGTTAAATCTAAACGAAAATTATATGTAGCGGTACTCGTCGACAAAAGTCATTCTGGTTTTTGCCCAGTAAATCCGCTACACAAGAAACCGTGTTTACCCAAACACGAGCTAATTATAGATCCGAGACCTTAGGCGGTTCCGATCGTTAGTCCAAATCCGTCGTTTTTGCCGTGTTCATAGGCCCTCGAGTCAGCTATCCAAAAAGCCAACAATTGTAAACAAGGTCGAGAGCTCAGCGCCCGTTGGGTCGTTTCGAGAACATCTTCACAATTCAAATCCCAACGCCTTTCGTCAACTCCGACGGATATAAATATAGCGAACAAGGTAGCGACGCATCCTTAGTTATCGAGAGACACGAGGAGCAGCGATTAAGCGATACTTCTTTGCGCCGAGCTATTAGTGACCGCGAACCGAGACAGCAAGTGTATTGTACGACTAGTGTACGCATTGGGTATATTCTAATAAACTACGTAGTTAGGTATACTCTGGTGTTTGTGAAAATTAATCAACACTTTATCACCTCAATTGGTGACCCCGACGTGATCTCTTTAGTGTAAGAGGTGACAGTGATAGACTAGTCGCAGTGTGAACAGTATTGTCCGCAACTCACACGATGGAGAAGGAGAGCAAACCAACTCCAGCCGGTGCATCGTTCCGCGTGCCGCCCTTTATGCCTACGAAGACCGGGATCTGGTTTTCTATTCTAGAGAAGTATTTCGGCGTAGCCGGCATTAGCCACGACGACGAGAAAGCCTTAGCCCTCATGGGATTCCTCGACCCACATTACCTCGCAAAGATAGAGGATACCGTGACTAACCTCCCCGCCACTGGCCAGTACGACAAATTGAAGAGCGAGCTGATCCGCGTCCTGAGGGAATCGGACAGCGCCAAAGTCGAGAGGTTAGTCGAACGCGAAGAAAATGGCGACAGAAAGCCCTCGCAATTTTACAACGATTTAAAGAAATTAGCCAGCCCTATCGCGTCCGATGAATTCATCCTAAACTTGTGGAGGAATCGCCTCCCAGATCGTATCAGGGAAGTCCTGGCCGCAGTGGACGATACGAGCATCGAGAAACTGACCAGGACCGCGGATAGAATCGACGAGGCGTACGATCGTATCAGACAGCGAGCGCACAAGGTGGTCACAATTGCCGATCCACCGGCACCGCACGTAGACAAACACGACGCGCTGGCCGCCGAGGTCAGCAGACTGCGGGAAGAAATTAAGGCTTTGAAAATCGGCGGGTATCGTCGACCGCGAAGACGCTCGAACTCTCTCACTCGACCCCGCCGCCGTTCCCGTTCGCGAGACAACCTGCGTCAGGACGGAATTTGCTTTTATCATGCGAGATTCGGCGATCGCGCCACGAAATGCACCATCCCGTGTAAGTGGAAGTCGGGAAACGACCTCAGCCGTTCGTAAAAGCGGCAGACGACGACGGCTTGGGATCTCGCCGCATCTTTATTGTGGATCAGAGAACGAATACTTCGTTCTTAGTGGACACCGGGGCCGACATCAGCGTCTATCCCCGAAGCAAGCTATTCAGGGACGTAAAGAAAACAGCGTACGAACTATTCGCTGCCACTGGGACGCGCATCGCAACGTACGGCACTTTAGCGATGGAGCTGAACCTGTCCCTCAGACGTGCCTTCAAATGGCACTTCACGGTCGTCGATGTGCAAACCCCCATTATCGGCCTAGACTTCCTAAGTCATTGCGGGTTGCTTGTGGACCCAAGAGAAAGACGTCTTCTCGACACAACAACCCAGCTAACGACCAGGGGATACGCCGCCAACTGCGAACAGCATATGATTAAGACCGTAAATGGGGATTCGGTCTGCCACCAATTGTTGGCAAAATTTCCAGATCTAACGCGCCCACCGGCCTTTGGGCGAGAGAAAATCCGGCACGGCGTGGAGCACCACATAGAAACCACACCCGGCCCACCCGTATATTGCAAACCCCGCCGGCTCGCACCAGACCGTACCAGGCAAATCAAGGCGGAATTTGCAACGCTTATCGAACAAGGAGTCATGCGCCCATCGAAGAGTTCCTGGGCATCTCCACTACACATCGTCCTAAAGAAGGCTGGAAGTCTGCGACCTTGCGATGACTACAGGGCACTGAACGCCCGCACTGTTCCCGACAGGTACTCTCCACCGCACATACAAGACTTCGCGCAGCAGCTACACGGTAGGCGAATATTCTCAAAGATTGATTTAGTGCGCGCCTACCATCAAATCCCAATCGCGCCTGAGGACGTTAAAAAACCGCGATTGCGACACCATTCGGCCTTTTCGAGGCAACCAATATGATGTTTGGGCTTCGAAACGCCGCGCAAACGTGTCAACGTTTCGTCGATGAAATCACGCGAGGCTTAGAATTCGTATACGCGTACGTAGATGACTTCCTGGTAGCTTCGGTAACCGAGGAACAGCACCGCGAGCACTTGCGGATTTTGTTCGAACGTCTAAATCATTACTGCGTAGTAATCAACCTTGCAAAGTGCAAGTTCGGCATTGATGAAACAGACTTCCTAGGCCATACGGTACACGCGCAGGGTATAAAACCGCTCGCCGATCGAGTAAAAGCCGTAAATGAAGCACCGCTCCCCGCGAACATCAAGACACTACGCAGGTACCTCGGTATGATTAACTTTTACCGACGTTTCATACCGGGGGCAGCCAAAATCTTACAACCCCTCAACGATTTACTGCAAGGGGCGAAAAGGGGCAACATGCCTATTACCTGGTCGGAGGAAGCCAAAACAAGCTTTAGCGAGTCGAAACGCGCCCTAGCTAACGCTACGATGTTAGCGCATCCTATACCTGGCGCGTCCATCAGCCTCGCTGTAGACGCGTACGACTTTGCAATAGGAGCGGTGTTGCAGCAACGCGCGAATGACACTTGGCAACCGTTGGGTTTCTTAACTAAACCCTCAAATTCCGCGCAGCGAAAATATAGCGCGTATGATCGCGAATTGCTCGCTATGTATACCGCGGTCAAGCGATTTAGACACGCCGTAGAGGGGAGAAATTTTATTATTTTCACTGACCATAAACCCCTCACTTATGCGTTCAGTTAAAATCCCGACAAGTGTTCGCTGCGACAATTCCGGCAGCTACATTATATCGGTCAGTTCACGACCGATATAAGGCATATAAAAGGGCTGAATAATAATATTGCCGACGCCCTATCGCACATCGAAGCCATAGGAAAATTCGTGGATCACAAAACCCTCACCGCCGCGCAAGAGAACGATGAGGAACTCCGCGACATCGTTAACTCCGGTACATCCGCGTTGCAGCTTAAGAAAATTCGTTTTCCGGATTACGACGCGGAAATATACTGTGACGTGTCAGGCGACATCGTACGACCGTACGTACCGAAATCCTTGCGGCGCGACATATTCATTTCACTTCACGGACTTTCCCACCTAGGGATACGCGCGACCCAAAAGCTCGTAAAATCGCGTTTTGTTTGGCCTGCGCTAAACAAAGATTGCCAAACATGGACTCGGCAATGCATCCCGTGTCAACAATGTAAAACAACGAGACACGTATCAACGCCGTCCGGAACATTCGGAGAGCTCGCAGGACGATTCGAGCATATACATTTAGACATTATCGTCATGCAGTACTTACAAGGCTGCCGATATTGTCTAACATGTATCGATCGTTTTTCACGTTGACCCGAAGCGATCCCTCTACCAGATATGGAAGCAACGACCGTTGCCTCGGCTCTTCTTTCCACAGGGATAGCGCGGTTTGGCGTCCCAGCAAAAATAACAACAGACCAAGGACGCCAATTCGAATCCAGTCTCGTCAAAGAACTATGCCGGATGCTCGGCATTAAGCGTTTGCGTACCACAGCCTATCTCCCCGCGTCCAACGGGATGGTAGAGCGCTTCCACCGACAGCTTAAAGCCGCAATCAAATGCCACAATTCGAGCAACTGGATCGAAAGCCTTCCCATAGTTCTTCTAGGCGTTAGAACCGCTATCAAGGAAGATCTGAGCGCAATGGCAGCCGAAATGATCTATGGTACGGGCATACGATTACCAGCGGAATTTTTGGTACCAGCAAAACAACCGGCCAACGCGGAATTCGCAAACCGTCTACGAGAGCGAATGAGCGAGATTAGACCTCTGCCGACTTCACAACACGGCGAAAAGAAAACGTTCATGTTCCGCGATTTAGAAACGTCGCCGTACGTTTTCGTTCGTCACGATGCAATCGGAGGCCCACTGCAACCGCCGTACGATGGCCCCTATCAGGTTATACAGCGTGGGAAAAAAACCTTTACCATACGGGTGAAGGACAAAAGCATGAAAGTCTCCGTAGACCGTCTAAAACCCGCCTTCATCGTGTCGGAAGATATTGAGCACCTAGAAAGGAGTGCACAAACCCACGATGTGTTTGTACCTAGGAAAATCTCCCGACCGCAAAGCAGCGAGCAAGCGCAACAAAGCGACGGAGACGCAAGAGCCCATTACACCACGCGTTCAGGCAGGAGAGTTCGTTTTCCTGGACGCTTTCAAGCGGATTTGAATTAAGCGGTTAGCAAGGGCACCCCCGCTATCATAAGTAAGCTAACATAAAAGAAGTAATGTTAACACTGGCAGGGGGGTACTGTAGCGGTACTTGTCGACAAAAGTCATTATGGTTTTTGCCCAGTAAATCCGCTACACAAGAAACCGTGTTTACTCAAACACGAGCTAATTATAGATCCATCGACCTTAGGCGGTTCCGATCGTTAGTCCAAATCCGTCGTTTTTGCCGTGATCATAGGCCTCGAGTCAGCTACCCAAAAAGCCAACAATTGTAAACAAGGTCGAGTGTTCGGCGCCCGTTGGGACGGGAAATCCCAATCATCATGTGTTTTGTCTTCGGAAGGATCAGTGCTTATTACTTTAGAAATAAATGTCTTATTTTTTAATATATACATAAAATGTTTTTTAAATACATGTATCCAATTTATTTGATTTAATTTATATCTTGGGATATAATGATGTAAAAAGAATTCGGCTTCGTCAAAAATGTACTCCGCCTGCACCATTCAATTCTTCGTATCTATCACACAATAAATTTGACAAATTGAAGTTGAAATATCTCTTAAACCCCTTTTATATACAGATTTTTATGCATTAACTAACGTATAAAAATTATTATATTAATATATTGTATGTTATATATTAATATATAATATGTGATAATTAATATATATCTTAATGTATACATACTTTTAGTTTTGTTACTGTTACAGAAGTTACAGTTATTGAAGTGTGCTGTTTGTCGAATGCGTTCAGGGAAAGTTCGGTCACCGAGCTCACGCTGCTGAACAGTTTGCGAACAATCATTGGATATATGGAAAGAATTATGGTTTATGATCTGCACGACCAAATTTTTATGTCCTCTGTTTGGAACCAATTGTATTCTCTTTGCGAACAAAGATTCACAATGGAAGTATCCGTCAGAGAGGTTGTCCTTTGCAACTTTATATTGTGAACAGTTTTTGAAGATGTTTGCGAAGTACTTGTAAGCAAAAGAGTTTTATTCTGAAACCAATTGGGGGGTAGTTTACGAACTCCAGTGTTCGGCCAGTAATCAACACTCTCAACTCTCTCATAACAACTCTAACATCACTGTGTCAACTCATACTGTTGTTAATTCATTTATCGTCCCTAAGCAACCCCTTGTCTTTTTTATCTTAGCCCCAGTACGCACATGCTCAGCAACAGCTTATTTATAATTTGCATCTCAGCAACCGCTTGTTTATAATTTACACCTCAGCAACCGCTTGTATACAATCCGCACAACACCCCCTAGGCCCCTCGTCCATGATGTTACATTCGGCCATAACTGACAATCCACTTTTGCCCTCAGATGTTCTCATCATGAGTAATTTCACCCTCATTATCACTAATTTCGCCCTCATCACTAACCTCAACAGCGTCCACCATTTGATGTGATCAGCCGCCGTGGTGGTTGTTCGTGACCCTTAGTGTTCACCCTCTCGTTGTACCACGTAGCGGTCATTCCGCAAGACTTTCATCATGCGGTATGGCCCAAAGAACTTCGACTGCGACTTCGGTCCAGGATCATCTTGCATCCTCTCGATCGCCACTAAATCTCCTGTCTTGTAAGTTGTTGCCTCTTTACGCCTCTTGTTAAACGTTCGTCTGTTTTTAGCTTGAATTTCCTCGATTCTTTGCCTCTACGTGTAGCTGATCTCGCTCCTCCTAGAACATCACGGCCCACTCGTTTTCGATCAGCTGTCTGATGTCCGGATCGTCACGCATTCTCATCCACGTCCCAAACAGTAATTGAAACGGGGTAACATTCGTACTTCTGCTGAGGGATGCGTTCAAATACCTCTACGCTGTCTCTAAGTGTTTGAACCACTTGTCTGGTGTTAGCGCAGACAACTTCGTCAGTAGGGGAATAAGCGTCCGGTTCACTCTTTCCACTTGACCGTTTGCTCTCGAAATTTCAATTGTAGTCCAGACGTGCTGTATACCTCCTTCATTGCAATATTCCTCAAAGGCAACGGTTGTGAATACCGTCCCACGATCAGAGATAATTCTTCTAGGATTTCAGAAACTCACAGACTGCTTCCTCAAATGGCTACTAACCTCCGCAAAACTTGTTGACTTTGTGGAATACAACCAAACGAACTTTATAAAGGCATCAATCACTGCGATGATATACCGGTAACTTTTCTTCGTAGAGGGCTATGGTCCAAGATGATAAACCTGATAAGTGTCAAATGGCAACTCCCCCTTATCAATGGTGTTCAGCAACCCCTCTCGTTTTCCATGTTTTTTCTCTGCAAGGCTACAATCGATGCAACTCAGCACTACTTTCTCCGCCTTCTCGCGCATTCCCTCAAACCAATAGTCCCTTTTTAATAACGCTTCCGTTTTAATTATACCAAAGTGGCCGCGTCCGTGAGCTCGTCGAACCATTTGAATCTGCATTTACTTTCGCACGATCAGCAACGGTATATCCTTTATCTCTTCGTACAAAACCTCGTTTTTTAAAACGTATCCGTCAGCCTCATGCTGTTCGATATTGTCCCGGATCTACCGCAGATTGTCTTCCTTCCTTAGCCGTGCAACAAGCCGTCCTTCCTTGTTCGTGCTCGTCTAGCAGCATGACCATGGGCAACGGATTTCGACTTAACGCGTTCCATTCTCCTCCCTGGTCTATGCTATACCTTGGAATTGAATTCCTCTAAAAGAATCGCTCACCTCGCAACAGGCACGCATAAATTTTTTTTCCGCATCGTCAATACGAACATCTGACGGTCTGTAACAATCTTAAACGGAATACCGAGCAGGTAAACGCGAAATTTCTTTAACGCTTTCGCGATAGCCAAAACTTCGAGTTCATAGCTGGTGTACTTCTCCTCTGCTGGCAATGTCTTTCCGCTTGAATAATATACGGGGTGAAAAGCATTGTCCTCGCTGTCGCGCTGTAAAACAATCGCACCATATCCAACGCTACACACTTCCGTATGCATCTGAGTCTCCGCTCCCGTGCAATACAATTTCAGCACTGGTTTGTCGCTTAACGCTATTTTTAGCCTTTTAAACGCTTCTTGCTCACACAACTCGAATTTAAACTGGAACATTCTTTTTCAGTAAATCTGACAACGGTCTCGCAATAATAGACAAACTTTCTAAAATATCCCGTTAGGCTAAGGAAACTTAGAACATCTCTAGCGGACCGTGGCTTTCGAAAATTCGCGACAGCCTTGGTCTCGTACTGCGATGGCTGAATGTTACCGCCCTCAATAATGTGATCCAGATATTGTACTGTCTGTTCTCTGTCTGTAAGTATTGACACTTACTCCTCTTCACGGATAATCCGTGTTCGCTAGCGACACATTTAACTGCGAACATTTAAAAGACTGCGTCACCCTAGCGATCGACGACGGCTTCGAATATCTATCTAATTGGACATATTTGATTTCTATCGATATGCGGAATCTGATTCACATCATCAATCATATACACTTCCGATGTGGACGTTAAAGCATTCAAAAACCCAATCGTCCCGGCGTGAATACTTCTCATTCACACCATTTACCAACACCGACGCAACCATTCTGACGTCACGAGTTCATATTTTTTCTGACACCGCCGAATACCTTCTTGTCAACTTGTCACGTATCCCCTTCGGCTCTTCCTTCGTCATAGTTAGAATTATATCATCGGCTCTGGGGTAAAGGCACAACAAACTGATATATTAAATGCGTTGTCTTTCCGCACCCAAGCGGTCCGTTAACCCAAACAATATTAGGCAACGGAACAATGGATACGTCAATATTTCTAATGTTATCTGAAATTCGCCGATTCAGCATAACTTCCGTTCTACGTGAAACCAAAATGTATCTAAATTCAGTATCAAAACGTTAGTTCTTTTCATCAAATTTAACATAATCATCCTTCACATAACGAAACATATACCTCTTCAGATCATCCTCCATAACTAACCACTTCTTGATAACATTATTATACAAATTAAAAGATTGCTCTCCCAACTGACAGACAACGTCAGAACTGAGTTTCGAAGAATTCTCACCAATGGAAGTTATATAATAATCATATTCCTTCGCATTAAACGTATCGGCCAATAAAGTGGAATATCTAAATTCTATCATCGCGATTATAAAATTCGTATGAAAATCCTGACCAATTAAGTACCCTGATGAACGCGCCATCCCCAAATCCACATTCGTCACCTTTGGGAAAACAAGCGGCAGAGTTTCCTCTACTATCGCAGTCCCCGAAGGTACTAAGGTCATCAACGGATATAAATGAACTCCACGAGCACCAAACAGATGAAAATGTTTAGTTGCCCGTTTAAGTATTCCCGTCAAACAAGGATATTCATATCATCCCCTATATCCAAAGCAACCGTTCTCAATGTTGAACCAACGCGTGCCACTTGATTGCATTCTCCCATATCATTTTTATCATCTACAGTTTCACCTTCATCGTCACTTTGTTGTTCTGACGATGTATCGTTGTTCTCCATAGCCGCCAGTAACCGCACGCGTAGTTCGGCTTTATCGCAGTCGTTTCTAGCCCCAAACTAGCGAAACGCGCTCTCAACTATTTCGTTTTCAGCTTCTCAAGATTTTCCTTTTCATCTTGATCTCGTTTAAGTCTCTGTGCGTTTCCTAAGTCTTGTTGGTCAGTTGACTCTTCACCGCCCGTCGATTTCTTAGGATTCTATTGCCCAGCCCTACATGCTCATTCCAGCCTGTTAATCAACATTGACCTTCCACCAGATATAGGCAAATTCATCTGTGCAAGCTTACTTCTTAATTCCTCCAGCGTCAACTCCTCGTCTCTTGGCAGTTGCTCATCTTTCACGCTTGCGATTATAGATAATGATTCAACTCGACTTCAACACAATTTCACAGTTACTACACGAATAATTCTATTAAACGTCTCGTTTTCTGACTTGCTCAATCACGTGGATGAGCCCCCACTTGTAATATCGTAAATAATCATGATTAGTTTATTTATGATAAATGGATTAAACCGATATTAATTAAACAGAAAACAATGGTTATTAAACATGAACTAATTGCAACAAAAATAACTAGATAATTAATTAACAATTCTCGTCAACGCAATTTCAACTCTCTTTTAACAGCGCTAACAACACTATCACGAAAACGCAATCCGCACTCTCTGACTTCTAAACTCATATTGCTGTTAATTCGTTTATCATCTCCTAGCAACCTCTTGTCTTTTGTCTAGCCCCATGGTGTTGAGCACATGCTCAACAACCGCTTGTTTACAATCCGCGCAACAACGCCCAAGCCCCTCGTTCATGATACTACAATATTGTATTACTTGTTTTTGGTTCGCCAGTCTGTTAGCGTGATCCTTGTAACCACCTCAATTTTTCGCGACCTACTCCGATTGAAGCCGATGCAAGCTGACAGAGAGCACCAACACGAAGCTGAAATTAGTGGTCATGAAGAATAGGACCACCATCTTCACCGAAATGTGTCGCGCCGGATCAGCAAGGTGACATGTGCCCGAAGGATCGACCTGCTGTCTTCCAACCGCAGGCGAAAGTCAGCTCCACCGAGATCTTCCATGGCGTGGTCCTGCGCGCACCCATACTCTTGTGGAGGATGGTTGTGTGGTTTTGTTTTAAAGGATGAGATAATTCGAAGTTAAAACCGTCAAGTGCGTTTTAAAATGATTAATAAATAAATAAATACAGATAATGTCGCTAAGACGCTCACACTAACAGATTCGCTAAAGACAGTGTATAATCGCTAATAACTCGTTGGTAATTGAAACTCTTACAGTCGCGTTCGTTTATTTATACTGGTCGGGGGAGAGTCCGAAAATTTGAATTCGAGTTGTTTCGAACAACTCGACATTTCGAACATTTCGACATTGTTTTGCCCGGAGTTTATTTATTATTACATTACATTTATTATTACAAAACTACATGATTTGAATTGTCCTTTAGCTCATGTACTGCTACACTCTCTTCGTGCTCTGCGTTCTGTGACCATTATCTTTGTTTTTCTTTTTGCGCAAGGAGGTCCGCTTCACCGGGTTATATGGACGTCGGCAGAAATCAGCGCTATTCCCCTCCTTTTCCCAAACCTTCGTAGAGCGGAGAGTCTCACCGGCACCATTAAATAAGCATTACTCCGGCGAGACCCCAGCCGATGTATCAACTCCCTCTATAACTATGCTTACACATTCTCATTGCTCCTCGTAATCCTATTTCCTCATCCTATCATCCTTGAACAGAATTACCCCCTATTCTCTTCATCAAATTTAACGACCGTCGGTATTTTACCCGGTCTACTCTCCCTATTATTCATCCTTATGACAGAGCACGCCAAAGAACCTATGAATTATTAGGTACATTAACTCTGATGTACTTCACGCACAGGGGGCATCTCGACTCATTATTACATTCATAGCTTTTATGATACGGCAAACCACATCCGCGGCAGTTCCCGCTGCCTGGCTCCACAGCTGTGTATCTCGCAGCTACATGCCCTATGTAATGGCACCTAAAACATCTGATAATATACGGCAGAATCCTACCACTACCGATGGTCCAGCCGGTTTTGATCCTAATTGGGGCATCACCCCGCTGGACGTTATTAGTAGGTACCGTGACAATTGCGGACTGCGTCTGCCACGGCGCCCTCTTTAAGGTTTTATAGGTTAAGGTTATCCACCAACTTGGGATCCTGTATGTCAAGATCCCCACAGATATCACCGACCAGGTCCTCCCTAGTGGAAGGAGGGTCGATGTTTTTGACCTCAATCGTGGTTCTGTTTAGAAGAATCTGGAATACTCTCCACTTTCTGTCCACTTCCCGTCCACTTCCTGTACTGTCCAAATCGCAGGTTTCAATCTCTCAGCCACCTCACTAGTCGCCCGCTAATCTCGATCAGGACGTGGCCACCTCTGGTCTTGCGCACTCCCGCCACCTCCTAAATCATCTCCTTTACACGCACAATCTTCTTGTATGTCTGGAGCTATCTGGTGCCATCAGGCACCTTGACCATGACTGCCTCCCTCCTCCTCGTCTGCTGTCTCACCTGGAGATGCTTCTCATTATTTCCAGTGATATCGCCCATTGTATTATATCTATATGGACGGTTAAATTAAGGATGGATGAATCCGAATAGTTCTGGTCTGGTTCTTCCTTCCTAAAAATTAAAATTATAAGTCGACAGGTCTTTGTAGGACTACAGTAAAGGAGTAACGTTTATTTATTGATTAGGTATTGATTGGTGGTCTTATTAATTGTATATGTGGACGAAAAACATAAGGAAATAGTATGATGATTTTTATATGGTATGACTCGAAGTTGATAGCATTGCTAGTTCTAATTATTAATAGAGAACTTTGGCTATGTATTGATGGATCGAGCTAAATCCCAATAGGATCAATGGTTAGAACTTGGTATTTTATATAGAGTGTAGAGATTTTAATAATAGCAAGTGGGTCCGTTGACGAGAGTGCCTTGTTTATATTTCTTTTATTCATTTACATCTTTGAGTTCATAGGGTAGATTAAATGTTTTAATGGATAATCCTGATATATTGCTATAGTAGTAATAAATAATATTAATAAATCGCTCAATCAATGAATAGTAAAGCGATTTCTGTTATTATCTGATTAGTAACCTAATACTAATAAGTAATATCAATAAGTAAATTTGAAATAATTAGTCCATATGAGATATTCGGAAATATTATTGTAGTAACTAAATGGGTCTTTAGAGGAAGGACAAGTACTGATGTTTTGGTTTAACAAATAATGTTCAAAACAACGAACTGATTACAATATTGTCGTACGTCTTATTATCATACTCGGCTCTCAACTTCCCGATTCACACTCTCAGTCTCCTCCACTCACACTCTCCGGCTTTTGCATTCGCTCTCCCTGACTTCGCAACTAACACTCTACGATTTCCCAACTTACTAATACCCCCTGGGCTAACATTCCTTTGTCTTTTCTTAGCCCCACCACGCCTGTGTTCTGCGAAGGCCCGTGGCCAGGGTCACGTAGGCCTTTTCGACAAAACTATTTACTTGAAGGACTGACGGCACCTTGATGGACCCAAAGACGCCTCGGCTCTTGCGACATTGTTTATGGTTCGACCGATATCTTAGTCCTTTTGTCTTCGATACTACATTATGGATGCCGTCATATAGTTATTGTGCCCTTTCCAGTGAGTAACATAGAATAGAGAATAAAGATAAGAGGTAAAGAATTAGCCCAACCAAAATGGAGGAACGAGTAACATTCACATGGTACTGGAAGAAGAAATTATATAACATAAATTATAATATCATCTTAGGAGAACAATAGAAGGTAGAACGAATTATAATTAACAACACACGTAGAAGCGTATTAACTCATAGAATTGAATACTAGGATATCATCGAGTTATGTAAGATAAATAAAAAATGGATTGAAATGGATATGGAAGGACGGAGCAGATATAAGGTTTTGAGGAATGAACGGTTGTCCAGTTAACTTTGTTATTATATGTAGGTTGGGGTTAATATTCAAACTGATTCACACGGATTGATTATCACACATTTTATTTCTATTTCTTGTATAATTACGTCTAATCACACCGGATGCGCCTAAGCAACTAACACGTGGTCGACTTCTAAGACAAAAGAGCATCGTTAGAAGTCGTACCAACTTAGCTTACAGTAACTAGCGGTCATACCAACTTAACGTTTCTCAACAAACTTCATGTAGGAGTGGACTTTTGTAAATGGAAATGAAATAATGATACTATGGCGACGTGGGCTAGTTAACGGAAATCGAAAATGGAATGCTGAATTATGTGAAACTTGAGCTTTGAATATGGACAAAATTATAATTAATATTAACAAAATGGATAAGTCTAATAGAGTTAAAAAATTTACGGCGCAATGGTCTCGGAGCCCCAAGCCCTGTCGGTGTTGCGAGTGATACCTCCCCAGGCTCGTGTTACATAAAAAACTCTCGTGATTATATAAAAAAGACTTTATTTCTCAAGAGTCCAAGACCCTTGAGTGTCAATCACAATGTTCAAATATCGACTTACAATTCAGACTGATTTGGTCGTCAATATTCGCAGTTCATATACTAAGCGAGAACAACGGAAATGATGGTGGGGATATTATTCTTGGAAGCTCCTTATCAGGGAGGCGATGTGTCAACTGTTTGGAGGATATCTAGACGTGGTCGCCTAAAGTGACGTCAGAGTAGAAGATTTCGGGGTTACATAGAGGTGGTCGCCTAATGTGACGTCAGAGTAGAAGATATTAGGGTTACACTCGTACCGATGGTTATCATGCAACTGGGAGAGGAATGACGGGGGATGGTCGGACCCAGGGACTCTACCGCTCGGTAAAAGGGACGAGGGATCAATTTATGGAGAAAGTGGCACGAATACCGATGACTCCCATCTTAGAGGGGGACGCGTCAGAAAATATTAGGATAAGGGCGTGTAAAAGTATAGGAGGGATTCGGAGATGCAAATAATTTCCTTTTATTTGGCACACAACAGTTACGCATATATCTTATACTCTGAAGACCTCGAAAACCTACTTCACGCACGCTTGTTGTCAACCGACTTTTCCAGATGCTTCTAACGACTGACTATTGTCTTTTGTCCCAACTAAGGCCTGGACGCCCTCTGACGCTTACACACACATTCACATGTACAGTGTAAATGTATCATGTTCCTAACAGGGAGATTGGCCTAGAAAGTGAAAACTAACTGGAGGACATCTCTATAATACCTATTAGTAAGAAAGGTATTATGAGGGAGACGGACCCGTTGAAGCCGGGAAAGGCTTCGAACATTGAAAAGGAGTCCAATGGGAAGAGAAAGATAGGGACAGAAAAGCGAAATGAAGGTCAATTCTAAAGCAGAATTGACGGACCAAAGTAGTTACCTGACTCCAGACACTATGAAAAATAAAGAAGGGGAAAAAGGAAATGATGAGAGCAAAACGTATACTAGAAAGAAAATCAGGGACAATAAGATGATCTTGGCCTGGTGACCGGCGCCTCCGCGCCTGTTCCTCTCACGTGTCCCAGGTCTAAACATCTGTAGCATTGTAGGGGCCTCTTCAGGATGGCTTCGACCCTTACCATGTACCAACCCGCAACAACTCTTCCCGCTCGGATTAGTTTCCGCGCTAGTGCCGTCGGACACCTTAACCAGGCCGATTCAAGGTCATCTCTGGAGATCCTGATGTTTTCTACTCGAACTTCAAGTGCGCCGTATACTCCGACCCTAGTCGGGTTGTCCCGAAGCTCCTCTTTTCCAACCGAGATGTCATACTCAGTCACCCTCAACTCCGCCATTCTTGTTGGAGCCGTGACTTCTACCGTGGGCAGGTCCAGGGGTTGTGTCAGCCATGCTGCAAGCGCGAGTGCCATGTCTTTCTCATTATCCCCGGGAACTTCTAGAATGATGTCCTCAGTCATCGCCTTCTGCTTCTCACTTGTTCAATGCCGACTTCGGCTTCACCCTCCTCCCCCATCAGAGGCGATGATATTTGGGTGGCATTACCCGCAACCACGGTTGCCTTTCTGTGCTGTGTTTCTGGACTATATCGCCAGTCCAGTAGGCGTTCTTATAGAGCCCTCATTAGCGAAGGCCCGATCTCATCAAATTTCCTCTCGAGAACGTAGAGACGCTCGTTTACCCCCCCCCCATCATCCTTCTTAGGGTGCCCCAGCTCTAAAGTTCAGGCGTGACAACGTGCTTTCTCCTCACGAACGTACCCACCCTTTCCGGTCTGCTCTTTTCGGAGGACTTCAATCTCCTTCTCCAGTACCTCCACACGCATTTCTACCATCCTGGCTATTCCAGTGCCGTAGGAAGATCCAGTCCTCCATGTCAGCTCTATCGTGTCCGCGGCAATGATTCTTGCCGCCTCCTTTGGGTCCTTGTAGGTGTTCTTCAGGTTCGACGATGTTGTCGACACATTCATTATCTCCTTTACTCACCGAATTAGTGCGGCTCCTATGTCCGCTGTGGAGGATGTTCTCATCTCCAAAACCAGTTCCATAGGTACGTCTGGAGCTGTGGGTGTCAGCTTTCTTTTTCTCCCCCTGGACGTCGCTGATGAGGACGAGACCCTATAGGCCATCGGCTCTTCGACGTCCGAACTTGCATTTCCCTGCGAGATTCCTGCCGTTGTGGTTCCAGTGTCCGATTCGGCGCTTGGCGCCATGTCCGGGTCGATGCCTGAACCCTCTGGTCTGTCCATCCTGTCTGGAATCCTCTTGGATTTCCTGATTACCTTCAATGCAGGCTCCAATCCTTTCTCCATATCCACACTTCTGCTAGAATTATCCTCATTAGACGCAGGAATCCGTCCGGCGGCCTTCAACACAGAGGAGCCATGCGCGCACGTGTACTCGGGTAGTTTTCGAGGTAGTCCATGCGGCGTCTCTGCTATCACGCGTCGTAAGATGTTTACGCCAGCTCACACCAGCCACGAGACGTAGCCGTGTAGCCGGGGGCTGCCGACACGCGTCCTAATATGTCCTTCCTACTGCTTCGTCGACAGAGCTAAATTTTTCATGCTTTCTATCCCATCCAGTCCGTTCCTTACCAGTTTCCTTGCGCACTTTCGCACACGCATACTTGAAAAATACTCTGGATCACTTCTTTTATCCTCGTTCGTTGTTTTCTCTATAATTTCGGTTGCAGAGTATGGAGCGACGTTATCGCGTCGTCTCTGCATGCCGCATCTTCGGAACTCCTCAAAACTTTACTCAGTGCTGGGCGCATATCGATCGGCCGCAATGATGATGTCATTGCTGGGTCCCTATCCGATTTGGGAATGAGGACCACCCTCGTCTCCTTCCACTTTGCTGGACGAAAACCGGAGGGGCGCAGGCTCAGGCGGGACTCGCCGCCCCCCCCCCCCCGGCCAGACGGTCTGAGATGTTCGGTGGGAAGCTAGACGAGAAGTGTGGGAGGGGTGAATTGGTATGGACTAGATGTTGCGTAAGTAGGTATAGTGCATTATAGGTACTATACACTCTTTTAACACGTTTTCAGTATTGAGTATGTGAGTCAGAATGTTATGGGAATATCCTTACCTATGACAAAAATGGTGAATTTATATTTATAGATTGTAGGGATTTTAATGATAGGAAGTGAGTGGATGTACATAGTTAAGAGGTTATATGATTAAATGTGTGAAATACGTACAGTGATGTGGGGTATTCAGTGCAATGACGAACTGACGTGACTGGCGTAATTCAAATGGAACGATTGGAGATACTTATCGTGGACAAATGTAGCCAATGAATACTGAAACCTTAGAATAATTGTGAATACACGCCTTGATGTATGTGGCTTGTTTTGAATATGCATGACGTGAACTTGGTTCTAGGTTAGCCGCCGTCTTGTTCGGTGGCGTACTGGTAGAACCATGAACTAGGGACTTATGAGAATGTAGACTTGTAGTGGTGAGTTAAACTGTCAGTGAATATATAAGACACAGAGCCAAACTGACTTGTGAATATTGGGTTGAAAGTCAAATTTGTATTAAATAGAATATATTAAGGTTAATAAGTGGGTATTATGCGTATTTTAGAGTACTAAGTTATTATAGTGATATAAATTGTAAGAACGATAATTTATTGGTGCACACACATAATAAATAATAAAATAATGTAACAAATAATATATAATATATAATACCTGCAGGAATGTTATATTATTAGTTTGTAGGTAACAGTATGATTAATGCAACATCGTTTGTACTCACACGAAATCGAATATAATATCCCGTTTCACGTATTCATTACTCTCTACTTCTACGACACAACAACACAAGGATCTGCACTCGACAACGCTAAATTCAACTCTGACTCTCTCAACTCTCGTTACAACGTTTCCCATGCTCACTTTATCCCTTAACATCCCTTGGTAACGCTCACAACACTCCTTGACAACGTTAACGTATCTTGACAACGCAAATAAACAATTTCCCCTCACGTCACGTCCTTCCCTGAAGTCATACTATCCCACAGAAATTATGTTCACGGCGAATGAAATGAAAGGGTTCACACAAGCCTTGTCGGGGGCAGTGCAAATGCTAAATGCGCTGATGAAGCTGAACTTTGACAAGGAAAAGAACGAGGGAACTAGGAAAATAGGGAATGTGATTAGGGGTATAGTGTTGTCGTTGAACTAGTGCGTTGGTCAGACAAAAGGAAGGAGGAAGATGAGGCCCGAGCATGGGAAAGTAGAAGGGATCGATTTGAATCGGGATGACATGGGCGAAAGGGTAGCGGCCGACTATTCTAACAGAAAGATGGTGTCCTCCGCCGAAGGGAGCAAGATCGTAACTGCTAAGGGGCCCAGGAAAGGGGAAACGATATACGCGGAGATGTGCGGTAGGCTGGCGGAAAACGAAGAGTCTAATAGAGAGAGGAGCGAGGACTCGGAGGCTTGGAGTACTGTTGTCTGAAGAAGGAGGAAAAGGAAGGGGCCCCAGGGGATGCTATCCTCCGTCGTACGTGTCAATGAAGGTGGGGGGAGTAGCTAGCAGAGGGTCAGTGAATGCGTGGAAGAGGAAAGAGGAGATTCTGATTAAAGTGGAGGAAGATCGGGACTGGATAGAAACACACAGACGCTAGACTGAACTCTGTTGATTGACTATTCAAAGCACAAATCGTCCTTCAAATAGACTTTGTTGCAACTACGGGAAGATAGGAGAAACCTAACTTCCACGAACGATGCCCCCCGTCAACAACCTCCCCTCAAGGGCGGCCAGCATCTCTTTCAAAACGCCGATATGGAGATCGACCAATTAGCAACAGCGCTAATTTCCCTCACCTCTGGAACGAAAGCTTTCTTTGATGAATCCGAGGATCTCATGTCCTTAGACACACCCATCATAGTTTTCTTCGACAGCGTTACCGTGAAGGAGAATCACTCTCCCGTACGATATCGACGACGATTCAAGTAACTCTCAGATACGTAGTGATTGCCCCATGCATTAACATTGAGTAGAACTTAGACGCTAAAGAAGAGTAGAGTTCGTCATCCCGTTGACCGTGGATTGGTTATTGAGCCTAGGATCATTGTCATTAGCTTCTCAAGTATCTAATTATCGCGATTACTTGTCCAATTCCATCAGAATCATATTTGCACTAGTAAATATCTCCTCTATTGCATAATGATCACGTCTGGGGTCAATAGGGATTTGTTTCACGCCCTTAACCCTAACTTTAGTCTTAACGCCAAGCCGACATATAAATATTGGCTCACCTTGCCATGGTGTTAATACCAGCTAGATATTTATTAATAGGACTGCAAGGTCTGTCCTTAAAGTAAAGTAAATTAAATGAAATTAAAATCAACTAATTAAATAAATAGTATTGGATGATTTTAACTAATGACTGCACAAGGGCCTATGGTACGTACCAGTTTGATCGGAGGTAACAAGTCGAACGACTAATGCTGACTTTTAGGCTGTTGACGAGTATGTAAGTTTGTAATATGATTCTCCCATTTTATGATACCTCTTGTAATGAACTTGATCGGCACGAGCAGAGACGCCGTTTATCGGGACTGGCATTCTGCACCATGTTGTGAAAAAGACCTGCTCTTCGGAGTTCGATTCTGAGATCGCTGGGCTTGCGCTAGACGAAAGTGCCGTTTACGATATCAGGTAGTTGGCGCCATATTGGGGTGATGGCTTCCTCCATAGTGGCCTGCTGAGATATATTCAACTCCCAGTAAGTTCCGCCGTTAAACTTTTTGAATCTGATGTTGTCAAGATAGGATAAAACCTTTTAAATAATGTACGATATGCTGGTGCTGGTATGAGCTGTAACATACAAAACTAGGAGTTTTTATTTATGCACATGCTAGTTGTTTAGCGTTACTTTGGTCACTGTACTGACTAATGTTATGTAATTCACATTAATGTTATGTAATTCATGTGGTGTATTGAACGGGATAGATTGCTGATACGTACGATGGTTCAAAAATGTGCAACAGCACTAGCCTCTTCTGGTTTCGGCACAATCGAACAATGCTTAAAGGGCGTCGGTACCTCGGTGGTGCGTTGAGGTTTTGGATCTTGTAAGTGGAGGATAGCACTCACTTGGCACGGTAGGTCTTCTTATCGCGAAAGCCAACGATATCGACGTGAAGAGATACGTACGGGTGTGTTAGGCGATCGCTATCTTGATATGGGGGCCCACTCAGGGCAAGGTTATATAATCATCATTAGTCTGGTGCTGGTGTACGAATTGGTGATGCTACCTGTACGTACAAATTACGATATGTAGCCTTAGACGAGTATAGGGAACTATTGCCATCTGGGGACTATTGCTAGTCACGACAGTTAGGTATTCGAGCACCGAGTGACACCTATGAAGCTGGGCTCGTACTACGGTGTATTGAGAGCCATATGATAAGCTGCATTGTTAAGAGTATCATTCTCTTCACTTTTTGTTATTCGTCCCTGTTAGTTTCAAATTGGAATAGTGAGTCCATTCCAAGTACAAGGGTTAATAGCATGGAATAAGTTGGAGTAGGAGTAATTTACTAAGCTAAAATTCCCGTAAAAATGGCGGTTTTCCGAGTTTGGTTCTCGAGGCGCCATATTGTTGTACGAGTCGGCATGCTCCGAACGCGGTGCTCGACGTCCACTAAGAACCTCGAGTAGAGGTCGCTGCATTACGGACCACCTGTTTATTGACAGAAATAGAGGCTGCTCTAAATGAGTTCCACCGTTGTTGAGCTGTTACTTTGAAGATGTTTTTTGGGGATTTTCGGAGCTTTTTCTCGCTGTTCAAATCTATTTTAAATAATGCCTTACAGTGGCAGCTATCTACTAGCCAAGTCGTGTTTTAGTAAAAAACTTGGGAGCGCAGGAAATTACTTTGAACTCTGAGTCTGTTGGCCTGATATAGTTGGTTGCCCGAAAGTTCCATTGTGATATTTTATTTATAAGGAGGACAAACGTTGTTTTCTCTTAAACTTTTTGGTTGATTGGAAACTTTGTCAAGGAACAAGATATAATTTAATAATGGATATACAGATGTAGCTAGATTGGCTATATGTGGCAGTAAAATATGTTTTGAAATTTTATGTGCTACGAATGATGCTTTGTTCTTACCGCCGAGTTACTGGACTTGTCTAGGAGATTGTCGCCTTCTTATTTTGTGGAGTGAGAGGAGTCGGTTCACTGTTGAGCTATGTTGCTGCGGTATAAGCGCGAAGTTCTCCCCTATATGTGTGGAGTTTCAACTCTGGGTGATCTTCGACGCACTGATTTCGTGACTTTGCTTTGTATTGTAGTATTTGGCCGTTTCTCCAGGGACCGGGTTAAGGTTGTTGCTCGTATTTAGCCATTAGATATATCGCGATGAAATAAAGAAATACAGGGTCTAGGACAATTATCCAGTTTATTATTCGATGGAATTTGACTGCAAGTAATTTTTGAGTCACTTGTTTCACGAACGAATCGTATTTATTTGTTTCGCTCATCGTTAATATTCCAAATTCTCTTTTGCTATCGCCTTTTTAACACTAACAATAAGCCTTGAAAGCGATCTTGATGTGAACAAGATGACTAAAATTTTTACACAACACGTAACAAGTATGATTTGTGTTACTCTCGCTTTCTACGGTACAGGAATCTGGGTCAATACGTTCATCTGGATCGTAATTTATCATTGAATTTAAGGTTGCGACAGTCTGCTGTAGTTGGAAGCAACATGGCCTAAACGTTGGCAGGTCTAACATTGCATTTCGTTTCTCAAATCTAATAGATGGTGAAAAGTCGAAGGCAAAATACTGAAAATCAGCCGAAGATCAGAATTTGAAGAAAATTTCAAGCTGGCTTTTGACACTAATCTCACCAGGCCTGGTCAAATAACTGGTTTTAAAAGTTGAGAAATCAATTAATCAAAGAATATAAGAATTCACATAAAGCTAGATGAAGAAAAGAAATAACAATAAATGTACAATTTTAAATTAGATCTTTAAATCAGTCATTTAACTAGGCCTGGTAAGCTTAGTGTTAATTAAATAGTTTAGTAGTCGTTGCGCGACATTTTGAATATTCATTCATATTCATTCATATAATAATTAGCAAAGTAACTTTCCTTCATTGATTTCTCCGCCATAATTAATTTCCATTATTTACATCCTTCATTACACATTTTTTAATTCTCCATATTCAAGATATTTCTAACAGTAAAAATTATTGTATCGGTCAAAAATTCAGATATTACGTCGTGATAATAAAAATGTTATAGAGAAAATATCAATGGACTTCAAATTTCCAACCGTAAGAAAATTATTCTCTTACTACATTTTTCGCTTAGGGATAAATAACGTTTCTCTTTTATTATTTTTATATTAGTATTAAAAGCCAATACTCACTTAAAAAACACTTAATCCTTCATCTGCATACTGGGTCATTGCCAACCAGCAACTTTATGTAATTTTTCATTTTCTCCATACCATTGTTTAAATCTTGCTTTGTTTAACGAAATTAAGACAATAAAGTAAGGTAAGTAAAGTAATAAGTTAGACAGATGTGTCTGTGATGTTGCTAGTAGGGCTACGAATTATTATACGATGTTTGTAAATATCGATGTAGGGAGCAATTCGTGCTGCGTAATTCGAAAGGAAGTGCTTCGTAGAAGGCAAATGTTTTTGTTGATGTATACATTTCTTCGTCTAGATCGTTAATCAGTAACTACGTAGAATCGTTAACTGCGTAGCTGCTTGTGCCATCGGCTTATGTGTCCCCCCTTCCCCCACCACTTGGGAAGTTGCTCGACGAAACTAAGGTACAAGGAGTCATTTAGTTGTCTCATTTCGCATCGATAACATGGTTCGTGTTGCGTCAGGTTTGTAACGTATTGTAACGTATTGGCGGCGTTGGTTTTTTATTACTGCAGTAATTTAATCCAATTAAATAATCACACGTGAAACTAATAAAATTTTATCAAACAATTTTGTCCGCGACATTAGAGTTCTTGTTCGCCGAATATAATTTTAGCGATCGCGGTAATGTGATCTTGTCTTACGTTCTTTTGAATATTCTTTTTCGGTATTAGAGTCAGTGCATCTCTCAAGAGGACAAAGCTTCTGCAGGAGCTCAAGAATGTAAGTAGTTTTACATATTATATTTCAATTTGTTCTATTTATTAAATTTTGTTTGAACTGTTTAATTATACAATAAACATGATTGATAATTTAGAAAACTGTCAATGTCTTTAATCGAAATAAAGTCTTAAAATTTTAACATTAAAGTAGAATAAAACTGTTTGATACGGATCAAAAATTACTGACTGTTTTGTTCTCCAATTTTTATATTAGAGTTCCAATTTACATATTTATTAGAGTTTAGTATTTATTGTTGCTAAAGTTTCAAGTTTCTTATTATGTATTATCGATATTAATGATGTCTTATGTTTTGTTATAGACATATCACTGCTTCATCTTCTTCATCTTCTTTAGGAGTGTTCTAACAGTGACTCAAAAACCAAATGTGTATTTTTACATATCGTACTTCAATTATGTCTATTCTGTATATTTTTCTTTGATCTCTATCAATTAAGAAATACGATTTGATTGACAATTTAGGAGGATAACATTTTCTGAGGTAATTCTTTCCTTAAAATAAAATAAGTGTTAAAGTTTTAGTACCGAATTATGAAACAAATGACTAATATATTTAAAAAATCATTAGATTCTTGATTTCTAGATTTTAAACTTCTATATTAGAGTTTCAGCTTTTATATTTAAGGATGTTTATTAGAATTTCAATCTTTATTATTACTAAAGTTACAAACGTAATAAATTTTCATTTCTCATAATCTCTAACTTCCCAAATAATCAGCGATTACTCATCGTGTTTTGTTTCGTAACAGATTTTTCGCAATCTCCATTTCTACTATTGGCCTTTCAACGGTTCCTGTCTGATGTCAGTCTCCCGGATGATATTCGCTGGGATAGCGCAGCAACCACGGTAATGTCTTCTGTTTCTCTGCTTCGAACGGTGAATCGCATGCATTTCTGTTCCTCCGGTCACTCAATCGTGTCGTCGGACGAAAGGTCCGAATCGGCACGGGTGACTGACTGTATTACGTAGAATTTTTTGCGAACACAGTGAACGCGGGTATCTTTTATACCTGTGAGTAGTAACGTTCTTTTTTCAAATTTTTTAGTTTAGAATAGGTCTTCTTGCACAGCGCGATTATAATAATTAGTTTTTTAATATTTAGGTTAAACATATACGCTTGAGAATATATTCGTGTTATTCATAAATATGCATGTTAATATTTCGTATGAATATTTGCAAATGATAATATATACACGAATATATGTGTGACATAAATATACTTGATCTTAAGCAATGAATTGATCGTTACAATATTAAGTCGTTTCTTTCACTTCGGCTAGAATTTAAAATATAAGTTAAAATTCATTTTTTTTCCGTACAAGAATGCGTGAAATTTTACGTGCAAGAAAACACTTCGCGACGGGCAGATTTTTGAACCAAAGCAATAATTTTGAACACTGCTTCTGCATTTTCGATTATATGCTTTGATAAAGAGATCGCCTGAGATTATTCCTTTCTTAGTAATATATTTAGAGTCAATTATTCCGTTTGATTGAGTCTCAGTCTTTTTCGCTACCTTCTCTGCAATATTAAAATTTTGTTACGATTTATTAAATTAATAAAGTAGTGTTACTTAGTTACTATTAAATTAATAAAGTAGAGTTAATCAGAAACAAAGGAGTAAAATATAAAATCAAAGAACGTTAGTCCGTTAAATAAAAATAACACAAACTGATCATCTTTTTAGATCAGGATTTTCAGGCTTAACCCTTTCCGTGCCAATTGTCAGGACCTCATTCACGTGCCCAGGTGCTACCTGAATGAGTGAAAGACATTGGGCGCGATAATAATTTCTCAACCACTGTCGATGTGTTAGTGTATCATGCACGACGTATTTTCCACATTGTGTGTGTGTATGTGTGTGTGTTGTTAGGTCGTGGAATTGCGTCGTTTTTTCTCATTCGTTACAACTTCAAATATTAAAAATATCGAGACATATATCGATTCAATTTACGTCTCGATACAATCACAATTTCTGATAATACATACATACATCCACACAATTAAGTGTAACTTATAATATTGCCGTCAATTACAATTATAATTCCAAGTTTACTTACACTAATCGTGTAGTATCGGTTTGTATAGGATTTTCATAAATATCGCGATTCTATAAACAAAAAGAAATTCTATCTTTGAATATCTCAAAACGGTATTGCAAATAACTGTTTGATTGTCGAAGGAAATTATCCTGAAAATTCTGATATTCGTTGGGTAACTAACACCGGAACACAGTGGAGCGCTTTCGTGCGCCATGGGCCATTGATACCGAATGGCGGAGTTTTAATCACGCGGTATCTCGCGTCCCTTGTAACAGTAACTTTTGCGATTTAATATTTGTCCTTTACCGATTCAAGTAGCTCGTCGCTTTTATAATCCCCCGTTAATTAACCCAGGCAAAATAAATCGTGGAAAAAGTTCCCCGTTTTTCCGTCTGGGACTAAATTAGAATAAAATCTGCCGTGAGAGAAGACTGCGTTGTTTAATTAGCAAACGGGGAAAATATTTTTCATGACGCGTTTAATAAACACTAGAAATGAAATAAGCAACTTCTTTTTCTTCATCTTTTTCCTTTTATTCTTCGCCTTCCTTCTGTCCTTTTCTCTTCTTCTTCAACGATCGGACACGGTTCGTTCGAAAATCCGAGAATCATTTAACGAGACGCTTTTTATAAGAGACGATAGTTATTTCTGTGAAAATTGTATATGAATAAATTGATGTCGAACTTGCCGCGTATAAGAGTGGATATATTTCTCGGATTTATGGTTCGTACAAGAATTACTAGTGAACTCTGCTTTTAAAAAATAATATAATATGAACAGATGAGAAGGAGAAAGATAGATAGCATATCGAACACCGACGCCAGATCATTAATGACTTATAGCAATTTGTGCGTTCGATTGTGGAATCCTGACAGAATGTAATCGTATCATTTACGCGATGCTACGTAACGACAATCGCTGTGCGTTATTGCCTGGAAATGCTTCTTTCTCGGTCGGACCGTTCAGTCGGCTAGCTTTTATTACCGATCTGGAACGCAGATATGCGGAGTCTGATTAGAAAAGAATCGTATTGCTTCGTTGAATCGACGCGTTTTCCAGGTATAATTACTCAGATGATAAATGTGGTTTATACGTTGCTTCGCTTACTTTCTTTTAATCCTGATGAATCGTTCGCGAATTGAACGCGGATACGTCGTGTTCTAAACAGCTCCGTTTTTCATACGTATTGTTATAAATTTTATTCGTTTGTATTATATTGCACGGTTATTTCTTTCTGAACTTTACAAGTCGCGTTACCAACACTAGAATTACAATAATAAAATGCCTTGAAAGAAGTTTTGAATACCTCGGACCGCAGTTCTTTAAATCTTCAAATTAAGAACATTGCCTCTTCCGTTTCGTCAAATATTATTTTACAAACGAAGGGAGTCTAATATCTTCCATCAAAGTTCTTTTACAAAATTTTGACCAGTAAGTACCTCTTAAATTTTCAGAGAAAGAAGTACATACCTTGAGATCGGTAAATTTTCACAATTGCATAAAATTTAATTTTTCGTTCGTCGAATATTTCACGTTGCGCGTTATGCTGCTTTCTTCCTTAAAACTTTCTTGAAATTTTTACAAAAGGGAAATATTGAAATTAAAAGAATTGTATCTTTCCTTCATCGAATATTCAACACTCGTAATACCACGTTTTTCATTCCATTTGGTCGGTCACGTGATATTGGTGCGTCTTCCCCGAAGATGAGCACGCGGATTTCTAATTTTATCTCTACTCGAGACACGGTTAAAAGAACACGACTAGAGATGTCAGTATAATCGGCAATGCTCTAATCGAGTTCCCAGCACCGTTCAATCATTCGTGCAGTAAACAGGTTCCATTGAAGTCAAAAGCAAGCGCGCTATTATCCGTCCACTGCCTGTGCAAAAATCAAGTCGTATTTATGCAAGTCGGTGCATGCTGCTACCTTCGAGCAATCATCCTTCCTGCAGGTGCTACTTCAAGGAGTAAGGACAAGGGACAAGGGACAAGGGAGGAAGCGTTCGACTGGTTTCGCGCAGAATCGACGAACTTTGTTCCTTCAGCGGAAAAAACTTGTTGAAATAGCTAGGCTACAGGAAATGTATATTTAAATTGGGAGTTTTTGTGAAAGGAAACTTTGGGAACTTGAAAAATATACTTAAGTATAGGGCAAATATAAGATAAATGTAATTGGTATACGAGCACGTTCTTAGATATAACAAACTTTATTAAATTAACGTAGATAACGTAGATACGTTATCGAACTAATAATAATATCTTTCCACTCCTTGCACGTTTAATTCACCTTCGATTCATTATGATAACAAGAAAAGTTTTATTTTCGAAGAAAAATCTCGGCTTCATCTGCAAAGTAGCATTGTGATAAAACTGTTTGTAACTTGCAAGGCGACATTCGAGGCGATACAGAAAAAAGGAGCGCTTGAAAAATACTGGTAATTAGCTGAGAATTTTGTGAACTCACCGTGGTTGGTTGAAAAGAAATTTTAGTCGTCGAACTTCATTAAACGTTTTCTGAATCACTTTTTGAGCACATCGACGAATACGTTCTCAAGAACAAATAACTTCAAGTATCTTCAGAATTGCTCTATCTAAACCTCTGTAGCGGCACTCGACAGCAAACTTCCCAACGGTTTCTGTCCCGTGCCTCGCTACACAAGGACTCTACCCTTCGAACAGATGATTGCCAGATGTTGATACACTCTCACCGAATATTTACAGCGAGCCTAAGGACCCGCTATAAATCTTAGGATTCATGCAGCTAAGATTCTCTAAAGGGACAAATAGTCTTTGTCTCAATAGTCCCTACACATACCACCCACTACGGGAAATCCGTTTTTTCTCACGTGCGACGCTCCTTGCTCGCAACTTTCTCTCAAGGGCAGTTGTCATCCCTTTCCAACCACTAACTCACAATTTAGCCAATTAACAGCGAAGTCCATTTTCCTCACTCTCTGAACTAACACTTTTCTTAACGAATCCGATGATCCCGTATCCTTAGACACACCCAAACACAGTTTTCCTAAGGAGCATCATCGCGACACAAATTCATTCTGTTCTATCGCGAGCCGCCTACCTGAATTGTTCGTCCGCAGTCGTACGTAATAGCGAATCTGAATTCCTCGACATCTGTGCAACCGTCTCGACTCGAACCACCGCGTAAAGTATCGCGCCGAGCTTGAACTTGTAATCTTGAACCGATAATTGTACCGTGCTTTCGGCGCGCTAGTGTATACCACGAACACAAGCAAATAAACAGTTATTGTTAAACAATACCGAGTGATTCTTCTATACCTATCACGCACATCACCTCACCTCAAACCATTGGCTATTTCTAACTCCGCAGTAGCCATGATTTGCAGATGTTTGGAAACAAACTTTTGCCTCGTTCGTTCAAGATCATTTCGTAAGAAGAAATACACTTGTAACGTGGACTCTTTGTACGCTTTTCATAGGATAGAAAATTTTCATTCGAACGCGATCCAGGTCGATCAACTTTGTTTGTTGGGCCGTCCAGCACTTCTTCCCACGCGACTCAATGTTTCATGCGTGTTTCCGTATCAGCTGCGAACCGATATATGGGAATTCCAGGTTCTCTCGACCAAACTTTATCAAGACATTTTACGAATGTACAAGGTAATCCACACAATTGCTCGAAGCTATGTTCTTTTCACAGTTTAAAATCCACACTGACGAGTTAATTCACCTTCCTCGGTTAACGGGTAAATTAATCTTCAAATAACTTATAAAACTATTCTGATAAAGTTAGCCGGACAAACCAGAGACACCTAGTATAACCAAAGATAAAGAAATTAAAAAATGCAGTCACTCAAACGGACGAGCGAACGGATAATTTATGCGGTTTCGCGGTCGTGCGGCATTCCGTTTAATTCATCGAAAAGTGCTCATAACGACACGCCATTAATTCCAATTTTCGTCATATTATTTACTCGATCCAAGGATGTATTCGTTCGTTCACTGTACACCGGCTTCCAAGCGAATATCCATCGCTGGAAACATCCGTCGCGGTAAACAACGGCCGGAACTATGGCGCGAAAAGTGGTCAGATACGCGTGGATGCTTTACCGCGGAAATTTTGTTCTCTCACTCGTTCGAAATTGGTCAAACGATAAAACAATACTGGAGGTATGGATGAAATACAACTGTCTACTCCCTTTGGTCGTAGTATGTATGTATTTTCAACGGAGTTTTAAGTGCACGAACACATCACCAAAACAAAATTGCCGTTGGCTATTTCCACAGTTTTCATTATCTCTTACACGTATAATAATTCGGACAGCTTCTGTAGAAGTTTACACGGACCATGATCGTGTGTAGGTTAAGATAGCGCGGAGTTACGATTAGTGATAGACTCAATTATGTGCGAGTAAGTTGAAGCGGGAGGCTTCTATTTCGCGTATATTTAAAAGCATGTGTATACGCGTGATTAATAGGCATTTGAATATTTTAATTTACCGTGAAGTTCATTAGAAATTCTCCGTTACAATGCACAGAATGCACATAATATACAGAAGTATTTAAAGTATTCGCGGATTAAACCTTCGGACTTTCGCGGGGAGACGCAATCTCGAAGAAACGCGCCAACGGAAGTCGTAAATTCCTGTTAAGATTTGACTAATCGACGCCACGAATCGTTCGATCCCTTGTTTCTTGTGGGATAATAAGGGTGGTTGGTTGAATATAACGCTGCTATTAACAGGTTATTATATATTTGAATGATCCAACAACTTCAGTATGATACAAGATTGAGTATTTGAAATGACAACTCCGAATGTGTACGACCTAAGTTTCCTTCCATGTTGACGACGGTGATGATCTATCTTCTGTCGATTGACTGTCTTCGACTTGTAGATTCTTGCTGTTCCTTACTAGTCAAACTGAAAAGTAATTTAACAATGGTGTGGAACAGTTGACTGAGGAACAGTGGACAATTAGTGCTTATTGACAATTTCGTTTACCTAACATTTACATGCTATCATAAACGTTTCTGACGAAACATGCAAAACTGTAAACATTCCTTCAAAACACAATCATTATAAAATATTCTGTACATTATTAATGTTAATGATAATGAACTAGTACGTTTCGTTAATCAGATGCAGCTTGTAGTTACTGTTACCTAATCTTTACCGATCACGTGAAAAATTAGTCGTAGCATCGCCTTTTACATAAAATCAGCGGAGTGTGTTTATACTTTTGCTTGTCACTGTATGTAAGCGGATGGTTAAAAACGACTTGTCACCAACACTATACTTGGATAACGAAAATGTGCAAGAATAGTACTCGCAAAACTTACCATGGCTTCGAAATTCAAAGTCAAATTTTGTTATTGTATTGTATCATCATGAGGATCAGAAATCTTAAAGGGACAAATTGTTAAAGTTCTGCTAGTTTTCCAACTCACCTTATTTGTATTATAATTACATATTGCAATAAAATGAAGAGAAAATAGTATCTTTGGGATCCGTGGATATGGAAGTTAGTGGTGGGGAATTATGAACTGATCCTATTTTGATGATGAGGGTGTTGAATTGTTCGAAAGTAAGTAATTCGTTGCCGATGACGCGTTTAAAGTGGTGTTTGAATGACTTCACAGCTGCCTCCCATAACCCACCGAAATGTGGGGAATGAGGGGGTATGAAGCATCGTTCGATTTGCCTGTCGGATAGGAATGCATTTACCTTTTCATTATTGTAGTATCGGAAAAAGGATAGGATTAGGATAATTTAGATTTGTAAAATTCTCCTAATACTATTTATTAAGATAAATAAAAATAACAGAGATTAATTGGACAGAGAACGATAAATGTTAAACTTGAACTAAAACACAAAAGTCTTATTCCGCTCAAATCACTCTCTATAACTCGCGTCTTCGGCATCCGCACTCGCACGCTCTCGCTTCTCAACTGATACTGCTCGCCTTTTGCATTCGTTCTCGCCGGCGTCTCAACTAACACCGCCTTTAGCATCTCTTTTGTCTTTTCCAGCCCTATCGCGCACGTGTCCCGAAAACGCCCGTGGCCAGGGTCACGCAGGCCTTCTCCACGAAACTGTTCACTTGAAAGGACCGACGACACATTGATGTACCCGACGATGCTGCGGCTCTCGCGACATTGTTTACGATTCGGCCGATATCTTAGGCCTTTTGTCCACGATACTACATTATGATCATCCCATTTCAGTAGATTGTGGAGCTCTTTTAATTCGTTATTTACGCCGATGAAGTTTGTGCCGTTATCGGAGTGGATGGTCGAGCAAAACCCTCACCGAGCAATGAATCTGCGAACAGCGGCGATGAAGGTTTCGCTCGTGAGATCGCCAACGAGTTCAATGTGCACCGCCTTGACTGCTAGGCATATGAAGATGGTGTAACGTCAATTTACATCAGAGACCAGGCCATATACCGCGGGAAGGTTGACACCCGGATGTCTGCAAATCCTTGGCGCGTACCCTCAATAATCTTAAGTACCCACCATGGGTCTTGGAACTTTTATGGTTAAGGTCCTTCAGACCAAGCGAGTATCTTTTAAATTACTTTTACGACTATTGCTTACTACACGTAACAGGGAAAGTTGGGCTTCCTCACATCTGATATATTCCGTTAGCAACTTTCTCCCGAGGGCGGCTAAAACCCTTCCTGGTCCACCAACCGGCTTATTATCCAATCGGAGACGGTGTCTACTGCCCTCACTTCATTAACCGACATTACCATCTACAAATCCGATAGTTCCGTGTCCTTAGACACACCCACCCTTGGCTTACCTCAGCTTATCTCACCCTTAGCTTTCCTCAGACACGGTATCGTCAGTAAGAGACACTTATTCTGTGCTTTTGGAATAGTCAACTTATCCTTACCGGTCTCTACTCGTATAATAGTCGCGTACATATCATTGTAGCTTAGTGTGTATTCCGTTATGATTGTTGAATTCGCAATGAAGTTTAGCTAATATTAATAGTTGTGTTACGACTCAGCTACCTTATTTTATCAAACCCTCAAGTTACGTGACAATGGCTACATATACTTTGACCTGGCGGCGGTTACGATCTCGTTTCTCCTGAATGTAGAATGGACCACAATAATCGACACCGACGTTTGTCAATGGTCGAGATTCCGGTACTCGAGCCTCCAGCAAATTAGCCATTATGTAGTCCACTGGTGGCGAATGAGCACGACAGCACGGACGCAACTTTTAATTGTACGCCATACATGACTTCGGCCATCGATGGGCCAGTATCGTTGTCTCACTGCGTATAAAGTAGCCTGTGTTCCTGAATGCATACTGACCTTATGTCCGTGATCTATTATTCGTGATGTAACCAGAGATTTGGACAATATGATCGAGTGTTTCTGGGCGAAAGCCATCGGCGCTTGACTCAGTCGGACCCCGACGCGCGATATTCCTTCATTGTCGATAAAAGGGTTCAGTCGTTGGAGTCTTCCATTGACTGGCATGTTTCGATCTTTCAGGAGCATTGCTATCTCTTCAGAAAAGCGGCTGTATTGCAGTAGTTTTATCAGGTTGTCGTGGGAAACATTGGTTCCTCTGTGGTTCGTGGTGATGACCGGTTTTGTTTTTGTTTCCACCGAAGAGAGCGAACAGTAATTCGGATTAACTTAAGCCAGGATGAAAATTTGACTAAGAGACTGTGGTTGACAGGAGTTATGGCTAAACAAATTACTGTTTTTTGTTCTGGTATGTTGGTGTTGGCCAAAGGTGTTGGACACAACATAGGCCAACACTTGCGATTTTTGCAGACATTGTGGTCCAGTTTGTCAAATGTTCGGCTGCAGAAAATATTCGAGTTATTGCCCTCGAGAAATTAAGTTCGCAGGATTATCATTGATGGGGACATGACGCCAATTGCTAAAGGTAGTCTTATTTTGAATTTCTGCTACGCGATTTGCAATGAAGATTTTAAGTGTGTGTGGAGACGAATTGATCCAACGGAGAACAATAGTGGAATCCATACAATAAACTGTCCGCTTTAATTTGACTGGTAATGCTTGTTGTATAGTTGCGGTTAAAGATGTGAGTAGAAGGGCTCCCCTCAGTTCAAGTCGTGGAATGGTTTGCGATTTGAGTGGAGCTACCTTTGATTTCATCATGAGTAGTAGTGTCTGGATGTTTCTGGGATTGAAAGTACGCAGATAAACACAGGCTCCGTACGCTCTTTCGCTGGCGTCACAAAAGCCATGGAGCTCAATCTCAATGGCTGATTTTATTATTGTTTTACGAGGGAACCGAATATCATCGAGTAATAGCAATTTGGCATAATATCGGTTCCACTCGGAATGCAAGTCTGCTGGGAGGAACTCACCCCAGTCGATCTTCAACGACCAGACTCGTTGAAGTATAATCTTCGCTCGAACGATCACTGGCGTGTGCAAGTCCAGTGGATCGTAGATTCTGGCGATCACAGATCGCAGATCGCTTTGTAACACGAAAGGTGTGAGCGTTGAATTCGACCGAGTAAAGTATTGCATCGTCTTGGGAATCCCAAAATATGCCGAGTGTTTTTAGGGTTTGAGACTCACCTAATTGTAACCTTCTGCTTTTATCTTGTTCGGATAACCCTTGAAGTATGCCCTGGTCGTTGGAAGCACATTCTCGAATGTTTAAGCCGGCTGATTGGGGAAGGTCGGTAAGTTCCTTTCTGAAAGATAGAACCTCTCCCTTCGTGTCTGCTCCGTTGAGAGCGTCATTGACGTGGAAATCTTGTTGTAAAACCAATCGATAGCGAGACATAGTGAGTACATAGCGAGTTCATATGGAGCATTTAACAACATGTAGAGTACCTTGGAGTATCTTACGAGCGTCTATCATGTTACGCGATGAACATTTACGAGTATTTATTCCGCGATTTTATTTTGCGATTTATACTTTGTACGAACGAGTAACGTCTACGTTTGTATATTAATTTATTGTCTTAAATATATTCGACGGTTATAATAACAAGTAATCTCCTCATTAATCCTCACGACCTATGTCCTCTTCACACAAACATATACAAAATTGGTGCCTCGTGAGATCGATGTCCTTCATCGTCTGCCAACTGTTTGAGACACTGTAGAGTCAGGTATGGAGTTACCGATAATCCGAACGTCGTGATGTTCGCTAACGTAACGGTGTTAAGCTGGTAGGTTTCGATTTCTCCATTCTCGTTGCGCCATAAGATTTTTTGCTAGTGTCGGTCTTCTGGTCGTACTAGGAATTGCTTGTACATTTTCTCAATGTCCCCAGTGAGTACATACTGCTGATGGCGGAATCTAAGAAGTACATCGAACAGATGCTTTTGTAGTTTGAGGCCTGTATAGAGCGTATCGTTTAACGAAACTCCAGTGTTGCTCGTCGCCGATCCGTCGAATACGATACGGTGTTTGGTTGTTTCTCTCTATGCGTTGTCGGTACGGAACCATAACATGTTCCCGATCCAGGTAGTCTTGTAATACCGCTCGATATTCGGCTTCAAAGCGTTTGTCGCGCTGAAATCGGTAGTTGAGTGATGCGAGTCGTTTTATCGCTAGCGCTTTGGACGAACAAAGCGACGGGAGCTGGTCGTTAAATGGGAGGGCGACAATGTATCGTCCTTCGCTGGTGCGTCGGATGTGAGCTCTGAACTGTTCTTCGTATCGTCGATCTGCTTCTGAGATATGTCGGAGCTGGCAAATAAAATTTTGGGTCGGCTAGCATGATATTTCTGGGTATATCAAGTGTCAAGCGATCGATATGTTGGCCTGGAATCAGGGTCGATATGGCCGGGATGGCCGTTATGAATCGCCTTGATGTCGTCGTTAATGTATCGAGGATTCTAATTGGACCGAACACTTCTTTTGCTTTATTCCGAGGGAATTTTCCGTGATGAAGTTCATGCTGGATCCGATATCTAGCAGCGCTTGACAACGGATCAGTTACTGTTTGTCGGTCAACATGTAGACTTAAGCTGTGATCACTAGATCATTGCATAATACCTCGGAGGCTACTGATCTGGTGTTTTCGGTCTTCATTGGAGTTCTCGATTGTTGGCATCACTTCTTATGTATCCGTTTCGGACTGACCGGAGGACTTGGAGGAGAGTTTTTCCGTGATGTCCTCGACTTGTGCGTTCTATCGGTTTTTCGAGTTCTTGTGGTTGACGGGGATGATGCTGGTCTCCTACTTGACGAGGAGGAACTTCGATTTGATGTGGTGGAGTTCGACCTTAATTGTTGTTTTTCCTGATGTAACATCGTGTTATGTCGTCCTCAACATACCTGACATGATCCGGCGTGACCATCTCGCACTGTGTGTGCCTTCTTCAGACATTTCAAACATAAGGATGCCCTTTCAGCGTCCTTAAGGTGTTCGCTGACGGTTTTAGCCTTGAATGCGTCGCATTGCCAAATGGTGTGTTGTCCACGGCAGGTATGACATGTTCCTTGAACCTTTCTTTTTCCGAGGAGGGGAAAATGCATTACGCATATCCAGTATCATCCGTACGTAGGATATTTGGGACTCGGCAGGGCGACCTCGCCATAACCATTAAAAACTCCTCCCCCTTCCCGGATCCAAGCGATATTCGAGGTTCCAACCAGACACAGTCGTTCGATAATACTTCAGATTGGCCTCTACATAACGTAACCTAAACCTCTACCTCTGCTTCAAATCGCTTTCCTTCTTCTTCTTCTGGATAATCCACTTCTCTATTTCCTTCTCTTTGTGCTGAAGTGATTTCATCACTCTGTTACAAAATGTAGTGAATTTCAGCCACGTACGATCTTCTGCAGTCATCCTCGCGACGATGTCATTGTCCATCCTCCACTCGACCCTTGCCTCGGATTCGAGCGCAGTCCTCTCCGTCACTCATCTGGGGCATTTGAACAGCAAGTGCTCGGCGTCGTCCAGGTCGTCCCCACAATCCCAGCAACTGGAATGATTTTCCTTGCCGATCCTATACCGATAGTGGTTCAAGATACCACGACCGGTAAGGAACTGCATCACATAATGGTAGATCATCCTCCTCTTCCTCACGAAGGTCAAGGGATCCTTGATCAACCTTCTTGTCCAATAGCCGGGATTGTGGAATGTCCATTCGATGTTCCGCCTGTCCTCGACTTCTTGTTTCAGGCTCTTTATCTCCTCCGCCAAGCCATACGCCTCGCCCTGCCGATCTTCGCTAAATCTCCTCTTCTTCGCCTCGTACTTCTTCCACTGAAGCTTCGCCTTGATATAAATGAACATGCTGCCCGTTACCACGCACGGCGCTCCGTGCGACACTGTTCTGTACGCCGTTGACGTACGAACCAACGCCATCCGTTGTGCGCTCGCCAAGATCTTGTTTTTTCCATCGCTAGTGCAGATGCCCATATCGGCGCAGCGCACAAGACCACCGATTCCCAAATTCAGTAGTACAATTTCCTCCCAATATCAGTGGGTCTATTGGCGTTAGGCAGCAGGCTCCTAATGTCTCTCCCCTCCCACAAATCCCTCCGCCTTGTCGCACACCTGTTCCAGATGTGAAGAATACATCCTGGCGTTGTCCAACAGCACCCCCAAATATTTTACTGTATTTCTGGTAGTGATTTCGCCATCACCTACGTCGAACTTTAAAGCCTTCGGCACACGCTTCCCGGTCAGAAGAATGACTTTGGTCTTCTCCCGCGCCAGACGAAAACCCTTATCCTAGCATCAGTCCATGACCAACTTCACCGTTTTGCGCACTCTGTCCCCGATGTCCTGCGACTTCCGCATAGCGATCACCAGGGCCAAGTCGACTACGAATGCGATCGCGTCCACGTCCTTGACCGGTCTAATACCTTCAGGAATCCGTTGTAGACCAGACTCCACAACAACGAACATAGTACCGACTTCTGAGGCACTCCTGCGTACACGCTTCTCTTCACCGTGCCATCCCGGCAGTGCACCACTATTTTTCTTTCTGACTGATAGTCGTCCAACAGTCGTTGCAACTGGCCTGGTAAACGCCTTTCTCTGGCCTTTGCAAGAATCCTCCTCCAACTAAGCATATTGAACGCGTTCTTCACGTCCAGGGCGACGAGAACGCATACCAGTCCTTTCCTCCGACATAGCTCCGAAATCCCGCACACTCAACCCAGCATGCCCAATGTGCTCCTGCGCCTCCTGAATCCGTATTACTCCCTGTGAAAGGGGTACCTCCCCAGGCACCTTTCTATCAGGATCTTACACATGTGCTCCTAGATCTTGCTCAGGGACGGCAAAAAACTTATCGGCCTGTACGACGATGATAACGGCAGTTCCCTTCCGGTTTTGGTAAAAGCACCATCCTCGCCACTTTCCACAACGCCGGTATCTGTCCAGGCCTATTTATACTGTTAAACCGGTCCAGGAGCCGCCCAGGCCGTTGTTCCGCTACAATCCTAACGATCTCCGCCGGAACCCCTTCCACGCCCGCAGCTTTCCTCGGGTCGCATTTCGACATGGTCGTTAGCAGATCCGCCTCCGTTACGCGCAGATCTTGCTCCTCTTCTCCACGCGTCTGCGGGAACCGAGAACTATGATCTTCCTCCGACTGTCCCGCTCTATTGGTGACAAAAAGATCTTTAAGAATCCCCGCAACCATGTCCTTTTAGAGACCCTCCGGTGGCACATTTCGAGCCATTTTGGCACGATACGGCCTCCCCCAAGGATCCTGGTCCACAGTTGCGTAAAACTCCTTCCACTTTTCCCCCTTACAGAGCTCGATTGCCCTTCTCCGCCTTGCCTCTTTAAATTCGTTTACCATACAGCCAGCATTGTCTCTCCCAGCAGCCACTGCCCGCTGCGCCCTTTTGCTTGATCTCAGAGTTGTCCTTCTCAACCCGGACAACTCCTCGTTCCACCAGTGGTTGATACTTCTCCTGCCGCGCGGCGGCAAAATCTTTTTCAATTCGTCGGCACACGTACGTTCCAGACCTTTATGGAAGTAGACGCCGTGTGTCGCGTCGTCGTTTGCCGTAAGTAGAGGTTCTCGTCGAACCTCCTCAGGAAATTACCCTCGTCAACGTTCTTTCTCGAATACTTTACACCACCCTGCGTTGGCTTCCTTCTACGGTTCGAGAACTCATGTAATAAAAACAAATGATCAGAGGCAGAGTACCAATCCATAACGGAACTCTTCTTCCAACTCTGCCTCATTCGTCTACTAACACTCAAAATATCCGACAATCTCGTACTTAATTCCTGGCGAAGGAGTACGTTCCCGTCGTCCTAATCAGCATCAGCTCGTGTCTCGTCAGTGTATCGAGCAGATACGTCCTCCTCGGTTCTGTGCTCCTGCCTCCCCAGACAGTGGATTTCGTATTGAAGTCACTCCTTGCAGACCAGCGTCTCGCTCGCCGCATGCCAACCATTGAACAGAGTGACGCATAGCGACGCATCCCCGACCGCGTCGTTATACCAATACGGCGATTGTTTGTACGGAGATGAACACTACGTCCACCCTGTTCTCACACGCGTACTGCACTAACAGGTCCTGCAATAGCCACCTGTTCAAGTTTATCTGCAGGACCTTTATCTTCTTCTGCTCCTGCTCTCCATTCTGACCATCGGACAGGCCAGCGAGCTTGTAATGTGCCTAGCGTTCATTCCTTCGTGCTTGCAGCACATCCCACACCTAGGCTCCTTCGTGCATTCTTTCATTATCTGCTCGTTGCTGCCGCATCTCCTGCACAGTTCCCTACCCGACAAAACATCATACACCTCGCAGCCGTATGCCCTAGCGTATGGCATTTGTAGCATCGCTGCACGTCCGGTAGCAATCTAGCCGAAGCGATAGTCAGGTCGGTCTTGAACCTTCCCGCCCCCTCTACCCGTGGAACTGCACTCGCTGGTAACACCACCACCGCCACCTGAGTTCCCCATGGCGCCATCTCCAACGCCCTTACATCGACACTTTCTTCACTCTCCATGTCCTACTCTCTTCTCAAGTCCTCCATGAGTTCTTGCTTGGTGGTAAGGGGATCGATATTTTTAATTTGCATCGTGGCCCTATTCACCAGTGCAGCTATCTCCGTCGCATCGCATAACGCCGCTCATCTTCACTTTTTCCGCGTATGAGAGCTGTTTTGGCCCGACCTTCGTTGTTTTATTAACCGCCCTTGCAAGCCACTTGCTGACTTGCAACGACTTACAGCGCTTAATATCGCGGATTCCTTATTCTTAGCTTCTAGTTTGTTCTAGCCTTTCGACTAGAGAACTGTTGTGGAGCAGGAGCTCCTCCACAAGGTCTCTCATATCCTTAAAGTAACGCATTATATTTGCGGTTTGCTCCTTGTTAACTTTCATGCTCGGGTCGTGGAAAACTCCAGTACCCTCTTATCTATATCGCTAGCTTGTTCCCTTATGTCGGATATTGGCCGCGTTTCTTTTTTCGTATCATCCTCATCTGCATCAGCCCGCGTCTTGATTTCTGGGCTGGTTTGCTTTTCTGGTGTAGCGCTTACACTCGGATTTTTGAAGGTTGACTCCTCTGCTCTTTTTTTAGGCTTTTGCGTTTTCAAGGGTTGCAAAACCATCCTTGCCTTCGTGGCGAGTGGTGTCTGCCCACGTGACGCCATCCTGTATTACTCTGTCGGCGTATAGTTTGTATACACGGACACTCAGTTCAGCGATGTACTCACTGAGTACCGCATTCCTTCGGACACTACCTCCAGCGGCGTTTAGCTTTTTACACAACGCTCAGTCGTGTCGATCCGGTGCTTAGGGCTAAAAAGGTTAAGAGTTAGCTGAATTACAACGCATTCGGATACAACGCACTATGTCTGGCGGTGTATCGCTTTAGCTCCTTATCGAGGCCCGCATCATAAGGTTTATAACTGGGACGGTAGGAAATTCAGATTTTCCTAAGAAAGGCAGATGTGTTGACCGAGTCATAAACGCAGGGCCACTCCAAATCCTGAACAAGCAATATATATTAATAATAAATTTCATGGAGTTCACGACAGGACGTGTCATGGAACGCATCGATTCTGATAATGTCGGTAACTACTTCAATCTAGGAAGTATTGTTGAACATCTCGTCCTAGGAGGTGTCATGGAACACGTTGGCTGTGGAAGAGTCGTGTAACACCACTGCCCACGAAGTGTCATAGAACACGTCGACCCAGGAGGTCGTTGAACACTTCGACCCAGAAAGTGTCGTTAAACACCTTGTCGATTTCACCAAAGCAGATTTCAACTACCTAGGTAGTTCCGTCGTGGAGGCGCAAAGGATATCTATAGTTGATTAGAAGACAGGGCTCTCCCTGCTGACCTATCCGTATTGCGCTTTCTTGCTAATGATAAAAAGTGAAATTATAGTGAAATTATAAAAGCGGCATTAATTAAGGGGGTATTCTAGTCTAGAGGCATGAATTTCGGGCGGTTTTTGAAGCTCTGTACAAACGAAACAAAAAATATGTTTACTATCCATTTTTTATCATTTGATTATTGATATTTTAAGATTACATAAAAAATTAACCGAAAAAAGAAACTCAAAATTCACAAAAATTATGAGCTGGCAAAGTGGGAGGTCCAAAAAAAGAGTGTCCTGGCGTGCATGATTTCAACCCTTTCGGTCGTCTGGAACAAAAGAGCCGAAAGGATTCTTAATTAGCATAGATGCCGCTATAGCATGCACTTTGGAAAAATCAAAAATAAATTTTTTTCTCAAAATGACGGCCGTTTGAAAAATAAATTTTTGCGAAACAAAATTCAGACGGCCGCCATTTTGTGAAAAAATATTTTTTGACTTTTTCAAGGTTAAAGCTATTGTATTTTCGAGCTATCGCGGGGAGACGCGGTCGTTAGAATACGCGCCAACGGGAGTCGTAAATTCCCGTTACGATTAGAATGATCGACACCACGAATAGTTCGATCCCCGTATTTCGATTAAGATAATAGGGGTGATTCAGGTATGATAACACTGTGGCTCACAGAGTTAAAATTTATATTTCCAACACTTAGTATACACGATTGAATAGATATAAACTTAATAACTTAGAACGGTATGAGACTTAATGTTAGAAGTTAGGCGTTAGATCTTTGACTGTGGTAGGAAAATTTGAGAGATATAGGAACGGTAAGAGTTATAGGGAATGCAGGAACTCTAGTCACCGTGAGAGACGATGGAAAACTCTGAAGCTTATTCTAATGTGAATAAGGAGGAAAGCTTGGTATGGGTGTGCCCTTTGAACGAAGAACGCGGATTCGTTGCTTACATTTTTAGTTAGTAGAGTGAGGGCAATAATCCGCGATGTCGATTGGTTGGGACCAATGTTAGGAAGGAAGAGAGGAGGAAGAAGCCTCCTACCAACTTGGGTCCTAGGCGACATTGTTTACAGGGAAACTCAGATTTTTCGTTAGGTATATCTCCGCTTTCTTCGTAATTCTTAAGAGCACATAATTCTAAAAACCGGCCGAAAATACTTCTGGAATTAGAAAGTCTCTTCTGGCAAACAGATGTGCTTAGACCATGTGTGCGAACAATGCAGCTAGAATTGCAACTTTATAGTGGGTCCTTGGGCCTATGGAGTGTTAGAAGGACGGCAGGTAGACCGGTGGTTGGCAAGCCGCGCGGGATGGCGTGCAGATGTGTTGCGCGACAGAACATCCTCCCCCCGTTGAGAGGGCACCGATCAAAATTCTGTAGAGGTAGAGTTAATTAAATCTCCTATCCGCCTTCTTGTTGATTGTTGCTGCCGTGTGGACTGTGGCCGTCCAGAAGATGTCGTGGTCGCCATGAGGAATTTGATGATACGACCGAAAGGCCGGTGCGCTGAGGGTATTCGTCTGTCCTGGAGTCTGGTTCGACGTCGCGCGGAGGGCGCGATGAAATTCACGATCCAGGACGCGTCGTAAAACAGCTTGGCCCATGAAGTATTGTGGAACACCTCGGCCCACGAGGTGTCATTGAATGAAACTCCGATGATGCATGGTACAGGTTCAAACACGTCGCAGAGTTTTTTGTTTTATTGGGGAACTGAGCTCCCCCCGATGATTTGGCCCAATTGAGTTGTCTTGTCCCACGTATCATAGCTTGTTTCATGGTAAGACCTCGAGCAGTTTTCGCCTTTCTTATATGGTATTTCTGCAACATCAAACCCGTGAAAGTATTGCATATCATTTGGACATCCTCGTTCTTGTTTCGGCTGTGGAAACGTGAAGGAGGTCATGGTTGATTGAGGGATGAGGCTCCCCCCGTTGACCCCTTCGGATTGCGCCTTCTCGCTGATAGCTGGTAGTTGTACCGGCGTAGTCCAACAATCCGCAAAAGACAAAATCAGCGATTTGTCCGACGATTAGTGATCTGTGGGCTTAGTGGACAAGTGTTGAAATCAGCTGGCGCGTTCTGAAAACTACCGACAATTAAATGATTAGTCATAGTAGTAATAGCGTGGAGATTATCTCGATCTGGGTCACTCGCAGGCGTGGCTCCTCGCCGCCATGGCGATGGAGAGTTCTTCACGTTAGGGCCCGGAGAAAGATTCTCTGCTATGACGTCCATGTCAGGTGTAATATGTAAAGTGGTGTTCCCCGTCGGCGGAGTTTGATTCTTGTTGTCCTGGACGGGATTCACTTCCTTCCGGTGCAGTGGATCGTGAGAGGTTGGTTGAATGAAGACATTTCGTGGCGATTTGATAGCAGCGGCGGATTCACTGGTTCTCGGTCTCGATGACGGGGCTTGCCGTGCGACACGTTGGTTACGTCTTAGCCGCTCGTATATATCTTCATATTGCTCTCTGATTTCGAGATCGCGCGATTGTCCATCCGAGTCTAATAATTCTATCTCGAGTTGGACAGCTTCGACTTGATGCGTCGACTCGTGTTGGACTTTTTGCACTTCGGTCAAATGTTCATTGCGGTCCACTGTGGATGAGAACGTGTCATAGGAATAGGTCCAGTTCTCGAAGGCACCGTCGAACTGAGGCAAGCTGACCTCTGGTAAAGTGATTGGTGTCGGCTCAGGGTTCACGCATGAGTCGCGTGTTTTTGTTGTCGAGGGGGTTGTTGCTGGTATTTGGTCAAAGAGATCTATGAGTCGTGTGTTAATCTCCAGATGCTCTTGCAACAAAGAGGCTCTACAAGCAATTTCCCCCTGATCTAACACTTCTAGCTCGCCTTGAACCGCGCTTAATTTCCTCCAATTCTCGTCGAACGAATTGCGGCAAGATACTAAGTAGCCCTTGTTTACTTGCCCAGATTCTTCGTATTCATCGAGTTGGCGCTTCGTGATTGTAAAGCGGTTGGCGAGGCCGTTTCGTCTCCGCCGCAATGTGCTGATCGAGTCAGGTTGAGCCATGTTTGATTTTAATGGTAGGAACGATCTTACCTTGATCAAATGGGCGTTGGTCTGACAGTCGTTTTTTACTCGCTACAGTGTGGCGTGGTCTCGTGTAGATGCTGAGCGAAGGAGGTGTTCCTCTCCGGTGGCGGCTCCTTTGGTCAGTTGACTAAGGTGTTGGAATGTGGATTTCACGTGACACTGTATAGTCACTGGTCAGTGCACTTCTTTGATGGCACGTGATCCGGCTCGAAGGACCATGTATTTTCGAGCTATCGCGGGGAGACGCGGTCGTTAGAATACGCGCCAACGGGAGTCGTAAATTCCCGTTACGATTAGAATGATCGACACCACGAATAGTTCGATCCCCGTATTTCGATTAAGATAATAGGGGTGATTCAGGTATGATAACACTGTGGCTCACAGAGTTAAAATTTATATTTCCAACACTTAGTATACACGATTGAATAGATATAAACTTAATAACTTAGAACGGTATGAGACTTAATGTTAGAAGTTAGGCGTTAGATCTTTGACTGTGGTAGGAAAATTTGAGAGATATAGGAACGGTGAGAGTTATAGGGAATGCAGGAACTCTAGTCACCGTGAGAGACGATGGAAAACTCTGAAGCTTATTCTAATGTGAATAAGGAGGAAAGCTTGGTATGGGTGTGCCCTTTGAACGAAGAACGCGGATTCGTTGCTTACATTTTTAGTTAGTAGAGTGAGGGCAATAATCCGCGATGTCGATTGGTTGGGACCAATGTTAGGAAGGAAGAGAGGAGGAAGAAGCCTCCTACCAACTTGGGTCCTAGGCGACATTGTTTACAGGGAAACTCAGATTTTTCGTTAGGTATATCTCCGCTTTCTTCGTAATTCTTAAGAGCACATAATTCTAAAAACCGGCCGAAAATACTTCTGGAATTAGAAAGTCTCTTCTGGCAAACAGATGTGCTTAGACCATGTGTGCGAACAATGCAGCTAGAATTGCAACTTTATAGTGGGTCCTTGGGCCTATGGAGTGTTAGAAGGACGGCAGGTAGACCGGTGGTTGGCAAGCCGCGCGGGATGGCGTGCAGATGTGTTGCGCGACAGAACAGCTATAGCGACATCTATACTATTAAAGCAGAGCCAACAAGAATATTAAAATATTTAATCACAGAGATAGATGCTGGGAAAATGAAATATAAACGAAAAAAGGTATGAGAATCTTTAGTTACATAGGAAAAATAGCGATAATGTTTATTTGCGCCGATGATTTATAACGATTATTTCTTCATACTTTGATCTTCTTTATTACACACTTTGCTCGTACGATGAGTCAACCTGTTCACCTAATGAAAGTTTTTGCTGATGACTGATACTGCATCGTAGTAAACACGACTTCAATAGACTTTAATAAACCAATAATATGATATAATTATTCACAGTGACTAACGTGTGTAGCGGCGCAGGAGTCAAAGGACGACGCGAATCGAGAGTGTCTTATGTTGTTGTTTGCCTGGGGGCATTGACACAGCCTTGACGCATTAAACATAGTGACAAATAAACTCCGGGCAAAACAATGTCGCCGTTACATGCAACCGTCGAATGAAGACGAATTTGTCTTTTCCGACTCTCCCCCGACCAGTACAAATAAACGAATTCAATCGCGAGCAGGACTGTACATATCGAGTATCTATCAGCTAGCAACCAAATCAATTATCAGTTAGTCGCGCGAAACAGTATCTAACAGTATCTACACTATCTGCGAGTATCACGAGTATCTATCGAGTTATGTGTAAGCATTAACGAGTATTTATCCGCGATTTCATTTTGCGATTTATACTTTGTACTAACTATTTACGTATACATTACATATACTGTACATTAATTTATTATTTTAAATATACTCGACGGTTTCAACTACGTGCAATTTCGTCCTTTAAACCTCACGTACCAACTATTCTCTACACATAACATCTACACGTGTGTCTTGCATTATATAACGCTCGATAGATTTATTCAAAGTTTTTGTTAAGTTTCTACAAACATTTAATTAATAAAAACGTCGAGTTAACTTTTTAACCAGAGTTTTTGTCTAACACGTGTTTATATGGAAGTCATTCGATCACGTGTGTTTGTACGATATAATATTATTCGTATATATTTCACTAGGATGTAGTATAATGCATTTTCTAATAACAAAGCACTACATGTTTTAAAATAACTAAGTACTGCTTGGTTCGAAACAACGTATGACTATGTATATCAAAACAATACAGCACCAAGAACATCGGAAAACCATAATAATATACATTGCCGGATAACTTAGAGCTACATCCTTGCGTGCAAAACGTATACGTACAATATTAATTTTAAGACACGAATATACGATTACTACAAGTTCCACTTTAACATATTTTGTTTTTAAACAACGCTATATCGCAGCTGCTCTTTTGAAAATTAACAATAAATTTATTTCCATGATATATTAATCCCTCTGCGTTCTCAAATCTCAATTTTATAGCGTTTAATGATATTCGCGATTGCAAATGATTTCGCCAATAATTTTTGTAAACATTGATCTAACTTAACGTAGAGACTAATGACATCGCCTAGTTTACAAACCATTACACACTTTTCCTTTTAATTTGTTGATCGAATTGCTGAACAGCGATAGAAAAATTCACTCGTTCATTTTATTGATATACTGCGCGATTCAATTTGAACAATCTTAATGTATCTAATATAATTTTCAATTCAACTAGATTCATTTATAATTAGTGTAAGTATTTATATGTCAGAGATGAAAGGACATCGGTGCCATCACTTTGGAACTTTCGGAAAACTTCTTAATACTGTAATCTAGATTCTACCATAGCCGTAAATAAGCAACTGTCGTCATTCAATCCGATTGTAATTGTTCAAGATTTGCGATAATGAGGTTGAGCTCGAGGCGACAACCAGTCGACGAACATAGCCGCGGTCAAGGGATGAACGTTTTGTCTAACAAAGGCACGGAGTAATTCTATAGCTCTTCTTACAAGAAATAGTTGTAGCGGCACGTGACAGTATACATTCCAACGGTTTCTGCCCCGTGGCTCGCCACACATAGACCCAATTCTTCTGGCAAGAAGTACATGTTCAGCTAGCCTGAGAAACCGCTATGAATCTTAGGATTTAGTTAACTAAAGTCCTTCAAATGGACAAACAGACTTTATCCTAACAGTCCCTAAATATAACACCTATTGGAGTCCAAATGATGGCGGCAAGCTGAACGGACACGTGCACGTCGCTCCGTAGGCATAACCGAAATATCTGGGTATATTAAAGAATTCGGGCGGAAAGTGAAGTTTCTAGTGCGCCGGAATGAGTGGGAACACAAGTGATAGTTCCGAAGGGAAGGTTCCAGTATTCTTTCATCTCCGACATATATATATATATGTATATAAGACAAGCACAATATGGACAAGTACTGTAAGTCAAGTAAACTTACGGCTCAGGGGGTTTCGGAGCTTCCAGGCCCCGTCGGGGATTCGAGCAGCGTCCCAGGCTCGACCCGACGGTCACCCAACGACTGGACGAACGGCGAGGGGAAGGTCGATCCCAGGGCCTCCTCTCGTTCGATAAACACGACCGGGGACCAAGAAACACCCGCAGTTGTCACAGAGGAAATGACGTGCATGAAAAGCACTAGAAGATGCCTCGAATTTAATGAAGACAACGCGGGAATCATCGAGGATGTCGAGATGCCAATGCAGGCACTCAAGGACAAGACACCACTCACCGAAAAGGTGACCCGAAGGTGACAAGAGGTGACCCAAAGGTCACCGAGAGGTGACAAGATCACCAGATATATGAGAAAGTCCCCAGTGGAGGGGAGCGCGTGCATGACAACGAAAAGCCTGGCCAGGAGCCAGCAGGGGGCAACGAGGGACGAAGCGGCCAGCACCTCGGAGCCAGACACACCGGCGGAAATGTCGGACAGCGGCAGCGAAGCGGCGGCACCAAGGGAATGGCTCAGGAGGAAGGCCATGGCGAACAGAGCAACGGCCGAGACCGAAGGCAACGACGAGGACAGCATCGTCATTAAGATGAGCGAATGGAAGGCGATGACGGAAATCATCACAGAAGTCTTCCGCGAAATCCAACACATAGGTAGCAGACTCTACCTCATGAGCAAAAAGGATACCGATATCAAGAAAAGGAGGGACGCCATCAGTAAAAAAGCGATCAAGCTCCACTCGATGTTGGACGAGATGAGGCTCAAGAGGAACGCGAGGACAGTCACGGCCACCAGGATGACCACCCCTCCGGGGAGGACTGAGGAGAAGGAAGGAAAAAGGAAGGAGATATCGCCCGTCGAGGGGAAGGGAGACACCAAGAGAAAGAGACCAACGACCGTGGAGGCCTCCTACGCAGGAGCCTGTGCCGGCAACAGCTCAGTAAAAGCGACTACGGAAGGCACGGACAGCGATGTAAAGGAAGACTGGATCCCTGTCCGCGGAAGGAGAGGAAAAGGAACGGACACCCCGACGGTGGTCAGGAAGGCGAGCGCAGGAAGGGCGGCATTGGACAAGCAAAAGAGGCCGGAGGGACCGAAGAGGATACGTAACAGACCCGAAGCCATCCTCGTCAAAGTAGGGCAGGACAAGGAGTGGATCCAGGTCTACAAGGACTTGATGCGGGCAAGGGAAACCCTCAAAGAGAGCTGCGGGATCAGGAGGACCAGAACAGGTGACATCCTGATCGAGCTGAAAGCAGGTAGCAACGCCAAAAAGATCGCGGCGGATATGAACACGGCGCTAAGAGGCAAGGTGAGAGCGCTACCAATGCGCGACAAGACCTCCGTAGAGATCAGGGATATAGACCCGCTCGTAGGCAAGGAAGAACTAGCCAGGGAGATAGTAGAGCAACTGGGCGTAAGCGACATCACTGAGGTCGAAGTAAAGACCCTAAAAATGGCGCCGTGGGGCACCCAATCGGCAATAGTGACGATGCCGAAAGCCTATCTGGCCAAAGAGGGGGCGAGCCGGAAGATCAGAACCGGCTTGACGATAGCCTCGATAAAGGCACTACCAAATGTGGTAAAGTGCTTCAGATGTCACATGTTTGGGCATATCGCGAACAAGTGCACGGCGATAAGCCCTGGAAAGGAGATTTGCAGGAAGTGCGGAGCCAAAGACCACACGATAGCTGCCTGCGTCAACGCACCCTGCTGCTCCATCTGCAGCAAGGAGAAAGGAGTGAAATTTGACCACGTAACCGGATCCCTGGCTTGTCCAGAATATAGAAGGCAGTTGAAAGCGAGTAAATGAGGATACTGCAGATAAACCTCAACAGATGCAAGCTGGTGCAGGACATGATGCACCAATACGCGATCGAACTTAGGCCGGATATAATAATAATTTCCGAGCCGAACAGGCAGCTACCGCACTGGTTTAACGACACCAAAGGAGATGCCTCGATATGGGTCACACTCCTCAATGGCAAGCTGCCTGATGAAACATCGGAAGTCAAGAGCGACGGGATAGTGGGCGTCCGTGTTGGCGACGTCTTCTGCTTCAGCGGATACTGTTCGCCCAACATAAATAAGCCAGCATACTGCAAATACATAGACACGCTGTCGGCTATGACGAAGAGCGTTGCTAGAAGACACGACAAGGTCGTCGTGGCCAGAGACTTCAACGCAAAGTCAACCTGTTGGGGAGGATCGACCACAGACAAGAGAGGGAGAGTCTTAATGGAGGCACTAAGCGCCCACCGGGTGTTTCCATTGAGGCTCAAGGAAAAGTACACCTTCTTCATGAACGGGAAGACGAGCTTCCCCGACATAATAAGCGTATCCAACAAGGTCAGCGAGATACACGCCGGAAGCGCGGTCTTGGACAAATACTCGGCCTCGGACCATCTGTACGAGCTCCACAGGTTTAAGACGAGGAGGACCCGAACCGTATCGAAGTTCTACAGGTACGTGACCAAGGACATGTCGCCGGAGGAGTTCCTGAGCAGATTCGACGACACACTGAAGAAGGAGGACCTCAACGCGGCTAGCGGTGAGGATGGGGCCGAGCTCTTGCATAAGAGCATAGAAGGTGCGTGCGAAGGGATGCTAAGGAAGTCGAACGGCGCGGCGAGCCGCAAGTACGCGAACTACTGGTGGAACCCGATGATCGCGGAACTGACAGCGCAGGCGCACAAAGCGCTCAGGAAGGTGACGAGAGAAAGAAAGAAGAATGCCGGCAACACCGAGCCCCTCGTCAACGCCTTCAAGGAGATCCGTAGGCAGTTAAAAAAGGAGATCGCCTGTAGCAAAAAAACAGCTTGGGCAGAATACTGCAAGATACTGGAGAGCGACCCTTGGGGCAAACCCTATCGCACGGTCATGAAGAAATGTAAAAGCAAGGGACCAACAAACGACATGCCGATCGACATGGTGAAGGCAGTCCTACAGAGGCTATTCACCCTGGGACACGGACCCCCCCATTATGAGGGCCGCGAAGAGGCAGAGCCCGAAGAAGAAGGAGATATTAGCCTCAGCGTCGCCATCGGCGAAGGCGATGTCGTCGATGCCGCCGGAAGAATGAACTCCAAGAAGGCTGCAGGAGCCGATGGCGTGCCGGGCGAGATCGCGAAGATGGTAGCGAGTCGCAGGAGCGAACTCGTGACAAGGGCGTTCAACGGCATCACCGAATCAGGAAGGATCCCAGACTGCTGGAAGACGGCCAGAGTAATACTGTTAAGGAAACCGGGAAAGGATCCCAGTCTCCCCAACGCGTACCGGCCGATAAGCATACTCCCAACCATGAGCAAGATCTGGGAAAAATGCTTTAAGAGGATCATCGAGAGATGCATCGGGACGGACCCGTTCCATCGGAGGCAATATGGCTTCAGAAAGAAGAGGAGCACAGTAGATGCCATCACGCAGGTGATGAAGTTTGCCAACATCTGCAAACAGAAGAAGGTAATATGCGTGATGATCACCCTGGATATTAGCAATGCCTTCAATTCGCTCAGCTGGAAGAGCATATACGAGGAATTTGACAAGAGGAAGCTGCCATGGAAGGTCAAAAGACTAATCGGCAGTTACCTATCCGGAAGGAGGATCATCGTGAGCAACCAGCACGGCACGGTGGAGCACGAGGTGGCGGCGGGAGTCCCGCAGGGATCCATCCTCGGACCATTCCTGTGGAACTTGGTATACGACCGGTTGCTCGAGAGACTCGACAACATGCCAATGGTCAGAGCAACCGCCTTCGCGGATGATCTGGCCATCACATGTTCCGTCGGGAGGAGCGAAGATGCCTCCGTCAAGGTCAACACGATGCTAAGGATCGCCAACGATTGGTGCATGAGTGTCGGGCTCACCCTGGCGAGGGAAAAGACGGAAGTTATGCTCATCACAAGCTTGCGAATGCCGAGAGTGGTGAAACTCAGGTTGGGCTCCTCGGACATCGAAACGGTCGATCGCATCAGGTATCTCGGAGTCGTCATCGACTCCAGTCGGAGGTTCGGTGCGCATATCGAGATGGTGTGTAACAGAGCCGACAAGTTAATAGGAGCCCTTAAGGGAATCCTACCCAACATCAATGGGCCGCCCAGCCTGGCTCGCAGGCTCTACTACAATGTGTGGGAGTCCATCGTAACCTACGGAGCACCGGTGTGGGCTAAAGCAGCGAATACCGATAGGAACAGGAAAAAGCTGAAACGAGCACAACGAACGGCCCTGTGCATAACAACGACGGCATACCGTACCGTCTCCCACGCGGCACTTTGTGTGTTCACCGGGAATCTCCCGATCTACATAAAGATAAAGATGCTCGGAGAGACCTACGAGAGAAACAAGAACCATGGGACCAGGATTGGCACGGATGACGGCTCCAAGCTGAAGGAGGAACTGGAGGCGATTCGCAAGAAGGCCCAAGAGGACTGGCAGAAGGAGTGGAACAACTACAAAAAAGAAAATATCACAAAGAAGCTAATACCGAGTGCGTGGCTATTTACCAAAAAGAAGATGGACATCGATCACCACACCATGCAGCTGCTAACCGGGCATGGGAGCTTCGGTGTCTACAGGAAAAGGATTGGCAGCGACAGCGACAGCAACTGCATCGACTGCGGAGACCCGAACGACGATGCAGAGCACGCCCTCTTCGCGTGCCCGAAGTGGACGGACAGAAGGATCGAGCTGGAGAACGCTCTGGGCGGGAAGATAGACGTGGGCAATCTGATCGCCACGGTGACCGCCAAGGACGAGAGCTGGAATAAATTCAGGCAATTCTGCAAGACCGTCATGTGTCACAGGAGGGTGACAGCGAGGGCCTGGGAAGAGGCAAGGAGGAGAACGAGCGAAACAACAACTACGCGGAGCAATGAGGGCAAGATCATGAAACAACGGCAAACCGTAGAAGGAGACCAGCCCAGTATTCTGAACTGGCTGAGAGGAAGACATGAGCAGTAACTGCCCGAAGAAGTAGATACAACGGGGCACGAATGGACAACTCTGATGACTGCCGACAGGTTTTACCGGGGTTGTCTGTCCCCTAAGCGGAGGAGGAAGGAGGAGGGGTTTTTAGTGGGTATGGCAACGGCATCCGACCGACTCCCACATAACCCAGTGATGCGGGTCACTGGGCATGCGTAATAGCATTTTCCCCTCCCCACGCAAAAAAAAAAAAATATATATAACACCTATTACGGGAAGATAAGGGAAATCTATTTTTCTCACGAACGACGCTTCCCGCTAACAACTTTCTCTCGTGAGGTCGCGTTGGCAAGTTACATAGCGTCTTTATGCTCGGTGGATATTCCACGTTTTAACAAAGAGTTAATTTAGTAATACTTGTACCGTAGATAAGCAAGTTGAGTACAACTTGGGGTTTCGAAGAAAGCACATTTTGCTATCCCGTTGACCGCGAATTCGTTATGGAACCTAAGATCATTGTCATTAGCTTCTCGAGTATCTAATTACCACGGTTACTTGTCAAATTTTTCAATAATCGTATTTGCGCTAGTAAATATCTTCTCTATTGTATAACAACAATATCTATACCAAATGAAGATTCGCGCCCCTAACCTTAATCATAATGTGAACTCAACATATAAATAATATTTTTATGGGTTATAAACGTTTGATTTCCTCTCTGTGCTTTCTTAAACGATTGTTAACGAATATCTTAAATTTGAGGGAAATATGAAATGACTGTTATCACGATATGCATGACTTCCTGTTGTAGCGGCTCTCGACAACAAACATTCCAACGGTTTCTGTCCCGTGGCTCGCTACACAAAGACTCTACCCTTCGAACAAGATGATTGCCAGATGTCGATAAATTCTCACCGAATATTTTTAGCTAGCCTAATGACCCGCTATAAATATTAGGATTTACTTAGCTAAGGCCCTCCAAAGGGACAAATAGTTTTTGTCTCAATAGTCCCTACACATACCATCCTCTACTGGAAAATACAGGAAATCTGCTTTTCCTCACGTACGACGCTCCTCGCTAGCAACTTTCTCTCAAGGGCGGTTAACATCCCTTTCCAACCACCAACTCAAAATTTAGCCAATTAACAGTGACGTCCATTTCACTCACTTTCTGAACTAACACTTTCCTTAACGAATCCGATGATTCCGTATCCTTAGACACACCCAAACACAGTTTTCCTAAGGAGCATCATCGCGACAAAAATTCAGTCAGTGGTGAGCCGCGAGACGAGTTGGAAGACGTCTATCTGAATTGATCGTCGATAATTGTCCATAATAGCGAATCCGAATTTCTCGACATCTGGTGCAATCGTCTCGACTTGAATCGCACCGCGAAAAGTATCGCGCCGAGCTTGAACTTGTAACTGCGAACCGATAATTGTATCGCGCTGTCGGCGCACGAGTGTATACCACGAACACAAACAAATAAATAATTATTATTGAACAACATCGAGTGATTCTTCTACACCTATCACGCACATCACCTCAACTTCTTAGGTACGATGCGTCACTGTAGTGGCTTTCGCGAATGTTATCTTATATTACGACGCACCACTATAGTGGCTCATTGTATTGACTCATTCGCTCACCGTTTGAACTAAATGATCTTTCTTATTTGTCTTGCTTCACACTTTTTTTTTTGTCTTCGCAATGTTTTATAACAGTTTTAACAGGCAGAATATATAGTCTTTCTTTTTGATCCGCCAGTGTCAGATATCAATTGTTGCTTTCCGTTAAAACAAATATACCATTATTAGATGTTCTTTTCAACATGCTGACCCATATCCTTATAATTTTTTAGAATCTTCAACTTCAAAATGTCGCTTCAAAATAGAAATCGAAGAGTAATTTGGAAAACACCATCGCGCTATGAGTGTGAAAATTGTGACGTGGTCTATATGTCGTCCCGTGCTTTAAAATATATTACACTCAATTATATTATTAATTATTAAACTAAATTATTAAAGATAACGTATATGCATTATATCTTTAAGAAAAATTATAATTTAATTATTGAGGTGGTATGTCGTGATAGGTGCGGAAGGAATACTCAGATGTTCAACAAGAAGTTTATTACTATTGACAATCAACAAGTCAACAATTTATACGATTCACACTTATGATTAACCATCGAGAGTTTACAATCGCGTATCTCGGCTTGTGTTTGCTTCGCTATGATGCTGAACCTTTCGCACTTCGCGGCCTGAAGCAGAATGACTCTTTTGTTCGAAACCAAACGGATTCTTTTTTTAGTTGCCCTTCGATATCCCTACTACACACGCGTTTATTAGATGTACCGCAGCGGTTGCCGCGCGTGCATTCTTCCAAACATTCGGCGGAAGAATCATAGGGATATTGATGGCACATTAGGCACGTCGGCCTTACGCTTTGAAGATATAGCGCTTTGTGTCGCGAAGCCGTTGGAAAGTTCCGTGCTCGTGTGCCGCCACATTATCAAAACTTCATTCCAATGTGCTTGTATAGAGAACAGCATTATCCGTCACACATTGCGGTTCTCTACCGTTTACTCGCAATTCGCGTCAAACTCTGTCAGAGAAACAACTCCACACGAAATTCAACCGTACCTAAGTGTTCAAGAGTATATGGTACAATAATTTATTCGACTTAAATATGTCTCAGCTAAAAATTTTCGTAATTGTTCGGAATCGTACCATTCTCGCCGACTTCAATAATCTTCTAATATGCTGGAAAAATCAACATTTTCAACAACATATACCTTTGCATGTAACCATCGCTCGGTTTCAGTTTCCGTGATATTCGCAAAAAATTATGCTATTATTGTTTTTGAGCGTTTGACAGCAGAGAATGCGACAGTGTTGTGTGCCGATCGCCGGCCGCTTATCTTTTGTTCATAAATTTCGGCCGAGCTTGAAGTCCCCGTGTACACGCATATACAATGAGCATATGCGACGTTGCAAAAAATGTCTGTTGTAACTTAGAATTGAGAGTGAACAGCATGAATGTAATGAGTTTGGGTTTCAGTTAGTTCTCTTAATCCGGCAGACGTAAGGCGGCCCGCAAAATAGTAACACTTGCGCGAAATAGAACTGGCAAAAGTGTTGTTCTTCCTTCTTGTATAAAAGCTCGGCTCCAACGAACATAACTAAGTATTTTGAAAATTCTTTAATGATGAAATACCTCTTAATTACTCTAATTACTTATATGAAAATACCTCATCTGAATTCTGAATGAGAGTTATTTTCTGCCTTACATTATCAAAACCTCTTTGTAATCAAGTAGTGTTTGAAACATATACGTCATTTTTATATTTTTTACAAAATATTATATTTACGTGTCTTTTTCTGACAATGTTATCCGAATCATTCATATCATTGAAAATCTGTTACCCTATGATATTTATATTGTTTTAATCATTCGAAGAAATCTAGTAACATGAGTCAGATACATGACAGACAATCAGACAAAGATCGTACGAAGAATGACATCCTCTAAAAACAGTCAAATCAAAATATGTGTACGTAAGAAAATTACTAAAAGACTGTTAGACAAAATCCGTGTTGAGTATGTCTGTACGAAATGATGTGACGACATGTCACTCATATGAAAGTATATCTCAACTATTCACTTGATGCCCATGTTTTACAGATATGTATATTCAACAATTTCAGCGAATTCTTTGACTAAATTTTATAATAATGATAAAATTATAATTTCCATAGGATTTTAATTAATCACAGGTTTATATGTTTTCAGCACATCAACGGATGCGCACGGTCACCAACTATTTTTTAGGTAACTTTTCCGTGGCTTTTTTTTACGGGGAAAAATCCTCTCGGACACCCTGCCCCCTTCTGGGTGGCGACAGGGTAGCGTCGGATTTAAACGGACTAAAACCCCACGGTGGTCTTTCTGACGTCTCGCAGAAGCGGCCCGAGTTCTGCTGCGAAACCCTGCCGGAGCACTTCCTCGTCTTCTCCCTATTTGTTGTTAAGGGGAGGTGTCCTTTTCTTGACTTGGGCCGCTAGGGGGAAAACCACAAACCCCCTGACGCCTCTACCCCGTACCGTCGTGCAGGGAGAGCCCAGACCCTCCTCGGCGTGACGGCTCCTTAAACGCACCTAGGGCGGCAGTGGTGGTGGTTCCGCAACCCTGCGGCGTGCAGGGTCCCTTGGGTATGACAGCTTGACAGGGTCCTGTCTCTTCTCCCTATCCCGCTCCGCTCGCTCCTTCACGCGCATAACTTGCTCGCAGTAGGAACGAACGGCGATGAACTCCTGGTGGCCCATCAACATCGCCCCGACGACAGCCTCGGAGGCCAATCTCTAGTCGATGGCGAGTCGCAAGATACGGCGCGTCATCAGGTCTTCGGCCCATACGGAAGCTCCATAGAGGATTCTGGACCGGACCACTCCCTCGTAGAGCCGGCGTACTACGACTACTGCTCCCCCGATGTTTGGCAGCAAACCGCATATGGTGTTGGCTGCGGCTGTCACCCTTGGAACCAGGATCTCGAAATGCGGCTTAAAGGTCCATCGGCTGTCGATGATGAAACCCAGGTAATTCATCTGGCGTCTCACCGGGACTCCTTCCCCGTTGATGTTCACGGACAGTCCAGGAGGAGGGGTTCCTCTACGGCAGTGGCCGAACCACATGGCCTCGGACTTGGCCGGCGACACGCTCAAACCGTGCCTCTGGATGGCACGCTACGCGCATGCCACGGCTGTTTCGATGATGTTCAAAGTCTCGTACCAGCAGCGTCCCCCGGCCAAGACCAAGGTGTCGTCGGCGTAACATACCATGCCCGTCCCCGGGGGCATCGTGCATCGAAGGGCCGAATCGTAGACGGTGATCCACAGAATGGGTCCCAGTACTGAGCCCTGTGAAACGCCACGCTCGACCGGCTTCCTCTCTTCTCCGTTCCTGCCGGTTACGCGAACCTCCTGTCGCTTAAATACGCTCGAATGGCCCGAACGAGATACGGCGGCACCTCCAGGTGTTCCAGGGCCTCCACTATCCTGTCTCAGGGGATGGCATTGAAGGCGTTCGCGACATCCAGAGAAACTGCCAACGCCACCCCGCCTCGGGAAACCATGTCTTCCGCCACGGACCTCACTCGCCTAACCGCGTCCACCATCGACTGACCTCGGCCAAAGCCATACTGACTGTCGTGCCATCCAGGCACTCGCTCTGACATGTGGGCCTCCAGGCGGGTGGCTATTATCCTCTCGAACAGCTTGCCTATCTCGTCCAGATGGCACACCGGTCTGTAGCGGACGGTGAGTCCAACGGGCGACACTCTTTCTTCAGCAGGACCAGTCTTGCCATTCGCCATATCCGGGGGTAAACACCCTCCCTCAGGCATCTGGTGAACAGGTGTCGCAGGCGGGGAGCCAAGGTGGTCATTGACTCCGCCCATACCCGGCCTGGAATTCCATCCGGACCCGGTGCCACGTCGCGGGAGGCCATCCTCTTTGTCGCATCGAGGAGCTCTTCCTGCGTCACTCGCAGCCCCTAGCTCCATTCCGTCGTCCCGCCGGAGGGGGAGGATAGCCCTGTCTGCCTAGCGTCGTTGTCTCGCCGTGGGAACAGAGTCCCGATGACTTTGGCGAGCAACGCGGGATCCATGCTCGCGGTCAGTGCGGGAGCACGAGGTCGTAGCTCCTTCATCACCAGACGGCAAGGCCGCCACCACGGATCAGATTCGACCGACTCTATCAGCTCCGTCCAGGACCGGGCTTTCGCGATCTTGATCTTCCGCTGCAGGGTGCGCCTAGTTTCTCTGTACGCCTCGTAGAACCGGGAGATCTCTTCTTCGTAGCGTGTCCGCCTACGACGACTAGCCTTCTGCGGGCCCGAACGCACCTCGCTCGGGTTTCCGCGATCTTGGGAGTTCACCAGTATACGCATTGGTCGCGTCTATAGCCGGGAACGGAGCGTGGCATCGAGGAATCACACGCCGCGCTCATGTCCCTTCGGAGACTTTCTGCTTCCTCGTCGACGCTTCCCGACGTTCTTCGTGCGTCCCAGCTCCAGGCGGAGACGGAGACTGCCGCCTGGAGCATCTCCCTGTCCCTCTCCTTGAGACGCCACCTTGGTGGTGGGCGGAAACGGTTCGCTCCTCGGGGACTGCTGGCCTGTGTAGCGGCAGACGTTGTCTCGTCGTCGGCCACCTCCATCAGTATATAGAGGTGGTCGGACAGAGTCTCGTCCCCTTCGGCCACTCTCCAATTGGAAATTCTCCTGTAGGCCTCGGAGGTAGCCCATGTGACGTCGATCACGGAGGATCCTCTCCACGTCACAGATGTGCTCTCCGAGCCCCTGATCACCAGTAGGAGCCCGAGTCCTGCAGCCCAATCGGATAAACTTCTCCCACGAGCGTCCGACCTGGCATTTCCCCACTACGAGAAGTGGGCGTTGAAATCCCCCGAGGACGAGCATTTGACAGGGCAGGCATCTTTTGACGCATTCGCCAACCCCGTCCAGGAAGTCCTCGAACGCGATCAAGTCGCTGTTGGGAGAAACGTAAACGCCCACCACCGCCATTCCATCCCACTCGACCGCGACATAGCCGTTGCCACGGTCGAGCAAAACGCCGGAGGCGCTCAACACTGTTGTCCAGGTTATGGCTGCCAATCCATCCAGATCCCTGACCCAGTTGAGCGCGTCATTGACGCGATGCAGCTCAGCCACCACCGCGAGGGAGACCTCGCTCTCCCGGATAGTCTGGAAGAGCAGGTCTTGCGCCCGTCTCTACCTTCCCAGGTTACTCTGGAGGAGCCTCTTGAATTCATTGGGCCAACTCCATGGCCTCCTCCCGGTCATCTACAGCTGCTTCGGTGGTGCTGCCTTGCGTTTTTGCCGCCGCTGCCGGCTCGCGGGCGGGTCGTTTCCTCTTGGTTTTCGAGGGTGGGAGGCACATGCCACCCCACCCATCCTGTGGTTGGCGGGGGTCCCGAGCGACTCGCACAGGGGGCACTTGTGTGCCGAGGCAGGACAGCCTCTGGCACGATGTCCGCTTTCGCCGCACCTGTACCACAGGTGTCCTCGGTCCACGGCGGACACACACGTAGCCCGTACGTGTCCCAGTTCCAGACACTTGAAGCATTGCAAGGGCCACCTCGGGATGGCTATGACCCTCGCGGTGGACTAGCTCAGGATAACTTTGCCTGCCTGGGCTGGTTTCCGTGCTCCAGCTACGGGGCACCTGATCCAGGCTGACCTGAGGCCACCACTGGAGTGCCGATCTCTCCGACCTGCACCTCCGCGCCTTCGCATCCTGCGGCCTGGGCCAGTGCTTGCCGCAGTTCCTCCTTGTTTATCGAGATATCTATCCCGGCAACTCTCAGCTCCGCCGTCCTCGTTGAAACCGCCACTCTCGCCGTGGCCGGGTCTAGCATCTTGGCCAAGCGCGTCGCAAGCCGTGACGCTTTCTCCCTGTCTCGATCTCCAGGGACCGTTATCACGATAGCACCTGTCATCGCCTTCCTCATGTTCAGCGACTCGACGCCGATCTCGACAAAGGGGATGCTCTGCCTAGCCGTGTTTATTACATCGGCGTAGGACATCCTTGACCCTTCGTTCAGAGTTACCGTCACCGCAGATGTTCGCGGTGTACGAGGCATCTGCGCTGGTCCTTTCTTCGGTGCGACGATGTTCGATTTAGGCGCGCCTGTCATCCTCGTTAGGGATTTCTGGCCTCTCGCCAGTGGAGTCGCAGTGGCCCCTTTCTTAGTCGCTTCTCCGGCGGTTGTCCTCCTCTTGTTTTTCTTTCTCCGGAAGCTTCTGGACTCCACCACCTTCCATTCCCCATTCTTTTGCTCCCTCGGGAGCGATGTCGTCTGGGTGATACGCCGGGTGGCTGAGTGGCTCATTCCTCTTCGCGCTTCAAGGCTGTGATGTCGGCCCCTGAAGCGCTCCTCGATCGCCCTTATTATGGAGCGTCCGATCTCTTCGACCCTCCTCTCCAGGGCTGCGAGTCGCGCACTGCCGCTCCTACCTTCTCGTGCGGTGCGTTCAGGCTCGGACGTCAGGCCACTGCATCACGGACACTCGTGGGCGCAAGCGGTCATTTTCGCTAGCTCTTTGCGAAGGGTCGCGTTTTCTTCCTCCAGCATGGACAGCCTGGCCTCCACCAGCTTCGCAGCTCCGGTGTTGCTGTGTGTTGGCCCCGCCTTTTTCAGCGTTTCATTCAGCCACGCGGCAGTTATGTAACTCGCCGCGTCCTTTAACGCTTTAATGTACGTCCCTTTGAGGTTTGACGATTTCGTCGCAACCAACATCAATTGCGAGACGTGCCTCGTTAGTTCGGCGCTGACGTCCGCCGCTGAGTTCGTCCTTATTTGCCTCTTCAGTTCTTCGGAAACTTCCGGGACTGTAGTCGACGTAATCTTCCTCTTCTTTCCCCTGGAATCCGTCGATGCCACTGACGAGCGCGACGGTGATGATCGGTGGTGTGACATCAGCTACCATGGCCGGAGCGAGAAACAAACTCTCCGACCTCTCCGAAGTTTTGCGGGCATTCCTCGTAGCTTTCCTTGGAGGCTATCTAACCTCCTCCGCTACCTCCATGATTTGTGTTACAACCTCGCCAGGCGCATAAACACATCCGGGGGCCTGGCAGTCTACCCCCGAACGGCCGTGGTCGTAAAATGACGACGCAGTGGGGCTCACTTGAGTACACGCAACTGCGTCGGTATTGGAGTCGCCCTCCCCTACTCTGTAAACGTGTTTCCTGTCCATTTGTAAATCCATAGTAGTTTCTTCTTTCTTAATCTCCGGGTTGTCAACGTAGATACCCGTCCTGGTGCCGCACACTCTTTCGCACCCTGCCCCGGTCAAAGGGTCAATAACGAATCCGCGGTCATTGGGATGCCGAACTTTAGTCTTCGTGAGTGTCTAAGTTGTACTCAATGTTAATGCATGGAGCAATCACAACATATAAGAATGACATTTTAATCGTTGATGAGATCGTACAAGAGAGCGAGTCTGCGTCACGGTGACGCTGTCGAGGAGAACTATGATGGGTGTGTCTAAGGGCACGAGATTATCGGATTCGCAGAGAGAAGTCTTCGTTCGAAGGGTGAGGGAAATTGACGTTACCGTTAATTGATCAATTTCCATATTGGTGGTTTGAAAAAGATGCTAGCCGCCCCTGGGGGCAAGTTGCTAGCGGGAAGCGTCATTCGTGGAAGGATAGATTTTTCTTATCTTCCCGTAGTTGGGGCACAGGCTATTTGTCTATTTGAAAGACTTTGTATAATTGAAACTTAATATTCGTAGCGGGTCCTCGCCCAGCTAAACATATACTGTGAAGATGCGTTGACATCTGGCAATCATCTTACCCGAAGGACTAAGTCTGTGTGTGGCGAGCCACAGGACAAAAACCGTTGAAATGTCAAGTGTCATGCACCGTCCCAACTATTTCTTTTAAGGAGAGCTATACAGTTACTTCCTGCCTTTGTTAGACAAAACGTTCATCCCTTGACCTCAGTTACGTTCGGCGACCAGTTGTCGCCTCGAGCCCGAGCTCACTATCAGAAATCTCAAATAAATACAGTCAGATCGAATGAAAACAATTTCTTCATACGGCTATGGTGGAATCTAGATTACAGTACTAAGGGATCTTCCCAAAGTTCCAAAGGGAAGGATCCGGTGTTCTTTCATCTCCGACATATATATATTTCCGGTGAACCTTAGGATTAGGGGTAGAGGTGTTCGATGAATCTTCGTTGGAGTTAGCCATTCGTGCGGTGTAACAATGATAGAGTTTATTGACACAAGTTAGAGGTATTACAGCGTCGGTAGTTAATCACAATGTTTAGATACTCGCGGTACTGTGACAGTGGTCTCAAGTCCGATAACGAATCCGCGGTCAACGGGATGCCGAACATTTATACTTCGTGAGTGTCTAAGTTATACTCTGGGTTGCCGCAAGCACTACGTGTGTGAGAATTACTTGGATCGTCGTTAAGGTCGTACGGAAGAGTGGCTCTCTATCACGGTGACGCTGTCGAGGAAAACTATGATGGGTGTGTCTAAGGGCACGAGATCATCGGATTCATGAAGAAAAGTCTTCGTTCGGAAAGTGAGGGAAATTGACGTTACTGTTAATTTGTCAATTTCCATGTTGGTGGTTAGAGAAGGGTACTAGCCGCCCTTAAGAGAATGTTGCTAGCGGGAGGCGTCGTTCGTAAGAAAAATAGATTTCTCCTATTTTTCCGTAGTTGGAACGAGGACTGTTTGTCGGTTTGAAGGACTTTAGTTAAATAAATCATAAGATTTATAGCGGGTTCTCGGGCTAGCTGAACATGTACTGTGGTGACGAGTCGATATCTGGTAATAGTCGTACTCGAAAAATAGAGTCTGCGTGTAGCGAGCCACGGGACAGAAATCATTGAAATGATTACCGTCGTGCCCCGTCCCAAGTATTTCTTTTAAGGAGAGCTATAGAGTTACTTCATGCCCTTGTTAGACAAAACGTTCATCCCTTGATCGCGGCTACGTTCGGCGACTGGTTGTCGCTTCGAGCCCGAGCTCACTATCATAAACCTCAAATAAATACAGTCAGATCGAATGACAACAATTTCTTAATGCGGCTATGGTGGAATCTAGATTACAGTACTAAGAGATCTTCCCAAAGTTCCAAAGGGAAGGTTCTGGTGTTCTTTCATCTCCGACATATATATATATATATATATATATATATATATATATATATATATATATATATATGTCTATATATATGTATATCGTGCGACAGCAACCATTACAAACTATTGCGACTTGAAAATATGAAATTTTAGAAATAAATTCTGTCATTAACCAATCAAATTAGAATAACCTATTATAAACTATTGTGACTCTGAATATTCGAAATTTCGAAAGATAAATCCCGTCAGAAGCCAATCGAATTAAAATAAACTTTTGAGGTAGAAAATACTTATCTAGAAATATAATAAGATCAAAGCGAATAAAAACTTACGAAATGAGTATACATATATAAACATATAACCACCATTATAATCCAGTATATTTGAATAAAACTACTATAAATCTTGTATATCAAAATCGAATATTTATTCCCACCAATTCTAATCCTCTCCCGCGCTAGTATTCCTGCACATAGCAGGTTTGCCAAAACGAGGAAATTACTTGCCAGTTGCATTAAACGCTAGTTAACGCTACCCAAATGTATTTAATTTATCGATAGAACTATGAAGAAAATACGACTGTTCGAGATCTCCGAAAAGGTAAGTAATAATAAAATATCTAATTGCAACAGTCCTTAGACTGCTTTTGATGGCAGCAACTACCATATCGATCGGAATTTTCAAATATAGATTTCAAATATTCAAATAGTATCGTTTAAATAAATAAATAAATTTAAAAAAGCGGTAAATTCGTTGAGATTTGATTTCGAATAGTTTTTCAAATTTTCGATTTAAACGACGAAAACGTAAAACTATATAACGTTATACGTTATAACGTAATACTATATAACCTTATATGTTATTACGTAATACTACAAAACGTCATACATTGTAGCACAATATTATATAACGTTATACCTTATACTGTAATGCTATATATCGTTATTCGTTATTGCGTAATACTAACGTTATACATTATAACGGAATACTAGAGAACGTCATCGGAATTCGTTCGGAATATCGATCGGAATTTTCAAATATAGATTTCAAATATTCAAATAGTATAGTTCAAATAAATAAATAAATTTAAAAAAGCGCTAAATTCGTCGAGATTATATTTCTAATATTTTTTTAAATTTTCGATTTAATTGACGAAAACGTAACAGAATATAGAAGAATAAAATTTTCGATGGCAGCGGTGGGATTCGTTCCACGGAGGATTAAAATTGGTACAAGCAGTGAGATACGCTCCACATAGGATTAAAGTTTTTACAATTATTGACAGAAAATATATATATATGTATATATATAAGAAAACATGGCTGTTGCACGAGACCCACTGAATGAGGACGCGATCGCGGCGTTGTCAGAAAAATTCTGAGCGTGGGGTGAGAATTTTCGCGTACTAAAGAGAGTGGAAGAAGATCTGCGTATAAGTAGGAAATCGAGAGAAACCGCAATTCCAACATCAACGCCAATAATTCCGCGAGAAATAAAGTTGATTGATAGTATTTCCCAACCAATTAAATTAAAAGATACGATCCAGTCAGTGCCAGTGTTCGATGGCCATCGACCGTCGGTATTTCAATTTTTAAGGGCGTGCGAACGAACCCGAAAGATGGTGCCAAGAGATCAAGAACCTCACTTAGTGAACTTATTCATGAATAAACTTCTCGGACATGCGATTCTTGCCGTAGAAGACAGTGTAGTGTTGACCTTGAGTGACTTCGGAAATAGGTTAAAAAATATGTTCGGTCCGGGAAAAACAGTTATCGAATATAAAGGAGAATTAGCAGCGGTGTGTCAAAGACCGGGAGAAGATATATTAGACTGCGTAGACCGCGTTAGAAATCTCAGGCTAGCAATAATGGACGGGGAAAGATGTGAATTCGGTACCGTACCAGCAGATGTTCAAGATACTATAGATTGGGATACGAGAGAAGCCTTCGTTAGGGGACTCCCGAACGAAGTATTTGTGCGAGTAAAATTAGCCGGGTATCAATCTTTAGAAGATTCGCACCGCCGACGCAGAATCGTCCGAGCGTTCCAAGACTGTTGAAGTGGTCACCACTTCTAGGAAAACTCCACATCTTGTCTTTTTAGCTTTCTCAAGCGCTGAAGCCATCGACAGCATATTGACAAAAGAATAGCAGGGAGGCAGACCATAAACAGTAGACAGGCGACGTTGGCTTCGGGGTTTTCAGTTATAAGGTAACACTGCTAGCGTGCGGATCTGGACCAGCTCAAATTGTATTCCTGTATTTCACTATTAAATCAAATATATATTTTGTATCTTACACTTTATCCACGCGTTTTTCTCTCTTTATATACCGAATAACCTCAACAAAGACAAAACCTTATAATATGTAACTATTGCAAGAAGCCAGGATATTTAGTAAGACACTGTTATAAATTTAAAGCAAGAGTAGATGCTGGGATAACTGTGTCTTACGCGTTGGGGAAGTCGGGAAACCAGACGAATCCTTCGAGGGGAGAGGGCGAACCTCGAAGGAGCAACGCTATAAATCGCTCAAGGGTATAAACTACAACGTGAAGACCGGCACCGACGGCAGGCAACCGAACGCAACAAACGACTCCCGCAAAACCGACGCCAAAACCGACAAACACTCCGGTAAAGCCATCGTCCAATCGCGTTCAAGGACAATCAAGAAATCTGGAGAATCAAGAACCGACGAAGAAAGAAAACCACGAGGAAGCAAACAAGAATCACCAAGTGTCGGACTCAGATTCGGACGACGATCTCTCCAGATTATTTCAATAAAAATAAACGAAACTCCACGTACTCTTACCGCGAGAATAGTCTCCCCAGATTTAAAAACTAAGACAAATTTGCTATTAGACTCTGGATCAGAAATCAATATCATCAAGAAACTTGCCTTACCCGATTCAGCGATCATGAACGAGCAAGAAAAAATTGAAGTTCGAGGAATTACGGTAACGAGCCTGGTCACTCTAGGGCAGACAATAATACAGGTTGCGGGCCATCCAGTTACTTTTCATGTAGTTGATGATTCCTTACTGATCGATCAAGACGGAATCTTAGGATCTGAATTTTTTGCAGGATGCAGAGCTCGTTCGAATTATGGCAAAAACATATTAAGTGGAGAAATATTTATATTCCATTCGATACAAGAGAAAAGATAATTGTGCCGAAACGAAGTTCGGTACCCTGTACTATAAATATTGCAAATCCGGAGGCAAATGAGAGATTCATCCCCGAAATCAAACCGATTAAGGGCGTCTATTTCGGAAACGCGGTTGTGGAACCTACGATAAGGGACGGGGTTATCTAAAAGTAATTAATGCCACATCAAGGGATTACGAATTTACCGTACATACAATGGTAATTAAAAAAATTACAATCCCCACTTCGCTCTCTCATACTACGTGCAACGTTATTTCAGTATCTAAAGAAACTAGGTGCGACAAAATAGTGGAATTGTTGCGACTGGAACATTGATACGAAGAAGAAAGGAGGAACGTTGAAGCACTGATACAGAAAAATCAAGACAGATTTCATCTTCCAGGCGAGACGCTGACAGGAACAGATATCTTACAGCATGAAATTATTACTACAGACGAGATATTGATTAATGTTAAACAGTACCGGTACCCGCCCGTACATCGAGAAGAAATAAATCGTCAAAATCAAGAATTACTAGAAACGGACGTTGTGGAACCATCGACGTCTCCGTACAACTCTCCGTTATGGATCGTACTGAAGAAGCCGGATTCCCAAGGTAATAAACGATGGAGATTGATTATCGATTATAGGAAGTTAAACGACAAAACGATAGGCGATGCTTATCCGCTGTCTAACATTACCGAAATATTGGACCAGTTGGGAAGTGCAAAGTATTTCTCCACGTTCGACTTAGCATCTGGATTCCATCAGATCCGTCAGATCCGTGTCCACAAAACAGCATTCTTAACGCCGTACGGCCAAACGAATGCCTTTTGGACTGAAAAACGTACCAGCAACGTTCCAACGGTCGATGAATTCCATATTATCAGAATTGCAAGGAATAGAATTGTTTGTTTACTAAGACGATACAGTGATTTATTTCATATCCCTTCGTGAACATGAAATTAAATTCAACCAACTTATAGACAGACTACGGAAAGCTAAATTGCAATTGCAACCAGACAAGTGTGAATTCCTATGATATGAAGTGAAATATTTGGGACATATGATCAGTGAAAATGGAGTTAAACCAGACCCGAAGAAACTCGAGTGAGTTTTAAATTTTCAATGGCCAAAGAAACCGAAGAATGTTAAACAATTTCCGGGACTAGCTGGATATTACCAAAGATTCATACCTAATTTCTCCTAAGTTACGAAACCATTGACACAATTACTAAAAAAGGACGTTGCATTCAAGTGGACGGAAAGTCAAGAAGACGCATTCAACGCCTTGAAAACGGCACTTACAACAGAACCCATCCTGCAATATCCAGACTTTTCTCAACCGTTCAATCTCACGACAGACGCATCCGGATACGCCATGGGCGGCGTACTAAGTCAAGGACCAATCAGAAAGGACTGCATACGCCTCGAGATTGCTAAACCCCGCAGAACAAAGCTACTTCACGATAGAAAAAGAATGTCTAGCAATAGTTTACAGCGCAATGCACTTCCGACCGTATTTATATGGAAAAAGATTTACTATTATAACCTGTTGAAGTGGTCACCACTTCTAGGAAATCTCCACATTTGGTCTTTTTAGCTTTCTCAAGCGCTGAAGCCATCGACAAAAGAATAGCAGGGAGGCAGACCATAAACAGTAAACAGGCGGCGACGTTGGCTTCGGGGTTTTCAGTTATAAGGTAACGCTGCTAGCGTGCGGATCTGGACCAGCTCAAATTGTATTCCTGTATTTCACTATTAAATCAAATATGTATATTTTGTATCTTACACTTTATCCACGCGTTTTTCTCTCTTTATATACTGAATAACCTCAACATAACCGATTATAAACCTTTGGTGTGGATGTATTCTGTAAAAGATTCTACCTCAAGTAGCTAGAAGTGAAAATTAAAGTTGTCGGATTTTGAATTTGACATTCGATATAAAGAAGCCAGAGCAAACGCTAATGCGGACGCATTATCTAGAAATCCCCTGGAGGTATGTTTACCAATCAGGAAACGAGAAGAAAATTCACCGGTTCGTTGTCCACTCCTAAAAAGATTTAAATTAAACACGTCAACCGAGGATTCTCCCATATTTGAAGCTAAGCCTCGCCTCCCTTAATCCCATGATCCAGGAAATCAGAGAAGAGCAGTCATTCGAGAATACCTTCCTACACAAGAGTTGCCAGGACAACGGGAAGAAAGGACCAAGCCCACAGTACGTACAGAATTGAAGATCTCAGAAACAAGAGATTCGATAGTGAATGTAAACGACCATAAAATGATTTTTATCGATACAAAAGGAAATCCGGTGGACAGAGGAGCCTCAGAAATAAAGGAAGCAAGGAAACTACCGCATTATGAGTTTATTATACTACCGCATTATAAAGTTTGAAAGAGCAAGATTATATCAAGACTCGGGAAAACAAATAATATCTTTACCCGTGAAAGAAAACAGAAACGTTCCAATAACAACGGAAAATTTGTTGAACTCGTTAAAGTACTTGCTGGACGTGGTAAACGAAAAGCTATTTACATCCTTCAGCATCAATAAAGGAAATTTAGATGAGCTACCACGACGACACATAATCAAGAAATTGAAGGAAGTATTCCTAGCAAAAACAATACACATTACCATTTGCACCGGGGAAGTAACCACCCCACTAGTGGAAGCGCGAACTAAGGTGTAACGAAAACCTACCAAAGAATACGACATTATTATTGGGAAAACATGAAAAAAGAAATCCAGGAGTACGTAAGAATGCCAATGTAAAGAATGCCAAGTGAAGAAGTTAATTAGAAAAAAACGAAGCAATCAATGGTACTCACTGATACAACGGGCAAAGCTATCGACAAAATCAGTATGCATATCATCGGTCCATTACCAAAGACACAAAGGGAAAACAAATATATATTAACGATTCAAGATTTATTAACGAAGTACTCGCTCGGGATTCCGATCAATGGAATCACTTCGGTCGAAATAGCAGACGTTTTTATTAAACAATTCATTTGTCGATTCGGTTCACCAAGAGCGATCTTGACCGATCAGGGAACGAACTTTACATCTTCCTTAATAACGAAGGTAGCAAAAAGATTTCGGATAAAAAGATACACCATGATAGCATATCATCCATGAAGCAACGGTTCTATCGAAAGCCCGCACCATGTGTTAACGGAATATCTCAAGTTATATATCGAAAATTCCAGACGAATGGGTGGAATTAGCAATGTTTTCTTATAATACCTCTGTACACGAAGGAACATGCACAGAATTAGTCTTTGGGCACTTGGCCAGAGAACCCACTAGTGAAATAATAATCAAAGAAGACATGGAACAAACATACTCAGAATACCTCAGAGATCTGTTCGATAAAATCAACACTGTGCAGCAAATGGCAAGAGAAAATTTGGTGAAATTCAAGTTAAAATCAAAAGAATACTACGATAGACGAATCAACCCGCAAAATTTCAAAATAGAAGACCTAGTATATATATTAAAGGAACCTAGAGGAGGAAAATATTCCGATCAATATTCAGGACCGCATAAAGTGTTAGAAATTTTAGAAAATCAAAACGTCATGATTGAAGTGAAAGGGATTCCGCGAACAGTGCACTTAAACAAGTTAAAACTAGCGTATAACCGGAATAAACAATAAACCAAACGATTTAAAAAGGCAACGCAGTGCAGTAAGGTATAGTGTAGTGCTGCTTGTCGAATAATGCGGATAGTGGAAACCTAAAAGAAAAAGGGAAAATTACTATGTGTGTTTTAATCATTATTCAAATATAAAACGTGTTAATTCAATAAAATGATTAAAAACAGTAAAAGTGAACGGTACCTTGTGAACAATTAATCATTGTAAAAGGAAGTGTATATGCAAAGACAGGTCATAAGTCCACATTCGTAGAACATAACATACGACAACCGGCTGAAACAAATGTATAAATTAACCTCAATTGTCTTGATACAAAATATAATACTACTATGATACAATATATAATACTACTAACACTACTAGTAACAATATTGTGGTTAAACCAAAGGGAGTGTGACACTGCTTGTCGAATAGTGCAGATAGTGGAAACCTAAAAAACAAAAGGAAGATTACTATTTGTGTTCTAACCACAATTTAAATGTAAAACGTGTTAATTCAATAAAATAATTAAAGGCAGTGAAATTGAAGCGTACCTAGTGCGCGATTAATCATCGTAGAAGGAAGTGTACATGCAGGAATTCCGCAGAGACAAATTATGGATCCCTCCGTAGAACATAGTATATGATTGTGAGCTGAAATGAATGGAAAAACTAACCTCAATTGCCTTGACATATATGAGAGAAAATAATATTATTAAAAATTTACAACAATATTACAATTAAACTAAAAGATGCACGATAACAGTCTGTTGAGAATTGTGGGTCTTGATGGCCGAAATATTGTTATGGAAACATTAAATTTACACTTGGCATTAATATTAACGTAGACACATATTTATTTTATAAACGATTTCTAGAATATTCATCGATACACACTTGCACGCGTCTCAGCACTTTCTTCCATACCCGACCTTTTATCGACTGTTAACCGGCTGAACTGTTTACATTCGTCTGTTTTTCAGTCGTCGCGCACACACATATCTCCACACTCTGATATCTACATACAAATATCTCTACTACGCATTTAACATAGTCCAGCACAAAAATTATGCATATCTCAATACACCTCTTAAATTTTGTGCTGCATATTCATTTCCTTTTATGAAAATTAAACCATTTTTAAAAGTAATCTAAAATTTTCAAATTTCTTTCTCCCTAGAGCCTTCGTTAAAATATCAGCTACATTGTTTTCTGAATCTACTTTTATAATGTCAATCTCTTTATTTTCGTAACTTTCATTTACAAAATGGAAATGAACTTCAATGTACTTAGAATCTTTTGTCAAGTTTTCAAATTTTGATATCGCTATCGCTCCAGAATTATCTTCGTAATTTTTTATTGGTCCCTCGATCATTATTTTGAAATTTTTCAATAATTTCTGTACAAATTATATTCCACTCACTGCTTCTGACAAAGCTACATACTCGGCGGCTGTTGATGATTTTGTCACGCTGTTTTGCTTTCTCGATTTCCAGTAAATTGCGTTTCCGAAAAATCTTATGATAAACCCCGTAGTGGATTTTCTATCTATTTTATCTCCAGCCCAATCAGCGTCAACAAAACAATCAATGACTTCAGCGTTCAAATTTCTTTTATAAGTCAATCTTAATTTTCTGGTTAAATATAAGTGTTTCAAAATTCACAATGCATATTTATAATGGGTCCCGTCGTAACTGTTTTGAAATCGACTTAAATAGTTTACACTATAGCTAACGTCTAATCTTGTTCCAGTATTAATATATCATAAAGCTCTTATGAGGTTTCTATATCTTATATCGTCTGAAGCTGATTGTGCGAATTCTAAATTTAAGTTTTATTCCATTGGTGTAAAATATAGTTTACTATTTTCTATATTATATCGTTTCGCTAATGACTCTATATAACTATTTTGATCTAATTTTATCTCACATTTCTTATGATCGTATTCAATGTTTATTCCTAAGTAAGTCTTTCCTTCACCTAAATCCTTCATCGCAAATTTGTTTGACAATTTATTTTTAATTTCATCGATTTTTCTTTTGTTTTTTCCACATATTAATAAGTCATCTATTAATAGAATTAAGTATACAACATCATCTCATACTTCATATACAGACAATAATCACTCTCACTTCTTTGAAAACCTAAATTTTTTATATACTCGTCGAAACATTCATACCAAACTCTTGAATTTCACGCAATCCATATAACGCCTTTGATAGTTTACATACTTTCCCGCTTTTATCGTCGTAACCCACAGGTTGTTTTACAAATACTTCCGATTTTATAGTTCCGTTTAGGAATGCTGTTTCTACATCCATTTGCATAATCATCAAACCATATTGACAACAATAAGATAGTAATAACTTCAGTAATAACTTCAGCGTTTGCATTTTTGCCACTGGAGAGTATAAATCTTCCAGTACTTTCTTTTGTTGGAAGCCTCGAACTAGTCGCGCTTTCTTACGATTATCAGATTTATTCGAATATACCCATTTCAAATCTAATACCTTTTTATCTTTTGGTTTCTCTACTAATTGCCAGGTTTTATTTTTGACTAAACTATTCATTTCTTGATCCATTGCTTCTTCGCATGATCTGCTGTCATCTCCACTTAAAGCTTCTTCATAGGTTTGAGGACTATCTCCGTTAACTACATTCACATAAATGAAATATGAGCTCGTTTAGTCATATCTTTGAGATTTCTTTGTTTCCCGTCCTGACCTTCTCAAATTATTTTCTATGTCCTCAAGTTTTTCTTCTGATTCTTAAATTTCTTAAACTTAAATTTCTCTCCTTTTTTATTACAACCTGCTCGACCTTTTCGTCACTTGTTTCACTTGTTTCACAAGATCCTATATCCAACGATTTCATAACCTAAAAGTATTCCATAGTATTGTCCCATTTCGAATTTCTTTTAATTTCAGGTATTCTTACGAAAACTCTACTTCAGTACAATCTTAAATTATTTATATTCGGTTTCCTTCTTAACAATATTTCGATTGGTGTTTTATTTTCATATGTTTTCATAATGGTTTTATTTTTTAAGTACGTCGCGGTTCTAGCTATTTCCGGCCAATATTTGATATTTAGTTTTGAATCATGTAATAAGCATCTAGCGGAATTCATGATTGTTCTATTGTAGGGCCCAGCTGTTCCATTTAACTCATGAACATAAGGTGGGCATGGTTCTAGGAGAATTCTCTTTTCCCTAATTAGATTGTACATGTTTTTGTTCATATATTCTTTTCATTATCGCATCTTAGTCTCTTTATCTTCTTACCAGTAAGATTTTCAACTTTGTTTATATAATCAAGGAAACAATAGTAAACCTCTTTCGATTTCAAAGTATAAATCAATGCACACTTACTGTAATCGTCTATAAATGTTAAGAAATATTTATTAGGTCATCCCATAAGTTCGTTCCGTTTTTCGAGCGGTTATATATGTTAAGATTGTTTATATACCTTTCAGTTTCATGAAAAAATGTAATCCCCCTCTCGTTGTACAACTTCTTCCCATTTTTCAAGTGCATTGGTCCCCTATCGCCGTATGTTTATAAATCGACACATGAAATGTATACACAAAAGTCGGCACGAACTTATGGGATGACCTAATAGATCCATCAAACCCGGTATTTTTATGAGGTCCATTTAAATCAGTATGCACTGATTCTAAAATTTCGCGTGCTCTACTACGATTATTCTGGAAGGGTACACTGTGCATTTTATTTTGGATACATGTACCACATTTTAATTGTACTTGCTAAAATTTTTCTGGTATTCCCTCAACTAATTTTTTCTTACACATCGTATTTAAATAATTAAAGTTTACATGTCCTAGGATCCTGTGAAATTTTTCCTTATTCGTCATTTTTTCTACATTTTTAGCGTGAGATTCTTGCCTTTCAATGTAACTACTTATTTTATATAAACCATGATCTTTAAATGCGATCGCTATCAACTTTCTGTATTTATTATAGATCTTTGAAGTATTTCCTGCTGAGACTATCTTATTTTTATTCGTTACTCTCGCATAGCTAACCAAGTTATTATCCATTTCTTTCACGTAAAATACATCGGACATTATAATTTTAACCCTTCTTTTGTTTACTTCAAAGTAAGTTAAAATTTTTCCAACTTTTGTTCCTTTTAAAGTTCTACCGTCTCCTACTCTTACATTTATCGGATTTTTTAAGTTTTCGTATTCAATAAAATAAGCCGACTCCTGCTCGGGCAGCAAAGGAGGACGGACGTGTTTAGACGGTCGTGCTCTCCAAGTATAAGTGAATAGGGAAAAAGTGCTTCAAAGTAATAGTGCTGCAAAGTGATAATGAGAAGGAAATAAAAGAGCAATGCAGATACCAACAATAAACATAGCAACAAAGGGAGAAACATATAAAAAACAAACAAATTAACATGGTTACAGAAGAAACAAAAGAGCAGCGGGGACAGGAAGAGAGCAATCCAGGTTATGAAAGATACTATCAGGACGAAAGCTGGAAACTAGCGAAGGCTGGCAAAAAACGCAAAACAACTCTAGACATAAGTGCCGTAGGAAACCCAGTTACAGAAAAGCAACGATGGCTGCAAGAATTACCATTAAGCAACTCCTTCAGCTCACTAAAAGAAGAAACAGACGCTGAGCCCACAAATAAAACCACAATTCAAACAAATCATATTACAAAACCACCACCAATTTTTGTTGAGACCCAAATAATAGACCCGCTCATCGATCTACTAAATAATTTAGACGAGAAAAACAACTACACAATAAAGCAAACAAAACTGGAACAAGTAAAAATTCAAACAAACACCCCAGAAACATATAGGAAAGTTATAAAAGCATTAAAAGAAAAAAATGCTATTTACCACACGTATCAGCTAAAAACTGAAAGGAGCTATAAAATCGTCATAAGAGGATTGCATCCTAAAACGAACATACATAAACTAAGCGATGAGTTAGCAAAAATTGGTCATCAAACAAGAACAATAAACAATATAACAAGATTCGACACGAAGCAACCATTACCACTATTCTTAATAGAACTGGAAACCAGAAACAACAACAAAGAAATATATGATATCAAACAAATACTAAGCACAATAGTAACAGTGGAACCTCCACGTCACAAAAAAAGATATACCTCAATGCATGCGGTGTCAACAATACGGACACACTAAAAATTATTGCAACAGAAGCCCAGCTTGTGTCAAGTGCGCAAAAAACCACTTAACTATACACTGCCCATATTCTGGAAAAATAGAAGAAGTTAAATGCTATAACTGTAACGGAAACCACCCAGCCAGCTATAAAGGATGTGAAGTCAGAAAACAATTACAACGTAAACGCTTCCCGCCCCTACGAAGCAGGACAATCACTAACACACAAGCCCAACAGGACAGCACAAAACCCGAAATAATACCAAATACAGAGCAAGCAATAAAGACCAAATCCATCAGCACCAACACCATTGGTAGTCTAAGCTACGCTCAAGTAACCAGCCAATCGACGCACACAGACAACCAATACCACAGCAATAGTAACAATGACACTGCAGAAATCAAAGAACTACTCAAACAATCCATAAAGAACACCGAAATGCTAACCAGAATGATAAGCGAATAAAACGCAATACTCAGACAGCAAACCCAACAAATCACAGTCATGCTACAACTAATTACAAACGTGCTAAGCAAAAATAAAAACGGACACTCTAAAAATAGCAGTCTGGAACTCAACTACCTACAACAACGGGCCCTCGAAATTAAAACATTCATATACAATAACAATATAGACATACTACTTGTCTCAGAAACACACTTCACTACAAAAAGCTAAACTAAAAAATACCATACTACACCATATATGATACCAAACACCCCTCAGGAAAATCTCACAGAGGGACAGCAGTGATAGTCAGGAACGATATCAAACATTATCTACACAGACAAGTTAACAAAGAATATTTACAAGCAACCACCGTTACAGTTCAAACTAGCAGCAACTACTTCCAGTTGTCAGCAGTATATGTGCCCCCGCGACACAAAATAACATCACAAATGTGGGAAGAATACTTCCAGGACCTAGAGGACAAGTACATCACAGCGGGAGAATACAACTCAAAGCACACGCTATGGGGGTCAAGAAACACTACACCTCGAGGAAGAACACTGGAAAAATACATTAGAAATAATTACCTCAATATATTATCCACAGGAACACCGACACATTGGCCGACTGACCTGAACAAAAAATCAGATCTTCTGGACTTTGCAGTTACAAGGGGACTAAACACAAATAAGCTAAAAATAACACCCAACCTCGAGCTCAGCTCCGATCATACACCCATATTAATTGAATACAGAAACAAACCAATACACTATAGCAAACCAGAAACACAATGCAATAAAACCACCAAATGGCAAACTTTCAAAGAAATAATAGAAAGCAAAATAAACTGCAACATCCCGTTGAAAACTCCTGAACACATAGAACAGGCAGTAGCAACATTGACAGCAACTATTCAAGAAGCAGCAAAGACAACCACTACAGCTCAAATCAACCAGCAGACAAACATTAACAATCCCGCAAGAAATACTCGACAAAATTAGAGAAAAAAGAAAAGCAAAAGCAAAATGGCAAAAAGACAGAACTCGAGAAAACAAAAAACACCTAAACAAACTTGCAAAGGAGATAAAAAACAAAATAAAGGAGCACAACAATAACGAATTCGCAAAGTTCATAGGGACACTCTCCACACACGAGAACACCAACTACTCACTATGGAAAGCCACGAAAAAAATAAGGAAGCCAATAATACCCGTCCCAGCAATCAGAAAAGCAGATAACACATGGGCAAGAAGCAACGAAGAACAAGCTGAAGAATTCTCCAACCACCTCTGCAACACATTCACACCACACATTATCAACACTGCACAGCCCTCTTTATGGACATAGAGAAAGCATTCGATAAAATTAACCATGAAAGTCTACTACAAACAATTAGGAAACAATTCCCGGAACAAATACACAAATTAATAAAATCCTACCTAAGCAGCAGAACCTTCGTAATAAAAATCAAGGACACACATTCTCAAGTTAAAGACATCAAGGCCGGTGTACCACAAGGAAGCGTCCTAGGCCCAATACTATACACATTATACACGGCGAACATACCAACAACTACCAACAGCACAGTATTGGCATTCGCGGACGACACAGCTATACTAGTCAGGCATACTAACCCAGAAACGGCAGTCAAAATACTACAAGAACATATCATAAAAATAGAAAATTGGCTACAAGAAAAACAAATAAAAGCAAACCCCAATAAATGCAACCATATTACATTCACGCTACGAAAAAGGATACCACCAAACATCCTATTGAACGGCACGCGTATAACACAAACAAAGCATGTCAAATACCTAGGACTCCACTTAGATACACAACTCACATGGAAACTACATATCAAATCAATTGTAGGAAAAATACAGAAAACAAGGAGACAAATGCATTGGCTAACAAGCCGAAAATCCAAATTAAGCATAGAAAATAAATTAAAAATATATAAAACGATTATAAAACCAATCTGAACGTACGGAATACCATTATGGGGGACGGCAGCAATGAGCCATATAAACAAAATAGGGGTAATACAGGCTAAAATCCTTAGAACAATAGTAAACGGACCTTGGTACGTCAGAAACGAAGACATGCGGAGGGACCTGGGAATCCCAACGGTCAAGGAAGAAATTAACAGATATTCAGAAAAATACAAATCAAGAATAGCAATACACCCAAACCGGCTAGCTGCGGAAACGTACAACATGGACATGGACAGAAGACTAAAAAGGAAGCAGTCAGCAGACCTTATAAAGGACATAACCTAGCAAACACGAGGATGGTACCCCGCTGGGGGTAGCCACCAACATGTTAATTTAATTGTTAAAAAATTCCACCAAATGTCCAAATTGGACAAATTGTGAATTTCAATAAATAAATAAAAAAAATATAAGAGTCATCATTTATAATGTGATCTGAACATCCACTATCTAATATCTAATCTATTTTTCGCGTATCGCTGGTATATAATGTGATAGTATCCTTACTATTATCGCGCTCTACTCGCGTTAGGAAGGAGGCAATTCCTTGGTCGTTGTAGTCCTCGTTGTTTGAATAATTTGCGTCGTGTTGACTTGCCCCGTTGTAGCGTTGTTGTCAACCTCTGCTTCGACCTTGTTGACCAAATCCACGCTGACCATATCCTCGTCCTCTTTGGCCAGAAGCTCGTCCGCCACAACCCCTATTCTGCTGCGGCTGATACGCACTTCCTTGCCATTGCGCTCCTCCATTGTTTCCGTCATTGTTTCTGCCTCTGCACGTGTTTGTGCAATTTCTTACCACGTGGCCGTACTTTCCACAGTCATGGCACTTTATGTCTCTTTTCTCAACTTTGAAAGCATTTGACCTTTTCGTCTCGCAACGCGTTTCCCACATTGTAATTTTATTTTTTAAAAACTCACAAGTTCGATCACCTTTTTTCAATGAGTCGATTAAGTCACCAACATAGATCAATGATTCTGGTAGTGTTTTCAGCATGTAATCGACTTTTTCACGTTCACTTACGTTTGCACCAGCAACCTTTAATTCATTTATCGTTTTCTCAAATTCCGTGAAAAATGTACTTGATTCCTCAAAGTCTTTCAACCTCATCATGCCGAGTCTACGTCTTATACAAGGTTGCAATGCTGTTGATTCCTTCATATACATCTCATCAAATTTTTTCATTATTATGTAAGCTGTGTCTTGATCACCAACAAATTCTAATTGCTCATTTGTTATACTACAATAGATGTAGTTCATCGCCCATTGATTTTTTTCATTCCAGTTATCTTTCGCATCCGTGTCCATTTTCTTTCGTGTAGCCGGTTCGTAAAATTTTTTACACTTTAAATACATTAATATTCTTTTCTTCCACGCTTTGTAATCACGTCCATCGAATACATGAATTTTAATTTCATCGTCCAATGGCATTTTGATTCGTCTTTTTATCTTTACCCTTTTTTCAAAAACAGTTCTCCTCACTATACAGATTCCTTTTATCTGCTCCGCCAACAGCTTTTTTATCTCTTCAGAACTTATTTCCAATTTTTTCAAAATCAACCTTTTTTATATATCCACTCCCGGTTACACGTGGTCCCATAAATTTAAATCATAAATTTAAATCTCGTCAACCACGATTTGTGCTACCATGTTGAGAATTGTAGATCTTGATGGCCGAAATATTGTTATGGAAACATTAAATTTACATTTAGCATTAATATTAACGTCGACACATATTTATTTTATAAACGATTTCTAGAATATTCATCGATACACACTTGCACGCGTCGCAGCACTTTCTTCCATACTCGACCTTTTATCGACTGTTAACCGACTGAACTGTTTACATTCGTCTGTTTGGGCCGAGAGGACCAACCTGCTCGCAGGATCACGGTCAACTGGCTTTAACGCGCGTAGCTGGCTACACCACCGAGGTTCTAGCTAGATTGGAAAGTATTTGATACTTAGTGTGGCAATGTCTATCATAGGAAGTATTCTAATTAGCTTCTTGATATATTATACATTATTATACATTATATATTATAATTATAATTAACTATATATTATTAATCGCTAATATACAAAATGCGATAAACAAAATAGTTAATTCTATTTATTTGAAGTTTTATTGTATTCTATTTACTATGTGTATGTGTGCACTGTCTTTATAGCATGAATTAATATGTTTATCTTCATTGATTTTTCCCTTATGCTTGGAAAAAAGATTAGATATAGTCTTTACAAAATTTGCAATATCTTTTCTTTTCAAATCATTTCTTGGTTTCTTGTGAGCATTCTTTCAATCACAGTAATAAGGGGACTTATACATTTTCCTCCACTTTCTTCTTTTTATAATAAATTTGTCTACATTGAAACAAAAAAGATATTATTTATAGCTAAATCTTTTGCTTCTAGAAAACATTCTTAATGAATGTGATCTTTAATTAAATTTTCAATCAAGATAGGAAATGAAAAGTTTACTTATATTTATTAAATTAATTAAATTTACTTATAAAAGTAGATCATTTGAAACAACAGGAAATTTGTTTAAATGTTTAATCTGTCTATGAAACGTATTTGTTTGCAGTCTTTATTCGTAACTATCTCGTTGATATGAGACCGTTTCATGAAAACTATTCATTCAGCTTCCTAAAGATCTAACGGCGCGAAGAATAAACACGTGATATAATATACAATGTCTTGAACTTTTACGTTTACGTAAAAATGATCGTAAATATAAGCTGCAAGTTTTCCGCCTGTATGAAGTTAGCATCTAGTTTTTTAAATGTCGTATTTTTCAAAGTTGTTTCAAATAGTTCTACGTTTATTTTACATTGTTCCAAACAAATAATGATTTATCTGAGAAGGTTTCAGAAATAATCCCAAAAAGCGAATGTCTTCATAGTGAATATTTTGATTTTATATGGAATAGTATTACAGTAAAAAGTTCTTCTTTGCAACACATACTTACATCATTAGAACAACCCAGAACAAAAATTTGAAGACTGGAACACGGCCCGACAAACGACATCGATGCAAGAGCAAAAGCAGCTTTACATATGTGTCCAGTTATCATATTTTTGCTCTGGGTTGTTCTAGTGTTGTAAGTAAAGAAGTAGTAAGAAAAGACGATTCTTTTATTATACGGTATCATTGCCAAAATGAAGAGAAATGTCCTTAATTTAAGGAATTTGTAATCTAATTAAATAAGTTAACTAAAAGGATTTTTGTTGTATACTTTTAATTATCGGACAATGAATGATTATATTTAACACTAGAACTACCACACCAGTGAAATTGACTGGTTTTGCAATTTTATTTTAAAATTCCCTATTCATGTTATATCTTTTTTCTGCAATGATGTAATGACTTTCGCAACGATAACTAAAAGGATAATATAATTAATTTTATTTCGTTTTCTATGTATGCAAACTGAAAATAACTTTGTATGAAGGCTATATATATGTCGGGTTGGCGTTAAGATTTGAGTTAGGGTTGTGGGCGCGAAACGAATCCCTATTGGCGCTAGACGTGATCATTATGCAATAGAGGAGATATTTACTAGTGCAAATATGACTATGATGGAATTGGACAAGTAATCGCGATAATTAGATACTCGAGAAGCTAATGACAATGATTCCAGGCTCACTAACGAATCCGCGGTCAAGGGGATGACGAACTATACTTTTCTTCAGCATCCAAGTTGTACTCAATGTTAATGCACGAGGCAATCACTACGTATCTGAGAGTTACTTGAATCGTCTTTGAGATCGTACCGGAGAGTGGTTCTCCATCACGGTAACGCTGTCGAGGAAAACTATGACGGGTGTGCCTAAGGGCACGAAATCATCGGATTCGTGGAGAAAAGCCTTCATTCGGAAAGTGAGGGAAATTGGCGTTACTGTTAATTGGTCAATTTCCATGTTGGTGGTTAGGGAAGGGTGCTAGCCGCTCTTAAGAGAAAGTTCGAGAAGAGGAAGCGTCGTTCGTGAGAAAATAGATTTCTCCTATTTCCTCCTAGTTGGGACGAGGACCGTTTGTCGGTTTGAAGGACTTTAGTTAAACAGATCTTAAGATTTATAGCAGGTCCTCGGGCTAGCTGAACATGTACTGTGGAGACGCGTCGACATCTGGTAATCATCTTACTCAAAGAATAGAGTCTGCGTGTGGCGAGCCACGGGACAGAAATCGTTGAAATGCTTACCGTCGTGCCCCGTCCTAAGTATTTCTTTTAAGGAGAGCTATAGAGTTACTTCATGCCTTTGTTAGACAAAACGTTCATCTCTTGACCGCGACTACGTTCGGCGACTGGTTGTCGCCTCGAGCCCGGGCTCACTATCATAAATCTCAAATAAATACAGTCGAATCGAATGACAACAGTTTCTTAATTCGGCTATGGTGAAATCTAAATTACAATACTAGGGGTCTTCCCAAAGTTCCGAAGGGAAGGTTCCAGTATTCTTTCATCTCCGACATATATAAATACCAGTGAGAATGATTGGTTCTAAAATTTTATAAATGTGTCAACCCCCGTTTAGGGATTATGGTTCCAGATGGATGACTATACCAAAAATGTATTACATAACATGTAATTGCTTCTGTAAGAAAGTAATAAATCTAGAAATATGAAAATATTCTATTATTGCGTATCTTTTAAAGACCAGTCATTTTTCCTGGTTTTGGCAGAAATAGCATCGTGTTAACTATCGGTAGTTCTAGTGTTAATCGGCGAACGAACGTATCATTAACGAATGTTTTCACAAACAACGGTAGATATAAAGATTTTATATTTCTAAATAAAATTCTAATATTTATCTATACCTACGAATTATCCAACGATCACTATTACTATCATTAAACTAAATCTATTTCGATGCTATCAAGAATATAATTCTATAATTATAGTAACAAAAACTTATATGCATTACTTTACATATCAGATATTTTGAGGAGGCAAATTTTTTGTTGTTGTTCCAAGTTGTTCTACATTAGTCCAAGATTGTTCCAAACAAATAATGATTTATGAGGAAAAAAAGTGATTTGTTACTAGGCCCATTTTTTTGAAAATCGAGCACTTGAAGGTTGTTTTAGATTGTTTTAATTCTTGTAAACATTGCTCCAAGTTTTAGTTCCAATATTACGTTTAGTTTCGGAATTAATCGATGAAATTTGTCGAGTGCATGAAATTGAACGCATGCATATCTAGATACGTTGCTAGTTTCAAACAACCATAAGTTTTAGCTTCATCAGCTCAATTTTCAGTCGTATTACTGTCCAAATTTACAAAGCTACATTATATCATCTGCTAATATATATTCATGTTACACTATTTAGAGAAATTGTACGAGCCTTGAATAATACATTATGGAAATGAATAATACGAATCATACGTTGTTGTTTTGTCAACAATAACAGTGTTCTTGTTAATACTATTAATAAGTAAATAATAAAGAAGGAGATACATATCGTATTATTTTTCATTATGTAAATATAAAACTTATTTAGGAAATTACATATAAAAGGACACAGTTCACCGATTTTCATGATTTTGAGATGTGTCGAGGTCTTCATTCTGGACAATTTTTTTATACATATTATCGCTACTTGGCTTTAGTTTCCGAGATATTCGCAGAAAGCTTTAATATAATTAATGTTACGATTACATTTCATTTTGCAGCAGACAGCCTCATTTTTATACAGTCCGATTTAAACTTAACCCACTGGAAAAAGAGATAATCATTTTTAATATTATGTAAATAAAAAAAAAATTAATTAGTCAGGCAAAATTGTTGTACTTTACATAAAATATGAAGTTCAAACCCAATTATCTTGGAAAATGAAACCTCAAACGAAAAAATATTATCCTGCATTATCTATTCTTTTTTCCATGTCACTGCAAGTACAAATGGCATTACCTACACATAGATCTCGATTCTTATCATCATTCTCTCTCCTGCAAAATATTCAGTGAAACTTACAAAATCTTTACAATCAACATCATCTAATTACATCCGTTTACCAATTGCATTATTAATTACACGATATTCTGTGCAATAAATTTATACTAGGTATCCTTCAGAAATTCATCACAATTTTCATCAGATCTCCATATTTAGATACCATTTTTCAGAAACTCAACATGATTTTCTTCGGATCTGTATTATGATTAAATTTTATTATCCAGTGCTCTAAAATGTTCCGTAAACGCTTCGAAAAGATCAGTAAATATTATAAACTCAACTTACAACCATTATTACCTAATTTCTGTAATCTCACGAACATCCATTTCTTATTAGCAGTTAGTATCAAAATTGCCTTTTGCGAAACAGTTGGGAAAGTATCCTTAATTGGAAACTAACAGACGTATCCTTGGGATAATTTCCGACTTTCTTATCTTTTTAACTTCATCCATTTCTGTAGTAATCTCGATGGTTTCCGATTTTTCTGCTGCCCTACAGCCACCCTGTTGCTTCCTTACATTAGCCGTGACTAACGCGATTCGGGGTGCATTGGAGAGGGATCCAAGTATTTCCACACAGCCCAGTCTTGAATTCTCTCTAAAAAAGAAAGAAAAACGAGTTTTAAGACAAAATTTCTTTTAGTGTCCTTCTTGCAATTAATTAAATTGTTCTGTATAGCATGTTTTCATTTTTTTAAAATATGTTGAAATCAGGGACTGTGACATTTGTTATCCAAATTTGCAAATTTATAGTATAAACGTTGGCATCTTACAATTATTTTAAATTGTTTTGATCAGAAATAATCATCATAATTACACAAACTTCTTTGGTTAAAAATTCCGTCACCGATAATGATTACCGATAACTAAAAATAGTTCATTACAGTTATGGTTATGGATATCCAAAAACAATATTTATCGTTGATAATAGTTATCGATAACCGTAGAAATGCCTATTGATAATGATTATTTGTAATCAGAACACTCGAAATTTAATATTTTTGAATCACTTAATTTTTTCAAAACATCTGTTACAATTTAGTAGGTTTTTTTATTGCCAAGGAGAGGTAACTTTTTTTTTAATAACTTCTCTCGTTCGAGTTTTGGGAATATTTGTTATTTTTGACCACTGGTTGAAATATTCGAAGTTCTCCACATTTTTTACCTTTTAAACTTTATTTACTCTAATTGTTTTTAGATGCCAATTTATAATGTTCTATTACTAGTAAGTACCTTTAAATATCGATAGGACATTTTATTGTAATACCACGTACATATGTTGAAACCACTAATTTATTAACAATTTTTGTGTATAAATTGTACGTATATTTAAAAATATTAATTAAATCTGTGTTGAGAATTTTGGATCTTAATAGCCGAAATAATAGTATAGGAACACATTGAATTTATATTAGAATAGTTATATATTTATTCGATAAACGATTCCAAAGATATTCATCGATACACACTTGCACGTGCTCAGCACTTTCTTCCCTAACAGATTGTTAACTGAACAGTTTTCATTCCTTTGCTTTCGAGACGCCGCGCGCACACATGCTTCCACACACTGATATTCACATACAAGTACAACCTAGTCTAGCACATAAAATTATACATATCTCAATAATATGATTTCAAGTCATTTCTAGATAGAAATGTCTTATTTCGCTCCTTTTATAAAATTAAAATGTACTATCTGAAACATTTAATGAATTAATAGATTTTTATCTATATATTTATTATCTTTTTTCACTATATATTGCTATTATCTATGTATTATCTATCTATAGGCTTAGTTATAATTGTAGGTATAGGCTGTTACGAAGAGCAGACTAAATTAAATCGAATAAAGAAATGCTTCTGAAATTCGCAGACTGTGTCTTAAATTCGATCGCCTGTCTGCGCCACTCTCATAGCAACACCAGCTGATATACGCGTCCGACGCTTGTGTTGATACACATAGCGCACGCGACTATTGTTACGATGCGCGAAAAGGTCCGCGGGACGTCTTTCATTGTCTGACCGTCAAGGCCCAAGCACCGATAGAGAAACCCTCAATAAACCTAAGGCCCTACCATAAACCGAGTCTTATTAGTTGGCAGGATGCTTTAATCCTACAAATATTTGCGGTTTATTACTGGTACTTAAAAAGTCCTTAGGTCTATTGTACATTTTTCCAAGTAACGGAGAAAGGAAGTAGTTACCTAATGGGAAAAACGAAATAGTTGCCTAACGAAAAAGCTGGTTTTTTCCATAAACAATGTCGCCCATGAGTTGCGTTGGCAAGAGGGTTCTCCCTCCCATCTTCATACCCAAAAGTGGTCATAACCTTAGTCATAATCTTGGTGTATTTTCGGAATCGATGGATGAAATTTGGCCGTGGGCGGTGTTGATAATTCAAATCTCACTTTTGATTCTCTTTCTCTTCCAGATTATACAGGTAACATTTATCTGTAAATGATTATAGGGACGGAAGGTGTTGCAGTACTAACGTTAACGTTGTTTTTCTCAATTTTGCAGCAAAATATGTGAATACATAGTTTTGACAATCCTATCTTATTAAGCAGATACAAGCATATGAGTCCAATGGATATGTAAAGGTGGTATATGTTGTCCGTGATAGTCGTGGTTTCCGGCTGCGGATGTCGCTGCTGGGGTACTGCTAATGATTCCTCTATCTTGATGCGTGGAAGAAAAATAGGATGACGGGCGCCGGGAATCGAATCCGGGTTCCGAACTTTCGAAACCAAGAGCGCTAACCACTTCGCTACCGTGTCCGTTGCTTAGTTAGTGTCCAGTAGCGGTATTTTTGTCGAGTGCCGCTACAGATATATATGCTATTATTTGCAACGTAGTGAGACCACAAGTTTTAATTTGTGTCATTCTGTGCGAAAAAATTAATTGATTGGCTCTATCTTCTACTTGAAATAACCGTTTAGGTTGCTCATTACATTAGGAGTCTTTTCTAAGGTGTCAAGTATCGTTGATAAATTCACGTCATTATAACATTTATGGTTTTGAACTTAATATCGTAAGAAATACTCTTGGGATTGACTCCGACTCTCATATGATTGCCTCCATAAAATATAGCTACAGTTATTTTAGTTTTCAACAGAGAGGGGTGCTTCACTTTGACAATTTGATGTTCCTCTTCAGAGAATATATTGAGTTCTATTGGTTTTTCTGGTATAGCTACAACTAGCTTACGGCTCCGGTATAGCTAGCTTATAGGTATATTTAGTGATTTTCGTTTTTGAGTGGTATGAAAGTTATTTATACGATCTTATAGACTATGAATTTACAAAATCTCATGGTATTGTTTACACTAATTATTTCGAATGCGCAATCGTGTTTTGAAAGTCTATCATGTATGGGTTGAGTTTGTTTGCAAATGTATAATTCGTATTTGACTCCACATTGCTTGTCCAAATACATCTGGTCTACATTCATATAAGTATATCGCCAAAGTGCCTAATGAATCATCGATATCCCAACGGTCCTTCCATCGCATGATCTTGAAACGTGGCAACGGTCACGTACGCCTACAGGGTAGGCGGGATATTGAGGGATGACAAACAAAGAAGGAACAGATCCCACCGAAAGTCAAATTGTAAGAGCTCTTCAGTCTTAGAAAGTCATGGCTGGAGTTCAGAAGCAAATCGCAGTCAGCGCAAACTCAGAGTACAAGAAATAAATTCTCTTGCTTCTTTTGTTACATTTTATTTTTCCTTTCGTTTGAGCTACCTCTTTTTTTATTTTACGTGACAAGGGATTGGTTTTAGGTTAGGCTATAGTTTTTCGAGCGAGCGCAGCGAGCGAGCAACGCGTACACGTGTATCACAAACAAATAGTTTGGCATATAGGGACATTGAAATGTTCGTAACAGCTCGAGGAGCCGAAAGCTTTTATCAAATTTTTACTTAAATGAGATCACAGGTTATCAATATTTTTACACACGCAGTAGTAGTTCTACTTAAAGCAGTGCAGCGAAACGACCAAAGTAGCTGGAAAAATGTGGAAATAAAGGAAACATATGTGTTACGTCGCCTGAACAGGTCCGCGCGACCTCCTTTAGTGTCTGACCGTCAAGGCCCAAGCATTGTTAGAGAACCCTCAATAAACCTAAGGCCCCACCATAAACCGAGTCTTATTAGTTGGCAGGATGCTTTAATCCTACAACTATTTGCGGTTTATTACTGGTACTTAAAAAGTCCTTAGGTCTATTGTACATTTTTCCAAGTAGCGGAGAAAGGAAGCAGTTACCTAATGGGAAAAACGAAATAGTTGCCTAACGAAAAAGCTGGTTTTTTCCATAAACAATGTCGCCCATGAGTTACGTTGGCAAGAGGGTTCTTCCTCCCATCTTCATACCCAAAAGTGGTCTTAACCTTAGTCATAATCTTGGTGTATTTTCGGAATCGATGGATGAAATTTGGCCGTGGGCGGTGTTGATAATTCAAATCTTACTTTTGATTCTCTTTCTCTTCCAGATTATACAGGTAACATTTATCTGTAAATGATTATAGGGACGGGAGGTGTTGCAGTACTAACGTTAACGTTGTTTTTCTCAATTTTGCAGCAAAATATGTGAATACATAGTTTTGACAATCCTATCTTATTAAGCAGATACAAGCATATGAGTCCAATGGATATGTAAAGGTGGTATATGTTGTCCGTGATAGTCGTGGTTTCCGGCTGCGGATGTCGCTGCTGGGGTACTGCTAATGATTGCTCTATCTTGATGCGTGGAAGAAAAATAGGATGACGGGCGCCGGGAATCGAATCCGGGTTCCGAACTTTCGAAACCAAGAGCGCTAACCACTTCGCTACCGTGTCCGTTGCTTAGTTAGTGTCCAGCAGCGGTATTTTTGTCGAGTGCCGCTACAGATATATATGCTATTATTTGCAACGTAGTGAGACCACAAGTTTTAATTTGTGTCATTCTGTGCGAAAAAATTAATTGATTGGCTCTATCTTCTACTTGAAATAACCGTTTAGGTTGCTCATTACATTAGGAGTCTTTTCTAAGGTGTCAAGTATCGTTGATAAATTCACGTCATTATAACATTTATGGTTTTGAACTTAATATCGTAAGAAATACTCTTGGGATTGACTCCGACTCTCATATGATTGCCTCCATAAAATATAGCTACAGTTATTTTAGTTTTCAACAGAGAGGGGTGCTTCACTTTGACAATTTGATGTTCCTCTTCAGAGAATATATTGAGTTCTATTGGTTTTTCTGGTATAGCTACAACTAGCTTACGGCTCCGGTATAGCTAGCTTATAGGTATATTTAGTGATTTTCGTTTTTGAGTGGTATGAAAGTTATTTATACGATCTTATAGACTATGAATTTACAAAATCTCATGGTATTGTCTACACTAATTATTTCGAATGCGCAATCGTGTTTTGAAAGTCTATCATGTATGGGTTGAGTTTGTTTGCAAATGTATAATTCGTATTTGACTCCACATTGCTTGTCCAAATACATCTGGTCTACATTCATATAAGTATATCGCCAAAGTGCCTAATGAATCATCGATATCCCAACGGTCCTTCCATCGCATGATCTTGAAGCGTGGCAACGGTCACGTACGCCTACAGGGTAGGCGGGATATTGAGGGATGACAAACAAAGAAGGAACAGATCCCACCGAAAGTCAAATTGTAAGAGCTCTTCAGTCTTAGAAAGTCATGGCTGGAGTTCAGAAGCAAATCGCAGTCAGCGCAAACTCAGAGTACAAGAAATAAATTCTCTTGCTTCTTTTGTTACATTTTATTTTTCCTTTCGTTTGAGCTACCTCTTTTTTTATTTTACGTGACAAGGGATTGGTTTTAGGTTAGGCTATAGTTTTTCGAGCGAGCGCAGCGAGCGAGCAACGCGTACACGTGTATCACAAACAAATAGTTTGGCATATAGGGACATTGAAATGTTCGTAACAGCTCGAGGAGCCGAAAGCTTTTATCAAATTTTTACTTAAATGAGATCACAGATTATCAATATTTTTACACACGCAGTAGTAGTTCTACTTAAAGCAGTGCAGCGAAACGACCAAAGTAGCTGGAAAAATGTGGAAATAAAGGAAACATATGTGTTACGTCGCCTGAACAGGTCCGCGCGACCTCCTTTAGTGTCTGACCGTCAAGGCCCAAGCATTGTTAGAGAACCCTCAATAAACCTAAGGCCCCACCATAAACCGAGTCTTATTAGTTGGCAGGATGCTTTAATCCTACAACTATTTGCGGTTTATTACTGGTACTTAAAAAGTCCTTAGGTCTATTGTACATTTTTCCAAGTAGCGGAGAAAGGAAGCAGTTACCTAATGGGAAAAACGAAATAGTTGCCTAACGAAAAAGCTGGTTTTTTCCATAAACAATGTCGCCCATGAGTTACGTTGGCAAGAGGGTTCTTCCTCCCATCTTCATACCCAAAAGTGGTCTTAACCTTAGTCATAATCTTGGTGTATTTTCGGAATCGATGGATGAAATTTGGCCGTGGGCGGTGTTGATAATTCAAATCTTACTTTTGATTCTCTTTCTCTTCCAGATTATACAGGTAACATTTATCTGTAAATGATTATAGGGACGGGAGGTGTTGCAGTACTAACGTTAACGTTGTTTTTCTCAATTTTGCAGCAAAATATGTGAATACATAGTTTTGACAATCCTATCTTATTAAGCAGATACAAGCATATGAGTCCAATGGATATGTAAAGGTGGTATATGTTGTCCGTGATAGTCGTGGTTTCCGGCTGCGGATGTCGCTGCTGGGGTACTGCTAATGATTGCTCTATCTTGATGCGTGGAAGAAAAATAGGATGACGGGCGCCGGGAATCGAATCCGGGTTCCGAACTTTCGAAACCAAGAGCGCTAACCACTTCGCTACCGTGTCCGTTGCTTAGTTAGTGTCCAGCAGCGGTATTTTTGTCGAGTGCCGCTACAGATATATATGCTATTATTTGCAACGTAGTGAGACCACAAGTTTTAATTTGTGTCATTCTGTGCGAAAAAATTAATTGATTGGCTCTATCTTCTACTTGAAATAACCGTTTAGGTTGCTCATTACATTAGGAGTCTTTTCTAAGGTGTCAAGTATCGTTGATAAATTCACGTCATTATAACATTTATGGTTTTGAACTTAATATCGTAAGAAATACTCTTGGGATTGACTCCGACTCTCATATGATTGCCTCCATAAAATATAGCTACAGTTATTTTAGTTTTCAACAGAGAGGGGTGCTTCACTTTGACAATTTGATGTTCCTCTTCAGAGAATATATTGAGTTCTATTGGTTTTTCTGGTATAGCTACAACTAGCTTACGGCTCCGGTATAGCTAGCTTATAGGTATATTTAGTGATTTTCGTTTTTGAGTGGTATGAAAGTTATTTATACGATCTTATAGACTATGAATTTACAAAATCTCATGGTATTGTCTACACTAATTATTTCGTATGCGCAATCGTGTTTTGAAAGTCTATCATGTATGGGTTGAGTTTGTTTGCAAATGTATAATTCGTATTTGACTCCACATTGCTTGTCCAAATACATCTGGTCTACATTCATATAAGTATATCGCCAAAGTGCCTAATGAATCATCGATATCCCAACGGTCCTTCCATCGCATGATCTTGAAGCGTGGCAACGGTCACGTACGCCTACAGGGTAGGCGGGATATTGAGGGATGACAAACAAAGAAGGAACAGATCCCACCGAAAGTCAAATTGTAAGAGCTCTTCAGTCTTAGAAAGTCATGGCTGGAGTTCAGAAGCAAATCGCAGTCAGCGCAAACTCAGAGTACAAGAAATAAATTCTCTTGCTTCTTTTGTTACATTTTATTTCTCCTTTCGTTTGAGCTACCTCTTTTTTTATTTTACGTGACAAGGGATTGGTTTTAGGTTAGGCTATAGTTTTTCGAGCGAGCGCAGCGAGCGAGCAACGCGTACACGTGTATCACAAACAAATAGTTTGGCATATAGGGACATTGAAATGTTCGTAACAGCTCGAGGAGCCGAAAGCTTTTATCAAATTTTTACTTAAATGAGATCACAGATTATCAATATTTTTACACACGCAGTAGTAGTTCTACTTAAAGCAGTGCAGCGAAACGACCAAAGTAGCTGGAAAAATGTGGAAATAAAGGAAACATATGTGTTACGTCGCCTGAACAGGTCCGCGCGACCTCCTTTAGTGTCTGACCGTCAAGGCCCAAGCATTGTTAGAGAACCCTCATTAAACCTAAGGCCCCACCATAAACCGAGTCTTATTAGTTGGCAGGATGCTTTAATCCTACAAGTATTTGCGGTTTATTACTGTACTTAAAAAGTCCTTAGGTCTATTCTACATTTTTCCAAGTAGCGGAGAAAGGAAGCAGTTACCTAATGGGAAAAACGAAATAGTTGCTTAACGAAAAACCTGGTATTTTCCATAAATAATGTCGCCCATGAGTTACGTTGGTAAGAGGGTCCTTCCTCCCATCTTCATTCCCAAAAGTGGTCATAACCTTAGTCATAATCTTGGTGCTACTTCGGAATTGATGGATGAAATTTGGCCTTGGGCGGTGTTGATAATTCAAAACTTACTCTTGATTCTCTTTCTCTTCCAGATAATACAGGTAACATTTGTCTGTAAATGATTATAGGGACGGAAGGTGTTGCAGTACTAACGTTAACGTTGTTTTTCTTAATTTTGCAGCAAAATATGTGAATACATAGTTTTGACAATCCTATCTTATTAAGCAGATACAAGCATGTGAGTCCAATGGATATGTAAAGGTGGTATATGTTGTCCGTGATAGTCGTGGTTGCCGGCTGCAGATGTCGCTGCTGGGGTACTGCTAATTATTCCTCTATCTTGATGCGTGGAAGAAAAATAGGATGACGGGCGCCGGGAATCGAATTCGGGTTCCGAACTTTCGAAAGATAGAGCGCTAACCACTTCGCTACCGTGTCCGTTGCTTAGGTAGTGTCGAGTAGCAGTATTTGTTGTCGAGTGCCGCTACAGATATATATGCTATTATTTGCAACGTAGTGAGACCCCAAGTTTTAATTTGTGTCATTCTGTGCGAAAAGATTAATTGACTGGCTCTATCTTCTACTTGAAATAACCGTTTAGGTTGCTCATTACTTTTGGAGTCTTTTCTAAGGTGTCAAGTATCGAGGATAAATCCACGTTATTATTTGTATTTACGGTTTTGATCTTAATATCGTAAGAAATGCTCTTGGGTTTGACACCGACTCTCATATGATTGCCCCCATACAATATATCAACAGTTATTTTAGTTTTCCACAGAGAGGGTTGCTTCAGTTTGACAATTTGATGTTCCTCTTCAGAGAATATATTGAGTTCTATTGATTTTTCAGGTATAGCTACAACTAGCTTATGGCTCCGGTATAGCTAGCTTATAGGTATATTTAGTGATTGTCGTTTTTGAGTGGTGTGAATGTCATTTCTACGATCTTATTGACTGTGAATTTACAAAATCTGATGGTCTACACTAATTACTTCGGATGCGCAATCGTGTTTTGAAAGTCTATCGTGTATGGGTTGAGTTTGTTTGCAAATGTATAATTCGTAATTGACTCCACATTACTTGTCCAAATACATCTGGTCTACATTCATTAAGTTTATCGCCAAAGTGCCTAATGAATCATCGATATCCCAACGGTCCTTCCATCGCATGATCTAGAAGCGTGGCAACGGTCACGTACGCCTACAGGGTAGGCGGGATATTGAGGGATGACAAACAAAGAAGGAACAGATCCCACCGAAAGTCAAATTGTAAGAGCTCTTCAGTCTTAGATAGTCATGGCTGGAGTTCAGAATCAAATCGCAGTCAGTGTAAACTCAGATTACAAGAAATATATTCTCTTGTTTCTTTTGTTACATTTTATTTTTCCTTTCGTTTGAGCCACCTCGTTTTTTATATTACGTGACAAGGGATTTGTTTTAGGTTAGGCTATAGATTTTCGAGCGAGCGCAGCGAGCGAGCAACGCGTACACGTGTATCTCAAACAAATAGTTTGGCATATAGGGACATTGAAATGTTCGCACCAACTCGGGGACCCGAAAGCTTTTATCAAATTTTTACTTAAATGAGATCACAGGTTATCAATATTTTTACACACGCAGTAGTAGTTCTACTTGAAGCAGTGCAGCGAAACGACCAAAGTAGCTGGAAAAATGTGGAAATAAAGGAAACATATGTGTTACGTCGCCTGAACAGGTCCGCGCGACCTCCTTTAGTGTCTGACCGTCAAGGCCCAAGCATTGTTAGAGAACCCTCAATAAACCTAAGGCCCCACCATAAACCGAGTCTTATTAGTTGGCAGGATGCTTTAATCCTACAACTATTTGCGGTTTATTACTGGTACTTAAAAAGTCCTTAGGTCTATTGTACATTTTTCCAAGTAGCGGAGAAAGGAAGCAGTTACCTAATGGGAAAAACGAAATAGTTGCCTAACGAAAAAGCTGGTTTTTTCCATAAACAATGTCGCCCATGAGTTACGTTGGCAAGAGGGTTCTTCCTCCCATCTTCATACCCAAAAGTGGTCTTAACCTTAGTCATAATCTTGGTGTATTTTCGGAATCGATGGATGAAATTTGGCCGTGGGCGGTGTTGATAATTCAAATCTTACTTTTGATTCTCTTTCTCTTCCAGATTATACAGGTAACATTTATCTGTAAATGATTATAGGGACGGGAGGTGTTGCAGTACTAACGTTAACGTTGTTTTTCTCAATTTTGCAGCAAAATATGTGAATACATAGTTTTGACAATCCTATCTTATTAAGCAGATACAAGCATATGAGTCCAATGGATATGTAAAGGTGGTATATGTTGTCCGTGATAGTCGTGGTTTCCGGCTGCGGATGTCGCTGCTGGGGTACTGCTAATGATTGCTCTATCTTGATGCGTGGAAGAAAAATAGGATGACGGGCGCCGGGAATCGAATCCGGGTTCCGAACTTTCGAAACCAAGAGCGCTAACCACTTCGCTACCGTGTCCGTTGCTTAGTTAGTGTCCAGCAGCGGTATTTTTGTCGAGTGCCGCTACAGATATATATGCTATTATTTGCAACGTAGTGAGACCACAAGTTTTAATTTGTGTCATTCTGTGCGAAAAAATTAATTGATTGGCTCTATCTTCTACTTGAAATAACCGTTTAGGTTGCTCATTACATTAGGAGTCTTTTCTAAGGTGTCAAGTATCGTTGATAAATTCACGTCATTATAACATTTATGGTTTTGAACTTAATATCGTAAGAAATACTCTTGGGATTGACTCCGACTCTCATATGATTGCCTCCATAAAATATAGCTACAGTTATTTTAGTTTTCAACAGAGAGGGGTGCTTCACTTTGACAATTTGATGTTCCTCTTCAGAGAATATATTGAGTTCTATTGGTTTTTCTGGTATAGCTACAACTAGCTTACGGCTCCGGTATAGCTAGCTTATAGGTATATTTAGTGATTTTCGTTTTTGAGTGGTATGAAAGTTATTTATACGATCTTATAGACTATGAATTTACAAAATCTCATGGTATTGTCTACACTAATTATTTCGAATGCGCAATCGTGTTTTGAAAGTCTATCATGTATGGGTTGAGTTTGTTTGCAAATGTATAATTCGTATTTGACTCCACATTGCTTGTCCAAATACATCTGGTCTACATTCATATAAGTATATCGCCAAAGTGCCTAATGAATCATCGATATCCCAACGGTCCTTCCATCGCATGATCTTGAAGCGTGGCAACGGTCACGTACGCCTACAGGGTAGGCGGGATATTGAGGGATGACAAACAAAGAAGGAACAGATCCCACCGAAAGTCAAATTGTAAGAGCTCTTCAGTCTTAGAAAGTCATGGCTGGAGTTCAGAAGCAAATCGCAGTCAGCGCAAACTCAGAGTACAAGAAATAAATTCTCTTGCTTCTTTTGTTACATTTTATTTTTCCTTTCGTTTGAGCTACCTCTTTTTTTATTTTACGTGACAAGGGATTGGTTTTAGGTTAGGCTATAGTTTTTCGAGCGAGCGCAGCGAGCGAGCAACGCGTACACGTGTATCACAAACAAATAGTTTGGCATATAGGGACATTGAAATGTTCGTAACAGCTCGAGGAGCCGAAAGCTTTTATCAAATTTTTACTTAAATGAGATCACAGATTATCAATATTTTTACACACGCAGTAGTAGTTCTACTTAAAGCAGTGCAGCGAAACGACCAAAGTAGCTGGAAAAATGTGGAAATAAAGGAAACATATGTGTTACGTCGCCTGAACAGGTCCGCGCGACCTCCTTTAGTGTCTGACCGTCAAGGCCCAAGCATTGTTAGAGAACCCTCAATAAACCTAAGGCCCCACCATAAACCGAGTCTTATTAGTTGGCAGGATGCTTTAATCCTACAACTATTTGCGGTTTATTACTGGTACTTAAAAAGTCCTTAGGTCTATTGTACATTTTTCCAAGTAGCGGAGAAAGGAAGCAGTTACCTAATGGGAAAAACGAAATAGTTGCCTAACGAAAAAGCTGGTTTTTTCCATAAACAATGTCGCCCATGAGTTACGTTGGCAAGAGGGTTCTTCCTCCCATCTTCATACCCAAAAGTGGTCTTAACCTTAGTCATAATCTTGGTGTATTTTCGGAATCGATGGATGAAATTTGGCCGTGGGCGGTGTTGATAATTCAAATCTTACTTTTGATTCTCTTTCTCTTCCAGATTATACAGGTAACATTTATCTGTAAATGATTATAGGGACGGAAGGTGTTGCAGTACTAACGTTAACGTTGTTTTTCTCAATTTTGCAGCAAAATATGTGAATACATAGTTTTGACAATCCTATCTTATTAAGCAGATACAAGCATATGAGTCCAATGGATATGTAAAGGTGGTATATGTTGTCCGTGATAGTCGTGGTTTCCGGCTGCGGATGTCGCTGCTGGGGTACTGCTAATGATTGCTCTATCTTGATGCGTGGAAGAAAAATAGGATGACGGGCGCCGGGAATCGAATCCGGGTTCCGAACTTTCGAAACCAAGAGCGCTAACCACTTCGCTACCGTGTCCGTTGCTTAGTTAGTGTCCAGCAGCGGTATTTTTGTCGAGTGCCGCTACAGATATATATGCTATTATTTGCAACGTAGTGAGACCACAAGTTTTAATTTGTGTCATTCTGTGCGAAAAAATTAATTGATTGGCTCTATCTTCTACTTGAAATAACCGTTTAGGTTGCTCATTACATTAGGAGTCTTTTCTAAGGTGTCAAGTATCGTTGATAAATTCACGTCATTATAACATTTATGGTTTTGAACTTAATATCGTAAGAAATACTCTTGGGATTGACTCCGACTCTCATATGATTGCCTCCATAAAATATAGCTACAGTTATTTTAGTTTTCAACAGAGAGGGGTGCTTCACTTTGACAATTTGATGTTCCTCTTCAGAGAATATATTGAGTTCTATTGGTTTTTCTGGTATAGCTACAACTAGCTTACGGCTCCGGTATAGCTAGCTTATAGGTATATTTAGTGATTTTCGTTTTTGAGTGGTATGAAAGTTATTTATACGATCTTATAGACTATGAATTTACAAAATCTCATGGTATTGTCTACACTAATTATTTCGAATGCGCAATCGTGTTTTGAAAGTCTATCATGTATGGGTTGAGTTTGTTTGCAAATGTATAATTCGTATTTGACTCCACATTGCTTGTCCAAATACATCTGGTCTACATTCATATAAGTATATCGCCAAAGTGCCTAATGAATCATCGATATCCCAACGGTCCTTCCATCGCATGATCTTGAAGCGTGGCAACGGTCACGTACGCCTACAGGGTAGGCGGGATATTGAGGGATGACAAACAAAGAAGGAACAGATCCCACCGAAAGTCAAATTGTAAGAGCTCTTCAGTCTTAGAAAGTCATGGCTGGAGTTCAGAAGCAAATCGCAGTCAGCGCAAACTCAGAGTACAAGAAATAAATTCTCTTGCTTCTTTTGTTACATTTTATTTCTCCTTTCGTTTGAGCTACCTCTTTTTTTATTTTACGTGACAAGGGATTGGTTTTAGGTTAGGCTATAGTTTTTCGAGCGAGCGCAGCGAGCGAGCAACGCGTACACGTGTATCACAAACAAATAGTTTGGCATATAGGGACATTGAAATGTTCGTAACAGCTCGAGGAGCCGAAAGCTTTTATCAAATTTTTACTTAAATGAGATCACAGATTATCAATATTTTTACACACGCAGTAGTAGTTCTACTTAAAGCAGTGCAGCGAAACGACCAAAGTAGCTGGAAAAATGTGGAAATAAAGGAAACATATGTGTTACGTCGCCTGAACAGGTCCGCGCGACCTCCTTTAGTGTCTGACCGTCAAGGCCCAAGCATTGTTAGAGAACCCTCATTAAACCTAAGGCCCCACCATAAACCGAGTCTTATTAGTTGGCAGGATGCTTTAATCCTACAAGTATTTGCGGTTTATTACTGTACTTAAAAAGTCCTTAGGTCTATTCTACATTTTTCCAAGTAGCGGAGAAAGGAAGCAGTTACCTAATGGGAAAAACGAAATAGTTGCTTAACGAAAAACCTGGTATTTTCCATAAATAATGTCGCCCATGAGTTACGTTGGTAAGAGGGTCCTTCCTCCCATCTTCATTCCCAAAAGTGGTCATAACCTTAGTCATAATCTTGGTGCTACTTCGGAATTGATGGATGAAATTTGGCCTTGGGCGGTGTTGATAATTCAAAACTTACTCTTGATTCTCTTTCTCTTCCAGATAATACAGGTAACATTTGTCTGTAAATGATTATAGGGACGGAAGGTGTTGCAGTACTAACGTTAACGTTGTTTTTCTTAATTTTGCAGCAAAATATGTGAATACATAGTTTTGACAATCCTATCTTATTAAGCAGATACAAGCATGTGAGTCCAATGGATATGTAAAGGTGGTATATGTTGTCCGTGATAGTCGTGGTTGCCGGCTGCAGATGTCGCTGCTGGGGTACTGCTAATTATTCCTCTATCTTGATGCGTGGAAGAAAAATAGGATGACGGGCGCCGGGAATCGAATTCGGGTTCCGAACTTTCGAAAGATAGAGCGCTAACCACTTCGCTACCGTGTCCGTTGCTTAGGTAGTGTCGAGTAGCAGTATTTGTTGTCGAGTGCCGCTACAGATATATATGCTATTATTTGCAACGTAGTGAGACCCCAAGTTTTAATTTGTGTCATTCTGTGCGAAAAGATTAATTGACTGGCTCTATCTTCTACTTGAAATAACCGTTTAGGTTGCTCATTACTTTTGGAGTCTTTTCTAAGGTGTCAAGTATCGAGGATAAATCCACGTTATTATTTGTATTTACGGTTTTGATCTTAATATCGTAAGAAATGCTCTTGGGTTTGACACCGACTCTCATATGATTGCCCCCATACAATATATCAACAGTTATTTTAGTTTTCCACAGAGAGGGTTGCTTCAGTTTGACAATTTGATGTTCCTCTTCAGAGAATATATTGAGTTCTATTGATTTTTCAGGTATAGCTACAACTAGCTTATGGCTCCGGTATAGCTAGCTTATAGGTATATTTAGTGATTGTCGTTTTTGAGTGGTGTGAATGTCATGTCTACGATCTTATTGACTGTGAATTTACAAAATCTGATGGTCTACACTAATTACTTCGGATGCGCAATCGTGTTTTGAAAGTCTATCGTGTATGGGTTGAGTTTGTTTGCAAATGTATAATTCGTAATTGACTCCACATTACTTGTCCAAATACATCTGGTCTACATTCATTAAGTTTATCGCCAAAGTGCCTAATGAATCATCGATATCCCAACGGTCCTTCCATCGCATGATCTAGAAGCGTGGCAACGGTCACGTACGCCTACAGGGTAGGCGGGATATTGAGGGATGACAAACAAAGAAGGAACAGATCCCACCGAAAGTCAAATTGTAAGAGCTCTTCAGTCTTAGATAGTCATGGCTGGAGTTCAGAATCAAATCGCAGTCAGTGTAAACTCAGATTACAAGAAATATATTCTCTTGTTTCTTTTGTTACATTTTATTTTTCCTTTCGTTTGAGCCACCTCGTTTTTTATATTACGTGACAAGGGATTTGTTTTAGGTTAGGCTATAGATTTTCGAGCGAGCGCAGCGAGCGAGCAACGCGTACACGTGTATCTCAAACAAATAGTTTGGCATATAGGGACATTGAAATGTTCGCACCAACTCGGGGACCCGAAAGCTTTTATCAAATTTTTACTTAAATGAGATCACAGGTTATCAATATTTTTACACACGCAGTAGTAGTTCTACTTGAAGCAGTGCAGCGATACGACCAAAGTAGCTGGAAAAATGTGGAAATAAAGGAAATATATGTGTTACGTAGCCTGAACAGGTCCGCGCGACGTCCTATAATGTCTGACCGTCAAGGCACAAGCATCGTTAGAGAACCCTCAATAAACCTAAGGCTCCACCATAAACCGAGTCTTATTAGTTGGCAGGATGCTTTAATCCTACAACTATTTGCGGTTTATTACTGGTACTTAAAAAGTCCTTAGGTCTATTGTACATTTTTCCAAGTAGCGGAGAAAGGAAGTAGTTACCTAATGGGAAAAACGAAATAGTTGCTTAACGAAAAAGCTGGTTTTTTCCATAAACAATGTCGCCCATGAGTTACGTTGGCAAGAGGGTCCTTCCTCCCATCTTCATTCCCAAAAGTGGTCATAAGCTTTGTCATAATCTTGGTGCTACTTCGGAATTGATGGATGAAATTTGGCCTTGGGCGGTGTTGATAATTCAAAACTTACTCTTGATTCTCTTTCTCTTCCAGATAATACAGGGAACATTTGTCTGTAAATGATTATAGGGACGGAAGGTGTTGCAGTACTAACGTTAATGTTGTTTTTCTTAATTTTGCAGCAAAATATGTGAATACATAGTTTTGACAATCCTATCTTATTAAGCAGATACAAGCATGTGAGTCCAATGGATATGTAAAGGTGGTATATGTTGTCCGTGATAGTCGTGGTTGCCGGCTGCAGATGTCGCTGCTGGGGTACTGCTAATTATTCCTCTATCTTGATGCGTGGAAGAGAAATAGGATGACGGGCGCCGGGAATCGAATCCGGGTTCCGAACTTTCGAAACCTAGAGCGCTAACCACTTCGCTACCGTGTCCGTTGCTTAGTTAGTGTCGAGTAGCGGTATTTGTTGTCGAGTGCCGCTACAGATATATATGCTATTATTTGCAACGTAGTGACACCCCAAGTTTTAATTTGTGTCATTCTGTGCGAAAAAATTAATTGATTGGCTCTATCTTCTACTCGAAATAACCGTTTAGGTTGCTCATTACTTTAGGAGTCTTTTCTAAGGTGTCAAGTATCGAGGATAAATCCACGTTATTATTTGCATTTATGGTTTTGATCTTAATATCGCAGGAAATGCTCTTGGGATTGACACCGACTTCAGGTCCTCCTTGATAGCTGTTCTTATGCCAAGTAAAACAATTGGTAGGATTTCTACCCAGTTGCTCGTATTGTGACATTTTATTGCTGCTTTTAATTGCCGATGTAAACGCTCTATCATCCCGTTGGACGCGGGGTGATAGGCTGTCGTGCGTAGGTGCTTAATGCCGAGCAACCGGCACAGTTCGTTAAATAAGTTTGATTCGAATTGGCGTCCTTGGTCGGTTGTTATTTTTGCAGGCACGCCAAACGAGCTATCCATGTAGAAAGGAGGGCCGAGGCAACGGTTGTCGCTTCCATGTCGGCGATGGGGATGGCTTCAGGCCAACGCGAGAAACGGTCGATGCACGTTAGACAATATCGGTAGCCTTGCGAATATTGCATCGCGATAATGTCTATGTGCACGTGCTCGAACCGGCCTGCTGTTGTTTCGAACGTTCCGACGGGTGAGGATACGTGCCTGGTGATTTTGCATCGTTGACACGGGATACATTGCCGTGCCCAAGTCCGGCAATCTTTGTTTACGGACGGCCAAATGAAACGCGACGTCACCAACTTTTGCGTGGCACGCATCCCTGGGTGGGAAAGTCCGTGGAGCGAATTGAATATGTCGCGTCGCAAGGATTTCGGTACGTACGGTCTTACGATATCGGCTGATACGTCGCAATATATTTCTGCGTCGTGACCAGGAAAGCGTATCTTCTTTAACCGTAACGCGGTTGTACCGGAGTTGACGATATCGCTTAGTTCATTGTCGCTTTCTTGCGCGGCGGCGAGAGTTTGATGATCCACTTCCTTCCCTATTGCTTCGATGCGTGACAGGGCGTCGGCTACGTTATTCTCTAGCCCCTTTATGTAACGTATATCGGTGCTGAATTGACCGATGTAGTCTAGGTATCGAAATTGTCGCGGCGAACACTTTTCTAACTTTTGTCTGAACGCGTAGGTAAGAGGTTTGTGGTCGGTATATATTACGAAGTTTCTGCCTTCTAAAGCGTGTCGGAAGTGTTTGATTGCGGTTTATATTGCGAGTAGTTCGCGATCGTACGCGCTATATTTTTGCTGCGCGGGGGTCAGAGATTTCGTTGCGAACCCTAGCGGTTGCAATTCGCTATTCGCGTGTTGTTGTAATACCGCTCCCACTGCGTAGTCGGACGCATCCACCGAGAGGCTGATAGGCGCACCTGGTATCGGATGCGCCAGCATCGTGGCAACCGCGAGAGCGCGTTGCGATTCGCGAAAGCTGTTTTCCGACTGTTCCGACCACTCTATTGGCGCGTTGCCCTTTTTCGCGCCTTTTAACAAATCATTGAGCGGTTTGAGTGTTTTTGTGGCCCCCGGTATAAAACGTCGGTAGAAGTTTATCATACCGAGGTACATACGTAGCTGCTTAGCGTTCGCGGGTTTCGACAATTTTATAATCGCTTCGACGCGTTCGGGCGGCGGTTTAGTTCCGTCGGAGTTTACCGAGTATCCGAGGAAAGTAATTTCGTGCACGCCGAATTCGCATTTCGTGGGGTTTATCACGACGCCGTAATTATTGAGGCGGTTGAATAGAATTTTCAAATGTTCGCGATGTTGACCTTCGTCGTCCGATGCTATAAGAAAATCATCGATGTACGCGTAGACGAAATCGAGTCCACGTGTGATTTCTTCGACGAATCGGTGACATGTTTGCGCGGCGTTCCGAAGTCCAAACATCATGTTTGTTGCTTCGAAAAGACCGAAAGGTGTTGCTATCGCGGTTTTTTCGATGTCCTCGGGCGCGACCGGAATTTGATGGTACGTGCGAACGAGATCGATCTTTGAGAAGATACGCTTACCGTGCAGATGATGCGCGAAGTCTTCGATATGTGGCGGTGAGTACCTGTCGGGTACGGTGCGGGCGATCAACGCACGGTAGTCGCCGCATGGTCGCAGGTTTCCGTCCTTTTTCGGCGCTACGTGCAGAGGTGATGCCCACGGGCTTTTCGATGGTCGCATCACGCCCTGCTCGATCATGAGCTCGAATTCCTCCTTTACCTGTTTAAGTCGATCAGGTGCAAGACGGCGGGGTTTGTTGTAGACCGGCGGGCCAGGCGTGGTTTCGATGTGGTGTACCACACCGTGTCGAGTCTTCTCTTTTCCAAAAATCGGTGGGCGGGTGAGGTGCGGGAATTCTGCCAGGAGTTGGTGATATGGTGATTCGCCGATAATGGTCTTAACGGACACTTGGTCTGTCGTGTCGGTGTATCCCCTCGATGACATTGGAGTTGCCGTGTCGGTGAGGCTTTTGTTTCGCGCGTCCACGAGCAACCCGTAATGGCTTAGGAAGTCCACGCCGTTGATGGGGGTTTGCACCTCGGCTACCGTAAAGTTCCACCTGAATGCTCTGCGTAGGGACAGGTATAGCTCCATCGCTAAAGTGCCGTACGTTGCGATGCGCGTCCCATTGGCAGCGAATAGTTCATACGCTGTTTTCTTTACGTCCGTGGATAGCCTGCTTCGGGGATAAACGCTGATATCAGCACCGGTGTCAACTAAGAATGAAGTCTTCGTTCTCTGGTCCAAAACAAAGATGCGGCGAGATCCCAAGCCGTTGTCGTTTGCCGCTTTTACGGACGGCTGGTGTCGTGTCCCGACTTCCACTTACAAGGGGCGTTACATTTCCTGGCGCGATCGCCAATCCTCGCATGATAGAAGCACATTCCGTCCTGGCGCGGGTTATCTCGCGAACGCGAACGGTGGCGGGGTCGGGTGAGAGAATTCGAGCGTCTCCGTGGTCGACGATGCCCGTCGATTCTCATAGCCTTCATCCCGTCTAGCACCCTGCTGGTTAACGCGGCGGCCAGTGCGTCGGTTTTATCTTCGTATGATGCCAGTGGCTCGGCGACTGCGCCCACCCTATGCGCGCGGTGGCCGTGGCGGTCGTACGCCTCGTCGATTCTATCCGCGGTCCTGGTCATCTTTTCTATGCTCGTATCGTCAACTGCAGCCAGGACTTCCCTGATACGGTCTGGGAGGCGGTTCCTCCACAGGTTTAGGATGAACTCGTCGGACACGAGCGGACTGGCTAGTTTCTTTAGGTCATTGTAAAACTGTGAGGGCTTTCTGTCGCCCATCTCTTCGCGTTCGACTAACCTTTTGACCTTGGCGCTGTCCGATTCTGTCAGGACACGGATTAGCTCACTTTTCAGTTTCTCGTACTGGCCGGTGGGGGGAGGTTGGTCACGGCATCCTCTATCTTTGCGAGGTATTGTGGGTCGAGGAACCCCATGAGGGCTACGGCTTTTTCGCCCTCGTGGCTAATGTCGGCTACGCCGAAATACATCTCTAGGATCGAAAACCAGAGCCCGGCCTTCGTAGGCATAAATGGCGGCGCGCGCAACGAAGCGCCGGCTGGAGTTGGTTTGCTCTCCTTTTCCATAGTGTGATTTGCGGACACTACTGTTCACACCGCGACTAGTCTATCACTGTCACCTCTTACACTAAAAAAAATCACGTCGGGGTCACCAGTTTGAGGTGATGGGCGTGATAGGTCTAGAAGAATCACTCGTGTCGTTAACAATAACAATTTATTTGCTTATGTCTGTGGTATACACTAGCGCGCCGAGAGCACGGTACAGATATCGGTTCGAGATTACAAGATCAAGCTCGGCGCGATACTTACGCGGTGGTTCGAGTCGAGATGATTGCGCAGATGTCGAGGGATTCCGATTCGCAATTACGTACGACTGCGGGCGGACAATTCAGATTGGCGTCTTCCAACTTGCCTCGCGACTCGCGATGGAACAGAACAGAATGGATTTGTGTCGCGATGATGCTCCTTAGGAAAACTGTACTTGGGTGTGTCTAAGGATACGGAATCATCGGATTCGTTAAGAAAAGCGTTAGTTCAGAGAGTGAGGGAAACGGACGTCGCTGCTAATTGGCTAAATCGTGAGTTGGTGGTTGGAAAGAGATGACAACTGCACTTGAGAGAAAGTTGCTAGCGAGGAGCGTCGTACGTGAGGAAAAGCAGATTTCCGTAGTGGGTGGTATGTGTAGGGACTATTGAGACAAAGACTATTTGTTCCTTTAGAGTATCTTAGCTGCATGGATCCTAAGATTTATAGCGGGTCCTTAGGCTAGCTGTAAATATTCGGAGAGAGTGTATCGACATCTGGCAATCATCTGTTCGCAAGGTAGAGTCCTTGTGTAGCGAGGCACGGGACCGAAACCGTTGGGAAGTTTGCTGTCGAGTGCCGCTACACAGGTAACATTTTTGTGTAAATGTTTATAGGGACGGAAGGTGTTGCGGTACTAACGTTAACGTTGTTTTTCTTAATTTTGCAGCAAGATATGTTAATACATAGTTTTGACAATCCTATCTTATTAAGCAGATACAAGCATATGAGTCCAATGTATTTGTAAAGGTCGCATATGTTGTCCGTGATAGTAGTGGTTGCCGGCTTCAGATGTCGCTGCTGGGGTACTGCTAATTATTCCTCTATTTTGATGCGTGGAAGAAAAATAGGATCACGGCACCGGGAATGGAATCCGGGTCCCGAACTTTCGAAACCTGGAGCGCTAATCACTTCGCTACCGTGTCCGTTGCTTAGTTAGTGTCGAGTGGCGGTATTTGTTGTCGAGTGCCGCTACAGATATATATGCTATTATTTGCAACGTAGTGAGACCCCAAGTTTTAATTTGTGTCATTCTGTGCGAAAAAATTAATAGATTGGCTCTACCTTCTACTTGAAATAACCGTTTCGGTTGCTCACTACTTTAGGAGTCTTTTCTAAGGTGTCAAGTATCGAGGATAAATCCACGTTATTATTTGCATTTATGATTTTGATCTTAATATCGTAAGAAATGCTCTTGGGATTAACACCGACTCTCATATGATTGCCTCCATACAATATATCCACAGTTATTTTAGATTTCAACAGAGAGGGGTGCTTCAGTTTGACAATTTGATGTTTCTCTTCACAGAATATATTGAGTTCTATTGGTTTTTCTGGTATAGCTACAACTAGCTTATGGCTCCGGTATAGCTAGCTTATAGGTATATTTAGTGATTTTCGTTTTTGAGTGGTATGAAAGTTTTTTCTACGCTCTTATAGACTGTGAATTTACAAAATATCACGGTATTGTCTACACTAATTATTTCGGATGCGTAATCGTGTTTCGAAAGTCTATCATGTATGGGTTGAGTTTGTTTGCAACTGTATAATTCGTATTTGATTCCACATTGCTTGTCCAAATACATCTGGTCTACATTCATATAAGTATATCGCCAAAGTGCCTAATGAATCATCGATATCCCAACGATCCTTCCATCGCATGATCTAGAAGCGTGGCAACGGTCACGTACGCCTACAGGGTAGTGGGGATATTGAGGGATGACAAACAAAGAAGGAACAGATCCCACCGAAAGTCAAACTGTAAGAGCTCTTCATTCTTAGAAAGTCATGGCTGGAGTTCAGAATCAAATAGCAGTCAGTGTAAACTCAGATTACAAGAAATAAATTCTCTTGTTTCTTTTGTTACATTTTATTTTTCCTTTCGTTTGAGCTACCTCTTTTTTTATTTTACGTGACAATGGATTGGTTTTAGGTTAGGCTATAGTTTTTCGAGCGAGCGCAGCGAGCGAGCAACGCGTACACGTGTATCACAAACAAATAGTTTGGCATATAGGGACATTGAAATGTTCGCACCAACTCGAGGAGCCGAAAGCTTCAATCAAATTGTTCACTTAAATAATATCACAGGTTATCAATATTTTTACACATGCAGTAGTAGTTCTACTTATAGCAGTGCAGCGATACGACCAAAGTAGCTGGAAAAATTTGGAAATAAACTAAATATGTGTGTTACGTCGCCTGAACAGGTCCGCGCGACGTCCTTTAATGTCTGACCGTCAAGGCCCAAGCATCGTTAGAGAACCCTCAATAAACCTAAGGCCCCACCATAAACCGAGTCTTTTTAGTTGGCAGGATGCTTTAATCCTACAAGTATTTGCGGTTTGTTACTGGTACATAAAATGTCCTAAGGTCTATTGTACATTCTTCCAAGTAACGGAGAAAGGAAGTAGTTACCTAATGGGAAAAACGAAATAGTTGCCTAACGAAAAAGCTGGTCTTTTCCATAAACAATGTCGCCCATGAGATACGTTGGCAAGAGGGTTCTTCCTCCCATCTTCATTCCCAAAAGTGGTAATAACCTTAATCATAATCTTGGTGTTTTTTCGGAATCGATGGATGGAATTTGCCCTTGGGCGGTGTTGATAATTCAAAACTTACTCTTGATTCTCTTTCTCTTCCAGATTATTCAGGTATCAGCTTTTGGAAATGTTTATAGGGACGGAAGGTGTTGCGGTACTAACGTTAACGTTGTTTTTCTTAATTTTGCAGCAAGATATGTTAATACATAGTTTTGACAATCCTATCTTATTAAGCAGATACAAGCATATGAGTCCAATGTATTTGTAAAGGTGGCATATGTTGTCCGTGATAGTAGTGGTTGCCGGCTTCAGATGTCGCTGCTGGGGTACTGCTAATTATTCCTCTATTTTGATGCGTGGAAGAAAAATAGGATCACGGCACCGGGAATGGAATCCGGGTCCCGAACTTTCGAAACCTAGAGCGCTAACCACTTCGCTACCGTGTCCGTTGCTTAGTTAGTGTCGAGTGGCGGTATTTGTTGTCGAGTGCCGCTACAGATATATATGCTATTATTTGCAACGTAGTGAGACCTCAAGTTTTAATTTGTGTCATTCTGTGCGAAAAAATTAATAGATTGGCTCTACCTTCTACTTGAAATAACCGTTTCGGTTGCTCACTACTTTAGGAGTCTTTTCTAAGGTGTCAAGTATCGAGGATAAATCCACGTTATTATTTGCATTTATGATTTTGATCTTAATATCGTAAGAAATGCTCTTGGGATTAACACCGACTCTCATATGATTGCCTCCATACAATATATCCACAGTTATTTTAGATTTCAACAGAGAGGGGTGCTTCAGTTTGACAATTTGATGTTTCTCTTCACAGAATATATTGAGTTCTATTGGTTTTTCTGGTATAGCTACAACTAGCTTATGGCTCCGGTATAGCTAGCTTATAGGTATATTTAGTGATTTTCGTTTTTGAGTGGTATGAAAGTTTTTTCTACGCTCTTATAGACTGTGAATTTACAAAATATCACGGTATTGTCTACACTAATTATTTCGGATGCGTAATCGTGTTTCGAAAGTCTATCATGTATGGGTTGAGTTTGTTTGCAACTGTATAATTCGTATTTGATTCCACATTGCTTGTCCAAATACATCTGGTCTACATTCATATAAGTATATCGCCAAAGTGCCTAATGAATCATCGATATACCAACGATCCTTCCATCGCATTATCTAGAAGCGTGGCAACGGTCACGTACGCCTACAGGGTAGTGGGGATATTGAGGGATGACAAACAAAGAAGGAACAGATCCCACCGAAAGTCAAACTGTAAGAGCTCTTCATTCTTAGAAAGTCATGGCTGGAGTTCAGAATCAAATAGCAGTCAGTGTAAACTCAGATTACAAGAAATAAATTCTCTTGTTTCTTTTGTTACATTTTATTTTTCCTTTCGTTTGAGCTACCTCTTTTTTTATTTTACGTGACAATGGATTGGTTTTAGGTTAGGCTATAGTTTTTCGAGCGAGCGCAGCGAGCGAGCAACGCGTACACGTGTATCACAAACAAATAGTTTGGCATATAGGGACATTGAAATGTTCGCACCAACTCGAGGAGCCGAAAGCTTCAATCAAATTGTTCACTTAAATAATATCACAGGTTATCAATATTTTTACACACGCAGTAGTAGTTCTACTTATAGCAGTGCAGCGATACGACCAAAGTAGCTGGAAAAATTTGGAAATAAACTAAATATGTGTGTTACGTCGCCTGAACAGGTCCGCGCGACGTCCTTTAATGTCTGACCGTCAAGGCCCAAGCATCGTTAGAGAACCCTCAATAAACCTAAGGCCCCACCATAAACCGAGTCTTTTTAGTTGGCAGGATGCTTTAATCCTACAAGTATTTGCGGTTTGTTACTGGTACATAAAATGTCCTAAGGTCTATTGTACATTTTTCCAAGTAACGGAGAAAGGAAGTAGTTACCTAATGGGAAAAACGAAATAGTTGCCTAACGAAAAAGCTGGTTTTTTCCATAAACAATGTCGCCCATGAGATACGTTGGCAAGAGGGTTCTTCCTCCCATCTTCATTCCCAAAAGTGGTAATAACCTTAATCATAATCTTGGTGTTTTTTCGGAATCGATGGATGGAATTTGCCCTTGGGCGGTGTTGATAATTCAAAACTTACTCTTGATTCTCTTTCTCTTCCAGATTATTCAGGTATCAGTTTTTTGTAAATGTTTATAGGGACGGAAGGTGTTGCGGTACTAACGTTAACGTTGTTTTTCTTAATTTTGCAGCAAGATATGTTAATACATAGTTTTGACAATCCTATCTTATTAAGCAGATACAAGCATATGAGTCCAATGTATTTGTAAAGGTGGCATATGTTGTCCGTGATAGTAGTGGTTGCCGGCTTCAGATGTCGCTGCTGGGGTACTGCTAATTATTCCTCTATTTTGATGCGTGGAAGAAAAATAGGATCACGGCACCGGGAATGGAATCCGGGTCCCGAACTTTCGAAACCTAGAGCGCTAACCACTTCGCTACCGTGTCCGTTGCTTAGTTAGTGTCGAGTGGCGGTATTTGTTGTCGAGTGCCGCTACAGATATATATGCTATTATTTGCAACGTAGTGAGACCCCAAGTTTTAATTTGTGTCATTCTGTGCGAAAAAATTAATAGATTGGCTCTACCTTCTACTTGAAATAACCGTTTCGGTTGCTCACTACTTTAGGAGTCTTTTCTAAGGTGTCAAGTATCGAGGATAAATCCACGTTATTATTTGCATTTATGATTTTGATCTTAATATCGTAAGAAATGCTCTTGGGTTTAACACCGACTCTCATATGATTGCCTCCATACAATATATCCACAGTTATTTTAGATTTCAACAGGGAGGGGTGCTTCAGTTTGACAATTTGATGTTTCTCTTCACAGAATATATTGAGTTCTATTGGTTTTTCTGGTATAGCTACAACTAGCTTATGGCTCCGGTATAGCTAGCTTATAGGTGTATTTAGTGATTTTCGTTTTTGAGTGGTATGAAAGTTTTTTCTACGCTCTTATAGACTGTGAATTTACAAAATATCACGGTATTGTCTACACTAATTATTTCGGATGCGTAATCGTGTTTCGAAAGTCTATCATGTATGGGTTGAGTTTGTTTGCAACTGTATAATTCGTATTTGATTCCACATTGCTTGTCCAAATACATCTGGTCTACATTTTAAACTTTTAAACTTAAACATTTAAATTTTAACAATTTAAAATTTATTTGATTTTAAATTGATAATATTGATTATATTGTATTGATTAATTTTTTATATAGATATTAAATTTATATAGAAATAAATTAAAATTTATGTTTTAAATGAAATTATTGTATGATTTTTTTTTTTATTTTATTTTAATTTATTTCAGTAAAAAATTTAGAATTTAAAAAAATTTTATAATTTATTGGGAGGTTAAATTTTAAAATTTATTTGATTTTATTTTAAATAATATAATTATGATTTTAATTATATATATATATATATATATAATAAAATTAATTAAAATTTTTAATTTAAAAATTTATTTAATTTATATAAATATTTTAAATAATTTTAATTTATTTATTAATTTTAAAATTATAAAAATTATAATTTGAATAAATATTAAAATAAAATAAAAAGTATAATTTATTAATTTATTAAATTATAAATAATTTTAAGATTAAATTGATTTAATAATTGAAATTATTAAAAAAATTGATTTTATATTTTTAAATTAAATAATTTATTTTTTAATAATAATAATAATAATAATATATATATATATATATATATATATATATATATATAATTTTATAAGTAAATTATTAATATTAATGAATTAAATTATTATTATTTATTATATTTGTAGAATTTAAAAAATTAGATTTATTGAAATTTATTTAATAAAAATTAATTTTTTAATTTAATAAATAATAAATATTTAATTTGTTAATAATTATTTATATAAAATTAATTATTATATTTGATGTATATTGCATATTAAATTTTGATTTTAAAGGGATTAATAATAATTAATAATATAAGAGAAATTTTATAATGATTTAAAAATTAATAATATTTTTTTATCTATATATAATATTTTTATATTAAAGATTTATTTAATTTAGTGATTGGATTTAATAAATTAATGAAAGTTAAATTTAGAAAAAGAAATTAGTAAAGATTAAAATTAGTGCCAGCAATAGCGGTTAAACTAATTTTGCAAATTAATTTTGTTAATTAATATTAATATGATATAAAATAAGTTTAATTAAATTTTTAGATTTTAGGTGAAATTTAATTTATAAATATATTAAATTTAATATTTATAAATATAATAAGATAAATAAATAAACTAGGATTAGATACCCTACTATATAAAATAATTATATTTAATTTATTAGTAAATGTAGAATCATTAAAATTAAATTATATGGCGGCTTTTCATTCTTATTAGAGAAATTTGTAGTTTAATTTGATAATCCACGATAAGATTTACTTGAATAAAAAATTTATATATTGTTGTATATTTTAAAATAAGATTTATTATTAATAATATTTCATAAAATAATAATTCAAATCAAAATGTAGTGTATTTAAGAATTTATGAATTATAATAAATTAAATTTTTGGATAATTATATTTTAAAATTAATTTGAAAGAGGATTTAATAGTAAATTTAATAAAATTAATTAAATTGAAGTTAGTTTTGAAAAGTGTACAAATTGCCCGTCAGTTTCGTTTATGGAATAAGTCGTAACATAGTAAAAATATTGGAAAATGTTTTTAGAATAAAATTTTAGTTTAATATAAAATATTTCATTTACAATGGAAAGTTTAATTTAAAAATTAAAATTTTATTTAATTAAATAAATTTAATGTTTTAGATTTAATTAATATTATTAGTATTTAAAATTATATAAGATTTTTTTATTTAAGTAATATATTATGAAATAATATTTATATTAATAGATAAAGTAATGTAAATGAATTTTTTAAGAATTAAATAAGTAAAATAATTTTTGTACCTTTTGTATCAGGGTTAATTAATATAATTTAAAAATTTAATAATCTCGAAAGAAGAAGAGCTAAATAATTAATTATGCTTTTGTGGAATAAAAAGTTATAATATTTATTTAGAAATTAAATGTTAATCGAATTTTTTTATATCTAGTTTTTTTTGAAATAAATTTAATTTATATATAAAAAATTTAAAAAATTATATTTGAAATTTTTTTATATTTTTATATAAAAAATTTATGGGATAACCTATAAATTTATAATATATAATTTTATTATTTAATATTAATTGTGTTAATTTAAAAATAATTTTTATTAATAAGTATTTAATAATTTAGTAATTTAGATTATATTAAAAATTTAAAAATTAAATAATATTATAATTAGAATATATATTTTTAAAAAAAAAATAATTTTTAATTTATTTAAATTAAATATAATGATTGAATTAGTAATTAATGAATAAAGTATAAATTTAAAATTTAATTTATAAATAATATATATATATATATATATATATATATATATATATAAGGAATTCGGCAAATTTAGTATGTTCACCTGTTTATCAAAAACATGTCTTATTGAGTAATAATTTTAAGTCAATTCTGCCCAATGATTTTAAATAATTAAATGGCTGCGGTATAATTGACTGTACAAAGGTAGCATAATCAATTGTTTTTTAATTAAAAACTGGAATGAAAGAGTTAATGAGATATACACTGTCTCATATATATTAAATTAATTTAAATTTTTAGTTAAAATGCTAAAATTAATTTATGGGACGATAAGACCCTATAGAATTTTATATTAATATTTTAATTATAATTTTATTATTGAGTATTAATATTTTGTTGGGAGGATAGGTAAATTTATTAAACTTTATTTTAAATATTAACTTTAATTAAAGAATATATTTTGATCTTTTAATAAAAATGAAAAGAGTAAATTACCTTAGGGATAACAGCGTAATATCTTTTTAAAGATCTTATTGAAAAAGATGATTGCGACCTCGATGTTGAATTAAGATAAATTTTAAATGAAGAAATTTAATAATTAAGTCTGTTCGACTTTTAAAATCTTACATGATTTGAGTTCAAATCGACGTGAGTCAGATTGGTTTCTATCTATAAAAATATAATAAGTTATTTGTACGAAAGGACTATAATTTGTAATTAAATTGTTAATTTTATTAATTAATATATTTTAGTAAATTATATTAGCATATTTAGTGCATTAAATTTAGAATTTAAATAAATTATAAATAATTATAGTATATAATAATTATAAATAATTTATTGAATTATATTTTATTAATAATTATAGTTTTGATTAGGGTAGCATTTTTAACTTTATTTGAACGTAAGATTTTAGGTTATATACAATTGCGAAAAGGTCCTAATAAAATTATATTTAAAGGTTTATTTCAACCATTTAGAGATGCATTAAAATTATTAACAAAAGAAATTTTTTATTTAAGAGTTAATATAAGATATTTATATAGTCCAATAATTATATTTTTTTTATCATTAATTTTATGATTAGTTTATCCTTGAATTAATAATTTTTATTTTATTGATTTTAGAATTATTTATTTAATATTAATTTTAAGATTTATAGTTTATCCAGTTATAATAATTGGTTGAGTGTCAATATGTAATTATTCAATTTTAGGATCATTACGTGCGGTTTCTCAAATAATTTCATTTGAAATTTTATTATTTATAATGTTTTTTATTTTAATACTTATAATTGAAGATTATTCATTTTTAAGATTTTTTAAATTTCAGAAAAATGTTAATTTTATATTTTTTTTATATCCTTTATATTTAATTTTTATAGTTAGAGTATTAATTGATTTAAATCGAGTTCCATTTGATTTAATTGAAGGAGAATCTGAGTTGGTTTCTGGTTTTAATCTTGAGTATTTTAGAAGTTTATTTGTATTAATTTTTTTGTCAGAGTATATGAATATTATATTTATTAGGGTTATTTTAACTGTAATATTTTATGGTTTTAATAATTGATCTTTATATTTTTTATTAATTTTTATATTTCATTTAACTTTTTTAATTATAATTCGAGGGGTATTACCACGAATTCGATATGATATTTTAATAAAAGCGTGTTGACTTGAATTATTAGTATTAATATTATTATATTGTTTTTTAATTTATTTAATAAAAGAAATAATTATATTAAATTATTAATTAATATTATTATTATTAATTAATAAGATAATTTATTAATTGATTATATTGTAAATTTTGTAAATATTAAAAATTAATAGAATTAATTTTTGTTTTATTAAAGTTATAATAAAATAAGGAATTTAATTTATTATATATATATATATATATATATAATTAAATTTATAAGTAATATAAATAAATTTTTAAATTTAATATATATATATATATATATATATATATATATTAAATTTAATTATTTTTAATATTAAAAATTAGTTAATTAATAAATTTTGAATTTATAAATATATTTATAAGGATTAATATATTAAAAGTAAATTAATTAAGTTAATAGAAAATTTTATTTCTATAATATGATTTCAAATCATAAACTTATTCAAGTTCATTAACTAATTTTTTAAAATTAAATCTCATATATTATTTATATAAAATGATAAAATTATATATAAAAAATATATAGAAGTAAATAATATATTTAAATTGGTGTAAGGATATTCAATTATTTGTCCACCTAATCAAGTTAATATAATAAAAATGTTAATAAATCATCAATATATAAATTTATTAATAAAGTAGAATTTATTATTTTGTAATTTATTAATATTAATTAAAGGGATGATATATAAAATAAAAATAGATATAAATAATATAATTACACCTCCTAATTTATTAGGAATTGTTCGTAAAATTGAATATGCAAATAAGAAATATCATTCAGGTTTAATATGAATTGGTGTAATTATAGGATTTGCTATTTTAAAATTATCAGGATCTCCTAATATAAAAGGTAATTGTAAATTAATTAATATAAATATTGAAAATGTAAAAATAATAGTAATTAAATCTTTAATAGTAAAATATGGATGGAAATTGATTTTATAAATATTTATTTTTGAATGGATAGGGTTTGAAGAACCTGTAATATGTAAAATTATTAAATGTATAAATACTATTAATAAAATAATAAATGGTAAAATAAAATGAAATGAATAAAATCGATTTAATGTATCATTATTAATTGAAAATCCTCCTCAAATTCATTCAACAGTAAATTGACCAATATATGGAATTGCTGAAATTAAATTTGTGATTACTATTGCACCTCAAAATGATATTTGTCCTCATGGTAAAACATAACCTAAAAATGCTGTTGCTATTGATAAAAATAAAATTGATACACCAATTGATCAAACTTGAATTAATTTAAATGAATAATAAAATAAATTTCGTGCAATATGAAAATATATAATTAAAAAATAAAATGAAGCTCCGTTTATATGAATTAAACGAATTAATCATCCTGAATTTATATCTTTTATAATATTTGAAATTCTGTGGAAAGCAATATTAATATTTGGACAATAGTGTATAGATAAAAATAATCCTGAAATAATTTGAATTATTAAAAATATTCCTAGAATTGAGCCAAAATTTCATATATAATTAATATTAATTGGAGTTGGTAAATTAATAAATGATATAGGTAGATTTAATATATGAGTTTTATAAATTATAGAAATTATTTTTTTCATTTTTTTGTTCGTAAATTTTTATTTTTAATATAACAGATTTTTGTTATAATGAATAATATTAAAATTAAGAAAATAATAATTATTAATAAAATTAAATGATTTGGTTTATAATATAAATTTTTAATAATTTTAAATTTATTATTTTTATAAAAATTAAAATTTAAATGTTAAAGAATAATTTTTATTTGATAAATTTGAAAAATTATAATTAATAAAATAAATGAATTTAAAATTAATATTTTATAAGTATTATTTTTTTTTTTATTTTATTAATTAATCTAATAAAATAAGAAAATATAATTAAAATTCCTCTAATAAAAATAATTATTAAAATATATAAATTTATTGAAAAATTTTGTTTTAAAATTAAAGTATTAAAAGTTATATAAATAATATATAAAATTAAATAAATTAATTGTTTTAAAGGTGAATTGAAGATATTTATATAAAAATAATAAATAATTAATATGAAATTAATATTTAAATTTATGTATATTATAAGGTTGAGAATTAATAAAGTTTTCATTTTTTTATTTTTATTTATGTTTTGTTATATTAATATTATAATTAAATTTTTAATTTACAAAATTAAAGTTTTTATTAAACTATAAAACATTTAATTTAAATTAGAAAAAATAGTTTAATTAAAATAATAATTTTGGGGATTATTGATATTTTTAAAAAAAATTTTTTTGAAATTTAATATTATTTTTAATATATATATATATATATATATATATATATATATATATATATATATATATATATTAATAATAATAATAATATTGAATTTATTTTAGATTATTTAATTTTTAATATAGTGTTTTTAATATTAATTGTTTTATTAAATTATAGAATTTATTTTTTAAGATTTTTAATTGGAATTGAATATTTAATTGCAATAATTTTATTTTATTTATTATTAATGGATTATAATGGATTTTTATATTTAATTTATTTAATTTATTCTGTATGTGAAAGAGTATTAGGATTATCTTTATTAGTTAGAATAAATTATGAATATGGTCATCAGAAAATTAATTTTGTAAATTTAATTTAATGAATGAAATTTTAATTTTATTAGTTGTAATATTTTTAATAAATTATATTAATTTTTATATTTTAGGAAATTTAATATTATTAATAAGATTATATTTTTTAAAAAATATTAGATGAATTAAATGAATAAATATTTCTATAGGTTTAAGAAATAATTATTATTCAAATTATTTAATTTTAATAATAATTTGAGTATTTGGTATAATTTTTTTAAATTTTAATGAAATAAGAAAGAATTGTTTTATATTAAATTTGATTTTATTTTTTTTAATATTATTGAATTTTATAGTTATGGATTTATTATTATTTTATTTTATATATGAATCTAGATTGTTATTAATTTTTTATATAGTAATGGAATGAGGATATAGAAAAGATCGAATTTTAGCTGCATTTTATTTGATATTTTATACTTTAGTATTTTCTTTACCAATATTATATTTGATTTTTAAAATATTAGAAAGAAGTGGTAGAATAAATTTTTTTTTATTAGAGATTAATAAATTTAAATTTGATTATTTTAATTTTATTTATTTATTAATATCTTTTTTAATTAAAATTCCAATATATATATTTCATGGATGATTAATTAAAGCACATGTAGAAGCTTCTTTTTTTAGGTCAATAATTTTAGCTTCAGTAATATTAAAGTTAGGAAGATATGGAATATTACGATTAATTTTAATTTTTGAGAATAAATTTATTAGTTTATCATATTATTTAATTATAATTAATTTATTTGGGATATTAATTTTAAGGATAATATGTTTATTTCAGTTTGATATAAAATTAATTATTGCTTTATCTTCAGTAATTCATATAGGAATTATATCTATAGGAATATTAAGAGGTTCAAGAATTGGTTTATTAGGGGGATTATTAATAATAATTTCTCATGGATTAGTTTCTTCAGGATTATTTTATTTAGTTAATGAGATTTATAAACAAACTAATAGACGAATTATTTTTGTAAATAAAGGGTTAATTAATTTAATACCTTCAATGTCAATAATATGATTTATAATATGTGTTTATAATTCAGGAGCTCCAATTTCTTTAAATATAGTAAGAGAAATTTTTTTATTAATAAGATTAATTTCTTGATATAAATATTTGTTGAAAATAACAACGTGAGTTCTCGCTCGCCATCTATATGCTGACGGCTAGTTACAAAAGAAGTAACTAGAAGTTGTTCCTAGACACGGTCGATAGACCTGATCGATAGTTTTAGGACCCCTCTTGCCTTTTTTTTTTTATTCATTCGTTTGTGACCCTTCTAAGTGTGTGCAATAAAGTTCTTTCTGCCTCGAGAAGTGTAGATTTATTATCTATATAACATAATAATAACTAACGCGATCCTACCTCTAAAACATAAAATAACAACAGGTTATGGGCCCAGGTTCGATAATTAGTTATTATTTTTATTGAAAATATTTTAAATAGTGAGAATATTAGGGAGCGCAGAAGATAACCTAAAAAAAAAAAAAAAAAAAAAAAAGGGAACACGTGGTCGATGATTCAGTGTTGAATATCGTAAAGACGCCTTATCAAAAAAATTTTTGCTTGAATTATAATACAATAATTAGAAGAACATAAAAATGTCGAGCGGAATGAGTTCTAATATTGAAAAACTAAACAGAGAAAATTACGACACGTGGAAAATGCAAATGAAAGCAATACTCGTTAAGGATGACTTATGGGAATATGTGGATGGTACAATAAGTAAACCCCAAGCAGCGGATGAAGCCTCTCTATGGAATAAAAGGGATGGTAAAGCCCAAGCCGATATTATTCTTGCTGTGAGCTCGAGTGAGCTATGTCACGTGAAGCATTGCAAAACTTCACACGAAATATGGAATAAATTAAAGGAGGTTTACGAATCCAAAGGGCCCGCAAGGAAGGCCACGCTCCTGAAACAATTATTGTTCGCGAGAATGCCCGGAAATGAAAATATGTCCGATCATTTAAACAATTTTTTCAGCCACGTGGATAAGCTAAAGGAAATGGACATTGAAATCGCTGATGATCTGCTGTCAATCCTATTGTTATACAGCGTCCCGAACACGTATGAAAACTTTAGATGTGCGATCGAATCGCGGGATCAATTGCCTACTCCAGATGTACTCAGGACAAAGCTATTAGAAGAAGCTAATTCCCGTCGCAATTCGAATGCTGCGAGCGATCACCAGGAAGCCCTACAAGTGGAAGATTCAAACAAATACAAAAGGTATGACAAAAATAAAAATTTCTTAAATAAGAATGGACTTGCTAAAGCTAATAAGGCAAAACACATTGAATGTTTTTATTGTCACAAACGTGGACATAAGGCGAATCAATGTTTGAAGAAGAAAAGCGACGATCATAAAGCTCAACTAGCGCGAGTCCCTGAAATACCCAACACTGAACAATGCCTACATATTTCCAACATTCAGGACGAAGATAATCAGGGTAATAGTATTATTACTGATATCTCGTTGAATACAAATATGGAATTACCAAAGGAATGGTGCATTGACAGTGGTGCGACGTCACACATGTGCTGTGATATAAACTGTTTTGAATCCATAGAGCCAATCAAAAATCAAAGGGTAAGATTAGCGAATGACAAATTAGCACAAATCAAAGGTAAAGGTACTGCAATACTATTTAGTTACAAAAAAAATAAACTTGAAAAATTCCGATTGGAAAATGCATTGTATGTACCAGAATTAAAGGCAAATTTGATCTCGGTATCAAAAGTTACAGCTAAAGGAAAAAGAATCATGTTCACAAATATGACGGCCACAATACTTGGAGAGAAGGATGAGATCATTACCACCGCAAGTCGCAAAAGGGATTTGTATATTGTAGATACAAGACCTGAATATGTTGGTATGGTGTGTGAAAACAAAAATACACTTATGGACTGGCACTACAAATATGGACACTTGAACGAATCTGACCTGTGGAAATTAATAAATAAGAATATGGTAAACGGTCTACCTGACATAAGACGGAGTAAAATGAATGCTTGCGAAATATGTCTGAAAGGCAAACAGGCAGCAATCCCAATACCAAAGAGGTCCGAACCAAGAAAATTGGAAATATTGGAACTGATACATTCTGACGTATGTGGTCCTATAAAACAAGCATCTGTAGGCGGAGCAAGGTATTTTGCCACCTTTATAGATGACACTTCTAGGCTAGTGCATGTGTATATCCTCAAGACAAAGGATGAGGTTAAGAGCGCATTCTTGAAATTTAAAGCCTTAGTTGAAAGACAAACAGGAAAAAGGATAAAAGCCCTCAGAACTGACAATGGTTTAGAATATCTAGGAAAGGAGTTCACAAATGAATTGGAAAACTGTGGTATTCGCAGGGAATTTACAACTCCCCATACACCTCAGCAAAATGGAGTGGCTGAGCGAATGAACAGGACACTCGTGGAGATGGCACGATGTATGTTGATACAGTCAAACTTACCTATTCATTTTTGGGCGGAAGCTGTTAACACAGCATCATATATTAGAAATAGATGCCCAACAGTTCATGGTAAAACACCATATGAAATTTGGCACAAAAGGAAACCAAATGTGAATCATCTAAAAATTTTTGGCACTGAAGCTTATGCACTAAATAAGCGGCCCGACAAAGGTAAGTTTGAAGCAAGATCAACAAAATGCATTTTTGTTGGATACGCCGACGAAGCAAAAGCATTCAGATTATGGAATCCAAATAAAAGAAAGATTATAATAAGTAGAGATGTTTCCTTCCTAAAAAATATTGAATGCCACAATGATGAAACTGAAAATGAACATGAACAATTCAAATATGAATTGATAAACCAGAAACTTGACGAGGAAACCGCAGAAGAGATTCAAGAGCAAGAACATGATGATGATGAAAACATGGATCAAAATGAAAATAGTGGCCAAGATAGATCTGTGGTTAAGAGGGGGCGAGGAAGACCAACTATAATACGTACAGGAAACGTAGGCAGGCCAAGAAAAATTTACCAAACAGTCCCAATAGATCAGGAAATGGTGCAATTAGTCAATGATAACTTGACCGAGTCAGTGGATGAATTGTTATCTGGACCCCATGCCGAAAAATGGAAGGAAGCCATGAAAACAGAGTATGACGGCTTGATTAAGAATGATGTTTGGGAATTGGTAAAATGCCCAGCGAATAGATCTCCAATTGGATCAAAATGGGTCTTAAAGACCAAATACAAGGAAAATGGAGAGGTTGAGCGCAGAAAGGCTAGATTAGTAGCGAGAGGTTTTGCTCAAAAACCGGGCATAGAATACAACGAAACCTTCGCTCCCGTGGCTCGATTGACTTCCATTAGAGTCATTATGGCTTTAGCTGCCAAATTGAAATTGGACCTATATCAATTAGATATAACCATGGCGTACACTTACGGCGACTTAAAGGAAGACATTTATATGCAACAAGCCAAGTATTTCGAGGTATCGGGCAAGGAAGATCATGTATATCACTTGAAGAAGTCATTATATGGATTGAAGCAATCGGGTAAACAATGGTTTGATAAATTGAATGGCTTCTTGAAAGAACTCAACCTTAGACAAATGGAAGAAGATCCTTGTGTTTATTCAAAAAGAGATGGAGATAAAATCCTCATACTGGCAGTTTATGTGGATGATTTGATAGTAGCAACTAACAACCATAAGTTGTTTAATCACTTAAAAGAGAACTTAATAAAAAGGTTCGAAATGAGAGACCTTGGAAAGTTGAATTTTTGTTTGGGTCTGCAATTCTACCAAAATAACGAAACCAAAGAGGTCAGGGTAAGTCAAGAGAAATACATTAAAGATATGGTGAAGAAATTCGGTCTAGGAGATGCTAAAATTGCACTTACTCCGTTAGAAGCGAAAATAAACCTTAGTAAAGACGACGACTCACCTGAATTTGACCCGAGCACCTATCGGTCATTGATCGGATCGCTAATGTATGCTGCCATAGCTACCAGACCTGACATAATGTATGCTGTGAGCGCGCTAAGTTGTTTTAATGACAACCCGAAGAGAAGTCATTGGTTATCCGCCAAAAGGGTTTTACGTTACCTTAAGGGAACGTCTAACATTGGTCTATGTTTCAGAGACACTGGTGACGATCTAACAGGATATACCGACTCCGACTGGGGAGGTGATATTGTCGATAGGAAATCTAGAACTGGCTTCATATTCAAATTATCAAATAGTGCCATATCATGGGAATCTAGAAAACAAAAAAGTGTGGCGATTTCCAGCACCGAGGCCGAATACATGGCGCTAACAGAAGCCACTAGAGAAGCCGTATACTTACGACGATTCCTAAACAAGTTCGATACAGTAGCTGAAGATAGAGCAACCAAAATATACTGCGACAACCAGAGTGCAGCTAAGCTGGTACAAAACCCAATGTTCCACGGTCGTACGAAACACATAGACGTCCGACATCACTATGTTCGTGAGATTTTCCAACAGGGGATCATCGGAATTTGCTACATGCCCTCGAATGAGATGCCAGCTGACTTGTTAACGAAAAGTTTGGGAAGGCCAAGTCATAATGCTCACCTAGAGACTATTGGTTTGACGAGCGCTCGAATTCCGTTGAGAGGGGGTGTTGAAAATAACAACGTGAGTTCTCGCTCGCCATCTATATGCTGACGGCTAGTTACAAAAGAAGTAACTAGAAGTTGTTCCTAGACACGGTCGATAGACCTGATCGATAGTTTTAGGACCCCTCTTGCCTTTTTTTTTTATTCATTCGTTTGTGACCCTTCTAAGTGTGTGCAATAAAGTTCTTTCTGCCTCGAGAAGTGTAGATTTATTATCTATATAACATAATAATAACTAACGCGATCCTACCTCTAAAACATAAAATAACAACAATATTTATTTATATTTTTATTTTTTTATTGTTTATTTAGATTTATATATTCAATTTATTTATATAGTTTTATTCAATTTGGAAAAATTTATGATTTTAATTTTAATTTAATAAATAGAAGTTTATTGAATTATTTAGTTTTAATTTTACATTTATTACCTTTAAATTTATTTATTTTTAAATTATTTTTTTATTTAAATAGTTTAATAAAAAATATTGAATTGTGGTTTCAATGATATATAAATATAAAGTAAGTATTTTAAATCATTTTAAAAATAGTTGTTTTTGGAATTATATTGATTATAATAAGTTTAATTTTTATATTTTTTGGGCTTTATATCTTATTTATCAATAAATTATTTATTTATGAATGAATAATTTATAATTTAGATTCAATAAAAATAAATTTAATTGTAGTAATTAGATTTAAATTATTAATATTTATATTTTTAGTTATATTAATTTGTTCAATAATTTTATTGTATAGGGTAAGTTATATAGATTTAAATAATAAATATTTAATTAAACGTTTTTATTATTTAATAATATTGTTTTTATTATCAATAATTTTTTTAATTTTAAGACCTAATATATTAACTTTATTATTAGGATGAGATGGATTAGGATTAATTTCTTATTGTTTAATTATTTATTATCAAAAGAATTTAGCTTTTAATTCAGGAATATTAACTGTAATTTTAAATCGGTTAGGAGATTCAAGATTATTAATAATTATTTCTTTTATAATAATTTTTGGTAGATGAAATTTAATTTTATATAATATAAATTTATTAATTTTGATAATATTTTTAATTATAGTATTTAGAAAAAGTGCACAATTAATATTTATAATTTGATTACCTGCTGCGATAATGGCTCCAACACCTGTTTCTTCTTTAGTTCATTCTTCTACATTAGTAACTGCTGGAATTTATTTATTAATTAATTATGAAATATTAATTGATTTAAAATATAAGGAATATATTTTAGTAATTTCAAGAATAACAATATTTATATCAGGTGTAATAGCAAATTTTGAAATAGATTTTAAAAAGATTATTGCTTTATCAACATTAAGTCAATTAGGATTTATAATAAGAATTTATTCATTAGGAATAGTAAATTTAACATTTTTACATTTATTTATTCATGCTTTTTTTAAATCTATAATATTTATATGTGTAGGTAGTTTAATTCATTATATAAGAGGAATTCAAAATTTTCGATTTTATTCTGGAATATATTATTTATATCCAATAAAAGGGTTATTAATAATATTTTCATTAATAATATTATGTGGATTTCCATTTTTAGTTGGATTTTATTCAAAAGATTTAATTGTTGAGTATTATTTTTTAAATAAAATAAGGATTTTTAGATTATTAAATTTAATTATTGGAACAATTTTTACTGTATCTTATTCTTTTCGTCTAATATTTATTTTAATAATAAATAGTTTTATAATAAATTTAATTTATTTAGATGAAGATAATATTATAATAAATTATATAATATTAATTTTATTAATTATATTATTTATTAGAAAATTTGTATTTAATTTTGTTTTTTTTTCATATTAGGGTAAATTTATTTTATATTTTTAAATATTTTGTATTTAAAATAATGTTTTTAGGATTTATATTTTCATTATTAATATTTAATACAAATTTTTTAAGTAAAGTTATTTTATTAATTAAAAGTTTTTTTATAATAGATTTTTTTTATAAGTTTATATTAAATTATTTAATATATTGATTGGTTTTTTATGAAATTTATTTTGAGAAAGGGGTAATTGAAAAATTTACAGGAAAAATTATAGATTTTTTTTGTTATTTATTTGAAATAAATTATAGATTAAAAATTTTTTATATATTATTAATGTATATTTATTTATTAATATTAATTTTATTATATAATTAATATATATATATATATATATATATATATATATATATATTAATTACATAGATAAATAAATTTTAAAAATTTTAGAGAATATAATTAAGAGTTTAAATAGCTTATATTTAGAGCATAATATTGAAAATATTAAGGAAATTGATTAATTTTTAAATAGATAAATAAATAAATAAATAAATATATATATATATATATATATATATATATATATATATATATATAGAAATAATGATAATTTAATACCTAAATTAAAGTTAGAAGCTTTATAAATTTATTTCTATTTATAATTAATTATTTATTATTAATAATTTTATATTGAAAATATAATGTTTTATATAAAACTATATAAATTTTATAAATATAAATTAGAATATTTAAATTCAATGATTTTATTAACAATAAAATGCCTCTTTTTGGCTTTAATTTAAAACTATATATATATATATATATATAAGAAGTAAAATATTTTACTTTTAATTTCGACTTAAATATAGATTTTGTAAAAAATCCTTATATAATATTTAATTAAATTAAATTAATAAATAAATATTTAATATATTCAATTTAAATAATTACAAAATCATTCTATAATTAATGAGTAAATTAATATAATAAAGAAAAAAATTATTATAATATATATATATATGTAATTTAAAGTTTTAATAAATGAAATTAATGGTATTAATAAAATAATTTCAATATCAAAGATTATAAATGTTAATGAAATTAAATAAAATGGAAGAGAAAAAGGTAAATTTGTTTTTGTAATAGGATTAAATCCACATTCATATGGAAGGTTTTTTCAAAATTTATTTTTTTAATTATAGATAAAAATTTGTTTAAAAATAAAATAACAAAAATAATAATTAAAGTTATTATATAGAAGATTATAATATTAATTAAATATATTAAGTTATCTTAAATTTTTTAATTGGAAATTAATTGTAATAATTATACTATATATTTATTTAAATTATAAATAAATACTAAAATAAAAAATTTAATTTATTAAAATATAATAAAATATATAAATAAATAATCAAATTACATCTACAAAATGTCAATATCAAATTGAAAATTCAAAATTAATATGATGAATTGAAGAGAAATGATTTTTATATATTCGAATAAAAGAATATAGAAGTATTAATGTACCAATAAGAACATGAATTCCATGGAATCCGGTTGATAAATAAAAGATTGATCCAAAAATTCTATCATTAATACAGAAAAATGAATTATAATATTCAAAGATTTGTATTATATTAAAATAAAATCCTAATATAATTGTAGATAATAAATTTGTTATTCTTGATTTATATTTATTATTTAATAAATTATAATGTCTTAATGTAACAGTGAAACCTGATGTAATTAAAATAATAGAGTTTAATAAAGGAATTTCAAATGGATTAAAGAATTTGATTATTGAAGGAGGCCAAGAAAAATTAATTTCAATTGAAGGAGAAATTGAATTGTGGAAAAAAGTTCAAAAAAATGAAATAAAAAAAAATAATTCGGAGATAATGAATATAATTATTCTGAATTTTATTATTGAAATAACTGATAATGAATGTATACCTTGAAATGTTCTTTCTCGAATAATATCTCGAAATCATATAAGAGATACTAAAATTAATATAATTAAATTAATAATTATTAATATTAAATTATTTAAATAAATTCATAAAATAGTTCTTAATATTAAATTTAATAAATTTATTGATGAAATAATTGGTCAAGGACTAATGGTAACTATGTGAAATGGAAAATTTTTTTTCATTTAATTAGATTCTGAAAAATATAATGTTAATAAAATTGAAAATACATAAGCTTGAATTAAAGCTATAGAAATTTCTAAAGTTAATAGTATATTTTGAATTATTAATGTAATTGGTGATAATAATAGAAAATTTATTATAAAATTTCTTAATAAAATTAAAATTAAATGACCTGAGATTAAATTAGCTGATAAACGAATTAATAAAGTTCAAGGTCGAATAATTAATCTAATTAATTCAATAATTACTATAAAATTTATTAAAAATTTTGGTGAATTTAATGGAACTAAATGTCTTAAAGTTTTAATTGGGAAATTGATAATAGAGTAAATTATAAATCTTATTCATAAAGATAAAGATATTGATAAATTAAATAATAAATGTCTTGTTGATGTAAAAATATAAGGAATTAATCTAAATAAGTTTAATAATATAATATAAATTATAATTCTTAAGAATATAACAATATTTATAATATATTTATTTGATATAATTATTTTATATTCATTAAATAAATATTTAATAAATAATTTAAAAATTATTATAATTCGTGAAGGAATTAATCAATATATATTAGGAAAAATAATGATTGGAGTAAATATAAAGATTCAGTTTAATTGAAAATAATTATTAATTGATGGATCAAAAGTTTCAAATAAATTTATCATAATCATTTTCATTTTTTATAAATAATTTTTTTTTTAAATTTTTAATTTTAAAATTTAGTAATAAAGAATTCAATAAAATTATAATTGAAATTAAACAAATTATACATAATAAAAAAATTATAAATCAGTTAATAGGTATTATTTGTGGAATTCATTAGAAGTAAATTTTAATTACTATTATTGATTTAAAAGATCAATTCTTAATTTCAGACATCTAATGATAGAAAAATAATGATTTGAGTTATTAATTTTAGAATGACAATCTAATGTTATTTAATTTAACTAATTTTTCATATTATTTTTTTTTTTAATTCAATTTAAAAATATTTCATAAGAGGTTCTTTCTAATATAATTGGTATAAAACTATGATTTATCCCACAAATTTCAGAACATTGGCCAAAATAAATTCCTGGACGGATACAAAATAAATTTAATTGATTAATTCGTCCAGGAATTGCATCAACTTTAATTCCTAATGAAGGAATTGTTCATGAGTGAATTACATCTGAAGAAGATACAATTATACGTATTGAAATTTTAAATGGAATAATTAATCGATTATCAGTTTCTAAAAGTCGAAATTGATTTATTGATTCATAATTTAATATATATGAATCAAATTCATAATTATTAAATTCTGGATATTCATAAGATCAATATCATTGATGACCAATAGATTTGATTGAAAAATAAGGATTTATAATTTCATCAATATAATATAAAATTTTTAAAGATGGGAAACAAATAATTATTAAAATAATTATAGGAGTTAAAGTTCAAATAATTTCAATAGTATGATTTTTTAAAAGATTTAAATTTAAAAAATTATTTATTGAAAAATCTATAATGAAAAATATAGTTAAAGTAATAATAATTATTATTATTATTATTGTTAAATTATGAAATGAAATAAGATTATCAGAATAAAAAGAATTTGAATCTTGAAATAAAAATATGTTTCATGTAGAAATTTTTAATAATTAATAAAATTTATTTGAATTTTAAATTCAAAGCACTAATCTGCCATATTAATATTATATTAAATATTTATATTAATAAAAGAAAAATAATCTTTATAGCTGAATTTTAAATTCAAAGCATTAATTTGCAATATTAATATTATATTAAATGTAAAATTTATATTAAAAAGGTAATTTATTTATTGAAAATATTTTTAATTTTATTTTTTGAAATTAATGGAATTTCAATTAATGAGTGATCAAAAGGAGGGTAATTATTTAACCATTCAAGTGATGATTGATGAAATTTAAATAAAATTAATCGTTTAGAAATTAATCTTTCAAAAATAATAAAAATTAAAAATAATATTCTATTTATTGAAATTATTGCTCCAATTGAAGAGATTAAGTTTCAACAATAATATGAATCTGGATAATCTGAGTATCGTCGAGGTATAGATATTAATCCTAAGAAATGTTGAGGAAAGAATGTTATATTTACACCAATAAATATTATAATAAATTGAATTTTTAATCATTTTTGATTTATTATTAAACCTGTAATTATTGGGAATCAATGAATAATTCTTGAAATAATAGCGAAAACTGCTCCTATTGATAAAACATAGTGAAAATGACCTACTACATAGTATGTATCATGTAAAATAATATCAATTGATGAATTAGAAAGTATTACACCAGTTAATCCTCCAATTGTAAATATTAAAATAAATCCAATTGATCAAATAATTGTAATATTGAAATTTATTTTTGAACCATGATATGTTGCTAATCATCTAAAAACTTTAATTCCTGTAGGTACGGCAATAATTATTGTAGCTGATGTAAAATATGCTCGTGTATCAACGTCTAATCCTACAGTAAATATATGATGAGCCCAAACAATAAAACCTAAAAATCCAATTCCTAATATAGCATAAATTATTCTTAAATTTCCAAAGGTTTCTTTTTTACCTCTTTCATTTATAATAATTTGAGAGATTAATCCAAATCCTGGTAAAATTAGAATATATACTTCTGGGTGGCCAAAAAATCAAAATAAATGTTGATAAAGGATTGGATCTCCTCCTCCTATAGGATCAAAAAATGAAGTATTAAAATTTCGATCAAATAATAATATAGTAATTGCACCGGCTAATACTGGTAAAGATAGAATTAATAAAATTACTGTAATACATACTCATCATGAAAATAAATTAATTTGATCATAATTTAATGAAAAATTTTTTATTAATAAAATAGTAACGATAAAATTTAATGATCCAATAATTGAAGAGATTCCTGATATATGTAAAGAAAAAATTGCGATATCAACTGAAGGTGATGAATGAAATAAATAAGAAGATAAAGGAGGATAAACAGTTCATCCTGTACCTACATTAGGTGTAAATATATTTCTTAATAATAACATGAATAATGATGGAGGTAGAAGTCAAAATCTAATGTTATTTATTCGAGGAAAAGCTATATCTGGGGATCCTAATATTAATGGAATTAGATAATTTCCAAATCCACCAATTATAAAAGGTATTACTATAAAAAAAATTATTAAAAATGCATGTCTTGTTACTAAAGAATTATAAATTTGATCATTATTAATTCATATACCTGGATGTCTTAATTCTATTCGAATTAATAATCTTATAGATGAACCAATTATTCCTGATCATATAGCAAAAATAAAGTATAATATTCCAATATTTTTATGATTAGTTGATATTAATCATTTTTTAATTAAGATTTATAAATTATTATTTTATATTTTTAATTTTGAAGATTAATAGTTTTTAAATTAACTTAAAATCTTTAAAATTTTAAACATAAGTATTATGTCTGAAAAAGAAATAAATTGTAAATTTATTAATGAAAATTAAAATTTTTCTAATACTAATTTGTATTTAAATTTATTATAATTATATATATATATATATATATATATATATATATATATATATATATATATTTAATATAGTTTAAAAAAAATTTTAAATTGCAAATTTAAAGATTAAAATAAAATTTATATTAAATTAAATTGAATAATATAAATATAAATGAATAAGTTGTTAATACAATTATAGAAATTTTTTTTAAATTAATAAAGTTAATTTTATATAATTTATTAAATTTAAATTTTAAAATTATAAATTTAAATAAAATAAAATAATTTCAAAGTATAAATATTCTTGATAATAAGAAAAGAAAAATTAAATTATTTCTATAATTTATATTTAAAGTATAAATAAATTCTCATTTTAATATAAATGTTATAAATAATGGAAATGAAGAATATATGAATAGTATTAAAATTAATATATAATATGAATTTAATGAGATATTATTGAAATTTAAATTTTCAATATTATAAAATTTTAATATTAAAATTAAATTAAGGAATGAAGTAAAATAAATAATTATAAATAGTAAAAATAAATTTTTATTTCTATAAATTGTTAAAATAAATAATAAAGAATTAAAAATTGATGAACATCCAAATAATTTTTTGATCGAAAAATTTAAATTTGTATATAATGAAATAAATAAATTACTTAAAAATAATAAAGTGATTATAATTGGTGAAAGATAAATAATAGAAGAGAAAAAATAAATAGGAATAAATTTTATAAATGTTGAAATAATGAAAATTTGTCTTCATGAAGATTTATTATAAATAAAAATTATTCAGAAACAAAATGGAAATATTCCAATTTTTATAAATATAGAAATTATTAATATTAAATTAATATCAGGGTTTTTTAAAATAATTAATTGGGTAAAGTTAAAGGAGATAATTATAATTGTTATTAAACTTGAAATTGAGGAAATTATAAAATATAAGATCCTAACAATTTTATTTATTGATTTAATATTAATTATTCTAACTAAAATAATAGTAGAAAATTCTATTGATAATCATTGAATATAAATTCTAGAAGAGGCTATTAAAATAGAAAATAAACTTGAAATAGAAGTTAAATAAATTAAATTTAATTTATTTATTGAAATTAATATTTAAATTTATTAGAAATAAAATATTTTATATAAAAATTTATTATTTGATTATAGATATTTATTCTATTAGTTTTTTACTTTTTATATATATATATATATATATATATATATATATATATTTGGGAACGTGTCGGATCGTATGTGAGGTAGGAATAAATTTTTACGAGCGAGCGGAGCGAGTGAGCAACGATCACAATTTGCAAGGTATACATATACCTTATATTGCCTTGCATACATTTCGTGTTATTACCTAATTTGGTCAGCCATTTCGGACATCACATTGCACTGTACTATGTGGAAATAGTACTATTTATGTGAAACTATTCATAAACTGTAAACATTTGTCAGTAGGCCATTGGATAAAGAGTTCCGGCTCCTCGGGCTGGTGCGAATGTTTCAATGTCCGTATGTGCCAAACCGTTCGTTTGTGACACACCATTACGCGTCTCTCGCTCGCTGCGCTCGCTCGAAAACTATAGCCTAACCAAAAACCAATCCATCTTGCGTTCATTATTCGATATGGTCGCGAGATATTTCGAATTTGCGAACGTGTCGGATCGGTTGTGTGGTTGGACTAGATTTTTGCGAGCGAGCGGAGCGAGCGAGCAACGGTCACAATTTCCAAGCTATACATATACCTTATATTGCCTTGCATATATTTCGCGTTATTACCTAATTTTGTCAGCCATTTCGGACATCACATTGCATTGTAGTATGTAGAAGTAGTACTATTTATGTGAAACTATTCATAAACTGTAAACATTTGTCAGTAGGCAATAGGATAAAGACTTCCGGCTCCTCGGGCTGGTGCGCATGTTTCAATGTCCGTATGTGCCAAACCGTTGGATTTTGACACACCTTTACGCGTATCTCGCTCGCTGCGCTCGCTCGAAAACTATAGCCTAACCCAAAACCAATCCCGTCTGTGTTAGTCATTCGATATGGAGGCGACTTATTTCAAATTTGGGAACGTGTCGGATCGGTTGTGAGGTTGGACTCATTTTTTACGAGCGAGCGGAGCGTGCGAGCAACGGTCACAATTTCCAAGCTATACATATACCTTATATTGCCTACCAGATATTTCGTGTTATTACCTAATTTTGTCAGCTATTTCGGACATCACATTGCACTGTAGTATGTGGAAATAGTACTATTTATGTGAAACTCTTCATAAACTGTAAACATTTGTCAGTATGCAATATGATAAAGACTTCCGGCTCCTCGGGCTGGTGCGCATGTTTCAATGTCCCCATGTGCCACACCGTTCGATTGTGACACACCTCTGCGCGTCCCTCGCTCGCCATGCTCGCTCGAAAACTATAGTCTAACCTAAAACCAATCCCTCCTGCGTTAGTCATTCGTCATGGAGGCGACTTATTTCAAATTTGGGAACGTGTCGGATCGGATATGAGGTTGGACTAAATTTTTACGAGCGAGCGGAGCGAGCGAGCAACGGTCACAATTTCCAAGCTATACATGTACCTTATATTGCCTTGCATATATTTCGCGTTATTACCTAATTTTGTCAGCCATTTCGGACATCACATTGCATTGTAGTATGTAGAAGTAGTACTATTTATGTGAAACTATTCATAAACTGTAAACATTTGTCAGTAGGCAATAGGATAAAGACTTCCGGCTCCTCGGGCTGGTGCGCATGTTTCAATGTCCGTATGTGCCAAACCGTTGGATTTTGACACACCTTTACGAGTATCTCGCTCGCTGCGCTCGCTCGAAAACTATAGCCTAACCTAAAACCAATCCCGTCTGTGTTAGTCATTCGATATGGAGGCGACTTATTTCAAATTTGGGAACGTGTCGGATCGGTTGTGAGGTTGGACTCATTTTTTACGAGCGAGCGGAGCGTGCGAGCAACGGTCACAACTTCCAAGCTATACATATACCTTATATTGCCTAGCAGATATTTCGTGTTATTACCTAATTTTGTCAGCTATTTCGGACATCACATTGCACTGTAGTATGTGGAAATAGTACTATTTATGTGAAACTATTCATAAACTGTAAACATTTGTCAGTAGGCAATAGGATAAAGACTTCCGGCTCCTCGGGCTGGTGCGCATGTTTCAATGTCCGTATGTGCCAAACCGTTGGATTTCGACACACCTTTACGCGTATCTCGCTCGCTGCGCTCGCTCGAAAACTATAGCCTAACCTAATACCAATCCCGTCTGTGTTAGTCATTCGATATGGAGGCGACTTATTTTAAATTTGGGAACGTGTTGGATCGGATATGAGGTTGGACTAATTTTTTACGAGCGAGCGGAGCGAGCGAGCAACGGTCACAATTTCCAGGCTATACAAATACCTTATATTGCCTAGCAGATATTTCGTGTTATTACCTAATTTTGTAAGCCATTTCGGACATCACATTGCACTGTAGTATGTGGAAATAGTACTATTTATGTGAAAGTATTCATAAACTGTAAACATTTGTCAGTAGGCAATAGGATAAAGACTTCCGGCTCCTCGGGCTGGTGCGCATGTTTCAATGTCCGTATGTGCCAAACCGTTGGATTTCGACACACCTTTACGCGTATCTCGCTCGCTGCGCTCGCTCGAAAACTATAGCCTAACCTAATACCAATCCCGTCTGTGATAGTCATTCGATATGGAGGCGACATATTTCAAATTTGGGAACGTGTTGGATCGGATATGAGGTTGGACTAATTTTTTACGAGCGAGCGGAGCGAGCGAGCAACGGTCACAATTTCCAGGCTATACAAATACCTTATATTGCCTAGCAGATGTTTCGTGTTATTACCTAATTTTGTAAGCCATTTCGGACATCACATTGCACTGTAGTATGTGGAAATAGTACTACTTATGTGAAAGTATTCATAAACTGTAAACATTTGTCAGTAGGCAATAGGATAAAGACTTCCGGCTCCTCGGGCTGGTGCGCATGTTTCAATGTACGTATGTGCCAAACCGTTGGATTTTGACACACCTTTACGCGTATCTCGCTCGCTGCGCTCGCTCGAAAACTATAGCCTAACCTAAAACCAATCCCTCCTGCGTTAGTCATTCGTCATGGAGGCGACTTATTTCAAATTTGGGAACGTGTCGGATCGGATATGAGGTTGGACTAAATTTTTACGAGCGAGCGGAGCGAGCGAGCAACGATCAGAATTTCCAAGGTATACATATACCTTATATTGCCTTGCATATATTTCGTGTTATTACCTATTTTTGTCAGCTATTTCGGACATCACATTGCACTGTAGTATGTGGAAATAGTATTATTTATGTGAAAGTATTCATAAACTGTAAACATTTGTCAGTATACAATATGATAAAGACTTCCGGCTCCTCGGGCTGGTGCGCATGTTTCAATGTCCCCATGTGCCACACCGTTCGATTGTGACACACCTCTGCGCGTCCCTCGCTCGCCATGCTCGCTCGAAAACTATAGTCTAACCTAAAACCAATCCCTCTTGCGTTAGTCATTCGTCATGGAGGCGACTTATTTCAAATTTGGGAACGTGTCGGATCGGATATGAGGTTGGACTAAATTTTTACGAGCGAGCGGAGCGAGCGAGCAACGATCAGAATTTCCAAGGTATACATATACCTTATATTGCCTTGCATATATTTCGTGTTATTACCTAATTTTGTCAGCTATTTCGGACATCACACTGCACTGTAGTATGTGGAAATAGTATTATTTATGTGAAAGTATTCATAAACTGTAAACATTTGTCAGTAGGCAATAGGATAAAGACTTCCGGCTCCTCGGGCTGGTGCGAATATTTCAATGTCCGTATGTGCCAAACCTTTGGATTGTGACACACGTTTACGCGTCTCTCGCTCGCTGCGCTCGCTCGAAAACTATAGCCTAACCAAAAACCAATCCATCTTGCGTTCATTATTCGATATGGTCGCGAGATATTTCGAATTTGCGAACGTGTCGGATCGGTTGTGTGGTTGGACTAGATTTTTACGAGCGAGCGGAGCGAGCGAGCAACGGTCACAATTTCCAAGCTATACATATATCTTATATTGCCTTGCATATATATCGCGTTATTACCTAATTTTGTCAGCCATTTCGGACATCACATTGCATTGTAGTATGTAGAAGTAGTACTATTTATGTGAAACTATTCATAAACTGTAAACATTTGTCCGTAGGCAATAGGATAAAGACTTCCGGCTCCTCGGGCTGGTGCGCATGTTTCAATGTCCGTATGTGCCAAACCGTTGGATTTTGACACACCTTTACGCGTATCTCGCTCGCTGCGCTCGCTCGAAAACTATAGCCTAACCTAAAACCAATCCCGTCTGTGTTAGTCATTCGATATGGAGGCGACTTATTTCAAATTTGGGAACGTGTCGGATCGGTTGTGAGGTTGGACTCATTTTTTACGAGCGAGCGGAGCGTGCGAGCAACGGTCACAATTTCCAAGCTATACATATACCATATATTGCCTAGCAGATATTTCCTGTTATTACCTAATTTTGTCAGCTATTTCGGACATCACATTGCACTGTAGTATGTGGAAATAGTACTATTTATGTGAAAGTATTCATAAACTGTAAACATTTGTCAGTAGGCAATAGGATAAAGACTTCCGGCTCCTTGGGCTGGTGCGCATGTTTCAATGTCCGTATGTGCCAAACCGTTGGTTTGTGACACACCTTTACGCATATCTCGCTCGCTGCGCTCGCTCGAAAACTATAGCCTAACCTAAAACCAATCCCGTCTGTGTTAGTCATTCGATATGGAGGCGACTTATTTCAAATTTGGGAACGTGTTGGATCGGATATGAGGTTGGACTAATTTCTTACGAGCGAGCGGAGCGAGCGAGCAACGGTCACAATTTCCAAGCTATACATATACTTTATATTGCCTTGCATATATTTCGCGTTATTACCTAATTTTGTCTGCCATTTCGGACATCACATTGCATTATAGTATGTAGAAGTAGTACTATTTATGTGAAACTATTCATAAACTGTAATCATTTGTCAGTAGGCAATAGGATAAAGACTTCCGGCTCCTCGGGCTGGTGCGCATGTTTCAATGTACGTATGTGCCAAACCGTTGGATTTTGACACACCTTTACGCGTATCTCGCTCGCTGCGCTCGCTCGAAAACTATAACCTAACCTAAAACCAATCCCGTCTGTGTTAGTCATTCGATATGGAGGCGACTTATTTCAAATTTGGGAACGTGTCGTATCGGATATGAGGTTGGACTAATTTGTTACGAGCGAGCGGAGCGAGCGAGCAACGGTCACAATTTCCAAGCTATACATATACCTTATATTGCCTAGCAGATATTTCGTGTTATTACCTAATTTTGTCAGCTATTTCGGACATCACATTGCACTGTAGTATGTGGAAATAGTACTATTTATGTGAAACTCTTCATAAACTGTAAACATTTGTCAGTATGCAGTATGATAAAGACTTCCGGCTCCTCGGGCTGGTGCGCATGTTTCAATGTCCCCATGTGCCACACCGTTCGATTGTGACACACCTCTGCGCGTCCCTCGCTCGCCATGCTCGCTCGAAAACTATAGTCTAACCTAAAACCAATCCCTCTTGCGTTAGTCATTCGTCATGGAGGCGACTTATTTCAAATTTGGGAACGTGTCGGATCGGATATGAGGTTGGACTAAATTTTTGCGAGCGAGCGGAGCGAGCGAGCAACGATCAGAATTTCCAAGGTATACATATACCTTATATTGCCTTGCATATATTTCGTGTTATTACCTAATTTTGTCAGCTATTTCGGACATCACATTGCACTGTAGTATGTGGAACTAGTACTATTTATGTGAAACTCTTCATAAACTGCAAACATTTGTCAGTATGCAATAGGATAAAGACTTCCGGCTCCTCGGGCTGGTGCGCATGTTTCAATGTCCGTATGTGCCAAACCGTTGTATTTCGACACACCTTTACGCGTATCTCGCTCGCTGCGCTCGCTCGAAAACTATAGCCTAACCTAAAACCAATCCCGTCTGTGTTAGTCATTCGATATGGATGCGACTTATTTCAAATTTGGGAACGTGTCGAATCGGATGTGAGGTTGGACTAATTTTTTACGAGCGGGCGGAGCGAGCGAGCAACGGTCACAATTTCCAAGCTATACATATACCTTATATTGCCTAGCAGATATTTCGTGTTATTACCTAATTTTGTCAGCTATTTCGGACATCACATTGCACTGTAGTATGTGGAAATAGTACTATTTATGTGAAACTCTTCATAAACTGTAAACATTTGTCAGTATGCAATATGATAAAGACTTCCGGCTCCTCGGGCTGGTGCGCATGTTTCAATGTCCCCATGTGTCACACCGTTCGATTGTGACACACCTCTGCGCGTCCCTCGCTCGCTATGCTCGCTCGAAAACTATAGTCTAACCTAAAACCAATCCCTCTTGCGTTAGTCATTCGTCATGGAGGCGACTTATTTCAAATTTGGGAACGTGTCGGATCGGATATGAGGTTGGACTAAATTTTTACGAGCGAGCGGAGCGAGCGAGCAACGATCAGAATTTCCAAGGTATACATATATCTTATATTGCCTTGCATATATTTCGTGTTATTACCTAATTTTGTCAGCTATTTCGGACATCACATTGCACTGTAGTATGTGAAAATAGTATTATTTATGTGAAAGAATTCATAAACTGTAAACATTTGTCAGTTGGCAACAGGATAAATACTTCCGGCTCCTCTGGCTGGTGCGAATGTTTCAATTTCCGTATGTGCCAAACCGTTCGTTTGTGACACACCATTACGCGTCTCTCGCTCGCTGCGCTCGCTCGAAAACTATAGCCTAACCTAAAATCAATCCCGTCTGTGTTAGTCATTCGATATGGAGGCGACTTATTTCAAATTTGGGAACGTGTCGGATCGGTTGTGAGGTTGGACTCATTTTTTACGAGCGAGCGGAGCGTGCGAGCAACGGTCACAATTTCCAAGCTATACATATACCTTATATTGCCTAGCAGATATTTCGTGTTATTACCTAATTTTGACAGCTATTTCGGACATCACATTGCACTGTAGTATGTGGAAATAGTACTATTTATGTGAAACTCTTCATAAACTGTAAACATTTGTCAGTATGCAATATGATAAAGACTTCCGGCTCCTCGGGCTGGTGCGCATGTTTCAATGTCCCCATGTGCCACACCGTTGGATTTTGACACACCTTTACGCGTATCTCGCTCGCTGCGCTCGCTCGAAAACTATAGCCTAACCTAAAACCAATCCCGTCTGTGTTAGTCATTCGATATGGAGGCGACTTATTTCAAATTTGGGAACGTGTCGTATCGGATGTGAGGTTGGACTAATTTTTTACGAGCGAGCGAGCAACGGTCACAATTTCCAGGCTATACAAATACCTTATATTGCCTAGCAGATGTTTCGTGTTATTACCTAATTTTGTAAGCCATTTCGGACATCACATTGCACTGTAGTATGTGGAAATAGTACTATTTATGTGAAAGTATTCATAAACTGTAATCATTTGTCAGTAGGCAATAGGATAAAGACTTCCGGCTCCTCGGGCTGGTGCGCATGTTTCAATGTCCGTATGTGCCAAACCGTTGGATTTTGGCACACCTTTACGCGTATCTCGCTCGCTGCGCTCGCTCGAAAACTATAGCCTAACCTAAAACCAATCCCGTCTGTGTTAGTCATTCGATATGGAGGCGACTTATTTCAAATTTGGGAACGTGTCGGATCGGTTGTGAGGTTGGACTAATTTTTTACGAGCGAGCGGAGCGAGCGAGCAACGGTCACAATTTCCAAGCTATACATATACCTTATATTGCCTAGCAGATATTTCGTGTTATTACCTAATTTTGTCAGCTATTTCGGACATCACATTGCACTGTAGTATGTGGAAATAGTACTATTTATGTGAAAGTATTCATAAACTGTAAACATTTGTCAGTAGGCAATAGATTAAAGACTTCCGGCTCCTCGGGCTGGTGCGCATGTTTCAATGTCCCCATGTGCCACACCGTTCGATTGTGACACACCTCTGCGCGTCCCTCGCTCGCCATGCTCGCTCGAAAACTATAGTCTAACCTAAAACCAATCCCTCTTGCGTTAGTCATTCGTCATGGAGGCGACTTATTTCAAATTTGGGAACGTGTCGGATCGGATATGAGGTTGGACTAAATTTTTACGAGCGAGCGGAGCGAGCGAGCAACGGTCACAATTTCCAAGCTATACATATACCTTATATTGCCTTGCATATATTTCGCGTTATTACCTAATTTTGTCAGCCATTTCGGACATCACATTGCATTGTAGTATGTAGAAGTAGTACTATTTATGTCAAACTATTCATAAACTGTAAACATTTGTCAGTAGGCAATAGGATAAAGACTTCCGGCTCCTCGGGCTGGTGCGCATGTTTCAATGTCCCCATGTGCCACACCGTTGGATTTTGACACACCTTTACGCGTATCTCGCTCGCTGCGCTCGCTCGAAAACTATAGCCTAACCTAAAACCAATCCCGTCTGTGTTAGTCATACGATATGGAGGCGACTTATTTCAAATTTGGGAACGTGTCGTATCGGATGTGAGGTTGGACTAATTTTTTACGAGCGAGCGAGCAACGGTCACAATTTCCAGGCTATACAAATACCTTATATTGCCTAGCAGATGTTTCGTGTTATTACCTAATTTTGTAAGCCATTTCGGACATCACATTGCACTGTAGTATGTGGAAATAGTACTATTTATGTGAAAGTATTCATAAACTGTAATCATTTGTCAGTAGGCAATAGGATAAAGACTTCCGGCTCCTCGGGCTGGTGCGCATGTTTCAATGTCCGTATGTGCCAAACCGTTGGGTTTTGGCACACCTTTACGCGTATCTCGCTCGCTGCGCTCGCTCGAAAACTATAGCCTAACCTAAAACAAATCCCGTCTGTGTTAGTCATTCGATATGGAGGCGACTTATTTCAAATTTGGGAACGTGTCGGATCGGTTGTGAGGTTGGACTAATTTTTTACGAGCGAGCGGAGCGAGCAAGCAACGGTCACAATTTCCAAGCTATACATATACCTTATATTGCCTAGCAGATATTTCGTGTTATAACCCAATTTTGTCAGCTATTTCGGACATCACATTGCACTGTAGTATGTGGAAATAGTACTATTTATGTGAAAGTATTCATAAACTGTAAACATTTGTCAGTAGGCAATAGATTAAAGACTTCCGGCTCCTCGGGCTGGTGCGCATGTTTCAATGTCCCCATGTGCCACACCGTTCGATTGTGACACACCTCTGCGCGTCCCTCGCTCGCCATGCTCGCTCGAAAACTATAGTCTAACCTAAAACCAATCCCTCTTGCGTTAGTCATTCGTCATGGAGGCGACTTATTTCAAATTTGGGAACGTGTCGGATCGCATATGAGGTTGGACTAAATTTTTACGAGCGAGCGGAGCGAGCGAGCAACGGTCACAATTTCCAAGCTATACATATACCTTATATTGCCTTGCATATATTTCGCGTTATTACCTAATTTTGTCAGCCATTTCGGACATCACATTGCATTGTAGTATGTAGAAGTAGTACTATTTATGTGAAACTATTCATAAACTGTAAACATTTGTCAGTAGGCAATAGGATAAAGACTTCCGGCTCCTCGGGCTGGTGCGCATGTTTCAATGTCCGTATGTGCCAAACCGTTGGATTTTGACACACCTTTACGAGTATCTCGCTCGCTGCGCTCGCTCGAAAACTATAGCCTAACCTAAAACCAATCCCGTCTGTGTTAGTCATTCGATATGGAGGCGACTTATTTCAAATTTGGGAACGTGTCGGATCGGTTGTGAGGTTGGACTCATTTTTTACGAGCGAGCGGAGCGTGCGAGCAACGGTCACAACTTCCAAGCTATACATATACCTTATATTGCCTAGCAGATATTTCGTGTTATTACCTAATTTTGTCAGCTATTTCGGACATCACATTGCACTGTAGTATGTGGAAATAGTACTATTTATGTGAAACTATTCATAAACTGTAAACACTTGTCAGTAGGCAATACGATAAAGACTTCCGGCTCCTCGGGCTGGTGCGCATGTTTCAATGTCCGTATGTGCCAAACCGTTGGATTTCGACACACCTTTACGCGTATCTCGCTCGCTGCGCTCGCTCGAAAACTATAGCCTAACTTAATACCAATCCCGTCTGTGTTAGTCATTCGATATGGAGGCGACTTATTTTAAATTTGGGAACGTGTTGGATCGGATATGAGGTTGGACTAATTTTTTACGAGCGAGCGGAGCGAGCGAGCAACGGTCACAATTTCCAGGCTATACAAATACCTTATATTGCCTAGCAGATATTTCGTGTTATTACCTAATTTTGTAAGCCATTTCGGACATCACATTGCACTGTAGTATGTGGAAATAGTACTATTTATGTGAAAGTATTCATAAACTGTAAACATTTGTCAGTAGGCAATAGGATAAAGACTTCCGGCTCCTCGGGCTGGTGCGCATGTTTCAATGTCCGTATGTGCCAAACCGTTGGATTTCGACACACCTTTACGCGTATCTCGCTCGCTGCGCTCGCTCGAAAACTATAGCCTAACCAAAAACCAATTCATCTTGCGTTCATTATTCGTAATGGTCGCGAGATATTTCGAATTTGCGAACGTGTCGGATCGGCTGTGAGGTTGGACTAGATTTTTACGAGTGAGCGGAGCGAGCGAGCAACGATCACAATTTCCAAGGTATACATATACCTTATATTGCCTTGCATATATTTCGTGTTATTACCTAATTTTGTCAGCTATTTCGGACATCACATTGCACTGTAGTATGTGGAAATAGTATTATTTATGTGAAAGTATTCATAAACTGTAAACATTTGTCAGTAGGCAATAGGATAAAGACTTCCGGCTCCTCGGGCTGGTGCGAATATTTCAATGTCCGTATGTGCCAAACCTTTGGATTGTGACACACGTTTACGCGTCTCTCGCTCGCTGCGCTCGCTCGAAAACTATAGCCTAACCAAAAACCAATCCATCTTGCGTTCATTATTCGATATGGTCGCGAGATATTTCGAATTTGCGAACGTGTCGGATCGGTTGTGTGGTTGGAGTAGATTTTTACGAGCGAGCGGAGCGAGCGAGCAACGGTCACAATTTCCAAGCTATACATATACCTTATATTGCCTTGCATATATTTCGCGTTATTACCTAATTTTGTCAGCCATTTCGGACATCACATTGCATTGTAGTATGTAGAAGTAGTACTATTTATGTGAAACTATTCATAAACTGTAAACATTTGTCAGTAGGCAATAGGATAAAGACATCCGGCTCCTCGGGCTGGTGCGCATGTTTCAATGTCCGTATGTGCCAAACCGTTGGATTTTGACACACCTTTACGCGTATCTCGCTCGCTGCGCTCGCTCGAAAACTGTAGCCTAACCTAAAATCAATCCCGTCTGTGTTAGTCATTCGATATGGAGGCGACTTATTTCAAATTTGGGAACGTGTTGGATCGGATATGAGGTTGGACTAATTTCTTACGAGCGAGCGGAGCGAGCGAGCAACGGTCACAATTTCCAAGCTATACATATACCTTATATTGCCTTGCATATATTTCGTGTTATTACCTAATTTTGTCAGCTATTTCGGACATCACATTGCACTGTAGTATGTGGAAATAGTATTATTTATGTGAAAGTATTCATAAACTGTAAACATTTGTCAGTAGGCAATAGGATAAAGACTTCCGGCTCCTCGGGCTGGTGCGAATATTTCAATGTCCGTATGTGCCAAACCTTTGGATTGTGACACACGTTTACGCGTCTCTCGCTCGCTGCGCTCGCTCGAAAACTATAGCCTAACCAAAAACCAATCCATCTTGCGTTCATTATTCGATATGGTCGCGAGATATTTCGAATTTGCGAACGTGTCGGATCGGTTGTGTGGTTGGACTCATTTTTTTCGAGCGAGCGGAGCGAGCGAGCAACGGTCACAATTTCCAAGCTATACATATACCTTATATTGCCTAGCAGATATTTCGTGTTATTACCTAATTTTGTCAGCTATTTCGGACATCACATTGCACTGTAGTATGTGGAAATAGTACTATTTATGTGAAAGTATTCATAAACTGTAAACATTTGTCAGTAGGCAATAGGATAAAGACTTCCGGCTCCTCGGGCTGGTTCGAATATTTCAATGTCCGTATGTGCCAAACCGTTGGTTTGTGACACACCTTTACGCATCTCTCGCTCGCTGCGCTCGCTCGAAAACTATAGCCTAACCTAAAACCAATCCCGTCTGTGTTAGTCATTCGATATGGAGGCGACTTATTTCAAATTTGGGAACGTGTTGGATCGGATATGAGGTTGGACTAATTTCTTACGAGCGAGCGGAGCGAGCGAGCAACGGTCACAATTTCCAAGCTATACATATACCTTATATTGCCTTGCATATATTTCGCGTTATTACCTAATTTTGTCAGCCATTTCGGACATCACATTGCATTATAGTATGTAGAAGTAGTACTATTTATGTGAAACTATTCATAAACTGTAAACATTTGTCAGTAGGCGATAGGATAAAGACTTCCGGCTCCTCGGGCTGGTGCGCATGTTTCAATGTACGTATGTGCCAAACCGTTGGATTTTGACACACCTTTACGCGTATCTCGCTGGCTGCGCTCGCTCGAAAACTATAGCCTAACCTAAAACCAATCCCGTCTGTGTTAGTCATTCGTCATGGAGGCGACTTATTTCAAATTTGGGAACGTGTCGGATTGGATATGAGGTTGGACTAAATTTTTACGAGCGAGCGGAGCGAGCGAGCAACGATCAGAATTTCCAAGGTATACATATACCTTATATTGCCTTGCATATATTTCGTGTTATTACCTAATTTTGTCAGCCATTTCGGACATCACATTGCACTGTAGTATGTGGAAATAGTACTATTTATGTGAAACTCTTCATAAACTGTAAACATTTGTCAGTATGCAATAGGATAAAGACTTCCGGCTCCTCGGGCAGGTGCGCATGTTTCAATGTCCGTATGTGCCAAACCGTTGGATTTCGACACACCTTTACGCGTATCTCGCTCGCTGCGCTCGCTCGAAAACTATAGCCTAACCTAATACCAATCCCGTCTGCGTTGGTCATTCGATATGGAGGCGACTTATTTCAAATTTGGGAACGTGTTGGATCGGATATGAGGTTGGACTAATTTTTTACGAGCGAGCGGAGCGAGCGAGCAACGGTCACAATTTCCAGGCTATACAAGTACCTTATATTGCCTAGCAGATATTTCGTGTTATTACCTAATTTTGTAAGCCATTTCGGACATCACATTGCACTGTAGTATGTGGAAATAGTACTATTTATGAGAAAGTATTCATAAACTGTAAACATTTGTCAGTAGGCAATAGGATAAAGACTTCCGGCTCCTCGGGCTGGTGCGCATGTTTCAATGTACGTATGTGCCAAACCGTTGGATTTTGACACACCTTTACGCGTATCTCGCTCGCTGCGCTCGCTCGAAAACTATAGCCTAACCTAAAACCAATCCCGTCTGTGTTAGTCATTCGATATGGAGGCGACTTATTTCAAATTGGGGAACGTGTCGTATCGGATGTGAGGTTGGACTAATTTTTTACGAGCGAGCGGAGCGAGCGAGCAACGGTCACAATTTCCAAGCTATACATATACCTTATATTGCCTAGCAGATATTTCGTGTTATTACCTAATTTTGTCAGCCATTTCGGACAACACATTGCACTGTAGTATGTGGAAATAGTACTATTTATGTGAAACTCTTCATAAACTGTAAACATTTGTCAGTATGCAATATGATAAAGACTTCCGGCTCCTCGGGCTGGTGCGCATGTTTCAATGTCCCCATGTGCCACACCGTTCGATTGTGACACACCTCTGCGCGTCCCTCGCTCGCCATGCTCGCTCGAAAACTATAGTCTAACCTAAAACCAATCCCTCTTGCGTTAGTCATTCGTCATGGAGGCGACTTATTTCAAATTTGGGAACGTGTCGGATCGGATATGAGGTTGGACTAAATTTTTACGAGCGAGCGGAGCGAGCGAGCAACGATCAGAATTTCCAAGGTATACATATACCTTATATTGCCTTGCATATATTTCGTGTTATTACCTAATTTTGTCAGCTATTTCGGACATCACATTGCACTGTAGTATGTGGAAATAGTATTATTTATGTGAAAGTATTCATAAACTGTAAACATTTGTCAGTAGGCAATAGGATAAAGACTTCCGGCTCCTCGGGCTGGTGCGAATATTTCAATGTCCGTATGTGCCAAACCTTTGGATTGTGACACACGTTTACGCGTCTCTCGCTCGCTGCGCTCGCTCGAAAACTATAGCCTAAACAAAAACCAATCCATCTTGCGTTCATTATTCGATATGGTCGCGAGATATTTCGAATTTGCGAACGTGTCGGATCGGCTGTGAGGTTGGACTAGATTTTTACGAGTGAGCGGAGCGAGCGAGCAACGATCACAATTTCCAAGCTATACATATACCTTATATTGCCTTGCATATATTTCGTGCTATTACCTAATATTGTCAGCCATTTGGGACATCACATTGCACTGTAGTATGTGGAAATAGTATTATTTATGTGAAAGTATTCATAAACTGTAAACATTTGTCAGTAGGCAATAGGATAAAGACTTCCGGCTCCTCGGGCTGGTGCGAATATTTCAATGTCCGTATGTGCCAAACCTTTGGATTGTGACACACGTTTACGCGTCTCTCGCTCGCTGCGCTCGCTCGAAAACTATAGCCTAACCAAAAACCAATCCATCTTGCGTTCATTATTCGATATGGTCGCGAGATATTTCGAATTTGCGAACGTGTCGGATCGGTTGTGTGGTTGGAGTAGATTTTTACGAGCGAGCGGAGCGAGCGAGCAACGGTCACAATTTCCAAGCCATACATATACCTTATATTGCCTTGCATATATTTCGCGTTATTACCTAATTTTGTCAGCCATTTCGGACATCACATTGCATTGTATTATGTAGAAGTAGTACTATTTATGTGAAACTATTCATAAACTGTAAACATTTGTCAGTAGGCAATAGGATAAAGACTTCCGGCTCCTCGGGCTGGTGCGCATGTTTCAATGTCCGTATGTGCCAAACCGTTGGATTTTGACACACCTTTACGCGTATCTCGCTCGCTGCGCTCGCTCGAAAACTGTAGCCTAACCTAAAACCAACCCCGTCTGTGTTAGTCATTCGATATGGAGGCGACTTATTTCAAATTTGGGAACGTGTCGGATCGGTTGTGTGGTTGGAGTAGATTTTTACGAGCGAGCGGAGCGAGCGAGCAACGGTCACAATTTCCAAGCTATACGTATACCTTATATTGCCTTGCATATATTTCGTGTTATTACCTAATTTTGTCAGCCATTTCGGACATCACATTGCACTGTAGTATGTGGAAATAGTACTATTTATGTGAAACTCTTCATAAACTGTAAACATTTGTCAGTATGCAATAGGATAAAGACTTCCGGCTCCTCGGGCTGGTGCGCATGTTTCAATGTCCGTATGTGCCAAACCGTTGGATTTCGACACACCTTTACGCGTATCTCGCTCGCTGCGCTCGCTCGAAAACTATAGCCTAACCTAATACCAATCCCGTCTGTGTTAGTCATTCGATATGGAGGCGACTTATATCAAATTTGGGAACGTGTTGGATCGGATATGAGGTTGGACTAATTTTTTACGAGCGAGCGGAGCGAGCGAGCAACTGTCACAATTTCCAGGCTATACAAATACCTTATATTGCCTAGCAGATATTTCGTGTTATTACCTAATTTTGTAAGCCATTTCGGACATCACATTGCACTGTAGTATGTGGAAATAGTACTATTTATGTGAAAGTATTCATAAACTGTAAACATTTGTCAGTAGGCAATAGGATAAAGACTTCCGGCTCCTCGGGCTGGTGCGCATGTTTCAATGTACGTATGTGCCAAACCGTTGGATTTTGACACACCTTTACGCGTATCTCGCTCGCTGCGCTCGCTCGAAAACTATAGCCTAACCTAAAACCAATCCCGTCTGTGTTAGTCATTCGATATGGAGGCGACTTATTTCAAATTTGGGAGCGTGTCGTATCGGATGTGAGGTTGGACTAATTTTTTACGAGCGAGCGGAGCGAGCGAGCAACGGTCACAATTTCCAAGCTATACATATACCTTATATTGCCTAGCAGATATTTCGTGTTATTACCTAATTTTGTCAGCCATTTCGGACATCACATTGCACTGTAGTATGTGGAAATAGTACTATTTATGTGAAACTCTTCATAAACTGTAAACATTTGTCAGTAGGCAATAGGATAAAGACTTCCGGCTCCTTCGGCTGGTGCGCATGTTTCAATGTCCGTATGTGCCAAACCGTTGGATTTTGACACACCTTTACGCGTATCTCGCTCGCTGCGCTCGCTCGAAAACTGTAGCCTAACCTAAAACCAACCCCGTCTGTGTTAGTCATTCGATATGGAGGCGACTTATTTCAAATTTGGGAACGTGTCGGATCGGTTGTGTGGTTGGAGTAGATTTTTACGAGCGAGCGGAGCGAGCGAGCAACGGTCACAATTTCCAAGCTATACATATACCTTATATTGCCTTGCATATATTTCGCGTTATTACCTAATTTTGTCAGCCATTTCGGACATCACATTGCATTGTAGTATGTAGAAGTAGTACTATTTATGTGAAACTATTCATAAACTGTAAACATTTGTCAGTAGGCAATAGGATAAAGACTTCCGGCTCCTCGGGCTGGTGCGCATGTTTCAATGTCCGTATGTGCCAAACCGTTGGATTTTGACACACCTTTACGCGTATCTCGCTCGCTGCGCTCGCTCGAAAACTGTAGCCTAACCTAAAACCAATCCCGTCTGTGTTAGTCATTCGATATGGAGGCGACTTATTTCAAATTTGGGAACGTGTCGGATCGGTTGTGAGGTTGGACTCATTTTTTACGAGCGAGCGGAGCGTGCGAGCAACGGTCACAATTTCCAAGCTATACATATACCTTATATTGCCTAGCAGATATTTCGTGTTATTACCTAATTTTGTCAGCTATTTCGGACATCACATTGCACTGTAGTATGTGGAAATAGTACTATTTATGTGAAAGTATTCATAAACTGTAAACATTTGTCAGTAGGCAATAGGATAAAGACTTCCGGCTCCTTCGGCTGGTGCGCATGTTTCAATGTCCGTATGTGCCAAACCGTTGGTTTGTGACACACCTTTACGCATCTCTCGCTCGCTGCGCTCGCTCGAAAACTATAGCCTAACCTAAAACCAATCCCGTCTGTGTTAGTCATTCGATATGGAGGCGACTTATTTCAAATTTGGGAGCGTGTCGTATCGGATGTGAGGTTGGACTAATTTTTTACGAGCGAGCGGAGCGAGCGAGCAACGGTCACAATTTCCAAGCTATACATATACCTTATATTGCCTAGCAGATATTTCGTGTTATTACCTAATTTTGTCAGCCATTTCGGACATCACATTGCACTGTAGTATGTGGAAATAGTACTATTTATGTGAAACTCTTCATAAACTGTAAACATTTGTCAGTATGCAATATGATAAAGACTTCCGGCTCCTCGGGCTGGTGCGCATGTTTCAATGTCCCCATGTGCCACACCGTTCGATTGTGACACACCTCTGCGCGTCCCTCGCTCGCCATGCTCGCTCGAAAACTATAGTCTAACCTAAAACCAATCCCTCTTGCGTTAGTCATTCGTCATGGAGGCGACTTATTTCAAATTTGGGAACGTGTCGGATCGGATATGAGGTTGGACTAAATTTTTACGAGCGAGCGGAGCGAGCGAGCAACGATCAGAATTTCCAAGGTATACATATACCTTATATTGCCTTGCATATATTTCGTGTTATTACCTAATTTTGTCAGCCATTTCGGACATCACATTGCACTGTAGTATGTGGAACTAGTACTATTTATGTGAAACTCTTCATAAACTGCAAACATTTGTCAGTATGCAATAGGATAAAGACTTCCGGCTCCTCGGGCTGGTGCTCATGTTTCAATGTCCGTATGTGCCAAACCGTTGGATTTCGACACACCTTTACGCGTATCTCGCTCGCTGCGCTCGCGCGAAAACTATAGCCTAACCTAATACCAATCCCGTCTGTGTTGGTCATTCGATATGGAGGCGACTTATTTCAAATTTGGGAACGTGTTGGATCGGATATGAGGTTGGACTAATTTTTTACGAGCGAGCGGAGCGAGCGAGCAACGGTCACAATTTCCAGGCTATACAAGTACCTTATATTGCCTAGCAGATATTTCGTGTTATTACCTAATTTTGTAAGCCATTTCGGACATCACATTGCACTGTAGTATGTGGAAATAGTACTATTTATGTGAAAGTATTCATAAACTGTAAACATTTGTCAGTAGGCAATAGGATAAAGACTTCCGGCTCCTCGGGCTGGTGCGCATGTTTCAATGTACGTATGTGCCAAACCGTTGGATTTTGACACACTTTTACGCGTATCTCGCTCAGTGCGCTCGCTCGAAAACTATAGCCTAACCTAAAACCAATCCCGTCTGTGTTAGTCATTCGATATGGAGGCGACTTATTTCAAATTGGGGAACGTGTCGTATCGGATGTGAGGTTGGACTAATTTTTTACGAGCGAGCGGAGCGAGCGAGCAACGGTCACAATTTCCAAGCTATACATATACCTTATATTGCCTTGCATATATTTCGTGTTATTACCTAATTTTGTCAGCTATTTCGGACATCACATTGCACTGTAGTATGTGGAAATAGTATTATTTATGTGAAAGTATTCATAAACTGTAAACATTTGTCAGTAGGCAATAGGATAAAGACTTCCGGCTCCTCGGGCTGGTGCGAATATTTCAATGTCCCCATGTGCCACACCGTTCGATTGTGACACACCTCTGCGCGTCCCTCGCTCGCTGCTCTCGCTCGAAAACTATAACCTAACCAAAAACCAATCCATCTTGAGTTCATTATTCGATATGGTGGCGAGATATTTCGAATTTGCGAACGTGTCGGATCGGATATGAGGTTGGACTAATTTTTTACGAGCGAGCGGAGCGAGCGAGCAACGGTCACAATTTCCCAGCTATACATATACCTTATATTGCCTTGCATATATTTCGTGTTATTACCTAATTTTGTCAGCTATTTCGGACATCACATTGCACTGTAGTATGTGGAAATAGTATTATTTATGTGAAAGTATTCATAAACTGTAAACATTTGTCAGTAGGCAATAGGATAAAGACTTCCGGCTCCTCGGGCTGGTGCGAATATTTCAATGTCCGTATGTGCCAAACCCTTGGATTGTGATACACGTTTACGCGTCTCTCGCTCGCTGCGCTCGCTCGAAAACTATAGCCTAACCAAAAACCAATCCATCTTGCGTTCATTATTCGATATGGTCGCGAGATATTTCGAATTTGCGAACGTGTCGGATCGGTTGTGTGGTTGGAGTAGATTTTTACGAGCGAGCGGAGCGAGCGAGCAACGGTCACAATTTCCAAGCTATACATATACCTTATATTGCCTTGCATATATTTCGCGTTATTACCTAATTTTGTCAGCCATTTCGGACATCACATTGCATTGTAGTATGTAGAAGTAGTACTATTTATGTGAAACTATTCATAAACTGTAAACATTTGTCAGTAGGCAATAGGATAAAGACTTCCGGCTCCTCGGGCTGGTGCGCATGTTTCAATGTCCGTATGTGCCAAACCGTTGGATTTTGACACACCTTTACGCGTATCTCGCTCGCTGCGCTCGCTCGAAAACTGTAGCCTAACCTAAAACCAATCCCGTCTGTGTTAGTCATTCGATATGGAGGCGACTTATTTCAAATTTGGGAACGTGTCGGATCGGTTGTGAGGTTGGACTCATTTTTTACGAGCGAGCGGAGCGTGCGAGCAACGGTCACAATTTCCAAGCTATACATATACCTTATATTGCCTAGCAGATATTTCGTGTTATTACCTAATTTTGTCAGCTATTTCGGACATCACATTGCACTGTAGTATGTGGAAATAGTACTATTTATGTGAAAGTATTCATAAACTGTAAACATTTGTCAGTAGGCAATAGGATAAAGACTTCCGGCTCCTCGGGCTGGTTCGAATATTTCAATGTCCGTATGTGCCAAACCGTTGGTTTGTGACACACCTTTACGCATCTCTCGCTCGCTGCGCTCGCTCGAAAACTATAGCCTAACCTAAAACCAATCCCGTCTGTGTTAGTCATTCGATATGGAGGCGACTTATTTCAAATTTGGGAACGTGTTGGATCGGATATGAGGTTGGACTAATTTCTTACGAGCGAGCGGAGCGAGCGAGCAACGGTCCCAATTTCCAAGCTATACATATACCTTATATTGCCTAGCAGATATTTCGTGTTATTACCTAATTTTGTCAGCTATTTCGGACATCACATTGCACTGTAGTATGTGGAAATAGTACTATTTATGTGAAAGTATTCATAAACTGTAAACATTTGTCAGTAGGCAATAGGATAAAGACTTCCGGCTCCTCGGGCTGGTGCGCATGTTTCAATGTACGTATGTGCCAAACCGTTGGATTTTGACACACCTTTACGCGTATCTCGCTCGCTGCGCTCGCTCGAAAACTATAGCCTAACCTAAAACCAATCCCGTCTGTGTTAGTCATTCGTCATGGAGGCGACTTATTTCAAATTTGGGAACGTGTCGGATCGGATATGAGGTTGGACTAAATTTTTACGAGCGAGCGGAGCGAGCGAGCAACGATCAGAATTTCCAAGGTATACATATACCTTATATTGCCTTGCATATATTTCGTGTTATTACCTAATTTTGTCAGCCATTTCGGACATCACATTGCACTGTAGTATGTGGAAATAGTACTATTTATGTGAAACTCTTCATAAACTGTAAACATTTGTCAGTATGCAATAGGATAAAGACTTCCGGCTCCTCGGGCTGGTGCGCATGTTTCAATGTCCGTATGTGCCAAACCGTTGGATTTTGACACACCTTTACGCGTATCTCGCTCGCTGCGCTCGCTCGAAAACTATAGCCTAACCTAATACCAATCCCGTCTGTGTTGGTCATTCGATATGGAGGCGACTTATTTCAAATTTGGGAACGTGTTGGATCGGATATGAGGTTGGACTAATTTTTTACGAGCGAGCGGAGCGAGCGAGCAACGGTCACAATTTCCAGGCTATACAAGTACCTTATATTGCCTAGCAGATATTTCGTGTTATTACCTAATTTTGTAAGCCATTTCGGACATCACATTGCACTGTAGTATGTGGAAATAGTACTATTTATGTGAAAGTATTCATAAACTGTAAACATTTGTCAGTAGGCAATAGGATAAAGACTTCCGGCTCCTCGGGCTGGTGCGCATGTTTCAATGTACGTATGTGCCAAACCGTTGGATTTTGACACACCTTTACGCGTATCTCGCTCGCTGCGCTCGTTCGAAAACTATAGCCTAACCTAAAACCAATCCCGTCTGTGTTAGTCATTCGATATGGAGGCGACTTATTTCAAATTGGGGAACGTGTCGTATCGGATGTGAGGTTGGACTAATTTTTTACGAGCGAGCGGAGCGAGCGAGCAACGGTCACAATTTCCAAGCTATACATATACCTTATATTGCCTAGCAGATATTTCGTGTTATTACCTAATTGAGTCAGCCATTTCGGACATCACATTGCACTGTAGTATGTGGAAATAGTACTATTTATGTGAAACTCTTCATAAACTGTAAACATTTGTCAGTATGCAATATGATAAAGACTTCCGGCTCCTCGGGCTGGTGCGCATGTTTCAATGTCCCCATGTGCCACACCGTTCGATTGTGACACACCTCTGCGCGTCCCTCGCTCACCATGCTCGCTCGAAAACTATAGTCTAACCTAAAACCAATCCCTCTTGCGTTAGTCATTCGTCATGGAGGCGACTTATTTCAAATTTGGGAACGTGTCGGATCGGATATGAGGTTGGACTAAATTTTTACGAGCGAGCGGAGCGAGCGAGCAACGATCAGAATTTCCAAGGTATACATATACCTTATATTGCCTTGCATATATTTCGTGTTATTACCTAATTTTGTCAGCCATTTCGGACATCACATTGCACTGTAGTATGTGGAACTAGTACTATTTATGTGAAACTCTTCATAAACTGCAAACATTTGTCAGTATGCAATAGGATAAAGACTTCCGGCTCCTCGGGCTGGTGCTCATGTTTCAATGTCCGTATGTGCCAAACCGTTGGATTTCGACACACCTTTACGCGTATCTCGCTCGCTGCGCTCGCGCGAAAACTATAGCCTAACCTAATACCAATCCCGTCTGTGTTGGTCATTCGATATGGAGGCGACTTATTTCAAATTTGGGAACGTGTTGGATCGGATATGAGGTTGGACTAATTTTTTACGAGCGAGCGGAGCGAGCGAGCAACGGTCACAATTTCCAGGCTATACAAGTACCTTATATTGCCTAGCAGATATTTCGTGTTATTACCTAATTTTGTCAGCTATTTCGGACATCACATTGCACTGTAGTATGTGGAAATAGTACTATTTATGTGAAAGTATTCATAAACTGTAAACATTTGTCAGTAGGCAATAGGATAAAGACTTCCGGCTCCTTCGGCTGGTGCGCATGTTTCAATGTCCGTATGTGCCAAACCGTTGGTTTGTGACACACCTTTACGCATCTCTCGCTCGCTGCGCTCGCTCGAAAACTATAGCCTAACCTAAAACCAATCCCGTCTGTGTTAGTCATTCGATATGGAGGCGACTTATTTCAAATTTGGGAACGTGTTGGATCGGATATGAGGTTGGACTAATTTCTTACGAGCGAGCGGAGCGAGCGAGCAACGGTCACAATTTCCAAGCTATACATATACCTTATATTGCCTTGCATATATTTCGCGTTATTACCTAATTTTGTCAGCCATTTCGGACATCACATTGCATTATAGTATGTAGAAGTAGTACTATTTATGTGAAACTATTCATAAACTGTAAACATTTGTCAGTAGGCAATAGGATAAAGACTTCCGGCTCCTCGGGCTGGTGCGCATGTTTCAATGTACGTATGTGCCAAACCGTTGGATTTTGACACACCTTTACGCGTATCTCGCTCGCTGCGCTCGCTCGAAAACTATAGCCTAACCTAAAACCAATCCCGTCTGTGTTAGTCATTCGTCATGGAGGCGACTTATTTCAAATTTGGGAACGTGTCGGATCGGATATGAGGTTGGACTAAATTTTTACGAGCGAGCGGAGCGAGCGAGCAACGATCAGAATTTCCAAGGTATACATATACCTTATATTGCCTTGCATATATTTCGTGTTATTACCTAATTTTGTCAGCCATTTCGGACATCACATTGCACTGTAGTATGTGGAAATAGTACTATTTATGTGAAACTCTTCATAAACTGTAAACATTTGTCAGTATGCAATAGGATAAAGACTTCCGGCTCCTCGGGCTGGTGCGCATGTTTCAATGTCCGTATGTGCCAAACCGTTGGATTTCGACACACCTTTACGCGTATCTCGCTCGCTGCGCTCGCTCGAAAACTATAGCCTAACCTAATACCAATCCCGTCTGTGTTGGTCATTCGATATGGAGGCGACTTATTTCAAATTTGGGAACGTGTTGGATCGGATATGAGGTTGGACTAATTTTTTACGAGCGAGCGGAGCGAGCGAGCAACGGTCACAATTTCCAGGCTATACAAGTACCTTATATTGCCTAGCAGATATTTCGTGTTATTACCTAATTTTGTAAGCCATTTCGGACATCACATTGCACTGTAGTATGTAGAAGTAGTACTATTTATGTGAAACTATTCATAAACTGTAAACATTTGTCAGTAGGCAATAGGATAAAGACTTCCGGCTCCTCGGGCTGGTGCGCATGTTTCAATGTACGTATGTGCCAAACCGTTGGATTTTGACACACCTTTACGCGTATCTCGCTCGCTGCGCTCGCTCGAAAACTATAGCCTAACCTAAAACCAATCCCGTCTGTGTTAGTCATTCGTCATGGAGGCGACTTATTTCAAATTTGGGAACGTGTCGGATCGGATATGAGGTTGGACTAAATTTTTACGAGCGAGCGGAGCGAGCGAGCAACGATCAGAATTTCCAAGGTATACATATACCTTATATTGCCTTGCATATATTTCGTGTTATTACCTAATTTTGTCAGCCATTTCGAACATCACATTGCACTGTAGTATGTGGAAATAGTACTATTTATGTGAAACTCTTCATAAACTGTAAACATTTGTCAGTATGCAATAGGATAAAGACTTCCGGCTCCTCGGGCTGGTGCGCATGTTTCAATGTCCGTATGTGCCAAACCGTTGGATTTCGACACACCTTTACGCGTATCTCGCTCGCTGCGCTCGCTCGAAAACTATAGCCTAACCTAATACCAATCCCGTCTGTGTTGGTCATTCGATATGGAGGCGACTTATTTCAAATTTGGGAACGTGTTGGATCGGATATGAGGTTGGACTAATTTTTTACGAGCGAGCGGAGCGAGCGAGCAACGGTCACAATTTCCAGGCTATACAAGTACCTTATATTGCCTAGCAGATATTTCGTGTTATTACCTAATTTTGTAAGCCATTTCGGACATCACATTGCACTGTAGTATGTGGAAATAGTACTATTTATGTGAAAGTATTCATAAACTGTAAACATTTGTCAGTAGGCAATAGGATAAAGACTTCCGGCTCCTCGGGCTGGTGCGCATGTTTCAATGTACGTATGTGCCAAACCGTTGGATTTTGACACACCTTTACGCGTATCTCGCTCGCTGCGCTCGCTCGAAAACTATAGCCTAACCTAAAACCAATCCCGTCTGTGTTAGTCATTCGATATGGAGGCGACTTATTTCAAATTGGGGAACGTGTCGTATCGGATGTGAGGTTGGACTAATTTTTTACGAGCGAGCGGAGCGAGCGAGCAACGGTCACAATTTCCAAGCTATACATATACCTTATATTGCCTAGCAGATATTTCGTGTTATTACCTAATTTTGTCAGCCATTTCGGACATCACATTGCACTGTAGTATGTGGAAATAGTACTATTTATGTGAAACTCTTCATAAACTGTAAACATTTGTCAGTATGCAATATGATAAAGACTTCCGGCTCCTCGGGCTGGTGCGCATGTTTCAATGTCCCCATGTGCCACACAGTTCGATTGTGACACACCTCTGCGCGTCCCTCGCTCGCCATGCTCGCTCGAAAACTATAGTCTAACCTAAAACCAATCCCTCTTGCGTTAGTCATTCGTCATGGAGGCGACTTATTTCAAATTTGGGAACGTGTCGGATCGGATATGAGGTTGGACTAAATTTTTACGAGCGAGCGGAGCGAGCGAGCAACGATCAGAATTTCCAAGGTATACATATACCTTATATTGCCTTGCATATATTTCGTGTTATTACCTAATTTTGTCAGCCATTTCGGACATCACATTGCACTGTAGTATGTGGAACTAGTACTATTTATGTGAAAGTATTCATAAACTGTAAACATTTGTCAGTAGGCAATAGGATAAAGACTTCCGGCTCCTCGGGCTGGTGCGCATGTTTCAATGTACGTATGTGCCAAACCGTTGGATTTTGACACACCTTTACGCGTATCTCGCTCGCTGCGCTCGCTCGAAAACTATAGCCTAACCTAAAACCAATCCCGTCTGTGTTAGTCATTCGATATGGAGGCGACTTATTTCAAATTTGGGAGCGTGTCGTATCGGATGTGAGGTTGGACTAATTTTTTACGAGCGAGCGGAGCGAGCGAGCAACGGTCACAATTTCCAAGCTATACATATACCTTATATTGCCTAGCAGATATTTCGTGTTATTACCTAATTTTGTCAGCCATTTCGGACATCACATTGCACTGTAGTATGTGGAAATAGTACTATTTATGTGAAACTCTTCATAAACTGTAAACATTTGTCAGTATGCAATATGATAAAGACTTCCGGCTCCTCGGGCTGGTGCGAATATTTCAATGTCCGTATGTGCCAAACCTTTGGATTGTGACACACGTTTACGCGTCTCTCGCTCGCTGCGCTCGCCCGAAAACTATAGCCTAACCAAAAACCAATCCATCTTGCGTTCATTATTCGATATGGTCGCGAGATATTTCGAATTTGCGAACGTGTCGGATCGATTGTGAGGTTGGACTAGATTTTTTCGAGCGAGCGGAGCGAGCGAGCAACGGTCACAATTTCCAAGCTATACATATACCTTATATTGCCTAGCAGATATTTCGTGTTATTACCTAATTTTGTCAGCTATTTCGGACATCACATTGCACTGTAGTATGTGGAAATAGTACTATTTATGTGAAAGTATTCATAAACTGTAAACATTTGTCAGTAGGCAATAGGATAAAGACTTCCGGCTCCTCGGGCTGGTTCGAATATTTCAATGTCCGTATGTGCCAAACCGTTGGTTTGTGACCCCCCTTTACGCACCTCTCGCTCGCTGCGCTCGGTCGAAAACTATAGCCTAACCCAAAATCAATCCCGTCTGTGTTAGTCGTTCGATATGGAGGCGAATTATTTCACATTTGGGAACGTGTTGGATCGGATATGAGGTTGGACTAATTTTTTACGAGCGAGCGGAGCGAGCGAGCAACGGTCACAATTTCCAAGCTATACATATACCTTATATTGCCTTGCATATATTTCGCGTTATTACCTAATTTTGTCAGCCATTTCGGACATCACATTGCATTGTAGTATGTAGAAGTAGTACTATTTATGTGAAACTATTCATAAACTGTAAACATTTGTCAGTAGGCAATAGGATAAAGACTTCCGACTCCTCGGGCTGGTGCGCATCTTTCAATGTCCGTATGTGCCAAACCGTTGGATTTTGACACACCGTTACGCGTATCTTGCTCGCTGCGCTAGCTCGAAAACTATAGCCTAACCTAAAACCAATCCCGTCTGTGTTAGTCATTCGATATGGCGGCGACTTAATTCAAATTTGGGAACGTGTCGGATCGGATGTGAGGTTGGACTAATTTTTTACGAGCGAGCGGAGCGAGCGAGCAACGGTCACAATTTCCAAGCAATACATATACCTTATATTGCCTAGCAGATATTTCGTGTTATTACCTAATTTTGTCAGCTATTTCGGACATCACATTGCACTGTAGTATGTGGAAATAGTACTATTTATATGAAAGTATTCATAAACTGTAAACATTTGTCAGTAGGCAATAGGATAAAGACTTCCGGCTCCTCGGGCTGGTGCGAACATTTCAATGTCCGTATGTGCCAAACCGTTGGTTTGTGACACACTTTACGCATCTGTCGCTCGCTGCGCTCGCTCGAAAACTATAGCCTAACCAAAAACCAATTCATCTTGCGTTCATTATTCGTAATGGTCGCGAGATATTTCGAATTTGCGAACGTGTCGGATCGGCTGTGAGGTTGGACTAGATTTTTACGAGTGAGCGGAGCGAGCGAGCAACGATCACAATTTCCAAGCTATACATATACCTTATATTGCCTTGCATATATTTCGTGCTATTACCTAATTTTGTCAGCCATTTGGGACATCACATTGCACTGTAGTATGTGGAAATAGTACTATTTATGTGAAAGTATTCATAAACTGTAAACATTTGTCAGTAGGCAATAGGATAAAGACTTCCGGCTCCTTCGGCTGGTGCGCATGTTTCAATGTCCGTATGTGCCAAACCGTTGGTTTGTGACACACCTTTACGCATCTCTCGCTCGCTGCGCTCGCTCGAAAACTATAGCCTAACCTAAAACCAATCCCGTCTGTGTTAGTCATTCGATATGGAGGCGACTTATTTCAAATTTGGGAACGTGTTGGATCGGATATGAGGTTGGACTAATTTCTTACGAGCGAGCGGAGCGAGCGAGCAACGGTCACAATTTCCAAGCTATACATATACCTTATATTGCCTTGCATATATTTCGCGTTATTACCTAATTTTGTCAGCCATTTCGGACATCACATTGCATTATAGTATGTAGAAGTAGTACTATTTATGTGAAACTATTCATAAACTGTAAACATTTGTCAGTAGGCAATAGGATAAAGACTTCCGGCTCCTCGGGCTGGTGCGCATGTTTCAATGTACGTATGTGCCAAACCGTTGGATTTTGACACACCTTTACGCGTATCTCGCTCGCTGCGCTCGCTCGAAAACTATAGCCTAACCTAAAACCAATCCCGTCTGTGTTAGTCATTCGTCATGGAGGCGACTTATTTCAAATTTGGGAACGTGTCGGATCGGATATGAGGTTGGACTAAATTTTTACGAGCGAGCGGAGCGAGCGAGCAACGATCAGAATTTCCAAGGTATACATATACCTTATATTGCCTTGCATATATTTCGTGTTATTACCTAATTTTGTCAGCCATTTCGGACATCACATTGCACTGTAGTATGTGGAAATAGTACTATTTATGTGAAACTCTTCATAAACTGTAAACATTTGTCAGTATGCAATAGGATAAAGACTTCCGGCTCCTCGGGCTGGTGCGCATGTTTCAATGTCCGTATGTGCCAAACCGTTGGATTTCGACACACCTTTACGCGTATCTCGCTCGCTGCGCTCGCTCGAAAACTATAGCCTAACCAAAAACCAATTCATCTTGCGTTCATTATTCGTAATGGTCGCGAGATATTTCGAATTTGCGAACGTGTCGGATCGGCTGTGAGGTTGGACTAGATTTTTACGAGTGAGCGGAGCGAGCGAGCAACGATCACAATTTCCAAGCTATACATGTACCTTATATTGCCTAGCAGATATTTCGTGTTATTACCTAATTTTGTAAGCCATTTCGGACATCACATTGCACTGTAGTATGTGGAAATAGTACTATTTATGTGAAAGTATTCATAAACTGTAAACATTTGTCAGTAGGCAATAGGATAAAGACTTCCGGCTCCTCGGGCTGGTGCGCATGTTTCAATGTACGTATGTGCCAAACCGTTGGATTTTGACACACCTTTACGCGTATCTCGCTCAGTGCGCTCGCTCGAAAACTATAGCCTAACCTAAAACCAATCCCGTCTGTGTTAGTCATTCGATATGGAGGCGACTTATTTCAAATTGGGGAACGTGTCGTATCGGATGTGAGGTTGGACTAATTTTTTACGAGCGAGCGGAGCGAGCGAGCAACGGTCACAATTTCCAAGCTATACATATACCTTATATTGCCTAGCAGATATTTCGTGTTATTACCTAATTTTGTCAGCCATTTCGGACATCACATTGCACTGTAGTATGTGGAAATAGTACTATTTATGTGAAACTCTTCATAAACTGTAAACATTTGTCAGTATGCAATATGATAAAGACTTCCGGCTCCTCGGGCTGATGCGCATGTTTCAATGTCCCCATGTGCCACACCGTTCGATTGTGACACACCTCTGCGCGTCCCTCGCTCGCCATGCTCGCTCGAAAACTATAGTCTAACCTAAAACCAATCCCTCTTGCGTTAGTCATTCGTCATGGAGGCGACTTATTTCAAATTTGCGAACGTGTCGGATCGGCTGTGAGGTTGGACTAGATTTTTACGAGTGAGCGGAGCGAGCGAGCAACGATCACAATTTCCAAGCTATACATATACCTTATATTGCCTTGCATATATTTCGTGCTATTACCTAATATTGTCAGCCATTTGGGACATCACATTGCACTGTACTGTGAGGAAATAGTACTATTTGTGTGATACTATTGGTAAACTGTAAACATTTGTCAGTAGGCAATAGGATAAAGACTTCCGGCTCCTCGGGCAGGTTCGAATATTTCAATGTCCGTATGTGCCAAACCCTTGGATTGTGACACACGTTTACGCGTCTCTCGCTCGCTGCTCTCGCTCGAAAACTATAACCTAACCAAAAACCAATGCATCTTGAGTTCATTATTCGATATGGTGGCGAGATATTTCGAATTTGCGAACGTGTCGGATCGGATATGAGGTTGGACTAATTTTTTACGAGCGAGCGGAGCGAGCGAGCAACGGTCACAATTTCCCAGCTATACATATACCTTATATTGCCTTGCATATATTTCGTGTTATTACCTAATTTTGTCAGCTATTTCGGACATCACATTGCACTGTAGTATGTGGAAATAGTATTATTTATGTGAAAGTATTCATAAACTGTAAACATTTGTCAGTAGGCAATAGGATAAAGACTTCCGGCTCCTCGGGCTGGTGCGAATATTTCAATGTCCGTATGTGCCAAACCTTTGGATTGTGACACACGTTTACGCGTCTCTCGCTCGCTGCGCTCGCTCGAAAACTATAGCCTAGCCAAAAACCAATCCATCTTGCGTTCATTATTCGATATGGTCGCGAGATATTTCGAATTTGCGAACGTGTCGGATCGGTTGTGTGGTTGGAGTAGATTTTTACGAGCGAGCGGAGCGAGCGAGCAACGGTCACAATTTCCAAGCTATACATATACCTTATATTGCCTTGCATATATTTCGCGTTATTACCTAATTTTGTCAGCCATTTCGGACATCACATTGCATTGTAGTATGTAGAAGTAGTACTATTTATGTGAAACTATTCATAAACTGTAAACATTTGTCAGTAGGCAATAGGATAAAGACTTCCGGCTCCTCGGGCTGGTGCGCATGTTTCAATGTCCGTATGTGCCAAACCGTTGGATTTTGACACACCTTTACGCGTATCTCGCTCGCTGCGCTCGCTCGAAAACTGTAGCCTAACCTAAAACCAATCCCGTCTGTGTTAGTCATTCGATATGGAGGCGACTTATTTCAAATTTGGGAACGTGTCGGATCGGTTGTGAGGTTGGACTCATTTTTTACGAGCGAGCGGAGCGTGCGAGCAACGGTCACAATTTCCAAGCTATACATATACCTTATATTGCCTAGCAGATATTTCGTGTTATTACCTAATTTTGTCAGCTATTTCGGACATCACATTGCACTGTAGTATGTGGAAATAGTACTATTTATGTGAAAGTATTCATAAACTGTAAACATTTGTCAGTAGGCAATGGGATAAAGACTTCCGGCTCCTTCGGCTGGTGCGCATGTTTCAATGTCCGTATGTGCCAAACCGTTGGTTTGTGACACACCTTTACGCATCTCTCGCTCGCTGCGCTCGCTCGAAAACTATAGCCTAACCTAAAACCAATCCCGTCTGTGTTAGTCATTCGATATGGAGGCGACTTATTTCAAATTTGGGAACGTGTTGGATCGGATATGAGGTTGGACTAATTTCTTACGAGCGAGCGGAGCGAGCGAGCAACGGTCACAATTTCCAAGCTATACATATACCTTATATTGCCTTGCATATATTTCGCGTTATTACCTAATTTTGTCAGCCATTTCGGACATCACATTGCATTATAGTATGTAGAAGTAGTACTATTTATGTGAAGCTATTCATAAACTGTAAACATTTCTCAGTAGGCAATAGGATAAAGACTTCCGGCTCCTCGGGCTGGTGCGCATGTTTCAATGTACGTATGTGCCAAACCGTTGGATTTTGACACACCTTTACGCGTATCTCGCTCGCTGCGCTCGCTCGAAAACTATAGCCTAACCTAAAACCAATCCCGTCTGTGTTAGTCATTCGTCATGGAGGCGACTTATTTCAAATTTGGGAACGTGTCGGATCGGATATGAGGTTGGACTAAATTTTTACGAGCGAGCGGAGCGAGCGAGCAACGATCAGAATTTCCAAGGTATACATATACCTTATATTGCCTTGCATATATTTCGTGTTATTACCTAATTTTGTCAGCCATTTCGGACATCACATTGCACTGTAGTATGTGGAAATAGTACTATTTATGTGAAACTCTTCATAAACTGTAAACATTTGTCAGTATGCAATAGGATAAAGACTTCCGGCTCCTCGGGCTGGTGCGCATGTTTCAATGTCCGTATGTGCCAAACCGTTGGATTTCGACACACCTTTACGCGTATCTCGCTCGCTGCGCTCGCTCGAAAACTATAGCCTAACCTAATACCAATCCCGTCTGTGTTGGTCATTCGATATGGAGGCGACTTATTTCAAATTTGGGAACGTGTTGGATCGGATATGAGGTTGGACTAATTTTTTACGAGCGAGCGGAGCGAGCGAGCAACGGTCACAATTTCCAGGCTATACAAGTACCTTATATTGCCCAGCAGATATTTCGTGTTATTACCTAATTTTGTAAGCCATTTCGGACATCACATTGCACTGTAGTATGTGGAAATAGTACTATTTATGTGAAAGTATTCATAAACTGTAAACATTTGTCAGTAGGCAATAGGATAAAGACTTCCGGCTCCTCGGGCTGGTGCGCATGTTTCAATGTACGTATGTGCCAAACCGTTGGATTTTGACACACCTTTACGCGTATCTCGCTCGCTGCGCTCGCTCGAAAACTATAGCCTAACCTAAAACCAATCCCGTCTGTGTTAGTCATTCGATATGGAGGCGACTTATTTCAAATTGGGGAACGTGTCGTATCGGATGTGAGGTTGGACTAATTTTTTACGAGCGAGCGGAGCGAGCGAGCAACGGTCACAATTTCCAAGCTATACATATACCTTATATTGCCTAGCAGATATTTCGTGTTATTACCTAATTTTGTCAGCCATTTCGGACATCACATTGCACTGTAGTATGTGGAAATAGTACTATTTATGTGAAACTCTTCATAAACTGTAAACATTTGTCAGTATGCAATATGATAAAGACTTCCGGCTCCTCGGGCTGGTGCGCATGTTTCAATGTCCCCATGTGCCACACAGTTCGATTGTGACACACCTCTGCGCGTCCCTCGCTCGCCATGCTCGCTCGAAAACTATAGTCTAACCTAAAACCAATCCCTCTTGCGTTAGTCATTCGTCATGGAGGCGACTTATTTCAAATTTGGGAACGTGTCGGATCGGATATGAGGTTGGACTAAATTTTTACGAGCGAGCGGAGCGAGCGAGCAACGATCAGAATTTCCAAGGTATACATATACCTTATATTGCCTTGCATATATTTCGTGTTATTACCTAATTTTGTCAGCCATTTCGGACATCACATTGCACTGTAGTATGTGGAACTAGTACTATTTATGTGAAAGTATTCATAAACTGTAAACATTTGTCAGTAGGCAATAGGATAAAGACTTCCGGCTCCTCGGGCTGGTGCGCATGTTTCAATGTACGTATGTGCCAAACCGTTGGATTTTGACACACCTTTACGCGTATCTCGCTCGCTGCGCTCGCTCGAAAACTATAGCCTAACCTAAAACCAATCCCGTCTGTGTTAGTCATTCGATATGGAGGCGACTTATTTCAAATTTGGGAGCGTGTCGTATCGGATGTGAGGTTGGACTAATTTTTTACGAGCGAGCGGAGCGAGCGAGCAACGGTCACAATTTCCAAGCTATACATATACCTTATATTGCCTAGCAGATATTTCGTGTTATTACCTAATTTTGTCAGCCATTTCGGACATCACATTGCACTGTAGTATGTGGAAATAGTACTATTTATGTGAAACTCTTCATAAACTGTAAACATTTGTCAGTATGCAATATGATAAAGACTTCCGGCTCCTCGGGCTGGTGCGCATGTTTCAATGTCCCCATGTGCCACACCGTTCGATTGTGACACACCTCTGCGCGTCCCTCGCTCACCATGCTCGCTCGAAAACTATAGTCTAACCTAAAACCAATCCCTCTTGCGTTAGTCATTCGTCATGGAGGCGACTTATTTCAAATTTGGGAACGTGTCGGATCGGATATGAGGTTGGACTAAATTTTTACGAGCGAACGGAGCGAGCGAGCAACGATCAGAATTTCCAAGGTATACATATACCTTATATTGCCTTGCATATATTTCGTGTTATTACCTAATTTTGTCAGCCATTTCGGACATCACATTGCACTGTAGTATGTGGAACTAGTACTATTTATGTGAAACTCTTCATAAACTGCAAACATTTGTCAGTATGCAATAGGATAAAGACTTCCGGCTCCTCGGGCTGGTGCTCATGTTTCAATGTCCGTATGTGCCAAACCGTTGGATTTCGACACACCTTTACGCGTATCTCGCTCGCTGCGCTCGCTCGAAAACTATAGCCTAACCTAAAACCAATCCCGTCTGTGTTAGTCATTCGATATGGAGGCGACTTATTTCAAATTGGGGAACGTGTCGTATCGGATGTGAGGTTGGACTAATTTTTTACGAGCGAGCGGAGCGAGCGAGCAACGGTCACAATTTCCAAGCTATACATATACCTTATATTGCCTAGCAGATATTTCGTGTTATTACCTAATTTTGTCAGCCATTTCGGACATCACATTGCACTGTAGTATGTGGAAATAGTACTATTTATGTGAAACTCTTCATAAACTGTAAACATTTGTCAGTATGCAATATGATAAAGACTTCCGGCTCCTCGGGCTGATGCGCATGTTTCAATGTCCCCATGTGCCACACCGTTCGATTGTGACACACCTCTGCGCGTCCCTCGCTCGCCATGCTCGCTCGAAAACTATAGTCTAACCTAAAACCAATCCCTCTTGCGTTAGTCATTCGTCATGGAGGCGACTTATTTCAAATTTGGGAACGTGTCGGATCGGATATGAGGTTGGACTAAACTTTTACGAGCGAGCGGAGCGAGCGAGCAACGATCCGAATTTCCAAGGTATACATATACCTTATATTGCCTTGCATATATTTCGTGTTATTACCTAATTTTGTCAGCTATTTCGGACATCACATTGCACTGTAGTATGTGGAAATAGTACTATTTATGTGAAAGTATTCATAAACTGTAAACATTTGTCAGTAGGCAATAGGATAAAGACTTCCGGCTCCTCGGGCTGGTGCGAATATTTCAATGTCCGTATGTGCCAAACCTTTGGATTGTGACACACGTTTACGCGTCTCTCGCTCGCTGCGCTCGCTCGAAAACTATAGCCTAACCAAAAACCAATCCATCTTGCGTTCATTATTCGATATGGTCGCGAGATATTTCGAATTTGCGAACGTGTCGGATCAATTGTGAGGTTGGACTAGATTTTTTCGAGCGAGCGGAGCGAGCGAGCAACGGTCACAATTTCCAAGCTATACATATACCTTATATTGCCTAGCAGATATTTCGTGTTATTACCTAATTTTGTCAGCTATTTCGGACATCACATTGCACTGTAGTATGTGGAAATAGTACTATTTATGTGAAAGTATTCATAAACTGTAAACATTTGTCAGTAGGCAATAGGATAAAGACTTCCGGCTCCTCGGGCTGGTTCGAATATTTCAATGTCCGTATGTGCCAAACCGTTGGTTTGTGACACACTTTACGCATCTGTCGCTCGCTGCGCTCGCTCGAAAACTATAGCCTAACCTAAAATCAATCCCGTCTGTGTTAGTCGTTCGATATGGAGGCGAATTATTTCACATTTGGGAACGTGTTGGATCGGATATGAGGTTGGACTAATTTTTTACGAGCGAGCGGAGCGAGCGAGCAACGGTCACAATTTCCAAGCTATACATATACCTTATATTGCCTTGCATATATTTCGCGTTATTACCTAATTTTGTCAGCCATTTCGGACATCACATTGCATTGTAGTATGTAGAAGTAGTACTATTTATGTGAAACTATTCATAAACTGTAAACATTTGTCAGTAGGCAATAGGATAAAGACTTCCGGCTCCTCGGGCTGGTGCGCATCTTTCAATGTCCGTATGTGCCAAACCGTTGGATTTTGACACACCGTTACGCGTATCTTGCTCGCTGCGCTAGCTCGAAAACTATAGCCTAACCTAAAACCAATCCCGTCTGTGTTAGTCATTCGATATGGCGGCGACTTAATTCAAATTTGGGAACGTGTCGGATCGGATGTGAGGTTGGACTAATTTTTTACGAGCGAGCGGAGCGAGCGAGCAACGGTCACAATTTCCAAGCAATACATATACCTTATATTGCCTAGCAGATATTTCGTGTTATTACCTAATTTTGTCAGCTATTTCGGACATCACATTGCACTGTAGTATGTGGAAATAGTACTATTTATATGAAAGTATTCATAAACTGTAAACATTTGTCAGTAGGCAATAGGATAAAGACTTCCGGCTCCTCGGGCTGGTGCGAACATTTCAATGTCCGTATGTGCCAAACCGTTGGTTTGTGACACACTTTACGCATCTGTCGCTCGCTGCGCTCGCTCGAAAACTATAGCCTAACCAAAAACCAATTCATCTTGCGTTCATTATTCGTAATGGTCGCGAGATATTTCGAATTTGCGAACGTGTCGGATCGGCTGTGAGGTTGGACTAGATTTTTACGAGTGAGCGGAGCGAGCGAGCAACGATCACAATTTCCAAGCTATACATATACCTTATATTGCCTTGCATATATTTCGTGCTATTACCTAATTTTGTCAGCCATTTGGGACATCACATTGCACTGTACTGTGAGGCAATAGTACTATTTGTGTGATACTATTGGTAAACTGTAAACATTTGTCAGTAGGCAATAGGATAAAGACTTCCGGCTCCTCGGGCAGGTTCGAATATTTCAATGTCCGTATGTGCCAAACCTTTGGATTGTGACACACGTTTACGCGTCTCTCGCTCGCTGCTCTCGCTCGAAAACTATAACCTAACCAAAAACCAATCCATCTTGAGTTCATTATTCGATATGGTGGCGAGATATTTCGAATTTGCGAACGTGTCGGATCGGATATGAGGTTGGACTAATTTTTTACGAGCGAGCGGAGCGAGCGAGCAACGGTCACAATTTCCCAGCTATACATATACCTTATATTGCCTAGCAGATATTTCGTGTTATTACCTAATTTTGTCAGCTATTTCGGACATCACATTGCACTGTAGTATGTGGAAATATTATTATTTATGTGCAAGTATTCATAAACTGTAAACATTTGTCAGTAGGCAATAGGATAAAGACTTCCGGCTCCTCGGGCTGGTGCGAACATTTCAATGTCCGTATGTGCCAAACCGTTGGTTTGTGACACACCTTTACGCATCTCTCGCTCGCTGCGCTCGCTCGAAAACTATAGCCTAACCTAAAACCAATCCACCTTGCGTTCATTATTCGAAATGGTCGCGAGATATTTCGAATTTGCGAACGTGTCGGATCGATTGTGAGGTTGGACTAGATTTTTACGAGCGAGCGGAGCGAGCGAGCAACGATCACAATTTCCAAGCTATACATATATCTTATATTGCCTTGCATATATTTCGCGTTATTACCTAATTTTGTCAGCCATTTCGGACATCACATTGCATTGTAGTATGTAGAAGTAGTACTATTTATGTGAAACTATTCATAAACTGTAAACATTTGTCAGCAGGCAATAGGATAAAGACTTCCGGCTCCTCGGGCTGGTGCGCATGTTTCAATGTCCGTATGTGCCATACCGTTGGATTTTGACACACCTCTGCGCGTCCCTCGCTCGCCATGCTCGCTCGAAAACTATAGTCTAACCTAAAACCAATCCCTCTTGCGTTAGTCATTCGTCATGGAGGCGACTTATTTCAAATTTGGGAACGTGTCGGATCGGATATGAGGTTGGACTAAATTTTTACGAGCGAGCGGAGCGAGCGAGCAACGATCAGAATTTCCAAGGTATACATATACCTTATATTGCCTTGCATATATTTCGTGTTATTACCTAATTTTGTCAGCCATTTCGGACATCACATTGCACTGTAGTATGTGGAACTAGTACTATTTATGTGAAACACTTCATAAACTGCAAACATTTGTCAGTATGCAATAGGATAAAGACTTCCGGCTCCTCGGGCTGGTGCGCATGTTTCAATGTACGTATGTGCCAAACCGTTGGATTTTGACACACCTTTACGCGTATCTCGCTCGCTGCGCTCGCTCGAAAACTATAGCCTAACCTAAAACCAATCCCGTCTGTGTTAGTCATTCGATATGGAGGCGACTTATTTCAAATTGGGGAACGTGTCGTATCGGATGTGAGGTTGGACTGATTTTTTACGAGCGAGCGGAGCGAGCGAGCAACGGTCACAATTTCCAAGCTATACATATACCTTATATTGCCTAGCAGATATTTCGTGTTATTACCTAATTTTGTCAGCCATTTCGGACATCACATTGCACTGTAGTATGTGGAAATAGTACTATTTATGTGAAACTCTTCATAAACTGTAAACATTTGTCAGTATGCAATATGATAAAGACTTCCGGCTCCTCGGGCTGGTGCGCATGTTTCAATGTCCCCATGTGCCACACAGTTCGATTGTGACACACCTCTGCGCGTCCCTCGCTCGCCATGCTCGCTCGAAAACTATAGTCTAACCTAAAACCAATCCCTCTTGCGTTAGTCATTCGTCATGGAGGCGACTTATTTCAAATTTGGGAACGTGTCGGATCGGATATGAGGTTGGACTAAATTTTTACGAGCGAGCGGAGCGAGCGAGCAACGATCAGAATTTCCAAGGTATACATATACCTTATATTGCCTTGCATATATTTCGTGTTATTACCTAATTTTGTCAGCCATTTCGGACATCACATTGCACTGTAGTATGTGGAACTAGTACTATTTATGTGAAAGTATTCATAAACTGTAAACATTTGTCAGTAGGCAATAGGATAAAGACTTCCGGCTCCTCGGGCTGGTGCGCATGTTTCAATGTACGTATGTGCCAAACCGTTGGATTTTGACACACCTTTACGCGTATCTCGCTCGCTGCGCTCGCTCGAAAACTATAGCCTAACCTAAAACCAATCCCGTCTGTGTTAGTCATTCGATATGGAGGCGACTTATTTCAAATTTGGGAGCGTGTCGTATCGGATGTGAGGTTGGACTAATTTTTTACGAGCGAGCGGAGCGAGCGAGCAACGGTCACAATTTCCAAGCTATATATATACCTTATATTGCCTAGCAGATATTTCGTGTTATTACCTAATTTTGTCAGCCATTTCGGACATCACATTGCACTGTAGTATGTGGAAATAGTACTATTTATGTGAAACTCTTCATAAACTGTAAACATTTGTCAGTATGCAATATGATAAAGACTTCCGGCTCCTCGGGCTGGTGCGCATGTTTCAATGTCCCCATATGCCACACCGTTCGATTGTGACACACCTCTGCGCGTCCCTCGCTCACCATGCTCGCTCGAAAACTATAGTCTAACCTAAAACCAATCCCTCTTGCGTTAGTCATTCGTCATGGAGGCGACTTATTTCAAATTTGGGAACGTGTCGGATCGGATATGAGGTTGGACTAAATTTTTACGAGCGAGCGGAGCGAGCGAGCAACGATCAGAATTTCCAAGGTATACATATACCTTATATTGCCTTGCATATATTTCGTGTTATTACCTAATTTTGTCAGCCATTTCGGACATCACATTGCACTGTAGTATGTGGAACTAGTACTATTTATGTGAAACTCTTCATAAACTGCAAACATTTGTCAGTATGCAATAGGATAAAGACTTCCGGCTCCTCGGGCTGGTGCTCATGTTTCAATGTCCGTATGTGCCAAACCGTTGGATTTCGACACACCTTTACGCGTATCTCGCTCGCTGCGCTCGCGCGAAAACTATAGCCTAACCTAATACCAATCCCGTCTGTGTTGGTCATTCGATATGGAGGCGACTTATTTCAAATTTGGGAACGTGTTGGATCGGATATGAGGTTGGACTAATTTTTTACGAGCGAGCGGAGCGAGCGAGCAACGGTCACAATTTCCAGGCTATACAAGTACCTTATATTGCCTAGCAGATATTTCGTGTTATTACCTAATTTTGTAAGCCATTTCGGACATCACATTGCACTGTAGTATGTGGAAATAGTACTATTTATGTGAAAGTATTCATAAACTGTAAACATTTGTCAGTAGGCAATAGGATAAAGACTTCCGGCTCCTCGGGCTGGTGCGCATGTTTCAATGTACGTATGTGCCAAACCGTTGGATTTTGACACACCTTTACGCGTATCTCGCTCGCTGCGCTCGCTCGAAAACTATAGCCTAACCTAAAACCAATCCCGTCTGTGTTAGTCATTCGATATGGAGGCGACTTATTTCAAATTGGGGAACGTGTCGTATCGGATGTGAGGTTGGACTAATTTTTTACGAGCGAGCGGAGCGAGCGAGCAACGGTCACAATTTCCAAGCTATACATATACCTTATATTGCCTAGCAGATATTTCGTGTTATTACCTAATTTTGTCAGCCATTTCGGACATCACATTGCACTGTAGTATGTGGAAATAGTACTATTTATGTGAAACTCTTCATAAACTGTAAACATTTGTCAGTATGCAATATGATAAAGACTTCCGGCTCCTCGGGCTGATGCGCATGTTTCAATGTCCCCATGTGCCACACCGTTCGATTGTGACACACCTCTGCGCGTCCCTCGCTCGCCATGCTCGCTCGAAAACTATAGTCTAACCTAAAACCAATCCCTCTTGCGTTAGTCATTCGTCATGGAGGCGACTTATTTCAAATTTGGGAACGTGTCGGATCGGATATGAGGTTGGACTAAATTTTTACGAGCGAGCGGAGCGAGCGAGCAACGATCCGAATTTCCAAGGTATACATATACCTTATATTGCCTTGCATATATTTCGTGTTATTACCTAATTTTGTCAGCTATTTCGGACATCACATTGCACTGTAGTATGTGGAAATAGTATTATTTATGTGAAAGTATTCATAAACTGTAAACATTTGTCAGTAGGCAATAGGATAAAGACTTCCGGCTCCTCGGGCTGGTGCGAATATTTCAATGTCCGTATGTGCCAAACCTTTGGATTGTGACACACGTTTACGCGTCTCTCGCTCGCTGCGCTCGCTCGAAAACTATAGCCTAACCAAAAACCAATCCATCTTGCGTTCATTATTCGATATGGTCGCGAGATATTTCGAATTTGCGAACGTGTCGGATCGATTGTGAGGTTGGACTAGATTTTTTCGAGCGAGCGGAGCGAGCGAGCAACGGTCACAATTTCCAAGCTATACATATACCTTATATTGCCTAGCAGATATTTCGTGTTATTACCTAATTTTGTCAGCTATTTCGGACATCACATTGCACTGTAGTATGTGGAAATAGTACTATTTATGTGAAAGTATTCATAAACTGTAAACATTTGTCAGTAGGCAATAGGATGAAGACTTCCGGCTCCTCGGGCTGGTTCGAATATTTCAATGTCCGTATGTGCCAAACCGTTGGTTTGTGACACACCTTTACGCACCTCTCGCTCGCTGCGCTCGCTCGAAAACTATAGCCTAACCTAAAATCAATCCCGTCTGTGTTAGTCGTTCGATATGGAGGCGAATTATTTCACATTTGGGAACGTGTTGGATCGGATATGAGGTTGGACTAATTTTTTACGAGCGAGCGGAGCGAGCGAGCAACGGTCACAATTTCCAAGCTATACATATACCTTATATTGCCTTGCATATATTTCGCGTTATTACCTAATTTTGTCAGCCATTTCGGACATCACATTGCATTGTAGTATGTAGAAGTAGTACTATTTATGTGAAACTATTCATAAACTGTAAACATTTGTCAGTAGGCAATAGGATAAAGACTTCCGGCTCCTCGGGCTGGTGCGCATCTTTCAATGTCCGTATGTGCCAAACCGTTGGATTTTGACACACCGTTACGCGTATCTTGCTCGCTGCGCTAGCTCGAAAACTATAGCCTAACCTAAAACCAATCCCGTCTGTGTTAGTCATTCGATATGGCGGCGACTTAATTCAAATTTGGGAACGTGTCGGATCGGATGTGAGGTTGGACTAATTTTTTACGAGCGAGCGGAGCGAGCGAGCAACGGTCACAATTTCCAAGCAATACATATACCTTATATTGCCTAGCAGATATTTCGTGTTATTACCTAATTTTGTCAGCTATTTCGGACATCACATTGCACTGTAGTATGTGGAAATAGTACTATTTATATGAAAGTATTCATAAACTGTAAACATTTGTCAGTAGGCAATAGGATAAAGACTTCCGGCTCCTCGGGCTGGTGCGAACATTTCAATGTCCGTATGTGCCAAACCGTTGGTTTGTGACACACTTTACGCATCTGTCGCTCGCTGCGCTCGCTCGAAAACTATAGCCTAACCAAAAACCAATTCATCTTGCGTTCATTATTCGTAATGGTCGCGAGATATTTCGAATTTGCGAACGTGTCGGATCGGCTGTGAGGTTGGACTAGATTTTTACGAGTGAGCGGAGCGAGCGAGCAACGATCACAATTTCCAAGCTATACATATACCTTATATTGCCTTGCATATATTTCGTGCTATTACCTAATATTGTCAGCCATTTGGGACATCACATTGCTCTGTACTGTGAGGAAATAGTACTATTTGTGTGATACTATTGGTAAACTGTAAACATTTGTCAGTAGGCAATAGGATAAAGACTTCCGGCTCCTCGGGCAGGTTCGAATATTTCAATGTCCGTATGTGCCAAACCCTTGGATTGTGACACACGTTTACGCGTCTCTCGCTCGCTGCTCTCGCTCGAAAACTATAACCTAACCAAAAACCAATCCATCTTGAGTTCATTATTCGATATGGTGGCGAGATATTTCGAATTTGCGAACGTGTCGGATCGGATATGAGGTTGGACTAATTTTTTACGAGCGAGCGGAGCGAGCGAGCAACGGTCACAATTTCCCAGCTATACATATACCTTATATTGCCTAGCAGATATTTCGTGTTATTACCTAATTTTGTCAGCTATTTCGGACATCACATTGCACTGTAGTATGTGGAAATATTATTATTTATGTGCAAGTATTCATAAACTGTAAACATTTGTCAGTAGGCAATAGGATAAAGACTTCCGGCTCCTCGGGCTGGTGCGAACATTTCAATGTCCGTATGTGCCAAACCGTTGGTTTGTGACACACCTTTACGCATCTCTCGCCCGCTGCGCTCGCTCGAAAACTATAGCCTAACCTAAAACCAATCCACCTTGCGTTCATTATTCGAAATGGTCGCGAGATATTTCGAATTTGCGAACGTGTCGGATCGGTTGTGTGGTTGGACTAGATTTTTACGAGCAAGCGGAGCGAGCGAGCAAAGATCACAATTTCCAAGCTATACATATACCTTATATTGCCTTGCATATATTTCGCGTTATTACCTAATTTTGTCAGCCATTTCGGACATCACATTGCATTGTAGTATGTAGAAGTAGTACTATTTATGTGAAACTATTCATAAACTGTAAACATTTGTCAGTAGGCAATAGGATAAAGACTTCCGGCTCCTCGGGCTGGTGCGCATCTTTCAATGTCCGTATGTGCCAAACCGTTGGATTTTGACACACCGTTACGCGTATCTTGCTCGCTGCGCTAGCTCGAAAACTATAGCCTAACCTAAAACCAATCCCGTCTGTGTTAGTCATTCGATATGGCGGCGACTTAATTCAAATTTGGGAACGTGTCGGATCGGATGTGAGGTTGGACTAATTTTTTACGAGCGAGCGGAGCGAGCGAGCAACGGTCACAATTTCCAAGCTATACATATACCTTATATTGCCTAGCAGATATTTCGTGTTATTACCTAATTTTGTAAGCCATTTCGGACATCACATTGCACTGTAGTATGTGGAAATAGTACTATTTATGTGAAAGTATTCATAAGCTGTAAACATTTGTCAGTAGGCAATAGGATAAAGACTTCCGGCTCCTCGGGCTGGTGCGCATGTTTCAATGTACGTATGTGCCAAACCGTTGGATTTTGACACACCTCTGCGCGTCCCTCGCTCGCCATGCTCGCTCGAAAACTATAGTCTAACCTAAAACCAATCCCTCTTGCGTTAGTCATTCGTCATGGAGGCGACTTATTTCAAATTTGGGAACGTGTCGGATCGGATATGAGGTTGGACTAAATTTTTACGAGCGAGCGGAGCGAGCGAGCAACGATCAGAATTTCCAAGGTATACATATACCTTATATTGCCTTGCATATATTTCGTGTTATTACCTAATTTTGTCAGCCATTTCGGACATCACATTGCACTGTAGTATGTGGAACTAGTACTATTTATGTGAAACACTTCATAAACTGCAAACATTTGTCAGTATGCAATAGGATAAAGACTTCCGGCTCCTCGGGCTGGTGCGCATGTTTCAATGTCCGTATGTGCCAAACCGTTGGATTTCGACACACCTTTACGCGTATCTCGCTCGCTGCGCTCGCTCGAAAACTATAGCCTAACCTAATACCAATCCCGTCTGTGTTAGTCATTCGATATGGAGGCGACTTATTTCAAATTTGGGAACGTGTTGGATCGGATATGAGGTTGGACTAATTTTTTACGAGCGAGCGGAGCGAGCGAGCAACGGTCACAATTTCCAGGCTATACAAGTACCTTATATTGCCTAGCAGATATTTCGTGTTATTACCTAATTTTGTAAGCCATTTCGGACATCACATTGCACTGTAGTATGTGGAAATAGTACTATTTATGTGAAAGTATTCATAAACTGTAAACATTTGTCAGTAGGCAATAGGATAAAGACTTCCGGCTCCTCGGGCTGGTGCGCATGTTTCAATGTACGTATGTGCCAAACCGTTGGATTTTGACACACCTTTACGCGTATCTCGCTCGCTGCGCTCGCTCGAAAACTATAGCCTAACCTAAAACCAATCCCGTCTGTGTTAGTCATTCGATATGGAGGCGACTTATTTCAAATTGGGGAACGTGTCGTATCTGATGTGAGGTTGGACTAATTTTTTACGAGCGAGCGGAGCGAGCGAGCAACGGTCACAATTTCCAAGCTATACATATACCTTATATTGCCTAGCAGATATTTCGTGTTATTACCTAATTTTGTCAGCCATTTCGGACATCACATTGCACTGTAGTATGTGGAAATAGTACTATTTATGTGAAACACTTCATAAACTGTAAACATTTGTCAGTATGCAATATGATAAAGACTTCCGGCTCCTCGGGCTGGTGCGCATGTTTCAATGTCCCCATGTGCCACACCGTTCGATTGTGACACAACCTCTGCGCGTCCCTCGCTCGCCATGCTCGCTCGAAAACTATAGCCTAACCTAAAATCAATCCCGTCTGTGTTAGTCGTTCAATATGGAGGCGAATTATTTCACATTTGGGAACATGTTGGATCGGATATGAGGTTGGACTAATTTTTTACGAGCGAGCGGAGCGAGCGAGCAACGGTCACAATTTCCAAGCTATACATATACCTTATATTGCCTTGCATATATTTCGCGTTATTACCTAATTTTGTCAGCCATTTCGGACATCACATTGCATTGTAGTATGTAGAAGTAGTACTATTTATGTGAAACTATTCATAAACTGTAAACATTTGTCAGTAGGCAATAGGATAAAGACTTCCGGCTCCTCGGGCTGGTGCGCATCTTTCAATGTCCGTATGTGCCAAACCGTTGGATTTTGACACACCGTTACGCGTATCTTGCTCGCTGCGCTAGCTCGAAAACTATAGCCTAACCTAAAACCAATCCCGTCTGTGTTAGTCATTCGATATGGCGGCGACTTAATTCAAATTTGGGAACGTGTCGGATCGGATGTGAGGTTGGACTAATTTTTTACGAGCGAGCGGAGCGAGCGAGCAACGGTCACAATTTCCAAGCTATACATATACCTTATATTGCCTAGCAGATATTTCGTGTTATTACCTAATTTTGTCAGCTATTTCGGACATCACATTGCACTGTAGTATGTGGAAATAGTACTATTTATATGAAAGTATTCATAAACTGTAAACATTTGTCAGTAGGCAATAGGATAAAGACTTCCGGCTCCTCGGGCTGGTGCGAACATTTCAATGTCCGTATGTGCCAAACCGTTGGTTTGTGACACACTTTACGCATCTGTCGCTCGCTGCGCTCGCTCGAAAACTATAGCCTAACCAAAAACCAATTCATCTTGCGTTCATTATTCGTAATGGTCGCGAGATATTTCGAATTTGCGAACGTGTCGGATCGGCTGTGAGGTTGGACTAGATTTTTACGAGTGAGCGGAGCGAGCGAGCAACGATCACAATTTCCAAGCTATACATATACCTTATATTGCCTTGCATATATTTCGTGCTATTACCTAATTTTGTCAGCCATTTGGGACATCACATTGCACTGTACTGTGAGGAAATAGTACTATTTGTGTGATACTATTGGTAAACTGTAAACATTTGTCAGTAGGCAATAGGATAAAGACTTCCGGCTCCTCGGGCAGGTTCGAATATTTCAATGTCCGTATGTGCCAAACCTTTGGATTGTGACACACGTTTACGCGTCTCTCGCTCGCTGCTCTCGCTCGAAAACTATAACCTAACCAAAAACCAATCCATCTTGAGTTCATTATTCGATATGGTGGCGAGATATTTCGAATTTGCGAACGTGTCGGATCGGATATGAGGTTGGACTAATTTTTTACGAGCGAGCGGAGCGAGCGAGCAACGGTCACAATTTCCCAGCTATACATATACCTTATATTGCCTAGCAGATATTTCGTGTTATTACCTAATTTTGTCAGCAATTTCGGACATCACATTGCACTGTAGTATGTGGAAATATTATTATTTATGTGCAAGTATTCATAAACTGTAAACATTTGTCAGTAGGCAATAGGATAAAGACTTCCGGCTCCTCGGGCTGGTGCGAACATTTCAATGTCCGTATGTGCCAAACCGTTGGTTTGTGACACACCTTTACGCATCTCTCGCTCGCTGCGATCGCTCGAAAACTATAGCCTAACCTAAAACCAATCCACCTTGCGTTCATTATTCGAAATGGTCGCGAGATATTTCGAATTTGCGAACGTGTCGGATCGGTTGTGTGGTTGGACTAGATTTTTACGAGCAAGCGGAGCGAGCGAGCAAAGATCACAATTTCCAAGCTATACATATACCTTATATTGCCTTGCATATATTTCGCGTTATTACCTAATTTTGTCAGCCATTTCGGACGTCACATTGCATTGTAGTATGTAGAAGTAGTACTATTTATGTGAAGCTATTCATAAACTGTAAACATTTGTCAGTAGGCAATAGGATAAAGACTTCCGGCTCCTCGGGCTGGTGCGCATGTTTCAATGTCCGTATGTGCCAAACCGTTGGATTTTGACACACCTTTACGCGTATCTTGCTCGCTGCGCTCGCTCGAAAACTATAGCCTAACCTAAAACCAATCCCGTCTGTGTTAGGCATTCGATATGGCGGCGACTTATTTCAAATTTGGGAACGTGTCGGATCGGATGTGAGGTTGGACTAATTTTTTACGAGCGAGCGGAGCGAGCGAGCAACGGTCACAATTTCCAAGCTATACATATACCTTATATTACCTAGCAGATATTTCGTGTTATTACCTAATTTTGTCAGCTATTTCGGACATCGCATTGCACTGTAGTATGTGGAAATAGTACTATTTATATGAAAGTATTCATAAACTGTAAACATTTGTCAGGAGGCAATAGGATAAAGACTTCCGGCTCCTCGGGCTGGTGCGAACATTTCAATGTCCGTATGTGCCAAACCGTTGGTTTGTGACACACCTTTACGCATCTGTCCTTCGCTGCGCTCGCTCGAAAACTATAGCCTAACCAAAAACCAATCCACCTTGCGTTCATTATTCGAAATGGTCGCGAGATATTTCGAATTTGCGAACGTGTCGGATCGATTGTGAGGTTGGACTAGATTTTTACGAGCGAGCGGAGCGAGCGAGCAACGATCACAATTTTCAAGCTATACATATACCTTATATTGCCTTGCATATATTTCGCGTTATTACCTAATTTTGTCAGCCATTTCGGACATCACATTGCATTGTAGTATGTAGAAGTAGTACTATTTATGTGAAACTATTCATAAACTGTAAACATTTGTCAGCAGGCAATAGGATAAAGACTTCCGGCTCCTCGGGCTGGTGCGCATGTTTCAATGTCCGTATGTGCCAAACCGTTGGATTTTGACACACCTCTGCGCGTCCCTCGCTCGCCATGCTCGCTCGAAAACTATAGTCTAACCTAAAACCAATCCCTCTTGCGTTAGTCATTCGTCATGGAGGCGACTTATTTCAAATTTGGGAACGTGTCGGATCGGATATGAGGTTGGACTAAATTTTTACGAGCGAGCGGAGCGAGCGAGCAACGATCAGAATTTCCAAGGTATACATATACCTTATATTGCCTTGCATATATTTCGTGTTATTACCTAATTTTGTCAGCCATTTCGGACATCACATTGCACTGTAGTATGTGGAACTAGTACTATTTATGTGAAACTCTTCATAAACTGCAAACATTTGTCAGTATGCAATAGGATAAAGACTTCCGGCTCCTCGGGCTGGTGCGCATGTTTCAATGTACGTATGTGCCAAACCGTTGGATTTTGACACACCTTTACGCGTATCTCGCTCGCTGCGCTCGCTCGAAAACTATAGCCTAACCTAAAACCAATCCCGTCTGTGTTAGTCATTCGATATGGAGGCGACTTATTTCAAATTTGGGAGCGTGTCGTATCGGATGTGAGGTTGGACTAATTTTTTACGAGCGAGCGGAGCGAGCGAGCAACGGTCACAATTTCCAAGCTATACATATACCTTATATTGCCTAGCAGATATTTCGTGTTATTACCTAATTTTGTCAGCCATTTCGGACATCACATTGCACTGTAGTATGTGGAAATAGTACTATTTATGTGAAACTCTTCATAAACTGTAAACATTTGTCAGTATGCAATATGATAAGGACTTCCGGCTCCTCGGGCTGGTGCGCATGTTTCAATGTCCCCATGTGCCACACCGTTCGACTGTGACACACCTCTGCGCGTCCCTCGCTCACCATGCTCGCTCGAAAACTATAGTCTAACCTAAAACCAATCCCTCTTGCGTTAGTCATTCGTCATGGAGGCGACTTATTTCAAATTTGGGAACGTGTCGGATCGGATATGAGGTTGGACTAAATTTTTACGAGCGAGCGGAGCGAGCGAGCAACGATCAGAATTTCCATGGTATACATATACCTTATATTGCCTTGCATATATTTCGTGTTATTACCTAATTTTGTCAGCCATTTCGGACATCACATTGCACTGTAGTATGTGGAACTAGTACTATTTATGTGAAACTCTTCATAAACTGCAAACATTTGTCAGTATGCAATAGGATAAAGACTTCCGGCTCCTCGGGCTGGTGCGCATGTTTCAATGTCCGTATGTGCCAAACCGTTGGATTTCGACACACCTTTACGCGTATCTCGCTCGCTGCGCTCGCGCGAAAACTATAGCCTAACCTAATACCAATCCCGTCTGTGTTAGTCATTCGATATGGAGGCGACTTATTTCAAATTTGGGAACGTGTTGGATCGGATATGAGGTTGGACTAATTTTTTACGAGCGAGCGGAGCGAGCGAGCAACGGTCACAATTTCCAGGCTATACAAGTACCTTATATTGCCTAGCAGATATTTCGTGTTATTACCTAATTTTGTAAGCCATTTCGGACATCACATTGCACTGTAGTATGTGGAAATAGTACTATTTATGTGAAAGTATTCATAAACTGTAAACATTTGTCAGTAGGCAATAGGATAAAGACTTCCGGCTCCTCGGGCTGGTGCGCATGTTTCAATGTACGTATGTGCCAAACCGTTGGATTTTGACACACCTTTACGCGTATCTCGCTCGCTGCGCTCGCTCGAAAACTATAACCTAACCTAAAACCAATCCCGTCTGTGTTAGTCATTCGATATGGAGGCGACTTATTTCAAATTGGGGAACGTGTCGTATCGGATGTGAGGTTGGACTAATTTTTTACGAGCGAGCGGAGCGAGCGAGCAACGGTCACAATTTCCAAGCTATACATATAGCTTATATTTCCTAGCAGATATTTCGTGTTATTACCTAATTTTGTCAGCCATTTCGGACATCACATTGCACTGTAGTATGTGGAAATAGTACTATTTATGTGAAACTCTTCATAAACTGTAAACATTTGTCAGTATGCAATATGATAAAGACTTCCGGCTCCTCGGGCTGGTGCGCATGTTTCAATGTCCCCATGTGCCACACCGTTCGATTGTGACACACCTCTGCGCGTCCCTCGCTCGCCATGCTCGCTCGAAAACTATAGTCTAACCTAAAACCAATCCCTCTTGCGTTAGTCATTCGTCATGGAGGCGACTTATTTCAAATTTGGGAACGTGTCGGATCGGATATGAGGTTGGACTAAATTTTTACGAGCGAGCGGAGCGAGCGAGCAACGATCAGAATTTCCAAGGTATACATATACCTTATATTGCCTTGCATATATTTCGTGTTATTACCTAATTTTGTCAGCTATTTCGGACATCACATTGCACTGTAGTATGTGGAAATAGTATTATTTATGTGAAAGTATTCATAAACTGTAAACATTTGTCAGTAGGCAATAGGATAAAGACTTCCGGCTCCTCGGGCTGGTGCGAATATTTCAATGTCCGTATGTGCCAAACCTTTGGATTGTGACACACGTTTACGCGTCTCTCGCTCGCTGCACTCGCTCGAAAACTATAGCCTAACCAAAAACCAATCCATCTTGCGTTCATTATTCGATATGGTCGCGAGATATTTCGAATTTGCGAACGTGTCGGATCGGTTGTGTGGTTGGACTCATTTTTTTCGAGCGAGCGGAGCGAGCGAGCAACGGTCACAATTTCCAAGCTATACATATACCTTATATTGCCTAGCAGATATTTCGTGTTATTACCTAATTTTGTCAGCTATTTCGGACATCACATTGCACTGTAGTATGTGGAAATAGTACTATTTATGTGAAAGTATTCATAAACTGTAAACATTTGTCAGTAGGCAATAGGATAAAGACTTCCGGCTCCTCGGGCTGGTTCGAATATTTCAATGTCCGTATGTGCCAAACCGTTGGTTTTTGACACACCTTTATGCACCTCTCGCTCGCTGCGCTCGCTCGAAAACTATAGCCTAACCTAAAATCAATCCCGTCTGTGTTAGTCGTTCGATATGGAGGCGAATTATTTCACATTTGGGAACGTGTTGGATCGGATATGAGGTTGGACTAATTTTTTACGAGCGAGCGGAGCGAGCGAGCAACGGTTACAATTTCCAAGCTATACATATACCTTATATTGCCTTGCATATATTTCGCGTTATTACCTAATTTTGTCAGCCATTTCGGACATCACATTGCATTGTAGTATGTAGAAGTAGTACTATTTATGTGAAACTATTCATAAACTGTAAACATTTGTCAGTAGGCAATAGGATAAAGACTTCCGGCTCCTCGGGCCTGTGCGCATCTTTCAATGTCCGTATGTGCCAAACCGTTGGATTTTGACACACCGTTACGCGTATCTTGCTCGCTGCGCTAGCTCGAAAACTATAGCCTAACCTAAAACCAATCCCGTCTGTGTTAGTCATTCGATATGGCGGCGACTTAATTCAAATTTGGGAACGTGTCGGATCGGATGTGAGGTTGGACTAATTTTTTACGAGCGAGCGGAGCGAGCGAGCAACGGTCACAATTTCCAAGCAATACATATACCTTATATTGCCTAGCCGATATTTCGTGTTATTACCTAATTTTGTCAGCTATTTCGGACATCACATTGCACTGTAGTATGTGGAAATAGTACTATTTATATGAAAGTAATCATAAACTGTAAACATTTGTCAGTAGGCAATAGGATAAAGACTTCCGGCTCCTCGGGCTGGTGCGAACATTTCAATGTCCGTATGTGCCAAACCGTTGGTTTGTGACACACTTTACGCATCTGTCGCTCGCTGCGCTCGCTCGAAAACTATAGCCTAACCAAAAACCAATCCATCTTGAGTTCATTATTCGATATGGTGGCGAGATATTTCGAATTTGCGAACGTGTCGGATCGGATATGAGGTTGGAGTAATTTTTTACGAGCGAGCGGAGCGAGCGAGCAACGGTCACAATTTCCAAGCTATACATATACCTTATATTGCCTTGCATATATTTCGTGCTATTACCTAATTTTGTCAGCCATTTGGGACATCACATTGCACTGTACTGTGAGGAAATAGTACTATTTGTGTGATACTATTGATAAACTGTAAACATTTGTCTGTAGGCAATAGGATAAAGACTTCCGGCTCCTCGCGCAGGTTCGAATATTTCAATGTCCGTATGTGCCAAACCGTTGGTTTGTGACACACCTTTACGCATCTCTCGCTCGCTGCGCTCGCTCGAAAACTATAGCCTAACCTAAAACCAATCCACCTTGCGTTCATTATTCGAAATGGTCGCGAGATATTTCGAATTTGCGAACGTGTCGGATCGATTGTGAGGTTGGACTAGATTTTTACGAGCGAGCGGAGCGAGCGAGCAACGATCACAATTTCCAAGCTATACATATACCTTATATTGCCTTGCATATATTTCGCGTTATTACCTAATTTTGTCAGCCATTTCGGACATCACATTGCATTGTAGTATGTAGAAGTAGTACTATTTATGTGAAACTATTCATAAACTGTAAACATTTGTCAGCAGGCAATAGGATAAAGACTTCCGGCTCCTCGGGCTGGTGCGCATGTTTCAATGTCCGTATGTGCCAAACCGTTGGATTTTGACACACCTCTGCGCGTCCCTCGCTCGCCATGCTCGCTCGAAAACTATAGTCTAACCTAAAACCAATCCCTCTTGCGTTAGTCATTCGTCATGGAGGCGACTTATTTCAAATTTGGGAACGTGTCGGATCGGATATGAGGTTGGACTAAATTTTTACGAGCGAGCGGAGCGAGCGAGCAACGATCAGAATTTCCAAGGTATACATATACCTTATATTGCCTTGCATATATTTCGTGTTATTACCTAATTTTGTCAGCCATTTCGGACATCACATTGCACTGTAGTATGTGGAACTAGTACTATTTATGTGAAACTCTTCATAAACTGCAAACATTTGTCAGTATGCAATAGGATAAAGACTTCCGGCTCCTCGGGCTGGTGCGCATGTTTCAATGTCCGTATGTGCCAAACCGTTGGATTTCGACACACCTTTACGCGTATCTCGCTCGCTGCGCTCGCTCGAAAACTATAGCCTAACCTAATACCAATCCCGTCTGTGTTAGTCATTCGATATGGAGGCGACTTATTTCAAATTAGGGAACGTGTTGGATCGGATATGAGGTTGGACTAATTTTTTACGAGCGAGCGGAGCGAGCGAGCAACGGTCACAATTTCCAGGCTATACAAGTACCTTATATTGCCTAGCAGATATTTCGTGTTATTACCTAATTTTGTAAGCCATTTCGGACATCACATTGCACTGTAGTATGTGGAAATAGTACTATTTATGTGAAAGTATTCATAAACTGTAAACATTTGTCAGTATGCAATATGATAAAGACTTCCGGCTCCTCGGGCTGGTGCGCATGTTTCAATGTCCCCATGTGCCACACCGTTCGATTGTGACACACCTCTGCGCGTCCCTCGCTCGCCATGCTCGCTCGAAAACTATAGCCTAACCTAAAATCAATCCCGTCTGTGTTAGTCGTTCAATATGGAGGCGAATTATTTCACATTTGGGAACGTGTTGGATCGGATATGAGGTTGGACTAATTTTTTACGAGCGAGCGGAGCGAGCGAGCAACGGTCACAATTTCCAAGCTATACATATACCTTATATTGCCTTGCATATATTTCGCGTTATTACCTAATTTTGTCAGCCATTTCGGACATCACATTGCATTGTAGTATGTAGAAGTAGTACTATTTATGTGAAACTATTCATAAACTGTAAACATTTGTCAGTAGGCAATAGGATAAAGACTTCCGGCTCCTCGGGCTGGTTCGCATCTTTCAATGTCCGTATGTGCCAAACCGTTGGATTTTGACACACCGTTACGCGTATCTTGCTCGCTGCGCTAGCTCGAAAACTATAGCCTAACCTAAAACCAATCCCGTCTGTGTTAGTCATTCGTCATGGCGGCGACTTAATTCAAATTTGGGAACGTGTCGGATCGGATGTGAGGTTGGACTAATTTTTTACGAGCGAGCGGAGCGAGCGAGCAACGGTCACAATTTCCAAGCTATACATATACCTTATATTGCCTAGCAGATATTTCGTGTTATTACCTAATTTTGTCAGCTATTTCGGACATCACATTGCACTGTAGTATGTGGAAATAGTACTATTTATATGAAAGTATTCATAAACTGTAAACATTTGTCAGTAGGCAATATGATAAAGACTTCCGGCTCCTCGGGCTGGTGCGAATGTTTCAATGTCCGTATGTGCCAAACCGTTGGATTGTGACGCACCTTTACGCGTCTCTCGCTCGCTGCGCTCGCTCGAAAACTATAGCCTAACCTAAAACCAATCCCTCTTGCGTTAGTCATTCGATATGAAGGCAACTTATTTCGAATTTGCGAACGTGTCGGATCGTATGTGAGGTTGGACTACATTTTTACGAGCGAGCGGATCGAGTGAGCAACGATCAGAATTTCCAAGCTATACATATACCTAATGTTGCCTTGCATATATTTCGTGTTATTACCCAATTTTGTCAGCCACTTCGGACATCACATTGCACTGTAGTATGTGGAAATAGTACTATTTATGTGATACTATTCATAAACTGTGAACATTTGTCAGCAGGCAATACGATAAAGACTTCCGGCTCCTCGGGCTGGTGCGAATGTTTCAATGTCCGTATGTGCCAAACCGTTCGATGGTGAAACACCTTTACGCGTCTCTCGCTCGCTGCGCTCGCTCGAAAACTATAGCCTAACCTAAAACCAATCCATCTTGCGTTCATTATTCGATATGGTGGCGACATATTTCGAATTTGCGAACGTGTCGGATCGTATGTGAGGTTGGACTAAATTTTTACGAGCGAGCGGAGCGAGCGAGCAACGATCACAATTTGCAAGGTATACATATACCTTATATTGCCTTGCATACATTTCGTGTTATTACCTAATTTTGTCAGCCATTTCGGACATCACATTGCACTGTACTATGTGGAAATAGTACTGTTTATGTGAAACTATTCATAAACTGTAAACATTTGTCAGTAGGCAATATGATAAAGACTTCCGGCTCCTCGGGCTGGTGCGAATGTTTCAATGTCAGTATGTGCCAAACCGTTCGATTGTGACACACCTCTACGCGTCTCTCGCTCGCTGCGCTCGCTCGAAAACTGTAGCCTAACCTAAAACCAATCCATCTTGCGTTCATTATTCGATATGGTGGCGACATATTTCGAATTTGCGAACGTGTCGGATCGGTTGTGAGGTTGGAGTAGATAATTACGAGCGAGCGGAGCGAGCGAGCAACGATCACAATTTGCAAGGTATACATATACCTTGCAATATGCATATATATCGTGTTAGTACCTAATTTTGTCAGCCACTTCGGACATCACATTGCACTGTAGTATGTGGAAATAGTACTATTTATGTGGTACTATTCATAAACTGTAAACATTTGTCAGTAGGTAATAGGATAAAGACTTCCGGCTCCTCGGGCTAGTGCGAATGTTTCAATGTCCGTATGTGCCAAACCGTTGGATTGTGACACACCTTTACGCGTCTGTCGCTCGCTGCGCTCGCTCGAAAATTATAGCCTAACCTAAAACCAATCCCTCTTGCGTTAGTCATTCGATATGAAGGCGACTTATTTCGAATTTGCGAACGTGTCGGATCGTATGTGAGGTTGGACTAAATTTTTACGAGCGAGCGGAGCGAGCGAGCAACGGTCACAATTTCCAAGCTATACATATACCTTATATTGCCTTGCATATATTTCGCGTTATTACCTAATTTTGTCAGCCATTTCGGACATCACATTGCATTGTAGTATGTAGAAGTAGTACTATTTATGTGAAACTATTCATAAACTGTAAACATTTGTCAGTAGGCAATAGGATAAAGACTTCCGGCTCCTCGGGCTGGTTCGCATCTTTCAATGTCCGTATGTGCCAAACCGTTGGATTTTGACACACCGTTACGCGTATCTTGCTCGCTGCGCTAGCTCGAAAACTATAGCCTAACCTAAAACCAATCCCGTCTGTGTTAGTCATTCGTCATGGCGGCGACTTAATTCAAATTTGGGAACGTGTCGGATCGGATGTGAGGTTGGACTAATTTTTTACGAGCGAGCGGAGCGAGCGAGCAACGGTCACAATTTCCAAGCTATACATATACCTTATATTGCCTAGCAGATATTTCGTGTTATTACCTAATTTTGTCAGCTATTTCGGACATCACATTGCACTGTAGTATGTGGAAATAGTACTATTTATATGAAAGTATTCATAAACTGTAAACATTTGTCAGTAGGCAATATGATAAAGACTTCCGGCTCCTCGGGCTGGTGCGAATGTTTCAATGTCCGTATGTGCCAAACCGTTGGATTGTGACGCACCTTTACGCGTCTCTCGCTCGCTGCGCTCGCTCGAAAACTATAGCCTAACCTAAAACCAATCCCTCTTGCGTTAGTCATTCGATATGAAGGCAACTTATTTCGAATTTGCGAACGTGTCGGATCGTATGTGAGGTTGGACTACATTTTTACGAGCGAGCGGATCGAGTGAGCAACGATCAGAATTTCCAAGCTATACATATACCTAATGTTGCCTTGCATATATTTCGTGTTATTACCCAATTTTGTCAGCCACTTCGGACATCACATTGCACTGTAGTATGTGGAAATAGTACTATTTATGTGATACTATTCATAAACTGTGAACATTTGTCAGCAGGCAATACGATAAAGACTTCCGGCTCCTCGGGCTGGTGCGAATGTTTCAATGTCCGTATGTGCCAAACCGTTCGATGGTGAAACACCTTTACGCGTCTCTCGCTCGCTGCGCTCGCTCGAAAACTATAGCCTAACCTAAAACCAATCCATCTTGCGTTCATTATTCGATATGGTGGCGACATATTTCGAATTTGCGAACGTGTCGGATCGTATGTGAGGTTGGACTAAATTTTTACGAGCGAGCGGAGCGAGCGAGCAACGATCACAATTTGCAAGGTATACATATACCTTATATTGCCTTGCATACATTTCGTGTTATTACCTAATTTTGTCAGCCATTTCGGACATCACATTGCACTGTACTATGTGGAAATAGTACTGTTTATGTGAAACTATTCATAAACTGTAAACATTTGTCAGTAGGCAATATGATAAAGACTTCCGGCTCCTCGGGCTGGTGCGAATGTTTCAATGTCAGTATGTGCCAAACCGTTCGATTGTGACACACCTCTACGCGTCTCTCGCTCGCTGCGCTCGCTCGAAAACTGTAGCCTAACCTAAAACCAATCCATCTTGCGTTCATTATTCGATATGGTGGCGACATATTTCGAATTTGCGAACGTGTCGGATCGGTTGTGAGGTTGGAGTAGATAATTACGAGCGAGCGGAGCGAGCGAGCAACGATCACAATTTGCAAGGTATACATATACCTTGCAATATGCATATATATCGTGTTAGTACCTAATTTTGTCAGCCACTTCGGACATCACATTGCACTGTAGTATGTGGAAATAGTACTATTTATGTGGTACTATTCATAAACTGTAAACATTTGTCAGTAGGTAATAGGATAAAGACTTCCGGCTCCTCGGGCTAGTGCGAATGTTTCAATGTCCGTATGTGCCAAACCGTTGGATTGTGACACACCTTTACGCGTCTGTCGCTCGCTGCGCTCGCTCGAAAATTATAGCCTAACCTAAAACCAATCCCTCTTGCGTTAGTCATTCGATATGAAGGCGACTTATTTCGAATTTGCGAACGTGTCGGATCGTATGTGAGGTTGGACTAAATTTTTACGAGCGAGCGGAGCGAGCGAGCAACGATCACAATTTGCAAGGTATACATATACCTTATATTGCCTTGCATACATTTCGTGTTATTACCTAATTTTGTCAGCCATTTCGAACATCACATTGCACTGTACTATGTGGAAATAGTACTATTTATGTGAAACTATTCATAAACTGTAAACATTTGTCTGTAGGCAATATGATAAATACTACCGGCTCCTCGGGCTGGTGCGAATGTTTCAATGTCAGTATGTGCCAAACCGTTCGATTGTGACACACCTTTACGCGTCTCTCGCTCGCTGCGCTCGCTCGAAAACTGTAGCCTAACCTAAAACCAATCCATCTTGCGTTCATTATTCGATATGGTGGCGACATATTTCCAATTTGCGAACGTGCCGAATCGGTTGTGAGGTTGGAGTAGATAATTACGAGCGAGCGGAGCGAATGAGCAACGATCACAATTTGCAAGGTATACATATACCTTATATTGCCTTGCATACATTTCGTGTTATTACCTAATTTTGTCAGCCATTTCGTACATCACATTGCACTGTACTATGTGGAAATAGTACTATTTATGTGAAACTATTCATAAACTGTAAACATTAGTCAGTAGGCCATAGGATAAAGACTTCCGGCTCCTCGGGCTGGTGCGAATGTTTCAATGTCCGTATGTGACAAACCGTTGGATTGTGACACACCTTTACGCGTGTCTCGCTCGCTGCGCTCGCTCTAAAACGATAGCCTAACCTAAAACCAATCCCTCTTGCGTTAGTCATTCGATATGGAGGCGACTTATTTCGAATTTGCGAACGTGTCGGATCGTATGCGAGGTTGGACTAAATTTTTACGAGCGAGCGGAGCGAGCGAGCAACGATCACAATTTGCAAGGTATACATATACCTTGCAATATGCATATATATCGTGTTAGTACCTAATTTTGTCAGCCACTTCGGACATCACATTGCACTTTAGTATGTGGAAATAGTACTATTTATGTGATACTATTCATAAACTGTGAACATTTGTCAGCAGGCAATAGGATAAAGACTGCCGGCTCCTCGGGCTGGTGCGAATGTTTCAATGTCCGTATGTGCCAAACCGTTGGATTGTGACACACCTTTACGCGACTCTCGCTCGCTGCGCTCGCTCGAAAACTATAGCCTAACCTAAAACGAATCCCTCTTGCGTCTGTCATTCGATATGAAGGCGACTTATTTCGAATTTGCGAACGTGTCGGATCGTATGTGAGATTGGACTAAATTTTTACGAGCGGGCGGAGCGAGCGAGCAACGATCACAATTTGCAAGGTATACATATACCTTATATTGCCTTGCATACATTTCGTGTTATTACCTAATTTGGTCAGCCATTTCGGACATCACACTGCACTGTACTATGTGGAAATAGTACTATTTATGTGAAACTATTCATAAACTGTAAACATTTGTCAGTAGGCCATTGGATAAAGAGTTCCGGCTCCTCGGGCTGGTGCGAATGTTTCAATGTCAGTATGTGCCAAACCGTTCGATGGTGACACACCTTTACGCGTCTCTCGCTCGCTGCGCTCGCTCGAAAACTATAGCCTAACCTAAAACCAATCCATCTTGCGTTCATTATTCGATATGGTGGCGACATATTTCGAATTTGCGAACGTGTCGGATCGTATGTGAGGTTGGACTAAATTTTTACGAGCGTGCGGAGCGAGCGAGCAACGATCACAATTTGCAAGGTATACATATACCTTATATTGCCTTGCATACATTTCGCGTTATTACCTAATTTTGTCAGCCATTTCGGACATCACATTGCACTGTACTATGTGGAAATAGTACTATTTATGTGATACTATTCATAAACTGTAAACATTTGTCAGTAGGCAATAGGATAAAGACCTCCGGCTCCTCGGGCTGGTGCGAATGTTTCAATGTCCGTATGTGACAAACCGTTGGATTGTGACACACCTTTACGCGTCTCTCGCTCGCTGCGCTCGCTCGAAAACTGTAGCCGAACCTAAAACCAATCCATCTTGCGTTCATTATTCGATATGGTGGCGACATATTTCGAATTTGCGAACGTGTCGGATCGGTTGTGAGGTTGGAGTAGATAATTACGAGCGAGCGAAGCGAGCGAGCAACGATCACAATTTGCAAGGTATACATATACCTTGCAATATGCATATATATCTTGTTAGTACCTAATTTTGTCAGCCACTTCGGACATCACATTGCACTGTAGTATGTGGAAATAGTACTATTTATGTGGTACTATTCATAAACTGTAAACATTTGTCAGTAGGCAATAGGATAAAGACTTCCGGCTCCTCGGGCTAGTGCGAATGTTTCAATGTCCGTATGTGCCAAACCGTTGGATTGTGACACACCTTTACGCGTCTCTCGCTCGCTGAGCTCGCTCGAAAACTATAGCCTAACCTAAAACCAATCCCTCTTGCGTTAGTCATTCGATATGAAGGCGACTTATTTCGAATTTGCGAACGTGTCGGATCGTATGTGAGGTTGGACTAAATTTTTACGAGCGAGCGGAGCGAGCGAGCAACGATCACAATTTGCAAGGTATACATATACCTTATATTGCCTTGCATACATTTCGTGTTATTACCTAATTTTGTCAGCCATTTCGAACATCACATTGCACTGTACTATGTGGAAATAGTACTATTTATGTGAAACTATTCATAAACTGTAAACATTTGTCAGTAGGCAATAGTATAAAGACTTCCGGCTCCTCGGGCTAGTGCGAATGTTTCAATGTCCGTATGTGCCAAACCGTTGGATTGTGACACACCTTTACGCGTCTCTCGCTCGCTGCGCTCGCTCGAAAACTATAGCCTAACCTAAAACCAATCCATCTTGCGTTCATTATTCGATATGGTGGCGACATATTTCGAATTTGCGAACGTGTCGGATCGTATGTGAGGTTGAACTAAATTTTTACGAGCGAGCGGAGCGAGCGAGCAACGATCACAATTTGCAAGGTATACATATACCTTGCAATATGCATATATATCGTGTTAGTACCTAATTTTGTCAGCCACTTCGGACATCACATTGCACTGTAGTATGTGGAAATAGTACTATTTATGTGGTACTATTCATAAACTGTAAACATTTGTCAGTAGGCAATAGGATAAATACTTCCGGCTCCTCGGGCTAGTGCGAATGTTTCAATGTCCGTATGTGCCAAACCGTTGGATTGTGACACACCTTTACGCGTCTCTCGCTCGCTGAGCTCGCTCGAAAACTATAGCCTAACCTAAAACCAATCCCTCTTGCGTTAGTCATTCGATATGAAGGCGACTTATTTCGAATTTGCGAACGTGTCGGATCGTATGTGAGGTTGGACTAAATTTTTACGAGCGAGCGGAGCGAGCGAGCAACGATCACAATTTGCAAGGTATACATATACCTTATATTGCCTTGCATACATTTCGTGTTATTACCTAATTTTGTCAGCCATTTCGAACATCACATTGCACTGTACTATGTGGAAATAGTACTATTTATGTGAAACTATTCATAAACTGTAAACATTTGTCAGTAGGCAATAGTATAAAGACTTCCGGCTCCTCGGGCTAGTGCGAATGTTTCAATGTCCGTATGTGCCAAACCGTTGGATTGTGACACACCTTTACGCGTCTCTCGCTCGCTGCGCTCGCTCGAAAACTATAGCCTAACCTAAAACCAATCCATCTTGCGTTCATTATTCGATATGGTGGCGACATATTTCGAATTTGCGAACGTGTCGGATCGTATGTGAGGTTGAACTAAATTTTTACGAGCGAGCGGAGCGAGCGAGCAACGATCACAATTTGCAGGGTATACATACACCTTGCTATATGCATATATATCGTGTTAGTACCTAATTTTGTCAGCCACTTCGGACATCACATTGCACTGTAGTATGTGGAGATAGTTCTATTTAGGTGAAACTATTCACAAACTGTAAACATTTGTCAGTAGGCAATATGATAAAGACTTCCGGCTCCTCGGGCTGGTGTGAATGTTTCAATGTCAGTATGTGCCAAACCGTTGGATTATGACACACCTTTACGCGTCTCTCGCTCGCTGCGCTCGCTCGAAAACTATAGCCTAACCTAAAACCAATCCCTCTTGCGTTAGTCATTCGATATGAAGGCAACTTATTTCGAATTTGCGAACGTGTCGGATCGTATGTGAGGTAGGACTAAATTTTTACGAGCGAGCGGAGCGAGTGAGCAACGATCACAATTTCCAAGCTATACATATACCTAATGTTGCCTTGCATATATTTCGTGTTATTACCTAATTTTGTCAGCCACTTCGGACATCACATTGCACTGTAGTATGTGGAAATAGTACTATTTATGTGATACCATTCATAAACTGTAAACATTTGTCAGTAGGAAATAGGATAAAGACTTCCGGCTCCTCGGGCTGGTGCGAATGTTTCAATGTCCGTATGTGCCAAACCGTTGGATTGTGACACACCTTTACGCGTCTCTCGCTCGCTGCGCTCGCTCGAAAACTGTAGCCTAACCTAAAACCAATCCCTCTTGCGTTAGTCAGTCGATATGAAGGCGACTTATTTCGAATTTGCGAACGTGTCGGATCGTATGTGAGGTTGGACTAAATTTTTACGAGCGAGCGGAGCGAGCGAGCAACGATCACAATTTGCAAGGTATACATATACCTTATATTGCCTTGCATACATTTCGTGTTATTACCTAATTTTGTCAGCCATTTCGGACATCACATTGCACTGTACTATGTGGAAATAGTACTATTTATGTGAAAATATTCATAAACTGTAAACATTTGTCAGTAGGCAATATGATAAAGACTACCGGCTCCTCGGGCTGGTGCGAATGTTTCAATGTCAGTATGTGCCAAACCGTTCGATTGTGACACACCTTTACGCGTCTCTCGCTCGCTGCGCTCGCTCGAAAACTGTAGCCTAACCTAAAACCAATCCATCTTGCGTTCATTATTCGATATGGTGGCGACATATTTCCAATTTGCGAACGTGCCGGATCGGTTGTGAGGTTGGAGTAGATAATTACGAGCAAGCGGAGCGAGCGAGCAACGATCACAATTTTCAAGGTATACATATACCTTATATTGCCTTGCATACATTTCGTGTTATTACCTAATTTTGTCAGCCATTTCGGACATCACATTGCACTGTACTATGTGGAAATAGTACTATTTATGTGAAACTATTCATAAACTGTAAACATTAGTCAGTAGGCCATAGGATAAAGACTTCCGGCTCCTCGGGCTGGTGCGAATGTTTCAATGTCCGTATGTGACAAACCGTTGGATTGTGACACACCTTTACGCGTGTCTCGCTCGCTGCGCTCGCTCTAAAACGATAGCCTAACCTAAAACCAATCCCTCTTGCGTTAGTCATTCGATATGAAGGCGACTTAATTCGAATTTGCGAACGTGTCGGATCGTATGCGAGGTTGGACTAAATTTTTACGAGCGAGCGGAGCGAGCGAGCAACGATCACAATTTGCAAGGTATACATATACCTTATATTGCCTTGCATACATTTCGTGTTATTACCTAATTTGGTCAGCCATTTCGGACATCACACTGCACTGTACTATGTGGAAATAGTACTATTTATGTGAAACTATTCATAAACTGTAAACATTTGTCAGTAGGCCATTGGATAAAGAGTTCCGGCTCCTCGGGCTGGTGCGAATGTTTCAATGTCAGTATGTGCCAAACCGTTCGATGGTGACACACCTTTACGCGTCTCTCGCTCGCTGCGCTCGCTCGAAAACTATAGCCTAACCTAAAACCAATCCATCTTGCGTTCATTATTCGATATGGTGGCGACATATTTCGAATTTGCGAACGTGTCGGATCGGTTGTGAGGTTGGAGTAGATAATTACGAGCGAGCGGAGCGAGCGAGCAACGATCACAATTTGCAAGGTATACATATACCTTGCAATATGCATATATATCGTGTTAGTACCTAATTTTGTCAGCCACTTCGGACATCACATTGCACTGTAGTATGTGGAAATAGTACTATTTATGTGGTACTATTCATAAACTGTAAACATTTGTCAGTAGGCAATAGGATAAAGACTTCCGGCTCCTCGGGCTAGTGCGAATGTTTCAATGTCCGTATGTGCCAAACCGTTGGATTGTGACACACCTTTACGCGTCTCTCGCTCGCTGCGCTCGCTCGAAAACTATAGCCTAACCTAAAACCAATCCCTCTTGCGTTAGTCATTCGATATGAAGGCGACTTATTTCGAATTTGCGAACGTGTCGGATCGTATGTGAGGTTGGACTAAATTTTTACGAGCGAGCGAGCAACGATCACAATTTGCAAGGTATACATATACCTTATATTGACTTGCATACATTTCGTGTTATTACCTAATTTTGTCAGCCATTTCGGACATCACATTGCACTGTACTATGTGGAAATAGTACTATTTATGTGAAACTATTCATAAACTGTAAACATTAGTCAGTAGGCCATAGGATAAAGACTTCCGGCTCCTCGGGCTGGTGCGAATGTTTCAATGTCCGTATGTGACAAACCGTTGGATTGTGACACACCTTTACGCGTGTCTCGCTCGCTGCGCTCGCTCTAAAACGATAGCCTAACCTAAAACCAATCCCTCTTGCGTTAGTCATTCGATATGAAGGCGACTTAATTCGAATTTGCGAACGTGTCGGATCGTATGCGAGGTTGGACTAAAGTTTTACGAGCGAGCGGAGCGAGCGAGCAACGATCACAATTTGCAAGGTATACATATACCTTGCAATATGCATATATATCGTGTTAGTACCTAATTTTGTCAGCCACTTCGGACATCACATTGCACTTTAGTATGTGGGAATAGTACTATTTATGTGATACTATTCATAAACTGTACACAATTGTCAGTAGGCAATAGGATAAAGACTTCCGGCTCCTCGGGCTGGTGCGAATGTTTCAATGTCCGTATGTGCCAAACCGTTGGATTGTGACACACCTTTACGCGTCTCTCGCTCGCTGCGCTCGCTCGAAAACTATAGCCTAACCTAAAACCAATCCCTCTTGCGTTAGTCATTCGATATGAAGGCAACTTATTTCGAATTTGCGAACGTGTCGGATCGTATGTGAGGTTGGACTAAATTTTTACGAGCGAGCGGAGCGAGTGAGCAACGATCACAATTTCCAAGCTATACATATACCTAATGTTGCCTTGCATATATTTCGTGTTATTACCTAATTTTGTCAGCCACTTCGGACATCACATTGCAGTGTAGTATGTGGAAATATTACTATTTATGTGATACTATTCATAAACTGTGAACATTTGTCAGCAGGCAATAGGATAAAGACTGCCGGCTCCTCGGGCTGGTGCGAATGTTTCAATGTCCGTATGTGCCAAACCGTTGGATTGTGACACAACTTTACGCGACTCTCGCTCGCTGCGCTCGCTCGAAAACTATAGCCTAACCTAAAACGAATCCCTCTTGCGTCAGTCATTCGATATGAAGGCGACTTATTTCGAATTTGCGAACGTGTCGGATCGTATGTGAGATTGGACTAAATTTTTACGAGCGAGCGGAGCGAGCGAGCAACGATCACAATTTGCAAGGTATACATATACCTTATATTGCCTTGCATACATTTCGTGTTATTACCTAATTTGGTCAGCCATTTCGGACATCACACTGCACTGTACTATGTGGAAATAGTACTATTTATGTGAAACTATTCATAAACTGTAAACATTTGTCAGTAGGCCATTGGATAAAGAGTTCCGGCTCCTCGGGCTGGTGCGAATGTTTCAATGTCAGTATGTGCCAAACCGTTCGATGGTGACACACTTTTACGCGTCTCTCGCTCGCTGCGCTCGCTCGAAAACTATAGCCTAACCTAAAACCAATCCATCTTGCGTTCATTATTCGATATGGTGGCGACATATTTCGAATTTGCGAACGTGTCGGATCGGTTGTGAGGTTGGAGTAGATAATTACGAGCGAGCGGAGCGAGCGAGGAACGATCACAATTTGCAAGGTATACATATACCTTATATTGCCTTGCATACATTTCGCATTATTACCTAATTTTGTCAGCCATTTCGGACATCACATTGCACTGTACTATGTGGAAATAGTACTATTTATGTGATACTATTCATAAACTGTAAACATTTGTCAGTAGGCAATAGGATAAAGACTTCCGGCTCCTCGGGCTAGTGCGAATGTTTCAATGTCCGTATGTGCCAAACCGTTGGATTGTGACACACCTTTACGCGTCTCTCGCTCGCTGCGCTCGCTCGAAAACTATAGCCTAACCTAAAACCAATCCATCTTGCGTTCATTATTCGATATGGTGGCGACATATTTCGAATTTGCGAACGTGTCGGATCGTATGTGAGGTTGGACTAAATTTTTACGAGCGAGCGGAGCGAGCGAGCAACGATCACAATTTGCAGGGTATACATACACCTTGCTATATGCATATATATCGTGTTAGTACCTAATTTTGTCAGCCACTTCGGACATCACATTGCACTGTAGTATGTGGAGATAGTTCTATTTAGGTGAAACTATTCACAAACTGTAAACATTTGTCAGTAGGCAATATGATAAAGACTTCCGGCTCCTCGGGCTGGTGTGAATGTTTCAATGTCAGTATGTGCCAAACCGTTGGATTATGACACACCTTTACGCGTCTCTCGCTCGCTGCGCTCGCTCGAAAACTATAGCCTAACCTAAAACCAATCCCTCTTGCGTTAGTCATTCGATATGAAGGCAACTTATTTCGAATTTGCGAACGTGTCGGATCGTATGTGAGGTAGGAATAAATTTTTACGAGCGAGCGGAGCGAGTGAGCAACGATCACAATTTGCAAGGTATACATATACCTTATATTGCCTTGCATACATTTCGTGTTATTACCTAATTTGGTCAGCCATTTCGGACATCACACTGCACTGTACTATGTGGAAATAGTACTATTTATGTGAAACTATTCATAAACTGTAAACATTTGTCAGTAGGCCATTGGATAAAGAGTTCCGGCTCCTCGGGCTGGTGCGAATGTTTCAATGTCAGTATGTGCCAAACCGTTCGATGGTGACACACCTTTACGCGTCTCTCGCTCGCTGCGCTCGCTCGAAAACTATAGCCTAACCTAAAACCAATCCATCTTGCGTTCATTATTCGATATGGTGGCGACATATTTCGAATTTGCGAACGTGTCGGATCGGTTGTGAGGTTGGAGTAGATAATTACGAGCGAGCGGAGCGAGCGAGGAACGATCACAATTTGCAAGGTATACATATACCTTATATTGCCTTGCATACATTTCGCATTATTACCTAATTTTGTCAGCCATTTCGGACATCACATTGCACTGTACTATGTGGAAATAGTACTATTTATGTGATACTATTCATAAACTGTAAACATTTGTCAGTAGGCAATAGGATAAAGACCTCCGGCTCCTCGGGCTGGTGCGAATGTTTCAATGTCCGTATGTGACAAACCGTTGGATTGTGACACACCTTTACGCGTCTCTCGCTCGCTGCGCTCGCTCGAAAACTGTAGCCGAACCTAAAACCAATCCATCTTGCGTTCATTATTCGATATGGTGGCGACATATTTCGAATTTGCGAACGTGTCGGATCGGCTGTGAGGTTGGAGTAGATAATTACGAGCGAGCGGATCGAGCGAGCAACGATCACAATTTGCAAGGTATACATATACCTTGCAATATGCATATATATCGTGTTAGTACCTAATTTTGTCAGCCACTTCGGACATCACATTGCACTTTAGTATGTGGAAATAGTACTATTTATGTGATACTATTCATAAACTGTAAACATTTGTCAGTAGGCAATAGGATAAAGACTTCCGGCTCCTCGGGCTGGTGCGAATGTTTCAATGTCCGTATGCGCCAAACCGTTGGATTGTGACACACCTTTACACGTCTCTCGCTCGCTGCGCTCGCTCGAAAACTATAGCCTAACCTAAAACCAATCCCTCTTGCGTTAGTCATTCGATATGAAGGCAACTTATTTCGAATTTGCGAACGTGTCGGATCGTATGTGAGGTTGGACTAAATTTTTACGAGCGAGCGGAGCGAGTGAGCAACGATCACAATTTCCAAGCTATACATATACCTAATGTTGCCTTGCATATATTTCGTGTTATTACCTAATTTTGTCAGCCACTTCGGACATCACATTGCAGTGTAGTATGTGGAAATATTACTATTTATGTGATACTATTCATAAACTGTGAACATTTGTCAGCAGGCAATAGGATAAAGACTGCCGGATCCTCGGGCTGGTGCGAATGTTTCAATGTCCGTATGTGCCAAACCGTTGGATTGTGACACACCTTTACGCGACTCTCGCTCGCTGCGCTCGCTCGAAAACTATAGCCTAACCTAAAACGAATCCCTCTTGCGTCAGTCATTCGATATGAAGGCGACTTATTTCGAATTTGCGAACGTGTCGGATCGTATGTGAGATTGGGCTAAATTTTTACGAGCGAGCGGAGCGAGCGAGCAACGATCACAATTTGCAAGGTATACATATACCTTATATTGCCTTGCATACATTTCGTGTTATTACCTAATTTGGTCAGCCATTTCGGACATCACACTGCACTGTACTATGTGGAAATAGTACTATTTATGTGAAACTATTCATAAACTGTAAACATTTGTCAGTAGGCCATTGGATAAAGAGTTCCGGCTCCTCGGGCTGGTGCGAATGTTTCAATGTCAGTATGTGCCAAACCGTTCGATGGTGACACACCTTTACGCGTCTCTCGCTCGCTGCGCTCGCTCGAAAACTATAGCCTAACCTAAAACCAATCCATCTTGCGTTCATTATTCGATATGGTGGCGACATATTTCGAATTTGCGAACGTGTCGGATCGGTTGTGAGGTTGGAGTAGATAATTACGAGCGAGCGGAGCGAGCGAGGAACGATCACAATTTGCAAGGTATACATATACTTTATATTGCCTTGCATACATTTCGCATTATTACCTAATTTTGTCAGCCATTTCGGACATCACATTGCACTGTACTATGTGGAAATAGTACTATTTATGTGATACTATTCATAAACTGTAAACATTTGTCAGTAGGCAATAGGATAAAGACCTCCGGCTCCTCGGGCTGGTGCGAATGTTTCAATGTCCGTATGTGACAAACCGTTGGATTGTGACACACCTTTACGCGTCTCTCGCTCGCTGCGCTCGCTCGAAAACTGTAGCCGAACCTAAAACCAATCCATCTTGCGTTCATTATTCGATATGGTGGCGACATATTTCGAATTTGCGAACGTGTCGGATCGGTTGTGAGGTTGGAGTAGATAATTACGAGCGAGCGGAGCGAGCGAGCAACGATCACAATTTGCAAGGTATACATATACCTTGCAATATGCATATATATCGTGTTAGTACCTAATTTTGTCAGCCACTTCGGACATCACATTGCACTGTAGTATGTGGAAATAGTACTATTTATGTGGTACTATTCATAAACTGTAAACATTTGTCAGTAGGCAATAGGATAAAGACTTCCGGCTCCTCGGGCTAGTGCGAATGTTTCAATGTCCGTATGTGCCAAACCGTTGGATTGTGACACACCTTTACGCGTCTCTCGCTCGCTGCGCTCGCTCGAAAACTATAGCCTAACCTAAAACCAATCCCTCTTGCGTTAGTCATTCGATATGAAGGCGACTTATTTCGAATTTGCGAACGTGTCGGATCGTATGTGAGGTTGGACTAAATTTTTACGAGCGAGCGGAGCGAGCGAGCAACGATCACAATTTCCAAGCTATACATATACCTAATGTTGCCTTGCATATATTTCGTGTTATTACCTAATTTTGTCAGCCACTTCGGACATCACATTGCAGTGTAGTATGTGGAAATATTACTATTTATGTGATACTATTCATAAACTGTGAACATTTGTCAGCAGGCAATAGGATAAAGACTGCCGGATCCTCGGGCTGGTGCGAATGTTTCAATGTCCGTATGTGCCAAACCGTTGGATTGTGACACACCTTTACGCGACTCTCGCTCGCTGCGCTCGCTCGAAAACTATAGCCTAACCTAAAACGAATCCATCTTGCGTTCATTATTCGATATGGTGGCGACATATTTCGAATTTGGGAACGTGTCGGATCGTATGTGAGGTTGGACTAAATTTTTACGAGCGAGCGGAGCGAGCGAGCAACGATCACAATTTGCAGGGTATACATACACCTTGCTATATGCATATATATCGTGTTAGTACCTAATTTTGTCAGCCACTTCGGACATCACATTGCACTGTAGTATGTGGAGATAGTTCTATTTAGGTGAAACTATTCACAAACTGTAAACATTTGTCAGTAGGCAATATGATAAAGACTTCCGGCTCCTCGGGCTGGTGTGAATGTTTCAATGTCAGTATGTGCCAAACCGTTGGATTATGACACACCTTTACGCGTCTCTCGCTCGCTGCGCTCGCTCGAAAACTATAGCCTAACCTAAAACCAATCCCTCTTGCGTTAGTCATTCGATATGAAGGCAACTTATTTCGAATTTGCGAACGTGTCGGATCGTATGTGAGGTAGGAATAAATTTTTACGAGCGAGCGGAGCGAGTGAGCAACGATCACAATTTGCAAGGTATACATATACCTTATATTGCCTTGCATACATTTCGTGTTATTACCTAATTTGGTCAGCCATTTCGGACATCACACTGCACTGTACTATGTGGAAATAGTACTATTTATGTGAAACTATTCATAAACTGTAAACATTTGTCAGTAGGCCATTGGATAAAGAGTTCCGGCTCCTCGGGCTGGTGCGAATGTTTCAATGTCAGTATGTGCCAAACCGTTCGATGGTGACACACCTTTACGCGTCTCTCGCTCGCTGCGCTCGCTCGAAAACTATAGCCTAACCTAAAACCAATCCATCTTGCGTTCATTATTCGATATGGTGGCGACATATTTCGAATTTGCGAACGTGTCGGATCGGTTGTGAGGTTGGAGTAGATAATTACGAGCGAGCGGAGCGAGCGAGGAACGATCACAATTTGCAAGGTATACATATACCTTATATTGCCTTGCATACATTTCGCATTATTACCTAATTTTGTCAGCCATTTCGGACATCACATTGCACTGTACTATGTGGAAATAGTACTATTTATGTGATACTATTCATAAACTGTAAACATTTGTCAGTAGGCAATAGGATAAAGACCTCCGGCTCCTCGGGCTGGTGCGAATGTTTCAATGTCCGTATGTGACAAACCGTTGGATTGTGACACACCTTTACGCGTCTCTCGCTCGCTGCGCTCGCTCGAAAACTGTAGCCGAACCTAAAACCAATCCATCTTGCGTTCATTATTCGATATGGTGGCGACATATTTCGAATTTGCGAACGTGTCGGATCGGTTGTGAGGTTGGAGTAGATAATTACGAGCGAGCGGAGCGAGCGAGCAACGATCACAATTTGCAAGGTATACATATACCTTGCAATATGCATATATATCGTGTTAGTACCTAATTTTGTCAGCCACTTCGGACATCACATTGCACTGTAGTATGTGGAAATAGTACTATTTATGTGGTACTATTCATAAACTGTAAACATTCGTCAGTAGGCAATAGGATAAAGACTTCCGGCTCCTCGGGCTAGTGCGAATGTTTCAATGTCCGTATGTGCCAAACCGTTGGATTGTGACACACCTTTACGCGTCTCTCGCTCGCTGCGCTCGCTCGAAAACTATAGCCTAACCTAAAACCAATCCCTCTTGCGTTAGTCATTCGATATGAAGGCGACTTATTTCGAATTTGCGAACGTGTCGGATCGTATGTGAGGTTGGACTAAATTTTTACGAGCGAGCGGAGCGAGCGAGCAACGATCACAATTTGCAAGGTATACATATACCTTATATTGCCTTGCATACATTTCGTGTTATTACCTAATTTTGTCAGCCATTTCGAACATCACATTGCACTGTACTATGTGGAAATAGTACTATTTATGTGAAACTATTCATAAACTGTAAACATTTGTCAGTAGGCAATAGGATAAAGACTTCCGGCTCCTCGGGCTAGTGCGAATGTTTCAATGTCCGTATGTGCCAAACCGTTGGATTGTGACACACCTTTACGCGTTTCTCGCTCGCTGCGCTCGCTCGAAAACTATAGCCTAACCTAAAACCAATCCATCTTGCGTTCATTATTCGATATGGTGGCGACATATTTCGAATTTGCGAACGTGTCGGATCGTATGTGAGGTTGGACTAAATTTTTACGAGCGAGCGGAGCGAGCGAGCAACGATCACAATTTGCAGGGTATACATACACCTTGCTATATGCATATATATCGTGTTAGTACCTAATTTTGTCAGCCACTTCGAACATCACATTGCACTGTAGTATGTGGAGATAGTTCTATTTAGGTGAAACTATTCACAAACTGTAAACATTTGTCAGTAGGCAATATGATAAAGACTTCCGGCTCCTCGGGCTGGTGTGAATGTTTCAATGTCAGTATGTGCCAAACCGTTGGATTATGACACACCTTTACGCGTCTCTCGCTCGCTGCGCTCGCTCGAAAACTATAGCCTAACCTAAAACCAATCCCTCTTGCGTTAGTCATTCGATATGAAGGCAACTTATTTCGAATTTGCGAACGTGTCGGATCGTATGTGAGGTAGGAATAAATTTTTACGAGCGAGCGGAGCGAGCGAGGAACGATCACAATTTGCAAGGTATACATATACCTTATATTGCCTTGCATACATTTCGCATTATTACCTAACTTTGTCAGCCATTTCGGACATCACATTGCACTGTACTATGTGGAAATAGTACTATTTATGTGATACTATTCATAAACTGTAAACATTTGTCAGTAGGCAATAGGATAAAGACCTCCGGCTCCTCGGGCTGGTGCGAATGTTTCAATGTCCGTATGTGACAAACCGTTGGATTGTGACACACCTTTACGCGTCTCTCGCTCGCTGCGCTCGCTCGAAAACTGTAGCCGAACCTAAAACCAATCCATCTTGCGTTCATTATTCGATATGGTGGCGACATATTTCGAATTTGCGAACGTGTCGGATCGGTTGTGAGGTTGGAGTAGATAATTACGAGCGAGCGGAGCGAGCGAGCAACGATCACAATTTGCAAGGTATACATATACCTTGCAATATGCATATATATCGTGTTAGTACCTAATTTTGTCAGCCACTTCGGACATCACATTGCACTGTAGTATGTGGAAATAGTACTATTTATGTGGTACTATTCATAAACTGTAAACATTTGTCAGTAGGCAATAGGATAAAGACTTCCGGCTCCTCGGGCTAGTGCGAATGTTTCAATGTCCGTATGTGCGAAACCGTTGGATTGTGACACACCTTTACGCGTCTCTCGCTCGCTGCGCTCGCTCGAAAACTATAGCCTAACCTAAAACCAATCCCTCTTGCGTTAGTCATTCGATATGAAGGCGACTTATTTCGAATTTGCGAACGTGTCGGATCGTATGTGAGGTTGGACTAAATTTTTACGAGCGAGCGGAGCGAGCGAGCAACGATCACAATTTGCAAGGTATACATATACCTTATATTGCCTTGCATACATTTCGTGTTATTACCTAATTTTGTCAGCCATTTCGAACATCACATTGCACTGTACTATGTGGAAATAGTACTATTTATGTGAAACTATTCATAAACTGTAAACATTTGTCAGTAGGCAATAGGATAAAGACTTCCGGCTCCTCGGGCTAGTGCGAATGTTTCAATGTCCGTATGTGCCAAACCGTTGGATTGTGACACACCTTTACGAGTCTCTCGCTCGCTGCGCTCGCTCGAAAACTATAGCCTAACCTAAAACCAATCCATCTTGCGTTCATTATTCGATATGGTGGCGACATATTTCGAATTTGCGAACGTGTCGGATCGGTTGTGAGGTTGGAGTAGATAATTACGAGCGAGCGGAGCGAGCGAGGAACGATCACAATTTGCAAGGTATACATATACCTTATATTGCCTTGCATACATTTCGCATTATTACCTAATTTTGTCAGCCATTTCGGACATCACATTGCACTGTACTATGTGGAAATAGTACTATTTATGTGATACTATTCATAAACTGTAAACATTTGTCAGTAGGCAATAGGATAAAGACCTCCGGCTCCTCGCGCTGGTGCGAATGTTTCAATGTCCGTATGTGACAAACCGTTGGATTGTGACACAACTTTACGCGTCTCTCGCTCGCTGCGCTCGCTCGAAAACTGTAGCCGAACCTAAAACCAATCCATCTTGCGTTCATTATTCGATATGGTGGCGACATATTTCGAATTTGCGAACGTGTCGGATCGGTTGTGAGGTTGGAGTAGATAATTACGAGCGAGCGGAGCGAGCGAGCAACGATCACAATTTGCAAGGTATACATATACCTTGCAATATGCATATATATCGTGTTAGTACCTAATTTTGTCAGCCACTTCGAACATCACATTGCACTGTATTATGTGGAAATAGTACTATTTATGTGGTACTATTCATAAACTGTAAACATTTGTCAGTAGGCAATAGGATAAAGACTTCCGGCTCCTCGGGCTAGTGCGAATGTTTCAATGTCCGTATGTGCCAAACCGTTGGATTGTGACACACCTTTACGCGTCTCTCGCTCGCTGCGCTCGCTCGAAAACTATAGCCTAACCTAAAACCAATCCCTCTTGCGTTAGTCATTCGATATGAAGGCGACTTATTTCGAATTTGCGAACGTGTCGGATCGTATGTGAGGTTGGACTAAATTTTTACGAGCGAGCGGAGCGAGCGAGCAACGATCACAATTTGCAAGGTATACATATACCTTATATTGCCTTGCATACATTTCGTGTTATTACCTAATTTTGTCAGCCATTTCGAACATCACATTGCACTGTACTATGTGGAAATAGTACTATTTATGTGAAACTATTCATAAACTGTAAACATTTGTCAGTAGGCAATAGGATAAAGACTTCCGGCTCCTCGGGCTAGTGCGAATGTTTCAATGTCCGTATGTGCCAAACCGTTGGATTGTGACACACCTTTACGCGTCTCTCGCTCGCTGCGCTCGCTCGAAAACTATAGCCTAACCTAAAACCAATCCATCTTGCGTTCATTATTCGATATGGTGGCGACATATTTCGAATTTGCGAACGTGTCGGATCGTATGTGAGGTTGGACTAAATTTTTACGAGCGAGCGGAGCGAGCGAGCAACGATCACAATTTGCAGGGTATACATACACCTTGCTATATGCATATATATCGTGTTAGTACCTAATTTTGTCAGCCACTTCGGACATCACATTGCACTGTAGTATGTGGAGATAGTTCTATTTAGGTGAAACTATTCACAAACTGTAAACATTTGTCAGTTGGCAATATGATAAAGACTTCCGGCTCCTCGGGCTGGTGTGAATGTTTCAATGTCAGTATGTGCCAAACCGTTGGATTATGACACACCTTTACGCGTCTCTCGCTCGCTGCGCTCGCTCGAAAACTATAGCCTAACCTAAAACCAATCCCTCTTGCGTTAGTCATTCGATATGAAGGCAACTTATTTCGAATTTGCGAACGTGTCGGATCGTATGTGAGGTAGGAATAAATTTTTACGAGCGAGCGGAGCGAGTGAGCAACGATCACAATTTGCAAGGTATACATATACCTTATATTGCCTTGCATACATTTCGTGTTATTACCTAATTTGGTCAGCCATTTCGGACATCACATTGCACTGTACTATGTGGAAATAGTACTATTTATGTGAAACTATTCACAAACTGTAAACATTTGTCAGTAGGCAATATGATAAAGACTTCCGGCTCCTCGGGCTGGTGTGAATGTTTCAATGTCAGTATGTGCCAAACCGTTGGATTATGACACACCTTTACGCGTCTCTCGCTCGCTGCGCTCGCTCGAAAACTATAGCCTAACCTAAAACCAATCCCTCTTGCGTTAGTCATTCGATATGAAGGCAACTTATTTCGAATTTGCGAACGTGTCGGATCGTATGTGAGGTAGGACTAAATTTTTACGAGCGAGCGGAGCGAGCGAGCAACGATCACAATTTGCAAGGTATACATATACCTTATATTGCCTTGCATACATTTCGTGTTATTACCTAATTTTGTCAGCCATTTCGAACATCACATTGCACTGTACTATGTGGAAATAGTACTATTTATGTGAAACTATTCATAAACTGTAAACATTTGTCAGTAGGCAATAGGATAAAGACTTCCGGCTCCTCGGGCTAGTGCGAATGTTTCAATGTCCGTATGTGCCAAACCGTTGGATTGTGACACACCTTTACGCATCTCTCGCTCGCTGCGCTCGCTCGAAAACTATAGCCTAACCTAAAACCAATCCATCTTGCGTTCATTATTCGATATGGTGGCGACATATTTCGAATTTGCGAACGTGTCGGATCGGTTGTGAGGTTGGAGTAGATAATTACGAGCGAGCGGAGCGAGCGAGGAACGATCACAATTTGCAAGGTATACATATACCTTATATTGCCTTGCATACATTTCGCATTATTACCTAATTTTGTCAGCCATTTCGGACATCACATTGCACTGTACTATGTGGAAATAGTACTATTTATGTGATACTATTCATAAACTGTAAACATTTGTCAGTAGGCAATAGGATAAAGACCTCCGGCTCCTCGGGCTGGTGCGAATGTTTCAATGTCCGTATGTGACAAACCGTTGGATTGTGACACACCTTTACGCGTCTCTCGCTCGCTGCGCTCGCTCGAAAACTGTAGCCGAACCTAAAACCAATCCATCTTGCGTTCATTATTCGATATGGTGGCGACATATTTCGAATTTGCGAACGTGTCGGATCGGTTGTGAGGTTGGAGTAGATAATTACGAGCGAGCGGAGCGAGCGAGCAACGATCACAATTTGCAAGGTATACATATACCTTGCAATATGCATATATATCGTGTTAGTACCTAATTTTGTCAGCCACTTCGGACATCACATTGCACTGTATTATGTGGAAATAGTACTATTTATGTGGTACTATTCATAAACTGTAAACATTTGTCAGTAGGCAATAGGATAAAGACTTCCGGCTCCTCGGGCTAGTGCGAATGTTTCAATGTCCGTATGTGCCAAACCGTTGGATTGTGACACACCTTTACGCGTCTCTCGCTCGCTGCGCTCGCTCGAAAACTATAGCCTAACCTAAAACCAATCCCTCTTGCGTTAGTCATTCGATATGAAGGCGACTTATTTCGAATTTGCGAACGTGTCGGATCGTATGTGAGGTTGGACTAAATTTTTACGAGCGAGCGGAGCGAGCGAGCAACGATCACAATTTGCAAGGTATACATATACCTTATATTGCCTTGCATACATTTCGTGTTATTACCTAATTTTGTCAGCCATTTCGAACATCACATTGCACTGTACTATGTGGAAATAGTACTATTTATGTGAAACTATTCATAAACTGTAAACATTTGTCAGTAGGCAATAGGATAAAGACTTCCGGCTCCTCGGGCTAGTGCGAATGTTTCAATGTCCGTATGTGCAAACCGTTGGATTGTGACACACCTTTACGCGTCTCTCGCTCGCTGCGCTCGCTCGAAAACTATAGCCTAACCTAAAACCAATCCATCTTGCGTTCATTATTCGATATGGTGGCGACATATTTCGAATTTGCGAACGTGTCGGATCGTATGTGAGGTTGGACTAAATTTTTACGAGCGAGCGGAGCGAGCGAGCAACGATCACAATTTGCAGGGTATACATACACCTTGCTATATGCATATATATCGTGTTAGTACCTAATTTTGTCAGCCACTTCGGACATCACATTGCACTGTAGTATGTGGAGATAGTTCTATTTAGGTGAAACTATTCACAAACTGTAAACATTTGTCAGTAGGCAATATGATAAAGACTTCCGGCTCCTCGGGCTGGTGTGAATGTTTCAATGTCAGTATGTGCCAAACCGTTGGATTATGACACACCTTTACGCGTCTCTCGCTCGCTGCGCTCGCTCGAAAACTATAGCCTAACCTAAAACCAATCCCTCTTGCGTTAGTCATTCGATATGAAGGCAACTTATTTCGAATTTGCGAACGTGTCGGATCGTATGTGAGGTAGGAATAAATTTTTACGAGCGAGCGGAGCGAGTGAGCAACGATCACAATTTGCAAGGTATACATATACCTTATATTGCCTTGCATACATTTCGTGTTATTACCTAATTTTGTCAGCCATTTCGGACATCACATTGCACTGTACTATGTGGAAATAGTACTATTTATGTGAAACTATTCACAAACTGTAAACATTTGTCAGTAGGCAATATGATAAAGACTTCCGGCTCCTCGGGCTGGTGTGAATGTTTCAATGTCAGTATGTGCCAAACCGTTGGATTATGACACACCTTTACGCGTCTCTCGCTCGCTGCGCTCGCTCGAAAACTATAGCCTAACCTAAAACCAATCCCTCTTGCGTTAGTCATTCGATATGAAGGCAACTTATTTCGAATTTGCGAACGTGTCGGATCGTATGTGAGGTAGGACTAAATTTTTACGAGCGAGCGGAGCGAGCGAGCAACGATCACAATTTGCAAGGTATACATATACCTTATATTGCCTTGCATACATTTCGTGTTATTACCTAATTTTGTCAGCCATTTCGAACATCACATTGCACTGTACTATGTGGAAATAGTACTATTTATGTGAAACTATTCATAAACTGTAAACATTTGTCAGTAGGCAATAGGATAAAGACTTCCGGCTCCTCGGGCTAGTGCGAATGTTTCAATGTCCGTATGTGCCAAACCGTTGGATTGTGACACACCTTTACGCGTCTCTCGCTCGCTGCGCTCGCTCGAAAACTATAGCCTAACCTAAAACCAATCCATCTTGCGTTCATTATTCGATATGGTGGCGACATATTTCGAATTTGCGAACGTGTCGGATCGGTTGTGAGGTTGGAGTAGATAATTACGAGCGAGCGGAGCGAGCGAGGAACGATCACAATTTGCAAGGTATACATATACCTTATATTGCCTTGCATACATTTCGCATTATTACCTAATTTTGTCAGCCATTTCGGACATCACATTGCACTGTACTATGTGGAAATAGTACTATTTATGTGATACTATTCATAAACTGTAAACATTTGTCAGTAGGCAATAGGATAAAGACCTCCGGCTCCTCGGGCTGGTGCGAATGTTTCAATGTCCGTATGTGACAAACCGTTGGATTGTGACACACCTTTACGCGTCTCTCGCTCGCTGCGCTCGCTCGAAAACTGTAGCCGAACCTAAAACCAATCCATCTTGCGTTCATTATTCGATATGGTGGCGACATATTTCGAATTTGCGAACGTGTCGGATCGGTTGTGAGGTTGGAGTAGATAATTACGAGCAAGCGGAGCGAGCGAGCAACGATCACAATTTGCAAGGTATACATATACCTTGCAATATGCATATATATCGTGTTAGTACCTAATTTTGTCAGCCACTTCGGACATCACATTGCACTGTAGTATGTGGAAATAGTACTATTTATGTGGTACTATTCATAAACTGTAAACATTTGTCAGTAGGCAATAGGATAAAGACTTCCGGCTCCTCGGGCTAGTGCGAATGTTTCAATGTCCGTATGTGCCAAACCGTTGGATTGTGACACACCTTTACGCGTCTCTCGCTCGCTGCGCTCGCTCGAAAACTATAGCCTAACCTAAAACCAATCCCTCTTGCGTTAGTCATTCGATATGAAGGCGACTTATTTCGAATTTGCGAACGTGTCGGATCGTATGTGAGGTTGGACTAAATTTTTACGAGCGAGCGGAGCGAGCGAGCAACGATCACAATTTGCAAGGCATACATATACCTTATATTGCCTTGCATACATTTCGTGTTATTACCTAATTTTGTCAGCCATTTCGAACATCACATTGCACTGTACTATGTGGAAATAGTACTATTTATGTGAAACTATTCATAAACTGTAAACATTTGTCAGTAGGCAATAGGATAAAGACTTCCGGCTCCTCGGGCTAGTGCGAATGTTTCAATGTCCGTATGTGCCAAACCGTTGGATTGTGACACACCTTTACGCGTCTCTCGCTCGCTGCGCTCGCTCGAAAACTATAGCCTAACCTAAAACCAATCCATCTTGCGTTCATTATTCGATATGGTGGCGACATATTTCGAATTTGCGAACGTGTCGGATCGTATGTGAGGTTGGACTAAATTTTTACGAGCGAGCGGAGCGAGCGAGCAACGATCACAATTTGCAGGGTATACATACACCTTGCTATATGCATATATATCGTGTTAGTACCTAATTTTGTCAGCCACTTCGGACATCACATTGCACTGTAGTATGTGGAGATAGTTCTATTTAGGTGAAACTATTCACAAACTGTAAACATTTGTCAGTAGGCAATATGATAAAGACTTCCGGCTCCTCGGGCTGGTGTGAATGTTTCAATGTCAGTATGTGCCAAACCGTTGGATTATGACACACCTTTACGCGTCTCTCGCTCGCTGCGCTCGCTCGAAAACTATAGCCTAACCTAAAACCAATCCCTCTTGCGTTAGTCATTCGATATGAAGGCAACTTATTTCGAATTTGCGAACGTGTCGGATCGTATGTGAGGTAGGAATAAATTTTTACGAGCGAGCGGAGCGAGCGAGCAACGATCACAATTTGCAAGGTATACATATACCTTATATTGCCTTGCATACATTTCGTGTTATTACCTAATTTGGTCAGCCATTTCGGACATCACATTGCACTGTACTATGTGGAAATAGTACTATTTATGTGAAACTATTCACAAACTGTAAACATTTGTCAGTAGGCAATATGATAAAGACTTCCGGCTCCTCGGGCTGGTGTGAATGTTTCAATGTCAGTATGTGCCAAACCGTTGGATTATGACACACCTTTACGCGTCTCTCGCTCGCTGCGCTCGCTCGAAAACTATAGCCTAACCTAAAACCAATCCCTCTTGCGTTAGTCATTCGATATGAAGGCAACTTATTTCGAATTTGCGAACGTGTCGGATCGTATGTGAGGTAGGACTAAATTTTTACGAGCGAGCGGAGCGAGCGAGCAACGATCACAATTTGCAAGGTATACATATACCTTATATTGCCTTGCATATATTTCGTGGTATTACCTAATTTTGTCAGCAATTTCGAACATCACATTGCACTGTACTATGTGGAAATAGTACTATCTATGTAAAGCTATTGATAAACTGCAAACATTTGTCAGTAGGCAATCGGATAAATACTTCCGGCTCCTCGGGCTGGTGCGAATGTTTCAATGTCCGTATGTGCCAAACCGTTGGATTGTGACACACCTTTACGCGTCTCTCGCTCGCTGCGCTCGCTCGAAAACTATAGCCTAACCTAAAACCAATCCATCTTGCGTTCATTATTCGATATGGTGGCGACATATTTCGAATTTGCGAACGTGTCGGATCGGTTGTGAGGTTGGAGTAGATAATTACGAGCGAGCGGAGCGAGCGAGGAACGATCACAATTTGCAAGGTATACATATACCTTATATTGCCTTGCATACATTTCGCATTATTACCTAATTTTGTCAGCCATTTCGGACATCACATTGCACTGTACTATGTGGAAATAGTACTATTTATGTGATACTATTCATAAACTGTAAACATTTGTCAGTAGGCAATAGGATAAAGACCTCCGGCTCCTCGGGCTGGTGCGAATGTTTCAATGTCCGTATGTGACAAACCGTTGGATTGTGACACACCTTTACGCGTCTCTCGCTCGCTGCGCTCGCTCGAAAACTGTAGCCGAACCTAAAACCAATCCATCTTGCGTTCATTATTCGATATGGTGGCGACATATTTCGAATTTGCGAACGTGTCGGATCGGTTGTGAGGTTGGAGTAGATAATTACGAGCGAGCGGAGCGAGCGAGCAACGATCACAATTTGCAAGGTATACATATACCTTGCAATATGCATATATATCGTGTTAGTACCTAATTTTGTCAGCCACTTCGGACATCACATTGCACTGTACTATGTGGAAATAGTACTATTTATGTGAAAATATTCATAAACTGTAAACATTTGTCAGTAGGCAATATGATAAAGACTACCGGCTCCTCGGGCTGGTGCGAATGTTTCAATGTCAGTATGTGCCAAACCGTTCGATTGTGACACACCTTTACGCGTCTCTCGCTCGCTGCGCTCGCTCGAAAACTGTAGCCTAACCTAAAACCAATCCATCTTGCGTTCATTATTCGATATGGTGGCGACATATTTCCAATTTGCGAACGTGCCGGATCGGTTGTGAGGTTGGAGTAGATAATTACGAGCGAGCGGAGCGAGCTAGCAACGATCACAATTTGCAAGGTATACATATACCTTATATTGCCTTGCATACATTTCGTGTTATTACCTAATTTTGTCAGCCATTTCGGACATCACATTGCACTGTACTATGTGGAAATAGTACTATTTATGTGAAACTATTCATAAACTGTAAACATTAGTCAGTAGGCCATAGGATAAAGACTTCCGGCTCCTCGGGCTGGTGCGAATGTTTCAATGTCCGTATGTGACAAACCGTTGGATTGTGACACACCTTTACGCGTGTCTCGCTCGCTGCGCTCGCTCTAAAACGATAGCCTAACCTAAAACCAATCCCTCTTGCGTTAGTCATTCGATATGAAGGCGACTTAATTCGAATTTGCGAACGTGTCGGATCGTATGCGAGGTTGGACTAAAGTTTTACGAGCGAGCGGAGCGAGCGAGCAACGATCACAATTTGCAAGGTATACATATACCTTGCAATATGCATATATATCGTGTTAGTACCTAATTTTGTCAGCCACTTCGGACATCACATTGCACTTTAGTATGTGGAAATAGTACTATTTATGTGATACTATTCATAAACTGTAAACATTTTCAGTAGGCAATAGGATAAAGACTTCCGGCTCCTCGGGCTGGTGTGAATGTTTCAATGTCAGTATGTGCCAAACCGTTGGATTATGACACACCTTTACGCGTCTCTCGCTCGCTGCGCTCGCTCGAAAACTATAGCCTAACCTAAAACCAATCCCTCTTGCGTTAGTCATTCGATATGAAGGCAACTTATTTCGAATTTGCGAACGTGTCGGATCGTATGTGAGGTAGGAATAAATTTTTACGAGCGAGCGGAGCGAGTGAGCAACGATCACAATTTGCAAGGTATACATATACCGTATATTGCCTTGCATACATTTCGTGTTATTACCTAATTTGGTCAGCCATTTCGGACATCACATTGCACTGTACTATGTGGAAATAGTACTATTTATGTGAAACTATTCACAAACTGTAAACATTTGTCAGTAGGCAATATGATAAAGACTTCCGGCTCCTCGGGCTGGTGTGAATGTTTCAATGTCAGTATGTGCCAAACCGTTGGATTATGACACACCTTTACGCGTCTCTCGCTCGCTGCGCTCGCTCGAAAACTATAGCCTAACCTAAAACCAATCCCTCTTGCGTTAGTCATTCGATATGAAGGCAACTTATTTCGAATTTGCGAACGTGTCGGATCGTATGTGAGGTAGGACTAAATTTTTACGAGCGAGCGGAGCGAGTGAGCAACGATCACAATTTCCAAGCTATACATATACCTAATGTTGCCTTGCATATATTTCGTGTTATTACCTAATTTTGTCAGCCACTTCGGACATCACATTGCACTGTAGTATGTGGAAATAGTACTATTTATGTGATACCATTCATAAACTGTAAACATTTGTCAGTAGGAAATAGGATAAAGACTTCCGGCTCCTCGGGCTGGTGCGAATGTTTCAATGTCCGTATGTGCCAAACCGTTGGATTGTGACACACCTTTACGCGTCTCTCGCTCGCTGCGCTCGCTCGAAAACTGTAGCCTAACCTAAAACCAATCCCTCTTGCGTTAGTCTTTCGATATGAAGGCGACTTATTTCGAATTTGCGAACGTGTCGGATCGTATGTGAGGTTGGACTAAATTTTTACGAGCGAGCGGAGCGAGCGAGCAACGATCACAATTTGCAAGGTATACATATACCTTATATTGCCTTGCATACATTTCGTGTTATTACCTAATTTTGTCAGCCATTTCGGACATCACATTGCACTGTACTATGTGGAAATAGTACTATTTATGTGAAAATATTCATAAACTGTAAACATTTGTCAGTAGGCAATATGATAAAGACTACCGGCTCCTCGGGCTGGTGCGAATGTTTCAATGTCAGTATGTGCCAAACCGTTCGATTGTGACACACCTTTACGCGTCTCTCGCTCGCTGCGCTCGCTCGAAAACTGTAGCCTAACCTAAAACCAATCCATCTTGCGTTCATTATTCGATATGGTGGCGACATATTTCGAATTTGCGAACGTGTCGGATCGGTTGTGAGGTTGGAGTAGATAATTACGAGCGAGCGGAGCGAGCGAGGAACGATCACAATTTGCAAGGTATACATATACCTTATATTGCCTTGCATACATTTCGCATTATTACCTAATTTTGTCAGCCATTTCGGACATCACATTGCACTGTACTATGTGGAAATAGTACTATTTATGTGGTACTATTCATAAACTGTAAACATTTGTCAGTAGGCAATAGGATAAAGACTTCCGGCTCCTCGGGCTAGTGCGAATGTTTCAATGTCCGTATGTGCCAAACCGTTGGATTGTGACACACCTTTACGCGTCTCTCGCTCGCTGCGCTCGCTCGAAAACTATAGCCTAACCTAAAACCAATCCCTCTTGCGTTAGTCATTCGATATGAAGGCGACTTATTTCGAATTTGCGAACGTGTCGGATCGCATGTGAGATTGGACTAAATTTTTACGAGCGAGCGGAGCGAGCGAGCAACGATCACAATTTGCAAGGTATACATATACCTTATATTGCCTTGCATACATTTCGTGTTATTACCTAATTTGGTCAGCCATTTCGGACATCACACTGCACTGTACTATGTGGAAATAGTACTATTTATGTGAAACTATTCATAAACTGTAAACATTTGTCAGTAGGCCATTGGATAAAGAGTTCCGGCTCCTCGGGCTGGTGCGAATGTTTCAATGTCCGTATGTGCCAAACCGTTCGATGGTGACACACCTTTACGCGTCTCTCGCTCGCTGCGCTCGCTCGAAAACTATAGCCTAACCTAAAACCAATCCATCTTGCGTTCATTATTCGATATGGTGGCGACATATTTCGAATTTGCGAACGTGTCGGATCGGTTGTGAGGTTGGAGTAGATAATTACGAGCGAGCGGAGCGAGCGAGGAACGATCACAATTTGCAAGGTATACATATACCTTATATTGCCTTGCATACATTTCGTGTTATTACCTAATTTTGTCAGCCATTTCGAACATCACATTGCACTGTACTATGTGGAAATAGTACTATTTATGTGAAACTATTCATAAACTGTAAACATTTGTCAGTAGGCAATAGGATAAAGACTTCCGGCTCCTCGGGCTAGTGCGAATGTTTCAATGTCCGTATGTGCAAACCGTTGGATTGTGACACACCTTTACGCGTCTCTCGCTCGCTGCGCTCGCTCGAAAACTATAGCCTAACCTAAAACCAATCCATCTTGCGTTCATTATTCGATATGGTGGCGACATATTTCGAATTTGCGAACGTGTCGGATCGTATGTGAGGTTGGACTAAATTTTTACGAGCGAGCGGAGCGAGCGAGCAACGATCACAATTTGCAGGGTATACATACACCTTGCTATATGCATATATATCGTGTTAGTACCTAATTTTGTCAGCCACTTCGGACATCACATTGCACTGTAGTATGTGGAGATAGTTCTATTTAGGTGAAACTATTCACAAACTGTAAACATTTGTCAGTAGGCAATATGATAAAGACTTCCGGCTCCTCGGGCTGGTGTGAATGTTTCAATGTCAGTATGTGCCAAACCGTTGGATTATGACACACCTTTACGCGTCTCTCGCTCGCTGCGCTCGCTCGAAAACTATAGCCTAACCTAAAACCAATCCCTCTTGCGTTAGTCATTCGATATGAAGGCAACTTATTTCGAATTTGCGAACGTGTCGGATCGTATGTGAGGTAGGAATAAATTTTTACGAGCGAGCGGAGCGAGTGAGCAACGATCACAATTTGCAAGGTATACATATACCTTATATTGCCTTGCATACATTTCGTGTTATTACCTAATTTGGTCAGCCATTTCGGACATCACATTGCACTGTACTATGTGGAAATAGTACTATTTATGTGAAACTATTCACAAACTGTAAACATTTGTCAGTAGGCAATATGATAAAGACTTCCGGCTCCTCGGGCTGGTGTGAATGTTTCAATGTCAGTATGTGCCAAACCGTTGGATTATGACACACCTTTACGCGTCTCTCGCTCGCTGCGCTCGCTCGAAAACTATAGCCTAACCTAAAACCAATCCCTCTTGCGTTAGTCATTCGATATGAAGGCAACTTATTTCGAATTTGCGAACGTGTCGGATCGTATGTGAGGTAGGACTAAATTTTTACGAGCGAGCGGAGCGAGCGAGCAACGATCACAATTTGCAAGGTATACATATACCTTATATTGCCTTGCATACATTTCGTGTTATTACCTAATTTTGTCAGCAATTTCGAACATCACATTGCACTGTACTATGTGGAAATAGTACTATCTATGTAAAACTATTGATAAACTGTAAACATTTGTCAGTAGGCAATAGGATAAAGACTTCCGGCTCCTCGGGCTAGTGCGAATGTTTCAATGTCCGTATGTGCCAAACCGTTGGATTGTGACACACCTTTACGCGTCTCTCGCTCGCTGCGCTCGCTCGAAAACTATAGCCTAACCTAAAACCAATCCATCTTGCGTTCATTATTCGATATGGTGGCGACATATTTCGAATTTGCGAACGTGTCGGATCGGTTGTGAGGTTGGAGTAGATAATTACGAGCGAGCGGAGCGAGCGAGGAACGATCACAATTTGCAAGGTATACATATACCTTATATTGCCTTGCATACATTTCGCATTATTACCTAATTTTGTCAGCCATTTCGGACATCACATTGCACTGTACTATGTGGAAATAGTACTATTTATGTGATACTATTCATAAACTGTAAACATTTGTCAGTAGGCAATAGGATAAAGACCTCCGGCTCCTCGGGCTGGTGCGAATGTTTCAATGTCCGTATGTGACAAACCGTTGGATTGTGACACACCTTTACGCGTCTCTCGCTCGCTGCGCTCGCTCGAAAACTGTAGCCGAACCTAAAACCAATCCATCTTGCGTTCATTATTCGATATGGTGGCGACATATTTCGAATTTGCGAACGTGTCGGATCGGTTGTGAGGTTGGAGTAGATAATTACGAGCGAGCGGAGCGAGCGAGCAACGATCACAATTTGCAAGGTATACATATACCTTGCAATATGCATATATATCGTGTTAGTACCTAATTTTGTCAGCCACTTCGGACATCACATTGCACTGTAGTATGTGGAAATAGTACTATTTATGTGGTACTATTCATAAACTGTAAACATTTGTCAGTAGGCAATAGGATAAAGACTTCCGGCTCCTCGGGCTAGTGCGAATGTTTCAATGTCCGTATGTGCCAAACCGTTGGATTGTGACACACCTTTACGCGTCTCTCGCTCGCTGCGCTCGCTCGAAAACTATAGCCTAACCTAAAACCAATCCCTCTTGCGTTAGTCATTCGATATGAAGGCGACTTATTTCGAATTTGCGAACGTGTCGGATCGTATGTGAGGTTGGACTAAATTTTTACGAGCGAGCGGAGCGAGCGAGCAACGATCACAATTTGCAAGGTATACATATACCTTATATTGCCTTGCATACATTTCGTGTTATTACCTAATTTTGTCAGCCATTTCGAACATCACATTGCACTGTACTATGTGGAAATAGTACTATTTATGTGAAACTATTCATAAACTGTAAACATTTGTCAGTAGGCAATAGGATAAAGACTTCCGGCTCCTCGGGCTAGTGCGAATGTTTCAATGTCCGTATGTGACAAACCGTTGGATTGTGACACACCTTTACGCGTCTCTCGCTCGCTGCGCTCGCTCGAAAACTATAGCCTAACCTAAAACCAATCCATCTTGCGTTCATTATTCGATATGGTGGCGACATATTTCGAATTTGCGAACGTGTCGGATCGTATGTGAGGTTGGACTAAATTTTTACGAGCGAGCGGAGCGAGCGAGCAACGATCACAATTTGCAGGGTATACATACACCTTGCTATATGCATATATATCGTGTTAGTACCTAATTTTGTCAGCCATTTCGGACATCACATTGCACTGTACTATGTGGAAATAGTACTATTTATGTGGTACTATTCATAAACTGTAAACATTTGTCAGTAGGCAATAGGATAAAGACTTCCGGCTCCTCGGGCTAGTGCGAATGTTTCAATGTCCGTATGTGCCAAACCGTTGGATTGTGACACACCTTTACGCGTCTCTCGCTCGCTGCGCTCGCTCGAAAACTATAGCCTAACCTAAAACCAATCCCTCTTGCGTTAGTCATTCGATATGAAGGCGACTTATTTCGAATTTGCGAACGTGTCGGATCGCATGTGAGATTGGACTAAATTTTTACGAGCGAGCGGAGCGAGCGAGCAACGATCACAATTTGCAAGGTATACATATACCTTATATTGCCTTGCATACATTTCGTGTTATTACCTAATTTGGTCAGCCATTTCGGACATCACACTGCACTGTACTATGTGGAAATAGTACTATTTATGTGAAACTATTCATAAACTGTAAACATTTGTCAGTAGGCCATTGGATAAAGAGTTCCGGCTCCTCGGGCTGGTGCGAATGTTTCAATGTCCGTATGTGCCAAACCGTTCGATGGTGACACACCTTTACGCGTCTCTCGCTCGCTGCGCTCGCTCGAAAACTATAGCCTAACCTAAAACCAATCCATCTTGCGTTCATTATTCGATATGGTGGCGACATATTTCGAATTTGCGAACGTGTCGGATCGGTTGTGAGGTTGGAGTAGATAATTACGAGCGAGCGGAGCGAGCGAGGAACGATCACAATTTGCAAGGTATACATATACCTTATATTGCCTTGCATACATTTCGCATTATTACCTAATTTTGTCAGCCATTTCGGACATCACATTGCACTGTACTATGTGGAAATAGTACTATTTATGTGATACTATTCATAAACTGTAAACATTTGTCAGTAGGCAATAGGATAAAGACCTCCGGCTCCTCGGGCTGGTGCGAATGTTTCAATGTCCGTATGTGACAAACCGTTGGATTGTGACACACCTTTACGCGTCTCTCGCTCGCTGCGCTCGCTCGAAAACTGTAGCCGAACCTAAAACCAATCCATCTTGCGTTCATTATTCGATATGGTGGCGACATATTTCGAATTTGCGAACGTGTCGGATCGGTTGTGAGGTTGGAGTAGATAATTACGAGCGAGCGGAGCGAGCGAGCAACGATCACAATTTGCAAGGTATACATATACCTTGCAATATGCATATATATCGTGTTAGTACCTAATTTTGTCAGCCACTTCGGACATCACATTGCACTGTAGTATGTGGAAATAGTACTATTTATGTGGTACTATTCATAAACTGTAAACATTTGTCAGTAGGCAATAGGATAAAGACTTCCGGCTCCTCGGGCTAGTGCGAATGTTTCAATGTCCGTATGTGCCAAACCGTTGGATTGTGACACACCTTTACGCGTCTCTCGCTCGCTGCGCTCGCTCGAAAACTATAGCCTAACCTAAAACCAATCCCTCTTGCGTTAGTCATTCGATATGAAGGCGACTTATTTCGAATTTGCGAACGTGTCGGATCGTATGTGAGGTTGGACTAAATTTTTACGAGCGAGCGGAGCGAGCGAGCAACGATCACAATTTGCAAGGTATACATATACCTTATATTGCCTTGCATACATTTCGTGTTATTACCTAATTTTGTCAGCCATTTCGAACATCACATTGCACTGTACTATGTGGAAATAGTACTATTTATGTGAAACTATTCATAAACTGTAAACATTTGTCAGTAGGCAATTGGATAAAGACTTCCGGCTCCTCGGGCTAGTGCGAATGTTTCAATGTCCGTATGTGCCAAACCGTTGGATTGTGACACACCTTTACGCGTCTCTCGCTCGCTGCGCTCGCTCGAAAACTATAGCCTAACCTAAAACCAATCCATCTTGCGTTCATTATTCGATATGGTGGCGACATATTTCGAATTTGCGAACGTGTCGGATCGTATGTGAGGTTGGACTAAATTTTTACGAGCGAGCGGAGCGAGCGAGCAACGATCACAATTTGCAGGGTATACATACACCTTGCTATATGCATATATATCGTGTTATTACCTAATTTTGTCAGCCACTTCGGACATCACATTGCAGTGTAGTATGTGGAAATATTACTATTTATGTGATACTATTCATAAACTGTGAACATTTGTCAGCAGGCAATAGGATAAAGACTGCCGGCTCCTCGGGCTGGTGCGAATGTTTCAATGTCCGTATGTGCCAAACCGTTGGATTGTGACACACCTTTACGCGTCTCTCGCTCGCTGCGCTCGCTCGAAAACTATAGCCTAACCTAAAACCAATCCATCTTGCGTTCATTATTCGATATGGTGGCGACATATTTCGAATTTGCGAACGTGTCGGATCGGTTGTGAGGTTGGAGTAGATAATTACGAGCGAGCGGAGCGAGCGAGCAACGATCACAATTTGCAAGGTATACATATACCTTGCAATATGCATATATATCGTGTTAGTACCTAATTTTGTCAGCCACTTCGGACATCACATTGCACTGTAGTATGTGGAAATAGTACTATTTATGTGGTACTATTCATAAACTGTAAACATTTGTCAGTAGGCAATAGGATAAAGACTTCCGGCTCCTCGGGCTAGTGCGAATGTTTCAATGTCCGTATGTGCCAAACCGTTGGATTGTGACACACCTTTACGCGTCTCTCGCTCGCTGCGCTCGCTCGAAAACTATAGCCTAACCTAAAACCAATCCCTCTTGCGTTAGTCATTCGATATGAAGGCGACTTATTTCGAATTTGCGAACGTGTCGGATCGTATGTGAGGTTGGACTAAATTTTTACGAGCGAGCGAGCAACGATCACAATTTGCAAGGTATACATATACCTTATATTGCCTTGCATACATTTCGTGTTATTACCTAATTTTGTCAGCCATTTCGGACATCACATTGCACTGTACTATGTGGGAATAGTACTATTTATGTGAAACTATTCATAAACGGTAAACATTAGTCAGTAGGCCATAGGATAAAGACTTCCGGCTCCTCGGGCTGGTGCGAATGTTTCAATGTCCGTATGTGACAAACCGTTGGATTGTGACACACCTTTACGCGTGTCTCGCTCGCTGCGCTCGCTCTAAAACGATAGCCTAACCTAAAACCAATCCCTCTTGCGTTAGTCATTCGATATGAAGGCGACTTAATTCGAATTTGCGAACGTGTCGGATCGTATGCGAGGTTGGACTAAAGTTTTACGAGCGAGCGGAGCGAGCGAGCAACGATCACAATTTGCAAGGTATACATATACCTTGCAATATGCATATATATCGTGTTAGTACCTAATTTTGTCAGCCACTTCGGACATCACATTGCACTTTAGTATGTGGAAATAGTACTATTTATGTGATACTATTCATAAACTGTAAACATTTGTCAGTAGGCAATAGGATAAAGACTTCCGGCTCCTCGGGCTGGTGCGAATGTTTCAATGTCCGTATGTGCCAAACCGTTGGATTGTGACACACCTTTACACGTCTCTCGCTCGCTGCGCTCGCTCGAAAACTATAGCCTAACCTAAAACCAATCCCTCTTGCGTTAGTCATTCGATATGAAGGCAACTTATTTCGAATTTGCGAACGTGTCGGATCGTATGTGAGGTTGGACTAAATTTTTACGAGCGAGCGGAGCGAGTGAGCAACGATCACAATTTCCAAGCTATACATATACCTAATGTTGCCTTGCATATATTTCGTGTTATGACCTAATTTTGTCAGCCACTTCGGACATCACATTGCAGTGTAGTATGTGGAAATATTACTATTTATGTGATACTATTCATAAACTGTGAACATTTGTCAGCAGGCAATAGGATAAAGACTGCCGGCTCCTCGGGCTGGTGCGAATGTTTCAATGTCCGTATGTGCCAAACCGTTGGATTGTGACACACCTTTACGCGACTCTCGCTCGCTGCGCTCGCTCGAAAACTATAGCCTAACCTAAAACGAATCCCTCTTGCGTCAGTCATTCGATATGAAGGCGACTTATTTCGAATTTGCGAACGTGTCGGATCGCATGTGAGATTGGACTAAATTTTTACGAGCGAGCGGAGCGAGCGAGCAACGATCACAATTTGCAAGGTATACATATACCTTATATTGCCTTGCATACATTTCGTGTTATTACCTAATTTGGTCAGCCATTTCGGACATCACACTGCACTGTACTATGTGGAAATAGTACTATTTATGTGAAACTATTCATAAACTGTAAACATTTGTCAGTAGGCCATTGGATAAAGAGTTCCGGCTCCTCGGGCTGGTGCGAATGTTTCAATGTCAGTATGTGCCAAACCGTTCGATGGTGACACACCTTTACGCGTCTCTCGCTCGCTGCGCTCGCTCGAAAACTATAGCCTAACCTAAAACCAATCCATCTTGCGTTCATTATTCGATATGGTGGCGACATATTTCGAATTTGCGAACGTGTCGGATCGGTTGTGAGGTTGGAGTAGATAATTACGAGCGAGCGGAGCGAGCGAGCAACGATCACAATTTGCAAGGTATACATATACCTTATATTGCCTTGCATACATTTCGCATTATTACCTAATTTTGTCAGCCATTTCGGACATCACATTGCACTGTACTATGTGGAAATAGTACTATTTATGTGATACTATTCATAAACTGTAAACATTTGTCAGTAGGCAATAGGATAAAGACCTCCGGCTCCTCGGGCTGGTGCGAATGTTTCAATGTCCGTATGTGACAAACCGTTGGATTGTGACACACCTTTACGCGTCTCTCGCTCGCTGCGCTCGCTCGAAAACTGTAGCCGAACCTAAAACCAATCCATCTTGCGTTCATTATTCGATATGGTGGCGACATATTTCGAATTTGCGAACGTGTCGGATCGGTTGTGAGGTTGGAGTAGATAATTACGAGCGAGCGGAGCGAGCGAGCAACGATCACAATTTGCAAGGTATACATATACCTTGCAATATGCATATATATCGTGTTAGTACCTAATTTTGTCAGCCACTTCGGACATCACATTGCACTGTAGTATGTGGAAATAGTACTATTTATGTGGTACTATTCATAAACTGTAAACATTTGTCAGTAGGCAATAGGATAAAGACTTCCGGCTCCTCGGGCTAGTGCGAATGTTTCAATGTCCGTATGTGCCAAACCGTTGGATTGTGACACACCTTTACGCGTCTCTCGCTCGCTGCGCTCGCTCGAAAACTATAGCCTAACCTAAAACCAATCCCTCTTGCGTTAGTCATTCGATATGAAGGCGACTTATTTCGAATTTGCGAACGTGTCGGATCGTATGTGAGGTTGGACTAAATTTTTACGAGCGAGCGGAGCGAGCGAGCAACGATCACAATTTGCAAGGTATACATATACCTTATATTGCCTTGCATATATTTCGTGGTATTACCTAATTTTGTCAGCCATTTCGAACATCACATTGCACTGTACTATGTGGAAATAGTACTATTTATGTGAAACTATTCATAAACTGTAAACATTTGTCAGTAGGCAATAGGATAAAGACTTCCGGCTCCTCGGGCTAGTGCGAATGTTTCAATGTCCGTATGTGCCAAACCGTTGGATTGTGACACACCTTTACGCGTCTCTCGCTCGCTGCGCTCGCTCGAAAACTATAGCCTAACCTAAAACCAATCCATCTTGCGTTCATTATTCGATATGGTGGCGACATATTTCGAATTTGCGAACGTGTCGGATCGGTTGTGAGGTTGGAGTAGATAATTACGAGCGAGCGGAGCGAGCGAGGAACGATCACAATTTGCAAGGTATACATATACCTTATATTGCCTTGCATACATTTCGCATTATTACCTAATTTTGTCAGCCATTTCGGACATCACATTGCACTGTACTATGTGGAAATAGTACTATTTATGTGATACTATTCATAAACTGTAAACATTTGTCAGTAGGCAATAGGATAAAGACCTCCGGCTCCTCGGGCTGGTGCGAATGTTTCAATGTCCGTATGTGACAAACCGTTGGATTGTGACACACCTTTACGCGTCTCTCGCTCGCTGCGCTCGCTCGAAAACTGTAGCCGAACCTAAAACCAATCCATCTTGCGTTCATTATTCGATATGGTGGCGACATATTTCGAATTTGCGAACGTGTCGGATCGGTTGTGAGGTTGGAGTAGATAATTACGAGCGAGCGGAGCGAGCGAGCAACGATCACAATTTGCAAGGTATACATATACCTTGCAATATGCATATATATCGTGTTAGTACCTAATTTTGTCAGCCACTTCGGACATCACATTGCACTGTAGTATGTGGAAATAGTACTATTTATGTGGTACTATTCATAAACTGTAAACATTTGTCAGTAGGCAATAGGATAAAGACTTCCGGCTCCTCGGGCTAGTGCGAATGTTTCAATGTCCGTATGTGCCAAACCGTTGGATTGTGACACACCTTTACGCGTCTCTCGCTCGCTGCGCTCGCTCGAAAACTATAGCCTAACCTAAAACCAATCCCTCTTGCGTTAGTCATTCGATATGAAGGCGACTTATTTCGAATTTGCGAACGTGTCGGATCGTATGTGAGGTTGGACTAAATTTTTACGAGCGAGCGGAGCGAGCGAGCAACGATCACAATTTGCAAGGTATACATATACCTTATATTGCCTTGCATACATTTCGTGTTATTACCTAATTTTGTCAGCCATTTCGAACATCACATTGCACTGTACTATGTGGAAGTAGTACTATTTATGTGAAACTATTCATAAACTGTAAACATTTGTCAGTAGGCAATTGGATAAAGACTTCCGGCTCCTCGGGCTAGTGCGAATGTTTCAATGTCCGTATGTGCCAAACCGTTGGATTGTGACACACCTTTACGCGTCTCTCGCTCGCTGCGCTCGCTCGAAAACTATAGCCTAATCTAAAACCAATCCATCTTGCGTTCATTATTCGATATGGTGGCGACATATTTCGAATTTGCGAACGTGTCGGATCGTATGTGAGGTTGGACTAAATTTTTACGAGCGAGCGGAGCGAGCGAGCAACGATCACGATTTGCAGGGTATACATACACCTTGCTATATGCATATATATCGTGTTAGTACCTAATTTTGTCAGCCACTTCGGACATCACATTGCACTGTAGTATGTGGAGATAGTTCTATTTAGGTGAAACTATTCACAAACTGTAAACATTTGTCAGTAGGCAATATGATAAAGACTTCCGGCTCCTCGGGCTGGTGTGAATGTTTCAATGTCAGTATGTGCCAAACCGTTGGATTATGACACACCTTTACGCGTCTCTCGCTCGCTGCGCTCGCTCGAAAACTATAGCCTAACCTAAAACCAATCCCTCTTGCGTTAGTCATTCGATATGAAGGCAACTTATTTCGAATTTGCGAACGTGTCGGATCGTATGTGAGGTAGGAATAAATTTTTACGAGCGAGCGGAGCGAGTGAGCAACGATCACAATTTGCAAGGTATACATATACCTTATATTGCCTTGCATACATTTCGTGTTATTACCTAATTTGGTCAGCCATTTCGGACATCACATTGCACTGTACTATGTGGAAATAGTACTATTTATGTGAAACTATTCATAAACTGTAAACATTTGTCAGTAGGCCATTGGATAAAGAGTTCCGGCTCCTCGGGCTGGTGCGAATGTTTCAATGTCAGTATGTGCCAAACCGTTCGATGGTGACACACCTTTACGCGTCTCTCGCTCGCTGCGCTCGCTCGAAAACTATAGCCTAACCTAAAACCAATCCATCTTGCGTTCATTATTCGATATGGTGGCGACATATTTCGAATTTGCGAACGTGTCGGATCGGTTGTGAGGTTGGAGTAGATAATTACGAGCGAGCGGAGCAAGCGAGCAACGATCACAATTTGCAAGGTATACATATACCTTGCAATATGCATATATATCGTGTTAGTACCTAATTTTGTCAGCCACTTCGGACATCACATTGCACTGTAGTATGTGGAAATAGTACTATTTATGTGGTACTATTCATAAACTGTAAACATTTGTCAGTAGGCAATAGGATAAAGACTTCCGGCTCCTCGGGCTAGTGCGAATGTTTCAATGTCCGTATGTGCCAAACCGTTGGATTGTGACACACCTTTACGCGTCTCTCGCTCGCTGCGCTCGCTCGAAAACTATAGCCTAACCTAAAACCAATCCCTCTTGCGTTAGTCATTCGATATGAAGGCGACTTATTTCGAATTTGCGAACGTGTCGGATCGTATGTGAGGTTGGACTAAATTTTTACGAGCGAGCGAGCAACGATCACAATTTGCAAGGTATACATATACCTTATATTGCCTTGCATACATTTCGTGTTATTACCTAATTTTGTCAGCCACTTCGGACATCACATTGCACTGTAGTATGTGGAAATAGTACTATTTATGTGGTACTATTCATAAACTGTAAACATTTGTCAGTAGGCAATAGGATAAAGACTTCCGGCTCCTCGGGCTAGTGCGAATGTTTCAATGTCCGTATGTGCCAAACCGTTGGATTGTGACACACCTTTACGCGTCTCTCGCTCGCTGCGCTCGCTCGAAAAATATAGCCTAACCTAAAACCAATCCCTCTTGCGTTAGTCATTCGATATGAAGGCGACTTATTTCGAATTTGCGAACGTGTCGGATCGTATGTGAGGTTGGACTAAATTTTTACGAGCGAGCGGAGCGAGCGAGCAACGATCACAATTTGCAAGGTATACATATACCTTATATTGCCTTGCATATATTTCGTGTTATTACCTAATTTTGTCAGCCATTTCGAACATCACATTGCACTGTACTATGTGGAAATAGTACTATTTATGTGAAACTATTCATAAACTGTAAACATTTGTCAGTAGGCAATAGGATAAAGACTTCCGGCTCCTCGGGCTAGTGCGAATGTTTCAATGTCCGTATGTGCCAAACCGTTGGATTGTGACACACCTTTACGCGTCTCTCGCTCGCTGCGCTCGCTCGAAAACTATAGCCTAACCTAAAACCAATCCATCTTGCGTTCATTATTCGATATGGTGGCGACATATTTCGAATTTGCGAACGTGTCGGATCGTATGTGAGGTTGGACTAAATTTTTACGAGCGAGCGGAGCGAGCGAGCAACGATCACAATTTGCAGGGTATACATACACCTTGCTATATGCATATATATCGTGTTAGTACCTAATTTTGTCAGCCACTTCGGACATCACATTGCACTTTAGTATGTGGAAATAGTACTATTTATGTGATACGATTCATAAACTGTAAACATTTGTCAGTAGGCAATAGGATAAAGACTTCCGGCTTCTCGGGCTGGTGCGAATGTTTCAATGTCCGTATGTGACAAACCGTTGGATTGTGACACACCTTTACGCGTGTCTCGCTCGCTGCGCTCGCTCTAAAACGATAGCCTAACCTAAAACCAATCCCTCTTGCGTTAGTCATTCGATATGAAGGCGACTTAATTCGAATTTGCGAACGTGTCGGATCGTATGCGAGGTTGGACTAAAGTTTTACGAGCGAGCGGAGCGAGCGAGCAACGATCACAATTTGCAAGGTATACATATACCTTGCAATATGCATATATATCGTGTTAGTACCTAATTTTGTCAGCCACTTCGGACATCACATTGCACTTTAGTATGTGGAAATAGTACTATTTATGTGATACTATTCATAAACTGTAAACATTTGTCAGTAGGCAATAGGATAAAGACTTCCGGCTCCTCGGGCTGGTGTGAATGTTTCAATGTCAGTATGTGCCAAACCGTTGGATTATGACACACCTTTACGCGTCTCTCGCTCGCTGCGCTCGCTCGAAAACTATAGCGTAACCTAAAACCAATCCATCTTGCGTTCATTATTCGATATGGTGGCGACTTATTTCGAATTTGCGAACGTGTCGGGTCGGATGTGAGGTTGGACTAAATTTTTACGAGCGAGCGGAGCGAGCGAGCAACGATCACAATTTGCAAGGTATACATATACCTTATATTGCCTTGCATACATTTCGTGTTATTACCTAATTTGGTCAGCCATTTCGGACATCACATTGCACTGTACTATGTGGAAATAGTACTATTTATGTGAAACTATTCACAAACTGTAAACATTTGTCAGTAGGCAATATGATAAAGACTTCCGGCTCCTCGGGCTGGTGTGAATGTTTCAATGTCAGTATGTGCCAAACCGTTGGATTATGACACACCTTTACGCGTCTCTCGCTCGCTGCGCTCGCTCGAAAACTATAGCCTAACCTAAAACCAATCCCTCTTGCGTTAGTCATTCGATATGAAGGCAACTTATTTCGAATTTGCGAACGTGTCGGATCGTATGTGAGGTAGGACTAAATTTTTACGAGCGAGCGGAGCGAGTGAGCAACGATCACAATTTCCAAGCTATACATATACCTAATGTTGCCTTGCATATATTTCGTGTTATTACCTAATTTTGTCAGCCACTTCGGACATCACATTGCACTGTAGTATGTGGAAATAGTACTATTTATGTGATACCATTCATAAACTGTAAACATTTGTCAGTAGGAAATAGGATAAAGACTTCCGGCTCCTCGGGCTGGTGCGAATGTTTCAATGTCCGTATGTGCCAAACCGTTGGATTGTGACACACCTTTACGCGTCTCTCGCTCGCTGCGCTCGCTCGAAAACTGTAGCCTAACCTAAAACCAATCCCTCTTGCGTTAGTCATTCGATATGAAGGCGACTTATTTCGAATTTGCGAACGTGTCGGATCGTATGTGAGGTTGGACTAAATTTTTACGAGCGAGCGGAGCGAGCGAGCAACGATCACAATTTGCAAGGTATACATATACCTTATATTGCCTTGCATACATTTCGTGTTATTACCTAATTTTGTCAGCCATTTCGGACATCACATTGCACTGTACTATGTGGAAATAGTACTATTTATGTGAAAATATTCATAAACTGTAAACATTTGTCAGTAGGCAATATGATAAAGACTACCGGCTCCTCGGGCTGGTGCGAATGTTTCAATGTCAGTATGTGCCAAACCGTTCGATTGTGACACACCTTTACGCGTCTCTCGCTCGCTGCGCTCGCTCGAAAACTATAGCCTAACCTAAAACCAATCCATCTTGCGTTCATTATTCGATATGGTGGCGACATATTTCGAATTTGCGAACGTGTCGGATCGTATGTGAGGTTGGACTAAATTTTTACGAGCGAGCGGAGCGAGCGAGCAACGATCACAATTTGCAGGGTATACATACACCTTGCTATATGCATATATATCGTGTTAGTACCTAATTTTGTCAGCCACTTCGGACATCACATTGCACTGTAGTATGTGGAAATAGTACTATTTATGTGGTACTATTCATAAACTGTAAACATTTGTCAGTAGGCAATAGGATAAAGACTTCCGGCTCCTCGGGCTAGTGCGAATGTTTCAATGTCCGTATGTGCCAAACCGTTGGATTGTGACACACCTTTACGCGTCTCTCGCTCGCTGCGCTCGCTCGAAAACTATAGCCTAACCTAAAACCAATCCCTCTTGCGTTAGTCATTCGATATGAAGGCGACTTATTTCGAATTTGCGAACGTGTCGGATCGTATGTGAGGTTGGACTAAATTTTTACGAGCGAGCGAGCAACGATCACAATTTGCAAGGTATACATATACCTTATATTGCCTTGCATACATTTCGTGTTATTACCTAATTTTGTCAGCCATTTCGGACATCACATTGCACTGTACTATGTGGGAATAGTACTATTTATGTGAAACTATTCATAAACTGTAAACATTTGTCAGTAGGCCATAGGATAAAGACTTCCGGCTCCTCGGGCTGGTGCGAATGTTTCAATGTCCGTATGTGACAAACCGTTGGATTGTGACACACCTTTACGCGTGTCTCGCTCGCTGCGCTCGCTCGAAAACTGTAGCCTAACCTAAAACCAATCCCTCTTGCGTTAGTCATTCGATATGAAGGCGACTTATTTCGAATTTGCGAACGTGTCGGATCGTATGTGAGGTTGGACTAAATTTTTACGAGCGAGCGGAGCGAGCGAGCAACGATCACAATTTGCAAGGTATACATATACCTTATATTGCCTTGCATACATTTCGTGTTATTACCTAATTTTGTCAGCCATTTCGAACATCACATTGCACTGTACTATGTGGAAATAGTACTATTTATGTGAAACTATTCATAAACTGTAAACATTTGTCAGTAGGCCATAGGATAAAGACTTCCGGCTCCTCGGGCTGGTGCGAATGTTTCAATGTCCGTATGTGACAAACCGTTGGATTGTGACACACCTTTACGCGTGTCTCGCTCGCTGCGCTCGCTCTAAAACGATAGCCTAACCTAAAACCAATCCCTCTTGCGTTAGTCATTCGATATGAAGGCGACTTAATTCGAATTTGCGAACGTGTCGGATCGTATGCGAGGTTGGACTAAAGTTTTACGAGCGAGCGGAGCGAGCGAGCAACGATCACAATTTGCAAGGTATACATATACCTTGCAATATGCATATATATCGTGTTAGTACCTAATTTTGTCAGCCACTTCGGACATCACATTGCACTTTAGTATGTGGAAATAGTACTATTTATGTGATACTATTCATAAACTGTAAACATTTGTCAGTAGGCAATAGGATAAAGACTTCCGGCTCCTCGGGCTGGTGTGAATGTTTCAATGTCAGTATGTGCCAAACCGTTGGATTATGACACACCTTTACGCGTCTCTCGCTCGCTGCGCTCGCTCGAAAACTATAGCCTAACCTAAAACCAATCCCTCTTGCGTTAGTCATTCGATATGAAGGCAACTTATTTCGAATTTGCGAACGTGTCGGATCGTATGTGAGGTAGGAATAAATTTTTACGAGCGAGCGGAGCGAGTGAGCAACGATCACAATTTGCAAGGTATACATATACCTTATATTGCCTTGCATACATTTCGTGTTATTACCTAATTTGGTCAGCCATTTCGGACATCACATTGCACTGTACTATGTGGAAATAGTACTATTTATGTGAAACTATTCACAAACTGTAAACATTTGTCAGTAGGCAATATGATAAAGACTTCCGGCTCCTCGGGCTGGTGTGAATGTTTCAATGTCAGTATGTGCCAAACCGTTGGATTATGACACACCTTTACGCGTCTCTCGCTCGCTGCGCTCGCTCGAAAACTATAGCCTAACCTAAAACCAATCCCTCTTGCGTTAGTCATTCGATATGAAGGCAACTTATTTCGAATTTGCGAACGTGTCGGATCGTATGTGAGGTAGGACTAAATTTTTACGAGCGAGCGGAGCGAGTGAGCAACGATCACAATTTCCAAGCTATACATATACCTAATGTTGCCTTGCATATATTTCGTGTTATTACCTAATTTTGTCAGCCACTTCGGACATCACATTGCACTGTAGTATGTGGAAATAGTACTATTTATGTGATACCATTCATAAACTGTAAACATTTGTCAGTAGGAAATAGGATAAAGACTTCCGGCTCCTCGGGCTGGTGCGAATGTTTCAATGTCCGTATGTGCCAAACCGTTGGATTGTGACACACCTTTACGCGTCTCTCGCTCGCTGCGCTCGCTCGAAAACTGTAGCCTAACCTAAAACCAATCCCTCTTGCGTTAGTCATTCGATATGAAGGCGACTTATTTCGAATTTGCGAACGTGTCGGATCGTATGTGAGGTTGGACTAAATTTTTACGAGCGAGCGGAGCGAGCGAGCAACGATCACAATTTGCAAGGTATACATATACCTTATATTGCCTTGCATACATTTCGTGTTATTACCTAATTTTGTCAGCCATTTCGGACATCACATTGCACTGTACTATGTGGAAATAGTACTATTTATGTGAAAATATTCATAAACTGTAAACATTTGTCAGTAGGCAATATGATAAAGACTACCGGCTCCTCGGGCTGGTGCGAATGTTTCAATGTCAGTATGTGCCAAACCGTTCGATTGTGACACACCTTTACGCGTCTCTCGCTCGCTGCGCTCGCTCGAAAACTATAGCCTAACCTAAAACCAATCCATCTTGCGTTCATTATTCGATATGGTGGCGACATATTTCGAATTTGCGAACGTGTCGGATCGTATGTGAGGTTGGACTAAATTTTTACGAGCGAGCGGAGCGAGCGAGCAACGATCACAATTTGCAGGGTATACATACACCTTGCTATATGCATATATATCGTGTTAGTACCTAATTTTGTCAGCCACTTCGGACATCACATTGCACTGTAGTATGTGGAGATAGTTCTATTTAGGTGAAACTATTCACAAACTGTAAACATTTGTCAGTAGGCAATATGATAAAGACTTCCGGCTCCTCGGGCTGGTGTGAATGTTTCAATGTCAGTATGTGCCAAACCGTTGGATTATGACACACCTTTACGCGTCTCTCGCTCGCTGCGCTCGCTCGAAAACTATAGCCTAACCTAAAACCAATCCCTCTTGCGTTAGTCATTCGATATGAAGGCAACTTATTTCGAATTTGCGAACGTGTCGGATCGTATGGGAGGTAGGAATAAATTTTTACGAGCGAGCGGAGCGAGTGAGCAACGATCACAATTTGCAAGGTATACATATACCTTATATTGCCTTGCATACATTTCGTGTTATTACCTAATTTTGTCAGCCATTTCGGACATCACATTGCACTGTACTATGTGGAAATAGTACTATTTATGTGAAACTATTCATAAACTGTAAACATTAGTCAGTAGGCCATAGGATAAAGACTTCCGGCTCCTCGGGCTGGTGCGAATGTTTCAATGTCCGTATGTGACAAACCGTTGGATTGTGACACACCTTTACACGTGACTCGCTCGCTGCGCTCGCTCTAAAACGATAGCCTAACCTAAAACCAATCCCTCTTGCGTTAGTCATTCGATATGAAGGCGACTTAATTCGAATTTGCGAACGTGTCGGATCGTATGCGAGGTTGGACTAAATTTTTACGAGCGAGCGGAGCGAGCGACCAACGATCACAATTTGCAAGGTATACATATACCTTATATTGCCTTGCATACATTTCGTGTTATTACCTAATTTGGTCAGCCATTTCGGACATCACACTGCACTGTACTATGTGGAAATAGTACTATTTATGTGAAACTATTCATAAACTGTAAACATTTGTCAGTAGGCCATTGGATAAAGAGTTCCGGCTCCTCGGGCTGGTGCGAATGTTTCAATGTCAGTATGTGCCAAACCGTTCGATGGTGACACACCTTTACGCGTCTCTCGCTCGCTGCGCTCGCTCGAAAACTATAGCCTAACCTAAAACCAATCCATCTTGCGTTCATTATTCGATATGGTGGCGACATATTTCGAATTTGCGAACGTGTCGGATCGGTTGTGAGGTTGGAGTAGATAATTACGAGCGAGCGGAGCGAGCGAGCAACGATCACAATTTGCAAGGTATACATATACCTTGCAATATGCATATATATCGTGTTAGTACCTAATTTTGTCAGCCACTTCGGACATCACATTGCACTGTAGTATGTGGAAATAGTACTATTTATGTGGTACTATTCATAAACTGTAAACATTTGTCAGTAGGCAATAGGATAAAGACTTCCGGCTCCTCGGGCTAGTGCGAATGTTTCAATGTCCGTATGTGCCAAACCGTTGGATTGTGACACACCTTTACGCGTCTCTCGCTCGCTGCGCTCGCTCGAAAACTATAGCCTAACCTAAAACCAATCCCTCTTGCGTTAGTCATTCGATATGAAGGCGACTTATTTCGAATTTGCGAACGTGTCGGATCGTATGTGAGGTTGGACTAAATTTTTACGAGCGAGCGAGCAACGATCACAATTTGCAAGGTATACATATACCTTATATTGCCTTGCATACATTTCGTGTTATTACCTAATTTTGTCAGCCATTTCGGACATCACATTGCACTGTACTATGTGGGAATAGTACTATTTATGTGAAACTATTCATAAACTGTAAACATTAGTCAGTAGGCCATAGGATAAAGACTTCCGGCTCCTCGGGCTGGTGCGAATGTTTCAATGTCCGTATGTGACAAACCGTTGGATTGTGACACACCTTTACGCGTGTCTCGCTCGCTGCGCTCGCTCTAAAACGATAGCCTAACCTAAAACCAATCCCTCTTGCGTTAGTCATTCGATATGAAGGCGACTTAATTCGAATTTGCGAACGTGTCGGATCGTATGCGAGGTTGGACTAAAGTTTTACGAGCGAGCGGAGCGAGCGAGCAACGATCACAATTTGCAAGGTATACATATACCTTGCAATATGCATATATATCGTGTTAGTACCTAATTTTGTCAGCCACTTCGGACATCACATTGCACTTTAGTATGTGGAAATAGTACTATTTATGTGATACTATTCATAAACTGTAAACATTTGTCAGTAGGCAATAGGATAAAGACTTCCGGCTCCTCGGGCTGGTGCGAATGTTTCAATGTCCGTATGTGCCAAACCGTTGGATTGTGACACACCTTTACACGTCTCTCGCTCGCTGCGCTCGCTCGAAAACTATAGCCTAACCTAAAACCAATCCATCTTGCGTTCATTATTCGATATGGTGGCGACATATTTCGAATTTGCGAACGTGTCGGATCGTATGTGAGGTTGGACTAAATTTTTACGAGCGAGCGGAGCGAGCGAGCAACGATCACAATTTGCAGGGTATACATACACCTTGCTATATGCATATATATCGTGTTAGTACCTAATTTTGTCAGCCACTTCGGACATCACATTGCACTGTAGTATGTGGAGATAGTTCTATTTAGGTGAAACTATTCACAAACTGTAAACATTTGTCAGTAGGCAATATGATAAAGACTTCCGGCTCCTCGGGCTGGTGTGAATGTTTCAATGTCAGTATGTGCCAAACCGTTGGATTATGACACACCTTTACGCGTCTCTCGCTCGCTGCGCTCGCTCGAAAACTATAGCCTAACCTAAAACCAATCCCTCTTGCGTTAGTCATTCGATATGAAGGCAACTTATTTCGAATTTGCGAACGTGTCGGATCGTATGTGAGGTAGGAATAAATTTTTACGAGCGAGCGGAGCGAGTGAGCAACGATCACAATTTGCAAGGTATACATATACCTTATATTGCCTTGCATACATTTCGTGTTATTACCTAATTTGGTCAGCCATTTCGGACATCACATTGCACTGTACTATGTGGAAATAGTACTATTTATGTGAAACTATTCATAAACTGTAAACATTTGTCAGTAGGCCATTGGATAAAGAGTTCCGGCTCCTCGGGCTGGTGCGAATGTTTCAATGTCAGTATGTGCCAAACCGTTCGATGGTGACACACCTTTACGCGTCTCTCGCTCGCTGCGCTCGCTCGAAAACTATAGCCTAACCTAAAACCAATCCATCTTGCGTTCATTATTCGATATGGTGGCGACATATTTCGAATTTGCGAACGTGTCGGATCGGTTGTGAGGTTGGAGTAGATAATTACGAGCGAGCGGAGCGAGCGAGCAACGATCACAATTTGCAAGGTATACATATACCTTGCAATATGCATATATAGCGTGTTAGTACCTAATTTTGTCAGCCACTTCGGACATCACATTGCACTGTAGTATGTGGAAATAGTACTATTTATGTGGTACTATTCATAAACTGTAAACATTTGTCAGTAGGCAATAGGATAAAGACTTCCGGCTCCTCGGGCTAGTGCGAATGTTTCAATGTCCGTATGTGCCAAACCGTTGGATTGTGACACACCTTTACGCGTCTCTCGCTCGCTGCGCTCGCTCGAAAACTATAGCCTAACCTAAAACCAATCCCTCTTGCGTTAGTCATTCGATATGAAGGCGACTTATTTCGAATTTGCGAACGTGTCGGATCGTATGTGAGGTTGGACTAAATTTTTACGAGCGAGCGAGCAACGATCACAATTTGCAAGGTATACATATACCTTATATTGCCTTGCATACATTTCGTGTTATTACCTAATTTTGTCAGCCACTTCGGACATCACATTGCACTGTAGTATGTGGAAATAGTACTATTTATGTGGTACTATTCATAAACTGTAAACATTTGTCAGTAGGCAATAGGATAAAGACTTCCGGCTCCTCGGGCTAGTGCGAATGTTTCAATGTCCGTATGTGCCAAACCGTTGGATTGTGACACACCTTTACGCGTCTCTCGCTCGCTGCGCTCGCTCGTAAAAATATAGCCTAACCTAAAACCAATCCCTCTTGCGTTAGTCATTCGATATGAAGGCGACTTATTTCGAATTTGCGAACGTGTCGGATCGTATGTGAGGTTGGACTAAATTTTTACGAGCGAGCGGAGCGAGCGAGCAACGATCACAATTTGCAAGGTATACATATACCTTATATTGCCTTGCATACATTTCGTGTTATTACCTAATTTTGTCAGCCATTTCGAACATCACATTGCACTGTACTATGTGGAAATAGTACTATTTATGTGAAACTATTCATAAACTGTAAACATTTGTCAGTAGGCAATAGGATAAAGACTTCCGGCTCCTCGGGCTAGTGCGAATGTTTCAATGTCCGTATGTGCCAAACCGTTGGATTGTGACACACCTTTACGCGTCTCTCGCTCGCTGCGCTCGCTCGAAAACTATAGCCTAACCTAAAACCAATCCATCTTGCGTTCATTATTCGATATGGTGGCGACATATTTCGAATTTGCGAACGTGTCGGATCGTATGTGAGGTTGGACTAAATTTTTACGAGCGAGCGGAGCGAGCGAGCAACGATCACAATTTGCAGGGTATACATACACCTTGCTATATGCATATATATCGTGTTAGTACCTAATTTTGTCAGCCACTTCGGACATCACATTGCACTTTAGTATGTGGAAATAGTACTATTTATGTGATACGATTCATAAACTGTAAACATTTGTCAGTAGGAAATAGGATAAAGACTTCCGGCTCCTCGGGCTGGTGCGAATGTTTCAATGTCCGTATGTGCCAAACCGTTGGATTGTGACACACCTTTACGCGTCTCTCGCTCGCTGCGCTCGCTCGAAAACTGTAGCCTAACCTAAAACCAATCCCTCTTGCGTTAGTCATTCGATATGAAGGCGACTTATTTCGAATTTGCGAACGTGTCGGATCGTATGTGAGGTTGGACTAAATTTTTACGAGCGAGCGGAGCGAGCGAGCAACGATCACAATTTGCAAGGTATACATATACCTTATATTGCCTTGCATACATTTCGTGTTATTACCTAATTTTGTCAGCCATTTCGAACATCACATTGCACTGTACTATGTGGAAATAGTACTATTTATGTGAAACTATTCATAAACTGTAAACATTTGTCAGTAGGCCGTAGGATAAAGACTTCCGGCTCCTCGGGCTGGTGCGAATGTTTCAATGTCCGTATGTGACAAACCGTTGGATTGTGACACACCTTTACGCGTGTCTCGCTCGCTGCGCTCGCTCTAAAACGATAGCCTAACCTAAAACCAATCCCTCTTGCGTTAGTCATTCGATATGAAGGCGACTTAATTCGAATTTGCGAACGTGTCGGATCGTATGCTAGGTTGGACTAAAGTTTTACGAGCGAGCGGAGCGAGCGAGCAACGATCACAATTTGCAAGGTATACATATACCTTGCAATATGCATATATATCGTGTTAGTACCTAATTTTGTCAGCCACTTCGGACATCACATTGCACTTTAGTATGTGGAAATAGTACTATTTATGTGATACTATTCATAAACTGTAAACATTTGTCAGTAGGCAATAGGATAAAGACTTCCGGCTCCTCGGGCTGGTGTGAATGTTTCAATGTCAGTATGTGCCAAACCGTTGGATTATGACACACCTTTACGCGTCTCTCGCTCGCTGCGCTCGCTCGAAAACTATAGCCTAACCTAAAACCAATCCCTCTTGCGTTAGTCATTCGATATGAAGGCAACTTATTTCGAATTTGCGAACGTGTCGGATCGTATGTGAGGTAGGAATAAATTTTTACGAGCGAGCGGAGCGAGTGAGCAACGATCACAATTTGCAAGGTATACATATACCTTATATTGCCTTGCATACATTTCGTGTTATTACCTAATTTGGTCAGCCATTTCGGACATCACATTGCACTGTACTATGTGGAAATAGTACTATTTATGTGAAACTATTCACAAACTGTTAACATTTGTCAGTAGGCAATATGATAAAGACTTCCGGCTCCTCGGGCTGGTGTGAATGTTTCAATGTCAGTATGTGCCAAACCGTTGGATTATGACACACCTTTACGCGTCTCTCGCTCGCTGCGCTCGCTCGAAAACTATAGCCTAACCTAAAACCAATCCCTCTTGCGTTAGTCATTCGATATGAAGGCAACTTATTTCGAATTTGCGAACGTGTCGGATCGTATGTGAGGTAGGACTAAATTTTTACGAGCGAGCGGAGCGAGTGAGCAACGATCACAATTTCCAAGCTATACATATACCTAATGTTGCTTTGCATATATTTCGTGTTATTACCTAATTTTGTCAGCCACTTCGGACATCACATTGCACTGTAGTATGTGGAAATAGTACTATTTATGTGATACCATTCATAAACTGTAAACATTTGTCAGTAGGAAATAGGATAAAGACTTCCGGCTCCTCGGGCTGGTGCGAATGTTTCAATGTCCGTATGTGCCAAACCGTTGGATTGTGACACACCTTTACGCGTCTCTCGCTCGCTGCGCTCGCTCGAAAACTGTAGCCTAACCTAAAACCAATCCCTCTTGCGTTAGTCATTCGATATGAAGGCGACTTATTTCGAATTTGCGAACGTGTCGGATCGTATGTGAGGTTGGACTAAATTTTTACGAGCGAGCGGAGCGAGCGAGCAACGATCACAATTTGCAAGGTATACATATACCTTATATTGCCTTGCATACATTTCGTGTTATTACCTAATTTTGTCAGCCATTTCGGACATCACATTGCACTGTACTATGTGGAAATAGTACTATTTATGTGAAAATATTCATAAACTGTAAACATTTGTCAGTAGGCAATATGATAAAGACTACCGGCTCCTCGGGCTGGTGCGAATGTTTCAATGTCAGTATGTGCCAAACCGTTCGATTGTGACACACCTTTACGCGTCTCTCGCTCGCTGCGCTCGCTCGAAAACTATAGCCTAACCTAAAACCAATCCATCTTGCGTTCATTATTCGATATGGTGGCGACATATTTCGAATTTGCGAACGTGTCGGATCGTATGTGAGGTTGGACTAAATTTTTACGAGCGAGCGGAGCGAGCGAGCAACGATCACAATTTGCAGGGTATACATACACCTTGCTATATGCATATATATCGTGTTAGTACCTAATTTTGTCAACCACTTCGGACATCACATTGCACTGTAGTATGTGGAGATAGTTCTATTTAGGTGAAACTATTCACAAACTGTAAACATTTGTCAGTAGGCAATATGATAAAGACTTCCGGCTCCTCGGGCTGGTGTGAATGTTTCAATGTCAGTATGTGCCAAACCGTTGGATTATGACACACCTTTACGCGTCTCTCGCTCGCTGCGCTCGCTCGAAAACTATAGCCTAACCTAAAACCAATCCCTCTTGCGTTAGTCATTCGATATGAAGGCAACTTATTTCGAATTTGCGAACGTGTCGGATCGTATGTGAGGTAGGAATAAATTTTTACGAGCGAGCGGAGCGAGTGAGCAACGATCACAATTTGCAAGGTATACATATACCTTATATTGCCTTGCATACATTTCGTGTTATTACCTAATTTTGTCAGCCATTTCGGACATCACATTGCACTGTACTATGTGGAAATAGTACTATTTATGTGAAACTATTCATAAACTGTAAACATTAGTCAGTAGGCCATAGGATAAAGACTTCCGGCTCCTCGGGCTGGTGCGAATGTTTCAATGTCCGTATGTGACAAACCGTTGGATTGTGACACACCTTTACGCGTGTCTCGCTCGCTGCGCTCGCTCTAAAACGATAGCCTAACCTAAAACCAATCCCTCTTGCGTTAGTCATTCGATATGAAGGCGACTTAATTCGAATTTGCGAACGTGTCGGATCGTATGCGAGGTTGGACTAAATTTTTACGAGCGAGCGGAGCGAGCGAGCAACGATCACAATTTGCAAGGTATACATATACCTTATATTGCCTTGCATACATTTCGTGTTATTACCTAATTTGGTCAGCCATTTCGGACATCACACTGCACTGTACTATGTGGAAATAGTACTATTTATGTGAAACTATTCATAAACTGTAAACATTTGTCAGTAGGCCATTGGATAAAGAGTTCCGGCTCCTCGGGCTGGTGCGAATGTTTCAATGTCAGTATGTGCCAAACCGTTCGATGGTGACACACCTTTACGCGTCTCTCGCTCGCTGCGCTCGCTCGAAAACTATAGCCTAACCTAAAACCAATCCATCTTGCGTTCATTATTCGATATGGAGGCGACATATTTCGAATTTGCGAACGTGTCGGATCGGTTGTGAGGTTGGAGTAGATAATTACGAGCGAGCGGAGCGAGCGAGCAACGATCACAATTTGCAAGGTATACATATACCTTGCAATATGCATATATATCGTGTTAGTACCTAATTTTGTCAGCCACTTCGGACATCACATTGCACTGTAGTATGTGGAAATAGTACTATTTATGTGGTACTATTCATAAACTGTAAACATTTGTCAGTAGGCAATAGGATAAAGACTTCCGGCTCCTCGGGCTAGTGCGAATGTTTCAATGTCCGTATGTGCCAAACCGTTGGATTGTGACACACCTTTACGCGTCTCTCGCTCGCTGCGCTCGCTCGAAAACTATAGCCTAACCTAAAACCAATCCCTCTTGCGTTAGTCATTCGATATGAAGGCGACTTATTTCGAATTTGCGAACGTGTCGGATCGTATGTGAGGTTGGACTAAATTTTTACGAGCGAGCGAGCAACGATCACAATTTGCAAGGTATACATATACCTTATATTGCCTTGCATACATTTCGTGTTATTACCTAATTTTGTCAGCCATTTCGGACATCACATTGCACTGTACTATGTGGGAATAGTACTATTTATGTGAAACTATTCATAAACTGTAAACATTAGTCAGTAGGCCATAGGATAAAGACTTCCGGCTCCTCGGGCTGGTGCGAATGTTTCAATGTCCGTATGTGACAAACCGTTGGATTGTGACACACCTTTACGCGTGTCTCGCTCGCTGCGCTCGCTCTAAAACGATAGCCTAACCTAAAACCAATCCCTCTTGCGTTAGTCATTCGATATGAAGGCGACTTAATTCGAATTTGCGAACGTGTCGGATCGTATGCGAGGTTGGACTAAAGTTTTACGAGCGAGCGGAGCGAGCGAGCAACGATCACAATTTGCAAGGTATACATATACCTTGCAATATGCATATATATCGTGTTAGTACCTAATTTTGTCAGCCACTTCGGACATCACATTGCACTTTAGTATGTGGAAATAGTACTATTTATGTGATACTATTCATAAACTGTAAACATTTGTCAGTAGGCAATAGGATAAAGACTTCCGGCTCCTCGGGCTGGTGCGAATGTTTCAATGTCCGTATGTGCCAAACCGTTGGATTGTGACACACCTTTACACGTCTCTCGCTCGCTGCGCTCGCTCGAAAACTATAGCCTAACCTAAAACCAATCCCTCTTGCGTTAGTCATTCGATATGAAGGCAACTTATTTCGAATTTGCGAACGTGTCGGATCGTATGTGAGGTTGGACTAAATTTTTACGAGCGAGCGGAGCGAGTGAGCAACGATCACAATTTCCAAGCTATACATATACCTAATGTTGCCTTGCATATATTTCGTGTTATTACCTAATTTTGTCAGCCACTTCGGACATCACATTGCAGTGTAGTATGTGGAAATATTACTATTTATGTGATACTATTCATAAACTGTGAACATTTGTCAGCAGGCAATAGGATAAAGACTGCCGGCTCCTCGGGCTGGTGCGAATGTTTCAATGTCCGTATGTGCCAAACCGTTGGATTGTGACACACCTTTACGCGACTCTCGCTCGCTGCGCTCGCTCGAAAACTATAGCCTAACCTAAAACGAATCCCTCTTGCGTCAGTCATTCGATATGAAGGCGACTTATTTCGAATTTGCGAACGTGTCGGATCGCATGTGAGATTGGACTAAATTTTTACGAGCGAGCGGAGCGAGCGAGCAACGATCACAATTTGCAAGGTATACATATACCTTATATTGCCTTGCATACATTTCGTGTTATTACCTAATTTGGTCAGCCATTTCGGACATCACACTGCACTGTACTATGTGGAAATAGTACTATTTATGTGAAACTATTCATAAACTGTAAACTTTTGTCAGTAGGCCATTGGATAAAGAGTTCCGGCTCCTCGGGCTGGTGCGAATGTTTCAATGTCAGTATGTGCCAAACCGTTCGATGGTGACACACCTTTACGCGTCTCTCGCTCGCTGCGCTCGCTCGAAAACTATAGCCTAACCTAAAACCAATCCATCTTGCGTTCATTATTCGATATGGTGGCGACATATTTCGAATTTGCGAACGTGTCGGATCGGTTGTGAGGTTGGAGTAGATAATTACGAGCGAGCGGAGCGAGCGAGGAACGATCACAATTTGCAAGGTATACATATACCTTATATTGCCTTGCATACATTTCGCATTATTACCTAATTTTGTCAGCCATTTCGGACATCACATTGCACTGTACTATGTGGAAATAGTACTATTTATGTGATACTATTCATAAACTGTAAACATTTGTCAGTAGGCAATAGGATAAAGACCTCCGGCTCCTCGGGCTGGTGCGAATGTTTCAATGTCCGTATGTGACAAACCGTTGGATTGTGACACACCTTTACGCGTCTCTCGCTCGCTGCGCTCGCTCGAAAACTGTAGCCGAACCTAAAACCAATCCATCTTGCGTTCATTATTCGATATGGTGGCGACATATTTCGAATTTGCGAACGTGTCGGATCGGTTGTGAGGTTGGAGTAGATAATTACGAGCGAGCGGAGCGAGCGAGCAACGATCACAATTTGCAAGGTATACATATACCTTGCAATATGCATATATATCGTGTTAGTACCTAATTTTGTCAGCCACTTCGGACATCACATTGCACTGTAGTATGTGGAAATAGTACTATTTATGTGGTACTATTCATAAACTGTAAACATTTGTCAGTAGGCAATAGGATAAAGACTTCCGGCTCCTCGGGCTAGTGCGAATGTTTCAATGTCCGTATGTGCCAAACCGTTGGATTGTGACACACCTTTACGCGTCTCTCGCTCGCTGCGCTCGCTCGAAAACTATAGCCTAACCTAAAACCAATCCCTCTTGCGTTAGTCATTCGATATGAAGGCGACTTATTTCGAATTTGCGAACGTGTCGGATCGTATGTGAGGTTGGACTAAATTTTTACGAGCGAGCGGAGCGAGCGAGCAACGATCACAATTTGCAAGGTATACATATACCTTATATTGCCTTGCATACATTTCGTGTTATTACCTAATTTTGTCAGCAATTTCGAACATCACATTGCACTGTACTATGTGGAAATAGTACTATTTATGTGAAACTATTCATAAACTGTAAACATTTGTCAGTAGGCAATAGGATAAAGACTTCCGGCTCCTCGGGCTGGTGCGAATGTTTCAATGTCCGTATGTGCCAAACCGTTGGATTGTGACACACCTTTACGCGTCTCTCGCTCGCTGCGCTCGCTCGAAAACTATAGCCTAACCTAAAACCAATCCATCTTGCGTTCATTATTCGATATGGTGGCGACATATTTCGAATTTGCGAACGTGTCGGATCGTATGTGAGGTTGGACTAAATTTTTACGAGCGAGCGGAGCGAGCGAGCATTGATCACAATTTGCAGGGTATACATACACCTTGCTATATGCATATATATCGTGTTAGTACCTAATTTTGTCAGCCACTTCGGACATCACATTGCACTGTAGTATGTGGAGATAGTTCTATTTAGGTGAAACTATTCACAAACTGTAAACATTTGTCAGTAGGCAATATGATAAAGACTTCCGGCTCCTCGGGCTGGTGTGAATGTTTCAATGTCAGTATGTGCCAAACCGTTGGATTATGACACACCTTTACGCGTCTCTCGCTCGCTGCGCTCGCTCGAAAACTATAGCCTAACCTAAAACCAATCCCTCTTGCGTTAGTCATTCGATATGAAGGCAACTTATTTCGAATTTGCGAACGTGTCGGATCGTATGTGAGGTAGGAATAAATTTTTACGAGCGAGCGGAGCGAGTGAGCAACGATCACAATTTGCAAGGTATACATATACCTTATATTGCCTTGCATACATTTCGTGTTATTACCTAATTTGGTCAGCCATTTCGGACATCACACTGCACTGTACTATGTGGAAATAGTACTATTTATGTGAAACTATTCATAAACTGTAAACATTTGTCAGTAGGCCATTGGATAAAGAGTTCCGGCTCCTCGGGCTGGTGCGAATGTTTCAATGTCCGTATGTGCCAAACCGTTGGATTGTGACACACCTTTACGCGTCTCTCGCTCGCTGCGCTCGCTCGAAAACTATAGCCTAACCTAAAACCAATCCATCTTGCGTTCATTATTCGATATGGTGGCGACATATTTCGAATTTGCGAACGTGTCGGATCGTATGTGAGGTTGGACTAAATTTTTACGAGCGAGCGGAGCGAGCGAGCAACGATCACAATTTGCAGGGTATACATACACCTTGCTATATGCATATATATCGTGTTAGTACCTAATTTTGTCAGCCACTTCGGACATCACATTGCACTGTAGTATGTGGAGATAGTTCTATTTAGGTGAAACTATTCACAAACTGTAAACATTTGTCAGTAGGCAATATGATAAAGACTTCCGGCTCCTCGGGCTGGTGTGAATGTTTCAATGTCAGTATGTGCCAAACCGTTGGATTATGACACACCTTTACGCGTCTCTCGCTCGCTGCGCTCGCTCGAAAACTATAGCCTAACCTAAAACCAATCCCTCTTGCGTTAGTCATTCGATATGAAGGCAACTTATTTCGAATTTGCGAACGTGTCGGATCGTATGTGAGGTAGGAATAAATTTTTACGAGCGAGCGGAGCGAGTGAGCAACGATCACAATTTGCAAGGTATACATATACCTTATATTGCCTTGCATACATTTCGTGTTATTACCTAATTTGGTCAGCCATTTCGGACATCACATTGCACTGTACTATGTGGAAATAGTACTATTTATGTGAAACTATTCATAAACTCTAAACATTTGTCAGTAGGCAATAGGATAAAGACCTCCGGCTCCTCGGGCTGGTGCGAATGTTTCAATGTCCGTATGTGACAAACCGTTGGATTGTGACACACCTTTACGCGTCTCTCGCTCGCTGCGCTCGCTCGAAAACTGTAGCCGAACCTAAAACCAATCCATCTTGCGTTCATTATTCGATATGGTGGCGACATATTTCGAATTTGCGAACGTGTCGGATCGGTTGTGAGGTTGGAGTAGATAATTACGAGCGAGCGGAGCGAGCGAGCAACGATCACAATTTGCAAGGTATACATATACCTTGCAATATGCATATATATCGTGTTAGTACCTAATTTTGTCAGCCACTTCGGACATCACATTGCACTGTAGTATGTGGAAATAGTACTATTTATGTGGTACTATTCATAAACTGTAAACATTTGTCAGTAGGCAATAGGATAAAGACTTCCGGCTCCTCGGGCTAGTGCGAATGTTTCAATGTCCGTATGTGCCAAACCGTTGGATTGTGACACACCTTTACGCGTCTCTCGCTCGCTGCGCTCGCTCGAAAAATATAGCCTAACCTAAAACCAATCCCTCTTGCGTTAGTCATTCGATATGAAGGCGACTTATTTCGAATTTGCGAACGTGTCGGATCGTATGTGAGGTTGGACTAAATTTTTACGAGCGAGCGGAGCGAGCGAGCAACGATCACAATTTGCAAGGTATACATATACCTTATATTGCCTTGCATACATTTCGTGTTATTACCTAATTTTGTCAGCCATTTCGAACATCACATTGCACTGTACTATGTGGAAATAGTACTATTTATGTGAAACTATTCATAAACTGTAAACATTTGTCAGTAGGCAATAGGATAAAGACTTCCGGCTCCTCGGGCTAGTGCGAATGTTTCAATGTCCGTATGTGCCAAACCGTTGGATTGTGACACACCTTTACGCGTCTCTCGCTCGCTGCGCTCGCTCGAAAACTATAGCCTAACCTAAAACCAATCCATCTTGCGTTCATTATTCGATATGGTGGCGACATATTTCGAATTTGCGAACGTGTCGGATCGGTTGTGAGGTTGGAGTAGATAATTACGAGCGAGCGGAGCGAGCGAGGAACGATCACAATTTGCAAGGTATACATATACCTTATATTGCCTTGCATACATTTCGCATTATTACCTAATTTTGTCAGCCATTTCGGACATCACATTGCACTGTACTATGTGGAAATAGTACTATTTATGTGATACTATTCATAAACTGTAAACATTTGTCAGTAGGCAATAGGATAAAGACCTCCGGCTCCTCGGGCTGGTGCGAATGTTTCAATGTCCGTATGTGACAAACCGTTGGATTGTGACACACCTTTACGCGTCTCTCGCTCGCTGCGCTCGCTCGAAAACTGTAGCCGAACCTAAAACCAATCCATCTTGCGTTCATTATTCGATATGGTGGCGACATATTTCGAATTTGCGAACGTGTCGGATCGGTTGTGAGGTTGGAGTAGATAATTACGAGCGAGCGGAGCGAGCGAGCAACGATCACAATTTGCAAGGTATACATATACCTTGCAATATGCATATATATCGTGTTAGTACCTAATTTTGTCAGCCACTTCGGACATCACATTGCACTGTAGTATGTGGAAATAGTACTATTTATGTGGTACTATTCATAAACTGTAAACATTTGTCAGTAGGCAATAGGATAAAGACTTCCGGCTCCTCGGGCTGGTGCGAATGTTTCAATGTCCGTATGTGCCAAACCGTTGGATTGTGACACACCTTTACGCGACTCTCGCTCGCTGCGCTCGCTCGAAAACTATCGCCTAACCTAAAACGAATCCCTCTTGCGTCAGTCATTCGATATGAAGGCGACTTATTTCGAATTTGCGAACGTGTCGGATCGCATGTGAGATTGGACTAAATTTTTACGAGCGAGCGGAGCGAGCGAGCAACGATCACAATTTGCAAGGTATACATATACCTTATATTGCCTTGCATACATTTCGTGTTATTACCTAATTTGGTCAGCCATTTCGGACATCACACTGCACTGTACTATGTGGAAATAGTACTATTTATGTGAAACTATTCATAAACTGTAAACATTTGTCAGTAGGCCATTGGATAAAGAGTTCCGGCTCCTCGGGCTGGTGCGAATGTTTCAATGTCAGTATGTGCCAAACCGTTCGATGGTGACACACCTTTACGCGTCTCTCGCTCGCTGCGCTCGCTCGAAAACTATAGCCTAACCTAAAACCAATCCATCTTGCGTTCATTATTCGATATGGTGGCGACATATTTCGAATTTGCGAACGTGTCGGATCGGTTGTGAGGTTGGAGTAGATAATTACGAGCGAGCGGAGCGAGCGAGGAACGATCACAATTTGCAAGGTATACATATACCTTATATTGCCTTGCATACATTTCGCATTATTACCTAATTTTGTCAGCCATTTCGGACATCACATTGCACTGTACTATGTGGAAATAGTACTATTTATGTGATACTATTCATAAACTGTAAACATTTGTCAGTAGGCAATAGGATAAAGACCTCCGGCTCCTCGAGCTGGTGCGAATGTTTCAATGTCCGTATGTGACAAACCGTTGGATTGTGACACACCTTTACGCGTCTCTCGCTCGCTGCGCTCGCTCGAAAACTGTAGCCGAACCTAAAACCAATCCATCTTGCGTTCATTATTCGATATGGTGGCGACATATTTCGAATTTGCGAACGCGTCGGATCGGTTGTGAGGTTGGAGTAGATAATTACGAGCGAGCGGAGCGAGCGAGCAACGATCACAATTTGCAAGGTATACATATACCTTGCAATATGCATATATATCGTGTTAGTACCTAATTTTGTCAGCCACTTCGGACATCACATTGCACTGTAGTATGTGGAAATAGTACTATTTATGTGGTACTATTCATAAACTGTAAACATTTGTCAGTAGGCAATAGGATAAAGACTTCCGGCTCCTCGGGATAGTGCGAATGTTTCAATGTCCGTATGTGCCAAACCGTTGGATTGTGACACACCTTTACGCGTCTCTCGCTCGCTGCGCTCGCTCGAAAACTATAGCCTAACCTAAAACCAATCCCTCTTGCGTTAGTCATTCGATATGAAGGCGACTTATTTCGAATTTGCGAACGTGTCGGATCGTATGTGAGGTTGGACTAAATTTTTACGAGCGAGCGGAGCGAGCGAGCAACGATCACAATTTGCAAGGTATACATATACCTTATATTGCCTTGCATACATTTCGTGTTATTACCTAATTTTGTCAGCAATTTCGAACATCACATTGCACTGTACTATGTGGAAATAGTACTATCTATGTAAAACTATTGATAAACTGTAAACATTTGTCAGTAGGCAATAGGATAAAGACTTCCGGCTCCTCGGGCTAGTGCGAATGTTTCAATGTCCGTATGTGCCAAACCGTTGGATTGTGACACACCTTTACGCGTCTCTCGCTCGCTGCGCTCGCTCGAAAACTATAGCCTAACCTAAAACCAATCCATCTTGCGTTCATTATTCGATATGGTGGCGACATATTTCGAATTTGCGAACGTGTCGGATCGTATGTGAGGTTGGACTAAATTTTTACGAGCGAGCGGAGCGAGCGAGCATTGATCACAATTTGCAGGGTATACATACACCTTGCTATATGCATATATATCGTGTTAGTACCTAATTTTGTCAGCCACTTCGGACATCACATTGCACTGTAGTATGTGGAGATAGTTCTATTTAGGTGAAACTATTCACAAACTGTAAACATTTGTCAGTAGGCAATATGATAAAGACTTCCGGCTCCTCGGGCTGGTGTGAATGTTTCAATGTCAGTATGTGCCAAACCGTTGGATTATGACACACCTTTACGCGTCTCTCGCTCGCTGCGCTCGCTCGAAAACTATAGCCTAACCTAAAACCAATCCCTCTTGCGTTAGTCATTCGATATGAAGGCAACTTATTTCGAATTTGCGAACGTGTCGGATCGTATGTGAGGTAGGAATAAATTTTTACGAGCGAGCGGAGCGAGCGAGCATTGATCACAATTTGCAGGGTATACATACACCTTGCTATATGCATATATATCGTGTTAGTACCTAATTTTGTCAGCCACTTCGGACATCACATTGCACTGTAGTATGTGGAGATAGTTCTATTTAGGTGAAACTATTCACAAACTGTAAACATTTGTCAGTAGGCAATAGGATAAAGACCTCCGGCTCCTCGGGCTGGTGCGAATGTTTCAATGTCCGTATGTGACAAACCGTTGGATTGTGACACACCTTTACGCGTCTCTCGCTCGCTGCGCTCGCTCGAAAACTGTAGCCGAACCTAAAACCAATCCATCTTGCGTTCATTATTCGATATGGTGGCGACATATTTCGAATTTGCGAACGTGTCGGATCGGTTGTGAGGTTGGAGTAGATAATTACGAGCGAGCGGAGCGAGCGAGCAACGATCACAATTTGCAAGGTATACATATACCTTGCAATATGCATATATATCGTGTTAGTACCTAATTTTGTCAGCCACTTCGGACATCACATTGCACTGTAGTATGTGGAAATAGTACTATTTATGTGGTACTATTCATAAACTGTAAACATTTGTCAGTAGGCAATAGGATAAAGACTTCCGGCTCCTCGGGCTGGTGCGAATGTTTCAATGTCCGTATGTGCCAAACCGTTGGATTGTGACACACCTTTACGCGACTCTCGCTCGCTGCGCTCGCTCGAAAACTATCGCCTAACCTAAAACGAATCCCTCTTGCGTCAGTCATTCGATATGAAGGCGACTTATTTCGAATTTGCGAACGTGTCGGATCGCATGTGAGATTGGACTAAATTTTTACGAGCGAGCGGAGCGAGCGAGCAACGATCACAATTTGCAAGGTATACATATACCTTATATTGCCTTGCATACATTTCGTGTTATTACCTAATTTGGTCAGCCATTTCGGACATCACACTGCACTGTACTATGTGGAAATAGTACTATTTATGTGAAACTATTCATAAACTGTAAACATTTGTCAGTAGGCCATTGGATAAAGAGTTCCGGCTCCTCGGGCTGGTGCGAATGTTTCAATGTCAGTATGTGCCAAACCGTTCGATGGTGACACACCTTTACGCGTCTCTCGCTCGCTGCGCTCGCTCGAAAACTATAGCCTAACCTAAAACCAATCCATCTTGCGTTCATTATTCGATATGGTGGCGACATATTTCGAATTTGCGAACGTGTCGGATCGGTTGTGAGGTTGGAGTAGATAATTACGAGCGAGCGGAGCGAGCGAGGAACGATCACAATTTGCAAGGTATACATATACCTTATATTGCCTTGCATACATTTCGCATTATTACCTAATTTTGTCAGCCATTTCGGACATCACATTGCACTGTACTATGTGGAAATAGTACTATTTATGTGATACTATTCATAAACTGTAAACATTTGTCAGTAGGCAATAGGATAAAGACCTCCGGCTCCTCGAGCTGGTGCGAATGTTTCAATGTCCGTATGTGACAAACCGTTGGATTGTGACACACCTTTACGCGTCTCTCGCTCGCTGCGCTCGCTCGAAAACTGTAGCCGAACCTAAAACCAATCCATCTTGCGTTCATTATTCGATATGGTGGCGACATATTTCGAATTTGCGAACGCGTCGGATCGGTTGTGAGGTTGGAGTAGATAATTACGAGCGAGCGGAGCGAGCGAGCAACGATCACAATTTGCAAGGTATACATATACCTTGCAATATGCATATATATCGTGTTAGTACCTAATTTTGTCAGCCACTTCGGACATCACATTGCACTGTAGTATGTGGAAATAGTACTATTTATGTGGTACTATTCATAAACTGTAAACATTTGTCAGTAGGCAATAGGATAAAGACTTCCGGCTCCTCGGGATAGTGCGAATGTTTCAATGTCCGTATGTGCCAAACCGTTGGATTGTGACACACCTTTACGCGTCTCTCGCTCGCTGCGCTCGCTCGAAAACTATAGCCTAACCTAAAACCAATCCCTCTTGCGTTAGTCATTCGATATGAAGGCGACTTATTTCGAATTTGCGAACGTGTCGGATCGTATGTGAGGTTGGACTAAATTTTTACGAGCGAGCGGAGCGAGCGAGCAACGATCACAATTTGCAAGGTATACATATACCTTATATTGCCTTGCATATATTTCGTGGTATTACCTAATTTTGTCAGCAATTTCGAACATCACATTGCACTGTACTATGTGGAAATAGTACTATCTATGTAAAACTATTGATAAACTGTAAACATTTGTCAGTAGGCAATAGGATAAAGACTTCCGGCTCCTCGGGCTAGTGCGAATGTTTCAATGTCCGTATGTGCCAAACCGTTGGATTGTGACACACCTTTACGCGTCTCTCGCTCGCTGCGCTCGCTCGAAAACTATAGCCTAACCTAAAACCAATCCATCTTGCGTTCATTATTCGATATGGTGGCGACATATTTCGAATTTGCGAACGCGTCGGATCGTATGTGAGGTTGGACTAAATTTTTACGAGCGAGCGGAGCGAGCGAGCATTGATCACAATTTGCAGGGTATACATACACCTTGCTATATGCATATATATCGTGTTAGTACCTAATTTTGTCAGCCACTTCGGACATCATATTGCACTGTAGTATGTGGAGATAGTTCTATTTAGGTGAAACTATTCACAAACTGTAAACATTTGTCAGTAGGCAATATGATAAAGACTTCCGGCTCCTCGGGCTGGTGTGAATGTTTCAATGTCAGTATGTGCCAAACCGTTGGATTATGACACACCTTTACGCGTCTCTCGCTCGCTGCGCTCGCTCGAAAACTATAGCCTAACCTAAAACCAATCCCTCTTGCGTTAGTCATTCGATATGAAGGCAACTTATTTCGAATTTGCGAACGTGTCGGATCGTATGTGAGGTAGGAATAAATTTTTACGAGCGAGCGGAGCGAGTGAGCAACGATCACAATTTGCAAGGTATACATATACCTTATATTGCCTTGCATACATTTCGTGTTATTACCTAATTTGGTCAGCCATTTCGGACATCACATTGCACTGTACTATGTGGAAATAGTACTATTTATGTGAAACTATTCATAAACTGTAAACATTTGTCAGTAGGCCATTGGATAAAGAGTTCCGGCTCCTCGGGCTGGTGCGAATGTTTCAATGTCCGTATGTGCCAAACCGTTGGATTGTGACACACCTTTACGCGTCTCTCGCTCGCTGCGCTCGCTCGAAAACTATAGCCTAACCTAAAACCAATCCCTCTTGCGTTCATTATTCGATATGGTGGCGACATATTTCGAATTTGCGAACGTGTCGGATCGTATGTGAGGTTGGACTAAATTTTTACGAGCGAGCGGAGCGAGCGAGCAACGATCACAATTTGCAGGGTATACATACACCTTGCTATATGCATATATATCGTGTTAGTACCTAATTTTGTCAGCCACTTCGGACATCACATTGCACTGTAGTATGTGGAGATAGTTCTATTTAGGTGAAACTATTCACAAACTGTAAACATTTGTCAGTAGGCAATATGATAAAGACTTCCGGCTCCTCGGGCTGGTGTGAATGTTTCAATGTCAGTATGTGCCAAACCGTTGGATTATGACACACCTTTACGCGTCTCTCGCTCGCTGCGCTCGCTCGAAAACTATAGCCTAACCTAAAACCAATCCCTCTTGCGTTAGTCATTCGATATGAAGGCAACTTATTTCGAATTTGCGAACGTGTCGGATCGTATGTGAGGTAGGAACAAATTTTTACGAGCGAGCGGAGCGAGTGAGCAACGATCACAATTTGCAAGGTATACATATACCTTATATTGCCTTGCATACATTTCGTGTTATTACCTAATTTGGTCAGCCATTTCGGACATCACATTGCACTGTACTATGTGGAAATAGTACTATTTATGTGAAACTATTCATAAACTCTAAACATTTGTCAGTAGGCCATTGGATAAAGAGTTCCGGCTCCACGGGCTGGTGCGAATGTTTCAATGTCAGTATGTGCCAAACCGTTCGATGGTGACACACCTTTACGCGTCTCTCGCTCGCTGCGCTCGCTCGAAAACTATAGCCTAACCTAAAACCAATCCATCTTGCGTTCATTATTCGATATGGTGGCGACATATTTCGAATTTGCGAACGTGTCGGATCGGTTGTGAGGTTGGAGTAGATAATTACGAGCGAGCGGAGCGAGCGAGGAACGATCACAATTTGCAAGGTATACATATACCTTATATTGCCTTGCATACATTTCGCATTATTACCTAATTTTGTCAGCCATTTCGGACATCACATTGCACTGTACTATGTGGAAATAGTACTATTTATGTGATACTATTCATAAACTGTAAACATTTGTCAGTAGGCAATAGGATAAAGACCTCCGGCTCCTCGGGCTGGTGCGAATGTTTCAATGTCCGTATGTGACAAACCGTTGGATTGTGACACACCTTTACGCGTCTCTCGCTCGCTGCGCTCGCTCGAAAAATATAGCCTAACCTAAAACCAATCCCTCTTGCGTTAGTCATTCGATATGAAGGCGACTTATTTCGAATTTGCGAACGTGTCGGATCGTATGTGAGGTTGGACTAAATTTTTACGAGCGAGCGGAGCGAGCGAGCAACGATCACAATTTGCAAGGTATACATATACCTTATATTGCCTTGCATATATTTCGTGTTATTACCTAATTTTGTCAGCAATTTCGAACATCACATTGCACTGTACTATGTGGAAATAGTACTATTTATGTGAAACTATTGATAAACTGTAAACATTTGTCAGTAGGCAATAGGATAAAGACTTCCGGCTCCTCGGGCTAGTGCGAATGTTTCAATGTCCGTATGTGCCAAACCGTTGGATTGTGACACACCTTTACGCGTCTCTCGCTCGCTGCGCTCGCTCGAAAACTATAGCCTAACCTAAAACCAATCCATCTTGCGTTCATTATTCGATATGGTGGCGACATATTTCGAATTTGCGAACGTGTCGGATCGGTTGTGAGGTTGGAGTAGATAATTACGAGCGAGCGGAGCGAGCGAGGAACGATCACAATTTGCAAGGTATACATATACCTTATATTGCCTTGCATACATTTCGCATTATTACCTAATTTTGTCAGCCATTTCGGACATCACATTGCACTGTACTATGTGGAAATAGTACTATTTATGTGATACTATTCATAAACTGTAAACATTTGTCAGTAGGCAATAGGATAAAGACCTCCGGCTCCTCGGGCTGGTGCGAATGTTTCAATGTCCGTATGTGACAAACCGTTGGATTGTGACACACCTTTACGCGTCTCTCGCTCGCTGCGCTCGCTCGAAAACTGTAGCCGAACCTAAAACCAATCCATCTTGCGTTCATTATTCGATATGGTGGCGACATATTTCGAATTTGCGAACGTGTCGGATCGGTTGTGAGGTTGGAGTAGATAATTACGAGCGAGCGGAGCGAGCGAGCAACGATCACAATTTGCAAGGTATACATATACCTTGCAATATGCATATATATCGTGTTAGTACCTAATTTTGTCAGCCACTTCGGACATCACATTGCACTGTAGTATGTGGAAATAGTACTATTTATGTGGTACTATTCATAAACTGTAAACATTTGTCAGTAGGCAATAGGATAAAGACTTCCGGCTCCTCGGGCTGGTGCGAATGTTTCAATGTCCGTATGTGCCAAACCGTTGGATTGTGACACACCTTTACACGTCTCTCGCTCGCTGCGCTCGCTCGAAAACTATAGCCTAACCTAAAACCAATCCCACTTGCGTTAGTCATTCGATATGAAGGCAACTTATTTCGAATTTGCGAACGTGTCGGATCGTATGTGAGGTTGGACTAAATTTTTACGAGCGAGCGGAGCGAGTGAGCAACGATCACAATTTCCAAGCTATACATATACCTAATGTTGCCTTGCATATATTTCGTGTTATTACCTAATTTTGTCAGCCACTTCGGACATCACATTGCAGTGTAGTATGTGGAAATATTACTATTTATGTGATACTATTCATAAACTGTGAACATTTGTCAGCAGGCAATAGGATAAAGACTGCCGGCTCCTCGGGCTGGTGCGAATGTTTCAATGTCCGTATGTGCCAAACCGTTGGATTGTGACACACCTTTACGCGACTCTCGCTCGCTGCGCTCGCTCGAAAACTATAGCCTAACCTAAAACGAATCCCTCTTGCGTCAGTCATTCGATATGAAGGCGACTTATTTCGAATTTGCGAACGTGTCGGATCGCATGTGAGATTGGACTAAATTTTTACGAGCGAGCGGAGCGAGCGAGCAACGATCACAATTTGCAAGGTATACATATACCTTATATTGCCTTGCATACATTTCGTGTTATTACCTAATTTGGTCAGCCATTTCGGACATCACACTGCACTGTACTATGTGGAAATAGTACTATTTATGTGAAACTATTCATAAACTGTAAACATTTGTCAGTAGGCCATTGGATAAAGAGTTCCGGCTCCTCGGGCTGGTGCGAATGTTTCAATGTCAGTATGTGCCAAACCGTTCGATGGTGACACACCTTTACGCGTCTCTCGCTCGCTGCGCTCGCTCGAAAACTATAGCCTAACCTAAAACCAATCCATCTTGCGTTCATTATTCGATATGGTGGCGACATATTTCGAATTTGCGAACGTGTCGGATCGGTTGTGAGGTTGGAGTAGATAATTACGAGCGAGCGGAGCGAGCGAGGAACGATCACAATTTGCAAGGTATACATATACCTTATATTGCCTTGCATACATTTCGCATTATTACCTAATTTTGTCAGCCATTTCGGACATCACATTGCACTGTACTATGTGGAAATAGTACTATTTATGTGATACTATTCATAAACTGTAAACATTTGTCAGTAGGCAATAGGATAAAGACCTCCGGCTCCTCGGGCTGGTGCGAATGTTTCAATGTCCGTATGTGACAAACCGTTGGATTGTGACACACCTTTACGCGTCTCTCGCTCGCTGCGCTCGCTCGAAAACTGTAGCCGAACCTAAAACCAATCCATCTTGCGTTCATTATTCGATATGGTGGCGACATATTTCGAATTTGCGAACGTGTCGGATCGGTTGTGAGGTTGGAGTAGATAATTACGAGCGAGCGGAGCGAGCGAGCAACGATCACAATTTGCAAGGTATACATATACCTTGCAATATGCATATATATCGTGTTAGTACCTAATTTTGTCAGCCACTTCGGACATCACATTGCACTGTAGTATGTGGAAATAGTACTATTTATGTGGTACTATTCATAAACTGTAAACATTTGTCAGTAGGCAATAGGATAAAGACTTCCGGCTCCTCGGGCTAGTGCGAATGTTTCAATGTCCGTATGTGCCAAACCGTTGGATTGTGACACACCTTTACGCGTCTCTCGCTCGCTGCGCTCGCTCGAAAACTATAGCCTAACCTAAAACCAATCCCTCTTGCGTTAGTCATTCGATATGAAGGCGACTTATTTCGAATTTGCGAACGTGTCGGATCGTATGTGAGGTTGGACTAAATTTTTACGAGCGAGCGGAGCGAGCGAGCAACGATCACAATTTGCAAGGTATACATATACCTTATATTGCCTTGCATATATTTCGTGTTATTACCTAATTTTGTCAGCAATTTCGAACATCACATTGCACTGTACTATGTGGAAATAGTACTATTTATGTGAAACTATTCATAAACTGTAAACATTTGTCAGTAGGCAATAGGATAAAGACTTCCGGCTCCTCGGGCTGGTGCGAATGTTTCAATGTCCGTATGTGCCAAACCGTTGGATTGTGACACACCTTTACGCGTCTCTCGCTCGCTGCGCTCGCTCGAAAACTATAGCCTAACCTAAAACCAATCCATCTTGCGTTCATTATTCGATATGGTGGCGACATATTTCGAATTTGCGAACGTGTCGGATCGGTTGTGAGGTTGGAGTAGATAATTACGAGCGAGCGGAGCGAGCGAGGAACGATCACAATTTGCAAGGTATACATATACCTTATATTGCCTTGCATACATTTCGCATTATTACCTAATTTTGTCAGCCATTTCGGACATCACATTGCACTGTACTATGTGGAAATAGTACTATTTATGTGATACTATTCATAAACTGTAAACATTTGTCAGTAGGCAATAGGATAAAGACCTCCGGCTCCTCGGGCTGGTGCGAATGTTTCAATGTCCGTATGTGACAAACCGTTGGATTGTGACACACCTTTACGCGTCTCTCGCTCGCTGCGCTCGCTCGAAAACTGTAGCCGAACCTAAAACCAATCCATCTTGCGTTCATTATTCGATATGGTGGCGACATATTTCGAATTTGCGAACGTGTCGGATCGGTTGTGAGGTTGGAGTAGATAATTACGAGCGAGCGGAGCGAGCGAGCAACGATCACAATTTGCAAGGTATACATATACCTTGCAATATGCATATATATCGTGTTAGTACCTAATTTTGTCAGCCACTTCGGACATCACATTGCACTGTAGTATGTGGAAATAGTACTATTTATGTGGTACTATTCATAAACTGTAAACATTTGTCAGTAGGCAATAGGATAAAGACTTCCGGCTCCTCGGGCTGGTGCGAATGTTTCAATGTCCGTATGTGCCAAACCGTTGGATTGTGACACACCTTTACGCGACTCTCGCTCGCTGCGCTCGCTCGAAAACTATCGCCTAACCTAAAACGAATCCCTCTTGCGTCAGTCATTCGATATGAAGGCGACTTATTTCGAATTTGCGAACGTGTCGGATCGCATGTGAGATTGGACTAAATTTTTACGAGCGAGCGGAGCGAGCGAGCAACGATCACAATTTGCAAGGTATACATATACCTTATATTGCCTTGCATACATTTCGTGTTATTACCTAATTTGGTCAGCCATTTCGGACATCACACTGCACTGTACTATGTGGAAATAGTACTATTTATGTGAAACTATTCATAAACTGTAAACATTTGTCAGTAGGCCATTGGATAAAGAGTTCCGGCTCCTCGGGCTGGTGCGAATGTTTCAATGTCAGTATGTGCCAAACCGTTCGATGGTGACACACCTTTACGCGTCTCTCGCTCGCTGCGCTCGCTCGAAAACTATAGCCTAACCTAAAACCAATCCATCTTGCGTTCATTATTCGATATGGTGGCGACATATTTCGAATTTGCGAACGTGTCGGATCGGTTGTGAGGTTGGAGTAGATAATTACGAGCGAGCGGAGCGAGCGAGGAACGATCACAATTTGCAAGGTATACATATACCTTATATTGCCTTGCATACATTTCGCATTATTACCTAATTTTGTCAGCCATTTCGGACATCACATTGCACTGTACTATGTGGAAATAGTACTATTTATGTGATACTATTCATAAACTGTAAACATTTGTCAGTAGGCAATAGGATAAAGACCTCCGGCTCCTCGGGCTGGTGCGAATGTTTCAATGTCCGTATGTGACAAACCGTTGGATTGTGACACACCTTTACGCGTCTCTCGCTCGCTGCGCTCGCTCGAAAACTGTAGCCGAACCTAAAACCAATCCATCTTGCGTTCATTATTCGATATGGTGGCGACATATTTCGAATTTGCGAACGCGTCGGATCGGTTGTGAGGTTGGAGTAGATAATTACGAGCGAGCGGAGCGAGCGAGCAACGATCACAATTTGCAAGGTATACATATACCTTGCAATATGCATATATATCGTGTTAGTACCTAATTTTGTCAGCCACTTCGGACATCACATTGCACTGTAGTATGTGGAAATAGTACTATTTATGTGGTACTATTCATAAACTGTAAACATTTGTCAGTAGGCAATAGGATAAAGACTTCCGGCTCCTCGGGATAGTGCGAATGTTTCAATGTCCGTATGTGCCAAACCGTTGGATTGTGACACACCTTTACGCGTCTCTCGCTCGCTGCGCTCGCTCGAAAACTATAGCCTAACCTAAAACCAATCCCTCTTGCGTTAGTCATTCGATATGAAGGCGACTTATTTCGAATTTGCGAACGTGTCGGATCGTATGTGAGGTTGGACTAAATTTTTACGAGCGAGCGGAGCGAGCGAGCAACGATCACAATTTGCAAGGTATACATATACCTTATATTGCCTTGCATATATTTCGTGTTATTACCTAATTTTGTCAGCAATTTCGAACATCACATTGCACTGTACTATGTGGAAATAGTACTATCTATGTAAAACTATTGATAAACTGTAAACATTTGTCAGTAGGCAATAGGATAAAGACTTCCGGCTCCTCGGGCTAGTGCGAATGTTTCAATGTCCGTATGTGCCAAACCGTTGGATTGTGACACACCTTTACGCGTCTCTCGCTCGCTGCGCTCGCTCGAAAACTATAGCCTAACCTAAAACCAATCCATCTTGCGTTCATTATTCGATATGGTGGCGACATATTTCGAATTTGCGAACGTGTCGGATCGTATGTGAGGTTGGACTAAATTTTTACGAGCGAGCGGAGCGAGCGAGCATTGATCACAATTTGCAGGGTATACATACACCTTGCTATATGCATATATATCGTGTTAGTACCTAATTTTGTCAGCCACTTCGGACATCACATTGCACTGTAGTATGTGGAGATAGTTCTATTTAGGTGAAACTATTCACAAACTGTAAACATTTGTCAGTAGGCAATATGATAAAGACTTCCGGCTCCTCGGGCTGGTGTGAATGTTTCAATGTCAGTATGTGCCAAACCGTTGGATTATGACACACCTTTACGCGTCTCTCGCTCGCTGCGCTCGCTCGAAAACTATAGCCTAACCTAAAACCAATCCCTCTTGCGTTAGTCATTCGATATGAAGGCAACTTATTTCGAATTTGCGAACGTGTCGGATCGTATGTGAGGTAGGAATAAATTTTTACGAGCGAGCGGAGCGAGTGAGCAACGATCACAATTTGCAAGGTATACATATACCTTATATTGCCTTGCATACATTTCGTGTTATTACCTAATTTGGTCAGCCATTTCGGACATCACATTGCACTGTACTATGTGGAAATAGTACTATTTATGTGAAACTATTCATAAACTGTAAACATTTGTCAGTAGGCCATTGGATAAAGAGTTCCGGCTCCTCGGGCTGGTGCGAATGTTTCAATGTCCGTATGTGCCAAACCGTTGGATTGTGACACACCTTTACGCGTCTCTCGCTCGCTGCGCTCGCTCGAAAACTATAGCCTAACCTAAAACCAATCCATCTTGCGTTCATTATTCGATATGGTGGCGACATATTTCGAATTTGCGAACGTGTCGGATCGTATGTGAGGTTGGACTAAATTTTTACGAGCGAGCGGAGCGAGCGAGCAACGATCACAATTTGCAGGGTATACATACACCTTGCTATATGCATATATATCGTGTTAGTACCTAATTTTGTCAGCCACTTCGGACATCACATTGCACTGTAGTATGTGGAGATAGTTCTATTTAGGTGAAACTATTCACAAACTGTAAACATTTGTCAGTAGGCAATATGATAAAGACTTCCGGCTCCTCGGGCTGGTGTGAATGTTTCAATGTCAGTATGTGCCAAACCGTTGGATTATGACACACCTTTACGCGTCTCTCGCTCGCTGCGCTCGCTCGAAAACTATAGCCTAACCTAAAACCAATCCCTCTTGCGTTAGTCATTCGATATGAAGGCAACTTATTTCGAATTTGCGAACGTGTCGGATCGTATGTGAGGTAGGAACAAATTTTTACGAGCGAGCGGAGCGAGTGAGCAACGATCACAATTTGCAAGGTATACATATACCTTATATTGCCTTGCATACATTTCGTGTTATTACCTAATTTGGTCAGCCATTTCGGACATCACATTGCACTGTACTATGTGGAAATAGTACTATTTATGTGAAACTATTCATAAACTCTAAACATTTGTCAGTAGGCCATTGGATAAAGAGTTCCGGCTCCTCGGGCTGGTGCGAATGTTTCAATGTCAGTATGTGCCAAACCGTTCGATGGTGACACACCTTTACGCGTCTCTCGCTCGCTGCGCTCGCTCGAAAACTATAGCCTAACCTAAAACCAATCCATCTTGCGTTCATTATTCGATATGGTGGCGACATATTTCGAATTTGCGAACGTGTCGGATCGGTTGTGAGGTTGGAGTAGATAATTACGAGCGAGCGGAGCGAGCGAGGAACGATCACAATTTGCAAGGTATACATATACCTTATATTGCCTTGCATACATTTCGCATTATTACCTAATTTTGTCAGCCATTTCGGACATCACATTGCACTGTACTATGTGGAAATAGTACTATTTATGTGATACTATTCATAAACTGTAAACATTTGTCAGTAGGCAATAGGATAAAGACCTCCGGCTCCTCGGGCTGGTGCGAATGTTTCAATGTCCGTATGTGACAAACCGTTGGATTGTGACACACCTTTACGCGTCTCTCGCTCGCTGCGCTCGCTCGAAAAATATAGCCTAACCTAAAACCAATCCCTCTTGCGTTAGTCATTCGATATGAAGGCGACTTATTTCGAATTTGCGAACGTGTCGGATCGTATGTGAGGTTGGACTAAATTTTTACGAGCGAGCGGAGCGAGCGAGCAACGATCACAATTTGCAAGGTATACATATACCTTATATTGCCTTGCATACATTTCGTGTTATTACCTAATTTTGTCAGCCATTTCGAACATCACATTGCACTGTACTATGTGGAAATAGTACTATTTATGTGAAACTATTCATAAACTGTAAACATTTGTCAGTAGGCAATAGGATAAAGACTTCCGGCTCCTCGGGCTGGTGCGAATATTTCAATGTCCGTATGTGCCAAACCGTTGGATTGTGACACACCTTTACGCGTCTCTCGCTCGCTGCGCTCGCTCGAAAACTATAGCCTAACCTAAAACCAATCCATCTTGCGTTCATTATTCGATATGGTGGCGACATATTTCGAATTTGCGAACGTGTCGGATCGGTTGTGAGGTTGGAGTAGATAATTACGAGCGAGCGGAGCGAGCGAGGAACGATCACAATTTGCAAGGTATACATATACCTTATATTGCCTTGCATACATTTCGCATTATTACCTAATTTTGTCAGCCATTTCGGACATCACATTGCACTGTACTATGTGGAAATAGTACTATTTATGTGATACTATTCATAAACTGTAAACATTTGTCAGTAGGCAATAGGATAAAGACCTCCGGCTCCTCGGGCTGGTGCGAATGTTTCAATGTCCGTATGTGACAAACCGTTGGATTGTGACACACCTTTACGCGTCTCTCGCTCGCTGCGCTCGCTCGAAAACTGTAGCCGAACCTAAAACCAATCCATCTTGCGTTCATTATTCGATATGGTGGCGACATATTTCGAATTTGCGAACGTGTCGGATCGGTTGTGAGGTTGGAGTAGATAATTACGAGCGAGCGGAGCGAGCGAGCAACGATCACAATTTGCAAGGTATACATATACCTTGCAATATGCATATATATCGTGTTAGTACCTAATTTTGTCAGCCACTTCGGACATCACATTGCACTGTAGTATGTGGAAATAGTACTATTTATGTGGTACTATTCATAAACTGTAAACATTTGTCAGTAGGCAATAGGATAAAGACTTCCGGCTCCTCGGGCTGGTGCGAATGTTTCAATGTCCGTATGTGCCAAACCGTTGGATTGTGACACACCTTTACACGTCTCTCGCTCGCTGCGCTCGCTCGAAAACTATAGCCTAACCTAAAACCAATCCCTCTTGCGTTAGTCATTCGATATGAAGGCAACTTATTTCGAATTTGCGAACGTGTCGGATCGTATGTGAGGTTGGACTAAATTTTTACGAGCGAGCGGAGCGAGTGAGCAACGATCACAATTTCCAAGCTATACATATACCTAATGTTGCCTTGCATATATTTCGTGTTATTACCTAATTTTGTCAGCCACTTCGGACATCACATTGCAGTGTAGTATGTGGAAATATTACTATTTATGTGATACTATTCATAAACTGTGAACATTTGTCAGCAGGCAATAGGATAAAGACTGCCGGCTCCTCGGGCTGGTGCGAATGTTTCAATGTCCGTATGTGCCAAACCGTTGGATTGTGACACACCTTTACGCGACTCTCGCTCGCTGCGCTCGCTCGAAAACTATAGCCTAACCTAAAACGAATCCCTCTTGCGTCAGTCATTCGATATGAAGGCGACTTATTTCGAATTTGCGAACGTGTCGGATCGCATGTGAGATTGGACTAAATTTTTACGAGCGAGCGGAGCGAGCGAGCAACGATCACAATTTGCAAGGTATACATATACCTTATATTGCCTTGCATACATTTCGTGTTATTACCTAATTTGGTCAGCCATTTCGGACATCACACTGCACTGTACTATGTGGAAATAGTACTATTTATGTGAAACTATTCGTAAACTGTAAACATTTGTCAGTAGGCCATTGGATAAAGAGTTCCGGCTCCTCGGGCTGGTGCGAATGTTTCAATGTCAGTATGTGCCAAACCGTTCGATGGTGACACACCTTTACGCGTCTCTCGCTCGCTGCGCTCGCTCGAAAACTATAGCCTAACCTAAAACCAATCCATCTTGCGTTCATTATTCGATATGGTGGCGACATATTTCGAATTTGCGAACGTGTCGGATCGGTTGTGAGGTTGGAGTAGATAATTACGAGCGAGCGGAGCGAGCGAGGAACGATCACAATTTGCAAGGTATACATATACCTTATATTGCCTTGCATACATTTCGCATTATTACCTAATTTTGTCAGCCATTTCGGACATCACATTGCACTGTACTATGTGGAAATAGTACTATTTATGTGATACTATTCATAAACTGTAAACATTTGTCAGTAGGCAATAGGATAAAGACCTCCGGCTCCTCGGGCTGGTGCGAATGTTTCAATGTCCGTATGTGACAAACCGTTGGATTGTGACACACCTTTACGCGTCTCTCGCTCGCTGCGCTCGCTCGAAAACTGTAGCCGAACCTAAAACCAATCCATCTTGCGTTCATTATTCGATATGGTGGCGACATATTTCGAATTTGCGAACGTGTCGGATCGGTTGTGAGGTTGGAGTAGATAATTACGAGCGAGCGGAGCGAGCGAGCAACGATCACAATTTGCAAGGTATACATATACCTTGCAATATGCATATATATCGTGTTAGTACCTAATTTTGTCAGCCACTTCGGACATCACATTGCACTGTAGTATGTGGAAATAGTACTATTTATGTGGTACTATTCATAAACTGTAAACATTTGTCAGTAGGCAATAGGATAAAGACTTCCGGCTCCTCGGGCTAGTGCGAATGTTTCAATGTCCGTATGTGCCAAACCGTTGGATTGTGACACACCTTTACGCGTCTCTCGCTCGCTGCGCTCGCTCGAAAACTATAGCCTAACCTAAAACCAATCCCTCTTGCGTTAGTCATTCGATATGAAGGCGACTTATTTCGAATTTGCGAACGTGTCGGATCGTATGTGAGGTTGGACTAAATTTTTACGAGCGAGCGGAGCGAGCGAGCAACGATCACAATTTGCAAGGTATACATATACCTTATATTGCCTTGCATACATTTCGTGTTATTACCTAATTTTGTCAGCCATTTCGAACATCACATTGCACTGTACTATGTGGAAATTGTACTATTTATGTGAAACTATTCATAAACTGTAAACATTTGTCAGTAGGCAATAGGATAAAGACTTCCGGCTCCTCGGGCTAGTGCGAATGTTTCAATGTCCGTATGTGCCAAACCGTTGGATTGTGACACACCTTTACGCGTCTCTCGCTCGCTGCGCTCGCTCGAAAACTATAGCCTAACCTAAAACCAATCCATCTTGCGTTCATTATTCGATATGGTGGCGACATATTTCGAATTTGCGAACGTGTCGGATCGTATGTGAGGTTGGACTAAATTTTTACGAGCGAGCGGAGCGAGCGAGCATTGATCACAATTTGCAGGGTATACATACACCTTGCTATATGCATATATATCGTGTTAGTACCTAATTTTGTCAGCCACTTCGGACATCACATTGCACTGTAGTATGTGGAGATAGTTCTATTTAGGTGAAACTATTCACAAACTGTAAACATTTGTCAGTAGGCAATATGATAAAGACTTCCGGCTCCTCGGGCTGGTGTGAATGTTTCAATGTCAGTATGTGCCAAACCGTTGGATTATGACACACCTTTACGCGTCTCTCGCTCGCTGCGCTCGCTCGAAAACTATAGCCTAACCTAAAACCAATCCCTCTTGCGTTAGTCATTCGATATGAAGGCAACTTATTTCGAATTTGCGAACGTGTCGGATTGTATGTGAGGTAGGAATAAATTTTTACGAGCGAGCGGAGCGAGTGAGCAACGATCACAATTTGCAAGGTATACATATACCTTATATTGCCTTGCATACATTTCGTGTTATTACCTAATTTGGTCAGCCATTTCGGACATCACATTGCACTGTACTATGTGGAAATAGTACTATTTATGTGAAACTATTCATAAACTGTAAACATTTGTCAGTAGGCCATTGGATAAAGAGTTCCGGCTCCTCGGGCTGGTGCGAATGTTTCAATGTCCGTATGTGCCAAACCGTTGGATTGTGACACACCTTTACGCGTCTCTCGCTCGCTGCGCTCGCTCGAAAACTATAGCCTAACCTAAAACCAATCCATCTTGCGTTCATTATTCGATATGGTGGCGACATATTTCGAATTTGCGAACGTGTCGGATCGTATGTGAGGTTGGAGTAAATTTTTACGAGCGAGCGGAGCGAGCGAGCAACGATCACAATTTGCAGGGTATACATACACCTTGCTATATGCATATATATCGTGTTAGTACCTAATTTTGTCAGCCACTTCGGACATCACATTGCACTGTAGTATGTGGAGATAGTTCTATTTAGGTGAAACTATTCACAAACTGTAAACATTTGTCAGTAGGCAATATGATAAAGACTTCCGGCTCCTCGGGCTGGTGTGAATGTTTCAATGTCAGTATGTGCCAAACCGTTGGATTATGACACACCTTTACGCGTCTCTCGCTCGCTGCGCTCGCTCGAAAACTATAGCCTAACCTAAAACCAATCCCTCTTGCGTTAGTCATTCGATATGAAGGCAACTTATTTCGAATTTGCGAACGTGTCGGATCGTATGTGAGGTAGGAATAAATTTTTACGAGCGAGCGGAGCGAGTGAGCAACGATCACAATTTGCAAGGTATACATATACCTTATATTGCCTTGCATACATTTCGTGTTATTACCTAATTTGGTCAGCCATTTCGGACATCACATTGCACTGTACTATGTGGAAATAGTACTATTTATGTGAAACTATTCATAAACTCTAAACATTTGTCAGTAGGCCATTGGATAAAGAGTTCCGGCTCCTCGGGCTGGTGCGAATGTTTCAATGTCAGTATGTGCCAAACCGTTCGATGGTGACACACCTTTACGCGTCTCTCGCTCGCTGCGCTCGCTCGAAAACTATAGCCTAACCTAAAACCAATCCATCTTGCGTTCATTATTCGATATGGTGGCGACATATTTCGAATTTGCGAACGTGTCGGATCGGTTGTGAGGTTGGAGTAAATTTTTACGAGCGAGCGGAGCGAGCGAGCAACGATCACAATTTGCAGGGTATACATACACCTTGCTATATGCATATATATCGTGTTAGTACCTAATTTTGTCAGCCACTTCGGACATCACATTGCACTGTAGTATGTGGAGATAGTTCTATTTAGGTGAAACTATTCACAAACTGTAAACATTTGTCAGTAGGCAATATGATAAAGACTTCCGGCTCCTCGGGCTGGTGTGAATGTTTCAATGTCAGTATGTGCCAAACCGTTGGATTATGACACACCTTTACGCGTCTCTCGCTCGCTGCGCTCGCTCGAAAACTATAGCCTAACCTAAAACCAATCCCTCTTGCGTTAGTCATTCGATATGAAGGCAACTTATTTCGAATTTGCGAACGTGTCGGATCGTATGTGAGGTAGGAATAAATTTTTACGAGCGAGCGGAGCGAGTGAGCAACGATCACAATTTGCAAGGTATACATATACCTTATATTGCCTTGCATACATTTCGTGTTATTACCTAATTTGGTCAGCCATTTCGGACATCACATTGCACTGTACTATGTGGAAATAGTACTATTTATGTGAAACTATTCATAAACTCTAAACATTTGTCAGTAGGCCATTGGATAAAGAGTTCCGGCTCCTCGGGCTGGTGCGAATGTTTCAATGTCAGTATGTGCCAAACCGTTCGATGGTGACACACCTTTACGCGTCTCTCGCTCGCTGCGCTCGCTCGAAAACTATAGCCTAACCTAAAACCAATCCATCTTGCGTTCATTATTCGATATGGTGGCGACATATTTCGAATTTGCGAACGTGTCGGATCGGTTGTGAGGTTGGAGTAGATAATTACGAGCGAGCGGAGCGAGCGAGGAACGATCACAATTTGCAAGGTATACATATACCTTATATTGCCTTGCATACATTTCGCATTATTACCTAATTTTGTCAGCCATTTCGGACATCACATTGCACTGTACTATGTGGAAATAGTACTATTTATGTGATACTATTCATAAACTGTAAACATTTGTCAGTAGGCAATAGGATAAAGACCTCCGGCTCCTCGGGCTGGTGCGAATGTTTCAATGTCCGTATGTGACAAACCGTTGGATTGTGACACACCTTTACGCGTCTCTCGCTCGCTGCGCTCGCTCGAAAACTGTAGCCGAACCTAAAACCAATCCATCTTGCGTTCATTATTCGATATGGTGGCGACATATTTCGAATTTGCGAACGTGTCGGATCGGTTGTGAGGTTGGAGTAGATAATTACGAGCGAGCGGAGCGAGCGAGCAACGATCACAATTTGCAAGGTATACATATACCTTGCAATATGCATATATATCGTGTTAGTACCTAATTTTGTCAGCCACTTCGGACATCACATTGCACTGTAGTATGTGGAAATAGTACTATTTATGTGGTACTATTCATAAACTGTAAACATTTGTCAGTAGGCAATAGGATAAAGACTTCCGGCTCCTCGGGCTAGTGCGAATGTTTCAATGTCCGTATGTGCCAAACCGTTGGATTGTGACACACCTTTACGCGTCTCTCGCTCGCTGCGCTCGCTCGAAAAATATAGCCTAACCTAAAACCAATCCCTCTTGCGTTAGTCATTCGATATGAAGGCGACTTATTTCGAATTTGCGAACGTGTCGGATCGTATGTGAGGTTGGACTAAATTTTTACGAGCGAGCGGAGCGAGCGAGCAACGATCACAATTTGCAAGGTATACATATAGCTTATATTGCCTTGCATACATTTCGTGTTATTACCTAATTTTGTCAGCCATTTCGAACATCACATTGCACTGTACTATGTGGAAATAGTACTATTTATGTGAAACTATTCATAAACTGTAAACATTTGTCAGTAGGCAATAGGATAAAGACTTCCGGCTCCTCGGGCTAGTGCGAATGTTTCAATGTCCGTATGTGCCAAACCGTTGGATTGTGACACACCTTTACGCGTCTCTCGCTCGCTGCGCTCGCTCGAAAACTATAGCCTAACCTAAAACCAATCCATCTTGCGTTCATTATTCGACATGGTGGCGACATATTTCGAATTTGCGAACGTGTCGGATCGGTTGTGAGGTTGGAGTAGATAATTACGAGCGAGCGGAGCGAGCGAGGAACGATCACAATTTGCAAGGTATACATATACCTTATATTGCCTTGCATACATTTCGCATTATTACCTAATTTTGTCAGCCATTTCGGACATCACATTGCACTGTACTATGTGGAAATAGTACTATTTATGTGATACTATTCATAAACTGTAAACATTTGTCAGTAGGCAATAGGATAAAGACCTCCGGCTCCTCGGGCTGGTGCGAATGTTTCAATGTCCGTATGTGACAAACCGTTGGATTGTGACACACCTTTACGCGTCTCTCGCTCGCTGCGCTCGCTCGAAAACTGTAGCCGAACCTAAAACCAATCCATCTTGCGTTCATTATTCGATATGGTGGCGACATATTTCGAATTTGCGAACGTGTCGGATCGGTTGTGAGGTTGGAGTAGATAATTACGAGCGAGCGGAGCGAGCGAGCAACGATCACAATTTGCAGGGTATACATACACCTTGCTATATGCATATATATCGTGTTAGTACCTAATTTTGTCAGCCACTTCGGACATCACATTGCACTGTAGTATGTGGAGATAGTTCTATTTAGGTGAAACTATTCACAAACTGTAAACATTTGTCAGTAGGCAATAGGATAAAGACTTCCGGCTCCTCGGGCTAGTGCGAATGTTTCAATGTCCGTATGTGCCAAACCGTTGGATTGTGACACACCTTTACGCGTCTCTCGCTCGCTGCGCTCGCTCGAAAACTATAGCCTAACCTAAAACCAATCCATCTTGCGTTCATTATTCGATATGGTGGCGACATATTTCGAATTTGCGAACGTGTCGGATCGGTTGTGAGGTTGGAGTAGATAATTACGAGCGAGCGGAGCGAGCGAGGAACGATCACAATTTGCAAGGTATACATATACCTTATATTGCCTTGCATACATTTCGCATTATTACCTAATTTTGTCAGCCATTTCGGACATCACATTGCACTGTACTATGTGGAAATAGTACTATTTATGTGAAACTATTCATAAACTGTAAACATTTGTCAGTAGGCAATAGGATAAAGACTTCCGGCTCCTCGGGCTAGTGCGAATGTTTCAATGTCCGTATGTGCCAAACCGTTGGATTGTGACACACCTTTACGCGTCTCTCGCTCGCTGCGCTCGCTCGAAAACTATAGCCTAATCTAAAACCAATCCATCTTGCGTTCATTATTCGATATGGTGGCGACATATTTCGAATTTGCGAACGTGTCGGATCGTATGTGAGGTTGGACTAAATTTTTACGAGCGAGCGGAGCGAGCGAGCAACGATCACAATTTGCAGGGTATACATACACCTTGCTATATGCATATATATCGTGTTAGTACCTAATTTTGTCAGCCACTTCGGACATCACATTGCACTGTAGTATGTGGAGATAGTTCTATTTAGGTGAAACTATTCACAAACTGTAAACATTTGTCAGTAGGCAATAGGATAAAGACTTCCGGCTCCTCGGGCTAGTGCGAATGTTTCAATGTCCGTATGTGCCAAACCGTTGGATTGTGACACACCTTTACGCGTCTCTCGCTCGCTGCGCTCGCTCGAAAACTATAGCCTAACCTAAAACCAATCCATCTTGCGTTCATTATTCGATATGGTGGCGACATATTTCGAATTTGCGAACGTGTCGGATCGGTTGTGAGGTTGGAGTAGATAATTACGAGCGAGCGGAGCGAGCGAGCAACGATCACAATTTGCAAGGTATATGTATACCTTGCAATATGCATATATATCGTGTTAGTACCTAATTTTGTCAGCCACTTCGGACATCACATTGCACTGTAGTATGTGGAAATAGTACTATTTATGTGGTACTATTCATAAACTGTAAACATTTGTCAGTAGGCAATAGGATAAAGACTTCCGGCTCCTCGGGCTAGTGCGAATGTTTCAATGTCCGTATGTGCCAAACCGTTGGATTGTGACACACCTTTACGCGTCTCTCGCTCGCTGCGCTCGCTCGAAAACTATAGCCTAACCTAAAACCAATCCCTCTTGCGTTAGTCATTCGATATGAAGGCGACTTATTTCGAATTTGCGAACGTGTCGGATCGTATGTGAGGTTGGACTAAATTTTTACGAGCGAGCGGAGCGAGCGAGCAACGATAACAATTTGCAAGGTATACATATACCTTATATTGCCTTGCATATATTTCGTGGTATTACCTAATTTTGTCAGCAATTTCGAACATCACATTGCACTGTACTATGTGGAAATAGTACTATCTATGTGAAACTATTGATAAACTGTAAACATTTGTCAGTAGGCAATAGGATAAAGACTTCCGGCTCCTCGGGCTAGTGCGAATGTTTCAATGTCCGTATGTGCCAAACCGTTGGATTGTGACACACCTTTACGCGTCTCTCGCTCGCTGCGCTCGCTCGAAAACTATAGCCTAACCTAAAACCAATCCATCTTGCGTTCATTATTCGATATGGTGGCGACATATTTCGAATTTGCGAACGTGTCGGATCGTATGTGAGGTTGGACTAAATTTTTACGAGCGAGCGGAGCGAGCGAGCAACGATCACAATTTGCAGGGTATACATACACCTTGCTATATGCATATATATCGTGTTAGTACCTAATTTTGTCAGCCACTTCGGACATCACATTGCACTGTAGTATGTGGAGATAGTTCTATTTAGGTGAAACTATTCACAAACTGTAAACATTTGTCAGTAGGCAATAGGATAAAGACTTCCGGCTCCTCGGGCTAGTGCGAATGTTTCAATGTCCGTATGTGCCAAACCGTTGGATTGTGACACACCTTTACGCGTCTCTCGCTCGCTGCGCTCGCTCGAAAACTATAGCCTAACCTAAAACCAATCCATCTTGCGTTCATTATTCGATATGGTGGCGACATATTTCGAATTTGCGAACGTGTCGGATCGGTTGTGAGGTTGGAGTAGATAATTACGAGCGAGCGGAGCGAGCGAGCAACGATCACAATTTGCAAGGTATACATATACCTTGCAATATGCATATATATCGTGTTAGTACCTAATTTTGTCAGCCACTTCGGACATCACATTGCACTGTAGTATGTGGAAATAGTACTATTTATGTGGTACTATTCATAAACTGTAAACATTTGTCAGTAGGCAATAGGATGAAGACTTCCGGCTCCTCGGGCTAGTGCGAATGTTTCAATGTCCGTATGTGCCAAACCGTTGGATTGTGACACACCTTTACGCGTCTCTCGCTCGCTGCGCTCGCTCGAAAACTATAGCCTAACCTAAAACCAATCCCTCTTGCGTTAGTCATTCGATATGAAGGCGACTTATTTCGAATTTGCGAACGTGTCGGATCGTATGTGAGGTTGGACTAAATTTTTACGAGCGAGCGGAGCGAGCGAGCAACGATCACAATTTGCAAGGTATACATATACCTTATATTGCCTTGCATACATTTCGTGTTATTACCTAATTTTGTCAGCCATTTCGAACATCACATTGCACTGTACTATGTGGAAATAGTACTATTTATGTGAAACTATTCATAAACTGTAAACATTTGTCAGTAGGCAATAGGATAAAGACTTCCGGCTCCTCGGGCTAGTGCGAATGTTTCAATGTCCGTATGTGCCAAACCGTTGGATTGTGACACACCTTTACGCGTCTCTCGCTCGCTGCGCTCGCTCGAAAACTATAGCCTAATCTAAAACCAATCCATCTTGCGTTCATTATTCGATATGGTGGCGACATATTTCGAATTTGCGAACGTGTCGGATCGTATGTGAGGTTGGACTAAATTTTTACGAGCGAGCGGAGCCAGCGAGCAACGATCACAATTTGCAGGGTATACATACACCTTGCTATATGCATATATATCGTGTTAGTACCTAATTTTGTCAGCCACTTCGGACATCACATTGCACTGTAGTATGTGGAGATAGTTCTATTTAGGTGAAACTATTCACAAACTGTAAACATTTGTCAGTAGGCAATATGATAAAGACTTCCGGCTCCTCGGGCTGGTGTGAATGTTTCAATGTCAGTATGTGCCAAACCGTTGGATTATGACACACCTTTACGCGTCTCTCGCTCGCTGCGCTCGCTCGAAAACTATAGCCTAACCTAAAACCAATCCCTCTTGCGTTAGTCATTCGATATGAAGGCAACTTATTTCGAATTTGCGAACGTGTCGGATCGTATGTGAGGTAGGAATAAATTTTTACGAGCGAGCGGAGCGAGTGAGCAACGATCACAATTTGCAAGGTATACATATACCTTATATTGCCTTGCATACATTTCGTGTTATTACCTAATTTGGTCAGCCATTTCGGACATCACATTGCACTGTACTATGTGGAAATAGTACTATTTATGTGAAACTATTCATAAACTGTAAACATTTGTCAGTAGGCCATTGGATAAAGAGTTCCGGCTCCTCGGGCTGGTGCGAATGTTTCAATGTCAGTATGTGCCAAACCGTTCGATGGTGACACACATTTACGCGTCTCTCGCTCGCTGCGCTCGCTCGAAAACTATAGCCGAACCTAAAACCAATCCATCTTGCGTTCATTATTCGATATGGTGGCGACATATTTCGAATTTGCGAACGTGTCGGATCGGTTGTGAGGTTGGAGTAGATAATTACGAGCGAGCGGAGCGAGCGAGCAACGATCACAATTTGCAGGGTATACATACACCTTGCTATATGCATATATATCGTGTTAGTACCTAATTTTGTCAGCCACTTCGGACATCACATTGCACTGTAGTATGTGGAGATAGTTCTATTTAGGTGAAACTATTCACAAACTGTAAACATTTGTCAGTAGGCAATAGGATAAAGACTTCCGGCTCCTCGGGCTAGTGCGAATGTTTCAATGTCCGTATGTGCCAAACCGTTGGATTGTGACAAACCTTTACGCGTCTCTCGCTCGCTGCGCTCGCTCGAAAACTATAGCCTAACCTAAAACCAATCCATCTTGCGTTCATTATTCGATATGGTGGCGACATATTTCGAATTTGCGAACGTGTCGGATCGGTTGTGAGGTTGGAGTAGATAATTACGAGCGAGCGGAGCGAGCGAGGAACGATCACAATTTGCAAGGTATACATATACCTTATATTGCCTTGCATACATTTCGCATTATTACCTAATTTTGTCAGCCATTTCGGACATCACATTGCACTGTACTATGTGGAAATAGTACTATTTATGTGAAACTATTCATAAACTGTAAACATTTGTCAGTAGGCAATAGGATAAAGACTTCCGGCTCCTCGGGCTAGTGCGAATGTTTCAATGTCCGTATGTGCCAAACCGTTGGATTGTGACACACCTTTACGCGTCTCTCGCTCGCTGCGCTCGCTCGAAAACTATAGCCTAATCTAAAACCAATCCATCTTGCGTTCATTATTCGATATGGTGGCGACATATTTCGAATTTGCGAACGTGTCGGATCGTATGTGAGGTTGGACTAAATTTTTACGAGCGAGCGGAGCGAGCGAGCAACGATCACAATTTGCAGGGTATACATACACCTTGCTATATGCATATATATCGTGTTAGTACCTAATTTTGTCAGCCACTTCGGACATCACATTGCACTGTAGTATGTGGAGATAGTTCTATTTAGGTGAAACTATTCACAAACTGTAAACATTTGTCAGTAGGCAATAGGATAAAGACTTCCGGCTCCTCGGGCTAGTGCGAATGTTTCAATGTCCGTATGTGCCAAACCGTTGGATTGTGACACACCTTTACGCGTCTCTCGCTCGCTGCGCTCGCTCGAAAACTATAGCCTAACCTAAAACCAATCCATCTTGCGTTCATTATTCGATATGGTGGCGACATATTTCGAATTTGCGAACGTGTCGGATCGGTTGTGAGGTTGGAGTAGATAATTACGAGCGAGCGGAGCGAGCGAGCAACGATCACAATTTGCAAGGTATACATATACCTTGCAATATGCATATATATCGTGTTAGTACCTAATTTTGTCAGCCACTTCGGACATCACATTGCACTGTAGTATGTGGAAATAGTACTATTTATGTGGTACTATTCATAAACTGTAAACATTTGTCAGTAGGCAATAGGATAAAGACTTCCGGCTCCTCGGGCTAGTGCGAATGTTTCAATGTCCGTATGTGCCAAACCGTTGGATTGTGACACACCTTTACGCGTCTCTCGCTCGCTGCGCTCGCTCGAAAACTATAGCCTAACCTAAAACCAATCCCTCTTGCGTTAGTCATTCGATATGAAGGCGACTTATTTCGAATTTGCGAACGTGTCGGATCGTATGTGAGGTTGGACTAAATTTTTACGAGCGAGCGGAGCGAGCGAGCAACGATCACAATTTGCAAGGTATACATATACCTTATATTGCCTTGCATATATTTCGTGTTATTACCTAATTTTGTCAGCAATTTCGAACATCACATTGCACTGTACTATGTGGAAATAGTACTATTTATGTGAAACTATTGATAAACTGTAAACATTTGTCAGTAGGCAATAGGATAAAGACTTCCGGCTCCTCGGGCTGGTGCGAATGTTTCAATGTCCGTATGTGCCAAACCGTTGGATTGTGACACACCTTTACGCGTCTCTCGCTCGCTGCGCTCGCTCGAAAACTATAGCCTAATCTAAAACCAATCCATCTTGCGTTCATTATTCGATATGGTGGCGACATATTTCGAATTTGCGAACGTGTCGGATCGTATGTGAGGTTGGACTAAATTTTTACGAGCGAGCGGAGCGAGCGAGCAACGATCACAATTTGCAGGGTATACATACACCTTGCTATATGCATATATATCGTGTTAGTACCTAATTTTGTCAGCCACTTCGGACATCACATTGCACTGTAGTATGTGGAGATAGTTCTATTTAGGTGAAACTATTCACAAACTGTAAACATTTGTCAGTAGGCAATAGGATAAAGACTTCCGGCTCCTCGGGCTAGTGCGAATGTTTCAATGTCCGTATGTGCCAAACCGTTGGATTGTGACACACCTTTACGCGTCTCTCGCTCGCTGCGCTCGCTCGAAAACTATAGCCTAACCTAAAACCAATCCATCTTGCGTTCATTATTCGATATGGTGGCGACATATTTCGAATTTGCGAACGTGTCGGATCGGTTGTGAGGTTGGAGTAGATAATTACGAGCGAGCGGAGCGAGCGAGCAACGATCACAATTTGCAAGGTATACATATACCTTGCAATATGCATATATATCGTGTTAGTACCTAATTTTGTCAGCCACTTCGGACATCACATTGCACTGTAGTATGTGGAAATAGTACTATTTATGTGGTACTATTCATAAACTGTAAACATTTGTCAGTAGGCAATAGGATAAAGACTTCCGGCTCCTCGGGCTAGTGCGAATGTTTCAATGTCCGTATGTGCCAAACCGTTGGATTGTGACACACCTTTACGCGTCTCTCGCTCGCTGCGCTCGCTCGAAAACTATAGCCTAACCTAAAACCAATCCCTCTTGCGTTAGTCATTCGATATGAAGGCGACTTATTTCGAATTTGCGAACGTGTCGGATCGTATGTGAGGTTGGACTAAATTTTTACGAGCGAGCGGAGCGAGCGAGCAACGATCACAATTTGCAAGGTATACATATACCTTATATTGCCTTGCATACATTTCGTGTTATTACCTAATTTTGTCAGCCATTTCGAACATCACATTGCACTGTACTATGTGGAAATAGTACTATCTATGTGAAACTATTCATAAACTGTAAACATTTGTCAGTAGGCAATAGGATAAAGACTTCCGGCTCCTCGGGCTAGTGCGAATGTTTCAATGTCCGTATGTGCCAAACCGTTGGATTGTGACACACCTTTACGCGTCTCTCGCTCGCTGCGCTCGCTCGAAAACTATAGCCTAATCTAAAACCAATCCATCTTGCGTTCATTATTCGATATGGTGGCGACATATTTCGAATTTGCGAACGTGTCGGATCGTATGTGAGGTTGGACTAAATTTTTACGAGCGAGCGGAGCGAGCGAGCAACGATCACAATTTGCAGGGTATACATACACCTTGCTATATGCATATATATCGTGTTAGTACCTAATTTTGTCAGCCACTTCGGACATCACATTGCACTGTAGTATGTGGAGATAGTTCTATTTAGGTGAAACTATTCACAAACTGTAAACATTTGTCAGTAGGCAATATGATAAAGACTTCCGGCTCCTCGGGCTGGTGTGAATGTTTCAATGTCAGTATGTGCCAAACCGTTGGATTATGACACACCTTTACGCGTCTCTCGCTCGCTGCGCTCGCTCGAAAACTATAGCCTAACCTAAAACCAATCCCTCTTGCGTTAGTCATTCGATATGAAGGCAACTTATTTCGAATTTGCGAACGTGTCGGATCGTATGTGAGGTAGGAATAAATTTTTACGAGCGAGCGGAGCGAGTGAGCAACGATCACAATTTGCAAGGTATACATATACCTTATATTGCCTTGCATACATTTCGTGTTATTACCTAATTTGGTCAGCCATTTCGGACATCACATTGCACTGTACTATGTGGAAATAGTACTATTTATGTGAAACTATTCATAAACTGTAAACATTTGTCAGTAGGCCATTGGATAAAGAGTTCCGGCTCCTCGGGCTGGTGCGAATGTTTCAATGTCAGTATGTGCCAAACCGTTCGATGGTGACACACATTTACGCGTCTCTCGCTCGCTGCGCTCGCTCGAAAACTATAGCCTAACCTAAAACCAATCCATCTTGCGTTCATTATTCGATATGGTGGCGACATATTTCGAATTTGCGAACGTGTCGGATCGGTTGTGAGGTTGGAGTAGATAATTACGAGCGAGCGGAGCGAGCGAGCAACGATCACAATTTGCAAGGTATACATATACCTTGCAATATGCATATATATCGTGTTAGTACCTAATTTTGTCAGCCACTTCGGACATCACATTGCACTGTAGTATGTGGAAATAGTACTATTTATGTGGTACTATTCATAAACTGTAAACATTTGTCAGTAGGCAATAGGATAAAGACTTCCGGCTCCTCGGGCTAGTGCGAATGTTTCAATGTCCGTATGTGCCAAACCGTTGGATTGTGACACACCTTTACGCGTCTCTCGCTCGCTGCGCTCGCTCGAAAACTATAGCCTAACCTAAAACCAATCCCTCTTGCGTTAGTCATTCGATATGAAGGCGACTTATTTCGAATTTGCGAACGTGTCGGATCGTATGTGAGGTTGGACTAAATTTTTACGAGCGAGCGAGCAACGATCACAATTTGCAAGGTATACATATACCTTATATTGCCTTGCATACATTTCGTGTTATTACCTAATTTTGTCAGCCACTTCGGACATCACATTGCACTGTAGTATGTGGAAATAGTACTATTTATGTGGTACTATTCATAAACTGTAAACATTTGTCAGTAGGCAATAGGATAAAGACTTCCGGCTCCTCGGGCTAGTGCGAATGTTTCAATGTCCGTATGTGCCAAACCGTTGGATTGTGACACACCTTTACGCGTCTCTCGCTCGCTGCGCTCGCTCGAAAAATATAGCCTAACCTAAAACCAATCCCTCTTGCGTTAGTCATTCGATATGAAGGCGACTTATTTCGAATTTGCGAACGTGTCGGATCGTATGTGAGGTTGGACTAAATTTTTACGAGCGAGCGGAGCGAGCGAGCAACGATCACAATTTGCAAGGTATACATATACCTTATATTGCCTTGCATACATTTCGTGTTATTACCTAATTTTGTCAGCCATTTCGAACATCACATTGCACTGTACTATGTGGAAATAGTACTATTTATGTGAAACTATTCATAAACTGTAAACATTTGTCAGTAGGCAATAGGATAAAGACTTCCGGCTCCTCGGGCTAGTGCGAATGTTTCAATGTCCGTATGTGCCAAACCGTTGGATTGTGACACACCTTTACGCGTCTCTCGCTCGCTGCGCTCGCTCGAAAACTATAGCCTAACCTAAAACCAATCCATCTTGCGTTCATTATTCGATATGGTGGCGACATATTTCGAATTTGCGAACGTGTCGGATCGTATGTGAGGTTGGACTAAATTTTTACGAGCGAGCGGAGCGAGCGAGCAACGATCACAATTTGCAGGGTATACATACACCTTGCTATATGCATATATATCGTGTTAGTACCTAATTTTGTCAGCCACTTCGGACATCACATTGCACTTTAGTATGTGGAAATAGTACTATTTATGTGATACGATTCATGAACTGTAAACATTTGTCAGTAGGCAATAGGATAAAGACTTCCGGCTTCTCGGGCTAGTGCGAATGTTTCAATGTCCGTATGTGCCAAACCGTTGGATTGTGACACACCTGTACGCGTCTCTCGCTCGCTGCGCTCGCTCGAATACGATAGCCTAACCTAAAACCAATCCCTCTTGCGTTAGTCATTCGATATGAAGGCGACTTATTTCGAATTTGCGAACGTGTCGGATCGTATGTGAGGTAGGAATAAATTTTTACGAGCGAGCGGAGCGAGTGAGCAACGATCACAATTTGCAAGGTATACATATACCTTATATTGCCTTGCATACATTTCGTGTTATTACCTAATTTGGTCAGCCATTTCGGACATCACATTGCACTGTACTATGTGGAAATAGTACTATTTATGTGAAACTATTCATAAACTGTAAACATTTGTCAGTAGGCCATTGGATAAAGAGTTCCGGCTCCTCGGGCTGGTGCGAATGTTTCAATGTCAGTATGTGCCAAACCGTTCGATGGTGACACACCTTTACGCGTCTCTCGCTCGCTGCGCTCGCTCGAAAACTATAGCCTAACCTAAAACCAATCCATCTTGCGTTCATTATTCGATATGGTGGCGACATATTTCGAATTTGCGAACGTGTCGGATCGGTTGTGAGGTTGGAGTAGATAATTACGAGCGAGCGGAGCGAGCGAGCAACGATCACAATTTGCAAGGTATACATATACCTTGCAATATGCATATATATCGTGTTAGTACCTAATTTTGTCAGCCACTTCGGACATCACATTGCACTGTAGTATGTGGAAATAGTACTATTTATGTGGTACTATTCATAAACTGTAAACATTTGTCAGTAGGCAATAGGATAAAGACTTCCGGCTCCTCGGGCTAGTGCGAATGTTTCAATGTCCGTATGTGCCAAACCGTTGGATTGTGACACACCTTTACGCGTCTCTCGCTCGCTGCGCTCGCTCGAAAACTATAGCCTAACCTAAAACCAATCCCTCTTGCGTTAGTCATTCGATATGAAGGCGACTTATTTCGAATTTGCGAACGTGTCGGATCGTATGTGAGGTTGGACTAAATTTTTACGAGCGAGCGAGCAACGATCACAATTTGCAAGGTATACATATACCTTATATTGCCTTGCATACATTTCGTGTTATTACCTAATTTTGTCAGCCACTTCGGACATTACATTGCACTGTAGTATGTGGAAATAGTACTATTTATGTGGTACTATTCATAAACTGTAAACATTTGTCAGTAGGCAATAGGATAAAGACTTCCGGCTCCTCGGGCTAGTGCGAATGTTTCAATGTCCGTATGTGCCAAACCGTTGGATTGTGACACACCTTTACGCGTCTCTCGCTCGCTGCGCTCGCTCGAAAACTGTAGCCTAACCTAAAACCAATCCCTCTTGCGTTAGTCATTCGATATGAAGGCGACTTATTTCGAATTTGCGAACGTGTCGGATCGTATGTGAGGTTGGACTAAATTTTTACGAGCGAGCGGAGCGAGCGAGCAACGATCACAATTTGCAAGGTATACATATACCTTATATTGCCTTGCATACATTTCGTGTTATTACCTAATTTTGTCAGCCATTTCGAACATCACATTGCACTGTACTATGTGGAAATAGTACTATTTATGTGAAACTATTCATAAACTGTAAACATTTGTCAGTAGGCAATAGGATAAAGTCTTCCGGCTCCTCGGGCTAGTGCGAATGTTTCAATGTCCGTATGTGCCAAACCGTTGGATTGTGACACACCTTTACGCGTCTCTCGCTCGCTGCGCTCGCTCGAAAACTATAGCCTAACCTAAAACCAATCCATCTTGCGTTCATTATTCGATATGGTGGCGACATATTTCGAATTTGCGAACGTGTCGGATCGGTTGTGAGGTTGGAGTAGATAATTACGAGCGAGCGGAGCGAGCGAGGAACGATCACAATTTGCAAGGTATACATATACCTTATATTGCCTTGCATACATTTCGCATTATTACCTAATTTTGTCAGCCATTTCGGACATCACATTGCACTGTACTATGTGGAAATAGTACTATTTATGTGATACTATTCATAAACTGTAAACATTTGTCAGTAGGCAATAGGATAAAGACCTCCGGCTCCTCGGGCTGGTGCGAATGTTTCAATGTCCGTATGTGACAAACCGTTGGATTGTGATACACCTTTACGCGTCTCTCGCTCGCTGCGCTCGCTCGAAAACTGTAGCCGAACCTAAAACCAATCCATCTTGCGTTCATTATTCGATATGGTGGCGACATATTTCGAATTTGCGAACGTGTCGGATCGGTTGTGAGGTTGGAGTAGATAATTACGAGCGAGCGGAGCGAGCGAGCAACGATCACAATTTGCAAGGTATACATATACCTTGCAATATGCATATATATCGTGTTAGTACCTAATTTTGTCAGCCACTTCGGACATCACATTGCACTGTAGTATGTGGAAATAGTACTATTTATGTGGTACTATTCATAAACTGTAAACATTTGTCAGTAGGCAATAGGATAAAGACTTCCGGCTCCTCGGGCTAGTGCGAATGTTTCAATGTCCGTATGTGCCAAACCGTTGGATTGTGACACACCTTTACGCGTCTCTCGCTCGCTGCGCTCGCTCGAAAACTATAGCCTAACCTAAAACCAATCCCTCTTGCGTTAGTCATTCGATATGAAGGCGACTTATTTCGAATTTGCGAACGTGTCGGATCGTATGTGAGGTTGGACTAAATTTTTACGAGCGAGCGGAGCGAGCGAGCAACGATCACAATTTGCAAGGTATACATATACCTTATATTGCCTTGCATATATTTCGTGTTATTACCTAATTTTGTCTGCGATTTCGAACATCACATTGCACTGTACTATGTGGAAATAGTACTATTTATGTGAAACTATTCATAAACTGTAAACATTTGTCAGTAGGCAATAGGATAAAGACTTCCGGCTCCTCGGGCTAGTGCGAATGTTTCAATGTCCGTATGTGCCAAACCGTTGGATTGTGACACACCTTTACGCGTCTCTCGCTCGCCGCGCTCGCTCGAAAACTATAGCCTAACCTAAAACCAATCCATCTTGCGTTCATTATTCGATATGGTGGCGACATATTTCGAATTTGCGAACGTGTCGGATCGTATGTGAGGTTGGACTAAATTTTTACGAGCGAGCGGAGCGAGCGAGCAACGATCACAATTTGCAGGGTATACATACACCTTGCTATATGCATATATATCGTGTTAGTACCTAATTTTGTCAGCCACTTCGGACATCACATTGCACTGTAGTATGTGGAGATAGTTCTATTTAGGTGAAACTATTCACAAACTGTAAACATTTGTCAGTAGGCAATATGATAAAGACTTCCGGCTCCTCGGGCTGGTGTGAATGTTTCAATGTCAGTATGTGCCAAACCGTTGGATTATGACACACCTTTACGCGTCTCTCGCTCGCTGCGCTCGCTCGAAAACTATAGCCTAACCTAAAACCAATCCCTCTTGCGTTAGTCATTCGATATGAAGGCAACTTATTTCGAATTTGCGAACGTGTCGGATCGTATGTGAGGTAGGAATAAATTTTTACGAGCGAGCGGAGCGAGTGAGCAACGATCACAATTTGCAAGGTACACATATACCTTATATTGCCTTGCATACATTTCGTGTTATTACCTAATTTGGTCAGCCATTTCGGTCATCACATTGCACTGTACTATGTGGAAATAGTACTATTTATGTGAAACTATTCATAAACTGTAAACATTTGTCAGTAGGCCATTGGATAAAGAGTTCCGGCTCCTCGGGCTGGTGCGAATGTTTCAATGTCCGTATGTGCCAAACCGTTCTATTGTGACACACCTTTACGCGTCTCTCGCTCGCTGCGCTCGCTCGAAAACTATAGCCTAACCTAAAACCAATCCATCTTGCGTTCATTATTCGATATGGTGGCGACATATTTCGAATTTGCGAACGTGTCGGATCGTATGTGAGGTTGGACTAAATTTTTACGAGCGAGCGGAGCGAGCGAGCAACGATCACAATTTGCAGGGTATACATACACCTTGCTATATGCATATATATCGTGTTAGTACCTAATTTTGTCAGCCACTTCGGACATCACATTGCACTGTAGTATGTGGAGATAGTTCTATTTAGGTGAAACTATTCACAAACTGTAAACATTTGTCAGTAGGCAATATGATAAAGACTTCCGGCTCCTCGGGCTGGTGTGAATGTTTCAATGTCAGTATGTGCCAAACCGTTGGATTATGACACACCTTTACGCGTCTCTCGCTCGCTGCGCTCGCTCGAAAACTATAGCCTAACCTAAAACCAATCCCTCTTGCGTTAGTCATTCGATATGAAGGCAACTTATTTCGAATTTGCGAACGTGTCGGATCGTATGTGAGGTAGGAATAAATTTTTACGAGCGAGCGGAGCGAGTGAGCAACGATCACAATTTGCAAGGTATACATATACCTTATATTGCCTTGCATACATTTCGTGTTATTACCTAATTTGGTCAGCCATTTCGGACATCACATTGCACTGTACTATGTGGAAATAGTACTATTTATGTGAAACTATTCATAAACTGTAAACATTTGTCAGTAGGCCATTGGATAAAGAGTTCCGGCTCCTCGGGCTGGTGCGAATGTTTCAATGTCAGTATGTGCCAAACCGTTGGATTGTGACACACCTTTACGCGTATCTCGCTCGCTGCGCTCGCTCGAAAACTATAGCCTAACCTAAAACCAATCCATCTTGCGTTCATTATTCGAGATGGTGGCGACATATTTCGAATTTGCGAACGTGTCGGATCGGTTGTGAGGTTGGACTAAATTTTTACGAGCGAGCGGAGCGAGCGAGCAACGATCACAATTTGCAAGCCATACATATACCTTATATTGCCTTGTATATATTTCGTGTTATTACCTAATTTTGTCAGCCATTTCGAACATCACATTGCACTGTACTATGTGGAAATAGTACTATTTATGTGAAACTATTCATAAACTGCAAAAATTTGTCAGTAGGCAATTCGATAAAGACTTCCGGCTCCTCGGGCTAGTGCGAATGTTTCAATGTCCGTATGTGCCAAACCGTTGGATTGTGACACACCTTTACGCGTCTCTCGCTCGCTGCGCTCGCTCGAAAACTATAGCCTAACCTAAAACCAATCCATCTTGCGTTCATTATTCGATATGGTGGCGACATATTTCGAATTTGCGAACGTGTCGGATCGTATGTGAGGTTGGACTAAATTTTTACGAGCGAGCGGAGCGAGCGAGCAACGATCACAATTTGCAGGGTATACATACACCTTACTATATGCATATATATCGTGTTAGTACCTAATTTTGTCAGCCACTTCGGACATCACATTGCACTTTAGTATGTGGAAATAGTACTATTTATGTGATACGATTCATAAACTGTAAACATTTGTCAGTAGGCAATAGGATAAAGACTTCCGGCTTCTCGGGCTGGTGCGAATGTTTCAATGTCCGTATGTGCCAAACCGTTGGATTGTGACACACCTGTACGCGTGTCTCGCTCGCTGCGCTCGCTCGAATACGATAGCCTAACCTAAAACCAATCCCTCTTGCGTTAGTCATTCGATATGAAGGCGACTTATTTCGAATTTGCGAACGTGTCGGATCGGATGTGAGGTTGGACTCAATTTTTACGAGCGAGCGGAGCGAGCCAGCAACGATCACAATTTGCAAGGTATACATATACCTTGCAATATGCATATATATCGTGTTAGTACCTAATTTTGTCAGCCATTTCGGACATCACATTGCACTGTACTATGTGGAAATAGTACTATTTATGTGAAACTATTCATAAACTGTAAACATTTGTCAGTAGGAAATAGGATAAAGACTTCCGGCTCCTCGGGCTGGTGCGAATGTTTCAATGTCCGTATGTGCCAAACCGTTGGATTGTGACACACCTTTACGCGTCTCTCGCTCGCTGCGCTCGCTCGAAAACTATAGCCTAACCTAAAACCAATCCCTCTTGCGTTAGTCATTCGATATGAAGGCGACTTATTTCGAATTTGCGAACGTGTCGGATCGTATGTGAGGTTGGACTAAATTTTTACGAGCGAGCGAGCAACGATCACAATTTGCAAGGTATACATATACCTTATATTGCCTTGCATACATTTCGTGTTATTACCTAATTTTGTCAGCCACTTCGGACATCACATTGCACTGTAGTATGTGGAAATAGTACTATTTATGTGGTACTATTCATAAACTGTAAACATTTGTCAGTAGGCAATAGGATAAAGACTTCCGGCTCCTCGGGCTAGTGCGAATGTTTCAATGTCCGTATGTGCCAAACCGTTGGATTGTGACACACCTTTACGCGTCTCTCGCTCGCTGCGCTCGCTCGAAAAATATAGCCTAACCTAAAACCAATCCCTCTTGCGTTAGTCATTCGATATGAAGGCGACTTATTTCGAATTTGCGAACGTGTCGGATCGTATGTGAGGTTGGACTAAATTTTTACGAGCGAGCGGAGCGAGCGAGCAACGATCACAATTTGCAAGGTATACATATACCTTATATTGCCTTGCATACATTTCGTGTTATTACCTAATTTTGTCAGCCATTTCGAACATCACATTGCACTGTACTATGTGGAAATAGTACTATTTATGTGAAACTATTCATAAACTGTAAACATTTGTCAGTAGGCAATAGGATAAAGACTTCCGGCTCCTCGGGCTAGTGCGAATGTTTCAATGTCCGTATGTGCCAAACCGTTGGATTGTGACACACCTTTACGCGTCTCTCGCTCGCTGCGCTCGCTCGAAAACTATAGCCTAACCTAAAACCAATCCATCTTGCGTTCATTATTCGAGATGGTGGCGACATATTTCGAATTTGCGAACGTGTCGGATCGGTTGTGAGGTTGGACTAAATTTTTACGAGCGAGCGGAGCGAGCGAGCAACGATCACAATTTGCAAGGTATACATATACCTTATATTGCCTTGCATACATTTCGTGTTATTACCTAATTTTGTCAGCCATTTCGAACATCACATTGCACTGTACTATGTGGAAATAGTACTATTTATGTGAAACTATTCATAAACTGTAAACATTTGTCAGTAGGCAATAGGATAAAGACTTCCGGCTCCTCGGGCTAGTGCGAATGTTTCAATGTCCGTATGTGCCAAACCGTTGGATTGTGACACACCTTTACGCGTCTCTCGCTCGCTGCGCTCGCTCGAAAACTATAGCCTAACCTAAAACCAATCCATCTTGCGTTCATTATTCGATATGGTGGCGACATATTTCGAATTTGCGAACGTGTCGGATCGTATGTGAGGTTGGACTAAATTTTTACGAGCGAGCGGAGCGAGCGAGCAACGATCACAATTTGCAGGGTATACATACACCTTACTATATGCATATATATCGTGTTAGTACCTAATTTTGTCAGCCACTTCGGACATCACATTGCACTTTAGTATGTGGAAATAGTACTATTTATGTGATACGATTCATAAACTGTAAACATTTGTCAGTAGGCAATAGGATAAAGACTTCCGGCTTCTCGGGCTGGTGCGAATGTTTCAATGTCCGTATGTGCCAAACCGTTGGATTGTGACACACCTGTACGCGTGTCTCGCTCGCTGCGCTCGCTCGAATACGATAGCCTAACCTAAAACCAATCCCTCTTGCGTTAGTCATTCGATATGAAGGCGACTTATTTCGAATTTGCGAACGTGTCGGATCGGATGTGAGGTTGGACTCAATTTTTACGAGCGAGCGGAGCGAGCCAGCAACGATCACAATTTGCAAGGTATACATATACCTTGCAATATGCATATATATCGTGTTAGTACCTAATTTTGTCAGCCATTTCGGACATCACATTGCACTGTACTATGTGGAAATAGTACTATTTATGTGAAACTATTCATAAACTGTAAACATTTGTCAGTAGGAAATAGGATAAAGACTTCCGGCTCCTCGGGCTGGTGCGAATGTTTCAATGTCCGTATGTGCCAAACCGTTGGATTGTGACACACCTTTACGCGTCTCTCGCTCGCTGCGCTCGCTCGAAAACTATAGCCTAACCTAAAACCAATCCCTCTTGCGTTAGTCATTCGATATGAAGGCGACTTATTTCGAATTTGCGAACGTGTCGGATCGTATGTGAGGTTGGACTAAATTTTTACGAGCGAGCGAGCAACGATCACAATTTGCAAGGTATACATATACCTTATATTGCCTTGCATACATTTCGTGTTATTACCTAATTTTGTCAGCCACTTCGGACATCACATTGCACTGTAGTATGTGGAAATAGTACTATTTATGTGGTACTATTCATAAACTGTAAACATTTGTCAGTAGGCAATAGGATAAAGACTTCCGGCTCCTCGGGCTAGTGCGAATGTTTCAATGTCCGTATGTGCCAAACCGTTGGATTGTGACACACCTTTACGCGTCTCTCGCTCGCTGCGCTCGCTCGAAAAATATAGCCTAACCTAAAACCAATCCCTCTTGCGTTAGTCATTCGATATGAAGGCGACTTATTTCGAATTTGCGAACGTGTCGGATCGTATGTGAGGTTGGACTAAATTTTTACGAGCGAGCGGAGCGAGCGAGCAACGATCACAATTTGCAAGGTATACATATACCTTATATTGCCTTGCATACATTTCGTGTTATTACCTAATTTTGTCAGCCATTTCGAACATCACATTGCACTGTACTATGTGGAAATAGTACTATTTATGTGAAACTATTCATAAACTGCAAAAATTTGTCAGTAGGCAATAGGATAAAGACTTCCGGCTCCTCGGGCTAGTGCGAATGTTTCAATGTCCGTATGTGCCAAACCGTTGGATTGTGACACACCTTTACGCGTCTCTCGCTCGCTGCGCTCGCTCGAAAACTATAGCCTAACCTAAAACCAATCCATCTTGCGTTCATTATTCGATATGGTGGCGACATATTTCGAATTTGCGAACGTGTCGGATCGGTTGTGAGGTTGGAGTAGATAATTACGAGCGAGCGGAGCGAGCGAGGAACGATCACAATTTGCAAGGTATACATATACCTTATATTGCCTTGCATACATTTCGCATTATTACCTAATTTTGTCAGCCATTTCGGACATCACATTGCACTGTACTATGTGGAAATAGTACTATTTATGTGATACTATTCATAAACTGTAAACATTTGTCAGTAGGCAATAGGATAAAGACTTCCGGCTCCTCGGGCTGGTGCGAATGTTTCAATGTCCGTATGTGACAAACCGTTGGATTGTGACACACCTTTACGCGTCTCTCGCTCGCTGCGCTCGCTCGAAAACTGTAGCCGAACCTAAAACCAATCCATCTTGCGTTCATTATTCGATATGGTGGCGACATATTTCGAATTTGCGAACGTGTCGGATCGGTTGTGAGGTTGGAGTAGATAATTACGAGCGAGCGGAGCGAGCGAGCAACGATCACAATTTGCAAGGTATACATATACCTTGCAATATGCATATATATCGTGTTAGTACCTAATTTTGTCAGCCACTTCGGACATCACATTGCACTGTAGTATGTGGAAATAGTACTATTTATGTGGTACTATTCATAAACTGTAAACATTTGTCAGTAGGCAATAGGATAAAGACTTCCGGCTCCTCGGGCTAGTGCGAATGTTTCAATGTCCGTATGTGCCAAACCGTTGGATTGTGACACACCTTTACGCGTCTCTCGCTCGCTGCGCTCGCTCGAAAACTATAGCCTAACCTAAAACCAATCCCTCTTGCGTTAGTCATTCGATATGAAGGCCACTTATTTCGAATTTGCGAACGTGTCGGATCGTATGTGAGGTTGGACTAAATTTTTACGAGCGAGCGGAGCGAGCGAGCAACGATCACAATTTGCAAGGTATACATATACCTTATATTGCCTTGCATACATTTCGTGTTATTTCCTAATTTTGTCAGCCATTTCGAACATCACATTGCACTGTACTATGTGGAAATAGTACTATTTATGTGAAACTATTCATAAACTGTAAACATTTGTCAGTAGGCAATAGGATAAAGACTTCCGGCTCCTCGGGCTAGTGCGAATGTTTCAATGTCCGTATGTGCCAAACCGTTGGATTGTGACACACCTTTACGCGTCTCTCGCTCGCTGCGCTCGCTCGAAAACTATAGCCTAACCTAAAACCAATCCATCTTGCGTTCATTATTCGATATGGTGGCGACATATTTCGAATTTGCGAACGTGTCGGATCGTATGTGAGGTTGGACTAAATTTTTACGAGCGAGCGGAGCGAGCGAGCAACGATCACAATTTGCAGGGTATACATACACCTTGCTATATGCATATATATCGTGTTAGTACCTAATTTTGTCAGCCACTTCGGACATCACATTGCACTGTAGTATGTGGAAATAGTACTATTTATGTGAAACTATTCATAAACTGTAAACATTTGTCAGTAGGAAATAGGATAAAGACTTCCGGCTCCTCGGGCTGGTGCGAATGTTTCAATGTCCGTATGTGCCAAACCGTTGGATTGTGACACACCTTTACGCGTCTCTCGCTCGCTGCGCTCGCTCGAAAACTATAGCCTAACCTAAAACCAATCCCTCTTGCGTTAGTCATTCGATATGAAGGCGACTTATTTCGAATTTGCGAACGTGTCGGATCGTATGTGAGGTTGGACTAAATTTTTACGAGCGAGCGAGCAACGATCACAATTTGCAAGGTATACATATACCTTATATTGCCTTGCATACATTTCGTGTTATTACCTAATTTTGTCAGCCACTTCGGACATCACATTGCACTGTAGTATGTGGAAATAGTACTATTTATGTGGTACTATTCATAAACTGTAAACATTTGTCAGTAGGCAATAGGATAAAGACTTCCGGCTCCTCGGGCTAGTGCGAATGTTTCAATGTCCGTATGTGCCAAATCGTTGGATTGTGACACACCTTTACGCGTCTCTCGCTCGCTGCGCTCGCTCGAAAAATATAGCCTAACCTAAAACCAATCCCTCTTGCGTTAGTCATTCGATATGAAGGCGACTTATTTCGAATTTGCGAACGTGTCGGATCGTATGTGAGGTTGGACTAAATTTTTACGAGCGAGCGGAGCGAGCGAGCAACGATCACAATTTGCAAGGTATACATATACCTTATATTGCCTTGCATACATTTCGTGTTATTACCTAATTTTGTCAGCCATTTCGAACATCACATTGCACTGTACTATGTGGAAATAGTACTATTTATGTGAAACTATTCATAAACTGTAAACATTTGTCAGTAGGCAATAGGATAAAGACTTCCGGCTCCTCGGGCTAGTGCGAATGTTTCAATGTCCGTATGTGCCAAACCGTTGGATTGTGACACACCTTTACGCGTCTCTCGCTCGCTGCGCTCGCTCGAAAACTATAGCCTAACCTAAAACCAATCCATCTTGCGTTCATTATTCGATATGGTGGCGACATATTTCGAATTTGCGAACGTGTCGGATCGGTTGTGAGGTTGGAGTAGATAATTACGAGCGAGCGGAGCGAGCGAGGAACGATCACAATTTGCAAGGTATACATATACCTTATATTGCCTTGCATACATTTCGCATTATTACCTAATTTTGTCAGCCATTTCGGACATCACATTGCACTGTACTATGTGGAAATAGTACTATTTATGTGATACTATTCATAAACTGTAAACATTTGTCAGTAGGCAATAGGATAAAGACCTCCGGCTCCTCGGGCTGGTGCGAATGTTTCAATGTCCGTATGTGACAAACCGTTGGATTGTGACACACCTTTACGCGTCTCTCGCTCGCTGCGCTCGCTCGAAAACTGTAGCCGAACCTAAAACCAATCCATCTTGCGTTCATTATTCGATATGGTGGCGACATATTTCGAATTTGCGAACGTGTCGGATCGGTTGTGAGGTTGGAGTAGATAATTACGAGCGAGCGGAGCGAGCGAGCGGAGCGAGCGAGCAACGATCACAATTTGCAAGGTATACATATACCTTGCAATATGCATATATATCGTGTTAGTACCTAATTTTGTCAGCCACTTCGGACATCACATTGCACTGTAGTATGTGGAAATAGTACTATTTATGTGGTACTATTCATAAACTGTAAACATTTGTCAGTAGGCAATAGGATAAAGACTTCCGGCTCCTCGGGCTAGTGCGAATGTTTCAATGTCCGTATGTGCCAAACCGTTGGATTGTGACACACCTTTACGCGTCTCTCGCTCGCTGCGCTCGCTCGAAAACTATAGCCTAACCTAAAACCAATCCCTCTTGCGTTAGTCATTCGATATGAAGGCCACTTATTTCGAATTTGCGAACGTGTCGGATCGTATGTGAGGTTGGACTAAATTTTTACGAGCGAGCGGAGCGAGCGAGCAACGATCACAATTTGCAAGGTATACATATACCTTATATTGCCTTGCATACATTTCGTGTTATTTCCTAATTTTGTCAGCAATTTCGAACATCACATTGCACTGTACTATGTGGAAATAGTACTATTTATGTGAAACTATTGATAAACTGTAAACATTTGTCAGTAGGCAATAGGATAAAGACTTCCGGCTCCTCGGGCTAGTGCGAATGTTTCAATGTCCGTATGTGCCAAACCGTTGGATTGTGACACACCTTTACGCGTCTCTCGCTCGCTGCGCTCGCTCGAAAACTATAGCCTAACCTAAAACCAATCCATCTTGCGTTCATTATTCGATATGGTGGCGACATATTTCGAATTTGCGAACGTGTCGGATCGTATGTGAGGTTGGACTAAATTTTTACGAGCGAGCGGAGCGAGCGAGCAACGATCACAATTTGCAGGGTATACATACACCTTGCTATATGCATATATATCGTGTTAGTACCTAATTTTGTCAGCCACTTCGGACATCACATTGCACTGTAGTATGTGGAGATAGTTCTATTTAGGTGAAACTATTCACAAACTGTAAACATTTGTCAGTAGGCAATATGATAAAGACTTCCGGCTCCTCGGGCTGGTGTGAATGTTTCAATGTCAGTATGTGCCAAACCGTTGGATTATGACACACCTTTACGCGTCTCTCGCTCGCTGCGCTCGCTCGAAAACTATAGCCTAACCTAAAACCAATCCCTCTTGCGTTAGTCATTCGATATGAAGGCAACTTATTTCGAATTTGCGAACGTGTCGGATCGTATGTGAGGTAGGAATAAATTTTTACGAGCGAGCGGAGCGAGTGAGCAACGATCACAATTTGCAAGGTATACATATACCTTATATTGCCTTGCATACATTTCGTGTTATTACCTAATTTGGTCAGCCATTTCGGACATCACATTGCACTGTACTATGTGGAAATAGTACTATTTATGTGAAACTATTCATAAACTGTAAACATTTGTCAGTAGGCCATTGGATAAAGAGTTCCGGCTCCTCGGGCTGGTGCGAATGTTTCAATGTCCGTATGTGCCAAACCGTTGGATTATGACACACCTTTACGCGTCTCTCGCTCGCTGCGCTCGCTCGAAAACTATAGCCTAACCTAAAACCAATCCCTCTTGCGTTAGTCATTCGATATGAAGGCAACTTATTTCGAATTTGCGAACGTGTCGGATCGTATGTGAGGTAGGAATAAATTTTTACGAGCGAGCGGAGCGAGTGAGCAACGATCACAATTTGCAAGGTATACATATACCTTATATTGCCTTGCATACATTTCGTGTTATTACCTAATTTGGTCAGCCATTTCGGACATCACATTGCACTGTACTATGTGGAAATAGTACTATTTATGTGAAACTATTCATAAACTGTAAACATTTGTCAGTAGGCCATTGGATAAAGAGTTCCGGCTCCTCGGGCTGGTGCGAATGTTTCAATGTCCGTATGTGCCAAACCGTTGGATTGTGACACACCTTTACGCGTCTCTCGCTCGCTGCGCTCGCTCGAAAACTATAGCCTAACCTAAAACCAATCCATCTTGCGTTCATTATTCGATATGGTGGCGACATATTTCGAATTTGCGAACGTGTCGGATCGTATGTGAGGTTGGACTAAATTTTTACGAGCGAGCGGAGCGAGCGAGCAACGATCACAATTTGCAGGGTATACATACACCTTGCTATATGCATATATATCGTGTTAGTACCTAATTTTGTCAGCCACTTCGGACATCACATTGCACTGTAGTATGTGGAGATAGTTCTATTTAGGTGAAACTATTCACAAACTGTAAACATTTGTCAGTAGGCAATATGATAAAGACTTCCGGCTCCTCGGGCTGGTGTGAATGTTTCAATGTCAGTATGTGCCAAACCGTTGGATTATGACACACCTTTACGCGTCTCTCGCTCGCTGCGCTCGCTCGAAAACTATAGCCTAACCTAAAACCAATCCCTCTTGCGTTAGTCATTCGATATGAAGGCAACTTATTTCGAATTTGCGAACGTGTCGGATCGTATGTGAGGTAGGAATAAATTTTTACGAGCGAGCGGAGCGAGTGAGCAACGATCACAATTTGCAAGGTATACATATACCTGTTATTACCTTGCATATATTTCGTGTTATTTCCTAATTTGGTCAGCCATTTCGGACATCACATTGCACTGTACTATGTGGAAATAGTACTATTTATGTGAAACTATTCATAAACTGTAAACATTTGTCAGTAGGCCATTGGATAAAGAGTTCCGGCTCCTCGGGCTGGTGCGAATGTTTCAATGTCAGTATGTGCCAAACCGTTGGATTGTGACACACCTTTACGCGTATCTCGCTCGCTGCGCTCGCTCGAAAACTATAGCCTAACCTAAAACCAATCCATCTTGCGTTCATTATTCGAGATGGTGGCGACATATTTCGAATTTGCGAACGTGTCGGATCGGTTGTGAGGTTGGACTAAATTTTTACGAGCGAGCGGAGCGAGCGAGCAACGATCACAATTTGCAAGCCATACATATACCTTATATTGCCTTGCATACATTTCGTGTTATTACCTAATTTTGTCAGCCATTTCGAACATCACATTGCACTGTACTATGTGGAAATAGTACTATTTATGTGAAACTATTCATAAACTGTAAACATTTGTCAGTAGGCAATAGGATAAAGACTTCCGGCTCCTCGGGCTAGTGCGAATGTTTCAATGTCCGTATGTGCCAAACCGTTGGATTGTGACACACCTTTACGCGTCTCTCGCTCGCTGCGCTCGCTCGAAAACTATAGCCTAACCTAAAACCAATCCATCTTGCGTTCATTATTCGCTATGGTGGCGACATATTTCGAATTTGCGAACGTGTCGGATCGTATGTGAGGTTGGACTAAATTTTTACGAGCGAGCGGAGCGAGCGAGCAACGATCACAATTTGCAGGGTATACATACACCTTGCTATATGCATATATATCGTGTTAGTACCTAATTTTGTCAGCCACTTCGGACATCACATTGCACTTTAGTATGTGGAAATAGTACTATTTATGTGATACGATTCATAAACTGTAAACATTTGTCAGTAGGCAATAGGATAAAGACTTCCGGCTTCTCGGGCTGGTGCGAATGTTTCAATGTCCGTATGTGCCAAACCGTTGGATTGTGACACACCTGTACGCGTGTCTCGCTCGCTGCGCTCGCTCGAATACGATAGCCTAACCTAAAACCAATCCCTCTTGCGTTAGTCATTCGATATGAAGGCGACTTATTTCGAATTTGCGAACGTGTCGGATCGGATGTGAGGTTGGACTCAATTTTTACGAGCGAGCGGAGCGAGCGAGCAACGATCACAATTTGCAAGGTATACATATACCTTGCAATATGCATATATATCGTGTTAGTACCTAATTTTGTCAGCCATTTCGGACATCACATTGCACTGTACTATGTGGAAATAGTACTATTTATGTGAAACTATTCATAAACTGTAAACATTTGTCAGTAGGAAATAGGATAAAGACTTCCGGCTCCTCGGGCTGGTGCGAATGTTTCAATGTCCGTATGTGCCAAACCGTTGGATTGTGACACACCTTTACGCGTCTCTCGCTCGCTGCGCTCGCTCGAAAACTGTAGCCTAACCTAAAACCAATCCCTCTTGCGTTAGTCATTCGATATGAAGGCGACTTATTTCGAATTTGCGAACGTGTCGGATCGTATGTGAGGTTGGACTAAATTTTTACGAGCGAGCGGAGCGAGCGAGCAACGATCACAATTTGCAAGGTATACATATACCTTATATTGCCTTGCATACATGTCGTGTTATTACCTAATTTTGTCAGCCATTTCGGACATCACATTGCACTGTACTATGTGGAAATAGTACTATTTATGTGAAACTATTCATAAACTGTAAACATTTGTCAGTAGGCAATAGGATAAAGACTTCCGGCTCCTCGGGCTAGTGCGAATGTTTCAATGTCCGTATGTGCCAAACCGTTGGATTGTGACACACCTTTACGCGTCTCTCGCTCGCTGCGCTCGCTCGAAAACTATAGCCTAACCTAAAACCAATCCATCTTGCGTTCATTATTCGATATGGTGGCGACATATTTCGAATTTGCGAACGTGTCGGATCGTATGTGAGGTTGGACTAAATTTTTACGAGCGAGCGGAGCGAGCGAGCAACGATCACAATTTGCAGGGTATACATACACCTTGCTATATGCATATATATCGTGTTAGTACCTAATTTTGTCAGCCACTTCGGACATCACATTGCACTGTAGTATGTGGAAATAGTACTATTTATGTGATACGATTCATAAACTGTAAACATTTGTCAGTAGGCAATAGGATAAAGACTTCCGGCTTCTCGGGCTGGTGCGAATGTTTCAATGTCCGTATGTGCCAAACCGTTGGATTGTGACACACCTGTACGCGTGTCTCGCTCGCTGCGCTCGCTCGAATACGATAGCCTAACCTAAAACCAATCCCTCTTGCGTTAGTCATTCGATATGAAGGCGACTTATTTCGAATTTTCGAACGTGTCGGATCGGATGTGAGGTTGGACTAAATTTTTACGAGCGAGCGGAGCGAGCGAGCAACGATCACAATTTGCAGGGTATACATACACCTTGCTATATGCATATATATCGTGTTAGTACCTAATTTTGTCAGCCACTTCGGACATCACATTGCACTGTAGTATGTGGAGATAGTTCTATTTAGGTGAAACTATTCACAAACTGTAAACATTTGTCAGTAGGCAATATGATAAAGACTTCCGGCTCCTCGGGCTGGTGTGAATGTTTCAATGTCAGTATGTGCCAAACCGTTGGATTATGACACACCTTTACGCGTCTCTCGCTCGCTGCGCTCGCTCGAAAACTATAGCCTAACCTAAAACCAATCCCTCTTGCGTTAGTCATTCGATATGAAGGCAACTTATTTCGAATTTGCGAACGTGTCGGATCGTATGTGAGGTAGGAATAAATTTTTACGAGCGAGCGGAGCGAGTGAGCAACGATCACAATTTGCAAGGTATACATATACCTTATATTGCCTTGCATACATTTCGTGTTATTACCTAATTTGGTCAGCCATTTCGGACATCACATTGCACTGTACTATGTGGAAATAGTACTATTTATGTGAAACTATTCATAAACTGTAAACATTTGTCAGTAGGCCATTGGATAAAGAGTTCCGGCTCCTCGGGCTGGTGCGAATGTTTCAATGTCAGTATGTGCCAAACCGTTGGATTGTGACACACCTTTACGCGTATCTCGCTCGCTGCGCTCGCTCGAAAACTATAGCCTAACCTAAAACCAATCCATCTTGCGTTCATTATTCGAGATGGTGGCGACATATTTCGAATTTGCGAACGTGTCGGATCGGTTGTGAGGTTGGACTAAATTTTTACGAGCGAGCGGAGCGAGCGAGCAATGATAACAATTTGCAAGCTATACATATACCTTATATTGCCTTGCATATATTTCGTGTTATTACCTAATTTTGTCAGCCATTTCGAACATCACATTGCACTGTACTATGTGGAAATAGTACTATCTATGTAAAACTATTGATAAACTGTAAACATTTGTCAGTAGGCAATAGGATAAAGACTTTCGGCTCCTCGGGCTGGTGCGAATGTTTCAATGTCCGTATGTGCCAAACCGTTGGATTGTGACACACCTTTACGCGTCTCTCGCTCGCTGCGCTCGCTCGAAAACTATAGCCTAACCTAAAACCAATCCATCTTGCGTTCATTATTCGATATGGTGGCGACATATTTCGAATTTGCGAACGTGTCGGATCGTATGTGAGGTTGGACTAAATTTTTACGAGCGAGCGGAGCGAGCGAGCAACGATCACAATTTGCAGGGTATACATACACCTTGCTATATGCATATATATCGTGTTAGTACCTAATTTTGTCAGCCACTTCGGACATCACATTGCACTTTAGTATGTGGAAATAGTACTATTTATGTGATACGATTCATGAACTGTAAACATTTGTCAGTAGGCAATAGGATAAAGACTTCCGGCTTCTCGGGCTGGTGCGAATGTTTCAATGTCCGTATGTGCCAAACCGTTGGATTGTGACACACCTGTACGCGTGTCTCGCTCGCTGCGCTCGCTCGAATACGATAGCCTAACCTAAAACCAATCCCTCTTGCGTTAGTCATTCGATATGAAGGCGACTTATTTCGAATTTGCGAACGTGTCGGATCGGATGTGAGGTTGGACTCAATTTTTACGAGCGAGCGGAGCGAGCGAGCAACGATCACAATTTGCAAGGTATATGTATACCTTGCAATATGCATATATATCGTGTTAGTACCTAATTTTGTCAGCCATTTCGGACATCACATTGCACTGTACTATGTGGAAATAGTACTATTTATGTGAAACTATTCATAAACTGTAAACATTTGTCAGTAGGAAATAGGATAAAGACTTCCGGCTCCTCGGGCTGGTGCGAATGTTTCAATGTCCGTATGTGCCAAACCGTTGGATTGTGACACACCTTTACGCGTCTCTCGCTCGCTGCGCTCGCTCGAAAACTGTAGCCTAACCTAAAACCAATCCCTCTTGCGTTAGTCATTCGATATGAAGGCGACTTATTTCGAATTTGCGAACGTGTCGGATCGTATGTGAGGTTGGACTAAATTTTTACGAGCGAGCGGAGCGAGCGAGCAACGATCACAATTTGCAAGGTATACATATACCTTATATTGCCTTGCATACATTTCGTGTTATTACCTAATTTTGTCAGCCATTTCGGACATCACATTGCACTGTACTATGTGGAAATAGTACTATTTATGTGAAACTATTCATAAACTGTAAACATTTGTCAGTAGGCAATAGGATAAAGACTTCCGGCTCCTCGGGCTAGTGCGAATGTTTCAATGTCCGTATGTGCCAAACCGTTGGATTGTGACACACCTTTACGCGTCTCTCGCTCGCTGCGCTCGCTCGAAAACTATAGCCTAACCTAAAACCAATCCATCTTGCGTTCATTATTCGATATGGTGGCGACATATTTCGAATTTGCGAACGTGTCGGATCGTATGTGAGGTTGGACTAAATTTTTACGAGCGAGCGGAGCGAGCGAGCAACGATCACAATTTGCAGGGTATACATACACCTTGCTATATGCATATATATCGTGTTAGTACCTAATTTTGTCAGCCACTTCGGACATCACATTGCACTGTAGTATGTGGAAATAGTACTATTTATGTGATACGATTCATAAACTGTAAACATTTGTCAGTAGGCAATAGGATAAAGACTTCCGGCTTCTCGGGCTGGTGCGAATGTTTCAATGTCCGTATGTGCCAAACCGTTGGATTGTGACACACCTGTACGCGTGTCTCGCTCGCTGCGCTCGCTCGAATACGATAGCCTAACCTAAAACCAATCCCTCTTGCGTTAGTCATTCGATATGAAGGCGACTTATTTCGAATTTTCGAACGTGTCGGATCGGATGTGAGGTTGGACTCAATTTTTACGAGCGAGCGGAGCGAGCGAGCAACGATCACAATTTGCAAGGTATACATATACCTTGCAATATGCATATATATCGTGTTAGTACCTAACTTTGTCAGCCATTTCGGACATCACATTGCACTGTACTATGTGGAAATAGTACTATTTATGTGAAACTATTCATAAACTGTAAACATTTGTCAGTAGGAAATAGGATAAAGACTTCCGGCTCCTCGGGCTGGTGCGAATGTTTCAATGTCCGTATGTGCCAAACCGTTGGATTGTGACACACCTTTACGCGTCTCTCGCTCGCTGCGCTCGCTCGAAAACTGTAGCCTAACCTAAAACCAATCCCTCTTGCGTTAGTCATTCGATATGAAGGCGACTTATTTCGAATTTGCGAACGTGTCGGATCGTATGTGAGGTAGGAATAAATTTTTACAAGCGAGCGGAGCGAGTGAGCAACGATCACAATTTGCAAGGTATACATATACCTTATATTGCCTTGCATACATTTCGTGTTATTACCTAATTTGGTCAGCCATTTCGGACATCACATTGCACTGTACTATGTGGAAATAGTACTATTTATGTGAAACTATTCATAAACTGTAAACATTTGTCAGTAGGCCATTGGATAAAGAGTTCCGGCTCCTCGGGCTGGTGCGAATGTTTCAATGTCAGTATGTGCCAAACCGTTGGATTGTGACACACCTTTACGCGTATCTCGCTCGCTGCGCTCGCTCGAAAACTATAGCCTAACCTAAAACCAATCCATCTTGCGTTCATTATTCGATATGGTGGCGACATATTTCGAATTTGCGAACGTGTCGGATCGGTTGTGAGGTTGGACTAAATTTTTACGAGCGAGCGGAGCGAGCGAGCAACGATCACAATTTGCAAGGTATACATATACCTTATATTGCCTTGTATATATTTCGTGTTATTACCTAATTTTGTCAGCCATTTCGAACATCACATTGCACTGTACTATGTGGAAATAGTACTATTTATGTGAAACTATTCATAAACTGTAAACATTTGTCAGTAGGCAATAGGATAAAGACTTCCGGCTCCTCGGGGTGGTGCGAATATTTCAATGTCCGTATGTGCCAAACCGTTGGATTGTGACACACCTTTACGCGTCTCTCGCTCGCTGCGCTCGCTCGAAAACTATAGCCTAACCTAAAACCAATCCATCTTGCGTTCATTATTCGATATGGTGGCGACATATTTCGAATTTGCGAACGTGTCGGATCGTATGTGAGGTTGGACTAAATTTTTACGAGCGAGCGGAGCGAGCGAGCAACGATCACAATTTGCAGGGTATACATACACCTTGCTATATGCATATATATCGTGTTAGTACCTAATTTTGTCAGCCACTTCGGACATCACATTGCACTTTAGTATGTGGAAATAGTACTATTTATGTGATACGATTCATAAACTGTAAACATTTGTCAGTAGGCAATAGGATAAAGACTTCCGGCTTCTCGGGCTGGTGCGAATGTTTCAATGTCCGTATGTGCCAAACCGTTGGATTGTGACACACCTGTACGCGTGTCTCGCTCGCTGCGCTCGCTCGAATACGATAGCCTAACCTAAAACCAATCCCTCTTGCGTTAGTCATTCGATATGAAGGCGACTTATTTCGAATTTGCGAACGTGTCGGATCGGATGTGAGGTTGGACTCAATTTTTACGAGCGAGCGGAGCGAGCGAGCAACGATCACAATTTGCAAGGTATACATATACCTTGCAATATGCATATATATCGTGTTAGTACCTAATTTTGTCAGCCATTTCGGACATCACATTGCACTGTACTATGTGGAAATAGTACTATTTATGTGAAACTATTCATAAACTGTAAACATTTGTCAGTAGGAAATAGGATAAAGACTTCCGGCTCCTCGGGCTGGTGCGAATGTTTCAATGTCCGTATGTGCCAAACCGTTGGATTGTGACACACCTTTACGCGTCTCTCGCTCGCTGCGCTCGCTCGAAAACTGTAGCCTAACCTAAAACCAATCCCTCTTGCGTTAGTCATTCGATATGAAGGCGACTTATTTCGAATTTGCGAACGTGTCGGATCGTATGTGAGGTTGGACTAAATTTTTACGAGCGAGCGGAGCGAGCGAGCAACGATCACAATTTGCAAGGTATACATATACCTTATATTGCCTTGCATACATTTCGTGTTATTACCTAATTTTGTCAGCCATTTCGGACATCACATTGCACTGTACTATGTGGAAATAGTACTATTTATGTGAAACTATTCATAAACTGTAAACATTTGTCAGTAGGCAATAGGATAAAGACTTCCGGCTCCTCGGGCTAGTGCGAATGTTTCAATGTCCGTATGTGCCAAACCGTTGGATTGTGACACACCTTTACGCGTCTCTCGCTCGCTGCGCTCGCTCGAAAACTATAGCCTAACCTAAAACCAATCCATCTTGCGTTCATTATTCGACATGGTGGCGACATATTTCGAATTTGCGAACGTGTCGGATCGGATGTGAGGTTGGACTAAATTTTTACGAGCGAGCGGAGCGAGCGAGCAACGATCACAATTTGCAGGGTATACATACACCTTGCTATATGCATATATATCGTGTTAGTACCTAATTTTGTCAGCCACTTCGGACATCACATTGCACTGTAGTATGTGGAAATAGTACTATTTATGTGATACGATTCATAAACTGTAAACATTTGTCAGTAGGCAATAGGATAAAGACTTCCGGCTTCTCGGGCTGGTGCGAATGTTTCAATGTCCGTATGTGCCAAACCGTTGGATTGTGACACACCTGTACGCGTGTCTCGCTCGCTGCGCTCGCTCGAATACGATAGCCTAACCTAAAACCAATCCCTCTTGCGTTAGTCATTCGATATGAAGGCGACTTATTTCGAATTTTCGAACGTGTCGGATCGGATGTGAGGTTGGACTCAATTTTTACGAGCGAGCGGAGCGAGCGAGCAACGATCACAATTTGCAAGGTATACATATACCTTGCAATATGCATATATATCGTGTTAGTACCTAACTTTGTCAGCCATTTCGGACATCACATTGCACTGTACTATGTGGAAATAGTACTATTTATGTGAAACTATTCATAAACTGTAAACATTTGTCAGTAGGAAATAGGATAAAGACTTCCGGCTCCTCGGGCTGGTGCGAATGTTTCAATGTCCGTATGTGCCAAACCGTTGGATTGTGACACACCTTTACGCGTCTCTCGCTCGCTGCGCTCGCTCGAAAACTGTAGCCTAACCTAAAACCAATCCCTCTTGCGTTAGTCATTCGATATGAAGGCGACTTATTTCGAATTTGCGAACGTGTCGGATCGTATGTGAGGTTGGACTAAATTTTTACGAGCGAGCGGAGCGAGCGAGCAACGATCACAATTTGCAAGGTATACATATACCTTATATTGCCTTGCATACATTTCGTGTTATTACCTAATTTTGTCAGCCATTTCGGACAACACATTGCACTGTACTATGTGGAAATAGTACTATTTATGTGAAAATATTCATAAACTGTAAACATTTGTCAGTAGGCAATATGATAAAGACTACCGGCTCCTCGGGCTGGTGCGAATGTTTCAATGTCAGTATGTGCCAAACCGTTCGATTGTGACACACCATTACGCGTCTCTCGCTCGCTGCGCTCGCTCGAAAACTGTAGCCTAACCTAAAACCAATCCATCTTGCGTTCATTATTCGGTATGGTGGCGACATATTTCCAATTTGCGAACGTGCCGGATCGGTTGTGAGGTTGGAGTAGATAATTACGAGCGAGCGGAGCGAGCGAGCAACGATCACAATTTGCAAGGTATACATATACCTTATATTGCCTTGCATACATTTCGTGTTATTACCTAATTTTCTCAGCCATTTCGGACATCACATTGCACTGTACTATGTGGAAATAGTACTATTTATGTGAAACTATTCATAAACTGTAAACATTTGTCAGTAGGCAATAGGATAAAGACTTCCGGCTCCTCGGGCTGGTGCGAATGTTTCAATGTCCGTATGTGCCAAAACGTTGGATTGTGACACACCTTTACGCGTCTCTCGCTCGCTGCGCTCGCTCGAAAACTATAGCCTAACCTAAAACCAATCCCTCTTGCGTTAGTCATTCGATATGAAGGAAACTTATTTCGAATTTGCGAACGTGTCGGATCGTATGTGAGGTTGGACTAAATTTTTACGAGCGAGCGGAGCGAGCGAGCAACGATCACAATTTGCAAGGTATACATATACCTTGCAATATGCATATATATCGTGTTAGTACCTAATTTTGTCAGCCACTTCGGACATCACATTGCACTTTAGTATGTGGAAATAGTACTATTTATGTGATACTATTCATAAACTGTAAACATTTGTCAGTAGGCAATAGGATAAAGACTTCCGGCTCCTCGGGCTGGTGCGAATGTTTCAATGTCCGTATGTGCCAAACCGTTGGATTGTGACACACCTTTACGCGTCTCTCGCTCGCTGCGCTCGCTCGAAAACTATAGCCTAACCTAAAACCAATCCCTCTTGCGTTAGTCATTCCATATGAAGGCAACTTATTTCGAATTTGCGAACGTGTCGGATCGTATGTGAGGTTGGACTAAATTTTTACGAGCGAGCGGAGCGAGCGAGCAACGATCACAATTTGCAAGTTATACATATACCTTGCAATATGCATATATATCGTGTTAGTACCTAATTTTGTCAGCCACTTCGGACATCACATTGCACTTTAGTATGTGGAAATAGTACTATTTATGTGATACGATTCATAAACTGTAAACATTTGTCAGTAGGCAATAGGATAAAGACTTCCGGCTCCTCGGGCTGGTGCGAATGTTTCAATGTCCGTATGTGACAAACCGTTGGATTGTGACACACCTTTACGCGTGTCTCGCTCGCTGCGCTCGCTCGAAAACGATAGCCTAACCTAAAACCAATCCCTCTTGCGTTAGTCATTCGATATGAAGGCGACTTATTTCGAATTTGCGAACGTGTCGGATCGGATGTGAGGTTGGACTAAATTTTTACGAGCGAGCGTAGCGAGCGAGCAACGATCACAAGCTGCAAGGTATACATATACCTTGCAATATGCATATATATCGTGTTAGTACCTAATTTTGTCAGCCACTTCGGACATCACATTGCACTGTAGTATGTGGAAATAGCACTATTTAGGTGAAACTATTCACAAACTGTAAACATTTGTCAGTAGGCAATATGATAAAGACTTCCGGCTCCTCGGGCTGGTGCGAATGTTTCAATGTCCGTATGTGCCAAACCGTTGGATTGTGACGCACCTTTACGCGTCTCTCGCTCGCTGCGCTCGCTCGAAAACTATAGCCTAACCTAAAACCAATCCCTCTTGCGTTAGTCATTCGATATGAAGGCAACTTATTTCGAATTTGCGAATGTGTCGGATCGTATGTGAGGTTGGACTACATTTTTACGAGCGAGCGGAGCGAGTGAGCAACGATCAGAATTTCCAAGCTATACATATACCTAATGTTGCCTTGCATATATTTCGTGTTATTACCCAATTTTGTCAGCCACTTCGGGCATCACATTGCACTGTAGTATGTGGAAATAGTACTATTTATGTGATACTATTCATAAACTGTGAACATTTGTCAGCAGGCAATAGGATAAAGACTTCCGGCTCCTCGGGCTGGTGCGAATGTTTCAATGTCCGTATGTGCCAAACCGTTCGATGGTGACACACCTTTACGCGTCTCTCGCTCGCTGCGCTCGCTCGAAAACTATAGCCTAACCTAAAACCAATCCATCTTGCGTTCATTATTCGATATGGTGGCGACATATTTCGAATTTGCGAACGTGTCGGATCGTATGTGAGGTTGGACTAAATTTTTACGAGCGAGCGTAGCGAGCGAGCAACGATCACAATTTGCAAGGTATACATATACCTTATATTGCCTTGCATACATTTCGTGTTCTTACCTAATTTTGTCAGCCATTTCGGACATCACATTGCACTGTACTATGTGGAAATAGTACTGTTTATGTGAAACTATTCATAAACTGTAAACATTTGTCAGTAGGCAATATGATAAAGACTTCCGGCTCCTCGGGCTGGTGCGAATGTTTCAATGTCAGTATGTGCCAAACCGTTCGATGGTGACACACCTTTACGCGTCTCTCGCTCGCTGCGCTCGCTCGAAAACTGTAGCCTAACCTACAACCAATCCATCTTGCGTTCATTATTCGATATGGTGGCGACATATTTCGAATTTGCGAACGTGTCGGATCGGTTGTGAGGTTGGAGTAGATAATTACGAGCGAGCGGAGCGAGCGAGCAACGATCACAATTTGCAAGGTATACATATACCTTATATTGCCTTGCATACATTTCGTGTTATTACCTAATTTTGTCAGCCATTTCGGACATCACATTGCACTGTACTATGTGGAAATAGTACTATTTATGTGAAACTATTCATAAACTGTAAACATTTGTCAGTAGGCAATAGGATAAAGACTTCCGGCTTCTCGGGCTGGTGCGAATGTTTCAATGTCCGTATGTGCCAAACCGTTGGATTGTGACACACCTGTACGCGTGTCTCGCTCGCTGCGCTCGCTCGAATACGATAGCCTAACCTAAAACCAATCCCTCTTGCGTTAGTCATTCGATATGAAGGCGACTTATTTCGAATTTGCGAACGTGTCGGATCGGATGTGAGGTTGGACTCAATTTTTACGAGCGAGCGGAGCGAGCGAGCAACGATCACAATTTGCAAGGTATACATATACCTTGCAATATGCATATATATCGTGTTAGTACCTAATTTTGTCAGCCATTTCGGACATCACATTGCACTGTACTATGTGGAAATAGTACTATTTATGTGAAACTATTCATAAACTGTAAACATTTGTCAGTAGGCAATAGGATAAATACTTCCGGCTCCTCGGGCTGGTGCGAATGTTTCAATGTCCGTATGTGCCAAACCGTTGGATTGTGACACACCTTTAGGCGTCTCTCGCTCGCTGCGCTCGCTCGAAAACTATAGCCTAACCTAAAACCAATCCCTCTTGCGTTAGTCATTCGATATGAAGGCGACTTATTTCGAATTTGCGAACGTGTCGGATCGTATGTGAGGTTGGACTAAATTTTTACGAGCAAGCGTAGCGAGCGAGCAACGATCACAATTTGCAAGGTATACATATACCTTATATTGCCTTGCATACATTTCGTGTTATTACCTAATTTTGTCAGCCATTTCGGACATCACATTGCACTGTACTATGTGGAAATAGCACTGTTTATGTGAAACTATTCATAAACTGTAAACATTTGTCAGTAGGCAATATGATAAAGACTTCCGGCTCCTCGGGCTGGTGCGAATGTTTCAATGTCAGTATGTGCCAAACCGTTCGATGGTGACACATCTTTACGCGTCTCTCGCTCGCTGCGCTCGCTCGAAAACTGTAGCCTAACCTAAAACCAATCCATCTTGCGTTCATTATTCGATATGGTGGCGACATATTTCGAATTTGCGAACGTGTCCGATCGGTTGTGAGGTTGGAGTAGATAATTACGAGCGAGCGGAGCGAGCGAGCAACGATCACAATTTGCAAGGTATACATATACCTTATATTGCCTTGCATACATTTCGTGTTATTACCTAATTTTGTCAGCCATTTCGGACATCACATTGCACTGTACTATGTGGAAATAGTACTATTTATGTGAAACTATTCATAAACTGTAAACATTTGTCAGTAGGCAATAGGATAAAGACTTCCGGCTTCTCGGGCTGGTGCGAATGTTTCAATGTCCGTATGTGCCAAACCGTTGGATTGTGACACACCTGTACGCGTGTCTCGCTCGCTGCGCTCGCTCGAATACGATAGCCTAACCTAAAACCAATCCCTCTTGCGTTAGTCATTCGATATGAAGGCGACTTATTTCGAATTTGCGAACGTGTCGGATCGGATGTGAGGTTGGACTCAATTTTTACGAGCGAGCGAGCAACGATCACAATTTGCAAGGTATACATATACCTTGCAATATGCATATATATCGTGTTAGTACCTAATTTTGTCAGCCATTTCGGACATCACATTGCACTGTACTATGTGGAAATAGTACTATTTATGTGAAACTATTCATAAACTGTAAACATTTGTCAGTAGGCAATAGGATAAATACTTCCGGCTCCTCGGGCTGGTGCGAATGTTTCAATGTCCGTATGTGCCAAACCGTTGGATTGTGATACACCTTTAGGCGTCTCTCGCTCGCTGCGCTCGCTCGAAAACTATAGCCTAACCTAAAACCAATCCCTCTTGCGTTAGTCATTCGATATGAAGGCGACTTATTTCGAATTTGCGAACGTGTCGGATCGGATGTGAGGTTGGACTAAATTCTTACGAGCGAGCGGAGCGAGCGAGCAACGATCACAAGTTGCAAGGTATACATATACCTTGCAATATGCATATATATCGTGTTAGTACCTAATTTTGTCAGCCACTTCGGACATCACATTGCACTGTAGTATGTGGAAATAGTACTATTTAGGTGAAACTATTCACAAACTGTAAACATTTGTCAGTAGGCAATATGATAAAGACTTCCGGCTCCTCGGGCTGGTGCGAATGTTTCAATGTCAGTATGTGCCAAACCGTTGGATTGTGACACACCTTTACGCGTCTCTCGCTCGCTGAGCTCGCTCGAAAACTATAGCCTAACCTAAAACCAATCCCTCTTGCGTTGGTCATTCGATATGAAGGCGACTTATTTCGAATTTGCGAATGTGTCGGATCGGATGTGAGGTTGGACTAAATTTTTACGAGCGAGCGGAGCGAGCGAGCAACGATCACAATTTGCAAGGTATACATATACCTTGCAATATGCATATATATCGTGTTAGTACCTAATTTTGTCAGCCATTTCGGACATCACATTGCACTGTACTATGTGGAAATAGTACTATTTATGTGAAACTATTCATAAACTGTAAACATTTGTCAGTAGGCAATAGGATAAGGACTTCCGGCTCCTCGGGCTGGTGCGAATGTTTCAATGTCCGTATGTGCCAAACCGTTGGATTGTGACGCACCTTTACGCGTCTCTCGCTCGCTGCGCTCGCTCGAAAACTATAGCCTAACCTAAAACCAATCCCTCTTGCGTTAGTCATTCGATATGAAGGCAACTTATTTCGAATTTGCGAACGTGTCGGATCGTATGTGAGGTTGGACTACATTTTTACGAGCGAGCGGAGCGAGTGAGCAACGATCAGAATTTCCAAGCTATACATATACCTAATGTTGCCTTGCATATATTTCGTGTTATTACCCAATTTTGTCAGCCACTTCGGACATCACATTGCACTGTAGTATGTGGAAATAGTACTATTTATGTGATACTATTCATAAACTGTGAACATTTGTCAGCAGGCAATAGGATAAAGACTTCCGGCTCCTCGGGCTGGTGCGAATGTTTCAATGTCCGTATGTGCCAAACCGTTCGATGGTGACACACCTTTACGCGTCTCTCGCTCGCTGCGCTCGCTCGAAAACTATAGCCTAACCTAAAACCAATCCATCATGCGTTCATTATTCGATATGGTGGCGACATATTTCGAATTTTCGAACGTGTCGGATCGTATGTGAGGTTGGACTAAATTTTTACGAGCGAGCGGAGCGAGCGAGCAACGATCACAATTTGCAAGGTATACATATACCTTGCAATATGCATATATATCGTGTTAGTACCTAATTTTGTCAGCCACTTCGGACATCACATTGCACTTTAGTATGTGGAAATAGTACTATTTATGTGATACTATTCATAAACTGTAAACATTTGTCAGTAGGCAATAGGATAAAGACTTCCGGCTCCTCGGGCTGGTGCGAATGTTTCAATGTCCGTATGTGCCAAACCGTTGGATTGTGACACACCTTTACGCGTCTCTCGCTCGCTGCGCTCGCTCGAAAACTATAGCCTAACCTAAAACCAATCCCTCTTGCGTTAGTCATTCCATATGAAGGCAACTTATTTCGAATTTGCGAACGTGTCGGATCGTATGTGAGGTTGGACTAAATTTTTACGAGCGAGCGGAGCGAGCGAGCAACGATCACAATTTGCAAGGTATACATATACCTTGCAATATGCATATATATCGTGTTAGTACCTAATTTTGTCAGCCACTTCGGACATCACATTGCACTTTAGTATGTGGAAATAGTACTATTTATGTGATACGATTCATAAACTGTAAACATTTGTCAGTAGGCAATAGGATAAAGACTTCCGGCTCCTCGGGCTGGTGCGAATGTTTCAATGTCCGTATGTGACAAACCGTTGGATTGTGACACACCTTTACGCGTGTCTCGCTCGCTGCGCTCGCTCGAAAACGATAGCCTAACCTAAAACCAATCCCTCTTGCGTTAGTCATTCGATATGAAGGCGACTTATTTCGAATTTGCGAACGTGTCGGATCGGATGTGAGGTTGGACTAAATTTTTACGAGCGAGCGTAGCGAGCGAGCAACGATCACAAGCTGCAAGGTATACATATACCTTGCAATATGCATATATATCGTGTTAGTACCTAATTTTGTCAGCCACTTCGGACATCACATTGCACTGTAGTATGTGGAAATAGTACTATTTAGGTGAAACTATTCACAAACTGTAAACATTTGTCAGTAGGCAATATGATAAAGACTTCCGGCTCCTCGGGCTGGTGCGAATGTTTCAATGTCCGTATGTGCCAAACCGTTGGATTGTGACGCACCTTTACGCGTCTCTCGCTCGCTGCGCTCGCTCGAAAACTATAGCCTAACCTAAAACCAATCCCTCTTGCGTTAGTCATTCGATATGAAGGCAACTTATTTCGAATTTGCGAACGTGTCGGATCGTATGTGAGGTTGGACTACATTTTTACGAGCGAGCGGAGCGAGTGAGCAACGATCAGAATTTCCAAGCTATACATATACCTAATGTTGCCTTGCATATATTTCGTGTTATTACCCAATTTTGTCAGCCACTTCGGGCATCACATTGCACTGTAGTATGTGGAAATAGTACTATTTATGTGATACTATTCATAAACTGTGAACATTTGTCAGCAGGCAATAGGATAAAGACTTCCGGCTCCTCGGGCTGGTGCGAATGTTTCAATGTCCGTATGTGCCAAACCGTTCGATGGTGACACACCTTTACGCGTCTCTCGCTCGCTGCGCTCGCTCGAAAACTATAGCCTAACCTAAAACCAATCCATCTTGCGTTCATTATTCGATATGGTGGCGACATATTTCGAATTTGCGAACGTGTCGGATCGTATGTGAGGTTGGACTAAATTTTTACGAGCGAGCGTAGCGAGCGAGCAACGATCACAATTTGCAAGGTATACATATACCTTATATTGCCTTGCATACATTTCGTGTTATTACCTAATTTTGTCAGCCATTTCGGACATCACATTGCACTGTACTATGTGGAAATAGTACTGCTTATGTGAAACTATTCATAAACTGTAAACATTTGTCAGTAGGCAATATGATAAAGACTTCCGGCTCCTCGGGCTGGTGCGAATGTTTCAATGTCAGTATGTGCCAAACCGTTCGATGGTGACACACCTTTACGCGTCTCTCGCTCGCTCCGCTCGCTCGTAAAAATCTAGTCCAACCTCACAACCAATCCATCTTGCGTTCATTATTCGATATGGTGGCGACATATTTCAAATTTGCGAACGTGTCGGATCGGTTGTGAGGTTGGACTAGATAATTACGAGCGAGCGGAGCGAGCGAGCAACGATCACAATTTGCAAGGTATACATATACCTTATATTGCCTTGCATACATTTCGTGTTATTACCTAATTTTGTCAGCCATTTCGGACATCACATTGCACTGTACTATGTGGAAATAGTACTATTTATGTGAAACTATTCATAAACTGTAAACATTTGTCAGTAGGCAATAGGATAAAGACTTCCGGCTTCTCGGGCTGGTGCGAATGTTTCAATGTCCGTATGTGCCAAACCGTTGGATTGTGACACACCTGTACGCGTGTCTCGCTCGCTGCGCTCGCTCGAATACGATAGCCTAACCTAAAACCAATCCCTCTTGCGTTAGTCATTCGATATGAAGGCGACTTATTTCGAATTTGCGAACGTGTCGGATCGGATGTGAGGTTGGACTCAATTTTTTACGAGCGAGCGGAGCGAGCGAGCAACGATCACAATTTGCAAGGTATACATATACCTTGCAATATGCATATATATCGTGTTAGTACCTAATTTTGTCAGCCATTTCGGACATCACATTGCACTGTACTATGTGGAAATAGTACTATTTATGTGAAACTATTCATAAACTGTAAACATTTGTCAGTAGGCAATAGGATAAATACTTCCGGCTCCTCGGGCTGGTGCGAATGTTTCAATGTCCGTATGTGCCAAACCGTTGGATTGTGACACACCTTTAGGCGTCTCTCGCTCGCTGCGCTCGCTCGAAAACTATAGCCTAACCTAAAACCAATCCCTCTTGCGTTAGTCATTCGATATGAAGGCGACTTATTTCGAATTTGCGAACGTGTCGGATCGTATGTGAGGTTGGACTAAATTTTTACGAGCGAGCGTAGCGAGCGAGCAACGATCACAATTTGCAAGGTATACATATACCTTATATTGCCTTGCATACATTTCGTGTTATTACCTAATTTTGTCAGCCATTTCGGACATCACATTGCACTGTACTATGTGGAAATAGCACTGTTTATGTGAAACTATTCATAAACTGTAAACATTTGTCAGTAGGCAATATGATAAAGACTTCCGGCTCCTCGGGCTGGTGCGAATGTTTCAATGTCAGTATGTGCCAAACCGTTCGATGGTGACACATCTTTACGCGTCTCTCGCTCGCTGCGCTCGCTCGAAAACTGTAGCCTAACCTAAAACCAATCCATCTTGCGTTCATTATTCGATATGGTGGCGACATATTTCGAATTTGCGAACGTGTCCGATCGGTTGTGAGGTTGGAGTAGATAATTACGAGCGAGCGGAGCGAGCGAGCAACGATCACAATTTGCAAGGTATACATATTCCTTATATTGCCTTGCATACATTTCGTGTTATTACCTAATTTTGTCAGCCATTTCGGACATCACATTGCACTGTACTATGTGGAAATAGTACTATTTATGTGAAACTATTCATAAACTGTAAACATTTGTCAGTAGGCAATAGGATAAAGACTTCCGGCTTCTCGGGCTGGTGCGAATGTTTCAATGTCCGTATGTGCCAAACCGTTGGATTGTGACACACCTGTACGCGTGTCTCGCTCGCTGCGCTCGCTCGAATACGATAGCCTAACCTAAAACCAATCCCTCTTGCGTTAGTCATTCGATATGAAGGCGACTTATTTCGAATTTGCGAACGTGTCGGATCGGATGTGAGGTTGGACTCAATTTTTACGAGCGAGCGAGCAACGATCACAATTTGCAAGGTATACATATACCTTGCAATATGCATATATATCGTGTTAGTACCTAATTTTGTCAGCCATTTCGGACATCACATTGCACTGTACTATGTGGAAATAGTACTATTTATGTGAAACTATTCATAAACTGTAAACATTTGTCAGTAGGCAATAGGATAAATACTTCCGGCTCCTCGGGCTGGTGCGAATGTTTCAATGTCCGTATGTGCCAAACCGTTGGATTGTGACACACCTTTAGGCGTCTCTCGCTCGCTGCGCTCGCTCGAAAACTATAGCCTAACCTAAAACCAATCCCTCTTGCGTTAGTCATTCGATATGAAGGCGACTTATTTCGAATTTGCGAACGTGTCGGATCGGATGTGAGGTTGGACTAAATTCTTACGAGCGAGCGGAGCGAGCGAGCAACGATCACAAGTTGCAAGGTATACATATACCTTGCAATATGCATATATATCGTGTTAGTACCTAATTTTGTCAGCCACTTCGGACATCACATTGCACTGTAGTATGTGGAAATAGTACTATTTAGGTGAAACTACTCACAAACTGTAAACATTTGTCAGTAGGCAATATGATAAAGACTTCCGGCTCCTCGGGCTGGTGCGAATGTTTCAATGTCAGTATGTGCCAAACCGTTGGATTGTGACACACCTTTACGCGTCTCTCGCTCGCTGAGCTCGCTCGAAAACTATAGCCTAACCTAAAACCAATCCCTCTTGCGTTGGTCATTCGATATGAAGGCGACTTATTTCGAATTTGCGAATGTGTCGGATCGGATGTGAGGTTGGACTAAATTTTTACGAGCGAGCGGAGCGAGCGAGCAACGATCACAATTTGCAAGGTATACATATACCTTGCAATATGCATATATATCGTGTTAGTACCTAATTTTGTCAGCCATTTCGGACATCACATTGCACTGTACTATGTGGAAATAGTACTATTTATGTGAAACTATTCATAAACTGTAAACATTTGTCAGTAGGCAATAGGATAAAGACTTCCGGCTCCTCGGGCTGGTGCGAATGTTTCAATGTCCGTATGTGCCAAACCGTTGGATTGTGACGCACCTTTACGCGTCTCTCGCTCGCTGCGCTCGCTCGAAAACTATAGCCTAACCTAAAACCAATCCCTCTTGCGTTAGTCATTCGATATGAAGGCAACTTATTTCGAATTTGCGAACGTGTCGGATCGTATGTGAGGTTGGACTACATTTTTACGAGCGAGCGGAGCGAGTGAGCAACGATCAGAATTTCCAAGCTATACATATACCTAATGTTGCCTTGCATATATTTCGTGTTATTACCCAATTTTGTCAGCCACTTCGGGCATCACATTGCACTGTAGTATGTGGAAATAGTACTATTTATGTGATACTATTCATAAACTGTGAACATTTGTCAGCAGGCAATAGGATAAAGACTTCCGGCTCCTCGGGCTGGTGCGAATGTTTCAATGTCCGTATGTGCCAAACCGTTCGATGGTGACACACCTTTACGCGTCTCTCGCTCGCTGCGCTCGCTCGAAAACTATAGCCTAACCTAAAACCAATCCATCTTGCGTTCATTATTCGATATGGTGGCGACATATTTCGAATTTGCGAACGTGTCGGATCGTATGTGAGGTTGGACTAAATTTTTACGAGCGAGCGTAGCGAGCGAGCAACGATCACAATTTGCAAGGTATACATATACCTTATATTGCCTTGCATACATTTCGTGTTATTACCTAATTTTGTCAGCCATTTCGGACATCACATTGCACTGTACTATGTGGAAATAGTACTGTTTATGTGAAACTATTCATAAACTGTAAACATTTGTCAGTAGGCAATATGATAAAGACTTCCGGCTCCTCGGGCTGGTGCGAATGTTTCAATGTCAGTATGTGCCAAACCGTTCGATGGTGACACACCTTTACGCGTCTCTCGCTCGCTCCGCTCGCTCGTAAAAATCTAGTCCAACCTACAACCAATCCATCTTGCGTTCATTATTCGATATGGTGGCGACATATTTCGAATTTGCGAACGTGTCGGATCGGTTGTGAGGTTGGAGTAGATAATTACGAGCGAGCGGAGCGAGCGAGCAACGATCACAATTTGCAAGGTATACATATACCTTATATTGCCTTGCATACATTTCGTGTTATTACCTAATTTTGTCAGCCATTTCGGACATCACATTGCACTGTACTATGTGGAAATAGTACTATTTATGTGAAACTATTCATAAACTGTAAACATTTGTCAGTAGGCAATAGGATAAAGACTTCCGGCTTCTCGGGCTGGTGCGAATGTTTCAATGTCCGTATGTGCCAAACCGTTGGATTGTGACACACCTGTACGCGTGTCTCGCTCGCTGCGCTCGCTCGAATACGATAGCCTAACCTAAAACCAATCCCTCTTGCGTTAGTCATTCGATATGAAGGCGACTTATTTCGAATTTGCGAACGTGTCGGATCGGATGTGAGGTTGGACTCAATTTTTACGAGCGAGCGGAGCGAGCGAGCAACGATCACAATTTGCAAGGTATACATATACCTTGCAATATGCATATATATCGTGTTAGTACCTAATTTTGTCAGCCATTTCGGACATCACATTGCACTGTACTATGTGGAAATAGTACTATTTATGTGAAACTATTCATAAACTGTAAACATTTGTCAGTAGGCAATAGGATAAATACTTCCGGCTCCTCGGGCTGGTGCGAATGTTTCAATGTCCGTATGTGCCAAACCGTTGGATTGTGACACACCTTTAGGCGTCTCTCGCTCGCTGCGCTCGCTCGAAAACTATAGCCTAACCTAAAACCAATCCCTCTTGCGTTAGTCATTCGATATGAAGGCGACTTATTTCGAATTTGCGAACGTGTCGGATCGTATGTGAGGTTGGACTAAATTTTTACGAGCGAGCGTAGCGAGCGAGCAACGATCACAATTTGCAAGGTATACATATACCTTATATTGCCTTGCATACATTTCGTGTTATTACCTAATTTTGTCAGCCATTTCGGACATCACATTGCACTGTACTATGTGGAAATAGCACTGTTTATGTGAAACTATTCATAAACTGTAAACATTTGTCAGTAGGCAATATGATAAAGACTTCCGGCTCCTCGGGCTGGTGCGAATGTTTCAATGTCAGTATGTGCCAAACCGTTCGATGGTGACACATCTTTACGCGTCTCTCGCTCGCTGCGCTCGCTCGAAAACTGTAGCCTAACCTAAAACCAATCCATCTTGCGTTCATTATTCGATATGGTGGCGACATATTTCGAATTTGCGAACGTGTCCGATCGGTTGTGAGGTTGGAGTAGATAATTACGAGCGAGCGGAGCGAGCGAGCAACGATCACAATTTGCAAGGTATACATATTCCTTATATTGCCTTGCATACATTTCGTGTTATTACCTAATTTTGTCAGCCATTTCGGACATCACATTGCACTGTACTATGTGGAAATAGTACTATTTATGTGAAACTATTCATAAACTGTAAACATTTGTCAGTAGGCAATAGGATAAAGACTTCCGGCTTCTCGGGCTGGTGCGAATGTTTCAATGTCCGTATGTGCCAAACCGTTGGATTGTGACACACCTGTACGCGTGTCTCGCTCGCTGCGCTCGCTCGAATACGATAGCCTAACCTAAAACCAATCCCTCTTGCGTTAGTCATTCGATATGAAGGCGACTTATTTCGAATTTGCGAACGTGTCGGATCGGATGTGAGGTTGGACTCAATTTTTACGAGCGAGCGAGCAACGATCACAATTTGCAAGGTATACATATACCTTGCAATATGCATATATATCGTGTTAGTACCTAATTTTGTCAGCCATTTCGGACATCACATTGCACTGTACTATGTGGAAATAGTACTATTTATGTGAAACTATTCATAAACTGTAAACATTTGTCAGTAGGCAATAGGATAAATACTTCCGGCTCCTCGGGCTGGTGCGAATGTTTCAATGTCCGTATGTGCCAAACCGTTGGATTGTGACACACCTTTAGGCGTCTCTCGCTCGCTGCGCTCGCTCGAAAACTATAGCCTAACCTAAAACCAATCCCTCTTGCGTTAGTCATTCGATATGAAGGCGACTTATTTCGAATTTGCGAATGTGTCGGATCGGATGTGAGGTTGGACTAAATTTTTACGAGCGAGCGGAGCGAGCGAGCAACGATCACAATTTGCAAGGTATACATATACCTTGCAATATGCATATATATCGTGTTAGTACCTAATTTTGTCAGCCATTTCGGACATCACATTGCACTGTACTATGTGGAAATAGTACTATTTATGTGAAACTATTCATAAACTGTAAACATTTGTCAGTAGGCAATAGGATAAAGACTTCCGGCTCCTCGGGCTGGTGCGAATGTTTCAATGTCCGTATGTGCCAAACCGTTGGATTGTGACGCACCTTTACGCGTCTCTCGCTCGCTGCGCTCGCTCGAAAACTATAGCCTAACCTAAAACCAATCCCTCTTGCGTTAGTCATTCGATATGAAGGCAACTTATTTCGAATTTGCGAACGTGTCGGATCGTATGTGAGGTTGGACTACATTTTTACGAGCGAGCGGAGCGAGTGAGCAACGATCAGAATTTCCAAGCTATACATATACCTAATGTTGCCTTGCATATATTTCGTGTTATTACCCAATTTTGTCAGCCACTTCGGACATCACATTGCACTGTAGTATGTGGAAATAGTACTATTTATGTGATACTATTCATAAACTGTGAACATTTGTCAGCAGGCAATAGGATAAAGACTTCCGGCTCCTCGGGCTGGTGCGAATGTTTCAATGTCCGTATGTGCCAAACCGTTCGATGGTGACACACCTTTACGCGTCTCTCGCTCGCTGCGCTCGCTCGAAAACTATAGCCTAACCTAAAACCAATCCATCATGCGTTCATTATTCGATATGGTGGCGACATATTTCGAATTTGCGAACGTGTCGGATCGTATGTGAGGTTGGACTAAATTTTTACGAGCGAGCGGAGCGAGCGAGCAACGATCACAATTTGCAAGGTATACATATACCTTATATTGCCTTGCATACATTTCGTGTTATTACCTAATTTTGTCAGCCATTTCGGACATCACATTGCACTGTACTATGTGGAAATAGTACTGTTTATGTGAAACTATTCATAAACTGTAAACATTTGTCAGTAGGCAATATGATAAAGACTTCCGGCTCCTCGGGCTGGTGCGAATGTTTCAATGTCAGTATGTGCCAAACCGTTCGATTGTGACACACCTTTACGCGTCTCTCGCTCGCTGCGCTCGCTCGAAAACTGTAGCCTAACCTAAAACCAATCCATCTTGCGTTCATTATTCGATATGGTGGCGACATATTTCGAATTTGCGAACGTGTCGGATCGGTTGTGAGGTTGGAGTAGATAATTACGAGCGAGCGGAGCGAGCGAGCAACGATCACAATTTGCAAGGTATACATATACCTTGCAATATGCATATATATCGTGTTAGTACCTAATTTTGTCAGCCACTTCGGACATCACATTGCACTGTAGTATGTGGAAATAGTACTATTTATGTGGTACTATTCATAAACTGTAAACATTTGTCAGTAGGCAATAGGATAAAGACTTCCGGCTCCTCGGGCTAGTGCGAATGTTTCAATGTCCGTATGTGCCAAACCGTTGGATTGTGACACACCTTTACGAGTCTGTCGCTCGCTGCGCTCGTCGAAAATTATAGCCTAACCTAAAACCAATCCCTCTTGCGTTAGTCATTCGATATGAAGGCGACTTATTTCGAATTTGCGAACGTGTCGGATCGTATGTGAGGTTGGACTAAATTTTTACGAGCGAGCGGAGCGAGCGAGCAACGATCACAATTTGCAAGGTATACATATACCTTATATTGCCTTGCATACATTTCGTGTTATTACCTAATTTTGTCAGCCATTTCGAACATCACATTGCACTGTACTATGTGGAAATAGTACTATTTAGGTGAAACTATTCACAAACTGTAAACATTTGTCAGTAGGCAATATGATAAAGACTTCCGGCTCCTCGGGCTGGTGCGAATGTTTCAATGTCAGTATGTGCCAAACCGTTGGATTGTGACACACCTTTACGCGTCTCTCGCTCGCTGAGCTCGCTCGAAAACTATAGCCTAACCTAAAACCAATCCCTCTTGCGTTAGTCATTCGATATGAAGGCGACTTATTTCGAATTTGCGAACGTGTCGGATCGGATGTGAGGTTGGACTAAATTTTTACAAGCGAGCGGAGCGAGCGAGCAACGATCACAATTTGCAAGGTATACATTTACCTTGCAATATGCATATATATCGTGTTAGTACCTAATTTTGTCAGCCATTTCGGACATCACATTGCACTGTACTATGTGGAAATAGTACTATTTATGTGAAACTATTCATAAACTGTAAACATTTGTCAGTAGGCAATAGGATAAAGACTTCCGGCTTCTCGGGCTGGTGCGAATGTTTCAATGTCCGTATGTGCCAAACCGTAGGATTGTGACACACCTGTACGCGTGTCTCGCTCGCTGCGCTCGCTCGAATACGATAGCCTAACCTAAAACCAATCCCTCTTGCGTTAGTCATTCGATATGAAGGCGACTTATTTCGAATTTGCGAACGTGTCGGATCGGATGTGAGGTTGGACTAAATTTTTACGAGCGAGCGGAGCGAGCGAGCAACGATCACAATTTGCAAGGTATACATATACCTTGCAATATGCATATATATCGTGTTAGTACCTGATTTTGTCAGCCATTTCGGACATCACATTGCACTGTACTATGTGGAAATAGTACTATTTATGTGAAACTATTCATAAACTGTAAACATTTGTCAGTAGGCAATAGGATAAAGACTTCCGGCTCCTCGGGCTGGTGCGAATGTTTCAATGTCCGTATGTGCCAAACCGTTGGATTGTGACACACCTTTAGGCGTCTCTCGCTCGCTGCGCTCGCTCGAAAACTATAGCCTAACCTAAAACCAATCCCTCTTGCGTTAGTCATTCGATATGAAGGCGACTTATTTCGAATTTGCGAACGTGTCGGATCGGATGTGAGGTTGGACTAAATTCTTACGAGCGAGCGGAGCGAGCGAGCAACGATCACAAGTTGCAAGGTATACATATACCTTGCAATATGCATATATATCGTGTTAGTACCTAATTTTGTCAGCCACTTCGGACATCACATTGCACTGTAGTATGTGGAAATAGTACTATTTAGGTGAAACTATTCACAAACTGTAAACATTTGTCAGTAGGCAATATGATAAAGACTTCCGGCTCCTCGGGCTGGTGCGAATGTTTCAATGTCAGTATGTGCCAAACCGTTGGATTGTGACACACCTTTACGCGTCTCTCGCTCGCTGAGCTCGCTCGAAAACTATAGCCTAACCTAAAACCAATCCCTCTTGCGTTAGTCATTCGATATGAAGGCGACTTATTTCGAATTTGCGAACGTGTCGGATCGGATGTGAGGTTGGACTAAATTTTTACGAGCGAGCGGAGCGAGCGAGCAACGATCACAATTCGCAAGGTATACATATACCTTGCAATATGCATATATATCGTGTTAGTACCTAATTTTGTCAGCCATTTCGGACATCACATTGCACTGTACTATGTGGAAATAGTACTATTTATGTGAAACTATTCATAAACTGTAAACATTTGTCAGTACGCAACAGGATAAAGACTTCCGGCTCCTCGGGCTGGTGCGAATGTTTCAATGTCCGTATGTGCCAAACCGTTGGATTGTGACACACCTTTACGCGTGTCTCGCTCGCTGCGCTCGCTCGAAAACGATAGCCTAACCTAAAACCAATCCCTCTTGCGTTAGTCATTCGATATGAAGGCGACTTATTTCGAATTTGCGAACGTGTCGGATCGGATGTGAGGTTGGACTAAATTTTTACGAGCGAGCGGAGCGAGCGAGCAACGATCACAAGTTGCAAGCTATACATATACCTAATGTCGCCTTGCATACATTTCGTGTTATTACCTAATTTTGTCAGCCATTTCGGACATCACATTGCACTGTACTATGTGGAAATAGTACTATTTATGTGAAACTATTCATAAACTGTAAACATTTGTCAGTAGGCAATATGATAAAGACTACCGGCTCCTCGGGCTGGTGCGAATGTTTCAATGTCAGTATGTGCCAAACCGTTCGATTGTGACACACCTTTACGCGTCTCTCGCTCGCTGCGCTCGCTCGAAAACTGTAGCCTAACCTAAAACCAATCCATCTTGCGTTCATTATTCGATATGGTGGCGACATATTTCGAATTTGCGAACGTGTCGGATCGGTTGTGAGGTTGGAGTAGATAATTACGAGCGAGTGGAGCGAGCGAGCAACGATCACAATTTGCAAGGTATACATATACCTTATATTGCCTTGCATACATTTCGTGTTATTACCTAATTTTGTCAGCCATTTCGGACATCACATTGCACTGTACTATGTGGAAATAGTACTATTTATGTGAAACTATTCATAAACTGTAAACATTTGTCAGTAGGCAATAGGATAAAGACTTCCGGCTTCTCGGGCTGGTGCGAATGTTTCAATGTCCGTATGTGCCAAACCGTTGGATTGTGACACACCTGTACGCGTGTCTCGCTCGCTGCGCTCGCTCGAATACGATAGCCTAACCTAAAACCAATCCCTCTTGCGTTAGTCATTCGATATGAAGGCGACTTATTTCGAATTTGCGAACGTGTCGGATCGGATGTGAGGTTGGACTAAATTTTTACGAGCGAGCGGAGCGAGCGAGCAACGATCACAATTTGCAAGGTATACATATACCTTGCAATATGCATATATATCGTGTTAGTACCTAATTTTGTCAGCCATTTCGGACATCACATTGCACTGTACTATGTGGAAATAGTACTATTTATGTGAAACTATTCATAAACTGTAAACATTTGTCAGTAGGCAATAGGATAAAGACTTCCGGCTCCTCGGGCTGGTGCGAATGTTTCAATGTCCGTATGTGCCAAACCGTTGGATTGTGACACACCTTTAGGCGTCTCTCGCTCGCTGCGCTCGCTCGAAAACTATAGCCTAACCTAAAACCAATCCCTCTTGCGTTAGTCACTCGATATGAAGGCGACTTATTTCGAATTTGCGAACGTGTCGGATCGGATGTGAGGTTGGACTAAATTTTTACGTGCGAGCGGAGCGAGCGAGCAACGATCACAAGTTGCAAGGTATACATATACCTTGCAATATGCATATATATCGTGTTAGTACCTAATTTTGTCAGCCACTTCGGACATCACATTGCACTGTAGTATGTGGAAATAGTACTATTTATGTGGTACTATTCATAAACTGTAAACATTTGTCAGTAGGCAATAGGATAAAGACTTCCGGCTCCTCGGGCTAGTGCGAATGTTTCAATGTCCGTATGTGCCAAACCGTTGGATTGTGACACACCTTTACGCGTCTGTCGCTCGCTGCGCTCGCTCGAAAATTATAGCCTAACCTAAAACCAATCCCTCTTGCGTTAGTCATTCTCTATGAAGGCGACTTATTTCGAATTTGCGAACGTGTCGGATCGTATGTGAGGTTGGACTAAATTTTTACGAGCGAGCGGAGCGAGTGAGCAACGATCACAATTTCCAAGCTATACATATACCTAATTTTGCCTTGCATATATTTCGTGTTATTACCTAATTTTGTCAGCCACTTCGGACATCACATTGCAGTGTAATATGTGGAAATAGTACTATTTATGTGATACTATTCATAAACTGTGAACATTTGTCAGCAGGCAATAGGATAAAGACTGCCGGCTCCTCGGGCTGGTGCGAATGTTTCAATGTCCGTATGTGCCAAACCGTTGGATTGTGACACACCTTTACGCGACTCTCGCTCGCTGCGCTCGCTCGAAAACTATAGCCTAACCTAAAACGAATCCCTCTTGCGTCAGTCATTCGATATGAAGGCGACTTATTTCGAATTTGCGAACGTGTCGGATCGTATGTGAGATTGGACTAAATTTTTACGAGCGAGCGGAGCGAGCGAGCAACGATCACAATTTGCAAGGTATACATATACCTTATATTGCCTTGCATACATTTCGTGTTATTACCTAATTTTGTCAGCCATTTCGGACATCACACTGCACTCTACTATGTGGAAATAGTACTATTTATGTGAAACTATTCATAAACTGTAAACATTTGTCAGTAGGCAATATGATAAAGACTACCGGCTCCTCGGGCTGGTGCGAATGTTTCAATGTCAGTATGTGCCAAACCGTTCGATTGTGACACACCTTTACGCGTCTCTCGCTCGCTGCTCTCGCTCGAAAACTGTAGCCTAACCTAAAACCAATCCATCTTGCGTTCATTATTCGATATGGTGGCGACATATTTCCAATTTGCGAACGTGCCGGATCGGTTGTGAGGTTGGAGTAGATAATTACGAGCGAGCGGAGCGAATGAGCAACGATCACAATTTGCAAGGTATACATATACCTTATATTGCCTTGCATACATTTCGTGTTATTACCTAATTTTGTCAGCCATTTCGGACATCACATTGCACTGTACTATGTGGAAATAGTACTATTTATGTGAAACTATTCATAAACTGTAAACATTTGTCAGTAGGCAATAGGATAAAGACTTCCGGCTCCTCGGGCTGGTGCGAATGTTTCAATGTCCGTATGTGCCAAAACGTTGGATTGTGACACACCTTTACGCGTCTCTCGCTCGCTGCGCTCGCTCGAAAACTATAGCCTAACCTAAAACCAATCCCTCTTGCGTTAGTCATTCGATATGAAGGCAACTTATTTCGAATTTGCGAACGTGTCGGATCGTATGTGAGGTTGGACTACATTTTTACGAGCGAGCGGAGCGAGTGAGCAACGATCAGAATTTCCAAGCTATACATATACCTAATGTTGCCTTGCATATATTTCGTGTTATTACCCAATTTTGTCAGCCACTTCGGACATCACATTGCACTGTAGTATGTGGAAATAGTACTATTTATGTGATACTATTCATAAACTGTGAACATTTGTCAGCAGGCAATAGGATAAAGACTTCCGGCTCCTCGGGCTGGTGCGAATGTTTCAATGTCCGTATGTGCCAAACCGTTCGATGGTGACACACCTTTACGCGTCTCTCGCTCGCTGCGCTCGCTCGAAAACTATAGCCTAACCTAAAACCAATCCATCTTGCGTTCATTATTCGATATGGTGGCGACATATTTCGAATTTGCGAACGTGTCGGATCGTTTGTGAGGTTGGACTAAATTTTTACGATTGAGCGGAGCGAGCGAGCAACGATCACAATTTGCAAGGTATACATATACCTTATATTGCCTTGCATACATTTCGTGTTAGTACCTAATTTTGTCAGCCATTTCGGACATCACTTTGCACTGTACTATGTGGAAATAGTACTGTTTATGTGAAACTATTCATAAACTGTAAACATTTGTCAGTAGGCAATATGATAAAGACTTCCGGCTCCTCGGGCTGGTGCGAATGTTTCAATGTCAGTATGTGCCAAACCGTTCGATTGTGACACACCTTTACGCGTCTCTCGCTCGCTGCGCTCGCTCGAAAACTGTAGCCTAACCTAAAACCAATCCATCTTGCGTTCATTATTCGATATGGTGGAGACATATTTCGAATTTGCGAACGTGTCGGATCGGTTGTGAGGTTGGAGTAGATTATTACGAGCGAGCGGAGCGAGCGAGCAACGATCACAATTTGCAAGGTATACATATACCTTGCAATATGCATATATATCGTGTTAGTACCTAATTTTGTCAGCCACTTCGGACATCACATTGCACTGTAGTATGTGGAAATAGTACTATTTATGTGGTACTATTCATAAACTGTAAACATTTGTCAGTAGGCAATAGGATAAAGACTTCCGGCTCCTCGGGCTAGTGCGAATGTTTCAATGTCCGTATGTGCCAAACCGTTGGATTGTGACACACCTTTACGCGTCTCTCGCTCGCTGCGCTCGCTCGAAAACTATAGCCTAACCTAAAACCAATCCCTCTTGCGTTAGTCATTCGATATGAAGGCGACTTATTTCGAATTTGCGAACGTGTCGGATCGTATGTGAGGTTGGACTAAATTTTTACGAGCGAGCGAGCAACGATCACAATTTGCAAGGTATACATATACCTTATATTGCCTTGCATACATTTCGTGTTATTACCTAATTTTGTCAGCCATTTCGGACATCACATTGCACTGTACTATGTGGAAACAGTACTATTTATGTGAAACTATTCATAAACTGTAAACATTAGTCAGTAGGCCGTAGGATAAAGACTTCCGGCTCCTCGGGCTGGTGCGAATGTTTCAATGTCCGTATGTGACAAACCGTTGGATTGTGACACACCTTTACGCGTGTCTCGCTCGCTGCGCTCGCTCTAAAACGATAGCCTAACCTAAAACCAATCCCTCTTGCGTTAGTCATTCGATATGAAGGCGACTTATTTCGAATTTGCGAACGTGTCGGATCGTATGCGAGGTTGGACTAAATTTTTACGAGCGAGCGGAGCGAGCGAGCAACGATCACAATTTGCAAGGTATACATATACCTTGCAATATGCATATATATCGTGTTAGTACCAAATTTTGTCAGCCACTTCGGACATCACATTGCACTTTAGTATGTGGAAATAGTACTATTTATGTGATACTATTCATAAACTGTAAACATTTGTCAGTAGGCAATAGGATAAAGACTTCCGGCTCCTCGCGCTGGTGCGAATGTTTCAATGTCCGTATGTGCCAAACCGTTGGATTGTGACACACCTTTACACGTCTCTCGCTCGCTGCGCTCGCTCGAAAACTATAGCCTAACCTAAAACCAATCCCTCTTGCGTTAGTCATTCGATATGAAGGCAACATATTTCGAATTTGCGAACGTGTCGGATCGTATGTGAGGTTGGACTAAATTTTTACGAGCGAGCGGAGCGAGTGAGCAACGATCACAATTTCCAAGCTATACATATACCTAATGTTGCCTTGCATATATTTCGTGTTATTACCCAATTTTGTCAGCCACTTCGGACATCACATTGCACTGTAGTATGTGGAAATAGTACTATTTATGTGATACTATTCATAAACTGTGAACATTTGTCAGCAGGCAATAGGATAAAGACTGCCGGCTCCTCGGGCTGGTGCGAATGTTTCAATGTCCGTATGTGCCAAACCGTTGGATTGTGACACACCTTTACGCGACTCTCGCTCGCTGCGCTCGCTCGAAAACTATAGCCTAACCTAAAACGAATCCCTCTTGCGTCAGTCATTCGATATGAAGGCGACTTATTTCGAATTTGCGAACGTGTCGGATCGTATGTGAGATTGGACTAAATTTTTACGAGCGAGCGGAGCGAGCGAGCAACGATCACAATTTGCAAGGTATACATATACCTTATATTGCCTTGCATACATTTCGTGTTATTACCTAATTTTGTCAGCCATTTCGGACATCACACTGCACTGTACTATGTGGAAATAGTACTATTTATGTGAAACTATTCATAAACTGTAAACATTTGTCAGTAGGCCATTGGATAAAGAGTTCCGGCTCCTCGGGCTGCTGCGAATGTTTCAATGTCAGTATGTGCCAAACCGTTCGATGGTGACACACCTTTACGCGTCTCTCGCTCGCTGCGCTCGCTCGAAAACTATAGCCTAACCTAAAACCAATCCATCTTGCGTTCATTATTCGATATGATGGCGACATATTTCGAATTTGCGAACGTGTCGGATCGGTTGTGAGGTTGGAGTAGATAATTACGAGCGAGCGGAGCGAGCGAGGAACGATCACAATTTGCAAGGTATACATATACCTTATATTGCCTTGCATACATTTCGCGTTATTACCTAATTTTGTCAGCCATTTCGGACATCACATTGCACTGTACTATGTGGAAATAGTACCATTTATGTGATACCATTCATAAACTGTAAACATTTGTCAGTAGGCAATAGGATAAAGACCTCCGGCTCCTCGGGCTGGTGCGAATGTTTCAATGTCCGTATGTGACAAACCGTTGGATTGTGACACACCTTTACGCGTCTCTCGCTCGCTGCGCTCGCTCGAAAACTGTAGCCGAACCTAAAACCAATCCATCTTGCGTTAGTCATTCGATACGAAGGCGACTTATTTCGAATTTGCGAACGTGTCGGATCGTATGTGAGGTTGGACTAAATTTTTACGAGCGAGCGGAGCGAGCGAGCAACGATCACAATTTGCAAGGTATACATATACCTTATATTGCCTTGCATACATTTCGTGTTATTACCTAATTTTGTCAGCCATTTCGGACATCACATTGCACTGTACTATGTGGAAATAGTACTATTTATGTGAAACTATTCATAAACTGTAAACATTTGTCTGGAGGCAATATGATAAAGACTACCGGCTCCTCGGGCTGGTGCGAATGTTTCAATGTCAGTATGTGCCAAACCATTCGATTGTGACACACCTTTACGCGTCTCTCGCTCGCTGCGCTCGCTCGAAAACTGTAGCCTAACCTAAAACCAATCCATCTTGCGTTCATTATTCGATATGGTGGCGACATATTTCCAATTTGCGAACGTGCCGGATCGGTTGTGAGGTTGGAGTAGATAATTACGAGCGAGCGGAGCGAATGAGCAACGATCACAATTTGCAAGGTATACATATACCTTATATTGCCTTGCATACATTTCGTGTTATTACCTAATTTTGTCAGCCATTTCGGACATCACATTGCACTGTACTATGTGGAAATAGTACTATTTATGTGAAACTATTCATAAACTGTAAACATTTGTCAGTAGGCAATAGGATAAAGACTTCCGGCTCCTCGGGCTGGTGCGAATGTTTCAATGTCCGTATGTGCCAAAACGTTGGATTGTGACACACCTTTACGCGTCTCTCGCTCGCTGCGCTCGCTCGACAACTATAGCCTAACCTAAAACCAATCCCTCTTGCGTTAGTCATTCGATATGAAGGCAACTTATTTCGAATTTGCGAACGTGTCGGATCGGTTGTGAGGTTGGAGTAGATAATTACGAGCGAGCGGAGCGAGCGAGCAACTATCACAATTTGCAAGGTATACATATACCTTGCAATATGCATATATATCGTGTTAGTACCTAATTTTGTCAGCCACTTCGGACATCACATTGCACTGTAGTATGTGGAAATAGTACTATTTATGTGGTACTATTCATAAACTGTAAACATTTGTCAGTAGGCAATAGGATAAAGTCTTCCGGCTCCTCGGGCTAGTGCGAATGTTTCAATGTCCGTATGTGCCAAACCGTTGGATTGTGACACACCTTTACGCGTCTCTCGCTCGCTGCGCTCGCTCGAAAACTATAGCCTAACCTAAAACCAATCCCTCTTGCGTTAGTCATTCGATATGAAGGCGACTTATTTCGAATTTGCGAACGTGTCGGATCGTATGTGAGGTTGGACTAAGTTTTTACGAGCGAGCGAGCAACGATCACAATTTGCAAGGTATACATATACCTTATATTGCCTTGCATACATTTCGTGTTATTACCTAATTTTGTCAGCCATTTCGGACATCACATTGCACTGTACTATGTGGAAATAGTACTATTTATGTGAAACTATTCATAAACTGTAAACATTAGTCAGTAGGCCATAGGATAAAGACTTCCTGCTCCTCGGGCTGGTGCGAATGTTTCAATGTCCGTATGTGACAAACCGTTGGATTGTGACACACCTTTACGCGTGACTCGCTCGCTGCGCTCGCTCTAAAACGATAGCCTAACCTAAAACCAATCCCTCTTGCGTTAGTCATTCGATATGAAGGCGACTTATTTCGCATTTGCGAACGTGTCGGATCGTATGCGAGGTTGGACTAAATTTTTACGAGCGAGCGGAGCGAGCGAGCAACGATCACAATTTGCAAGGTATACATATACCTTGCAATATGCATATATATCGTGTTAGTACCTAATTTTGTCAGCCACTTCGGACATCACATTGCAGTGTAGTATGTGGAAATAGTACTATTTATGTGATACTATTCATAAACTGTGAACATTTGTCAGCAGGCAATAGGATAAAGACTGCCGGCTCCTCGGGCAGGTGCGAATGTTTCAATGTCCGTATGTGCCAAACCGTTGGATTGTGACACACCTTTACGCGACTCTCGCTCGCTGCGCTCGCTCGAAAACTATAGCCTAACCTAAAACGAATCCCTCTTGCGTCAGTCATTCGATATGAAGGCGACTTATTTCGAATTTGCGAACGTGTCGGATCGTATGTGAGATTGGACTAAATTTTTACGAGCGAGCGGAGCGAGCGAGCAACGATCACAATTTGCAAGGTATACATATACCTTATATTGCCTTGCATACATTTCGTGTTATTACCTAATTTTGTCAGCCATTTCGGACATCACACTGCACTGTACTATGTGGAAATAGTACTATTTATGTGAAACTATTCATAAACTGTAAACATGTGTCAGTAGGCCATTGGATAAAGAGTTCCGGCTCCTCGGGCTGGTGCGAATGTTTCAATGTCAGTATGTGCCAAAACGTTCGATGGTGACACACCTTTACGCGTCTCTCGCTCGCTGCGCTCGCTCGAAAACTATAGCCTAACCTAAAACCAATCCATCTTGCGTTCATTATTCGATATGATGGCGACATATTTCGAATTTGCGAACGTGTCGGATCGGTTGTGAGGTTGGAGTAGATAATTACGAGCGAGCGGAGCGAGCGAGGAACGATCACAATTTGCAAGGTATACATATACCTTATATTGCCTTGCATACATTTCGCGTTATTACCTAATTTTGTCAGCCATTTCGGACATCACATTGCACTGTACTATGTGGAAATAGTACCATTTATGTGATACCATTCATAAACTGTAAACATTTGTCAGTAGGCAATAGGATAAAGACCTCCGGCTCCTCGGGCTGGTGCGAATGTTTCAATGTCCGTATGTGACAAACCGTTGGATTGTGACACACCTTTACGCGTCTCTCGCTCGCTGCGCTCGCTCGAAAACTGTAGCCGAACCTAAAACCAATCCATCTTGCGTTAGTCATTCGATACGAAGGCGACTTATTTCGAATTTGCGAACGTGTCGGATCGTATGTGAGGTTGGACTAAATTTTTACGAGCGAGCGGAGCGAGCGAGCAACGATCACAATTTGCAAGGTATACATATACCTTATATTGCCTTGCATACATTTCGTGTTATTACCTAATTTTGTCAGCCATTTCGGACATCACATTGCACTGTACTATGTGGAAATAGTACTATTTATGTGAAACTATTCATAAACTGTAAACATTTGTCTGGAGGCAATATGATAAAGACTACCGGCTCCTCGGGCTGGTGCGAATGTTTCAATGTCAGTATGTGCCAAACCATTCGATTGTGACACACCTTTACGCGTCTCTCGCTCGCTGCGCTCGCTCGAAAACTGTAGCCTAACCTAAAACCAATCCATCTTGCGTTCATTATTCGATATGGTGGCGACATATTTCCAATTTGCGAACGTGCCGGATCGGTTGTGAGGTTGGAGTAGATAATTACGAGCGAGCGGAGCGAATGAGCAACGATCACAATTTGCAAGGTATACATATACCTTATATTGCCTTGCATACATTTCGTGTTATTACCTAATTTTGTCAGCCATTTCGGACATCACATTGCACTGTACTATGTGGAAATAGTACTATTTATGTGAAACTATTCATAAACTGTAAACATTTGTCAGTAGGCAATAGGATAAAGACTTCCGGCTCCTCGGGCTGGTGCGAATGTTTCAATGTCCGTATGTGCCAAAACGTTGGATTGTGACACACCTTTACGCGTCTCTCGCTCGCTGCGCTCGCTCGACAACTATAGCCTAACCTAAAACCAATCCCTCTTGCGTTAGTCATTCGATATGAAGGCAACTTATTTCGAATTTGCGAACGTGTCGGATCGGTTGTGAGGTTGGAGTAGATAATTACGAGCGAGCGGAGCGAGCGAGCAACTATCACAATTTGCAAGGTATACATATACCTTGCAATATGCATATATATCGTGTTAGTACCTAATTTTGTCAGCCACTTCGGACATCACATTGCACTGTAGTATGTGGAAATAGTACTATTTATGTGGTACTATTCATAAACTGTAAACATTTGTCAGTAGGCAATAGGATAAAGTCTTCCGGCTCCTCGGGCTAGTGCGAATGTTTCAATGTCCGTATGTGCCAAACCGTTGGATTGTGACACACCTTTACGCGTCTCTCGCTCGCTGCGCTCGCTCGAAAACTATAGCCTAACCTAAAACCAATCCCTCTTGCGTTAGTCATTCGATATGAAGGCGACTGATTTCGAATTTGCGAACGTGTCGGATCGTATGTGAGGTTGGACTAAGTTTTTACGAGCGAGCGAGCAACGATCACAATTTGCAAGGTATACATATACCTTATATTGCCTTGCATACATTTCGTGTTATTACCTAATTTTGTCAGCCATTTCGGACATCACATTGCACTGTACTATGTGGAAATAGTACTATTTATGTGAAACTATTCATAAACTGTAAACATTAGTCAGTAGGCCATAGGATAAAGACTTCCTGCTCCTCGGGCTGGTGCGAATGTTTCAATGTCCGTATGTGACAAACCGTTGGATTGTGACACACCTTTACGCGTGACTCGCTCGCTGCGCTCGCTCTAAAACGATAGCCTAACCTAAAACCAATCCCTCTTGCGTTAGTCATTCGATATGAAGGCGACTTATTTCGCATTTGCGAACGTGTCGGATCGTATGCGAGGTTGGACTAAATTTTTACGAGCGAGCGGAGCGAGCGAGCAACGATCACAATTTGCAAGGTATACATATACCTTGCAATATGCATATATATCGTGTTAGTACCTAATTTTGTCAGCCACTTCGGACATCACATTGCAGTGTAGTATGTGGAAATAGTACTATTTATGTGATACTATTCATAAACTGTGAACATTTGTCAGCAGGCAATAGGATAAAGACTGCCGGCTCCTCGGGCAGGTGCGAATGTTTCAATGTCCGTATGTGCCAAACCGTTGGATTGTGACACACCTTTACGCGACTCTCGCTCGCTGCGCTCGCTCGAAAACTATAGCCTAACCTAAAACGAATCCCTCTTGCGTCAGTCATTCGATATGAAGGCGACTTATTTCGAATTTGCGAACGTGTCGGATCGTATGTGAGATTGGACTAAATTTTTACGAGCGAGCGGAGCGAGCGAGCAACGATCACAATTTGCAAGGTATACATATACCTTATATTGCCTTGCATACATTTCGTGTTATTACCTAATTTTGTCAGCCATTTCGGACATCACACTGCACTGTACTATGTGGAAATAGTACTATTTATGTGAAACTATTCATAAACTGTAAACATGTGTCAGTAGGCCATTGGATAAAGAGTTCCGGCTCCTCGGGCTGGTGCGAATGTTTCAATGTCAGTATGTGCCAAAACGTTCGATGGTGACACACCTTTACGCGTCTCTCGCTCACTGCGCTCGCTCGAAAACTATAGCCTAACCTAAAACCAATCCATCTTGCGTTCATTATTCGATATGGTGGCGACATATTTCGAATTTGCGAACGTGTCGTATCGGTTGTGAGGTTGGAGTAGATAATTACGAGCGAGCGGAGCGAGCGAGGAACGATCACAATTTGCAAGGTATACATATACCTTATATTGCCTTGCATACATTTCGCGTTATTACCTAATTTTGTCAGCCATTTCGGACATCACATTGCACTGTACTATGTGGAAATAGTACTATTTATGTGATACTATTCATAAACTGTAAACATTTGTCAGTAGGCAATAGGATAAAGACCTCCGGCTCCTCGGGCTGGTGCAAATGTTTCAATGTCCGTATGTGACAAACCGTTGGATTGTGACACACCTTTACGCGTCTCTCGCTCGCTGCGCTCGCTCGAAAACTGTAGCCGAACCTAAAACCAATCCATCTTGCGTTCATTATTCGATATGGTGGCGACATATTTCGAATTTGCGAACGTGTCGGATCGGTTGTGAGGTTGGAGTAGATAATTACGAGCGAGCGGAGCGAGCGAGCAACGATCACAATTTGCAAGGTATACATATACCTTGCAATATGCATATATATCGTGTTAGTACCTAATTTTGTCAGCCACTTCGGACATCACATTGCACTGTAGTATGTGGAAATAGTACTATTTATGTGGTACTATTCATAAACTGTAAACATTTGTCAGTAGGCAATAGGATAAAGACTTCCGGCTCCTCGGGCTGGTGCGAATGTTTCAATGTCAGTATGTGCCAAACCATTCGATTGTGACACACCTTTACGCGTCTCTCGCTCGCTGCGCTCGCTCGAAGACTATAGCCTAACCTAAAACCAATCCCTCTTGCGTTAGTCATTCGATATGAAGGCAACTTATTTCGAATTTGCGAACGTGTCGGATCGTATGTGAGGTTGGACTAAATTTTTACGAGCGAGCGGAGCGAGCGAGCAACGATCACAATTTGCAAGGTATACATATACCTTGCAATATACAAATATATCGTGTTAGTACCTAATTTTGTCAGCCACTTCGGACATCACATTGCACTGTAGTATGCGGAAATAGTACTATTTAGGTGAAACTATTCACAAACTGTAAACATTTGTCAGTAGGCAATAGGATAAAGACTTCCGGCTCCTCGGGCTGGTGCGAATGTTTCAATGTCAGTATGTGCCAAACCATTCGATTGTGACACACCTTTACGCGTCTCTCGCTCGCTGCGCTCGCTCGAAGACTGTAGCCTAACCTGAAACCAATCCCTCTTGCGTTAGTCATTCGATATGAAGGCGACTTATTTCGAATTTGCGAACGTGTCGGATCGTATGTGAGGTTGGACTAAATTTTTACGAGCGAGCGGAGCGAGCGAGCAACGATCACAATTTGCAAGGTATACATATACCTTGCAATATACAAATATATCGTGTTAGTACCTAATTTTGTCAGCCACTTCGGACATCACATTGCACTGTAGTATGTGGAAATAGTACTATTTAGGTGAAACTATTCACAAACTGTAAACATTTGTCAGTAGGCAATAGGATAAAGACTTCCGGCTCCTCGGGCTGGTGCGAATGTTTCAATGTCAGTATGTGCCAAACCGTTCGATTGTGACACACCTTTACGCGTCTCTCGCTCGCTGCGCTCGCTCGAAGACTGTAGCCTAACCTAAAACTAATCCCTCTTGCGTTAGTCATTCGATATGAAGGCGACTTATTTCGAATTTGCGAACGTGTCGGATCGTATGCGAGATTGGACTAAATTTTTACGAGCGAGCGGAGCGAGCGAGCAACGATCACAATTTGCAAGGTATACATATACCTTATATTGCCTTGCATACATTTCGTGTTATTACCTAATTTTGTCAGCCATTTCGGACATCACATTGCACTGTACTATGTGGAAATAGTACTATTTATGTGAAACTATTCATATACTGTAAACATTTGTCAGTAGGCAATATGATAAAGACTTCCGGCTCCTCGGGCTGGTGCGAATGTTTCAATGTCAGTATGTGCCAAACCGTTCGATTGTGACACACCTTTACGCGTCTCTCGCTCGCTGCGCTCGCTCGAAAACTGTAGCCTAACCTAAAACCAATCCATCTTGCGTTCATTATTCGATATGGTGGCGACATATTTCGAATTTGCGAACGTGTCGGATCGGTTGTGAGGTTGGAGTAGATAATTACGAGCGAGCGGAGCGAGCGAGCAACGATCACAATTTACAAGGTATACGTATACCTTATATTGCCTTGCATACATTTCGTGTTATTACCTAATTTTGTCAGCCATTTCAGACATCACATTGCACTGTACTATGTGGAAATAGTACTATTTATGTGAAACTATTCATAAACTGTAAACATTTGTCAGTAGGCAATAGGATAAAGACTTCCGGCTCCTCGGGCTGGTGCGAATGTTTCAATGTCCGTATGTGCCAAACCGTTGGATTGTGACACACCTTTACGCGTCTCTCGCTCGCTGCGCTCGCTCGAAAACTATAGCCTAACCTAAAACCAATCCCTCTTGCGTTAGTCATTCGATATGAAGGCAACTTATTTCGAATTTGCGAACGTGTCGGATCGTATGTGAGGTTGGACTAAATTTTTACGAGCGAGCGGAGCGAGCGAGCAACGATCACAATATAAGGTATATGTATACCTTGCAATATACAAATATATCGTGTTAGTACCTAATTTTGTCAGCCACTTCGGACATCACATTGCACTGTAGTATGTGGAAATAGTACTATTTAGGTGAAACTATTCACAAACTGTAAACATTTGTCAGTAGGCAATAGGATAAAGACTTCCGGCTCCTCGGGCTGGTGCGAATGTTTCAATGTCAGTATGTGCCAAACCGTTCGATTGTGACACACCTTTACGCGTCTCTCGCTCGCTGCGCTCGCTCGAAGACTGTAGCCTAACCTAAAACTAATCCCTCTTGCGTTAGTCATTCGATATGAAGGCGACTTATTTCGAATTTGCGAACGTGTCGGATCGTATGCGAGATTGGACTAAATTTTTACGAGCGAGCGGAGCGAGCGAGCAACGATCACAATTTGCAAGGTATACATATACCTTATATTGCCTTGCATACATTTCGTGTTATTACCTAACTTTGTCAGCCATTTCGGACATCACATTGCACTGTACTATGTGGAAATAGTACTATTTATGTGATACTATTCATAAACTGTAAACATTTGTCAGTAGGCAATAGGATAAAGACTTCCGGCTCCTCGGGCTGGTGCGAATGTTTCAATGTCAGTATGTGCCAAACCGTTCGATTGTGACAGACCTTTACGCGTCTCTCGCTCGCTGCGCTCGCTCGAAAACTATAGCCTAACCTAAAACCAATCCATCTTGCGTTCATTATTCGATATGGTGGCGACATATTTCGAATTTGCGAACGTGTCGGATCGTATGTGAGGTTGGACTAAATTTTTACGAGCGAGCGGAGCGAGCGAGCAACGATCACAATTTGCAGGGTATACATACACCTTGCTATATGCATATATATCGTGTTAGTACCTAATTTTGTCTGCCACTTCGGACATCACATTGCACTGTAGTATGTGGAGATAGTACTATTTAGGTGAAACTATTCACAAACTGTAAACATTTGTCAGTAGGCAATATGATAAAGAATTCCGGCTCCTCGGGCTGGTGTGAATGTTTCAATGTCAGTATGTGCCAAACCGTTGGATTATGACACACCTTTACGCGTCTCTCGGTCGCTGCGCTCGCTCGAAAACTATAGCCTAACCTAAAACCAATCCCTCTTGCGTTAGTCATTCGATATGATGGCGACTTATTTCGAATTTGCGAACGTGTCGGATCGTATGTGAGGTTGGACTAAATTTTTACGAGCGAGCGGAGCGAGCGAGCAACGATCACAATTTGCAGGGTATACATACACCTTGCTATATGCATATATATCGTGTTAGTACCTAATTTTGTCAGCCACTTCGGACATCACATTGCACTGTAGTATGTGGAGATAGTACTATTTAGGTGAAACTATTCACAAACTGTAAACATTTGTCAGTAGGCAATATGATAAAGACTTCCGGCTCCTCGGGCTGGTGCGAATGTTTCAATGTCAGTATGTGCCAAACCGTTCGATTGTGACACACCTTTACGCGTCTCTCGCTCGCTGCGCTCGCTCGAAAACTGTAGCCTAACCTAAAACCAATCCATCTTCCGTTCATTATTCGATATGGTGGCGACATATTTCGAATTTGCGAACGTGTCGGATCGGTTGTGAGGTTGGAGTAGATAATTACGAGCGAGCGGAGCGAGCGAGCAACGATCACAATTTACAAGGTATACGTATACCTTATATTGCCTTGCATACATTTCGTGTTATTACCTAATTTTGTCAGCCATTTCAGACATCACATTGCACTGTACTATGTGGAAATAGTACTATTTATGTGAAACTATTCATAAACTGTAAACATTTGTCAGTAGGCAATAGGATAAAGACTTCCGGCTCCTCGGGCTGGTGCGAATGTTTCAATGTCCGTATGTGCCAAACCGTTGGATTGTGACACACCTTTACGCGTCTCTCGCTCGCTGCGCTCGCTCGAAAACTATAGCCCAACCTAAAACCAATCCCTCTTGCGTTAGTCATTCGATATGAAGGCAACTTATTTCGAATTTGCGAACGTGTCGGATCGTATGTGAGGTTGGACTAAATTTTTACGAGCGAGCGGAGCGAGCGAGCAACGATCACAATTTGCAAGGTATACATATACCTTGCAATATACAAATATATCGTGTTAGTACCTAATTTTGTCAGCCACTTCGGACATCACATTGCACTGTAGTATGTGGAAATAGTACTATTTAGGTGAAACTATTCACAAACTGTAAACATTTGTCAGTAGGCAATAGGATAAAGACTTCCGGCTCCTCGGGCTGGTGCGAATGTTTCAATGTCAGTATGTGCCAAACCGTTCGATTGTGACACACCTTTACGCGTCTCTCGCTCGCTGCGCTCGCTCGAAGACTGTAGCCTAACCTAAAACTAATCCCTCTTGCGTTAGTCATTCGATATGAAGGCGACTTATTTCGAATTTGCGAACGTGTCGGATCGTATGCGAGATTGGACTAAATTTTTACGAGCGAGCGGAGCGAGCGAGCAACGATCACAATTTGCAAGGTATACATGTACCTTATATTGCCTTGCATACATTTCGTGTTATTACCTAACTTTGTCAGCCATTTCGGACATCACATTGCACTGTACTATGTGGAAATAGTACTATTTATGTGATACTATTCATAAACTGTAAACATTTGTCAGTAGGCAATAGGATAAAGACTTCCGGCTCCTCGGGCTGGTGCGAATGTTTCAATGTCAGTATGTGCCAAACCGTTCGATTGTGACAGACCTTTACGCGTCTCTCGCTCGCTGCGCTCGCTCGAAAACTATAGCCTAACCTAAAACCAATCCATCTTGCGTTCATTATTCGATATGGTGGCGACATATTTCGAATTTGCGAACGTGTCGGATCGTATGTGAGGTTGGACTAAATTTTTACGAGCGAGCGGAGCGAGCGAGCAACGATCACAATTTGCAGGGTATACATACACCTTGCTATATGCATATATATCGTGTTAGAACCTAATTTTGTCTGCCACTTCGGACATCACATTGCACTGTAGTATGTGTAGATAGTACTATTTAGGTGAAACTATTCACAAACTGTAAACATTTGTCAGTAGGCAATATGATAAAGACTTCCGGCTCCTCGGGCTGGTGTGAATGTTTCAATGTCAGTATGTGCCAAACCGTTGGATTATGACACACCTTTACGCGTCTCTCGGTCGCTGCGCTCGCTCGAAAACTATAGCCTAACCTAAAACCAATCCCTCTTGCGTTAGTCATTCGATATGATGGCGACTTATTTCGAATTTGCGAACGTGTCGGATCGTATGTGAGGTTGGACTAAATTTTTACGAGCGAGCGGAGCGAGCGAGCAACGATCACAATTTGCAAGGTATACATATACCTTATATTGCCTTGCATACATTTCGTGTTATTACCTAATTTTGTCAGCCATTTCGGACATCACATTGCACTGTACTGTGTGGAAATAGTACTATTTATGTGAAACTATTCATATACTGTAAACATTTGTCAGTAGGCAATATGATAAAGACTTCCGGCTCCTCGGGCTGGTGCGAATGTTTCAATGTCAGTATGTGCCAAACCGTTCGATTGTGACACACCTTTACGCGTCTCTCGCTCGCTGCGCTCGCTCGAAAACTGTAGCCTAACCTAAAACCAATCCATCTTGCGTTCATTATTCGATATGGTGGCGACATATTTCGAATTTGCGAACGTGTCGGATCGGTTGTGAGGTTGGAGTAGATAATTACGAGCGAGCGGAGCGAGCGAGCAACGATCACAATTTGCAGGGTATACATACACCTTGCTATATGCATATATATCGTGTTAGTACCTAATTTTGTCAGCCACTTCGGACATCACATTGCACTGTAGTATGTGGAGATAGTACTATTTAGGTGAAACTATTCACAAACTGTAAACATTTGTCAGTAGGCAATATGATAAAGACTTCCGGCTCCTCGGGCTGGTGTGAATGTTTCAATGTCAGTATGTGCCAAACCGTTGGATTATGACACACCTTTACGCGTCTCTCGCTCGCTGCGCTCGCTCGAAAACTATAGCCTAACCTAAAACCAATCCCTCTTGCGTTAGTCATTCGATATGATGGCGACTTATTTCGAATTTGCGAACGTGTCGGATCGTATGTGAGGTTGGACTAAATTTTTACGAGCGAGCGGAGCGAGCGAGCAACGATCACAATTTGCAAGGTATACATATACCTTATATTGCCTTGCATACATTTCGTGTTATTACCTAATTTTGTCAGCCATTTCGGACATCACATTGCACTGTACTATGTGGAAAAAGTACTATTTATGTGAAACTATTCATATGCTGTAAACATTTGTCAGTAGGCAATATGATAAAGACTTCCGGCTCCTCGGGCTGGTGCGAATGTTTCAATGTCAGTATGTGCCAAACCGTTCGATTGTGACACACCTTTACGCGTCTCTCGCTCGCTGCGCTCGCTCGAAAACTGTAGCCTAACCTAAAACCAATCCATCTTGCGTTCATTATTCGATATGGTGGCGACATATTTCGAATTTGCGAACGTGTCGGATCGGTTGTGAGGTTGGAGTAGATAATTACGAGCGAGCGGAGCGAGCGAGCAACGATCACAATTTGCAAGGTATACATATACCTTATATTGCCTTGCATACATTTCGTGTTATTACCTAATTTTGTCAGCCATTTCAGACATCACATTGCACTGTACTATGTGGAAATAGTACTAATTATGTGAAACTATTCATAAACTGTAAACATTTGTCAGTAGGCAATAGGATAAAGACTTCCGGCTCCTCGGGCTGGTGCGAATGTTTCAATGTCCGTATGTGCCAAACCGTTGGATTGTGACACACCTTTACGCGTCTCTCGCTCGCTGCGCTCGCTCGAAAACTATAGCCTAACCTAAAACCAATCCCTCTTGCGTTAGTCATTCGATATGAAGGCAACTTATTTCGAATTTGCGAACGTGTCGGATCGTATGTGAGGTTGGACTAAATTTTTCGAGCGAGCGGAGCGAGCGAGCAACGATCACAATTTGCAGGGTATACATACACCTTGCTATATGCATATATATCGTGTTAGTACCTAATTTTGTCAGCCACTTCGGACATCACATTGCACTGTAGTATGTGGAGATAGTACTATTTAGGTGAAACTATTCACAAACTGTAAACATTTGTCAGTAGGCAATATGATAAAGACTTCCGGCTCCTCGGGCTGGTGTGAATGTTTCAATGTCAGTATGTGCCAAACCGTTGGATTATGACACACCTTTACGCGTCTCTCGCTCGCTGCGCTCGCTCGAAAACTATAGCCTAACCTAAAACCAATACCTCTTGCGTTAGTCATTCGATATGATGGCGACTTATTTCGAATTTGCGAACGTGTCGGATCGTATGTGAGGTTGGACTAAATTTTTACGAGCGAGCGGAGCGAGCGAGCAACGATCACAATTTGCAAGGTATACATATACCTTATATTGCCTTGCATACATTTCGTGTTATTACCTAATTTTGTCAGCCATTTCAGACATCACATTGCACTGTACTATGTGGAAATAGTACTATTTATGTGGTACTATTCATAAACTGTAAACATTTGTCAGTAGGCAATAGGATAAATACTTCCGGCTCCTCGGGCTAGTGCGAATGTTTCAATGTCCGTATGTGCCAAACCGTTGATTTGTGACACACCTTTACGCGTCTCTCGCTCGCTGCGCTCGCTCGAAAACTATAGCCTAACCTAAAACCAATCCCTCTTGCGTTAGTCATTCGATATGAAGGCAACTTATTTCGAATTTGCGAACGTGTCGGATCGTATGTGAGGTTGGACTAAATTTTTACGAGCGAGCGGAGCGAGCGAGCAACGATCACAATTTGCAAGGTATACATATACCTTGCAATATACAAATATATCGTGTTAGTACCTAATTTTGTCAGCCACTTCGGACATCACATTGCACTGTAGTATGTGGAAATAGTACTATTTAGGTGAAACTGTTCACAAACTGTAAACATTTGTCAGTAGGCAATAGGATAAAGACTTCCGGCTCCTCGGGCTGGTGCGAATGTTTCAATGTCAGTATGTGCCAAACCATTCGATTGTGACACACCTTTACGCGTCTCTCGCTCGCTGCGTTCGCTCGAAGACTGTAGCCTAACCTAAAACCAATCCCTCTTGCGTTAGTCATTCGATATGAAGGCGACTTATTTCGAATTTGCGAACGTGTCGGATCGTATGTGAGATTGGACTAAATTTTTACGAGCGAGCGGAGCGAGCGAGCAACGATCACAATTTGCAAGGTATACATATACCTTGCAATATGCATATATATCGTGTTAGTACCTAATTTTGTCAGCCACTTCGGACATCACATTGCACTGTAGTATGTGGAAATAGTACTATTTATGTGGTACTATTCATAAACTGTAAACATTTGTCAGTAGGCAATAGGATAAAGGCTTCCGGCTCCTCGGGCTAGTGCGAATGTTTCAATGTCCGTATGTGCCAAACCGTTGATTTGTGACACACCTTTACGCGTCTCTCGCTCGCTGCGCTCGCTCGAAAACTATAGCCTAACCTAAAACCAATCCATCTTGCGTTAGTCATTCGATATGAAGGCCACTTATTTCGAATTTGCGAACGTGTCGGATCGTATGTGAGGTTGGACTAAATTTTTACGAGCGAGCGGAGCGAGCGAGCAACGATCACAATTTGCAAGGTATACATATACCTTATATTGCCTTGCATACATTTCGTGTTATTACCTAATTTTGTCAGCCATTTCGGACATCACATTGCACTGTACTGTGTGGAAATAGTACTATTTATGTGAAACTATTCATATACTTTAAACATTTGTCAGTAGGCAATATGATAAAGACTTCCGGCTCCTCGGGCTGGTGCGAATGTTTCAATGTCAGTATGTGCCAAACCGTTCGATTGTGACAGACCTTTACGCGTCTCTCGCTCGCTGCGCTCTCTCGAAAACTATAGCCTAACCTAAAACCAATCCATCTTGCGTTCATTATTCGATATGGTGGCGACATATTTCGAATTTGCGAACGTGTCGGATCGTATGTGAGGTTGGACTAAATTTTTCGAGCGAGCGGAGCGAGCGAGCAACGATCACAATTTGCAGGGTATACATACACCTTGCTATATGCATATATATCGTGTTAGTACCTAATTTTGTCAGCCACTTCGGACATCACATTGCACTGTAGTATGTGGAGATAGTACTATTTAGGTGAAGCTATTCACAAACTGTAAACATTTGTCAGTAGGCAATATGATAAAGACTTCCGGCTCCTCGGGCTGGTGTGAATGTTTCAATGTCAGTATGTGCCAAACCGTTGGATTATGACACACCTTTACGCGTCTCTCGCTCGCTGCGCTCGCTCGAAAACTATAGCCTAACCTAAAACCAATACCTCTTGCGTTAGTCATTCGATATGATGGCGACTTATTTCGAATTTGCGAACGTGTCGGATCGTATGTGAGGTTGGACTAAATTTTTACGAGCGAGCGGAGCGAGCGAGCAACGATCACAATTTGCAAGGTATACATATACCTTATATTGCCTTGCATACATTTCGTGTTATTACCTAATTTTGTCAGCCATTTCAGACATCACATTGCACTGTACTATGTGGAAATAGTACTATTTATGTGGTACTATTCATAAACTGTAAACATTTGTCAGTAGGCAATAGGATAAATACTTCCGGCTCCTCGGGCTAGTGCGAATGTTTCAATGTCCGTATGTGCCAAACCGTTGATTTGTGACACACCTTTACGCGTCTCTCGCTCGCTGCGCTCGCTCGAAAACTATAGCCTAACCTAAAACCAATCCCTCTTGCGTTAGTCATTCGATATGAAGGCAACTTATTTCGAATTTGCGAACGTGTCGGATCGTATGTGAGGTTGGACTAAATTTTTACGAGCGAGCGGAGCGAGCGAGCAACGATCACAATTTGCAAGGTATACATATACCTTGCAATATACAAATATATCGTGTTAGTACCTAATTTTGTCAGCCACTTCGGACATCACATTGCACTGTAGTATGTGGAAATAGTACTATTTAGGTGAAACTGTTCACAAACTGTAAACATTTGTCAGTAGGCAATAGGATAAAGACTTCCGGCTCCTCGGGCTGGTGCGAATGTTTCAATGTCAGTATGTGCCAAACCATTCGATTGTGACACACCTTTACGCGTCTCTCGCTCGCTGCGCTCGCTCGAAGACTGTAGCCTAACCTAAAACCAATCCCTCTTGCGTTAGTCATTCGATATGAAGGCGACTTATTTCGAATTTGCGAACGTGTCGGATCGTATGTGAGATTGGACTAAATTTTTACGAGCGAGCGGAGCGAGCGAGCAACGATCACAATTTGCAAGGTATACATATACCTTGCAATATGCATATATATCGTGTTAGTACCTAATTTTGTCAGCCACTTCGGACATCACATTGCACTGTAGTATGTGGAAATAGTACTATTTATGTGGTACTATTCATAAACTGTAAACATTTGTCAGTAGGCAATAGGATAAAGACTTCCGGCTCCTCGGGCTAGTGCGAATGTTTCAATGTCCGTATGTGCCAAACCGTTGATTTGTGACACACCTTTACGCGTCTCTCGCTCGCTGCGCTCGCTCGAAAACTATAGCCTAACCTAAAACCAATCCATCTTGCGTTAGTCATTCGATATGAAGGCCACTTATTTCGAATTTGCGAACGTGTCGGATCGTATGTGAGGTTGGACTAAATTTTTACGAGCGAGCGGAGCGAGCGAGCAACGATCACAATTTGCAAGGTATACATATACCTTATATTGCCTTGCATACATTTCGTGTTATTACCTAATTTTGTCAGCCATTTCGGACATCACATTGCACTGTACTGTGTGGAAATAGTACTATTTATGTGAAACTATTCATATACTGTAAACATTTGTCAGTAGGCAATATGATAAAGACTTCCGGCTCCTCGGGCTGGTGCGAATGTTTCAATATCAGTATGTGCCAAACCGTTCGATTGTGACACACCTTTACGCGTCTCTCGCTCGCTGCGCTCGCTCGAAAACTGTAGCCTAACCTAAAACCAATCCATCTTGCGTTAGTCATTCGATATGAAGGCCACTTATTTCGAATTTGCGAACGTGTCGGATCGTATGTGAGGTTGGACTAAATTTTTACGAGCGAGCGGAGCGAGCGAGCAACGATCACAATTTGCAAGGTATACATATACCTTATATTGCCTTGCATACATTTCGTGTTATTACCTAATTTTGTCAGCCATTTCGGACATCACATTGCACTGTACTGTGTGGAAATAGTACTATTTATGTGAAACTATTCATATACTGTAAACATTTGTCAGTAGGCAATATGATAAAGACTTCCGGCTCCTCGGGCTGGTGCGAATGTTTCAATGTCCGTATGTGCCAAACCGTTGGATTGTGACACACCTTTACGCGTCTCTCGCTCGCTGCGCTCGCTCGAAAACTATAGCCTAACCTAAAACCAATCCCTCTTGCGTTAGTCATTCGATATGAAGGCAACTTATTTCGAATTTGCGAACGTGTCGGATCGTATGTGAGGTTGGACTAAATTTTTACGAGCGAGCGGAGCGAGCGAGCAACGATCACAATTTGCAAGGTATACATATGCCTTGCAATATACAAATATATCGTGTTAGTACCTAATTTTGTCAGCCACTTCGGACATCACATTGCACTGTAGTATGTGGAAATAGTACTATTTAGGTGAAACTATTCACAAACTGTAAACATTTGTCAGTAGGCAATAGGATAAAGACTTCCGGCTCCTCGGGCTGGTGCGAATGTTTCAATGTCAGTATGTGCCAAACCGTTGGATTGTGACACACCTTTACGCGTCTCTCGCTCGCTGCGCTCGCTCGAAAACTGTAGCCGAACCTAAAACCAATCCCTCTTGCGTTAGTCATTCGATATGAAGGCGACTTATTTCGAATTTGCGAACGTGTCGGATCGTATGTGAGATTGGACTAAATTTTTACGAGCGAGCGGAGCGAGCGAGCAACGATCACAATTTGCAAGGTATACATATACCTTATATTGCCTTGCATACATTTCGTGTTATTACCTAATTTTGTCAGCCATTTCGGACATCACATTGCACTGTACTATGTGGAAATAGTACTATTTATGTGATACTATTCATAAACTGTAAACATTTGTCAGTAGGCAATAGGATAAAGACTTCCGGCTCCTCGGGCTGGTGCGAATGTTTCAATGTCCGTATGTGACAAACCGTTGGATTGTGACACACCTTTACGCGTCTCTCGCTCGCTGCGCTCGCTCGAAAACTGTAGCCGAACCTAAAACCAATCCATCTTGCGTTCATTATTCGATATGGTGGCGACATATTTCGAATTTGCGAACGTGTCGGATCGGTTGTGAGGTTGGAGTAGATAATTACGAGCGAGCGGAGCGAACGAGCAACGATCACAATTTGCAAGGTATACATATACCTTGCAATATGCATATATATCGTGTTAGTACCTAATTTTGTCAGCCACTTCGGACATCACATTGCACTGTAGTATGTGGAAATAGTACTATTTATGTGGTACTATTCATAAACTGTAAACATTTGTCAGTAGGCAATAGGATAAAGACTTCCGGCTCCTCGGGCTAGTGCGAATGTTTCAATGTCCGTATGTGCCAAACCGTTGATTTGTGACACACCTTTACGCGTCTCTCGCTCGCTGCGCTCGCTCGAAAACTATAGCCTAACCTAAAACCAATCCCTCTTGCGTTAGTCATTCGATATGAAGGCGACTTATTTCGAATTTGCGAACGTGTCGGATCGTATGTGAGGTTGGACTAAATTTTTACGAGCGAGCGGAGCGAGCGAGCAACGATCACAATTAGCAAGGTATACATATAACTTATATTGCCTTGCATACATTTCGTGTTATTACCTAATTTTGTCAGCTATTTCGGACATCACATTGCACTGTACTCTGTGGAAATAGTACTATTTATGTGAAACTATTCATAAACTGTAAACATTTGTCAGTAGGCAATATGATAAAGACTTCCGGCTCATCGGGCTGGTGCGAATGTTTCAATGTCAGTATGTGCCAAACCGTTCGATTGTGACAGACCTTTACGCGTCTCTCGCTCGCTGCGCTCGCTCGAAAACTATAGCCTAACCTAAAACCAATCCATCTTGCGTTCATTATTCGATATGGTGGCGACATATTTCGAATTTGCGAACGTGTCGGATCGTATGTGAGGTTGGACTAAATTTTTACGAGCGAGCGGAGCGAGCGAGCAACGATCACAATTTGCAGGGTATACATACACCTTGCTATATGCATATATATCGTGTTAGTACCTAATTTTGTCAGCCACTTCGGACATCACATTGCACTGTAGTATGTGGAAATAGTACTATTTATGTGAAACTATTCATAAACTGTAAACATTTGTCAGTAGGCAATAGGATAAAGACTTCCGGCGCCTCGGGCTGGTGCGAATGTTTCAATGTCCGTATGTGCCAAACCGTTGGATTGTGACACACCTTTACGCGTCTCTCGCTCGCTGCGCTCGCTCGAAAACTATAGCCTAACCTAAAACCAATCCCTCTTGCGTTAGTCATTCGATATGAAGGCAACTTATTTCGAATTTGCGAACGTGTCGGATCGTATGTGAGGTTGGACTAAATTTTTACGAGCGAGCGGAGCGAGCGAGCAACGATCACAATTTGCAAGGTATACATATACCTTGCAATATACAAATATATCGTGTTAGTACCTAATTTTGTCAGCCACTTCGGACATCACATTGCACTGTAGTATGTGGAAATAGTACTATTTAGGTGAAACTATTCACAAACTGTAAACATTTGTCAGTAGGCAATAGGATAAAGACTTCCGGCTCCTCGGGCTGGTGCGAATGTTTCAATGTCAGTATGTGCCAAACCATTCGATTGTGACACACCTTTACGCGTCTCTCGCTCGCTGCGCTCGCTCGAAGACTGTAGCCTAACCTAAAACCAATCCCTCTTGCGTTAGTCATTCGATATGAAGGCGACTTATTTCGAATTTGCGAACGTGTCGGATCGTATGTGAGATTGGACTAAATTTTTACGAGCGAGCGGAGCGAGCGAGCAACGATCACAATTTGCAAGGTATACATATACCTTATATTGCCTTGCATACATTTCGTGTTATTACCTAACTTTGTCAGCCATTTCGGACATCACATTGCACTGTACTATGTGGAAATAGTACTATTTATGTGATACTATTCATAAACTGTAAACATTTGTCAGTAGGCAATAGGATAAAGACTTCCGGCTCCTCGGGCTGGTGCGAATGTTTCAATGTCAGTATGTGCCAAACCGTTGGATTGTGACACACCTTTACGCGTCTCTCGCTCGCTGCGCTCGCTCGAAAACTGTAGCCGAACCTAAAACCAATCCATCTTGCGTTCATTATTCGATATGGTGGCGACATATTTCGAATTTGCGAACGTGTCGGATCGTATGTGAGGTTGGACTAAATTTTTACGAGCGAGCGGAGCGAGCGAGCAACGATCACAACTTGCAGGGTATACATACACCTTGCTATATGCATATATATCGTGTTAGTACCTAATTTTGTCTGCCACTTCGGACATCACATTGCACTGTAGTATGTGGAGATAGTACTATTTAGGTGAAACTATTCACAAACTGTAAACATTTGTCAGTAGGCAATATGATAAAGACTTCCGGCTCCTCGGGCTGGTGTGAATGTTTCAATGTCAGTATGTGCCAAACCGTTGGATTATGACACACCTTTATGCGTCTCTCGGTCGCTGCGCTCGCTCGAAAACTATAGCCTAACCTAAAACCAATCCCTCTTGCGTTAGTCATTCGATATGATGGCGACTTATTTCGAATTTGCGAACGTGTCGGATCGTATGTGAGGTTGGACTAAATTTTTACGAGCGAGCGGAGCGAGCGAGCAACGATCACAATTTGCAAGGTATACATATACCTTATATTGCCTTGCATACATTTCGTGTTATTACCTAATTTTGTCAGCCATTTCGGACATCACATTGCACTGTACTGTGTGGAAATAGTACTATTTATGTGAAACTATTCATATACTGTAAACATTTGTCAGTAGGCAATATGATAAAGACTTCCGGCTCCTCGGGCTGGTGTGAATGTTTCAATGTCAGTATGTGCCAAACCGTTGGATTATGACACACCTTTACGCGTCTCTCGCTCGCTGCGCTAGCTCGAAAACTATAGCCTAACCTAAAACCAATCCCTCTTGCGTTAGTCATTCGATATGATGGCGACTTATTTCGAATTTGCGAACGTGTCGGATCGGTTGTGAGGTTGGAGTAGATAATTACGAGCGAGCGGAGCGAGCGAGCAACGATCACAATTTGCAAGGTATACATATACCTTATATTGCCTTGCATACATTTCGTGTTATTACCTAATTTTGTCAGCCATTTCGGACATCACATTGCACTGTACTATGTGGAAATAGTACTAATTATGTGAAACTATTCATAAACTGTAAACATTTGTCAGTAGGCAATAGGATAAAGACTTCCGGCTCCTCGGGCTGGTGCGAATGTTTCAATGTCCGTATGTGCCAAACCGTTGGATTGTGACACACCTTTACGCGTCTCTCGCTCGCTGCGCTCGCTCGAAAACTATAGCCTAACCTAAAACCAATCCCTCTTGCGTTAGTCATTCGATATGAAGGCAACTTATTTCGAATTTGCGAACGTGTCGGATCGTATGTGAGGTTGGACTAAATTTTTACGAGCGAGCGGAGCGAGCGAGCAACGATCACAATTTGCAAGGTATACATATACCTTGCAATATACAAATATATCGTGTTAGTACCTAATTTTGTCAGCCACTTCGGACATCACATTGCACTGTAGTATGTGGAAATAGTACTATTTAGGTGAAACTATTCACAAACTGTAAACATTTGTCAGTAGGCAATAGGATAAAGACTTCCGGCTCCTCGGGCTGGTGGGAATGTTTCAATGTCAGTATGTGCCAAACCATTCGATTGTGACACACCTTTACGCGTCTCTCGCTCGCTGCGCTCGCTCGAAGACTGTAGCCTAACCTGAAACCAATCCCTCTTGCGTTAGTCATTCGATATGAAGGCGCCTTATTTCGAATTTGCGAACGTGTCGGATCGTATGTGAGATTGGACTAAATTTTTACGAGCGAGCGGAGCGAGCGAGCAACGATCACAATTTGCAAGGTATACATATACCTTATATTGCCTTGCATACATTTCGTGTTATTACCTAATTTTGTCAGCCATTTCGGACATCACATTGCACTGTACTATGTGGAAATAGTACTATTTATGTGATACTATTCATAAACTGTAAACATTTGTCAGTAGGCAATAGGATAAAGACTTCCGGCTCCTCGGGCTGGTGCGAATGTTTCAATGTCCGTATGTGACAAACCGTTGGATTGTGACACACCTTTACGCGTCTCTCGCTCGCTGCGCTCGCTCGAAAACTGTAGCCGAACCTAAAACCAATCCATCTTGCGTTCATTATTCGATATGGTGGCGACATATTTCGAATTTGCGAACGTGTCGGATCGGTTGTGAGGTTGGAGTAGATAATTACGAGCGAGCGGAGCGAACGAGCAACGATCACAATTTGCAAGGTATACATATACCTTGCAATATGCATATATATCGTGTTAGTACCTAATTTTGTCAGCCACTTCGGACATCACATTGCACTGTAGTATGTGGAAATAGTACTATTTATGTGGTACTATTCATAAACTGTAAACATTTGTCAGTAGGCAATAGGATAAAGACTTCCGGCTCCTCGGGCTAGTGCGAATGTTTCAATGTCCGTATGTGCCAAACCGTTGATTTGTGACACACCTTTACGCGTCTCTCGCTCGCTGCGCTCGCTCGAAAACTATAGCCTAACCTAAAACCAATCCCTCTTGCGTTAGTCATTCGATATGAAGGCGACTTATTTCGAATTTGCGAACGTGTCGGATCGTATGTGAGGTTGGACTAAATTTTTACGAGCGAGCGGAGCGAGCGAGCAACGATCACAATTTGCAAGGTATACATATACCTTATATTGCCTTGCATACATTTCGTGTTATTACCTAATTTTGTCAGCCATTTCGGACATCACATTGCACTGTACTATGTGGAAATAGTACTATTTATGTGAAACTATTCATATACTGTAAACATTTGTCAGTAGGCAATATGATAAAGACTTCCGGCTCCTCGGGCTGGTGCGAATGTTTCAATGTCCGTATGTGCCAAACCGTTGGATTGTGACACACCTTTACGCGTCTCTCGCTCGCTGCGCTCGCTCGACAACTATAGCCTAACCTAAAACCAATCCCTCTTGCGTTAGTCATTCGATATGAAGGCAACTTATTTCGAATTTGCGAACGTGTCGGATCGTATGTGAGGTTGGACTAAATTTTTACGAGCGAGCGGAGCGAGCGAGCAACGATCACAATTAGCAAGGTATACATATAACTTATATTGCCTTGCATACATTTCGTGTTATTACCTAATTTTGTCAGCCATTTCGGACATCACATTGCACTGTACTATGTGGAAATAGTACTATTTATGTGAAACTATTCATAAACTGTAAACATTTGTCAGTAGGCAATATGATAAAGACTTCCGGCTCCTCGGGCTGGTGCGAATATTTCAATGTCAGTATGTGCCAAACCGTTCGATTGTGACAGACCTTTACGCGTCTCTCGCTCGCTGCGCTCTCTCGAAAACTATAGCCTAACCTAAAACCAATCCATCTTGCGTTCATTATTCGATATGGTGGCGACATATTTCGAATTTGCGAACGTGTCGGATCGTATGTGAGGTTGGACTAAATTTTTCGAGCGAGCGGAGCGAGCGAGCAACGATCACAATTTGCAGGGTATACATACACCTTGCTATATGCATATATATCGTGTTAGTACCTAATTTTGTCAGCCACTTCGGACATCACATTGCACTGTAGTATGTGGAGATAGTACTATTTAGGTGAAACTATTCACAAACTGTAAACATTTGTCAGTAGGCAATATGATAAAGACTTCCGGCTCCTCGGGCTGGTGTGAATGTTTCAATGTCAGTATGTGCCAAACCGTTGGATTATGACACACCTTTACGCGTCTCTCGCTCGCTGCGCTCGCTCGAAAACTATAGCCTAACCTAAAACCAATCCCTCTTGCGTTAGTCATTCGATATGATGGCGACTTATTTCGAATTTGCGAACGTGTCGGATCGTATGTGAGGTTGGACTAAATTTTTACGAGCGAGCGGAGCGAGCGAGCAACGATCACAATTTGCAAGGTATACATATACCTTATATTGCCTTGCATACATTTCGTGTTATTACCTAATTTTGTCAGCCATTTCAGACATCACATTGCACTGTACTATGTGGAAATAGTACTATTTATGTGGTACTATTCATAAACTGTAAACATTTGTCAGTAGGCAATAGGATAAAGACTTCCGGCTCCTCGGGCTAGTGCGAATGTTTCAATGTCCGTATGTGCCAAACCGTTGATTTGTGACACACCTTTACGCGTCTCTCGCTCGCTGCGCTCGCTCGAAAACTATAGCCTAACCTAAAACCAATCCCTCTTGCGTTAGTCATTCGATATGAAGGCAACTTATTTCGAATTTGCGAACGTGTCGGATCGTATGTGAGGTTGGACTAAATTTTTACGAGCGAGCGGAGCGAGCGAGCAACGATCACAATTTGCAAGGTATACATATACCTTGCAATATACAAATATATCGTGTTAGTACCTAATTTTGTCAGCCACTTCGGACATCACATTGCACTGTAGTATGTGGAAATAGTACTATTTAGGTGAAACTGTTCACAAACTGTAAACATTTGTCAGTAGGCAATAGGATAAAGACTTCCGGCTCCTCGGGCTGGTGCGAATGTTTCAATGTCAGTATGTGCCAAACCATTCGATTGTGACACACCTTTACGCGTCTCTCGCTCGCTGCGTTCGCTCGAAGACTGTAGCCTAACCTAAAACCAATCCCTCTTGCGTTAGTCATTCGATATGAAGGCGACTTATTTCGAATTTGCGAACGTGTCGGATCGTATGTGAGATTGGACTAAATTTTTACGAGCGAGCGGAGCGAGCGAGCAACGATCACAATTTGCAAGGTATACATATACCTTATATTGCCTTGCATACATTTCGTGTTATTACCTAATTTTGTCAGCCATTTCGGACATCACATTGCACTGTACTATGTGGAAATAGTACTATTTATATGATACTATTCATAAACTGTAAACATTTGTCAGTAGGCAATAGGATAAAGACTTCCGGCTCCTCGGGCTGGTGCGAATGTTTCAATGTCCGTATGTGACAAACCGTTGGATTGTGACACACCTTTACGCGTCTCTCGCTCGCTGCGCTCGCTCGAAAACTGTAGCCGAACCTAAAACCAATCCATCTTGCGTTCATTATTCGATATGGTGGCGACATATTTCGAATTTGCGAACGTGTCGGATCGGTTGTGAGGTTGGAGTAGATAATTACGAGCGAGCGGAGCGAACGAGCAACGATCACAATTTGCAAGGTATACATATACCTTGCAATATGCATATATATCGTGTTAGTACCTAATTTTGTCAGCCACTTCGGACATCACATTGCACTGTAGTATGTGGAAATAGTACTATTTATGTGGTACTATTCATAAACTGTAAACATTTGTCAGTAGGCAATAGGATAAAGACTTCCGGCTCCTCGGGCTAGTGCGAATGTTTCAATGTCCGTATGTGCCAAACCGTTGATTTGTGACACACCTTTACGCGTCTCTCGCTCGCTGCGCTCGCTCGAAAACTATAGCCTAACCTAAAACCAATCCCTCTTGCGTTAGTCATTCGATATGAAGGCGACTTATTTCGAATTTGCGAACGTGTCGGATCGTATGTGAGGTTGGACTAAATTTTTACGAGCGAGCGGAGCGAGCGAGCAACGATCACAATTTGCAAGGTATACATATACCTTATATTGCCTTGCATACATTTCGTGTTATTACCTAATTTTGTCAGCCATTTCGGACATCACATTGCACTGTACTGTGTGGAAATAGTACTATTTATGTGAAACTATTCATATACTGTAAACATTTGTCAGTAGGCAATATGATAAAGACTTCCGGCTCGTCGGGCTGGTGCGAATGTTTCAATGTCAGTATGTGCCAAACCGTTCGATTGTGACACACCTTTACGCGTCTCTCGCTCGCTGCGCTCGCTCGAAAACTGTAGCCTAACTTAAAACCAATCCATCTTGCGTTCATTATTCGATATGGTGGCGACATATTTCGAATTTGCGAACGTGTCGGATCGGTTGTGAGGTTGGAGTAGATAATTACGAGCGAGCGGAGCGAGCGAGCAACGATCACAATTTGCAAGGTATACATATACCTTATATTGCCTTGCATACATTTCGTGTTATTACCTAATTTTGTCAGCCATTTCAGACATCACATTGCACTGTACTATGTGGAAATAGTACTATTTATGTGAAACTATTCACAAACTGTAAACATTTGTCAGTAGGCAATAGGATAAAGACTTCCGGCTCCTCGGGCTGGTGCGAATGTTTCAATGTCAGTATGTGCCAAACCATTCGATTGTGACACACCTTTACGCGTCTCTCGCTCGCTGCGCTCGCTCGAAGACTGTAGCCTAACCTAAAACCAATCCCTCTTGCGTTAGTCATTCGATATGAAGGCGACTTATTTCGAATTTGCGAACGTGTCGGATCGTATGTGAGATTGGACTAAATTTTTACGAGCGAGCGGAGCGAGCGAGCAACGATCACAATTTGCAAGGTATACATATACCTTATATTGCCTTGCATACATTTCGTGTTATTACCTAATTTTGTCAGCCATTTTGGACATCACATTGCACTGTACTATGTGGAAATAGTACTATTTATGTGATACTATTCATAAACTGTAAACATTTGTCAGTAGGCAATAGGATAAAGACTTCCGGCTCCTCGGGCTGGTGCGAATGTTTCAATGTCCGTATGTGACAAACCGTTGGATTGTGACACACCTTTACGCGTCTCTCGCTCGATGCGCTCGCTCGAAAACTGTAGCCGAACCTAAAACCAATCCATCTTGCGTTCATTATTCGATATGGTGGCGACATATTTCGAATTTGCGAACGTGTCGGATCGGTTGTGAGGTTGGAGTAGATAATTACGAGCGAGCGGAGCGAACGAGCAACGATCACAATTTGCAAGGTATACATATACCTTGCAATATGCATATATATCGTGTTAGTACCTAATTTTGTCAGCCACTTCGGACATCACATTGCACTGTAGCATGTGGAAATAGTACTATTTATGTGGTACTATTCATAAACTGTAAACATTTGTCAGTAGGCAATAGGATAAAGACTTCCGGCTCCTCGGGCTAGTGCGAATGTTTCAATGTCCGTATGTGCCAAACCGTTGAATTGTGACACAACTTTACGCGTCTCTCGCTCGCTGCGCTCGCTCGAAAACTATAGCCTAACCTAAAACCAATCCATCTTGCGTTAGTCATTCGATATGAAGGCCACTTATTTCGAATTTGCGAACGTGTCGGATCGTATGTGAGGTTGGACTAAATTTTTACGAGCGAGCGGAGCGAGCGAGCAACGATCACAATTTGCAAGGTATACATATACCTTATATTGCCTTGCATACATTTCGTGTTATTACCTAATTTTGTCAGCCATTTCGGACATCACATTGCACTGTACTGTGTGGAAATAGTACTATTTATGTGAAACTATTCATATACTGTAAACATTTGTCAGTAGGCAATATGATAAAGACTTCCGGCTCCTCGGGCTGGTGCGAATGTTTCAATATCAGTATGTGCCAAACCGTTCGATTGTGACACACCTTTACGCGTCTCTCGCTCGCTGCGCTCGCTCGAAAACTGTAGCCTAACCTAAAACCAATCCATCTTGCGTTAGTCATTCGATATGAAGGCCACTTATTTCGAATTTGCGAACGTGTCGGATCGTATGTGAGGTTGGACTAAATTTTTACGAGCGAGCGGAGCGAGCGAGCAACGATCACAATTTGCAAGGTATACATATACCTTATATTGCCTTGCATACATTTCGTGTTATTACCTAATTTTGTCAGCCATTTCGGACATCACATTGCACTGTACTGTGTGGAAATAGTACTATTTATGTGAAACTATTCATATACTGTAAACATTTGTCAGTAGGCAATATGATAATGACTTCCGGCTCCTCGGGCTGGTGCGAATGTTTCAATGTCCGTATGTGCCAAACCGTTGGATTGTGACACACCTTTACGCGTCTCTCGCTCGCTGCGCTCGCTCGAAAACTATAGCCTAACCTAAAACCAATCCCTCTTGCGTTAGTCATTCGATATGAAGGCAACTTATTTCGAATTTGCGAACGTGTCGGATCGTATGTGAGGTTGGACTAAATTTTTACGAGCGAGCGGAGCGAGCGAGCAACGATCACAATTTGCAAGGTATACATATACCTTGCAATATACAAATATATCGTGTTAGTACCTAATTTTGTCAGCCACTTCGGACATCACATTGCACTGTAGTATGTGGAAATAGTACTATTTAGGTGAAACTATTCACAAACTGTAAACATTTGTCACTAGGCAATAGGATAAAGACTTCCGGCTCCTCGGGCTGGTGCGAATGTTTCAATGTCAGTATGTGCCAAACCATTCGATTGTGACACACCTTTACGCGTCTCTCGCTCGCTGCGCTCGCTCGAAGACTGTAGCCTAACCTAAAACCAATCCCTCTTGCGTTAGTCATTCGATATGAAGGCGACTTATTTCGAATTTGCGAACGTGTCGGATCGTAAGTGAGATTGGACTAAATTTTTACGAGCGAGCGGAGCGAGCGAGCAACGATCACAATTTGCAAGGTATACATATACCTTATATTGCCTTGCATACATTTCGTGTTATTACCTAATTTTGTCAGCCATTTCGGACATCACATTGCACTGTACTATGTGGAAATAGTACTATTTATGTGATACTATTCATAAACTGTAAACATTTGTCAGTAGGCAATAGGATAAAGACTTCCGGCTCCTCGGGCTGGTGCGAATGTTTCAATGTCCGTATGTGACAAACCGTTGGATTGTGACACACCTTTACGCGTCTCTCGCTCGCTGCGCTCGCTCGAAAACTGTAGCCGAACCTAAAACCAATCCATCTTGCGTTCATTATTCGATATGGTGGCGACATATTTCGAATTTGCGAACGTGTCGGATCGGTTGTGAGGTTGGAGTAGATAATTACGAGCGAGCGGAGCGAACGAGCAACGATCACAATTTGCAAGGTATACATATACCTTGCAATATGCATATATATCGTGTTAGTACCTAATTTTGTCAGCCACTTCGGACATCACATTGCACTGTAGTATGTGGATGTAGTACTATTTATGTGGTACTATTCATAAACTGTAAACATTTGTCAGTAGGCAATAGGATAAAGACTTCCGGCTCCTCGGGCTAGTGCGAATGTTTCAATGTCCGTATGTGCCAAACCGTTGATTTGTGACACACCTTTACGCGTCTCTCGCTCGCTGCGCTCGCTCGAAAACTATAGCCTAACCTAAAACCAATCCCTCTTGCGTTAGTCATTCGATATGAAGGCGACTTATTTCGAATTTGCGAACGTGTCGGATCGTATGTGAGGTTGGACTAAATTTTTACGAGCGAGCGGAGCGAGCGAGCAACGATCACAATTTGCAAGGTATACATATACCTTATATTGCCTTGCATACATTTCGTGTTATTACCTAATTTTGTCAGCCATTTCGGACATCACATTGCACTGTACTATGTGGAAATAGTACTATTTATGTGAAACTATTCATATACTGTAAACATTTGTCAGTAGGCAATATGATAAAGACTTCCGGCTCCTCGGGCTGGTGCGAATGTTTCAATGTCCGTATGTGCCAAACCGTTGGATTGTGACACACCTTTACGCGTCTCTCGCTCGCTGCGCTCGCTCGACAACTATAGCCTAACCTAAAACCAATCCCTCTTGCGTTAGTCATTCGATATGAAGGCAACTTATTTCGAATTTGCGAACGTGTCGGATCGTATGTGAGGTTGGACTAAATTTTTACGAGCGAGCGGAGCGAGCGAGCAACGATCACAATTAGCAAGGTATACATATAACTTATATTGCCTTGCATACATTTCGTGTTATTACCTAATTTTGTCAGCCATTTCGGACATCACACTGCACTGTACTCTGTGGAAATAGTACTATTTATGTGAAACTATTCATAAACTGTAAACATTTGTCAGTAGGCAATATGATAAAGACTTCCGGCTCATCGGGCTGGTGCGAATGTTTCAATGTCAGTATGTGCCAAACCGTTCGATTGTGACAGACCTTTACGCGTCTCTCGCTCGCTGCGCTCGCTCGAAAACTATAGCCTAACCTAAAACCAATCCATCTTGCGTTCATTATTCGATATGGTGGCGACATATTTCGAATTTGCGAACGTGTCGGATCGTATGTGAGGTTGGACTAAATTTTTACGAGCGAGCGGAGCGAGCGAGCAACGATCACAATTTGCAGGGTATACATACACCTTGCTATATGCATATATATCGTGTTAGTACCTAATTTTGTCAGCCACTTCGGACATCACATTGCACTGTAGTATGTGGAAATAGTACTATTTATGTGAAACTATTCATAAACTGTAAACATTTGTCAGTAGGCAATAGGATAAAGACTTCCGGCGCCTCGGGCTGGTGCGAATGTTTCAATGTCCGTATGTGCCAAACCGTTGGATTGTGACACACCTTTACGCGTCTCTCGCTCGCTGCGCTCGCTCGAAAACTATAGCCTAACCTAAAACCAATCCCTCTTGCGTTAGTCATTCGATATGAAGGCAACTTATTTCGAATTTGCGAACGTGTCGGATCGTATGTGAGGTTGGACTAAATTTTTACGAGCGAGCGGAGCGAGCGAGCTACGATCACAATTTGCAAGGTATACATATACCTTGCAATATACAAATATATCGTGTTAGTACCTAATTTTGTCAGCCACTTCGGACATCACATTGCACTGTAGTATGTGGAAATAGTACTATTTAGGTGAAACTATTCACAAACTGTAAACATTTGTCAGTAGGCAATAGGATAAAGACTTCCGGCTCCTCGGGCTGGTGCGAATGTTTCAATGTCAGTATGTGCCAAACCATTCGATTGTGACACACCTTTACGCGTCTCTCGCTCGCTGCGCTCGCTCGAAGACTGTAGCCTAACCTAAAACCAATCCCTCTTGCGTTAGTCATTCGATATGAAGGCGACTTATTTCGAATTTGCGAACGTGTCGGATCGTATGTGAGATTGGACTAAATTTTTACGAGCGAGCGGAGCGAAGGAGCAACGATCACAATTTGCAAGGTATACATATACCTTATATTGCCTTGCATACATTTCGTGTTATTACCTAATTTTGTCAGCCATTTCGGACATCACATTGCACTGTACTATGTGGACATAGTACTATTTATGTGATACTATTCATAAACTGTAAACATTTGTCAGTAGGCAATAGGATAAAGACTTCCGGCTCCTCGGGCTGGTGCGAATGTTTCAATGTCCGTATGTGACAAACCGTTGGATTGTGACACACCTTTACGCGTCTCTCGCTCGCTGCGCTCGCTCGAAAACTGTAGCCGAACCTAAAACCAATCCATCTTGCGTTCATTATTCGATATGGTGGCGACATATTTCGAATTTGCGAACGTGTCGGATCGGTTGTGAGGTTGGAGTAGATAATTACGAGCGAGCGGAGCGAACGAGCAACGATCACAATTTGCAAGGTATACACATACCTTGCAATATGCATATATATCGTGTTAGTACCTAATTTTGTCAGCCACTTCGGACATCACATTGCACTGTAGTATGTGGAAATAGTACTATTTATGTGGTACTATTCATAAACTGTAAACATTTGTCAGTAGGCAATAGGATAAAGACTTCCGGCTCCTCGGGCTAGTGCGAATGTTTCAATGTCCGTATGTGCCAAACCGTTGATTTGTGACACACCTTTACGCGTCTCTCGCTCGCTGCGCTCGCTCGAAAACTATAGCCTAACCTAAAACCAATCCCTCTTGCGTTAGTCATTCGATATGAAGGCGACTTATTTCGAATTTGCGAACGTGTCGGATCGTATGTGAGGTTGGACTAAATTTTTACGAGCGAGCGGAGCGAGCGAGCAACGATCACAATTTGCAAGGTATACATATACCTTATATTGCCTTGCATACATTTCGTGTTATTACCTAATTTTGTCAGCCACTTCGGACATCACATTGCACTGTAGTATGTGGAAATAGTACTATTTATGTGGTACTATTCATAAACTGTAAACATTTGTCAGTAGGCAATATGATAAAGACTTCCGGCTCCTCGGGCTGGTGCGAATGTTTCAATGTCCGTATGTGCCAAACCGTTGGATTGTGACACACCTTTACGCGTCTCTCGCTCGCTGCGCTCGCTCGACAACTATAGCCTAACCTAAAACCAATCCCTCTTGCGTTAGTCATTCGATATGAAGGCAACTTATTTCGAATTTGCGAACGTGTCGGATCGTATGTGAGGTTGGACTAAATTTTTACGAGCGAGCGGAGCGAGCGAGCAACGATCACAATTTGCAGGGTATACATACACCTTGCTATATGCATATATATCGTGTTAGTACCTAATTTTGTCAGCCACTTCGGACATCACATTGCACTGTAGTATGTGGAAATAGTACTATTTATGTGAAACTATTCATAAACTGTAAACATTTGTCAGTAGGCAATAGGATAAAGACTTCCGGCTCCTCGGGCTGGTGCGAATGTTTCAAGGTCCGTATGTGCCAAACCGTTGGATTGTGACACACCTTTACGCGTCTCTCGCTCGCTGCGCTCGCTCGAAAACTATAGCCTAACCTAAAACCAATCCCTCTTGCGTTAGTCATTCGATATGAAGGCAACTTATTTCGAATTTGCGAACGTGTCGGATCGTATGTGAGGTTGGACTAAATTTTTACGAGCGAGCGGAGCGAGCGAGCAACGATCACAATTTGCAAGGTATACATATACCTTGCAATATACAAATATATCGTGTTAGTACCTAATTTTGTCAGCCACTTCGGACATCACATTGCACTGTAGTATGTGGAAATAGTACTATTTAGGTGAAACTATTCACAAACTGTAAACATTTGTCAGTAGGCAATAGGATAAAGACTTCCGGCTCCTCGGGCTGGTGCGAATGTTTCAATGTCAGTATGTGCCAAACCATTCGATTGTGACACACCTTTACGCGTCTCTCGCTCGCTGCGCTCGCTCGACAACTATAGCCTAACCTAAAACCAATCCCTCTTGCGTTAGTCATTCGATATGAAGGCAACTTATTTCGAATTTGCGAACGTGTCGGATCGTATGTGAGGTTGGACTAAATTTTTACGAGCGAGCGGAGCGAGCGAGCAACGATCACAATTTGCAAGGTATACATATACCTTATATTGCCTTGCATACATTTCGTGTTATTACCTAATTTTGTCAGCCATTTCGGACATCACATTGCACTGTACTATGTGGAAATAGTACTATTTATGTGAAACTATTCATAAACTGTAAACATTTGTCAGTAGGCAATAGGATAAAGACTTCCGGCTCCTCGGGCTGGTGCGAATGTTTCAATGTCCGTATGTGCCAAACCGTTGGATTGTGACACACCTTTACGCGTCTCCCGCTCGCTGCGCTCGCTCGACAACTATAGCCTAACCTAAAACCAATCCCTCTTGCGTTAGTCATTCGATATGAAGGCAACTTATTTTGAATTTGCGAACGTGTCGGATCGTATGTGAGGTTGGACTAAATTTTTACGAGCGAGCGGAGCGAGCGAGCAACGATCACAATTTGCAAGGTATACATATACCTTGCAATATACAAATATATCGTGTTAGTACCTAATTTTGTCAGCCACTTCGGACATCACATTGCACTGTAGTATGTGGAAATAGTACTATTTAGGTGAAACTATTCACAAACTGTAAACATTTGTCAGTAGGCAATAGGATAAAGTCTTCCGGCTCCTCGGGCTGGTGCGAATGTTTCAATGTCAGTATGTGCCAAACCATTCGATTGTGAGACACCTTTACGCGTCTCTCGCTCGCTGCGCTCGCTCGAAGACTGTAGCCTAACCTAAAACCAATCCCTCATGCGTTAGTCATTCGATATGAAGGCGACTTATTTCGAATTTGCGAACGTGTCGGATCGTATGTGAGATTGGACTAAATTTTTACGAGCGAGCGGAGCGAGCGAGCAACGATCACAATTTGCAAGGTATACATATACTTTATATTGCCTTGCATACATTTCGTGTTATTACCTAATTTTGTCAGCCATTTCGGACATCACATTGCACTGTACTATGTGGAAATAGTACTATTTATGTGATACTATTCATAAACTGTAAACATTTGTCAGTAGGCAATAGGATAAAGACTTCCGGCTCCTCGGGCTGGTACGAATGTTTCAATGTCCGTATGTGACAAACCGTTGGATTGTGACACACCTTTACGCGTCTCTCGCTCGCTGCGCTCGCTCGAAAACTGTAGCCGAACCTAAAACCAATCCATCTTGCGTTCATTATTCGATATGGTGGCGACATATTTCGAATTTGCGAACGTGTCGGATCGGTTGTGAGGTTGGAGTAGATAATTACGAGCGAGCGGAGCGAACGAGCAACGATCACAATTTGCAAGGTATACATATACCTTGCAATATGCATATATATCGTGTTAGTACCTAATTTTGTCAGCCACTTCGGACATCACATTGCACTGTAGTATGTGGAAATAGTACTATTTATGTGTTACTATTCATAAACTGTAAACATTTGTCAGTAGGCAATAGGATAAAGACTTCCGGCTCCTCGGGCTAGTGCGAATGTTTCAATGTCCGTATGTGCCAAACCGTTGATTTGTGACACACCTTTACGCGTCTCTCGCTCGCTGCGCTCGCTCGAAAACTATAGCCTAACCTAAAACCAATCCCTCTTGCGTTAGTCATTCGATATGAAGGCGACTTATTTCGAATTTGCGAACGTGTCGGATCGTATGTGAGGTTGGACTAAATTTTTACGAGCGAGCGGAGCGAGCGAGCAACGATCACAATTTGCAAGGTATACATATACCTTATATTGCCTTGCATACATTTCGTGTTATTACCTAATTTTGTCAGCCATTTCGGACATCACATTGCACTGTACTATGTGGAAATAGTACTATTTATGTGAAACTATTCATATACTGTAAACATTTGTCAGTAGGCAATATGATAAAGACTTCCGGCTCCTCGGGCTGGTGCGAATGTTTCAATGTCCGTATGTGCCAAACCGTTGGATTGTGACACACCTTTACGCGTCTCTCGCTCGCTGCGCTCGCTCGACAACTATAGCCTAACCTAAAACCAATCCCTCTTGCGTTAGTCATTCGATATGAAGGCAACTTATTTCGAATTTGCGAACGTGTCGGATCGTATGTGAGGTTGGACTAAATTTTTACTAGCGACTGGAGCGAGCGAGCAACGATCACAATTAGCAAGGTATACATATAACTTATATTGCCTTGTATACATTTCGTGTTATTACCTAATTTTGTCAGCCATTTCGGACATCACATTGCACTGTACTATGTGGAAATAGTACTATTTATGTGAAACTATTCATAAACTGTAAACATTTGTCAGTAGGCAATATGATAAAGACTTCCGGCTCCTCGGGCTGGTGCGAATGTTTCAATGTCAGTATGTGCCAAACCGTTGGATTGTGACAGACCTTTACGCGTGTCTCGCTCGCTGCGCTCGCTCGAAAACTATAGCCTAACCTAAAACCAATCCATCTTGCGTTCATTATTCGATATGGTGGCGACATATTTCGAATTTGCGAACGTGTCGGATCGTATGTGAGGTTGGACTAAATTTTTACGTGCGAGCGGAGCGAGCGAGCAACGATCACAATTTGCAGGGTATACATACACCTTGCTATATGCATATATATCGTGTTAGTACCTAATTTTGTCAGCCACTTCGGACATCACATTGCACTGTAGTATGTGGAGATAGTACTATTTAGGTGAAACTATTCACAAACTGTAAACATTTGTCAGTAGGCAATATGATAAAGACTTCCGGCTCCTCGGGCTGGTGTGAATGTTTCAATGTCAGTATGTGCCAAACCGTTGGATTATGACACACCTTTACGCGTCTCTCGCTCGCTGCGCTCGCTCGAAAACTATAGCCTAACCTAAAACCAATCCCTCTTGCGTTAGTCATTCGATATGATGGCGACTTATTTCGAATTTGCGAACGTGTCGGATCGAATGTGAGGTTGGACTAAATTTTTACGAGCGAGCGGAGCGAGCGAGCAACGATCACAATTTGCAAGGTATACATATACCTTATATTGCCTTGCATACATTTCGTGTTATTACCTAATTTTGTCAGCCATTTCGGACATCACATTGCACTGTACTGTGTGGAAATAGTACTATTTATGTGAAACTATTCATATACTGTATACATTTGTCAGTAGGCAATATGATAAAGACTTCCGGCTCCTCGGGCTGGTGCGAATGTTTCAATGTCTGTATGTGCCAAACCGTTCGATTGTGACACACCTTTACGCGTCTCTCGCTCGCTGCGCTCGCTCGAAAACTGTAGCCTAACCTAAAACCAATCCATCTTGCGTTCATTATTCGATATGGTGGCGACATATTTCGAATTTGCGAACGTGTCGGATCGGTTGTGAGGTTGGAGTAGATAATTACGAGCGAGCGGAGCGAGCGAGCAACGATCACAATTTGCAAGGTATACATATACCTTATATTGCCTTGCATACATTTCGTGTTATTACCTAATTTTGTCAGCCATTTCAGACATCACATTGCACTGTACTATGTGGAAATAGTACTATTTATGTGAAACTATTCATAAACTGTAAACATTTGTCAGTAGGCAATAGGATAAAGACTTCCGGCTCCTCGGGCTGGTGCGAATGTTTCAATGTCCGTATGTGCCAAACCGTTGGATTGTGACACACCTTTACGCGTCTTTCGCTCGCTGCGCTCGCTCGAAAACTATAGCCTAACCTAAAACCAATCCCTCTTGCGTTAGTCATTCGATATGAAGGCAACTTATTTCGAATTTGCGAACGTGTCGGATCGTATGTGAGGTTGGACTAAATTTTTACGAGCGAGCGGAGCGAGCGAGCAACGATCACAATTTGCAAGGTATACATATACCTTGCAATATGCATATATATCGTGTTAGTACCTAATTTTGTCAGCCACTTCGGACATCACATTGCACTGTAGTATGTGGAAATAGTACTATTTATGTGGTACTATTCATAAACTGTAAACATTTGTCAGTAGGCAATAGGATAAACACTTCCGGCTCCTCGGGCTAGTGCGAATGTTTCAATGTCCGTATGTGCCAAACCGTTGAATTGTGACACACCTTGACGCGTCTCTCGCTCGCTGCGCTCGCTCGAAAACTATAGCCTAACCTAAAACCAATCCCTCTTGCGTTAGTCATTCGATATGAAGGCGACTTATTTCGAATTTGCGAACGTGTCGGATCGTATGTGAGGTTGGACTAAATTTTTACGAGCGAGCGGAGCGAGCGAGCAACGATCACAATTTGCAAGGTATACATATACCTTGCAATATGCATATATATCGTGTTAGTACCTAATTTTGTCAGCCACTTCGGACATCACATTGCACTGTAGTATGTGGAAATAGTACTATTTATGTGATACTATTCATAAACTGTAAACATTTGTCAGTAGGCAATAGGATAAAGACTTCCGGCTCCTCGGGCTGGTGCGAATGTTTCAATGTCCGTATGTGACAAACCGTTGGATTGTGACACACCTTTACGCGTCTCTCGCTCGCTGCGCTCGCTCGAAAACTGTAGCCGAACCTAAAACCAATCCATCTTGCGTTCATTATTCGATATGGTGGCGACATATTTCGAATTTGCGAACGTGTCGGATCGGTTGTGAGGTTGGAGTAGATAATTACGAGCGAGCGGAGCGAACGAGCAACGATCACAATTTGCAAGGTATACATATACCTTGCAATATGCATATATATCGTGTTAGTACCTAATTTTGTCAGCCACTTCGGACATCACATTGCACTGTAGTATGTGGAAATAGTACTATTTATGTGGTACTATTCATAAACTGTAAACATTTGTCAGTAGGCAATAGGATAAAGACTTCCGGCTCCTCGGGCTAGTGCGAATGTTTCAATGTCCGTATGTGCCAAACCGTTGATTTGTGACACACCTTTACGCGTCTCTCGCTCGCTGCGCTCGCTCGAAAACTATAGCCTAACGTAAAACCAATCCCTCTTGCGTTAGTCATTCGATATGAAGGCGACTTATTTCGAATTTGCGAACGTGTCGGATCGTATGTGAGGTTGGACTAAATTTTTACGAGCGAGCGGAGCGAGCGAGCAACGATCACAATTTGCAAGGTATACATATACCTTATATTGCCTTGCATACATTTCGTGTTATTACCTAATTTTGTCAGCCATTTCGGACATCACATTGCACTGTACTATGTGGAAATAGTACTATTTATGTGAAACTATTCATATACTGTAAACATTTGTCAGTAGGCAATATGATAAAGACTTCCGGCTCCTCGGGCTGGTGCGAATGTTTCAATGTCCGTATGTGCCAAACCGTTGGATTGTGACACACCTTTACGCGTCTCTCGCTCGCTGCGCTCGCTCGACAACTATAGCCTAACCTAAAACCAATCCCTCTTGCGTTAGTCATTCGATATGAAGGCAACTTATTTCGAATTTGCGAACGTGTCGGATCGTATGTGAGGTTGGACTAAATTTTTACGAGCGAGCGGAGCGAGCGAGCAACGATCACAATTTGCAAGGTATACATATACCTTATATTGCCTTGCATACATTTCGTGTTATTACCTAATTTTGTCAGCCATTTCGGACATCACATTGCACTGTACTATGTGGAAATAGTACTATTTATGTGAAACTATTCATAAACTGTAAACATTTGTCAGTAGGCAATAGGATAAAGACTTCCGGCTCCTCGGGCTGGTGCGAATGTTTCAATGTCCGTATGTGCCAAACCGTTGGATTGTGACACACCTTTACGCGTCTCTCGCTCGCTGCGCTCGCTCGAAAACTATAGCCTAACCTAAAACCAATCCCTCTTGCGTTAGTCATTCGATATGAAGGCAACTTATTTCGAATTTGCGAACGTGTCGGATCGTATGTGAGGTTGGACTAAATTTTTACGAGCGAGCGGAGCGAGCGAGCAACGATCACAATTTGCAAGGTATACATATACCTTGCAATATACAAATATATCGTGTTAGTACCTAATTTTGTCAGCCACTTCGGACATCACATTGCACTGTAGTATGTGGAAATAGTACTATTTAGGTGAAACTATTCACAAACTGTAAACATTTGTCAGTAGGCAATAGGATAAAGTCTTCCGGCTCCTCGGGCTGGTGCGAATGTTTCAATGTCAGTATGTGCCAAACCATTCGATTGTGAGACACCTTTACGCGTCTCTCGCTCGCTACGCTCGCTCGAAGACTGTAGCCTAACCTAAAACCAATCCCTCATGCGTTAGTCATTCGATATGAAGGCGACTTATTTCGAATTTGCGAACGTGTCGGATCGTATGTGAGATTGGACTAAATTTTTACGAGCGAGCGGAGCGAGCGAGCAACGATCACAATTTGCAAGGTATACATATACTTTATATTGCCTTGCATACATTTCGTGTTATTACCTAATTTTGTCAGCCATTTCGGACATCACATTGCACTGTACTATGTGGAAATAGTACTATTTATGTGATACTATTCATAAACTGTAAACATTTGTCAGTAGGCAATAGGATAAAGACTTCCGGCTCCTCGGGCTGGTACGAATGTTTCAATGTCCGTATGTGACAAACCGTTGGATTGTGACACACCTTTACGCGTCTCTCGCTCGCTGCGCTCGCTCGAAAACTGTAGCCGAACCTAAAACCAATCCATCTTGCGTTCATTATTCGATATGGTGGCGACATATTTCGAATTTGCGAACGTGTCGGATCGGTTGTGAGGTTGGAGTAGATAATTACGAGCGAGCGGAGCGAACGAGCAACGATCACAATTTGCAAGGTATACATATACCTTGCAATATGCATATATATCGTGTTAGTACCTAATTTTGTCAGCCACTTCGGACATCACATTGCACTGTAGTATGTGGAAATAGTACTATTTATGTGGTACTATTCATAAACTGTAAACATTTGTCAGTAGGCAATAGGATAAAGACTTCCGGCTCCTCGGGCTAGTGCGAATGTTTCAATGTCCGTATGTGCCAAACCGTTGATTTGTGACACACCTTTACGCGTCTCTCGCTCGCTGCGCTCGCTCGAAAACTATAGCCTAACCTAAAACCAATCCCTCTTGCGTTAGTCATTCGATATGAAGGCGACTTATTTCGAATTTGCGAACGTGTCGGATCGTATGTGAGGTTGGACTAAATTTTTACGAGCGAGCGGAGCGAGCGAGCAACGATCACAATTTGCAAGGTATACATATACCTTATATTGCCTTGCATACATTTCGTGTTATTACCTAATTTTGTCAGCCATTTCGGACATCACATTGCACTGTACTATGTGGAAATAGTACTATTTATGTGAAACTATTCATATACTGTAAACATTTGTCAGTAGGCAATATGATAAAGACTTCCGGCTCCTCGGGCTGGTGCGAATGTTTCAATGTCCGTATGTGCCAAACCGTTGGATTGTGACACACCTTTACGCGTCTCTCGCTCGCTGCGCTCGCTCGACAACTATAGCCTAACCTAAAACCAATCCCTCTTGCGTTAGTCATTCGATATGAAGGCAACTTATTTCGAATTTGCGAACGTGTCGGATCGTATGTGAGGTTGGACTAAATTTTTACTAGCGACTGGAGCGAGCGAGCAACGATCACAATTAGCAAGGTATACATATAACTTATATTGCCTTGCATACATTTCGTGTTATTACCTAATTTTGTCAGCCATTTCGGACATCACATTGCACTGTACTATGTGGAAATAGTACTATTTATGTGAAACTATTCATAAACTGTAAACATTTGTCAGTAGGCAATATGATAAAGACTTCCGGCTCCTCGGGCTAGTGCGAATGTTTCAATGTCAGTATGTGCCAAACCGTTGGATTGTGACAGACCTTTACGCGTGTCTCGCTCGCTGCGCTCGCTCGAAAACTATAGCCTAACCTAAAACCAATCCATCTTGCGTTCATTATTCGATATGGTGGCGACATATTTCGAATTTGCGAACGTGTCGGATCGTATGTGAGGTTGGACTAAATTTTTACGTGCGAGCGGAGCGAGCGAGCAACGATCACAATTTGCAGGGTATACATACACCTTGCTATATGCATATATATCGTGTTAGTACCTAATTTTGTCAGCCACTTCGGACATCACATTGCACTGTAGTATGTGGAGATAGTACTATTTAGGTGAAACTATTCACAAACTGTAAACATTTGTCAGTAGGCAATATGATAAAGACTTCCGGCTCCTCGGGCTGGTGTGAATGTTTCAATGTCAGTATGTGCCAAACCGTTGGATTATGACACACCTTTACGCGTCTCTCGCTCGCTGCGCTCGCTCGAAAACTATAGCCTAACCTAAAACCAATCCATCTTGCGTTCATTATTCGATATGGTGGCGACATATTTCGAATTTGCGAACGTGTCGGGTCGTATGTGAGGTTGGACTAAATTTTTACGAGCGAGCGGAGCGAGCGAGCAACGAACACAATATGCAAGGTATACATATACCTTATATTGCCTTGCATACATTTCGTGTTATTACCTAATTTTGTCAGCCATTTCGGACATCACATTGCACTGTACTATGTGGAAATAGTACTATTTATGTGAAACTATTCATAAACTGTAAACATTTGTCAGTAGGCAATATGATAAAGACTTCCGGCTCCTCGGGCTGGTGCGAATGTTTCAATGTCAGTATGTGCCAAACCGTTCGATTGTGACACACCTTTACGCGTCTCTCGCTCGCTGCGCTCGCTCGAAAACTGTAGCGGAACCTAAAACCAATCCATCTTGCGTTCATTATTCGATATGGTGGCGACATATTTCGAATTTGCGAACGTGTCGGATCGGTTGTGAGGTTGGAGTAGATAATTACGAGCGAGCGGAGCGAGCGAGCAGCGATCACAATTTGCAAGGTATACATATACCTTGCAATATGCATATATATCGTGTTAGTACCTAATTTTGTCAGCCACTTCGGACATCACATTGCACTGTAGTATGTGGAAATAGTACTATTTATGTGGTACTATTCATAAACTGTAAACATTTGTCAGTAGGCAATAGGATAAAGACTTCCGGCTCCTCGGGCTGGTGCGAATGTTTCAATGTCAGTATGTGCCAAACCGTTCGATTGTGACACACCTTTACGCGTCTCTCGCTTGCTGCGCTCGCTCGAAAACTGTAGCCTAACCTAAAACCAATCCATCTTGCGTTCATTATTCGATATGGTGGCGACATATTTCGAATTTGCGAACGTGTCGGATCGGTTGTGAGGTTGGAGTAGATAATTACGAGCGAGCGGAGCGAGCGAGCAACGATCACAATTTGCAAGGTATACATATACCTTGCAATATGCATATATGTCGTGTTAGTACCTAATTTTGTTAGCCACTTCGGACATCACATTGCACTGTAGTATGTGGAAATAGTACTATTTATGTGGTAATATTCATAAACTGTAAACATTTGTCAGTAGGCAATAGGATAAAGACTTCCGGCTCCTCGGGCTAGTGCGAATGTTTAAATGTCAGTATGTGCCAAACCGTTCGATTGTGACACACTTTTACGCGTCTCTCCCTCGCTGCGCTCGCTCGAAGACTGTGGCCTAACCTAAAACCAATCCATCTTGCGTTCATTATTCGATATGGTGGCGACATATTTCGAATTTGCGAACGTGTCGGATCGGTTGTGAGGTTGGAGTAGATAATTACGAGCGAGCGGAGCGAGCGAGCAACGATCACAATTTGCAAGGTATACATATACCTTGCAATATGCATATATGTCGTGTTAGTACCTAATTTTGTCAGCCACTTCGGACATCACATTGCACTGTAGTATGTGGAAATAGTACTATTTATGTGGTACTATTCATAAACTGTAAACATTTGTCAGTAGGCAATAGGATAAAGACTTCCGGCTCCTCGGGCTAGTGCGAATGTTTCAATGTCCGTATGTGCCAAACCGTTGGATTGTGACACACCTTTACGGGTCTCTCGCTCGCAGCGCTCGCTCGAAAACTATAGCCTAACCTAAAACCAATCCCTCTTGCGTTAGTCATTCGATATGAAGGCGACTCATTTCGAATTTGCGAACGTGTCGGATCGGTTGTGAGGTTGGAGTAGATAATTACGAGCGTGCGGAGCGAGCGAGCAACGATCACAATTTGCAAGGTATACATATACCTTGCAATATGCATATATATCGTGTTAGTACCTAATTTTGTCAGCCACTTCGGACATCACATTGCACTGTAGTATGTGGAAATAGTACTATTTATGTGGTACTATTCATAAACTGTAAACATTTGTCAGTAGGCAATAGGATAAAGACTTCCGGCTCCTCGGGCTAGTGCGAATGTTTCAATGTCCGTATGTGCCAAACCGTTGGATTGTGACACACCTTTACGCGTCTCTCGCTCGAAAACTATAGCCTAACCTAAAACCAATCCCTCTTGCGTTCGTCATTCGATATGAAGGCGACTTATTTCGAATTTGCGAACGTGTCGGATCGTATGTGAGGTTGGACTAAATTTTTACGAGCGAGCGGAGCGAGCGAGCAACGATCACAATTTGCAAGGTATACATATACCTTATATTGCCTTGCATACATTTCGTGTTATTACCTGATTTTGTCAGCCATTTCGGACATCACATTGCACTGTACTATGTGGAAATAGTACAATTTGTGTGAAACTATTCATAAACTGTAAACATTTGTCAGTAGGCAATATGATAAAGACTTCCGGCTCCTCGGGCTGGTGCGAATGTTTCAATGTCCGTATGTGCCAAACCGTTGGATTGTGACACACCTTTACGCGTCTCTCGCTCGAAAACTATAGCCTAACCTAAAACCAATCCCTCTTGCGTTAGTCATTCGATATGAAGGCGACTTATTTCGAATTTGCGAACGTGTCGGGTCGTATGTGAGGTTGGACTAAATTTTTACGAGCGAGCGGAGCGAGCGAGCAACGAACACAATATGCAAGGTATACATATACCTTATATTGCCTTGCATACATTTCGTGTTATTACCTAATTTTGTCAGCCATTTCGGACATCACATTGCACTGTACTATGTGGAAATAGTACTATTTATGTGAAACTATTCATAAACTGTAAACATTTGTCAGTAGGCAATATGATAAAGACTTCCGGCTCCTCGGGCTGGTGCGAATGTTTCAATGTCCGTATGTGCCAAACCGTTGGATTGTGACACACCTTTACGCGTCTCTCGCTCGAAAACTATAGCCCAACCTAAAACCAATCCCTCTTGCGTTAGTCATTCGATATGAAGGCGACTTATTTCGAATTTGCGAACGTGTCGGATCGTATGTGAGGTTGGAGTAGATAATTACGAGCGAGCGGAGCGAGCGAGCAACGAACACAATATGCAAGGTATACATATACCTTATATTGCCTTGCATACATTTCGTGTTATTAGCTAATTTTGTCAGCCATTTCGGACATCACATTGCACTGTACTATGTGGAAATAGTACTATTTATGTGAAACTATTCATAAACTGTAAACATTTGTCAGTAGGCAATATGATAAAGACTTCCGGCTCCTCGGGCTGGTGCGAATGTTTCAATGTCAGTATGTGCCAAACCGTTCGATTGTGACACACTTTTACGCGTCTCTCGCTCGCTGCGTTCGCTCGAAAACTATAGCCTAACCTAAAACCAACCCCGCTTGCGTTAGTCATTCGATATGAAGGCAACTTATTTCGAATTTGCGAACGTGTCGGATCGGAAGTGAGGTTGGACTAAATTTTTACGAGCGAGCGGAGCGAGCGAGCAACGATCACAATTTGCAAGGTATACATATACCTTGCAATATGCATATATGTCGTGTTAGTATCTAATTTTGTCAGCCACTTCGGACATCACATTGCACTGTAGTATGTGGAAATAGTACTATTTATGTGGTACTATTCATAAACTGTAAACATTTGTCAGTAGGCAATAGGATAAAGACTTCCGGCTCCTCGGGCTAGTGCGAATGTTTCAATGTCCGTATGTGCCAAACCGTTGGATTGTGACACACCTTTACGCGTCTCTCGCTCGAAAACTATAGCCTAACCTAAAACCAATCCCTCTTGCGTTCGTCATTCGATATGAAGGCGACTTATTTCGAATTTGCGAACGTGTCGGATCGGTTGTGAGGTTGGAGTAGATAATTACGAGCGTGCGGAGCGAGCGAGCAACGATCACAATTTGCAAGGTATACATATACCTTGCAATATGCATATATATCGTGTTAGTACCTAATTTTGTCAGCCACTTCGGACATCACATTGCACTGTAGTATGTGGAAATAGTACTATTTATGTGGTACTATTCATAAACTGTAAACATTTGTCAGTAGGCAATAGGATAAAGACTTCCGGCTCCTCGGGCTAGTGCGAATGTTTCAATGTCCGTATGTGCCAAACCGTTGGATTGTGACACACCTTTACGCGTCTCTCGCTCGAAAACTATAGCCTAACCTAAAACCAATCCCTCTTGCGTTCGCCATTCGATATGAAGGCGACTTATTTCGAATTTGCGAACGTGTCGGATCGTATGTGAGGTTGGACTAAATTTTTACGAGCGAGCGGAGCGAGCGAGCAACGATCACAATTTGCAAGGTATACATATACCTTATATTGCCTTGCATACATTTCGTGTTATTACCTGATTTTGTCAGCCATTTCGGACATCACATTGCACTGTACTATGTGGAAATAGTACAATTTATGTGAAACTATTCATAAACTGTAAACATTTGTCAGTAGGCAATATGATAAAGACTTCCGGCTCCTCGGGCTGGTGCGAATGTTTCAATGTCCGTATGTGCCAAACCGTTGGATTGTGACACACCTTTACGCGTCTCTCGCTCGAAAACTATAGCCTAACCTAAAACCAATCCCTCTTGCGTTAGTCATTCGATATGAAGGCGACTTATTTCGAATTTGCGAACGTGTCGGGTCGTATGTGAGGTTGGACTAAATTTTTACGAGCGAGCGGAGCGAGCGAGCAACGAACACAATATGCAAGGTATACATATACCTTATATTGCCTTGCATACATTTCGTGTTATTACCTAATTTTGTCAGCCATTTCGGACATCACATTGCACTGTACTATGTGGAAATAGTACTATTTATGTGAAACTATTCATAAACTGTAAACATTTGTCAGTAGGCAATATGATAAAGACTTCCGGCTCCTCGGGCTGGTGCGAATGTTTCAATGTCCGTATGTGCCAAACCGTTGGATTGTGACACACCTTTACGCGTCTCTCGCTCGAAAACTATAGCCCAACCTAAAACCAATCCCTCTTGCGTTAGTCATTCGATATGAAGGCGACTTATTTCGAATTTGCGAACGTGTCGGATCGTATGTGAGGTTGGAGTAGATAATTACGAGCGAGCGGAGCGAGCGAGCAACGAACACAATATGCAAGGTATACATATACTTTATATTGCCTTGCATACATTTCGTGTTATTACCTAATTTTGTCAGCCATTTCGGACATCACATTGCACTGTACTATGTGGAAATAGTACTATTTATGTGATACTATTCATAAACTGTAAACATTTGTCAGTAGGCAATAGGATAAAGACTTCCGGCTCCTCGGGCTAGTGAGAATGTTTCAATCTCCGTATGTGCCAAACCGTTGGATTGTGACACACCTTTACGCGACTCTCGCTCGCTGCAGTCGCTCGAAAACTATAGCCTAACCTAAAACCAATCCATCTTGCGTTCATTATTCGATATGGTGGCGACATATTTCGAATTTGCGAACGTGTCGGATCGGTTGTGAGGTTGGAGTAGATAATTACGAGCGAGCGGAGCGAGCGAGCAACGATCACAATTTGCAAGGTATACATATACCTTGCAATATGCATATATGTCGTGTTAGTACCTAATTTTGTCAGCCACTTCGGACATCACATTGCACTGTAGTATGTGGAAATAGTACTATTTATGTGGTACTATTCATAAACTGTAAACATTTGTCAGTAGGCAATAGGATAAAGACTTCCGGCTCCTCGGGCTAGTGCGAATGTTTCAATGTCCGTATGTGCCAAACCGTTGGATTGTGACACACCTTTACGGGTCTCTCGCTCGCTGCGCTCGCTCGAAAACTATAGCCTAACCTAAAACCAATCCCTCTTGCGTTAGTCATTCGATATGAAGGCGACTTATTTCGAATTTGCGAAAGTGTCGGATCGTATGTGAGGTTGGACTAAATTTTTACGAGCGAGCGGAGCGAGCGAGCAACGATCACAATTTGCAAGGTATACATATACCTTATATTGCCTTGCATACATTTCGTGTTATTACCTAATTTTGTCAGCCATTTCGGACATCACATTGCACTGTACTATGTGGAAATAGTACTATTTATGTGAAACTATTCATAAACTGTAAACATTTGTCAGTAGGCAATATGATAAAGACTTCCGGCTCCTCGGGCTGGTGCGAATGTTTCAATGTCAGTATGTGCCAAACCGTTCGATTGTGACACACTTTTACGCGTCTCTCGCTCGCTGCGTTCGCTCGAAAACTATAGCCTAACCTAAAACCAACCCCGCTTGCGTTAGTCATTCGATATGAAGGCAACTTATTTCGAATTTGCGAACGTGTCGGATCGGAAGTGAGGTTGGACTAAATTTTTACGAGCGAGCGGAGCGAGCGAGCAACGATCACAATTTGCAAGGTATACATATACCTTGCAATATGCATATATATCGTGTTAGTATCTAATTTTGTCAGCCACTTCGGACATCACATTGCACTGTAGTATGTAGAAATAGTAGTATTTAGGTGAAACTATTCACAAACTGTAAACATTTGTCAGTAGGCAATATGATAAAGACTTCCGGCTCCTCGGGCTGGTGCGAATGTTTCAATGTCAGTATGTGCCAAACCGTTGGATTGTGACACACCTTTACGCGTCTCTCGCTCGCTGCGCTCGCTCGAAAACTATAGCCTAACCTAAAACCAATCCCTCTTGCGTTAGTCATTCGATATGAAGGCGACTTATTTCGAATTTGCGAACGTGTCGGATCGGAAGTGAGGTTGGACTAAATTTTTACGAGCGAGCGGAGCGAGCGAGCAACGATCACAATATGCAAGGTATACATATACCTTATATTGCCTTGCATACATTTCGTGTTATTACCTAATTTTGTCAGCCATTTCGGACATCACATTGCACTTTAGTATGTGGAAATAGTACTATTTATGTGATACTATTCATAAACTGTAAACATTTGTCAGTAGGCAATAGGATAAAGACTTCCGGCTCCTCGGGCTGGTGCGAATGTTTCAATGTCCGTATGTGACAAACCGTTGGATTGTGACACACCTTTACGCGTGTCTCGCTCGCTGCGCTCGCTCGAAAACGATAGCCTAACCTAAAACCAATCCCTCTTGCGTTAGTCATTCGATATGAAGGCGACTTATTTCGAATTTGCGAACGTGTCGGATCGGATGTGAGGTTGGACTAAATTTTTACGAGCGAGCGGAGCGAGCGAGCAACGATCACAATTTGCAAGGTATACATATACCTTGCAATATGCATATATATCGTGTTAGTACCTAATTTTGTCAGCCACTTCGGACATCACATTGCACTGTAGTATGTGGAAATAGTAGTATTTAGGTGAAACTATTGACAAACTGTAAACATTTGTCAGTAGGCAATATGATAAAGACTTCCGGCTCCTCGGGCTGGTGCGAATGTTTCAATGTCCGTATGTACCAAACCGTTGGATTGTGGCACACCTTTACGCGTCTCTCGCTCGCTGCGCTCGCTCGAAAACTATAGCCTAACCTAAAACCAATCCCTCTTGCGTTAGTCATTCGATATGAAGGCGACTTATTTCGAATTTGCGAACGTGTCGGATCGGTTGTGAGGTTGGAGTAGATAATTACGAGCGTGCGGAGCGAGCGAGCAACGATCACAATTTGCAAGGTATACATATACCTTGCAATATGCATATATATCGTGTTAGTACCTAATTTTGTCAGCCACTTCGGACATCACATTGCACTGTAGTATGTGGAAATAGTACTATTTATGTGGTACTATTCATAAACTGTAAACATTTGTCAGTAGGCAATAGGATAAAGACTTCCGGCTCCTCGGGCTAGTGCGAATGTTTCAATGTCCGTATGTGCCAAACCGTTGGATTGTGACACACCTTTACGCGTCTCTCGCTCGAAAACTATAGCCCAACCTAAAACCAATCCCTCTTGCGTTAGTCATTCGATATGAAGGCGACTTATTTCGAATTTGCGAACGTGTCGGATCGTATGTGAGGTTGGAGTAGATAATTACGAGCGAGCGGAGCGAGCGAGCAACGAACACAATATGCAAGGTATACATATACCTTATATTGCCTTGCATACATTTCGTGTTATTACCTAATTTTGTCAGCCATTTCGGACATCACATTGCACTGTACTATGTGGAAATAGTACTATTTATGTGAAACTATTCATAAACTGTAAACATTTGTCAGTAGGCAATATGATAAAGACTTCCGGCTCCTCGGGCTGGTGCGAATGTTTCAATGTCAGTATGTGCCAAACCGTTCGATTGTGACACACCTTTACGCGTCTCTCGCTCGCTGCGCTCGCTCGAAAACTGTAGCGGAACCTAAAACCAATCCATCTTGCGTTCATTATTCGATATGGTGGCGACATATTTCGAATTTGCGAACGTGTCGGATCGGTTGTGAGGTTGGAGTAGATAATTACGAGCGAGCGGAGCGAGCGAGCAGCGATCACAATTTGCAAGGTATACATATACCTTGCAATATGCATATATATCGTGTTAGTACCTAATTTTGTCAGCCACTTCGGACATCACATTGCACTGTAGTATGTGGAAATAGTACTATTTATGTGGTACTATTCATAAACTGTAAACATTTGTCAGTAGGCAATAGGATAAAAACTTCCGGCTCCTCGGGCTAGTGAGAATGTTTCAATCTCCGTATGTGCCAAACCGTTGGATTGTGACACACCTTTACGCGACTCTCGCTCGCTGCAGTCGCTCGAAAACTATAGCCTAACCTAAAACCAATCCCTCTTGCGTTAGTCATTCGATATGAAGGCGACTTATTTCGAATTTGCGAAAGTGTCGGATCGTATGTGAGGTTGGACTAAATTTTTACGAGCGAGCGGAGCGAGCGAGCAACGATCACAATTTGCAAGGTATACATATACCTTATATTGCCTTGCATACATTTCGTGTTATTACCTAATTTTGTCAGCCATTTCGGACATCACATTGCACTGTACTATGTGGAAATAGTACTATTTATGTGAAACTATTCATAAACTGTAAACATTTGTCAGTAGGCAATATGATAAAGACTTCCGGCTCCTCGGGCTGGTGCGAATGTTTCAATGTCAGTATGTGCCAAACCGTTCGATTGTGACACACTTTTACGCGTCTCTCGCTCGCTGCGTTCGCTCGAAAACTATAGCCTAACCTAAAACCAACCCCGCTTGCGTTAGTCATTCGATATGAAGGCAACTTATTTCGAATTTGCGAACGTGTCGGATCGGAAGTGAGGTTGGACTAAATTTTTACGAGCGAGCGGAGCGAGCGAGCAACGATCACAATTTGCAAGGTATACATATACCTTGCAATATGCATATATATCGTGTTAGTATCTAATTTTGTCAGCCACTTCGGACATCACATTGCACTGTAGTATGTAGAAATAGTAGTATTTAGGTGAAACTATTCCCAAACTGTAAACATTTGTCAGTAGGCAATATGATAAAGACTTCCGGCTCCTCGGGCTGGTGCGAATGTTTCAATGTCAGTATGTGCCAAACCGTTGGATTGTGACACACCTTTACGCGTCTCTCGCTCGCTGCGCTCGCTCGAAAACTATAGCCTAACCTAAAACCAATCCCTCTTGCGTTAGTCATTCGATATGAAGGCGACTTATTTCGAATTTGCGAACGTGTCGGATCGGAAGTGAGGTTGGACTAAATTTTTACGAGCGAGCGGAGCGAGCGAGCAACGATCACAATATGCAAGGTATACATATACCTTATATTGCCTTGCATACATTTCGTGTTATTACCTAATTTTGTCAGCCATTTCGGACATCACATTGCACTTTAGTATGTGGAAATAGTACTATTTATGTGATACTATTCATAAACTGTAAACATTTGTCAGTAGGCAATAGGATAAAGACTTCCGGCTCCTCGGGCTGGTGCGAATGTTTCAATGTCCGTATGTGACAAACCGTTGGATTGTGACACACCTTTACGCGTGTCTCGCTCGCTGCGCTCGCTCGAAAACGATAGCCTAACCTAAAACCAATCCCTCTTGCGTTAGTCATTCGATATGAAGGCGACTTATTTCGAATTTGCGAACGTGTCGGATCGGATGTGAGGTTGGACTAAATTTTTACGAGCGAGCGGAGCGAGCGAGCAACGATCACAATTTGCAAGGTATACATATACCTTGCAATATGCATATATATCGTGTTAGTACCTAATTTTGTCAGCCACTTCGGACATCACATTGCACTGTAGTATGTGGAAATAGTAGTATTTAGGTGAAACTATTGACAAACTGTAAACATTTGTCAGTAGGCAATATGATAAAGACTTCCGGCTCCTCGGGCTGGTGCGAATGTTTCAATGTCCGTATGTACCAAACCGTTGGATTGTGGCACACCTTTACGCGTCTCTCGCTCGCTGCGCTCGCTCGAAAACTATAGCCTAACCTAAAACCAATCCCTCTTGCGTTAGTCATTCGATATGAAGGCGACTTATTTCGAATTTGCGAACGTGTCGGATCGGTTGTGAGGTTGGAGTAGATAATTACGAGCGAGCGGAGCGAGCGAGCAACGATCACAATTTGCAAGGTATACATATACCTTGCAATATGCATATATATCGTGTTAGTACCTAATTTTGTCAGCCACTTCGGACATCACATTGCACTGTAGTATGTGGAAATAGTACTATTTATGTGGTACTATTCATAAACTGTAAACATTTGTCAGTAGGCAATAGGATAAAGACTTCCGGCTCCTCGGGCTAGTGCGAATGTTTCAATGTCCGTATGTGCCAAACCGTTGGATTGTGACACACCTTTACGCGTCTCTCGCTCGAAAACTATAGCCTAACCTAAAACCAATCCCTCTTGCGTTCGCCATTCGATATGAAGGCGACTTATTTCGAATTTGCGAACGTGTCGGATCGTATGTGAGGTTGGACTAAATTTTTACGAGCGAGCGGAGCGAGCGAGCAACGATCACAATTTGCAAGGTATACATATACCTTATATTGCCTTGCATACATTTCGTGTTATTACCTGATTTTGTCAGCCATTTCGGACATCACATTGCACTGTACTATGTGGAAATAGTACAATTTATGTGAAACTATTCATAAACTGTAAACATTTGTCAGTAGGCAATAGGATAAAGACTTCCGGCTCCTCGGGCTGGTGCGAATGTTTCAATGTCCGTATGTGCCAAACCGTTGGATTGTGACACACCTTTACGCGTCTCTCGCTCGAAAACTATAGCCTAACCTAAAACCAATCCCTCTTGCGTTAGTCATTCGATATGAAGGCGACTTATTTCGAATTTGCGAACGTGTCGGGTCGTATGTGAGGTTGGACTAAATTTTTACGAGCGAGCGGAGCGAGCGAGCAACGAACACAATATGCAAGGTATACATATACCTTATATTGCCTTGCATACATTTCGTGTTATTACCTAATTTTGTCAGCCATTTCGGACATCACATTGCACTGTACTATGTGGAAATAGTACTATTTATGTGAAACTATTCATAAACTGTAAACATTTGTCAGTAGGCAATATGATAAAGACTTCCGGCTCCTCGGGCTGGTGCGAATGTTTCAATGTCCGTATGTGCCAAACCGTTGGATTGTGACACACCTTTACGCGTCTCTCGCTCGAAAACTATAGCCCAACCTAAAACCAATCCCTCTTGCGTTAGTCATTCGATATGAAGGCGACTTATTTCGAATTTGCGAACGTGTCGGATCGTATGTGAGGTTGGAGTAGATAATTACGAGCGAGCGGAGCGAGCGAGCAACGAACACAATATGCAAGGTATACATATACCTTATATTGCCTTGCATACATTTCGTGTTATTAGCTAATTTTGTCAGCCATTTCGGACATCACATTGCACTGTACTATGTGGAAATAGTACTATTTATGTGAAACTATTCATAAACTGTAAACATTTGTCAGTAGGCAATATGATAAAGACTTCCGGCTCCTCGGGCTGGTGCGAATGTTTCAATGTCAGTATGTGCCAAACCGTTCGATTGTGACACACTTTTACGCGTCTCTCGCTCGCTGCGTTCGCTCGAAAACTATAGCCTAACCTAAAACCAACCCCGCTTGCGTTAGTCATTCGATATGAAGGCAACTTATTTCGAATTTGCGAACGTGTCGGATCGGAAGTGAGGTTGGACTAAATTTTTACGAGCGAGCGGAGCGAGCGAGCAACGATCACAATTTGCAAGGTATACATATACCTTGCAATATGCATATATATCGTGTTAGTATCTAATTTTGTCAGCCACTTCGGACATCACATTGCACTGTAGTATGTAGAAATAGTAGTATTTAGGTGAAACTATTCACAAACTGTAAACATTTGTCAGTAGGCAATATGATAAAGACTTCCGGCTCCTCGGGCTGGTGCGAATGTTTCAATGTCAGTATGTGCCAAACCGTTGGATTGTGACACACCTTTACGCGTCTCTCGCTCGCTGCGCTCGCTCGAAAACTATAGCCTAACCTAAAACCAATCCCTCTTGCGTTAGTCATTCGATATGAAGGCGACTTATTTCGAATTTGCGAACGTGTCGGATCGGAAGTGAGGTTGGACTAAATTTTTACGAGCGAGCGGAGCGAGCGAGCAACGATCACAATTTGCAAGGTATACATATACCTTGCAATATGCATATATATCGTGTTAGTACCTAATTTTGTCAGCCACTTCGGACATCACATTGCACTGTAGTATGTGGAAATAGTAGTATTTAGGTGAAACTATTCACAAACTGTAAACATTTGTCAGTAGGCAATATGATAAAGACTTCCGGCTCCTCGGGCTGGTGCGAATGTTTCAATGTCAGTATGTGCCAAACCGTTGGATTGTGACACACCTTTACGCGTCTCTGGCTCGCTGCGCTCGCTCGAAAACTATAGCCTAACCTAAAACCAATCCCTCTTGCGTTAGTCATTCGATATGAAGGCGACTTATTTCGAATTTGCGAACGTGTCGGATCGGAAGTGAGGTTGGACTAAATTTTTACGAGCGAGCGGAGCGAGCGAGCAACGATCACAATATGCAAGGTATACATATACCTTATATTGCCTTGCATACATTTCGTGTTATTACCTAATTTTGTCAGCCATTTCGGACATCACATTGCACTGTACTATGTGGAAATAGTACTATTTATGTGAAACTATTCATAAACTGTAAACATTTCTCAGTAGGCAATATGATAAAGACTTCCGGCTCCTCGGGCTGATGCGAATGTTTCAATGTCAGTATGTGCCAAACCGTTCGATTGTGACACACCTTTACGCGTCTCTCGCTCGCTCGAAAACTGTAGCCTAACCTAAAACCAATCCATCTTGCGTTCATTATTCGATATGGTGGCGACATATTTCGAATTTGCGAACGTGTCGGATCGGTTGTGAGGTTGGAGTAGATAATTGCGAGCGAGCGGAGCGAGCGAGCAACGATCACAATTTGCAAGGTATACATATACCTTGCAATATGCATATATGTCGTGTTAGTACCTAATTTTGTCAGCCACATCGGACATCACGTTGCACTGTAGTATGTGGAAATAGTACTATTTATGTGCTACTATTCATAAACTGTAAACATTTGTCAGTAGGCAATAGGATAAAGACTTCCGGCTCCTCGGGCTAGTGCGAATGTTTCAATGTCCATATGTGCCAAACCGTTGGATTGTGACACACCTTTACGCGTCTCTCGCTCGCTGCGCTCGCTCGAAAACTTTAGCCTAACTTAAATCCAATCCCTCTTGCGTTAGTCATTCGATATGATGCCGACTTATTTCGAATTTGCGAACGTGTCGGATCGTATGTGAGGTTGGACTAAACTTTTACGAGCGAGCGGAGCGAGCGAGCAACGATCACAATTTGCAAGGTATACATATAACTTGCAATATGCATATATATCGTGTTATTACCTAATTTTGTCAGCCACTTCGGACATCACATTGCACTGTAGTATGTGGAAATAGTACTATTTATGTGAAAATATTCATAAACTGTATACATTTGTCAGTAGGCAATATGATAAAGACTTCCGGCTCCTCGGGCTGGTGCGAATGTTTCAATGTCAGTATGTGCCAAACCGTTCGATTGTGACACACCTTTACGCGTCTCTCGCTCGCTCGAAAACTGTAGCCTAACCTAAAACCAATCCATCTTGCGTTCATTATTCGATATGGTGGCGACATATTTCGAATTTGCGAACGTGTCGGATCGGTTGTGAGGTTGGAGTAGATAATTACGAGCGAGCGGAGCGAGCGAGCAACGATCACAATTTGCAAGGTATACATATACCTTGCAATATGCATATATATCGTGTTAGTACCTAATTTTGTCAGCCACTTCGGACATCACATTGCACTGTAGTATGTGGAAATAGTACTATTTATGTGAAAATATTCATAAACTGTAAACATTTGTCAGTAGGCAATATGATAAAGACTTCCGGCTCCTCGGGCTGGTGCGAATGTTTCAATGTCCGTATGTGCCAAACCGTTGGATTGTGACACACCTTTACGCGTCTCTCGCTCGCTGCGCTCGCTCGAAAACTATAGCCTAACCTAAAACCAATCCCTCTTGCGTTAGTCATTCGATATGAAGGCAACTTATTTCGAATTTGCGAACGTGTCGGATCGTATGTGAGGTTGGACTAAATTTTTACGAGCGAGCGGAGCGAGTGAGCAACGATCACAATTTCCAAGCTATACATATACCTAATGTTGCCTTGCATATATTTCGTGTTATTACCTAATTTTGTCAGCCACTTCGGACATCACATTGCACTGTAGTATGTGGAAATAGTACTATTTATGTGAAAATATTCATAAACTGTAAACATTTGTCAGTAGGCAATATGATAAAGACTTCCGGCTCCTCGGGCTGGTGCGAATGTTTCAATGTCAGTATGTGCCAAACCGTTCGATTGTGACACACCTTTACGCGTCTCTCGCTCGCTCGAAAACTGTAGCCTAACCTAAAACCAATCCATCTTGCGTTCATTATTCGATATGGTGGCGACATATTTCGAATTTGCGCACGTGTCGGATCGGTTGTGAGGTTGGAGTAGATAATTACGGGCGAGCGGAGCGAGCGAGAAACGATCACAATTTGCAAGGTATACATATACCTTGCAATATGCATATATATCGTGTTAGTACCTAATTTTGTCAGCCACTTCGGACATCACATTGCACTGTAGTATGTGGAAATAGTACTATTTATGTGGTACTATTCATAAACTGTAAACATTTGTCAGTAGGCAATAGGATAAAGACTTCCGGCTCCTCGGGCTGGTGCGAATGTTTCAATGTCCGTATGTGCCAAACCGTTGGATTGTGACACACCTTTACGCGTCTCTCGCGCGCTGCGCTCGCTCGAAAACTATAGCCTAACCTAAAACCAATCCCTCTTGCGTTAGTCATTCGATATGAAGGCGACTTATTTCGAATTTGCGAACGTGTCGGATCGGAAGTGAGGTTGGACTAAATTTTTACGAGCGAGCGGAGCGAGCGAGCAACGATCACAATATGCAAGGTATACATATACCTTATATTGCCTTGCATACATTTCGTGTTATTACCTAATTTTGTCAGCCATTTCGGACATCACATTGCACTGTACTATGTGGAAATAGTACTATTTATGTGAAACTATTCATAAACTGTAAACATTTCTCAGTAGGCAATATGATAAAGACTTCCGGCTCCTCGGGCTGATGCGAATGTTTCAATGTCAGTATGTGCCAAACCGTTCGATTGTGACACACCTTTACGCGTCTCTCGCTCGCTCGAAAACTGTAGCCTAACCTAAAACCAATCCATCTTGCGTTCATTATTCGATATGGTGGCGACATATTTCGAATTTGCGAACGTGTCGGATCGGTTGTGAGGTTGGAGTAGATAATTGCGAGCGAGCGGAGCGAGCGAGCAACGATCACAATTTGCAAGGTATACATATACCTTGCAATATGCATATATGTCGTGTTAGTACCTAATTTTGTCAGCCACTTCGGACATCACGTTGCACTGTAGTATGTGGAAATAGTACTATTTATGTGCTACTATTCATAAACTGTAAACATTTGTCAGTAGGCAATAGGATAAAGACTTCCGGCTCCTCGGGCTAGTGCGAATGTTTCAATGTCCATATGTGCCAAACCGTTGGATTGTGACACACCTTTACGCGTCTCTCGCTCGCTGCGCTCGCTCGAAAACTATAGCCTAACTTAAATCCAATCCCTCTTGCGTTAGTCATTCGATATGATGCCGACTTATTTCGAATTTGCGAACGTGTCGGATCGTATGTGAGGTTGGACTAAACTTTTACGAGCGAGCGGAGCGAGCGAGCAACGATCACAATTTGCAAGGTATACATATAACTTGCAATATGCATATATATCGTGTTATTACCTAATTTTGTCAGCCACTTCGGACATCACATTGCACTGTAGTATGTGGAAATAGTACTATTTATGTGAAAATATTCATAAACTGTAAACATTTGTCAGTAGGCAATATGATAAAGACTTCCGGCTCCTCGGGCTGGTGCGAATGTTTCAATGTCAGTATGTGCCAAACCGTTCGATTGTGACACACCTTTACGCGTCTCTCGCTCGCTCGAAAACTGTAGCCTAACCTAAAACCAATCCATCTTGCGTTCATTATTCGATATGGTGGCGACATATTTCGAATTTGCGAACGTGTCGGATCGGTTGTGAGGTTGGAGTAGATAATTACGAGCGAGCGGAGCGAGCGAGCAACGATCACAATTTGCAAGGTATACATATACCTTGCAATATGCATATATATCCTGTTAGTATCTAATTTTGTCAGCCACTTCGGACATCACATTGCACTGTAGTATGTAGAAATAGTAGTATTTAGGTGAAACTATTCACAAACTGTAAACATTTGTCAGTAGGCAATATGATAAAGACTTCCGGCTCCTCGGGCTGGTGCGAATGTTTCAATGTCAGTATGTGCCAAACCGTTGGATTGTGACACACCTTTACGCGTCTCTCGCTCGCTGCGCTCGCTCGAAAACTATAGCCTAACCTAAAACCAATCCCTCTTGCGTTAGTCATTCGATATGAAGGCGACTTATTTCGAATTTGCGAACGTGTCGGATCGGAAGTGAGGTTGGACTAAATTTTTACGAGCGAGCGGAGCGAGCGAGCAACGATCACAATATGCAAGGTATACATATACCTTATATTGCCTTGCATACATTTCGTGTTATTACCTAATTTTGTCAGCCATTTCGGACATCACATTGCACTTTAGTATGTGGAAATAGTACTATTTATGTGATACTATTCATAAACTGTAAACATTTGTCAGTAGGCAATAGGATAAAGACTTCCGGCTCCTCGGGCTGGTGCGAATGTTTCAATGTCCGTATGTGACAAACCGTTGGATTGTGACACACCTTTACGCGTGTCTCGCTCGCTGCGCTCGCTCGAAAACGATAGCCTAACCTAAAACCAATCCCTCTTGCGTTAGTCATTCGATATGAAGGCGACTTATTTCGAATTTGCGAACGTGTCGGATCGGATGTGAGGTTGGACTAAATTTTTACGAGCGAGCGGAGCGAGCGAGCAACGATCACAATTTGCAAGGTATACATATACCTTGCAATATGCATATATATCGTGTTAGTACCTAATTTTGTCAGCCACTTCGGACATCACATTGCACTGTAGTATGTGGAAATAGTAGTATTTAGGTGAAACTATTGACAAACTGTAAACATTTGTCAGTAGGCAATATGATAAAGACTTCCGGCTCCTCGGGCTGGTGCGAATGTTTCAATGTCCGTATGTACCAAACCGTTGGATTGTGGCACACCTTTACGCGTCTCTCGCTCGCTGCGCTCGCTCGAAAACTATAGCCTAACCTAAAACCAATCCCTCTTGCGTTAGTCATTCGATATGAAGGCGACTTATTTCGAATTTGCGAACGTGTCGGATCGGTTGTGAGGTTGGAGTAGATAATTACGAGCGTGCGGAGCGAGCGAGCAACGATCACAATTTGCAAGGTATACATATACCTTGCAATATGCATATATATCGTGTTAGTACCTAATTTTGTCAGCCACTTCGGACATCACATTGCACTGTAGTATGTGGAAATAGTACTATTTATGTGGTACTATTCATAAACTGTAAACATTTGTCAGTAGGCAATAGGATAAAGACTTCCGGCTCCTCGGGCTAGTGCGAATGTTTCAATGTCCGTATGTGCCAAACCGTTGGATTGTGACACACCTTTACGCGTCTCTCGCTCGAAAACTATAGCCTAACCTAAAACCAATCCCTCTTGCGTTCGCCATTCGATATGAAGGCGACTTATTTCGAATTTGCGAACGTGTCGGATCGTATGTGAGGTTGGACTAAATTTTTACGAGCGAGCGGAGCGAGCGAGCAACGATCACAATTTGCAAGGTATACATATACCTTATATTGCCTTCCATATATTTCCAGTTATTACCTGATTTTGTCAGCAATTTCGGACATCACATTGCACTGTACTATGTGGAAATAGTACAATTTATGTGAAACTATTCATAAACTGTAAACATTTGTCAGTAGGCAATATGATAAAGACTTCCGGCTCCTCGGGCTGGTGCGAATGTTTCAATGTCCGTATGTGCCAAACCGTTGGATTGTGACACACCTTTACGCGTCTCTCGCTCGAAAACTATAGCCTAACCTAAAACCAATCCCTCTTGCGTTAGTCATTCGATATGAAGGCGACTTATTTCGAATTTGCGAACGTGTCGGGTCGTATGTGAGGTTGGACTAAATTTTTACGAGCGAGCGGAGCGAGCGAGCAACGAACACAATATGCAAGGTATACATATACCTTATATTGCCTTGCATACATTTCGTGTTATTACCTAATTTTGTCAGCCATTTCGGACATCACATTGCACTGTACTATGTGGAAATAGTACTATTTATGTGAAACTATTCATAAACTGTAAACATTTGTCAGTAGGCAATATGATAAAGACTTCCGGCTCCTCGGGCTGGTGCGAATGTTTCAATGTCCGTATGTGCCAAACCGTTGGATTGTGACACACCTTTACGCGTCTCTCGCTCGAAAACTATAGCCCAACCTAAAACCAATCCCTCTTGCGTTAGTCATTCGATATGAAGGCGACTTATTTCGAATTTGCGAACGTGTCGGATCGTATGTGAGGTTGGAGTAGATAATTACGAGCGAGCGGAGCGAGCGAGCAACGAACACAATATGCAAGGTATACATATACCTTATATTGCCTTGCATACATTTCGTGTTATTACCTAATTTTGTCAGCCATTTCGGACATCACATTGCACTGTACTATGTGGAAATAGTACTATTTATGTGAAACTATTCATAAACTGTAAACATTTGTCAGTAGGCAATATGATAAAGACTTCCGGCTCCTCGGGCTGGTGCGAATGTTTCAATGTCAGTATGTGCCAAACCGTTCGATTGTGACACACTTTTACGCGTCTCTCGCTCGCTGCGTTCGCTCGAAAACTATAGCCTAACCTAAAACCAACCCCGCTTGCGTTAGTCATTCGATATGAAGGCAACTTATTTCGAATTTGCGAACGTGTCGGATCGGAAGTGAGGTTGGACTAAATTTTTACGAGCGAGCGGAGCGAGCGAGCAACGATCACAATTTGCAAGGTATACATATACCTTGCAATATGCATATATATCGTGTTAGTATCTAATTTTGTCAGCCACTTCGGACATCACATTGCACTGTAGTATGTAGAAATAGTAGTATTTAGGTGAAACTATTCACAAACTGTAAACATTTGTCAGTAGGCAATATGATAAAGACTTCCGGCTCCTCGGGCTGGTGCGAATGTTTCAATGTCAGTATGTGCCAAACCGTTGGATTGTGACACACCTTTACGCGTCTCTCGCTCGCTGCGCTCGCTCGAAAACTATAGCCTAACCTAAAACCAATCCCTCTTGCGTTAGTCATTCGATATGAAGGCGACTTATTTCGAATTTGCGAACGTGTCGGATCGGAAGTGAGGTTGGACTAAATTTTTACGAGCGAGCGGAGCGAGCGAGCAACGATCACAATTTGCAAGGTATACATATACCTTGCAATATGCATATATATCGTGTTAGTACCTAATTTTGTCAGCCACTTCGGACATCACATTGCACTGTAGTATGTGGAAATAGTAGTATTTAGGTGAAACTATTCACAAACTGTAAACATTTGTCAGTAGGCAATATGATAAAGACTTCCGGCTCCTCGGGCTGGTGCGAATGTTTCAATGTCAGTATGTGCCAAACCGTTGGATTGTGACACACCTTTACGCGTCTCTGGCTCGCTGCGCTCGCTCGAAAACTATAGCCTAACCTAAAACCAATCCCTCTTGCGTTAGTCATTCGATATGAAGGCGACTTATTTCGAATTTGCGAACGTGTCGGATCGGAAGTGAGGTTGGACTAAATTTTTACGAGCGAGCGGAGCGAGCGAGCAACGATCACAATATGCAAGGTATACATATACCTTATATTGCCTTGCATACATTTCGTGTTATTACCTAATTTTGTCAGCCATTTCGGACATCACATTGCACTGTACTATGTGGAAATAGTACTATTTATGTGAAACTATTCATAAACTGTAAACATTTCTCAGTAGGCAATATGATAAAGACTTCCGGCTCCTCGGGCTGATGCGAATGTTTCAATGTCAGTATGTGCCAAACCGTTCGATTGTGACACACCTTTACGCGTCTCTCGCTCGCTCGAAAACTGTAGCCTAACCTAAAACCAATCCATCTTGCGTTCATTATTCGATATGGTGGCGACATATTTCGAATTTGCGAACGTGTCGGATCGGTTGTGAGGTTGGAGTAGATAATTGCGAGCGAGCGGAGCGAGCGAGCAACGATCACAATTTGCAAGGTATACATATACCTTGCAATATGCATATATGTCGTGTTAGTACCTAATTTTGTCAGCCACATCGGACATCACGTTGCACTGTAGTATGTGGAAATAGTACTATTTATGTGCTACTATTCATAAACTGTAAACATTTGTCAGTAGGCAATAGGATAAAGACTTCCGGCTCCTCGGGCTAGTGCGAATGTTTCAATGTCCATATGTGCCAAACCGTTGGATTGTGACACACCTTTACGCGTCTCTCGCTCGCTGCGCTCGCTCGAAAACTATAGCCTAACTTAAATCCAATCCCTCTTGCGTTAGTCATTCGATATGATGCCGACTTATTTCGAATTTGCGAACGTGTCGGATCGTATGTGAGGTTGGACTAAACTTTTACGAGCGAGCGGAGCGAGCGAGCAACGATCACAATTTGCAAGGTATACATATAACTTGCAATATGCATATATATCGTGTTATTACCTAATTTTGTCAGCCACTTCGGACATCACATTGCACTGTAGTATGTGGAAATAGTACTATTTATGTGAAAATATTCATAAACTGTATACATTTGTCAGTAGGCAATATGATAAAGACTTCCGGCTCCTCGGGCTGGTGCGAATGTTTCAATGTCAGTATGTGCCAAACCGTTCGATTGTGACACACCTTTACGCGTCTCTCGCTCGCTCGAAAACTGTAGCCTAACCTAAAACCAATCCATCTTGCGTTCATTATTCGATATGGTGGCGACATATTTCGAATTTGCGAACGTGTCGGATCGGTTGTGAGGTTGGAGTAGATAATTACGAGCGAGCGGAGCGAGCGAGCAACGATCACAATTTGCAAGGTATACATATACCTTGCAATATGCATATATATCGTGTTAGTACCTAATTTTGTCAGCCACTTCGGACATCACATTGCACTGTAGTATGTGGAAATAGTACTATTTATGTGAAAATATTCATAAACTGTAAACATTTGTCAGTAGGCAATATGATAAAGACTTCCGGCTCCTCGGGCTGGTGCGAATGTTTCAATGTCCGTATGTGCCAAACCGTTGGATTGTGACACACCTTTACGCGTCTCTCGCTCGCTGCGCTCGCTCGAAAACTATAGCCTAACCTAAAACCAATCCCTCTTGCGTTAGTCATTCGATATGAAGGCAACTTATTTCGAATTTGCGAACGTGTCGGATCGTATGTGAGGTTGGACTAAATTTTTACGAGCGAGCGGAGCGAGTGAGCAACGATCACAATTTCCAAGCTATACATATACCTAATGTTGCCTTGCATATATTTCGTGTTATTACCTAATTTTGTCAGCCACTTCGGACATCACATTGCACTGTAGTATGTGGAAATAGTACTATTTATGTGAAAATATTCATAAACTGTAAACATTTGTCAGTAGGCAATATGATAAAGACTTCCGGCTCCTCGGGCTGGTGCGAATGTTTCAATGTCAGTATGTGCCAAACCGTTCGATTGTGACACACCTTTACGCGTCTCTCGCTCGCTGCGCTCGCTCGAAAACTATAGCCTAACCTAAAACCAATCCCTCTTGCGTTAGTCATTCGATATGAAGGCGACTTATTTCGAATTTGCGAACGTGTCGGATCGTATGTGAGGTTGGACTAAATTTTTACGAGCGAGCGGAGCGAGCGAGCAACGATCACAATTTGCAAGGTATACATATACCTTGCAATATGCATATATATCGTGTTATTACCTAATTTTGTCAGCCACTTCGGACATCACATTGCACTGTAGTATGTGGAAATAGTACTATTTATGTGAAAATATTCATAAACTGTAAACATTTGTCAGTAGGCAATATGATAAAGACTTCCGGCTCCTCGGGCTGGTGCGAATGTTTCAATGTCCGTATGTGCCAAACCGTTGGATTGTGACACACCTTTACGCGTCTCTCGCTCGCTGCGCTCGCTCGAAAACTATAGCCTAACCTAAAACCAATCCCTCTTGCGTTAGTCATTCGATATGAAGGCAACTTATTTCGAATTTGCGAACGTGTCGGATCGTATGTGAGGTTGGACTAAATTTTTACGAGCGAGCGGAGCGAGTGAGCAACGATCACAATTTCCAAGCTATACATATACCTAATGTTGCCTTGCATATATTTCGTGTTATTACCTAATTTTGTCAGCCACTTCGGACATCACATTGCACTGTAGTATGTGGAAATAGTACTATTTATGTGAAAATTATCATAAACTGTAAACATTTGTCAGTAGGCAATATGATAAAGACTTCCGGCTCCTCGGGCTGGTGCGAATGTTTCAATGTCAGTATGTGCCAAACCGTTCGATTGTGACACACCTTTACGCGTCTCTCGCTCGCTCGAAAACTGTAGCCTAACCTAAAACCAATCCATCTTGCGTTCATTATTCGATATGGTGGCGACATATTTCGAATTTGCGCACGTGTCGGATCGGTTGTGAGGTTGGAGTAGATAATTACGGGCGAGCGGAGCGAGCGAGCAACGATCACAATTTGCAAGGTATACATATACCTTGCAATATGCATATATATCGTGTTAGTACCTAATTTTGTCAGCCACTTCGGACATCACATTGCACTGTAGTATGTGGAAATAGTACTATTTATGTGGTACTATTCATAAACTGTAAACATTTGTCAGTAGGCAATAGGATAAAGACTTCCGGCTCCTCGGGCTGGTGCGAATGTTTCAATGTCCGTATGTGCCAAACCGTTGGATTGTGACACACCTTTACGCGTCTCTCGCGCGCTGCGCTCGCTCGAAAACTATAGCCTAACCTAAAATCAATCCCTCTTGCGTTAGTCATTCGATATGAAGGCGACTTATTTCGAATTTGCGAACGTGTCGGATCGTATGTGAGGTTGGACTAAATTTTTACGAGCGAGAGGAGCGAGCGAGCAACGTTCACAATTTGCAAGGTATACATATACCTTATATTGCCTTGCATACATTTCGTGTTATTACCTAATTTTGTCAGCCATTCGGACATCACATTGCACTGTACTATGTGGAAATAGTACTATTTATGTGAAACTATTCATAAACTGTAAACATTTGTCAGTAGGCAATATGATAAAGACTTCCGGCTCCTCGGGCTGGTGCGAATGTTTCAATGTCAGTATGTGCCAAACCGTTCGATTGTGACACACCTTTACGCGTCTCTCGCTCGCTGCGCTCGCTCGAAAACTATAGCCTAACCTAAAACCAATCCCTCTTGCGTTAGTCATTCGATATGAAGGCGACTTATTTCGAATTTGCGAACGTGTCGGATCGTATGTGAGGTTGGACTAAATTTTTACGAGCGAGCGGAGCGAGCGAGCAACGATCACAATTTGCAAGGTATACATATACCTTATATTGCCTTGCATACATTTCGTGTTATTACCTAATTTTGTCAGCCATTTCGGACATCACATTGCACTGTACTATGTGGAAATAGTACTATTTATGTGAAAATATTCATAAACTGTAAACATTTGTCAGTAGGCAATAGGATAAAGAGTTCCGGCTCCTCGGGTTGGTGCGAATGTTTCAATGTCAGTATGTGCCAAACCGTTGGATTGTGACACACCTTTACGCGTCTCTCGCTCGCTGCGCTCGCTCGAAAACTATAGCCTAACCTAAAACCAATCCCTCTTGCGTTAGTCATTCGATATGAAGGCAACTTATTTCGAATTTGCGAACGTGTCGGATCGGAAGTGAGGTTGGACTAAATTTTTACGAGCGAGCGGAGCGAGCGAGCAACGATCACAATTTGCAAGGTATACATATACCTTGCAATATGCATATATATCGTGTTAGTACCTAATTTTGCCAGCTACTTCGGACATCACATTGCACTGTAGTATGTGGAAATAGTAGTATTTAGGTGAAACTATTCACAAACTGTAAACATTTGTCAGTAGGCAATATGATAAAGACTTCCGGCTCCTCGGGCTGGTGCGAATGTTTCAATGTCAGTATGTGCCAAACCGTTCGATTGTGACACACCTTTACGCGTCTCTCGCTCGCTCGAAAACTGTAGCCTAACCTAAAACCAATCCATCTTGCGTTCATTATTCGATATGGTGGCGACATATTTCGAATTTGCGCACGTGTCGGATCGGTTGTGAGGTTGGAGTAGATAATTACGGGCGAGCGGAGCGAGCGAGCAACGATCACAATTTGCAAGGTATACATATACCTTGCAATATGCATATATATCGTGTTAGTACCTAATTTTGTCAGCCACTTCGGACATCACATTGCACTGTAGTATGTGGAAATAGTACTATTTATGTGGTACTATTCATAAACTGTAAACATTTGTCAGTAGGCAATAGGATAAAGACTTCCGGCTCCTCGGGCTGGTGCGAATGTTTCAATGTCCGTATGTGCCAAACCGTTGGATTGTGACACACCTTTACGCGTCTCTCGCGCGCTGCGCTCGCTCGAAAACTATAGCCTAACCTAAAATCAATCCCTCTTGCGTTAGTCATTCGATATGAAGGCGACTTATTTCGAATTTGCGAACGTGTCGGATCGTATGTGAGGTTGGACTAAATTTTTACGAGCGAGCGGAGCGAGCGAGCAACGATCACAATTTGCAAGGTATACATATACCTTGCAATATGCATATATATCGTGTTAGTACCTAATTTTGTCAGCCATTTCGGACATCACATTGCACTGTACTATGTGGAAATAGTACTATTTATGTGAAACTATTCATAAACTGTAAACATTTGTCAGTAGGCAATAGGATAAAGAGTTCCGGCTCCACGGGTTGGTGCGAATGTTTCAATGTCAGTATGTGCCAAACCGTTCGATTGTGACACACCTTTACGCGTCTCTCGCTCGCTCGAAAACTGTAGCCTAACCTAAAACCAATCCATCTTGCGTTCATTATTCGATATGGTGGCGACATATTTCGAATTTGCGAACGTGTCGGATCGGTTGTGAGGTTGGAGTAGATAATTACGAGCGAGCGGAGCGAGCGAGGAACGATCACAATTTGCAAGGTATACATATACCTTGCAATATGCATATATATCGTGTTAGTACCTAATTTTGTCAGTCATTTCGGACATCACATTGCACTGTAGTATGTGGAAATAGTACTATTTATGTGCTACTATTCATAAACTGTAAACATTTGTCAGTAGGCAATAGGATAAAGACCTCCGGCTCCTCGGGCTGGTGCGAATGTTTCAATGTCCGTATGTGACAAACCGTTGGATTGTGACACTCCTTTACTCGTGTCTCGCTCGCTGCGCTCGCTCGAAAACAATAGCCTAACCTAAAACCAATCCCTCTTGCGTTAGTCATTCGATATGACGGCGAGTTATTTCGAATTTGCGAACGTGTCGGATCGGATGTGAGGTAGGACTAAATTTTTACGAGCGAGCGGAGCGAGCGAGCAACGATCACAATTTGCAAGGTATACATATACCGTGCAATATGCATATATATCGTGTTAGTACCTAATTTTGTCAGCCATTTCGGACATCACATTGCACTGTACTATGTGGAAATAGTATTATTTATGTGAAACTATTCATAAACTGTAAACATTTGGCAGTAGGCAATAGGATAAAGACTTCCGGCTCCTCGGGCTGGTGCGAATGTTTCAATGTCCGTATGTGCCAAACCGTTGGATTGTGACACACCATTACGCGTCTCTCGCTCGCTTCGCTCGCTCGAAAACTATAGCCTAACCTAAAACCAATCCCTCTTGCGTAAGTCATTCGATATGAAGGCAACTTATTTCGAATTTGCGAACGTGTCGGATCGTATGTGAGGTTGGAGTAGATAATTACGAGCGAGCGGAGCGAGCGAGCAGCGATCACAATTTGCAAGGTATACATATACCTTGCAATATGCATATATATCGTGTTAGTACCTAATTTTGTCAGCCACTTCGGACATCACATTGCACTGTAGTATGTGGAAATAGTACTATTTATGTGGTACTATTCATAAACTGTAAACATTTGTCAGTAGGCAATAGGATAAAGACTTCCGGCTCCTCGGGCTAGTGAGAATGTTTCAATGTCCGTGTGTGCCAAACCGTTGGATTGTGACACACCTTTACGCGACTCTCGCTCGCTGCGCTCGCTCGAAAACTATAGCCTAACCTAAAACCAATCCCTCTTGCGTTAGTCATTCGATATGAAGGCAACTTATTTCGAATTTGCGAACGTGTCGGATCGTATGTGAGGTTGGACTAAATTATTACGAGCGAGCGGAGCGAGCGAGCAACGATCACAATTTGCAGGGTATACATATACCTTGCTATATGCATATATATCGTGTTAGTACCTAATTTTGTCAGCCACTTCGGACATCACATTGCACTGTAGTATGTGGAAATAGTACTATTTATGTGCTACTATTCATAAACTGTAAACATTTGTCAGTAGGCAATAGGATAAAGACTTCCGGCTCCTCGGGCTAGTGCGAATGTTTCAATGTCCATATGTGCCAAACCGTTGGATTGTGACACACCTTTACGCGTCTCTCGCTCGCTGCGCTCGCTCGAAAACTATAGCCTAACCTAAAACCAATCCCTCTTGCGTTAGTCATTCGATATGAAGCCGACTTATTTCGAATTTGCGAACGTGTCGGATCGTATGTGAGGTTGGACTAAATTTTTACGAGCGAGCGGAGCGAGCGAGCAACGATCACAATTTGCAAGGTATACATATAACTTGCAATATGCATATATATCGTGTTAGTACCTAATTTTGTCAGCCACTTCGGACATCACATTGCACTTTAGTATGTGGAAGTAGTACTATTTATGTGATACTATTCATAAACTGTAAACATTTGTCAGTAGGCAATAGGATAAAGACCTCCGGCTCCTCGGGCTGGTGCGAATGTTTCAATGTCCGTATGTGACAAACCGTTGGATTGTGACACTCCTTTACGCGTGTCTCGCTCGCTGCGCTCGCTCGAAAACAATAGCCTAACCTAAAACCAATCCCTCTTGCGTTAGTCATTCGATATGAAGGCGAGTTATTTCGAATTTGCGAACGTGTCGGATCGGATGTGAGGTGGGACTAAATTTTTACGAGCGAGCGGAGCGAGCGAGCAACGATCACAATTTGCAAGGTATACATATACCGTGCAATATGCATATATATCGTGTTAGTACCTAATTTTGTCAGCCATTTCGGACATCACATTGCACTGTACTATGTGGAAATAGTACTATTTATGTGAAACTATTCATAAACTGTAAACATTTGGCAGTAGGCAATAGGATAAAGACTTCCGGCTCCTCGGGCTGGTGCGAATGTTTCAATGTCCGTATGTGCCAAACCGTTGGATTGTGACACACCATTACGCGTCTCTCGCTCGCTGCGCTCGCTCGAAAACTATAGCCTAACCTAAAACCAATCCCTCTTGCGTAAGTCATTCGATATGAAGGCAACTTATTTCGAATTTGCGAACGTGTCGGATCGGAAGTGAGGTTGGACTAAATTTTTACGAGCGAGCGGAGCGAGCGAGCAACGATCACAATTTGCAAGGTATACATATACCTTGCAATATGCATATATATCGTGTTAGTACCTAATTTTGTCAGCTACTTCGGACATCACATTGCACTGTAGTATGTGGAAATAGTAGTATTTAGGTGAAACTATTCACAAACTGTAAACATTTGTCAGTAGGCAATATGATAAAGACTTCCGGCTCCTCGGGCTGGTGCGAATGTTTCAATGTCAGTATGTGCCAAACCGTTGGATTGTGACACACCTTTACGCGTCTCTCGCTCGCTGCGCTCGCTCGAAAACTATAGCCTAACCTAAAACCAATCCCTCTTGCGTTAGTCATTCGATATGAAGCCGACTTATTTCGAATTTGCGAACGTGTCGGATCGTATGTGAGGTTGGACTAAATTTTTACGATCGAGCGGAGCGAGCGAGCAACGATCACAATTTGCAAGGTATACATATAACTTGCAATATGCATATATATCGTGTTAGTACCTAATTTTGTCAGCCACTTCGGACATCACATTGCACTTTAGTATGTGGAAGTAGTACTATTTATGTGATACTATTCATAAACTGTAAACATTTGTCAGTAGGCAATAGGATAAAGACCTCCGGCTCCTCGGGCTGGTGCGAATGTTTCAATGTCCGTATGTGACAAACCGTTGGATTGTGACACTCCTTTAAGCGTGTCTCGCTCGCTGCGCTCGCTCGAAAACAATAGCCTAACCTAAAACCAATCCCTCTTGCGTTAGTCATTCGATATGAAGGCGAGTTATTTCGAATTTGCGAACGTGTCGGATCGGATGTGAGGTGGGACTAAATTTTTACGAGCGAGCGGAGCGAGCGAGCAACGATCACAATTTGCAAGGTATACATATACCGTGCAATATGCATATATATCGTGTTAGTACCTAATTTTGTCAGCCATTTCGGACATCACATTGCACTGTACTATGTGGAAATAGTACTATTTATGTGAAACTATTCTTAAACTGTAAACATTTGGCAGTAGGCAATAGGATAAAGACTTCCGGCTCCTCGGGCTGGTGCGAATGTTTCAATGTCCGTATGTGCCAAACCGTTGGATTGTGACACACCATTACGCGTCTCTCGCTCGCTGCGCTCGCTCGAAAACTATAGCCTAACCTAAAACCAATCCCTCTTGCGTAAGTCATTCGATATGAAGGCAACTTATTTCGAATTTGCGAACGTGTCGGATCGTATGTGAGGTTGGACTAAATTTTTACGAGCGAGAGGAGCGCGCGAGCAACGTTCACAATTTGCAAGGTATACATATACCTTATATTGCCTTGCATACATTTCGTGTTATTACCTAATTTTGTCAGCCATTCGGACATCACATTGCACTGTACTATGTGGAAATAGTACTATTTATGTGAAACTATTCATAAACTGTAAACATTTGTCAGTAGGCAATATGATAAAGACTTCCGGCTCCTCGGGCTGGTGCGAATGTTTCAATGTCCGTATGTGCCAAACCGTTGGATTGTGACACACCTTTACGCGTCTCTCGCTCGAAAACTATAGCCCAATCTAAAACCAATCCCTCTTGCGTTAGTCATTCGATATGAAGGCGACTTATTTCGAATTTGCGAACGTGTCGGATCGTATGTGAGGTTGGAGTAGATAATTACGAGCGAGCGGAGCGAGCGAGCAACGAACACAATATGCAAGGTATACATATACCTTATATTGCCTTGCATACATTTCGTGTTATTACCTAATTTTGTCAGCCATTTCGGACATCACATTGCACTGTACTATGTGGAAATAGTACTATTTATGTGAAACTATTCATAAACTGTAAACATTTGTCAGTAGGCAATATGATAAAGACTTCCGGCTCCTCGGGCTGGTGCGAATGTTTCAATGTCAGTATGTGCCAAACCGTTCGATTGTGACACACTTTTACGCGTCTCTCGCTCGCTGCGTTCGCTCGAAAACTATAGCCTAACCTAAAACCAACCCCGCTTGCGTTAGTCATTCGATATGAAGGCAACTTATTTCGAATTTGCGAACGTGTCGGATCGGAAGTGAGGTTGGACTAAATTTTTACGAGCGAGCGGAGCGAGCGAGCAACGATCACAATTTGCAAGGTATACATATACCTTGCAATATGCATATATATCGTGTTAGTAGCTAATTTTGTCAGCCACTTCGGACATCACATTGCACTGTAGTATGTAGAAATAGTAGTATTTAGGTGAAACTATTCACAAACTGTAAACATTTGTCAGTAGGCAATATGATAAAGACTTCCGGCTCCTCGGGCTGGTGCGAATGTTTCAATGTCAGTATGTGCCAAACCGTTGGATTGTGACACACCTTTACGCGTCTCTCGCTCGCTGCGCTCGCTCGAAAACTATAGCCTAACCTAAAACCAATCCCTCTTGCGTTAGTCATTCGATATGAAGGCGACTTATTTCGAATTTGCGAACGTGTCGGATCGGAAGTGAGGTTGGACTAAATTTTTACGAGCGAGCGGAGCGAGCGAGCAACGATCACAATTTGCAAGGTATACATATACCTTGCAATATGCATATATATCGTGTTAGTACCTAATTTTGTCAGCCACTTCGGACATCACATTGCACTGTAGTATGTGGAAATAGTAGTATTTAGGTGAAACTATTCACAAACTGTAAACATTTGTCAGTAGGCAATATGATAAAGACTTCCGGCTCCTCGGGCTGGTGCGAATGTTTCAATGTCAGTATGTGCCAAACCGTTGGATTGTGACACACCTTTACGCGTCTCTGGCTCGCTGCGCTCGCTCGAAAACTATAGCCTAACCTAAAACCAATCCCTCTTGCGTTAGTCATTCGATATGAAGGCGACTTATTTCGAATTTGCGAACGTGTCGGATCGGAAGTGAGGTTGGACTAAATTTTTACGAGCGAGCGGAGCGAGCGAGCAACGATCACAATATGCAAGGTATACATATACCTTATATTGCCTTGCATACATTTCGTGTTATTACCTAATTTTGTCAGCCATTTCGGACATCACATTGCACTGTACTATGTGGAAATAGTACTATTTATGTGAAACTATTCATAAACTGTAAACATTTCTCAGTAGGCAATATGATAAAGACTTCCGGCTCCTCGGGCTGATGCGAATGTTTCAATGTCAGTATGTGCCAAACCGTTCGATTGTGACACACCTTTACGCGTCTCTCGCTCGCTCGAAAACTGTAGCCTAACCTAAAACCAATCCATCTTGCGTTCATTATTCGATATGGTGGCGACATATTTCGAATTTGCGAACGTGTCGGATCGGTTGTGAGGTTGGAGTAGATAATTGCGAGCGAGCGGAGCGAGCGAGCAACGATCACAATTTGCAAGGTATACATATACCTTGCAATATGCATATATGTCGTGTTAGTACCTAATTTTGTCAGCCACTTCGGACATCACGTTGCACTGTAGTATGTGGAAATAGTACTATTTATGTGCTACTATTCATAAACTGTAAACATTTGTCAGTAGGCAATAGGATAAAGACTTCCGGCTCCTCGGGCTAGTGCGAATGTTTCAATGTCCATATGTGCCAAACCGTTGGATTGTGACACACCTTTACGCGTCTCTCGCTCGCTGCGCTCGCTCGAAAACTATAGCCTAACTTAAATCCAATCCCTCTTGCGTTAGTCATTCGATATGATGCCGACTTATTTCGAATTTGCGAACGTGTCGGATCGTATGTGAGGTTGGACTAAACTTTTACGAGCGAGCGGAGCGAGCGAGCAACGATCACAATTTGCAAGGTATACATATAACTTGCAATATGCATATATATCGTGTTATTACCTAATTTTGTCAGCCACTTCGGACATCACATTGCACTGTAGTATGTGGAAATAGTACTATTTATGTGAAAATATTCATAAACTGTATACATTTGTCAGTAGGCAATATGATAAAGACTTCCGGCTCCTCGGGCTGGTGCGAATGTTTCAATGTCAGTATGTGCCAAACCGTTCGATTGTGACACACCTTTACGCGTCTCTCGCTCGCTCGAAAACTGTAGCCTAACCTAAAACCAATCCATCTTGCGTTCATTATTCGATATGGTGGCGACATATTTCGAATTTGCGAACGTGTCGGATCGGTTGTGAGGTTGGAGTAGATAATTACGAGCGAGCGGAGCGAGCGAGCAACGATCACAATTTGCAAGGTATACATATACCTTGCAATATGCATATATATCGTGTTAGTACCTAATTTTGTCAGCCACTTCGGACATCACATTGCACTGTAGTATGTGGAAATAGTACTATTTATGTGAAAATATTCATAAACTGTAAACATTTGTCAGTAGGCAATATGATAAAGACTTCCGGCTCCTCGGGCTGGTGCGAATGTTTCAATGTCCGTATGTGCCAAACCGTTGGATTGTGACACACCTTTACGCGTCTCTCGCTCGCTGCGCTCGCTCGAAAACTATAGCCTAACCTAAAACCAATCCCTCTTGCGTTAGTCATTCGATATGAAGGCAACTTATTTCGAATTTGCGAACGTGTCGGATCGTATGTGAGGTTGGACTAAATTTTTACGAGCGAGCGGAGCGAGTGAGCAACGATCACAATTTCCAAGCTATACATATACCTAATGTTGCCTTGCATATATTTCGTGTTATTACCTAATTTTGTCAGCCACTTCGGACATCACATTGCACTGTAGTATGTGGAAATAGTACTATTTATGTGAAAATATTCATAAACTGTAAACATTTGTCAGTAGGCAATATGATAAAGACTTCCGGCTCCTCGGGCTGGTGCGAATGTTTCAATGTCAGTATGTGCCAAACCGTTCGATTGTGACACACCTTTACGCGTCTCTCGCTCGCTCGAAAACTGTAGCCTAACCTAAAACCAATCCATCTTGCGTTCATTATTCGATATGGTGGCGACATATTTCGAATTTGCGCACGTGTCGGATCGGTTGTGAGGTTGGAGTAGATAATTACGGGCGAGCGGAGCGAGCGAGCAACGATCACAATTTGCAAGGTATACATATACCTTGCAATATGCATATATATCGTGTTAGTACCTAATTTTGTCAGCCACTTCGGACATCACATTGCACTGTAGTATGTGGAAATAGTACTATTTATGTGGTACTATTCATAAACTGTAAACATTTGTCAGTAGGCAATAGGATAAAGACTTCCGGCTCCTCGGGCTGGTGCGAATGTTTCAATGTCCGTATGTGCCAAACCGTTGGATTGTGACACACCTTTACGCGTCTCTCGCGCGCTGCGCTCGCTCGAAAACTATAGCCTAACCTAAAACCAATCCCTCTTGCGTTAGTCATTCGATATGAAGGCGACTTATTTCGAATTTGCGAACGTGTCGGATCGGAAGTGAGGTTGGACTAAATTTTTACGAGCGAGCGGAGCGAGCGAGCAACGATCACAATATGCAAGGTATACATATACCTTATATTGCCTTGCATACATTTCGTGTTATTACCTAATTTTGTCAGCCATTTCGGACATCACATTGCACTGTACTATGTGGAAATAGTACTATTTATGTGAAACTATTCATAAACTGTACACATTTCTCAGTAGGCAATATGATAAAGACTTCCGGCTCCTCGGGCTGGTGCGAATGTTTCAATGTCAGTATGTGCCAAACCGTTCGATTGTGACACACCTTTACGCGTCTCTCGCTCGCTCGAAAACTGTAGCCTAACCTAAAACCAATCCATCTTGCGTTCATTATTCGATATGGTGGCGACATATTTCGAATTTGCGAACGTGTCGGATCGGTTGTGAGGTTGGAGTAGATAATTGCGAGCGAGCCGAGCGAGCGAGCAACGATCACAATTTGCAAGGTATACATATACCTTGCAATATGCATATATGTCGTGTTAGTACCTAATTTTGTCAGCCACTTCGGACATCACGTTGCACTGTAGTATGTGGAAATAGTACTATTTATGTGCTACTATTCATAAACTGTAAACATTTGTCAGTAGGCAATAGGATAAAGACTTCCGGCTCCTCGGGCTAGTGCGAATGTTTCAATGTCCATATGTGCCAAACCGTTGGATTGTGACACACCTTTACGCGTCTCTCGCTCGCTGCGCTCGCTCGAAAACTATAGCCTAACTTAAATCCAATCCCTCTTGCGTTAGTCATTCGATATGATGCCGACTTATTTCGAATTTGCGAACGTGTCGGATCGTATGTGAGGTTGGACTAAACTTTTACGAGCGAGCGGAGCGAGCGAGCAACGATCACAATTTGCAAGGTATACATATAACTTGCAATATGCATATATATCGTGTTATTACCTAATTTTGTCAGCCACTTCGGACATCACATTGCACTGTAGTATGTGGAAATAGTACTATTTATGTGAAAATATTCATAAACTGTAAACATTTGTCAGTAGGCAATATGATAAAGACTTCCGGCTCCTCGGGCTGGTGCGAATGTTTCAATGTCAGTATGTGCCAAACCGTTCGATTGTGACACACCTTTACGCGTCTCTCGCTCGCTCGAAAACTGTAGCCTAACCTAAAACCAATCCATCTTGCGTTCATTATTCGATATGGTGGCGACATATTTCGAATTTGCGAACGTGTCGGATCGGTTGTGAGGTTGGAGTAGATAATTACGAGCGAGCGGAGCGAGCGAGCAACGATCACAATTTGCAAGGTATACATATACCTTGCAATATGCATATATATCGTGTTAGTACCTAATTTTGTCAGCCATTTCGGACATCACATTGCACTGTACTATGTGGAAATAGTACTATTTATGTGAAACTATTCATAAACTGTAAACATTTGTCAGTAGGCAATATGATAAAGACTTCCGGCTCCTCGGGCTGGTGCGAATGTTTCAATGTCAGTATGTGCCAATCCGTTCGATTGTGACACACCTTTACGCGTCTCTCGCTCGCTGCGCTCGCTCGAAAACTATAGCCTAACCTAAAACCAATCCCTCTTGCGTTAGTCATTCGATATGAAGGCGACTTATTTCGAATTTGCGAACGTGTCGGATCGTATGTGAGGTTGGACTAAATTTTTACGAGCGAGCGGAGCGAGCGAGCAACGATCACAATTTGCAAGGTATACATATACCTTGCAATATGCATATATATCGTGTTATTACCTAATTTTGTCAGCCACTTCGGACATCACATTGCACTGTAGTATGTGGAAATAGTACTATTTATGTGAAAATATTCATAAACTGTAAACATTTGTCAGTAGGCAATATGATAAAGACTTCCGGCTCCTCGGGCTGGTGCGAATGTTTCAATGTCCGTATGTGCCAAACCGTTGGATTGTGACACACCTTTACGCGTCTCTCGCTCCCTGCGCTCGCTCGAAAACTATAGCCTAACCTAAAACCAATCCCTCTTGCGTTAGTCATTCGATATGAAGGCAACTTATTTCGAATTTGCGAACGTGTCGGATCGTATGTGAGGTTGGACTAAATTTTTACGAGCGAGCGGAGCGAGTGAGCAACGATCACAATTTCCAAGCTATACATATACCTAATGTTGCCTTGCATATATTTCGTGTTATTACCTAATTTTGTCAGCCACTTCGGACATCACATTGCACTGTAGTATGTGGAAATAGTACTATTTATGTGAAAATTATCATAAACTGTAAACATTTGTCAGTAGGCAATATGATAAAGACTTCCGGCTCCTCGGGCTGGTGCGAATGTTTCAATGTCAGTATGTGCCAAACCGTTCGATTGTGACAAACCTTTACGCGTCTCTCGCTCGCTCGAAAACTGTAGCCTAACCTAAAACCAATCCATCTTGCGTTCATTATTCGATATGGTGGCGACATATTTCGAATTTGCGCACGTGTCGGATCGGTTGTGAGGTTGGAGTAGATAATTACGGGCGAGCGGAGCGAGCGAGCAACGATCACAATTTGCAAGGTATACATATACCTTGCAATATGCATATATATCGTGTTAGTACCTAATTTTGTCAGCCACTTCGGACATCACATTGCACTGTAGTATGTGGAAATAGTACTATTTATGTGGTACTATTCATAAACTGTAAACATTTGTCAGTAGGCAATAGGATAAAGACTTCCGGCTCCTCGGGCTGGTGCGAATGTTTCAATGTCCGTATGTGCCAAACCGTTGGATTGTGACACACCTTTACGCGTCTCTCGCGCGCTGCGCTCGCTCGAAAACTATAGCCTAACCTAAAATCAATCCCTCTTGCGTTAGTCATTCGATATGAAGGCGACTTATTTCGAATTTGCGAACGTGTCGGATCGTATGTGAGGTTGGACTAAATTTTTACGAGCGAGAGGAGCGAGCGAGCAACGTTCACAATTTGCAAGGTATACATATACCTTATATTGCCTTGCATACATTTCGTGTTATTACCTAATTTTGTCAGCCATTCGGACATCACATTGCACTGTACTATGTGGAAATAGTACTATTTATGTGAAACTATTCATAAACTGTAAACATTTGTCAGTAGGCAATATGATAAAGACTTCCGGCTCCTCGGGCTGGTGCGAATGTTTCAATGTCAGTATGTGCCAAACCGTTCGATTGTGACACACCTTTACGCGTCTCTCGCTCGCTGCGCTCGCTCGAAAACTATAGCCTAACCTAAAACCAATCCCTCTTGCGTTAGTCATTCGATATGAAGGCGACTTATTTCGAATTTGCGAACGTGTCGGATCGTATGTGAGGTTGGACTAAATTTTTACGAGCGAGCGGAGCGAGCGAGCAACGATCACAATTTGCAAGGTATACATATACCTTATATTGCCTTGCATACATTTCGTGTTATTACCTAATTTTGTCAGCCATTTCTGACATCACATTGCACTGTACTATGTGGAAATAGTACTATTTATGTGAAACTATTCATAAACTGTAAACATTTGTCAGTAGGCAATAGGATAAAGAGTTCCGGCTCCTCGGGTTGGTGCGAATGTTTCAATGTCAGTATGTGCCAAACCGTTGGATTGTGACACACCTTTACGCGTCTCTCGCTCGCTGCGCTCGCTCGAAAACTATAGCCTAACCTAAAACCAATCCCTCTTGCGTTAGTCATTCGATATGAAGGCAACTTATTTCGAATTTGCGAACGTGTCGTATCGGAAGTGAGGTTGGACTAAATTTTTACGAGCGAGCGGAGCGAGCGAGCAACGATCACAATTTGCAAGGTATACATATACCTTGCAATATGCATATATATCGTGTTAGTACCTAATTTTGCCAGCTACTTCGGACATCACATTGCACTGTAGTATGTGGAAATAGTAGTATTTAGGTGAAACTATTCACAAACTGTAAACATTTGTCAGTAGGCAATATGATAAAGACTTCCGGCTCCTCGGGCTGGTGCGAATGTTTCAATGTCAGTATGTGCCAAACCGTTCGATTGTGACACACCTTTACGCGTCTCTCGCTCGCTCGAAAACTGTAGCCTAACCTAAAACCAATCCATCTTGCGTTCATTATTCGATATGGTGGCGACATATTTCGAATTTGCGCACGTGTCGGATCGGTTGTGAGGTTGGAGTAGATAATTACGGGCGAGCGGAGCGAGCGAGCAACGATCACAATTTGCAAGGTATACATATACCTTGCAATATGCATATATATCGTGTTAGTACCTAATTTTGTCAGCCACTTCGGACATCACATTGCACTGTAGTATGTGGAAATAGTACTATTTATGTGGTACTATTCATAAACTGTAAACATTTGTCAGTAGGCAATAGGATAAAGACTTCCGGCTCCTCGGGCTGGTGCGAATGTTTCAATGTCCGTATGTGCCAAACCGTTGGATTGTGACACACCTTTACGCGTCTCTCGCGCGCTGCGCTCGCTCGAAAACTATAGCCTAACCTAAAATCAATCCCTCTTGCGTTAGTCATTCGATATGAAGGCGACTTATTTCGAATTTGCGAACGTGTCGGATCGTATGTGAGGTTGGACTAAATTTTTACGAGCGAGAGGAGCGAGCGAGCAACGTTCACAATTTGCAAGGTATACATATACCTTATATTGCCTTGCATACATTTCGTGTTATTACCTAATTTTGTCAGCCATTCGGACATCACATTGCACTGTACTATGTGGAAATAGTACTATTTATGTGAAACTATTCATAAACTGTAAACATTTGTCAGTAGGCAATATGATAAAGACTTCCGGCTCCTCGGGCTGGTGCGAATGTTTCAATGTCAGTATGTGCCAAACCGTTCGATTGTGACACACCTTTACGCGTCTCTCGCTCGCTGCGCTCGCTCGAAAACTATAGCCTAACCTAAAACCAATCCCTCTTGCGTTAGTCATTCGATATGAAGGCGACTTATTTCGAATTTGCGAACGTGTCGGATCGTATGTGAGGTTGGACTAAATTTTTACGAGCGAGCGGAGCGAGCGAGCAACGATCACAATTTGCAAGGTATACATATACCTTGCAATATGCATATATATCGTGTTAGTACCTAATTTTGTCAGCCATTTCGGACATCACATTGCACTGTACTATGTGGAAATAGTACTATTTATGTGAAACTATTCATAAACTGTAAACATTTGTCAGTAGGCAATAGGATAAAGAGTTCCGGCTCCTCGGGTTGGTGCGAATGTTTCAATGTCAGTATGTGCCAAACCGTTCGATTGTGACACACCTTTACGCGTCTCTCGCTCGCTCGAAAACTGTAGCCTAACCTAAAACCAATCCATCTTGCGTTCATTATTCGATATGGTGGCGACATATTTCGAATTTGCGAACGTGTCGGATCGGTTGTGAGGTTGGAGTAGATAATTACGAGCGAGCGGAGCGAGCGAGGAACGATCACAATTTGCAAGGTATACATATACCTTGCAATATGCATATATATCGTGTTAGTACCTAATTTTGTCAGTCATTTCGGACATCACATTGCACTGTAGTATGTGGAAATAGTACTATTTATGTGCTACTATTCATAAACTGTAAACATTTGTCAGTAGGCAATAGGATAAAGACCTCCGGCTCCTCGGGCTGGTGCGAATGTTTCAATGTCCGTATGTGACAAACCGTTGGATTGTGACACTCCTTTACTCGTGTCTCGCTCGCTGCGCTCGCTCGAAAACAATAGCCTAACCTAAAACCAATCCCTCTTGCGTTAGTCATTCGATATGACGGCGAGTTATTTCGAATTTGCGAACGTGTCGGATCGGATGTGAGGTAGGACTAAATTTTTACGAGCGAGCGGAGCGAGCGAGCAACGATCACAATTTGCAAGGTATACATATACCGTGCAATATGCATATATATCGTGTTAGTACCTAATTTTGTCAGCCATTTCGGACATCACATTGCACTGTACTATGTGGAAATAGTATTATTTATGTGAAACTATTCATAAACTGTAAACATTTGGCAGTAGGCAATAGGATAAAGACTTCCGGCTCCTCGGGCTGGTGCGAATGTTTCAATGTCCGTATGTGCCAAACCGTTGGATTGTGACACACCATTACGCGTCTCTCGCTCGCTTCGCTCGCTCGAAAACTATAGCCTAACCTAAAACCAATCCCTCTTGCGTAAGTCATTCGATATGAAGGCAACTTATTTCGAATTTGCGAACGTGTCGGATCGTATGTGAGGTTGGAGTAGATAATTACGAGCGAGCGGAGCGAGCGAGCAGCGATCACAATTTGCAAGGTATACATATACCTTGCAATATGCATATATATCGTGTTAGTACCTAATTTTGTCAGCCACTTCGGACATCACATTGCACTGTAGTATGTGGAAATAGTACTATTTATGTGGTACTATTCATAAACTGTAAACATTTGTCAGTAGGCAATAGGATAAAGACTTCCGGCTCCTCGGGCTAGTGAGAATGTTTCAATGTCCGTGTGTGCCAAACCGTTGGATTGTGACACACCTTTACGCGACTCTCGCTCGCTGCGCTCGCTCGAAAACTATAGCCTAACCTAAAACCAATCCCTCTTGCGTTAGTCATTCGATATGAAGGCAACTTATTTCGAATTTGCGAACGTGTCGGATCGTATGTGAGGTTGGACTAAATTATTACGAGCGAGCGGAGCGAGCGAGCAACGATCACAATTTGCAGGGTATACATATACCTTGCTATATGCATATATATCGTGTTAGTACCTAATTTTGTCAGCCACTTCGGACATCACATTGCACTGTAGTATGTGGAAATAGTACTATTTATGTGCTACTATTCATAAACTGTAAACATTTGTCAGTAGGCAATAGGATAAAGACTTCCGGCTCCTCGGGCTAGTGCGAATGTTTCAATGTCCATATGTGCCAAACCGTTGGATTGTGACACACCTTTACGCGTCTCTCGCTCGCTGCGCTCGCTCGAAAACTATAGCCTAACCTAAAACCAATCCCTCTTGCGTTAGTCATTCGATATGAAGCCGACTTATTTCGAATTTGCGAACGTGTCGGATCGTATGTGAGGTTGGACTAAATTTTTACGAGCGAGCGGAGCGAGCGAGCAACGATCACAATTTGCAAGGTATACATATAACTTGCAATATGCATATATATCGTGTTAGTACCTAATTTTGTCAGCCACTTCGGACATCACATTGCACTTTAGTATGTGGAAGTAGTACTATTTATGTGATACTATTCATAAACTGTAAACATTTGTCAGTAGGCAATAGGATAAAGACCTCCGGCTCCTCGGGCTGGTGCGAATGTTTCAATGTCCGTATGTGACAAACCGTTGGATTGTGACACTCCTTTACGCGTGTCTCGCTCGCTGCGCTCGCTCGAAAACAATAGCCTAACCTAAAACCAATCCCTCTTGCGTTAGTCATTCGATATGAAGGCGAGTTATTTCGAATTTGCGAACGTGTCGGATCGGATGTGAGGTGGGACTAAATTTTTACGAGCGAGCGGAGCGAGCGAGCAACGATCACAATTTGCAAGGTATACATATACCGTGCAATATGCATATATATCGTGTTAGTACCTAATTTTGTCAGCCATTTCGGACATCACATTGCACTGTACTATGTGGAAATAGTACTATTTATGTGAAACTATTCATAAACTGTAAACATTTGGCAGTAGGCAATAGGATAAAGACTTCCGGCTCCTCGGGCTGGTGCGAATGTTTCAATGTCCGTATGTGCCAAACCGTTGGATTGTGACACACCATTACGCGTCTCTCGCTCGCTGCGCTCGCTCGAAAACTATAGCCTAACCTAAAACCAATCCCTCTTGCGTAAGTCATTCGATATGAAGGCAACTTATTTCGAATTTGCGAACGTGTCGGATCGGAAGTGAGGTTGGACTAAATTTTTACGAGCGAGCGGAGCGAGCGAGCAACGATCACAATTTGCAAGGTATACATATACCTTGCAATATGCATATATATCGTGTTAGTACCTAATTTTGTCAGCTACTTCGGACATCACATTGCACTGTAGTATGTGGAAATAGTAGTATTTAGGTGAAACTATTCACAAACTGTAAACATTTGTCAGTAGGCAATATGATAAAGACTTCCGGCTCCTCGGGCTGGTGCGAATGTTCCAATGTCAGTATGTGCCAAACCGTTGGATTGTGACACACCTTTACGCGTCTCTCGCTCGCTGCGCTCGCTCGAAAACTATAGCCTAACCTAAAACCAATCCCTCTTGCGTTAGTCATTCGATATGAAGCCGACTTATTTCGAATTTGCGAACGTGTCGGATCGTATGTGAGGTTGGACTAAATTTTTACGATCGAGCGGAGCGAGCGAGCAACGATCACAATTTGCAAGGTATACATATAACTTGCAATATGCATATATATCGTGTTAGTACCTAATTTTGTCAGCCACTTCGGACATCACATTGCACTTTAGTATGTGGAAGTAGTACTATTTATGTGATACTATTCATAAACTGTAAACATTTGTCAGTAGGCAATAGGATAAAGACCTCCGGCTCCTCGGGCTGGTGCGAATGTTTCAATGTCCGTATGTGACAAACCGTTGGATTGTGACACTCCTTTACGCGTGTCTCGCTCGCTGCGCTCGCTCGAAAACAATAGCCTAACCTAAAACCAATCCCTCTTGCGTTAGTCATTCGATATGAAGGCGAGTTATTTCGAATTTGCGAACGTGTCGGATCGGATGTGAGGTGGGACTAAATTTTTACGAGCGAGCGGAGCGAGCGAGCAACGATCACAATTTGCAAGGTATACATATACCGTGCAATATGCATATATATCGTGTTAGTACCTAATTTTGTCAGCCATTTCGGACATCACATTGCACTGTACTATGTGGAAATAGTACTATTTATGTGAAACTATTCTTAAACTGTAAACATTTGGCAGTAGGCAATAGGATAAAGACTTCCGGCTCCTCGGGCTGGTGCGAATGTTTCAATGTCCGTATGTGCCAAACCGTTGGATTGTGACACACCATTACGCGTCTCTCGCTCGCTGCGCTCGCTCGAAAACTATAGCCTAACCTAAAACCAATCCCTCTTGCGTAAGTCATTCGATATGAAGGCAACTTATTTCGAATTTGCGAACGTGTCGGATCGTATGTGAGGTTGGACTAAATTTTTACGAGCGAGAGGAGCGCGCGAGCAACGTTCACAATTTGCAAGGTATACATATACCTTATATTGCCTTGCATACATTTCGTGTTATTACCTAATTTTGTCAGCCATTCGGACATCACATTGCACTGTACTATGTGGAAATAGTACTATTTATGTGAAACTATTCATAAACTGTAAACATTTGTCAGTAGGCAATATGATAAAGACTTCCGGCTCCTCGGGCTCGTGCGAATGTTTCAATGTCAGTATGTGCCAAACCGTTCGATTGTGACACACCTTTACGCGTCTCTCGCTCGCTGCGCTCGCTCGAAAACTATAGCCTAACCTAAAACCAATCCCTCTTGCGTTAGTCATTCGATATGAAGGCGACTTATTTCGAATTTGCGAACGTGTCGGATCGGAAGTGAGGTTGGACTAAATTTTTACGAGCGAGCGGAGCGAGCGAGCAACGATCACAATTTGCAAGGTATACATATACCTTGCAATATGCATATATATCGTGTTAGTACCTAATTTTGTCAGCTACTTCGGACATCACATTGCACTGTAGTATGTGGAAATAGTAGTATTTAGGTGAAACTATTCACAAACTGTAAACATTTGTCAGTAGGCAATATGATAAAGACTTCCGGCTCCTCGGTCTGGTGCGAATGTTTCAATGTCAGTATGTGCCAAACCGTTCGATTGTGACACACCTTTACGCGTCTCTCGCTCGCTCGAAAACTGTAGCCTAACCTAAAACCAATCCATCTTGCGTTCATTATTCGATATGGTGGCGACATATTTCGAATTTGCGCACGTGTCGGATCGGTTGTGAGGTTGGAGTAGATAATTACGGGCGAGCGGAGCGAGCGAGCAACGATCACAATTTGCAAGGTATACATATACCTTGCAATATGCATATATATCGTGTTAGTACCTAATTTTGTCAGCCACTTCGGACATCACATTGCACTGTAGTATGTGGAAATAGTACTATTTATGTGGTACTATTCATAAACTGTAAACATTTGTCAGTAGGCAATAGGATAAAGACTTCCGGCTCCTCGGGCTGGTGCGAATGTTTCAATGTCCGTATGTGCCAAACCGTTGGATTGTGACACACCTTTACGCGTCTCTCGCGCGCTGCGCTCGCTCGAAAACTATAGCCTAACCTAAAATCAATCCCTCTTGCGTTAGTCATTCGATATGAAGGCGACTTATTTCGAATTTGCGAACGTGTCGGATCGTATGTGAGGTTGGACTAAATTTTTACGAGCGAGAGGAGCGAGCGAGCAACGTTCACAATTTGCAAGGTATACATATACCTTATATTGCCTTGCATACATTTCGTGTTATTACCTAATTTTGTCAGCCATTCGGACATCACATTGCACTGTACTATGTGGAAATAGTACTATTTATGTGAAACTATTCATAAACTGTAAACATTTGTCAGTAGGCAATATGATAAAGACTTCCGGCTCCTCGGGCTGGTGCGAATGTTTCAATGTCAGTATGTGCCAAACCGTTCGATTGTGACACACCTTTACGCGTCTCTCGCTCGCTCGAAAACTGTAGCCTAACCTAAAACCAATCCATCTTGCGTTCATTATTCGATATGGTGGCGACATATTTCGAATTTGCGAACGTGTCGGATCGGTTGTGAGGTTGGAGTAGATAATTACGAGCGAGCGGAGCGAGCGAGCAACGATCACAACTTGCAAGGTATACATATACCTTGCAATATGCATATATGTCGTGTTAGTACCTAATTTTGTCAGCCACTTCGGACATCACATTGCACTGTAGTATGTGGAAATAGTACTATTTATGTGCTACTATTCATAAACTGTAAACATTTGTCAGTAGGCAATAGGATAAAGACTTCCGGCTCCTCGGGCTAGTGCGAATGTTTCAATGTCCATATGTGCCAAACCGTTGGATTGTGACACACCTTTACGCGTCTCTCGCTCGCTGCGCTCGCTCGAAAACTATAGCCTAACCTAAAACCAATCCCTCTTGCGTTAGTCATTCGATATGAAGCCGACTTATTTCGAATTTGCGAACGTGTCGGATCGTATGTGAGGTTGGACTAAATTTTTACGAGCGAGCGGAGCGAGCGAGCAACGATCACAATTTGCAAGGTATACATATAACTTGCAATATGCATATATATCGTGTTAGTACCTAATTTTGTCAGCCACTTCGGACATCACATTGCACTTTAGTATGTGGAAGTAGTACTATTTATGTGATACTATTCATAAACTGTAAACATTTGTCAGTAGGCAATAGGATAAAGACCTCCGGCTCCTCGGGCTCGTGCGAATGTTTCAATGTCCGTATGTGACAAACCGTTGGATTGTGACACTCCTTTACGCGTGTCTCGCTCGCTGCGCTCGCTCGAAAACAATAGCCTAACCTAAAACCAATCCCTCTTGCGTTAGTCATTCGATATGACGGCGAGTTATTTCGAATTTGCGAACGTGTCGGATCGGATGTGAGGTGGGACTAAATTTTTACGAGCGAGCGGAGCGAGCGAGCAACGATCACAATTTGCAAGGTATACATATACCGTGCAATATGCATATATATCGTGTTAGTACCTAATTTTGTCAGCCATTTCGGACATCACATTGCACTCTACTATGTGGAAATAGTATTATTTATGTGAAACTATTCATAAACTGTAAACATTTGGCAGTAGGCAATAGGATAAAGACTTCCGGCTCCTCGGGCTGGTGCGAATGTTTCAATGTCCGTATGTGCCAAACCGTTGGATTGTGACACACCATTACGCGTCTCTCGCTCGCTGCGCTCGCTCGAAAACTATAGCCTAACCTAAAACCAATCCCTCTTGCGTAAGTCATTCGATATGAAGGCAACTTATTTCGAATTTGCGAACGTGTCGGATCGTATGTGAGGTTGGAGTAGATAATTACGAGCGAGCGGAGCGAGCGAGCAGCGATCACAATTTGCAAGGTATACATATACCTTGCAATATGCATATATATCGTGTTAGTACCTAATTTTGTCAGCCACTTCGGACATCACATTGCACTGTAGTATGTGGAAATAGTACTATTTATGTGGTACTATTCATAAACTGTAAACATTTGTCAGTAGGCAATAGGATAAAGACTTCCGGCTCCTCGGGCTAGTGAGAATGTTTCAATGTCCGTATGTGCCAAACCGTTGGATTGTGACACACCTTTACGCGACTCTCGCTCGCTGCGCTCGCTCGAAAACTATAGCCTAACCTAAAACCAATCCCTCTTGCGTTAGTCATTCGATATGAAGGCAACTTATTTCGAATTTGCGAACGTGTCGGATCGTATGTGAGGTTGGACTAAATTATTACGAGCGAGCGGAGCGAGCGAGCAACGATCACAATTTGCAGGGTATACATGTACCTTGCTATATGCATATATATCGTGTTAGTACCTAATTTTGTCAGCCACTTCGGACATCACATTGCACTTTAGTATGTGGAAATGGTACTATTTATGTGATACTATTCATAAACTGTAAACATTTGTCAGTAGGCAATAGGATAAAGACTTCCGGCTCCTCGGGCTGGTGCGAATGTTTCAATGTCCGTATGTGACAAACCGTTGGATTGTGACACACCTTTACGCGTGTCTCGCTCGCTGCGCTCGCTCTAAAACGATAGCCTAACCTAAAACCAATCCCTCTTGCGTTAGTCATTCGATATGAAGGCGACTTAATTCGAATTTGCGAACGTGTCGGATCGTATGCGAGGTTGGACTAAATTTTTACGAGCGAGCGGAGCGAGCGAGCAACGATCACAATTTGCAAGGTATACATATACCTTGCAATATGCATATATATCGTGTTAGTACCTAATTTTGTCAGCCACTTCGGACATCACATTGCACTGTAGTATGTGGAAATAGTAGTATTTAGGTGAAACTATTGACAAACTGTAAACATTTGTCAGTAGGCAATATGATAAAGACTTCCGGCTCCTCGGGCTGGTGCGAATGTTTCAATGTCCGTATGTACCAAACCGTTGGATTGTGACACACCTTTACGCGTCTCTCGCTCGCTGCGCTCGCTCGAAAACTATAGCCTAACCTAAAACCAATCCCTCTTGCGTTAGTCATTCGATATGAAGGCAACTTATTTCGAATTTGCGAACGTGTCGGATCGGAAGTGAGGTTGGACTAAATTTTTACGAGCGAGCGGAGCGAGCGAGCAACGATCACAATTTGCAAGGTATACATATACCTTGCAATATGCATATATATCGTGTTAGTACCTAATTTTGTCAGCCACTTCGGACATCACATTGCACTGTAGTATGTGGAAATAGTACTATTTATGTGGTACTATTCATAAACTGTAAACATTTGTCAGTAGGCAATAGGATAAAGACTTCCGGCTCCTCGGGCTAGTGCGAATGTTTCAATGTCCGTATGTGCCAAACCGTTGGATTGTGACACACCTTTACGCGTCTCTCGCTCGAAAACTATAGCCTAACCTAAAACCAATCCCTCTTGCGTTAGTCATTCGATATGAAGGCGACTTATTTCGAATTTGCGAACGTGTCGGATCGGTTGTGAGGTTGGAGTAGATAATTACGAGCGAGCGGAGCGAGCGAGCAACGATCACAATTTGCAAGGTATACATATACCTTGCAATATGCATATATATCGTGTTATTACCTAATTTTGTCAGCCATTTCGGACATCACATTGCACTGTACTATGTGGAAATAGTACTATTTATGTGAAACTATTCATAAACTGTAAACATTTGTCAGTAGGCAATATGATAAAGACTTCCGGCTCCTCGGGCTGGTGCGAATGTTTCAATGTCCGTATGTGCCAAACCGTTGGATTGTGACACACCTTTACGCGTCTCTCGCTCGAAAACTATAGCTTAACCTAAAACCAATCCCTCTTGCGTTAGTCATTCGATATGAAGGCGACTTATTTCGAATTTGCGAACGTGTCGGATCGTATGTGAGGTTGGAGTAGATAATTACGAGCGAGCGGAGCGAGCGAGCAACGAACACAATATGCAAGGTATACATATACCTTATATTGCCTTGCATACATTTCGTGTTATTACCTAATTTTGTCAGCCATTTCGGACATCACATTGCACTGTACTATGTGGAAATAGTACTATTTATGTGAAACTATTCATAAACTGTAAACATTTGTCAGTAGGCAATATGATAAAGACTTCCGGCTCCTCGGGCTGGTGCGAATGTTTCAATGTCCGTATGTGCCAAACCGTTGGATTGTGACACACCTTTACGCGTCTCTCGCTCGCTGCGTTCGCTCGAAAACTATAGCCTAACCTAAAACCAACCCCGCTTGCGTTAGTCATTCGATATGAAGGCAACTTATTTCGATTTTGCGAACGTGTCGGATCGGAAGTGAGGTTGGACTAAATTTTTACGAGCGAGCGGAGCGAGCGAGCAACGATCACAATTTGCAAGGTATACATATACCTTGCAATATGCATATATATCGTGTTAGTACCTAATTTTGTCAGCCACTTCGGACATCACATTGCACTGTAGTATGTGGAAATAGTAGTATTTAGGTGAAACTATTGACAAACTGTAAACATTTGTCAGTAGGCAATATGATAAAGACTTCCGGCTCCTCGGGCTGGTGCGAATGTTTCAATGTCAGTATGTGCCAAACCGTTCGATTGTGACACACCTTTACGCGTCTCTCGCTCGCTGCGCTCGCTCGAAAACTGTAGCCGAACCTAAAACCAATCCATCTTGCGTTCATTATTCGATATGGTGGCGACATATTTCGAATTTGCGAACGTGTCGGATCGGTTGTGAGGTTGGAGTAGATAATTACGAGCGAGCGGAGCGAGCGAGCAGCGATCACAATTTGCAAGGTATACATATACCTTGCAATATGCATATATATCGTGTTAGTACTTAATTTTTTCAGCCACTTCGGACATCACATTGCACTGTAGTATGTGGAAGTAGTACTATTTATGTGGTACTATTCATAAACTGTAAACATTTGTCAGTAGGCAATAGGATAAAGACTTCCGGCTCCTCGGGCTGGTGCGAATGTTTCAATGTCCGTATGTGCCAAACCGTTGGATTGTGACACACCTTTACGCGTCTCTCGCTCGCTGCGCTCGCTCGAAAACTATAGCCTAACCAAAAACCAATCCCTCTTGCGTTAGTCATTCGATATGAAGGCGACTTATTTCGAATTTGCGAACGTGTCGGATCGGAAGTGAGGTTGGACTAAATTTTTACGAGCGAGCGGAGCGAGCGAGCAACGATCACAATTTGCAAGGTATACATATACCTTGCAATATGCATATATATCGTGTTAGTACCTAATTTTGTCAGCCACTTCGGACATCACATTGCACTGTAGTATGTGGAAATAGTAGTATTTAGGTGACACTATTCACAAACTGTAAACATTTGTCAGTAGGCAATATGATAAAGACTTCCGGCTCCTCGGGCTGGTGCGAATGTTTCAATGTCAGTATGTGCCAAACCGTTGGATTGTGACACACCTTTACGCGTCTCTCGCTCGCTGCGCTCGCTCGAAAACTATAGCCTAACCTAAAACCAATCCCTCTTGCGTTAGTCATTCGATATGAAGGCGACTTATTTCGAATTTGCGAACGTGTCGGATCGTATGTGAGGTTGGACTAAATTTTTACGAGCGAGCGGAGCGAGCGAGCAACGATCACAATATGCAAGGTATACATATACCTTATATTGCCTTGCATACATTTCGTGTTATTACCTAATTTTGTCAGCCATTTCGGACATCACATTGCACTGTACTATGTGGAAATAGTACTATTTATGTGAAACTATTCATAAACTGTAAACATTTGTCAGTAGGCAATATGATAAAGACTTCCGGCTCCTCGGGCTGGTGCGAATGTTTCAATGTCCGTATGTGCCAAACCGTTGGATTGTGACACACCTTTACGCGTCTCTCGCTCGAAAACTATAGCCTAACCTAAAACCAATCCCTCTTGCGTTAGTCATTCGATATGAAGGCGACTTATTTTGAATTTGCGAACGTGTCGGATCGTATGTGAGGTTGGAGTAGATAATTACGAGCGAGCGGAGCGAGCGAGCAACGAACACAATATGCAAGGTATACATATACCTTATATTGCCTTGCATACATTTCGTGTTATTACCTAATTTTGTCAGCCATTTCGGACATCACATTGCACTGTACTATGTGGAAATAGTACTATTTATGTGAAACTATTCATAAACTGTAAACATTTGTCAGTAGGCAATATGATAAAGACTTCCGGCTCCTCGGGCTGGTGCGAATGTTTCAATGTCCGTATGTGCCAAACCGTTGGATTGTGACACACCTTTACGCGTCTCTCGCTCGCTGCGTTCGCTCGAAAACTATAGCCTAACCTAAAACCAACCCCGCTTGCGTTAGTCATTCGATATGAAGGCAACTTACTTCGATTTTGCGAACGTGTCGGATCGGAAGTGAGGTTGGACTAAATTTTTACGAGCGAGCGGAGCGAGCGAGCAACGATCACAATTTGCAAGGTATACATATACCTTGCAATATGCATATATATCGTGTTAGTACCTAATTTTGTCAGCCACTTCGGACATCACATTGCACTGTAGTATGTGGAAATAGTAGTATTTAGGTGAAACTATTGACAAACTGTAAACATTTGTCAGTAGGCAATATGATAAAGACTTCCGGCTCCTCGGGCTGGTGCGAATGTTTCAATGTCAGTATGTGCCAAACCGTTCGATTGTGACACACCTTTACGCGTCTCTCGCTCGCTGCGCTCGCTCGAAAACTGTAGCCGAACCTAAAACCAATCCATCTTGCGTTCATTATTCGATATGGTGGCGACATATTTCGAATTTGCGAACGTGTCGGATCGGTTGTGAGGTTGGAGTAGATAATTACGAGCGAGCGGAGCGAGCGAGCAGCGATCACAATTTGCAAGGTATACATATACCTTGCAATATGCATATATATCGTGTTAGTACTTAATTTTTTCAGCCACTTCGGACATCACATTGCACTGTAGTATGTGGAAGTAGTACTATTTATGTGGTACTATTCATAAACTGTAAACATTTGTCAGTAGGCAATAGGATAAAGACTTCCGGCTCCTCGGGCTGGTGCGAATGTTTCAATGTCCGTATGTGCCAAACCGTTGGATTGTGACACACCTTTACGCGTCTCTCGCTCGCTGCGCTCGCTCGAAAACTATAGCCTAACCTAAAACCAATCCCTCTTGCGTTAGTCATTCGATATGAAGGCGACTTATTTCGAATTTGCGAACGTGTCGGATCGGAAGTGAGGTTGGACTAAATTTTTACGAGCGAGCGGAGCGAGCGAGCAACGATCACAATATGCAAGGTATACATATACCTTATATTGCCTTGCATACATTTCGTGTTATTACCTAATTTTGTCAGCCATTTCGGACATCACATTGCACTGTACTATGTGGAAATAGTACTATTTATGTGAAACTATTCATAAACTGTAAACATTTCTCAGTAGGCAATATGATAAAGACTTCCGGCTCCTCGGGCTGGTGCGAATGTTTCAATGTCAGTATGTGCCAAACCGTTCGATTGTGACACACCTTTACGCGTCTCTCGCTCGCTGCGCTCGCTCGAAAACTATAGCCTAACCTAAAACCAATCCCTCTTGCGTTAGTCATTCGATATGAAGGCGACTTATTTCGAATTTGCGAACGTGTCGGATCGTATGTGAGGTTGGACTAAATTTTTACGAGCGAGCGGAGCGAGCGAGCAACGATCACAATATGCAAGGTATACATATACCTTATATTGCCTTGCATACATTTCGTGTTATTACCTAATTTTGTCAGCCATTTCGGACATCACATTGCACTGTACTATGTGGAAATAGTACTATTTATGTGAAACTATTCATAAACTGTAAACATTTCTCAGTAGGCAATATGATAAAGACTTCCGGCTCCTCGGGCTGGTGCGAATGTTTCAATGTCAGTATGTGCCAAACCGTTCGATTGTGACACACCTTTACGCGTCTCTCGCTCGCTCGAAAACTGTAGCCTAACCTAAAACCAATCCATCTTGCGTTCATTATTCGATATGGTGGCGACATATTTCGAATTTGCGAACGTGTCGGATCGGTTGTGAGGTTGGAGTAGATAATTGCGAGCGAGCGGAGCGAGCGAGCACCGATCACAATTTGCAAGGTATACATATACCTTGCAATATGCATATATGTCGTGTTAGTACCTAATTTTGTCAGCCACTTCGGACATCACATTGCACTGTAGTATGTGGAAATAGTACTATTTATGTGCTACTATTCATAAACTGTAAACATTTGTCAGTAGGCAATAGGATAAAGACTTCCGGCTCCTCGGGCTAGTGCGAATGTTTCAATGTCCATATGTGCCAAACCGTTGGATTGTGACACACCTTTACGCGTCTCTCGCTCGCTGCGCTCGCTCGAAAACTATAGCCTAACTTAAAACCAATCCCTCTTGCGTTAGTCATTCGATATGAAGCCGACTTATTTCGAATTTGCGAACGTGTCGGATCGTATGTGAGGTTGGACTAAATTTTTACGAGCGAGCGGAGCGAGCGAGCAACGATCACAATTTGCAAGGTATACATATAACTTGCAATATGCATATATATCGTGTTATTACCTAATTTTGTCAGCCACTTCGGACATCACATTGCACTGTAGTATGTGGAAATAGTACTATTTATGTGAAAATATTCATAAACTGTAAACATTTGTCAGTAGGCAATATGATAAAGACTTCCGGCTCCTCGGGCTGGTGCGAATGTTTCAATGTCAGTATGTGCCAAACCGTTCGATTGTGACACACCTTTACGCGTCTCTCGCTCGCTCGAAAACTGTAGCCTAACCTAAAACCAATCCATCTTGCGTTCATTATTCGATATGGTGGCGACATATTTCGAATTTGCGAACGTGTCGGATCGGTTGTGAGGTTGGAGTAGATAATTACGAGCGAGCGGAGCGAGCGAGCAACGATCACAATTTGCAAGGTATACATATACCTTGCAATATGCATATATATCGTGTTAGTACCTAATTTTGTCAGCCATTTCGGACATCACATTGCACTGTACTATGTGGAAATAGTACTATTTATGTGCTACTATTCATAAACTGTAAACATTTGTCAGTAGGCAATAGGATAAAGACTTCCGGCTCCTCGGGCTAGTGCGAATGTTTCAATGTCCATATGTGCCAAACCGTTGGATTGTGACACACCTTTACGCGTCTCTCGCTCGCTGCGCTCGCTCGAAAACTATAGCCTAACCTAAAACCAATCCCTCTTGCGTTAGTCATTCGATATGAAGGCGACTTATTTCGAATTTGCGAACGTGTCGGATCGTATGTGAGGTTGGACTAAATTTTTACGAGCGAGCGGAGCGAGCGAGCAACGATCACAATTTGCAAGGTATACATATACCTTGCAATATGCATATATATCGTGTTAGTACCTAATTTTGTCAGCCATTTCGGACATCACATTGCACTGTACTATGTGGAAATAGTACTATTTATGTGAAACTATTCATAAACTGTAAACATTTGTCAGTAGGCAATATGATAAAGACTTCCGGCTCCTCGGGCTGGTGCGAATGTTTCAATGTCAGTGTGTGCCAAACCGTTCGATTGTGACACACCTTTACGCGTCTCTCGCTCACTCGAAAACTGTAGCCTAACCTAAAACCAATCCATCTTGCGTTCATTATTCGATATGGTGGCGACATATTTCGAATTTGCGAACGTGTCGGATCGGTTGTGAGGTTGGAGTAGATAATTACGAGCGAGCGGAGCGAGCGAGGAACGATCACAATTTGCAAGGTATACATATACCTTGCAATATGCATATATATCGTGTTAGTACCTAATTTTGTCAGTCATTTCGGACATCACATTGCACTGTAGTATGTGGAAATAGTACTATTTATGTGCTACTATTCATAAACTGTAAACATTTGTCAGTAGGCAATAGGATAAAGACTTCCGGCTCCTCGGGCTAGTGCGAATGTTTCAATGTCCATATGTGCCAAACAGTTGGATTGTGACATACCTTTACGCGTCTCTCGCTCGCTGCGCTCGCTCGAAAACTATAGCCTAACCTAAAACCAATCCCTCTTGCGTTAGTCATTCGATATGAAGGCGACTTATTTCGAATTTGCGAACGTGTCGGATCGTATGTGAGGTTGGACTAAATTTTTACGAGCGAGAGGAGCGAGCGAGCAACGATCACAATTTGCAAGGTATACATATACCTTATATTGCCTTGCATACATTTCGTGTTATTACCTAATTTTGTCAGCCATTTCGGACATCACATTGCACTGTACTATGTGGAAATAGTACTATTTATGTGAAACTATTCATAAACTGTAAACATTTGTCAGTAGGCAATAGGATAAAGAGTTCCGGCTCCTCGGGTTGGTGCGAATGTTTCGATGTCAGTATGTGCCAAACCGTTGGATTGTGACAGACCTTTACGCGCCTCTCGCTCGCTGCGCTCGCTCGAAAACTATAGCCTAACCTAAAACCAATCCCTCTTGCGTTAGTCATTCGATATGAAGGCAACTTATTTCGAATTTGCGAACGTGTTGGATCGGAAGTGAGGTTGGACTAAATTTTTACGAGCGAGCGGAGCGAGCGAGCAACGATCACAATTTGCAAGGTATACATATACCTTGCAATATGCATATATATCGTGTTAGTACCTAATTTTGTCAGCTACTTCGGACATCACATTGCACTGTAGTATGTGGAAATAGTAGTATTTAGGTGAAACTATTCACAAACTGTAAACATTTGTCAGTAGGCAATATGATAAAGACTTCCGGCTCCTCGGGCTGGTGCGAATGTTTCAATGTCAGTATGTGCCAAACCGTTCGATTGTGACACACCTTTACGCGTCTCTCGCTCGCTCGAAAACTGTAGCCTAACCTAAAACCAATCCATCTTGCGTTCATTATTCGATATGGTGGCGACATATTTCGAATTTGCGAACGTGTCGGATCGGTTGTGAGGTTGGAGTAGATAATTGCGAGCGAGCGGAGCGAGCGAGGAACGATCACAATTTGCAAGGTATACATATACCTTGCAATATGCATATATATCGTGTTAGTACCTAATTTTGTCAGTCATTTCGGACATCACATTGCACTGTAGTATGTGGAAATAGTACTATTTATGTGCTACTATTCATAAACTGTAAACATTTGTCAGTAGGCAATAGGATAAAGACTTCCGGCTCCTCGGGCTAGTGCGAATGTTTCAATGTCCATATGTGCCAAACCGTTGGATTGTGACACACCTTTACGCGTCTCTCGCTCGCTGCGCTCGCTCGAAAACTATAGCCTAACCTACAACCAATCCCTCTTGCGTTAGTCATTCGATATGAAGGCGACTTATTTCGAATTTGCGAACGTGTCGAATCGTATGTGAGGTTGGACTAAATTTTGACGAGCGAGCGGAGCGAGCGAGCAACGATCACAATTTGCAAGGTATACATATACCTCATATTGCCTTGCATACATTTCGTGTTATTACCTAATTTTGTCAGCCATTTCGGACATCACATTGCACTGTACTATGTGGAAATAGTACTATTTATGTGAAACTATTCATAAACTGTAAACATTTGTCAGTAGGCAATAGGATAAAGAGTTCCGGCTCCTCGGGTTGGTGCGAATGTTTCAATGTCAGTATGTGCCAAACCGTTGGATTGTGACACACCTTTACGCGTCTCTCGCTCGCTGCGCTCGCTCGAAAACTGTAGCCGAACCTAAAACCAATCCATCTTGCGTTCATTATTCGATATGGTGGCGACATATTTCGAATTTGCGAACGTGTCGGATCGGTTGTGAGGTTGGAGTAGATAATTACGAGCGAGCGGAGCGAGCGAGCAACGATCACAATTTGCAAGGTATACATATACCTTGCAATATGCATATATATCGTGTTAGTACCTAATTTTGTCAGCCACTTCGGACATCACATTGCACTGTAGTATGTGGAAATAGTACTATTTATGTGGTACTATTCATAAACTGTAAACATTTGTCAGTAGGCAATAGGATAAAGAGTTCCGGCTCCTCGGGTTGGTGCGAATGTTTCAATGTCAGTATGTGCCAAACCGTTCGATTGTGACACACCTTTACGCGTCTCTCGCTCGCTCGAAAACTGTAGCCTAACCTAAAACCAATCCATCTTGCGTTCATTATTCGATATGGTGGCGACATATTTCGAATTTGCGAACGTGTCGGATCGGTTGTGAGGTTGGAGTAGATAATTACGAGCGGGCGGAGCGAGCGAGCAACGATCACAATTTGCAAGGTATACATATACCTTGCAATATGCATATATATCGTGTTAGTACCTAATTTTGTCAGCCACTTCGGACATCACATTGCACTGTAGTATGTGGAAATAGTACTATTTATGTGGTACTATTCATAAACTGTAAACATTTGTCAGTAGGCAATAGGATAAAGACTTCCGGCTCCTCGGGCTAGTGCGAATGTTTCAATGTCCATATGTGCCAAACCGTTGGATTGTGACACACATTTACGCGTGTCTCGCTCGCTGCGCTCGCTCGAAAACGATAGCCTAACCTAAAACCAATCCCTCTTGCGTTAGTCATTCGATATGAAGGCGACTTATTTCGAATTTGCGAACGTGTCGGATCGTATGTGAGGTTGGACTAAATTTTTACGAGCGAGCGGAGCGAGCGAGCAACGATAACAATTTGCAAGGTATACATATAACTTGCAATATGCATATATATCGTGTTAGTACCTAATTTTATCAGCCACTTCGGACATCACATTGCACTTTAGTATGTGGAAGTAGTACTATTTATGTGATACTATTCATAAACTGTAAACATTTGTCAGTAGGCAATAGGATAAAGACTTCCGGCTCCTCGGGCTGGTGCGAATGTTTCAATGTCCGTATGTGACAAACCGTTGGATTGTGACACACATTTACGCGTGTCTCGCTCGCTGCGCTCGCTCGAAAACGATGGCCTAACCTAAAACCAATCCCTCTTCCGTTAGTCATTCGATATGAAGGCGACTTATTTCGAATTTGCGAACGTGTCGGATCGGATGTGAGATTGGACTAAATTTTTACGAGCGAGCGGAGCGAGCGAGCAACGATCACAATTTGCAAGGTATACATATACCTTGCAATATGCATATATATCGTGTTAGTACCTAATTTTGTCAGCCATTTCGGACATCACATTGCACTGTACTATGTGGAAATAGTACTATTTATGTGAAACTATTCATAAACTGTAAACATTTGTCAGTAGGCAATAGGATCAAGACTTCCGGCTCCTCGGGCTGGTGCGAATGTTTCAATGTCCGTATGTGCCAAACCGTTGGATTGTGACACACCTTTGCGCGTCTCTCGCTCGCTGCGCTCGCTCGAAAACTATAGCCTAACCTAAAACCAATCCCTCTTGCGTTAGTCATTCGATATGAAGGCAACTTATTTCGAATTTGCGAACGTGTCGGATCGTATGCGAGGTTGGACTAAATTTTTACGAGCGAGCGGAGCGAGTGAGCAACGATCACAATTTCCAAGCTATACATATACCTAATGTTGCCTTGCATATTTTTCGTGTTATTACCTAATTTTGTCAGCCACTTCGGACATCACATTGCACTGTAGTATGTGGAAATAGTACTATTTATGTGAAAATATTCATAAACTGTAAACATTTGTCAGTAGGCAATATGATAAAGACTTCCGGCTCCTCGGGCTGGTGCGAATGTTTCAATGTCAGTATGTGCCAAACCGTTCGATTGTGACACACCTTTACGCGTCTCTCGCTCGCTCGAAAACTGTAGCCTAACCTAAAACCAATCCATCTTGCGTTCATTATTCGATATGGTGGCGACATATTTCGAATTTGCGAACGTGTCGGATCGGTTGTGAGGTTGGAGTAGATAATTACGAGCGAGCGGAGCGAGCGATCAACGATCACAATTTGCAAGGTATACATATACCTTGCAATATGCATATATATCGTGTTAGTACCTAATTTTGTCAGCCACTTCGGACATCACATTGCACTGTAGTATGTGGAAATAGTACTATTTATGTGGTACTATTCATAAACTGTAAACATTTGTCAGTAGGCAATAGGATAAAGACTTCCGGCTCGTCGGGCTAGTGCGAATGCTTCAATGTCCATATGTGCCAAACCGTTGGATTGTGACACACCGTTACGCGTCTCTCGCTCGCTGCGCTCGCTCGAAAACTATAGCCTAACCTAAAACCAATCCCTCTTGCGTTAGTCATTCGATATGAAGGCGACTTATTTCGAATTTGCGAACGTGTTGGATCGTATGTGAGGTTGGACTAAATTTTTACGAGCGAGCGGAGCGAGCGAGCAACGATCACAATTTGCAAGGTATACATATACCTTATATTGCCTTGCATACATTTCGTGTTATTACCTAATTTTGTCAGCCATTTCGGACATCACATTGCACTGTACTATGTGGAAATAGTACTATTTATGTGAAACTATTCATAAACTGTAAACATTTGTCAGTAGGCAATATGATAAAGACTTCCGGCTCCTCGGGCTGGTGCGAATGTTTCAATGTCAGTATGTGCCAAACCGTTCGATTGTGACACACCTTTACGCGTCTCTCGCTCGCTGCGCTCGCTCGAAAACTGTAGCCGAACCTAAAACCAATCCATCTTGCGTTCATTATTCGATATGGTGGCGACATATTTCGAATTTGCGAACGTGTCGGATCGGTTGTGAGGTTGGAGTAGATAATTACGAGCGAGCGGAGCGAGCGAGCAACGATCACAATTTGCAAGGTATACATATACCTTGCAATATGCATATATATCGTGTTAGTACCTAATTTTGTCAGCCACTTCGGACATCACATTGCACTGTAGTATGTGGAAATAGTACTATTTATGTGGTACTATTCATAAACTGTAAACATTTGTCAGTAGGCAATAGGATAAAGACTTCCGGCTCCTCGGGCTAGTGCGAATGTTTCAATGTCAGTATGTGCCAAACCGTTCGATTGTGACACACCTTTACGGGTCTCTCGCTCGCTGCGCTCGCTCGAAAACTATAGCCTAACCTAAAACCAATCCCTCTTGCGTTAGTCATTCGATATGAAGGCGACTTATTTCGAATTTGCGAACGTGTCGGATCGTATGTGAGGTTGGACTAAATTTTTACGAGCGAGCGGAGCGAGCGAGCAACGATAACAATTTGCAAGGTATACATATAACTTGCAATATGCATATATATCGTGTTAGTACCTAATTTTGTCAGCCACTTCGGACATCACATTGCACTTTAGTATGTGGAAGTAGTACTATTTATGTGATACTATTCATAAACTGTAAACATTTGTCAGTAGGCAATAGGATAAAGACTTCCGGCTCCTCGGGCTGGTGCGAATGTTACAATGTCCGTATGTGACAAACCGTTGGATTGTGACACACCTTTACGCGTGTCTCGCTCGCTGCGCTCGCTCGAAAACGATAGCCTAACCTAAAACCAATCCCTCTTGCGTTAGTCATTCGATATGAAAGCGACTTATTTCGAATTTGCGAACGTGTCGGATCGGATGTGAGGTTGGACTAAATTTTTACGAGCGAGCGGAGCGAGCGAGCAACGATCACAATTTGCAAGGTATACATATACCTTGCAATATGCATATATATCGTGTTAGTACCTAATTTTGTCAGCCATTTCGGACATCACATTGCACTGTACTATGTGGAAATAGTACTATTTATGTGAAACTATTCATAAACTGTAAACATTTGTCAGTAGGCAATAGGATCAAGACTTCCGGCTCCTCGGGCTGGTGCGAATGTTTCAATGTCCGTATGTGCCAAACCGTTGGATTGTGACACACCTTTACGCGTCTCTCGCTCGCTGCGCTCGCTCGAAAACTATAGCCTAACCTAAAACCAATCCCTCTTGCGTTAGTCATTCGATATGAAGGCAACTTATTTCGAATTTGCGAACGTGTCGGATCGTATGTGAGGTTGGACTAAATTTTTACGAGCGAGCGGAGCGAGTGAGCAACGATCACAATTTCCAAGCTATACATATACCTAATGTTGCCTTGCATATATTTCGTGTTATTACCTAATTTTGTCAGCCACTTCGGACATCACATTGCACTGTAGTATGTGGAAATAGTACTATTTATGTGAAAATATTCATAAACTGTAAACATTTGTCAGTAGGCAATATGATAAAGACTTCCGGCTCCTCGGGCTGGTGCGAATGTTTCAATGTCAGTATGTGCCAAACCGTTCGATTGTGACACACCTTTACGCGTCTCTCGCTCGCTCGAAAACTGTAGCCTAACCTAAAACCAATCCATCTTGCGTTCATTATTCGATATGGTGGCGACATATTTCGAATTTGCGAACGTGTCGGATCGGTTGTGAGGTTGGAGTAGATAATTACGAGCGAGCGGAGCGAGCGATCAACGATCACAATTTGCAAGGTATACATATACCTTGCAATATGCATATATATCGTGTTAGTACCTAATTTTGTCAGCCACTTCGGACATCACATTGCACTGTAGTATGTGGAAATAGTACTATTTATGTGGTACTATTCATAAACTGTAAACATTTGTCAGTAGGCAATAGGATAAAGACTTCCGGCTCGTCGGGCTAGTGCGAATGCTTCAATGTCCATATGTGCCAAACCGTTGGATTGTGACACACCGTTACGCGTCTCTCGCTCGCTGCGCTCGCTCGAAAACTATAGCCTAACCTAAAACCAATCCCTCTTGCGTTAGTCATTCGATATGAAGGCGACTTATTTCGAATTTGCGAACGTGTTGGATCGTATGTGAGGTTGGACTAAATTTTTACGAGCGAGCGGAGCGAGCGAGCAACGATCACAATTTGCAAGGTATACATATACCTTATATTGCCTTGCATACATTTCGTGTTATTACCTAATTTTGTCAGCAATTTCGGACATCACATTGCACTGTACTATGTGGAAATAGTACTATTTATGTGAAACTATTCATAAACTGTAAACTTTTGTCAGTAGGCAATAGGTTAAAGACTTCCGGCTCCTCGGGCTGGTGCGAATGTTTCAATGTCAGTATGTGCCAAACCGTTCGATTGTGACACACCTTTACGCGTCTCTCGCTCGCTGCGCTCGCTCGAAAACTGTAGCCGAACCTAAAACCAATCCATCTTGCGTTCATTATTCGATATGGTGGCGACATATTTCGAATTTGCGAACGTGTCGGATCGGTTGTGAGGTTGGAGTAGATAATTACGAGCGAGCGGAGCGAGCGAGCAACGATCACAATTTGCAAGGTATACATATACCTTGCAATATGCATATATATCGTGTTAGTACCTAATTTTGTCAGCCACTTCGGACATCACATTGCACTGTAGTATGTGGAAATAGTACTATTTATGTGGTACTATTCATAAACTGTAAACATTTGTCAGTAGGCAATAGGATAAAGACTTCCGGCTCCTCGGGCTAGTGCGAATGTTTCAATGTCAGTATGTGCCAAACCGTTCGATTGTGACACACCTTTACGGGTCTCTCGCTCGCTGCGCTCGCTCGAAAACTATAGCCTAACCTAAAACCAATCCCTCTTGCGTTAGTCATTCGATATGAAGGCGACTTATTTCGAATTTGCGAACGTGTCGGATCGTATGTGAGGTTGGACTAAATTTTTACGAGCGAGCGGAGCGAGCGAGCAACGATAACAATTTGCAAGGTATACATATAACTTGCAATATGCATATATATCGTGTTTGTACCTAATATTGTCAGCCACTTCGGACATCACATTGCACTTTAGTATGTGGAAGTAGTACTATTTATGTGATACTATTCATAAACTGTAAACATTTGTCAGTAGGCAATAGGATAAAGACTTCCGGCTCCTCGGGCTGGTGCGAATGTTACAATGTCCGTATGTGACAAACCGTTGGATTGTGACACACCTTTACGCGTCTCTCGCTCGCTGCGCTCGCTCGAAAACTATAGCCTAACCTAAAACCAATCCCTCTTGCGTTAGTCATTCGATATGAAGGCGACTTATTTCGAATTTGCGAACGTGTCGGATCGGATGTGAGGTTGGACTAAATTTTTACGAGCGAGCGGAGCGAGCGAGCAACGATCACAATTTGCAAGGTATACATATACCTTGCAATATGCATATATATCGTGTTAGTACCTAATTTTGTCAGCCATTTCGGACATCACATTGCACTGTACTATGTGGAAATAGTACTATTTATGTGAAACTATTCATAAACTGTAAACATTTGTCAGTAGGCAATAGGATCAAGACTTCCGGCTCCTCGGGCTGGTGCGAATGTTTCAATGTCCGTATGTGCCAAACCGTTGGATTGTGACACACCTTTACGCGTCTCTCGCTCGCTGCGCTCGCTCGAAAACTATAGCCTAACCTAAAACCAATCCCTCTTGCGTTAGTCATTCGATATGAAGGCAACTTATTTCGAATTTGCGAACGTGTCGGATCGTATGTGAGGTTGGACTAAATTTTTACGAGCGAGCGGAGCGAGTGAGCAACGATCACAATTTCCAAGCTATACATATACCTAATGTTGCCTTGCATATATTTCGTGTTATTACCTAATTTTGTCAGCCACTTCGGACATCACATTGCACTGTAGTATGTGGAAATAGTACTATTTATGTGAAAATATTCATAAACTGTAAACATTTGTCAGTAGGCAATATGATAAAGACTTCCGGCTCCTCGGGCTGGTGCGAATGTTTCAATGTCAGTATGTGCCAAACCGTTCGATTGTGACACACCTTTACGCGTCTCTCGCTCGCTCGAAAACTGTAGCCTAACCTGAAACCAATCCATCTTGCGTTCATTATTCGATATGGTGGCGACATATTTCGAATTTGCGAACGTGTCGGATCGGTTGTGAGGTTGGAGTAGATAATTACGAGCGAGCGGAGCGAGCGATCAACGATCACAATTTGCAAGGTATACATATACCTTGCAATATGCATATATATCGTGTTAGTACCTAATTTTGTCAGCCACTTCGGACATCACATTGCACTGTAGCATGTGGAAATAGTACTATTTATGTGGTACTATTCATAAACTGTAAACATTTGTCAGTAGGCAATAGGATAAAGCCTTCCGGCTCCTTGGGCTGGTGTGCATGTTTCCATGTCCGTATGTGCCAAACCGTTGGATTCTGACACACCTTTACGGGTCTCTCGCTCGCTGCGCTCGCTCGAAAACTATAGCCTAACCTAAAACCAATCCCTCTTGCGTTAGTCATTCGATATGAAGGCGACTTATTTCGAATTTGCGAACGTGTCGGATCGTATGTGAGGTTGGACTAAATTTTTACGAGCGAGCGGAGCGAGCGAGCAACGATAACAATTTGCAAGGTATACATATAACTTGCAATATGCATATATATCGTGTTAGTACCTAATTTTGTCAGCCACTTCGGACATCACATTGCACTTTAGTATGTGGAAGTAGTACTATTTATGTGATACTATTCATAAACTGTAAACATTTGTCAGTAGGCAATAGGATAAAGACTTCCGGCTCCTCGGGCTGGTGCGAATGTTACAATGTCCGTATGTGACAAACCGTTGGATTGTGACACACCTTTACGCGTGTCTCGCTCGCTGCGCTCGCTCGAAAACGATAGCCTAACCTAAAACCAATCCCTCTTGCGTTAGTCATTCGATATGAAGGCGACTTATTTCGAATTTGCGAACGTGTCGGATCGGATGTGAGGTTGGACTAAATTTTTACGAGCGAGCGGAGCGAGCGAGCAACGATCACAATTTGCAAGGTATACATATACCTTGCAATATGCATATATATCGTGTTAGTACCTAATTTTGTCAGCCATTTCGGACATCACATTGCACTGTACTATGTGGAAATAGTACTATTTATGTGAAACTATTCATAAGCTGTAAACATTTGTCAGTAGGCAATAGGATCAAGACTTCCGGCTCCTCGGGCTGATGCGAATGTTTCAATGTCCGTATGTGCCAAACCGTTGGATTGTGACACACCTTTACGCGTCTCTCGCTCGCTGCGCTCGCTCGAAAACTATAGCCTAACCTAAAACCAATCCCTCTTGCGTTAGTCATTCGATATGAAGGCAACTTATTTCGAATTTGCGAACGTGTCGGATCGTATGTGAGAATGGACTAAATTTTTACGAGCGAGCGGAGCGAGTGAGCAACGATCACAATTTCCAAGCTATACATATACCTAATGTTGCCTTGCATATATTTCGTGTTATTACCTAATTTTGTCAGCCACTTCGGACATCACATTGCACTGTAGTATGTGGAAATAGTACTATTTATGTGAAAATATTCATAAACTGTAAACATTTGTCAGTAGGCAATATGATAAAGACTTCCGGCTCCTCGGGCTGGTGCGAATGTTTCAATGTCAGTATGTGCCAAACCGTTCGATTGTGACACACCTTTACGCGTCTCTCGCTCGCTCGAAAACTGTAGCCTAACCTAAAACCAACCCATCTTGCGTTCATTATTCGATATGGTGGCGACATATTTCGAATTTGCGAACGTGTCGGATCGGTTGTGAGGTTGGAGTAGATAATTACGAGCGAGCGGAGCGAGCGATCAACGATCACAATTTGCAAGGTATACATATACCTTGCAATATGCATATATATCGTGTTAGTACCTAATTTTGTCAGCCACTTCGGACATCACATTGCACTGTAGTATGTGGAAATAGTACTATTTATGTGGTACTATTCATAAACTGTAAACATTTGTCAGTAGGCAATAGGATAAAGACTTCCGGCTCCTCGGGCTAGTGCGAATGTTTCAATGTCCATATGTGCCAAACCGTTGGATTGTGACACACCTTTACGCGTCTCTCGCTCGCTGCGCTCGCTCGAAAACTATAGCCTAACCTAAAACCAATCCCTCTTGCGTTAGTCATTCGATATGAAGGCGACTTATTTCGAATTTGCGAACGTGTTGGATCGTATGTGAGGTTGGACTAAATTTTTGCGAGCGAGCGGAGCGAGCGAGCAACGATCACAATTTGCAAGGTATACATATACCTTATATTGCCTTGCATACATTTCGTGTTATTACCTAATTTTGTCAGCCATTTCGGACATCACATTGCACAGTACTATGTGGAAATAGTACTATTTATGTGAAACTATTCATAAACTGTAAACATTTGTCAGTAGGCAATATGATAAAGACTTCCGGCTCCTCGGGCTGGTGCGAATGTTTCAATGTCAGTATGTGCCAAACCGTTCGATTGTGACACACCTTTACGCGTCTCTCGCTCGCTGCGCTCGCTCGAAAACTGTAGCCGAACCTAAAACCAACCCATCTTGCGTTCATTATTCGATATGGTGGCGACATATTTCGAATTTGCGAACGTGTCGGATCGGTTGTGAGGTTGGAGTAGATAATTACGAGCGAGCGGAACGAGCGAGCAACGATCACAATTTGCAAGGTATACATATACCTTGCAATATGCATTTTATATCGTGTTAGTACCTAATTTTGTCAGCCACTTCGGACATCACATTGCACTGTAGTATGTGGAAATAGTACTATTTATGTGGTACTATTCATAAACTGTAAACATTTGTCAGTAGGCAATAGGATAAAGACTTCCGGCTCCTCGGGCTTGTGCGAATGTTTCAATGTCCGTATGTGACAAACCGTTGGATTGTGACACACCTTTACGCGTGTCTCGCTCGCTGCGCTCGCTCGAAAACGATAGCCTAACCTAAAACCAATCCCTCTTGCGTTAGTCATTCGATATGAAGGCGACTTATTTCGAATTTGCGAACGTGTCGGATCGGATGTGAGGTTGGACTAAATTTTTACGAGCGAGCGGAGCGAGCGAGCAACGATCACAATTTGGAAGGTATACATATACCTTGCAATATGCATATATATCGTGTTAGTACCTAATTTTGTCAGCCATTTCGGACATCACATTGCACTGTACTATGTGGAAATAGTACTATTTATGTGAAACTATTCATAAACTGTAAACATTTGTCAGTAGGCAATAGGATCAAGACTTCCGGCTCCTCGGGCTGGTGCGAATGTTTCAATGTCCGTATGTGCCAAACCGTTGGATTGTGACACACCTTTACGCGTCTCTCGCTCGCTGCGCTCGCTCGAAAACTATAGCCTAACCTAAAACCAATCCCTCTTGCGTTAGTCATTCGATATGAAGGCAACTTATTTCGAATTTGCGAACGTGTCGGATCGTATGTGGGGTTGGACTAAATTTTTACGAGCGAGCGGAGCGAGTGAGCAACGATAACAATTTGCAAGGTATACATATAACTTGCAATATGCATATATATCGTGTTAGTACCTAATTTTGTCAGCCACTTCGGACATCACATTGCACTTTAGTATGTGGAAGTAGTACTATTTATGTGATACTATTCATAAACTGTAAACATTTGTCAGTAGGCAATAGGATAAAGACTTCCGGCTCCTCGGGCTGGTGCGAATGTTACAATGTCCGTATGTGACAAACCGTTGGATTGTGACACACCTTTACGCGTGTCTCGCTCGCTGCGCTCGCTCGAAAACGATAGCCTAACCTAAAACCAATCCCTCTTGCGTTAGTCATTCGATATGAAGGCGACTTATTTCGAATTTGCGAACGTGTCGGATCGGATGTGAGGTTGGACTAAATTTTTACGAGCGAGCGGAGCGAGCGAGCAACGATCACAATTTGCAAGGTATACATATACCTTGCAATATGCATATATATCGTGTTAGTACCTAATTTTGTCAGCCATTTCGGACATCACATTGCACTGTACTATGTGGAAATAGTACTATTTATGTGAAACTATTCATAAACTGTAAACATTTGTCAGTAGGCAATAGGATCAAGACTTCCGGCTCCTCGGGCTGGTGCGAATGTTTCAATGTCCGTATGTGCCAAACCGTTGGATTGTGACACACCTTTACGCGTCTCTCGCTCGCTGCGCTCGCTCGAAAACTATAGCCTAACCTAAAACCAATCCCTCTTGCGTTAGTCATTCGATATGAAGGCAACTTATTTCGAATTTGCGAACGTGTCGGATCGTATGTGAGGTTGGACTAAATTTTTACGAGCGAGCGGAGCGAGTGAGCAACGATCACAATTTCCAAGCTATACATATACCTAATGTTGCCTTGCATATAATTCGTGTTATTACCTAATTTTGTCAGCCACTTCGGACATCACATTGCACTGTAGTATGTGGAAATAGTACTATTTATGTGAAAATATTCATAAACTGTAAACATTTGTCAGTAGGCAATATGATAAAGACTTCCGGCTCCTCGGGCTGGTGCGAATGTTTCAATGTCAGTATGTGCCAAACCGTTCGATTGTGACACACCTTTACGCGTCTCTCGCTCGCTCGAAAACTGTAGCCTAACCTAAAACCAATCCATCTTGCGTTCATTATTCGATATGGTGGCGACATATTTGTTATTTGCGAACGTGTCGGATCGGTTGTGAGGTTGGAGTAGATAATTACGAGCGAGCGGAACGAGCGAGCAACGATCACAATTTGCAAGGTATACATATACCTTGCAATATGCATTTTATATCGTGTTAGTACCTAATTTTGTCAGCCACTTCGGACATCACATTGCACTGTAGTATGTGGAAATAGTACTATTTATGTGAAACTATTCATAAACTGTAAACATTTGTCAGTAGGCAATAGGATCAAGACTTCCGGCTCCTCGGGCTGGTGCGAATGTTTCAATGTCCGTATGTGCCAAACCGTTGGATTGTGACACACCTTTACGCGTCTCTCGCTCGCTGCGCTCGCTCGAAAACTATAGCCTAACCTAAAACCAATCCCTCTTGCGTTAGTCATTCGATATGAAGGCAACTTATTTCGAATTTGCGAACGTGTCGGATCGTATGTGGGGTTGGACTAAATTTTTACGAGCGAGCGGAGCGAGTGAGCAACGATAACAATTTGCAATGTATACATATAACTTGCAATATGCATATATATCGTGTTAGTACCTAATTTTGTCAGCCACTTCGGACATCACATTGCACTTTAGTATGTGGAAGTAGTACTATTTATGTGATACTATTCATAAACTGTAAACATTTGTCAGTAGGCAATAGGATAAAGACTTCCGGCTCCTCGGGCTTGTGCGAATGTTTCAATGTCCGTATGTGACAAACCGTTGGATTGTGACACACCTTTACGCGTGTCTCGCTCGCTGCGCTCGCTCGAAAACGATAGCCTAACCTAAAACCAATCCCACTTGCGTTAGTCATTCGATATGAAGGCGACTTATTTCGAATTTGCGAACGTGTCGGATCGGATGTGAGGTTGGACTAAATTTTTACGAGCGAGCGGAGCGAGCGAGCAACGATCACAATTTGCAAGGTATACATATACCTTGCAATATGCATATATATCGTGTTAGTACCTAATTTTGTCAGCCATTTCGGACATCACATTGCACTGTACTATGTGGAAATAGTACTATTTATGTGAAACTATTCATAAACTGTAAACATTTGTCAGTAGGCAATAGGATCAAGACTTCCGGCTCCTCGGGCTGGTGCGAATGTTTCAATGTCCGTATGTGCCAAACCGTTGGATTGTGACACACCTTTACGCGTCTCTCGCTCGCTGCGCTCGCTCGAAAACTATAGCCTAACCTAAAACCAATCCCTCTTGCGTTAGTCATTCGATATGAAGGCAACTTATTTCGAATTTGCGAACGTGTCGGATCGTATGTGAGAATGGACTAAATTTTTACGAGCGAGCGGAGCGAGTGAGCAACGATCACAATTTCCAAGCTATACATATACCTAATGTTGCCTTGCATATATTTCGTGTTATTACCTAATTTTGTCAGCCACTTCGGACATCACATTGCACTGTAGTATGTGGAAATAGTACTATTTATGTGAAAATATTCATAAACTGTAAACATTTGTCAGTAGGCAATATGATAAAGACTTCCGGCTCCTCGGGCTGGTGCGAATGTTTCAATGTCAGTATGTGCCAAACCGTTCGATTGTGACACACCTTTACGCGTCTCTCGCTCGCTCGAAAACTGTAGCCTAACCTAAAACCAACCCATCTTGCGTTCATTATTCGATATGGTGGCGACATATTTCGAATTTGCGAACGTGTCGGATCGGTTGTGAGGTTGGAGTAGATAATTACGAGCGAGCGGAGCGAGCGATCAACGATCACAATTTGCAAGGTATACATATACCTTGCAATATGCATATATATCGTGTTAGTACCTAATTTTGTCAGCCACTTCGGACATCACATTGCACTGTAGTATGTGGAAATAGTACTATTTATGTGGTACTATTCATAAACTGTAAACATTTGTCAGTAGGCAATAGGATAAAGACTTCCGGCTCCTCGGGCTAGTGCGAATGTTTCAATGTCCATATGTGCCAAACCGTTGGATTGTGACACACCTTTACGCGTCTCTCGCTCGCTGCGCTCGCTCGAAAACTATAGCCTAACCTAAAACCAATCCCTCTTGCGTTAGTCATTCGATATGAAGGCGACTTATTTCGAATTTGCGAACGTGTTGGATCGTATGTGAGGTTGGACTAAATTTTTGCGAGCGAGCGGAGCGAGCGAGCAACGATCACAATTTGCAAGGTATACATATACCTTATATTGCCTTGCATACATTTCGTGTTATTACCTAATTTTGTCAGCCATTTCGGACATCACATTGCACAGTACTATGTGGAAATAGTACTATTTATGTGAAACTATTCATAAACTGTAAACATTTGTCAGTAGGCAATATGATAAAGACTTCCGGCTCCTCGGGCTGGTGCGAATGTTTCAATGTCAGTATGTGCCAAACCGTTCGATTGTGACACACCTTTACGCGTCTCTCGCTCGCTGCGCTCGCTCGAAAACTGTAGCCGAACCTAAAACCAACCCATCTTGCGTTCATTATTCGATATGGTGGCGACATATTTCGAATTTGCGAACGTGTCGGATCGGTTGTGAGGTTGGAGTAGATAATTACGAGCGAGCGGAACGAGCGAGCAACGATCACAATTTGCAAGGTATACATATACCTTGCAATATGCATTTTATATCGTGTTAGTACCTAATTTTGTCAGCCACTTCGGACATCACATTGCACTGTAGTATGTGGAAATAGTACTATTTATGTGGTACTATTCATAAACTGTAAACATTTGTCAGTAGGCAATAGGATAAAGACTTCCGGCTCCTCGGGCTTGTGCGAATGTTTCAATGTCCGTATGTGACAAACCGTTGGATTGTGACACACCTTTACGCGTGTCTCGCTCGCTGCGCTCGCTCGAAAACGATAGCCTAACCTAAAACCAATCCCTCTTGCGTTAGTCATTCGATATGAAGGCGACTTATTTCGAATTTGCGAACGTGTCGGATCGGATGTGAGGTTGGACTAAATTTTTACGAGCGAGCGGAGCGAGCGAGCAACGATCACAATTTGGAAGGTATACATATACCTTGCAATATGCATATATATCGTGTTAGTACCTAATTTTGTCAGCCATTTCGGACATCACATTGCACTGTACTATGTGGAAATAGTACTATTTATGTGAAACTATTCATAAACTGTAAACATTTGTCAGTAGGCAATAGGATCAAGACTTCCGGCTCCTCGGGCTGGTGCGAATGTTTCAATGTCCGTATGTGCCAAACCGTTGGATTGTGACACACCTTTACGCGTCTCTCGCTCGCTGCGCTCGCTCGAAAACTATAGCCTAACCTAAAACCAATCCCTCTTGCGTTAGTCATTCGATATGAAGGCAACTTATTTCGAATTTGCGAACGTGTCGGATCGTATGTGGGGTTGGACTAAATTTTTACGAGCGAGCGGAGCGAGTGAGCAACGATAACAATTTGCAAGGTATACATATAACTTGCAATATGCATATATATCGTGTTAGTACCTAATTTTGTCAGCCACTTCGGACATCACATTGCACTTTAGTATGTGGAAGTAGTACTATTTATGTGATACTATTCATAAACTGTAAACATTTGTCAGTAGGCAATAGGATAAAGACTTCCGGCTCCTCGGGCTGGTGCGAATGTTACAATGTCCGTATGTGACAAACCGTTGGATTGTGACACACCTTTACGCGTGTCTCGCTCGCTGCGCTCGCTCGAAAACGATAGCCTAACCTAAAACCAATCCCTCTTGCGTTAGTCATTCGATATGAAGGCGACTTATTTCGAATTTGCGAACGTGTCGGATCGGATGTGAGGTTGGACTAAATTTTTACGAGCGAGCGGAGCGAGCGAGCAACGATCACAATTTGCAAGGTATACATATACCTTGCAATATGCATATATATCGTGTTAGTACCTAATTTTGTCAGCCATTTCGGACATCACATTGCACTGTACTATGTGGAAATAGTACTATTTATGTGAAACTATTCATAAACTGTAAACATTTGTCAGTAGGCAATAGGATCAAGACTTCCGGCTCCTCGGGCTGGTGCGAATGTTTCAATGTCCGTATGTGCCAAACCGTTGGATTGTGACACACCTTTACGCGTCTCTCGCTCGCTGCGCTCGCTCGAAAACTATAGCCTAACCTAAAACCAATCCCTCTTGCGTTAGTCATTCGATATGAAGGCAACTTATTTCGAATTTGCGAACGTGTCGGATCGTATGTGAGGTTGGACTAAATTTTTACGAGCGAGCGGAGCGAGTGAGCAACGATCACAATTTCCAAGCTATACATATACCTAATGTTGCCTTGCATATAATTCGTGTTATTACCTAATTTTGTCAGCCACTTCGGACATCACATTGCACTGTAGTATGTGGAAATAGTACTATTTATGTGAAAATATTCATAAACTGTAAACATTTGTCAGTAGGCAATATGATAAAGACTTCCGGCTCCTCGGGCTGGTGCGAATGTTTCAATGTCAGTATGTGCCAAACCGTTCGATTGTGACACACCTTTACGCGTCTCTCGCTCGCTCGAAAACTGTAGCCTAACCTAAAACCAATCCATCTTGCGTTCATTATTCGATATGGTGGCGACATATTTGTTATTTGCGAACGTGTCGGATCGGTTGTGAGGTTGGAGTAGATAATTACGAGCGAGCGGAACGAGCGAGCAACGATCACAATTTGCAAGGTATACATATACCTTGCAATATGCATTTTATATCGTGTTAGTACCTAATTTTGTCAGCCACTTCGGACATCACATTGCACTGTAGTATGTGGAAATAGTACTATTTATGTGAAACTATTCATAAACTGTAAACATTTGTCAGTAGGCAATAGGATCAAGACTTCCGGCTCCTCGGGCTGGTGCGAATGTTTCAATGTCCGTATGTGCCAAACCGTTGGATTGTGACACACCTTTACGCGTCTCTCGCTCGCTGCGCTCGCTCGAAAACTATAGCCTAACCTAAAACCAATCCCTCTTGCGTTAGTCATTCGATATGAAGGCAACTTATTTCGAATTTGCGAACGTGTCGGATCGTATGTGGGGTTGGACTAAATTTTTACGAGCGAGCGGAGCGAGTGAGCAACGATAACAATTTGCAAGGTATACATATAACTTGCAATATGCATATATATCGTGTTAGTACCTAATTTTGTCAGCCACTTCGGACATCACATTGCACTTTAGTATGTGGAAGTAGTACTATTTATGTGATACTATTCATAAACTGTAAACATTTGTCAGTAGGCAATAGGATAAAGACTTCCGGCTCCTCGGGCTGGTGCGAATGTTACAATGTCCGTATGTGACAAACCGTTGGATTGTGACACACCTTTACGCGTGTCTCGCTCGCTGCGCTCGCTCGAAAACGATAGCCTAACCTAAAACCAATCCCTCTTGCGTTAGTCATTCGATATGAATGCGACTTATTTCGAATTTGCGAACGTGTCGGATCGGATGTGAGGTTGGACTAAATTTTTACGAGCGAGCGGAGCGAGCGAGCAACGATCACAATTTGCAAGGTATACATATACCTTGCAATATGCATATATATCGTGTTAGTACCTAATTTTGTCAGCCATTTCGGACATCACATTGCACTGTACTATGTGGAAATAGTACTATTTATGTGAAACTATTCATAAACTGTAAGCATTTGTCAGTAGGCAATAGGATCAAGACTTCCGGCTCCTCGGGCTGGTGCGAATGTTTCAATGTCCGTATGTGCCAAACCGTTGGATTGTGACACACCTTTACGCGTCTCTCGCTCGCTGCGCTCGCTCGAAAACTATAGCCTAACCTAAAACCAATCCCTCTTGCGTTAGTCATTCGATATGAAGGCAACTTATTTCGAATTTGCGAACGTGTCGGATCGTATGTGAGGTTGGACTAAATTTTTACGAGCGAGCGGAGCGAGTGAGCAACGATCACAATTTCCAAGCTATACATATACCTAATGTTGCCTTGCATATAATTCGTGTTATTACCTAATTTTGTCAGCCACTTCGGACATCACATTGCACTGTAGTATGTGGAAATAGTACTATTTATGTGAAAATATTCATAAACTGTAAACATTTGTCAGTAGGCAATATGATAAAGACTTCCGGCTCCTCGGGCTGGTGCGAATGTTTCAATGTCAGTATGTGCCAAACCGTTCGATTGTGACACACCTTTACGCGTCTCTCGCTCGCTCGAAAACTGTAGCCTAACCTAAAACCAATCCATCTTGCGTTCATTATTCGATATGGTGGCGACATATTTCGAATTTGCGAACGTGTCGGATCGGTTGTGAGGTTGGAGTAGATAATTACGAGCGAGCGGAACGAGCGAGCAACGATCACAATTTGCAAGGTATACATATACCTTGCAATATGCATTTTATATCGTGTTAGTACCTAATTTTGTCAGCCACTTCGGACATCACATTGCACTGTAGTATGTGGAAATAGTACTATTTATGTGGTACTATTCATAAACTGTAAACATTTGTCAGTAGGCAATAGGATAAAGACTTCCGGCTCCTCGGGCTTGTGCGAATGTTTCAATGTCCGTATGTGACAAACCGTTGGATTGTGACACACCTTTACGCGTGTCTCGCTCGCTGCGCTCGCTCGAAAACGATAGCCTAACCTAAAACCAATCCCACTTGCGTTAGTCATTCGATATGAAGGCGACTTATTTCGAATTTGCGAACGTGTCGGATCGGATGTGAGGTTGGACTAAATTTTTACGAGCGAGCGGAGCGAGCGAGCAACGATCACAATTTGCAAGGTATACATATACCTTGCAATATGCATATATATCGTGTTAGTACCTAATTTTGTCAGCCATTTCGGACATCACATTGCACTGTACTATGTGGAAATAGTACTATTTATGTGAAACTATTCATAAACTGTAAACATTTGTCAGTAGGCAATAGGATCAAGACTTCCGGCTCCTCGGGCTGGTGCGAATGTTTCAATGTCCGTATGTGCCAAACCGTTGGATTGTGACACACCTTTACGCGTCTCTCGCTCGCTGCGCTCGCTCGAAAACTATAGCCTAACCTAAAACCAATCCCTCTTGCGTTAGTCATTCGATATGAAGGCAACTTATTTCGAATTTGCGAACGTGTCGGATCGTATGTGAGGTTGGACTAAATTTTTACGAGCGAGCGGAGCGAGTGAGCAACGATCACAATTTCCAAGCTATACATATACCTAATGTTGCCTTGCATATAATTCGTGTTATTACCTAATTTTGTCAGCCACTTCGGACATCACATTGCACTGTAGTATGTGGAAATAGTACTATTTATGTGAAAATATTCATAAACTGTAAACATTTGTCAGTAGGCAATATGATAAAGACTTCCGGCTCCTCGGGCTGGTGCGAATGTTTCAATGTCAGTATGTGCCAAACCGTTCGATTGTGACACACCTTTACGCGTCTCTCGCTCGCTCGAAAACTGTAGCCTAACCTAAAACCAATCCATCTTGCGTTCATTATTCGATATGGTGGCGACATATTTCGAATTTGCGAACGTGTCGGATCGGTTGTGAGGTTGGAGTAGATAATTACGAGCGAGCGGAACGAGCGAGCAACGATCACAATTTGCAAGGTATACATATACCTTGCAATATGCATTTTATATCGTGTTAGTACCTAATTTTGTCAGCCACTTCGGACATCACATTGCACTGTAGTATGTGGAAATAGTACTATTTATGTGGTACTATTCATAAACTGTAAACATTTGTCAGTAGGCAATAGGATAAAGACTTCCGGCTCCTCGGGCTTGTGCGAATGTTTCAATGTCCGTATGTGACAAACCGTTGGATTGTGACACACCTTTACGCGTGTCTCGCTCGCTGCGCTCGCTCGAAAACGATAGCCTAACCTAAAACCAATCCCACTTGCGTTAGTCATTCGATATGAAGGCGACTTATTTCGAATTTGCGAACGTGTCGGATCGGATGTGAGGTTGGACTAAATTTTTACGAGCGAGCGGTGCGAGCGAGCAACGATCACAATTTGGAAGGTATACATATACCTTGCAATATGCATATATATCGTGTTAGTACCTAATTTTGTCAGCCATTTCGGACATCACATTGCACTGTACTATGTGGAAATAGTACTATTTATGTGAAACTATTCATAAACTGTAAACATTTGTCAGTAGGCAATAGGATCAAGACTTCCGGCTCCTCGGGCTGGTGCGAATGTTTCAATGTCCGTATGTGCCAAACCGTTGGATTGTGACACACCTTTACGCGTCTCTCGCTCGCTGCGCTCGCTCGAAAACTATAGCCTAACCTAAAACCAATCCCTCTTGCGTTAGTCATTCGATATGAAGGCAACTTATTTCGAATTTGCGAACGTGTCGGATCGTATGTGAGGTTGGACTAAATTTTTACGAGCGAGCGGAGCGAGTGAGCAACGATCACAATTTCCAAGCTATACATATACCTAATGTTGCCTTGCATATAATTCGTGTTATTACCTAATTTTGTCAGCCACTTCGGACATCACATTGCACTGTAGTATGTGGAAATAGTACTATTTATGTGAAAATATTCATAAACTGTAAACATTTGTCAGTAGGCAATATGATAAAGACTTCCGGCTCCTCGGGCTGGTGCGAATGTTTCAATGTCAGTATGTGCCAAACCGTTCGATTGTGACACACCTTTACGCGTCTCTCGCTCGCTCGAAAACTGTAGCCTAACCTAAAACCAATCCATCTTGCGTTCATTATTCGATATGGTGGCGACATATTTCGAATTTGCGAACGTGTCGGATCGGTTGTGAGGTTGGAGTAGATAATTACGAGCGAGCGGAACGAGCGAGCAACGATCACAATTTGCAAGGTATACATATACCTTGCAATATGCATTTTATATCGTGTTAGTACCTAATTTTGTCAGCCACTTCGGACATCACATTGCACTGTAGTATGTGGAAATAGTACTATTTATGTGGTACTATTCATAAACTGTAAACATTTGTCAGTAGGCAATAGGATAAAGACTTCCGGCTCCTCGGGCTTGTGCGAATGTTTCAATGTCCGTATGTGACAAACCGTTGGATTGTGACACACCTTTACGCGTGTCTCGCTCGCTTCGCTCGCTCGAAAACGATAGCCTAACCTAAAACCAATCCCACTTGCGTTAGTCATTCGATATGAAGGCGACTTATTTCGAATTTGCGAACGTGTCGGATCGGATGTGAGGTTGGACTAAATTTTTACGAGCGAGCGGAGCGAGCGAGCAACGATCACAATTTGGAAGGTATACATATACCTTGCAATATGCATATATATCGTGTTAGTACCTAATTTTGTCAGCCATTTCGGACATCACATTGCACTGTACTATGTGGAAATAGTACTATTTATGTGAAACTATTCATAAACTGTAAACATTTGTCAGTAGGCAATAGGATCAAGACTTCCGGCTCCTCGGGCTGGTGCGAATGTTTCAATGTCCGTATGTGCCAAACCGTTGGATTGTGACACACCTTTACGCGTCTCTCGCTCGCTGCGCTCGCTCGAAAACTATAGCCTAACCTAAAACCAATCCCTCTTGCGTTAGTCATTCGATATGAAGGCAACTTATTTCGAATTTGCGAACGTGTCGGATCGTATGTGGGGTTGGACTAAATTTTTACGAGCGAGCGGAGCGAGTGAGCAACGATAACAATTTGCAAGGTATACATATAACTTGCAATATGCATATATATCGTGTTAGTACCTAATTTTGTCAGCCACTTCGGACATCACATTGCACTTTAGTATGTGGAAGTAGTACTATTTATGTGATACTATTCATAAACTGTAAACATTTGTCAGTAGGCAATAGGATAAAGACTTCCGGCTCCTCGGGCTTGTGCGAATGTTTCAATGTCCGTATGTGACAAACCGTTGGATTGTGACGCACCTTTACGCGTGTCTCGCTCGCTGCGCTCGCTCGAAAACGATAGCCTAACCTAAAACCAATCCCTCTTGCGTTAGTCATTCGATATGAAGGCGACTTATTTCGAATTTGCGAACGTGTCGGATCGGATGTGAGGTTGGACTAAATTTTTACGAGCGAGCGGAGCGAGCGAGCAACGATCACAATTTGGAAGGTATACATATACCTTGCAATATGCATATATATCGTGTTAGTACCTAATTTTGTCAGCCATTTCGGACATCACATTGCACTGTACTATGTGGAAATAGTACTATTTATGTGAAACTATTCATAAACTGTAAACATTTGTCAGTAGGCAATAGGATCAAGACTTCCGGCTCCTCGGGCTGGTGCGAATGTTTCAATGTCCGTATGTGCCAAACCGTTGGATTGTGACACACCTTTACGCGTCTCTCGCTCGCTGCGCTCGCTCGAAAACTATAGCCTAACCTAAAACCAATCCCTCTTGCGTTAGTCATTCGATATGAAGGCAACTTATTTCGAATTTGCGAACGTGTCGGATCGTATGTGGGGTTGGACTAAATTTTTACGAGCGAGCGGAGCGAGTGAGCAACGATCACAATTTCCAAGCTATACATACACCTAATGTTGCCTTGCATATATTTCGTGTTATTACCTAATTTTGTCAGCCACTTCGGACATCACATTGCACTGTAGTATGTGGAAATAGTACTATTTATGTGAAAATATTCATAAACTGTAAACATTTGTCAGTAGGCAATATGATAAAGACTTCCGGCTCCTCGGGCTGGTGCGAATGTTTCAATGTCAGTATGTGCCAAACCGTTCGATTGTGACACACCTTTACGCGTCTCTCGCTCGCTCGAAAACTGTAGCCTAACCTAAAACCAATCCATCTTGCGTTCATTATTCGATATGGTGGCGACATATTTCGAATTTGCGAACGTGTCGGATCGGTTGTGAGGTTGGAGTAGATAATTACGAGCGAGCGGAGCGAGCGAGCAACGATCACAATTTGCAAGGTATACATATACCTTGCAATATGCATATATATCGTGTTAGTACCTAATTTTGTCAGCCACTTCGGACATCACATTGCACTGTAGTATGTGGGAATAGTACTATTTATGTGGTACTATTCATAAACTGTAAACATTTGTCAGTAGGCAATAGGATAAAGACTTCCGGCTCCTCGGGCTAGTGCGAATGTTTCAATGTCCATATGTGCCAAACCGTTGGATTGTGACACACCTTTACGCGTCTCTCGCTCGCTGCGCTCGCTCGAAAACTATAGCCTAACCTAAAACCAATCCCTCTTGCGTTAGTCATTCGATATGAAGGCGACTTATTTCGAATTTGCGAACGTGTTGGATCGTATGTGAGGTTGGACTAAATTTTTACGAGCGAGCGGAGCGAGCGAGCAACGATCACAATTTGCAAGGTATACATATACCTTATATTGCCTTGCATACATTTCGTGTTATTACCTAATTTTGTCAGCCATTTCGGACATCACATTGCACTGTACTATGTGGAAATAGTACTATTTATGTGAAACTATTCATAAACTGTAAACATTTGTCAGTAGGCAATATGATAAAGACTTCCGGCTCCTCGGGCTGGTGCGAATGTTTCAATGTCAGTATGTGCCAAACCGTTCGATTGTGACACACCTTTACGCGTCTCTCGCTCGCTGCGCTCGCTCGAAAACTGTAGCCGAACCTAAAACCAATCCATCTTGCGTTCATTATTCGATATGGTGGCGACATATTTCGAATTTGCGAACGTGTCGGATCGGTTGTGAGGTTGGAGTAGATAATTACGAGCGAGCGGAACGAGCGAGCAACGATCACAATTTGCAAGATATACATATACCTTGCAATATGCATTTTATATCGTGTTAGTACCTAATTTTGTCAGCCACTTCGGACATCACATTGCACTGTAGTATGTGGAAATAGTACTATTTATGTGGTACTATTCATAAACTGTAAACATTTGTCAGTAGGCAATAGGATAAAGACTTCCGGCTCGTCGGGCTTGTGCGAATGTTTCAATGTCCGTATGTGCCAAACCGTTGGATTGTGACACACCTTTACGGGTCTCTCGCTCGCTGCGCTCGCTCGAAAACTATAGCCTAACCTAAAACCAATCCCTCTTGCGTTAGTCATTCGATATGAAGGCGACTTATTTCGAATTTGCGAACGTGTCGGATCGGTTGTGAGGTTGGAGTAGATAATTACGAGCGAGCGGAGCGAGCGAGCAACGATCACAATTTGCAAGGTATACATATACCTTGCAATATGCATATATATCGTGTTAGTACCTAATTTTGTCAGCCACTTCGGACATCACATTGCACTGTAGTATGTGGAAATAGTACTATTTATGTGGTACTATTCATAAACTGTAAACATTTGTCAGTAGGCAATAGGATAAAGACTTCCGGCTCCTCGGGCTAGTGCGAATGTTTCAATGTCCATATGTGCCAAACCGTTGGATTGTGACACACCTTTACGCGTCTCTCGCTCGCTGCGCTCGCTCGAAAACTATAGCCTAACCTAAAACCAATCCCTCTTGCGTTAGTCATTCGATATGAAGGCGACTTATTTCGAATTTGCGAACGTGTTGGATCGTATGTGAGGTTGGACTAAATTTTTACGAGCGAGCGGAGCGAGCGAGCAACGATCACAATTTGCAAGGTATACATATACCTTATATTGCCTTGCATACATTTCGTGTTATTACCTAATTTTGTCAGCCATTTCGGACATCACATTGCACTGTACTATGTGGAAATAGTACTATTTATGTGAAACTATTCATAAACTGTAAACATTTGTCAGTAGGCAATATGATAAAGACTTCCGGCTCCTCGGGCTGGTGCAAATGTTTCAATGTCAGTATGTGCCAAACCGTTCGATTGTGACACACCTTTACGCGTCTCTCGCTCGCTGCGCTCGCTCGAAAACTGTAGCCGAACCTAAAACCAATCCATCTTGCGTTCATTATTCGATATGGTGGCGACTTATTTCGAATTTGCGAACGTGTCGGATCGGTTGTGAGGTTGGAGTAGATAATTACGAGCGAGCGGAGCGAGCGAGCAACGATCACAATTTGCAAGGTATACATATACCTTGCAATATGCATATATATCGTGTTAGTACCTAATTTTGTCAGCCACTTCGGACATCACATTGCACTGTAGTATGTGGAAATAGTACTATTTATGTGGTACTATTCATAAACTGTAAACATTTGTCAGTAGGCAATAGGATAAAGACTTCCGGCTCCTCGGGCTAGTGCGAATGTTTCAATGTCCATATGTGCCAAACCGTTGGATTGTGACACACCTTTACGCGTCTCTCGCTCGCTGCGCTCGCTCGAAAACTATAGCCTAACCTAAAACCAATCCCTCTTGCGTTAGTCATTCGATATGAAGGCGACTTATTTCGAATTTGCGAACGTGTTGGATCGTATGTGAGGTTGGACTAAATTTTTACGAGCGAGCGGAGCGAGCGAGCAACGATCACAATTTGCAAGGTATACATATACCTTATATTGCCTTGCATACATTTCGTGTTATTACCTAATTTTGTCAGCCATTTCGGACATCACATTGCACTGTACTATGTGGAAATAGTACTATTTATGTGAAACTATTCATAAACTGTAAACATTTGTCAGTAGGCAATATGATAAAGACTTCCGGCTCCTCGGGCTGGTGCAAATGTTTCAATGTCAGTATGTGCCAAACCGTTCGATTGTGACACACCTTTACGCGTCTCTCGCTCGCTGCGCTCGCTCGAAAACTGTAGCCGAACCTAAAACCAATCCATCTTGCGTTCATTATTCGATATGGTGGCGACATATTTCGAATTTGCGAACGTGTCGGATCGGTTGTGAGGTTGGAGTAGATAATTACGAGCGAGCGGAACGAGCGAGCAACGATCACAATTTGCAAGGTATACATATACCTTGCAATATGCATTTTATATCGTGTTAGTACCTAATTTTGTCAGCCACTTCGGACATCACATTGCACTGTAGTATGTGGAAATAGTACTATTTATGTGGTACTATTCATAAACTGTAAACATTTGTCAGTAGGCAATAGGATAAAGACTTCCGGCTCCTCGGGCTTGTGCGAATGTTTCAATGTCCGTATGTGCCAAACCGTTGGATTGTGACACACCTTTACGGGTCTCTCGCTCGCTGCGCTCGCTCGAAAATTATAGCCTAACCTAAAACCAATCCCTCTTGCGTTAGTCATTCGATATGAAGGCGACTTATTTCGAATTTGCGAACGTGTCGGATCGTATGTGAGGTTGGACTAAATTTTTTCGAGCGAGCGGAGCGAGCGAGCAACGATCACAATTTGCAAGGTATACATATACCTTATAATGCCTTGCATACATTTCGTGTTATTACCTAACTTTGTCAGCCACTTCGGACATCACATTGCACTGTAGTATGTGGAAATAGTACTATTTATGTGGTACTATTCATAAACTGTAAACATTTGTCAGTAGGCAATAGGATAAAGACTTCCGGCTCCTCGGGCTTGTGCGAATGTTTCAATGTCCGTATGTGCCAAACCGTTGGATTGTGACACACCTTTACGGGTTTCTCGCTCGCTGCGCTCGCTCGAAAACTATAGCCTAACCTAAAACCAATACCTCTTGCGTTAGTCATTCGATATGAAGACGACTTATTTCGAATTTGCGAACGTGTCGGATCGTATGTGAGGTTGGACTAAATTTTTACGAGCGAGCGGTGCGAGCGAGCAACGATCACAATTTGCAAGGTATACATATAACTTGCAATATGCATATATATCGTGTTAGTACCTAATTTTGTCAGCCACTTCGGACATCACATTGCACTTTAGTATGTGGAAGTAGTACTATTTATGTGATACTATTCATAAACTGTAAACATTTGTCAGTAGGCAATAGGATAAAGACTTCCGGCTCCTCGGGCTGGTGCGAATGTTTCAATGTCCGTATGTGACAAACCGTTGGATTGTGACACACCTTTACGCGTGTTTCGCTCGCTGCGCTCGCTCGAAAACGATAGCCTAACCTAAAACCAATCCCTCTTGCGTTAGTCATTCGATATGAAGGCGACTTATTTCGAATTTGCGAACGTGTCGGATCGGATGTGAGGTTGGACTAAATTTTTACGAGCGAGCGGAGCGAGCGAGCAACGATCACAATTTGCAAGGTATACATATACCTTGCAATATGCATATATATCGTGTTAGTACCTAATTTTGTCAGCCATTTCGGACATCACATTGCACTGTACTATGTGGAAATAGTACTATTTATGTGAAACTATTCATAAACTGTAAACATTTGTCAGTAGGCAATAGGATCAAGACTTCCGGCTCCTCGGGCTGGTGAGAATGTTTCAATGTCCGTATGTGCCAAACCGTTGGATTGTGACACACCTTTAGGCGTCTCTCGCTCGCTGCGCTCGCTCGAAAACTATAGCCTAACCTAAAACCAATCCCTCTTGCGTTAGTCATTCGATATGAAGGCAACTTATTTCGAATTTGCGAACGTGTCGGATCGTATGTGAGGTTGGACTAAATTTTTACGAGCGAGCGGAGCGAGTGAGCAACGATCACAATTTCCAAGCTATACATATACCTAATGTTGCCTTGCATATATTTCGTGTTATTACCTAATTTTGTCAGCCACTTCGGACATCACATTGCACTGTAGTATGTGGAAATAGTACTATTTATGTGAAAATATTCATAAACTGTAAACATTTGTCAGTAGGCAGTATGATAAAGACTTCCGGCTCCTCGGGCTGGTGCGAATGTTTCAATGTCAGTATGTGCCAAACCGTTCGATTGTGACACACCTTTACGCGTCTCTCGCTCGCTGCGCTCGCTCGAAAACTGTAGCCGAACCTAAAACCAATCCATCTTGCGTTCATTATTCGATATGGTGGCGACATATTTCGAATTTGCGAACGTGTCGGATCGGTTGTGAGGTTGGAGTAGATAATTACGAGCGAGCGGAACGAGCGAGCAACGATCACAATTTGCAAGGTATACATATACCTTGCAATATGCATTTTATATCGTGTTAGTACCTAATTTTGTCAGCCACTTCGGACATCACATTGCACTGTAGTATGTGGAAATAGTACTATTTATGTGGTACTATTCATAAACTGTAAACATTTGTCAGTAGGCAATAGGATAAAGACTTCCGGCTCCTCGGGCTTGTGCGAATGTTTCAATGTCCGTATGTGCCAAACCGTTGGATTGTGACACACCTTTACGGGTCTCTCGCTCGCTGCGCTCGCTCGAAAACTATAGCCTAACCTAAAACCAATCCCTCTTGCGTTAGTCATTCGATATGAAGGCGACTTATTTCGAATTTGCGAACGTGTCGGATCGGTTGTGAGGTTGGAGTAGATAATTACGAGCGAGCGGAGCGAGCGAGCAACGATCACAATTTGCAAGGTATACATATACCTTGCAATATGCATATATATCGTGTTAGTACCTAATTTTGTCAGCCACTTCGGACATCACATTGCACTGTAGTATGTGGAAATAGTACTATTTATGTGGTACTATTCATAAACTGTAAACATTTGTCAGTAGGCAATAGGATAAAGACTTCCGGCTCCTCGGGCTAGTGCGAATGTTTCAATGTCCATATGTGCCAAACCGTTGGATTGTGACACACCTTTACGCGTCTCTCGCTCGCTGCGCTCGCTCGAAAACTATAGCCTAACCTAAAACCAATCCCTCTTGCGTTAGTCATTCGATATGAAGGCGACTTATTTCGAATTTGCGAACGTGTTGGATCGTATGTGAGGTTGGACTAAATTTTTACGAGCGAGCGGAGCGAGCGAGCAACGATCACAATTTGCAAGGTATACATATACCTTATATTGCCTTGCATACATTTCGTGTTATTACCTAATTTTGTCAGCCATTTCGGACATCACATTGCACTGTACTATGTGGAAATAGTACTATTTATGTGAAACTATTCATAAACTGTAAACATTTGTCAGTAGGCAATATGATAAAGACTTCCGGCTCCTCGGGCTGGTGCAAATGTTTCAATGTCAGTATGTGCCAAACCGTTCGATTGTGACACACCTTTACGCGTCTCTCGCTCGCTGCGCTCGCTCGAAAACTGTAGCCGAACCTAAAACCAATCCATCTTGCGTTCATTATTCGATATGGTGGCGACATATTTCGAATTTGCGAACGTGTCGGATCGGTTGTGAGGTTGGAGTAGATAATTACGAGCGAGCGGAACGAGCGAGCAACGATCACAATTTGCAAGGTATACATATACCTTGCAATATGCATTTTATATCGTGTTAGTACCTAATTTTGTCAGCCACTTCGGACATCACATTGCACTGTAGTATGTGGAAATAGTACTATTTATGTGGTACTATTCATAAACTGTAAACATTTGTCAGTAGGCAATAGGATAAAGACTTCCGGCTCCTCGGGCTTGTGCGAATGTTTCAATGTCCGTATGTGCCAAACCGTTGGATTGTGACACACCTTTACGGGTCTCTCGCTCGCTGCGCTCGCTCGAAAATTATAGCCTAACCTAAAACCAATCCCTCTTGCGTTAGTCATTCGATATGAAGGCGACTTATTTCGAATTTGCGAACGTGTCGGATCGTATGTGAGGTTGGACTAAATTTTTTCGAGCGAGCGGAGCGAGCGAGCAACGATCACAATTTGCAAGGTATACATATACCTTATAATGCCTTGCATACATTTCGTGTTATTACCTAACTTTGTCAGCCACTTCGGACATCACATTGCACTGTAGTATGTGGAAATAGTACTATTTATGTGGTACTATTCATAAACTGTAAACATTTGTCAGTAGGCAATAGGATAAAGACTTCCGGCTCCTCGGGCTTGTGCGAATGTTTCAATGTCCGTATGTGCCAAACCGTTGGATTGTGACACACCTTTACGGGTTTCTCGCTCGCTGCGCTCGCTCGAAAACTATAGCCTAACCTAAAACCAATACCTCTTGCGTTAGTCATTCGATATGAAGACGACTTATTTCGAATTTGCGAACGTGTCGGATCGTATGTGAGGTTGGACTAAATTTTTACGAGCGAGCGGTGCGAGCGAGCAACGATCACAATTTGCAAGGTATACATATAACTTGCAATATGCATATATATCGTGTTAGTACCTAATTTTGTCAGCCACTTCGGACATCACATTGCACTTTAGTATGTGGAAGTAGTACTATTTATGTGATACTATTCATAAACTGTAAACATTTGTCAGTAGGCAATAGGATAAAGACTTCCGGCTCCTCGGGCTGGTGCGAATGTTTCAATGTCCGTATGTGACAAACCGTTGGATTGTGACACACCTTTACGCGTGTTTCGCTCGCTGCGCTCGCTCGAAAACGATAGCCTAACCTAAAACCAATCCCTCTTGCGTTAGTCATTCGATATGAAGGCGACTTATTTCGAATTTGCGAACGTGTCGGATCGGATGTGAGGTTGGACTAAATTTTTACGAGCGAGCGGAGCGAGCGAGCAACGATCACAATTTGCAAGGTATACATATACCTTGCAATATGCATATATATCGTGTTAGTACCTAATTTTGTCAGCCATTTCGGACATCACATTGCACTGTACTATGTGGAAATAGTACTATTTATGTGAAACTATTCATAAACTGTAAACATTTGTCAGTAGGCAATAGGATCAAGACTTCCGGCTCCTCGGGCTGGTGAGAATGTTTCAATGTCCGTATGTGCCAAACCGTTGGATTGTGACACACCTTTAGGCGTCTCTCGCTCGCTGCGCTCGCTCGAAAACTATAGCCTAACCTAAAACCAATCCCTCTTGCGTTAGTCATTCGATATGAAGGCAACTTATTTCGAATTTGCGAACGTGTCGGATCGTATGTGAGGTTGGACTAAATTTTTACGAGCGAGCGGAGCGAGTGAGCAACGATCACAATTTCCAAGCTATACATATACCTAATGTTGCCTTGCATATATTTCGTGTTATTACCTAATTTTGTCAGCCACTTCGGACATCACATTGCACTGTAGTATGTGGAAATAGTACTATTTATGTGAAAATATTCATAAACTGTAAACATTTGTCAGTAGGCAGTATGATAAAGACTTCCGGCTCCTCGGGCTGGTGCGAATGTTTCAATGTCAGTATGTGCCAAACCGTTCGATTGTGACACACCTTTACGCGTCTCTCGCTCGCTCGAAAACTGTAGCCTAACCTAAAACCAATCCATCTTGCGTTAGTCATTCGATATGAAGGCGACTTATTTCGAATTTGCGAACGTGTCGGATCGTATGTGAGGTTGGACTAAATTTTTACGAGCGAGCGGAGCGAGCGAGCAACGATCACAATTTGCAAGGTATACATATACCTTATATTGCCTTGCATACATTTCGTGTTATTACCTAACTTTGTCAGCCACTTCGGACATCACATTGCACTGTAGTATGTGGAAATAGTACTATTTATGTGGTACTATTCATAAACTGTAAAAATTTGTCAGTAGGCAATAGGATAAAGACTTCCGGCTCCTCGGGCTGGTGCGAATGTTTCAATGTCCGTATGTACCAAACCGTTGGATTGTGACACACCTTTACGCGTCTCTCGCTTGCTGCGCTCGCCCGAAAACTATAGCCTAACATAAAACCAATCCCTCTTGCGTTCGTCATTCGATATGAAGGCGACTTATTTCGAATTTGCGAACGTGTCGGATCGTATGTGAGGTTGGACTAAATTTTTACGAGCGAGCGGAACGAGCGAGCAACGATCACAATTTGCAAGGTATACATATACCTTATATTGCCTTGCATACATTTCGTGTTATTACCTAACTTTGTCAGCCACTTCGGACATCACATTGCACTGTAGTATGTGGAAATAGTACTATTTATGTGGTACTATTCATAAACTGTAAAAATTTGTCAGTAGGCAATAGGATAAAGACTTCCGGCTCCTCGGGCTGGTGCGAATGTTTCAATGTCCGTATGTACCAAACCGTTGGATTGTGACACACCTTTACGCGTCTCTCGCTCGCTGCGCTCGCTCGAAAACTATAGCCTAACATAAAACCAATCCCTCTTGCGTTAGTCATTCGATATGAAGGCGACTTATTTCGAATTTGCGAACGTGTCGGATCGTATGTGAGGTTGGACTAAATTTTTACGAGCGAGCGGAGCGAGCGAGCAACGATCACAATTTGCAAGGTATACATATACCTTATATTGCCTTGCATGTATTTCGTGTTATTACCAATTTTTGTCAGCCATTTCGGACATCACATTGCACTGTACTATGTGGAAATAGTACTATTTATGTGAAACTATTCATAAACTGTAAACATTTGTCAGTAGGCAATAGGATAAAGAGTTCCGGCTCCTCGGGCTGGTGCGAATGTTTCAATGTCAGTATGTGCCAAACCGTTGGATTGTGACACACCTTTACGCGTCTCTCGCTCGCTGCGCTCGCTCGAAAACTATAGCCTAACCTAAAACCAATCCCTCTTGCGTTAGTCATTCGATATGAAGGCAACTTATTTCGAATTTGCGAACGTGTCGAATCGTATGTGAGGTTGGACTAAATTTTTACGAGCGAGCGGAGCGAGCGAGCAACGATCACAATTTGCAGGGTATACATATACCTTGCTATATGCATATATATCGTGTTAGTACCTAATTTTGTCAGCCACTTCGGACATCACATTGCACTTTAGTATGTGGAAATAGTACTATTTATGTGATACTATTCATAAACTGCAAACATTTGTCAGTAGGCAATAGGATAAGGACTTCCGGCTCCTCGGGCTGGTGCGAATGTTTCAATGTCCGTATGTGACAAACCGTTGGATTGTGACACACCTTTAGGCGTGTCTCGCTCGCTGCGCTCGCTCGAAAACGATAGCCTAACCTAAAGCCAATCCCTCTTGCGTTAGTCATTCGATATGAAGGCGACTTATTTCGAATTTGCGAACGTGTCGGATCGGATGTGAGGTTGGACTAAATTTTTACGAGCGAGCGGAGCGAGCGAGCAACGATCACAATTTGCAAGGTATACATATACCTTGCAATATGCATATATATCGTGTTAGTACCTAATTTTGTCAGCCATTTCGGACATCACACTGCACTGTACTATGTGGAAATAGTGCTATTTATGTGAAACTATTCATAAACTGTAAACATTTGTCAGTAGGCAATAGGATAAAGACTTCCGGCTCCTCGGGCTGGTGCGAATGTTTCAATGTCCGTATGTGCCAAACCGTTGGATTGTGACACACCTTTAGGCGTCTCTCGCTCGCTGCGCTCGCTCGACAACTATAGCCTAACCTAAAACCAATCCCTCTTGCGTTAGTCATTCGATATGAAGGCAACTTATTTCGAATTTGCGAACGTGTCGGATCGTATGTGAGGTTGGACTAAATTTTTACGAGCGAGCGGAGCGAGCGAGCAACGATCAAAATTTGCAAGGTATACATATACCTTGCAATATGCATATATATCGTGTTAGTACCTAACTTTGTCAGCCACTTCGAACATCACATTGCACTGTAGTATGTGGAAATAGTACTATTTAGGTGAAACTATTCAGAAACTGTAAACATTTGTCAGTAGGCAATAGGATAAAGACTTCCGGCTCCTCGGGCTGGTGCGAATGTTTCAATGTCCGTATGTACCAAACCGTTGGATTGTGACACACCTTTACGCGTCTCTCCCTCGCTCGAAAACTATAGCCTAACCTAAAACCAATCCCTCTTGCGTTAGTCATTCGATATGAAGGCAACTTATTTCGAATTTGCGAACGTGTCGGATCGTATGTGAGGTTGGACTAAATTTTTACGAGCGAGCGGAGCGAGTGAGCAACGATCACAATTTCCAAGCTATACATATACCTAATGTTGCCTTGCATATATTTCGTGTTATTACCTAATTTTGTCAGCCACTTCGGACATCACATTGCACTGTAGTATGTGGAAATAGTACTATTTATGTGAAAATATTCATAAACTGTAAACATTTGTCAGTAGGCAATATGATAAAGACTTCCGGCTCCTCGGGCTGGTGCGAATGTTTCAATGTCAGTATGTGCCAAACCGTTCGATTGTGACACACCTTTACGCGTCTCTCGCTCGCTCGAAAACTGTAGCCTAACCTAAAACCAATCCATCTTGCGTTAGTCATTCGATATGAAGGCGACTTATTTCGAATTTGCGAACGTGTCGGATCGTATGTGAGGTTGGACTAAATTTTTACGAGCGAGCGGAGCGAGCGAGCAACGATCACAATTTGCAAGGTATACATATACCTTATATTGCCTTGCATACATTTCGTGTTATAACCTATTTTTGTCAGCCATTTCGGACATCACATTGCACTGTACTATGTGGAAATAGTACTATTTATGTGAAACTATTCATAAACTGTAAACATTTGTCAGTAGGCAATAGGATAAAGAGTTCCGGCTCCTCGGGCTGGTGCGAATGTTTCAATGTCAGTATGTGCCAAACCGTTGGATTGTGACACACCTTTACGCGTCTCTCGCTCGCTGAGCTCGCTCGAAAACTATAGCCTAACCTAAAACCAATCCCTCTTGCGTTAGTCATTCGATATGAAGGCAACTTATTTCGAATTTGCGAACGTGTCGAATCGTATGTGAGGTTGGACTAAATTTTTACGAGCGAGCGGAGCGAGCGAGCAACGATCACAATTTGCAGGGTATACATATACCTTGCTATATGCATATATATCGTGTTAGTACCTAATTTTGTCAGCCACTTCGGACATCACATTGCACTTTAGTATGTGGAAATAGTACTATTTATGTGATACTATTCATAAACTGCAAACATTTGTCAGTAGGCAATAGGATAAGGACTTCCGGCTCCTCGGGCTGGTGCGAATGTTTCAATGTCCGTATGTGACAAACCGTTGGATTGTGACACACCTTTAGGCGTGTCTCGCTCGCTGCGCTCGCTCGAAAACGATAGCCTAACCTAAAGCCAATCCCTCTTGCGTTAGTCATTCGATATGAAGGCGACTTATTTCGAATTTGCGAACGTGTCGGATCGGATGTGAGGTTGGACTAAATTTTTACGAGCGAGCGGAGCGAGCGAGCAACGATCACAATTTGCAAGGTATACATATACCTTGCAATATGCATATATATCGTGTTAGTACCTAATTTTGTCAGCCATTTCGGACATCACACTGCACTGTACTATGTGGAAATAGTGCTATTTATGTGAAACTATTCATAAACTGTAAACATTTGTCAGTAGGCAATAGGATAAAGACTTCCGGCTCCTCGGGCTGGTGCGAATGTTTCAATGTCCGTATGTGCCAAACCGTTGGATTGTGACACACCTTTAGGCGTCTCTCGCTCGCTGCGCTCGCTCGACAACTATAGCCTAACCTAAAACCAATCCCTCTTGCGTTAGTCATTCGATATGAAGGCAACTTATTTCGAATTTGCGAACGTGTCGGATCGTATGTGAGGTTGGACTAAATTTTTACGAGCGAGCGGAGCGAGCGAGCAACGATCAAAATTTGCAAGGTATACATATACCTTGCAATATGCATATATATCGTGTTAGTACCTAACTTTGTCAGCCACTTCGAACATCACATTGCACTGTAGTATGTGGAAATAGTACTATTTAGGTGAAACTATTCAGAAACTGTAAACATTTGTCAGTAGGCAATAGGATAAAGACTTCCGGCTCCTCGGGCTGGTGCGAATGTTTCAATGTCCGTATGTACCAAACCGTTGGATTGTGACACACCTTTACGCGTCTCTCCCTCGCTCGAAAACTATAGCCTAACCTAAAACCAATCCCTCTTGCGTTAGTCATTCGATATGAAGGCAACTTATTTCGAATTTGCGAACGTGTCGGATCGTATGTGAGGTTGGACTAAATTTTTACGAGCGAGCGGAGCGAGTGAGCAACGATCACAATTTCCAAGCTATACATATACCTAATGTTGCCTTGCATATATTTCGTGTTATTACCTAATTTTGTCAGCCACTTCGGACATCACATTGCACTGTAGTATGTGGAAATAGTACTATTTATGTGAAAATATTCATAAACTGTAAACATTTGTCAGTAGGCAATATGATAAAGACTTCCGGCTCCTCGGGCTGGTGCGAATGTTTCAATGTCAGTATGTGCCAAACCGTTCGATTGTGACACACCTTTACGCGTCTCTCGCTCGCTCGAAAACTGTAGCCTAACCTAAAACCAATCCATCTTGCGTTAGTCATTCGATATGAAGGCGACTTATTTCGAATTTGCGAACGTGTCGGATCGTATGTGAGGTTGGACTAAATTTTTACGAGCGAGCGGAGCGAGTGAGCAACGATCACAATTTCCAAGCTATACATATACCTAATGTTGCCTTGCATATATTTCGTGTTATTACCTAATTTTGTCAGCCACTTCGGACATCACATTGCACTGTAGTATGTGGAAATAGTACTATTTATGTGGTACTATTCATAAACTGTAAAAATTTGTCAGTAGGCAATAGGATAAAGACTTCGGGCTCCTCGGGCTGGTGCGAATGTTTCAATGTCCGTATGTACCATACCGTTGGATTGTGACACACCTTTACGCGTCTCTCGCTCGCTGCGCTCGCTCGAAATCTATAGCCTAACATAAAACCAATCCCTCTTGCGTTAGTCATTCGATATGAAGGCGACTTATTTCGAATTTGCGAACGTGTCGGATCGTATGTGAGGTTGGACTAAATTTTTACGAGCGAGCGGAGCGAGCGAGCAACGATCACAATTTGCAAGGTATACATATACCTTATATTGCCTTGCATACATTTCGTGTTATTACCTAACTTTGTCAGCCACTTCGGACATCACATTGCACTGTAGTATGTGGAAATAGTACTATTTATGTGGTACTATTCATAAACTGTAAAAATTTGTCAGTAGGCAATAGGATAAAGACTTCCGGCTCCTCGGGCTGGTGCGAATGTTTCAATGTCCGTATGTACCAAACCGTTGGATTGTGACACACCTTTACGCGTCTCTCGCTCGCTGCGCTCGCTCGAAAACTATAGCCTAACATAAAACCAATCCCTCTTGCGTTAGTCATTCGATATGAAGGCGACTTATTTCGAATTTGCGAACGTGTCGGATCGTATGTGAGGTTGGACTAAATTTTTACGAGCGAGCGGAGCGAGCGAGCAACGATCACAATTTGCAAGGTATACATATACCTTATATTGCCTTGCATGTATTTCGTGTTATTACCAATTTTTGTCAGCCATTTCGGACATCACATTGCACTGTACTATGTGGAAATAGTACTATTTATGTGAAACTATTCATAAACTGTAAACATTTGTCAGTAGGCAATAGGATAAAGAGTTCCGGCTCCTCGGGCTGGTGCGAATGTTTCAATGTCAGTATGTGCCAAACCGTTGGATTGTGACACACCTTTACGCGTCTCTCGCTCGCTGAGCTCGCTCGAAAACTATAGCCTAACCTAAAACCAATCCCTCTTGCGTTAGTCATTCGATATGAAGGCAACTTATTTCGAATTTGCGAACGTGTCGAATCGTATGTGAGGTTGGACTAAATTTTTACGAGCGAGCGGAGCGAGCGAGCAACGATCACAATTTGCAGGGTATACATATACCTTGCTATATGCATATATATCGTGTTAGTACCTAATTTTGTCAGCCACTTCGGACATCACATTGCACTTTAGTATGTGGAAATAGTACTATTTATGTGATACTATTCATAAACTGTAAACATTTGTCAGTAGGCAATAGGATAAGGACTTCCGGCTCCTCGGGCTGGTGCGAATGTTTCAATGTCCGTATGTGACAAACCGTTGGATTGTGACACACCTTTACGCGTGTCTCGCTCGCTGCGCTCGCTCGAAAACGATAGCCTAACCTAAAACCAATCCCTCTTGCGTTAGTCATTCGATATGAAGGCGACTTATTTCGAATTTGCGAACGTGTCGGATCGTATGTGAGGTTGGACTAAATTTTTACGAGCGAGCGGAGCGAGCGAGCAACGATCAAAATTTGCAAGGTATACATATACCTTATATTGCCTTGCTTACATTTCGTGTTATTACCTAATTTTGTCAGCCATTTCGGACATCACATTGCACTGTACTATGTGGAAATAGTACTATTTATGTGAAACTATTCATAAACTGTAAACATTTGTCAGTAGGCAATATGATAAAGACTTCCGGCTCCTCGGGTTGTTGCGAATGTTTCAATGTCAGTATGTGCCAAACCGTTGGATTGTGACACACCTTTACGCGTCTCTCGCTCGCTGCGCTCGCTCGAAAACTATAGCCTAACATAAAACCAATCCCTCTTGCGTTAGTCATTCGATATGAAGGCGACTTATTTCGAATTTGCGAACGTGTCGGATCGGTTGTGAGGTGGGAGTAGATTTTTACGAGCGAGCGGAGCGAGCGAGCAACTATCACAATTTGCAAGGTATACATATACCTTGCAATATGCATATATATCGTGTTAGTACCTAATTTTGTCAGCCACTTCGGACATCACATTGCACTGTAGTATGTGGAAATAGTACTATTTAGGTGAAACTATTCACAAACTGTAAACATTTGTCAGTAGGCAATAGGATAAAGACTTCCGGCTCCTCGGGCTGGTGCGAATGTTTCAATGTCCGTATGTACCAAACCGTTGGATTGTGACACACCTTTACGCGTCTCTCCCTCGCTCGAAAACTATAGCCTAACCTAAAACCAATCCCTCTTGCGTTAGTCATTCGATATGAAGGCGACTTATTTCGAATTTGCGAACGTGTCGGATCGGATGTGAGGTTGGACTAAATTTTTAAGAGCGAGCGGAGCGAGCGAGCAACGATGAAAATTTGCAAGGTATACATATACCTTATATTGCCTTGCATACATTTCGTGTTATTACCTAATTTTGTCAGCCACTTCGGACATCACATTGCACTGTAGTATGTGGAAATAGTACTATTTATGTGGTACTATTCATAAACTGTAAACATTTGTCAGTAGGCAATAGGATAAAGACTTCCGGCTCCTCGGGCTGGTGCGAATGTTTCAATGTCAGTATGTGCCAAACCGTTGGATTGTGACACACCTTTACGCGTCTCTCGCTCGAAAGCTATAGCCTAACCTAAAACCAATCCCTCTTGCGTTAGTCATTCGATATGAAGGCGACTTATTTCGAATTTGCGAACGTGTCGGATCGGATGTGAGGTTGGACTAAATTTTTACGAGCGAGCGGAGCGAGCGAGAAACGATCACAATTTGCAAGGTATACATATACCTTGCAATATGCATATATATCGTGCTAGTACCTAATTTTGTCAGCCACTTCGGACATCACATTGCACTTTAGTATGTGGAAATTGTACTATTTATGTGATACTATTCATAAACTGTAAACATTTGTCAGTAGGCAATATGATAAAGACTTCCGGCTCCTCGGGCTGGTGCGAATGTTTCAATGTCAGTATGTGCCAAACCGTTGGATTGTGACACACCTTTACGCGTCACTCGCTCGCTGCGCTCGCTCGAAAACTATAGGGTAACCTAAAACCAATCCATCTTGCGTTCATTATTCGACATGGTTGCGACATATTTCGAATTTGCGAACGTGTCGGATCGGATGTGAGGTTGGACTAAATTTTTACGAGCGAGCGGAGCGAGCGAGCAACGATCACAATTTGCAAGGTATACGTATACCTTGCAATATACATATATATCGTGTTAGTACCTAATTTTGTCAGCCACTTCGGACATCACATTGCACTGTACTATGTGGAAATAGTACTATTTATGTGAAACTATTCATAAACTGTAAACATTTGTCAGTAGGCAATAGGATAAAGACTTCCGGCTCCTCGGGCTGGTGCGAATGTTTCAATGTCCGTATGTGCCAAACCGTTGGATTGTGACACACCTTTACGCGTCTCGCGCTCGCTCGAAAACTATAGCGTAACCTAAAACCAATCCATCTTGCGTTCATTATTCGATATGGTGGCGACATATTTCGAATTTGCGAACGTGTCGGATCGTATGTGAGGTTGGACTAAATTTTTACGAGCGAGCGGAGCGAGCGAGCAACGATCACAATTTGCAAGGTATACATATACCTTGCAATATGCATATATATCGTGTTAGTACCTAATTTTGTCAGCCACTACAGACATCACATTGCACTTTAGTATGTGGAAGTAGTACTATTTATGTGATACTATTCATAAACTGTAAACATTTGTCAGTAGGCAATAGGATAAAGACTTTCGCCTCCACGGGCTGGTGCGAATGATTCAATGTCCGTATGTGCCAAACCGTTGGATTGTGACACACCTTTACGCGTCTCTCGCTCGCTGCGCTCGCTCGAAAACTATAGCGTAACCTAAAACCAATCCATCTTCGTTCATTATTCGATATGGTGGCGACATATTTCGAATTTGCGAACGTGTCGGATCGGATGTGGGGTGGGACTAAATTTTTACGAGCGAGCGTAGCGAGCGAGCAACGATCACAATTTGCAAGGTATACACATACCTTGCAATATGCATATATATCGTGTTAGTACCTAATTTTGTCAGCCACTTCGGACATCACATTGCACTTTAGTATGTGGAAGTAGTACTATTTATGTGATACTATTCATAAACTGTAAACATTTGTCAGTAGGCAATAGGATAAAGACTTCCGGCTCCTCGGGCTGGTGCGAATGTTTCAATGTCCGTATGTGACAAACCGTTGGATTGTGACACACCTTTACGCGTGTCTCGCTCGCTGCGCTCGCTCGAAAACGATAGCCTAACCTAAAACCAATCCCTCTTGCGTTAGTCATTCGATATGAAGGCGACATATTTCGAATTTGCGAACGTGTCGGATCGTATGTGAGGTTGGACTAAATTTTTACGAGCGAGCGGAGCGAGCGAGCAACGATCACAATTTGCAAGGTATACATATACCTTGCAATATGCATATATATCGTGTTAGTAACTAATTTTGTCAGCCATTTCGGACATCACATTGCACTGTACTATGTGGAAATAGTACTATTTATGTGAAACTATTCATAAACTGTAAACATTTGTCAGTAGGCAATAGGATCAAGACTTCCGGCTCCTCGGGCTGGTGCGAATGTTTCAATGTCCGTATGTGCCAAACCGTTGGATTGTGACACACCTTTAGGTGTCTCTCGCTCGCTGCGCTCGCTCGAAAACTATAGCCTAACCTAAAACCAATCCCTCTTGCGTTAGTCATTCGATATGAAGGCAACTTATTTCGAATTTGCGAACGTGTCGGATCGTATGTGAGGTTGGACTAAATTTTTACGAGCGAGCGGAGCGAGTGAGCAACGATCACAATTTCCAAGCTATACATATACCTAATGTTGCCTTGCATATATTTCGTGCTATTACCTAATTTTGTCAGCCATTTCGGACATCACATTGCACTGTAGTATGTGGAAATAGTACTATTTATGTGAAAATATTCATAAACTGTAAACATTTGTCAGTAGGCAATATGATAAAGACTTCCGGCTCCTCGGGCTGGTGCGAATGTTTCAATGTCAGTATGTGCCAAACCGTTCGATTGTGACACACCTTTACGCGTCTCTCGCTCGCTCGAAAACTGTAGCCTAACCTAAAACCAATCCATCTTGCGTTAGTCATTCGATATGAAGGCGACTTATTTCGAATTTGCGAACGTGTCGGATCGTATGTGAGGTTGGACTAAATTTTTACGAGCGAGCGGAGCGAGCGAGCAACGATCACAATTTGCAAGGTATACATATACCTTATATTGCCTTGCATACATTTCGTGTTATTACCTAACTTTGTCAGCCACTTCGGACATCACATTGCACTGTAGTATGTGGAAATAGTACTATTTATGTGGTACTATTCATAAACTGTAAAAATTTGTCAGTAGGCAATAGGATAAAGACTTCCGGCTCCTCGGGCTGGTGCGAATGTTTCAATGTCCGTATGTACCAAACCGTTGGATTGTGACACACCTTCACGCGTCTCTCGCTCGCTGCGCTCGCTCGAAAACTATAGCCTAACATAAAACCAATCCCTCTTGCGTTAGTCATTCGATATGAAGGCGACTTATTTCGAATTTGCGAACGTGTCGGATCGTATGTGAGGTTGGACTAAATTTTTACGAGCGAGCGGAGCGAGCGAGCAACGATCACAATTTGCAAGGTATACATATACCTTATATTGCCTTGCATACATTTCGTGTTATTACCTAACTTTGTCAGCCACTTCGGACATCACATTGCACTGTAGTATGTGGAAATAGTACTATTTATGTGGTACTATTCATAAACTGTAAAAATTTGTCAGTAGGCAATAGGATAAAGAGTTCCGGCTCCTCGGGCTGGTGCGAATGTTTCAATGTCAGTATGTGCCAAACCGTTGGATTGTGACACACCTTTACGCGTCTCTCGCTCGCTGAGCTCGCTCGAAAACTATAGCCTAACCTAAAACCAATCCCTCTTGCGTTAGTCATTCGATATGAAGGCAACTTATTTCGAATTTGCGAACGTGTCGAATCGTATGTGAGGTTGGACTAAATTTTTACGAGCGAGCGGAGCGAGCGAGCAACGATCACAATTTGCAGGGTATACATATACCTTGCTTATGCATATATATCGTGTTAGTACCTAATTTTGTCAGCCACTTCGGACATCACATTGCACTTTAGTATGTGGAAATAGTACTATTTATGTGGTACTATTCATAAACTGTAAAAATTTGTCAGTAGGCAATAGGATAAAGAGTTCCGGCTCCTCGGGCTGGTGCGAATGTTTCAATGTCAGTATGTGCCAAACCGTTGGATTGTGACACACCTTTACGCGTCTCTCGCTCGCTGAGCTCGCTCGAAAACTATAGCCTAACCTAAAACCAATCCCTCTTGCGTTAGTCATTCGATATGAAGGCAACTTATTTCGAATTTGCGAACGTGTCGGATCGTATGTGAGGTTGGACTAAATTTTTACGAGCGAGCGGAGCGAGCGAGCAACGATCACAATTTGCAAGGTATACATATACCTTATATTGCCTTGCATACATTTCGTGTTATTACCTAACTTTGTCAGCCACTTCGGACATCACATTGCACTGCAGTATGTGGAAATAGTACTATTTATGTGATACTATTCATAAACTGTAAACATTCCTCAGTAGGCAATAGGATAAAGACTTCCGGCTCCTCGGGCTGGTGCGAATGTTTCAATGTCCGTATGTGCCAAACCGTTGGATTGTGACACACCTTTACGCGTCTCTCGCTCGCTCGAAAACTATAGCGTAACCTAAAACCAATCCATCTTGCGTTCATTATTCGATATGGTGGCAACATATTTCGAATTTGCAAACGTGTCGGATCGTATGTGAGGTTGGACTAAATTTTTACGAGCGAGCGGAGCGAGCGAGCAACGATCACAATTTGCAAGGTATACATATACCTTGCAATATGCATATATATCGTGTTAGTACCTAATTTTGTCAGCCACTACAGACATCACATTGCACTTTAGTATGTGGAAGTAGTACTATTTATGTGATACTATTCATAAACTGTAAACATTTGTCAGTAGGCAATAGGATAAAGACTTTCGCCTCCACGGGCTGGTGCGACTGATTCAATGTCCGTATGTGCCAAACCGTTGGATTGTGACACACCTTTACGCGTCTCTCGCTCGCTGCGCTCGCTCGAAAACTATAGCGTAACCTAAAACCAATCCATCTTCGTTCATTATTCGATATGGTGGCGACATATTTCGAATTTGCGAACGTGTCGGATCGGATGTGGGGTTGGACTAAATTTTTACGAGCGAGCGTAGCGAGCGAGCAACGATCACAATTTGCAAGGTATACATATACCTTGCAATATGCATATATATCGTGTTAGTACCTAATTTTGTCAGCCACTTCGGACATCACATTGCACTGTAGTATGTGGAAATAGTACTATTTATGTGGTACTATTCATAAACTGTAAACATTTGTCAGTAGGCAATAGGATAAAGACTTCCGGCTCCTCGGGCTGGTGTGAATGTTTCAATGTCCATATGTGACAAACCGTTGGATTGTGACACACCTTTACGCGTGTCTCGCTCGCTGCGCTCGCTCGAAAACGATAGCCTAACCTAAAACCAATCCCTCTTGCGTTAGTCATTCGATATGAAGGCGACTTATTTCGAATTTGCGAACGTGTCGGATCGGATGTGAGGTTGGACTAAATTTTTACGAGCGAGCGGAGCGAGCGAGCAACGATCACAATTTGCAAGGTATACATATACCTTGCAATATGCATATATATCGTGTTAGTACCTAATTTTGTCAGCCATTTCGGACATCACATTGCACTGTACTATGTGGAAATAGTACTATTTATGTGAAACTATTCATAAACTGTAAACATTCCTCAGTAGGCAATAGGATAAAGACTTCCGGCTCCTCGGGCTGGTGCGAATGTTTCAATGTCCGTATGTGCCAAACCGTTGGATTGTGACACACCTTTACGCGTCTCTCGCTCGCTCGAAAACTATAGCGTAACCTAAAACCAATCCATCTTCGTTCATTATTCGATATGGTGGCGACATATTTCGAATTTGCGAACGTGTCGGATCGGATGTGGGGTTGTACTAAATTTTTACGAGCGAGCGTAGCGAGCGAGCAACGATCACAATTTGAAGGTATACATATACCTTGCAATATGCATATATATCGTGTTAGTACCTAATTTTGTCAGCCACTTCGGACATCACATTGCACTTTAGTATGTGGAAGTAGTACTATTTATGTGATACTATTCATAAACTGTAAACATTTGTCAGTAGGCAATAGGATCAAGACTTCCGGCTCCTCGGGCTGGTGCGAATGTTTCAATGTCCGTATGTGCCAAACCGTTGGATTGTGACACACCTTTAGGCGTCTCTCGCTCGCTGCGCTCGCTCGAAAACTGTAGCCTAACCTAAAACCAATCCATCTTGCGTTAGTCATTCGATATGAAGGCGACTTATTTCGAATTTGCGAACGTGTCGGATCGTATGTGAGGTTGGACTAAATTTTTACGAGCGAGCGGAGCGAGCGAGCAACGATCACAATTTGCAAGGTATACATATACCTTATATTGCCTTGCATACATTTCGTGTTATTACCTAACTTTGTCAGCCACTTCGGACATCACATTGCACTGTAGTATGTGGAAATAGTACTATTTATGTGGTACTATTCATAAACTGTAAAAATTTGTCAGTAGGCAATAGGATAAAGACTTCCGGCTCCTCGGGCTGGTGCGAATGTTTCAATGTCCGTATGTACCAACCGTTGGATTGTGACACACCTTTACGCGTCTCTCGCTCGCTGCGCTCGCTCGAAAACTGTAGCCTAACCTAAAACCAATCCATCTTGCGTTAGTCATTCGATATGAAGGCGACTTATTTCGAATTTGCGAACGTGTCGGATCGTATGTGAGGTTGGACTAAATTTTTACGAGCGAGCGGAGCGAGCGAGCAACGATCACAATTTGCAAGGTATACATATACCTTATATTGCCTTGCATACATTTCGTGTTATAACCTATTTTTGTCAGCCATTTCGGACATCACATTGCACTGTACTATGTGGAAATAGTACTATTTATGTGAAACTATTCATAAACTGTAAACATTTGTCAGTAGGCAATAGGATAAAGAGTTCCGGCTCCTCGGGCTGGTGCGAATGTTTCAATGTCAGTATGTGTCAAACCGTTGGATTGTGACACACCTTTACGCGTCTCTCGCTCGCTGAGCTCGCTCGAAAACTATAGCCTAACCTAAAACCAATCCCTCTTGCGTTAGTCATTCGATATGAAGGCAACTTATTTCGAATTTGCGAACGTGTCGAATCGTATGTGAGGTTGGACTAAATTTTTACGAGCGAGCGGAGCGAGCGAGCAACGATCACAATTTGCAGGGTATACATATACCTTGCTATATGCATATATATCGTGTTAGTACCTAATTTTGTCAGCCACTTCGGACATCACATTGCACTGTACTATGTGGAAATAGTACTATTTATGTGAAACTATTCATAAACTGTAAACATTTGTCAGTAGGCAATAGGATAAAGACTTCCGGCTCCTCGGGCTGGTGCGAATGTTTCAATGTCCGTATGTGCCAAACCGTTGGATTGTGACACACCTTTAGGCGTCTCTCGCTCGCTGCGCTCGCTCGACAACTATAGCCTAACCTAAAACCAATCCCTCTTGCGTTAGTCATTCGATATGAAGGCAACTTATTTCGAATTTGCGAACGTGTCGGATCGTATGTGAGGTTGGACTAAATTTTTACGAGCGAGCGGAGCGAGCGAGCAACGATCAAAATTTGCAAGGTATACATATACCTTATATTGCCTTGCATACATTTCGTGTTATTACCTAATTTTGTCAGCCATTTCGGACATCACATTGCACTGTACTATGTGGAAATAGTACTATTTATGTGAAACTATTCATAAACTGTAAATATTTGTCAGTAGGCAATATGATAAAGACTTCCGGCTCCTCGGGTTGTTGCGAATGTTTCAATGTCAGTATGTGCCAAACCGTTGGATTGTGACACACCTTTACGCGTCTCTCGCTCGCTGCGCTCGCTCGAAAACTATAGCCTAACATAAAACCAATCCCTCTTGCGTTAGTCATTCGATATGAAGGCGACTTATTTCGAATTTGCGAACGTGTCGGATCGGTTGTGAGGTGGGAGTAGATTTTTACGAGCGAGCGGAGCGAGCGAGCAGCGATCACAATTTGCAAGGTATACATATACCTTGCAATATGCATATATATCGTGTTAGTACCTAATTTTGTCAGCCACTTCGGACATCACATTGCACTGTAGTATGTGGAAATAGTACTATTTAGGTGAAACTATTCACAAACTGTAAACATTTGTCAGTAGGCAATAGGATAAAGACTTCCGGCTCCTCGGGCTGGTGCGAATGTTTCAATGTCCGTATGTACCAAACCGTTGGATTGTGACACACCTTTACGCGTCTCTCCCTCGCTCGAAAACTATAGCCTAACCTAAAACCAATCCCTCATGCGTTAGTCATTCGATATGAAGGCGACTTATTTCGAATTTGCGAACGTGTCGGATCGGATGTGAGGTTGGACTAAATTTTTAAGAGCGAGCGGAGCGAGCGAGCAACGATCAAAATTTGCAAGGTATACATATACCTTATATTGGCTTGCATACATTTCGTGCTATTACCTAATTTTGTCAGCCATTTCGGACATCACATTGCACTGTAGTATGTGGAAATAGTACTATTTATGTGATACTATTCATAAACTGTAAACATATGTCAGTAGGCAATAGGATAAAGACTTCCGGCTCCTCGGGCTGGTGCGAATGTTTCAATGTCAGTATGTGCCAAACCGTTGGATTGTGACACACCTTTACGCGTCTCTCGCTCGAAAGCTATAGCCTAACCTAAAACCAATCCCTCTTGCGTTAGTCATTCGATATGAAGGCGACTTATTTCGAATTTGCGAACGTGTCGGATCGGATGTGAGGTTGGACTAAATTTTTACGAGCGAGCGGAGCGAGCGAGAAACGATCACAATTTGCAAGGTATACATATACCTTGCAATATGCATATATATCGAGCTAGTACCTAATTTTGTCAGCCACTTCGGACATCACATTGCACTTTAGTATGTGGAAATAGTACTATTTATGTGATACTATTCATAAACTGTAAACATTTGTCAGTAGGCAATATGATAAAGACTTCCGGCTCCTCGGGCTGGTGCGAATGTTTCAATGTCAGTATGTGCGAAACCGTTGGATTGTGACACACCTTTACGCGTCACTCGCTCGCTGCGCTCGCTCGAAAACTATAGCGTAACCTAAAACCAATCCATCTTGCGTTCATTATTCGACATGGTTGCGACATATTTCGAATTTGCGAACGTGTCGGATCGGATGTGAGGTTGGACTAAATTTTTACGAGCGGGCGGAGCGAGCGAGCAACGATCACAATTTGCAAGGCATACATATACCTTGCAATATACATATATATCGTGTTAGTACCTAATTTTGTCAGCCACTTCGGACATCACATTGCACTGTACTATGTGGAAATAGTACTATTTATGTGAAACTATTCATAAACTGTAAACATTTGTCAGTAGGCAATAGGATAAAGACTTCCGGCTCCTCGGGCTGGTGCGAATGTTTCAATGTCCGTATGTGCCAAACCGTTGGATTGTGACACACCTTTACGAGTGTCTCGCTCGCTGCGCTCGCTCGAAAACTATAGACCAACATAAAACCAATCCCTCTTGCGTTAGTCATTCGATATGAAGGCGAATTATTTCGAATTTGGGAACGTGTCGGATCGGATGTGAGGTTGGACTAAATTTTTACGAGCGAGCGGAGCGAGCGATCAACGATCACAATTTCCAAGCTATACATATACCTTATATTGCCTTGCATACATTTCGTGTTATTACCTAATTTTGTCAGCCACTTCGGACATCACATTGCACTTTAGTATGTGGAAATAGTACTATTTATGTGATAGTATTCATAAACTGTAAACATTTGTCAGTAGGCAATAGGATAAAGACTTCCGGCTCCACGGGCTGGTGCGAATGATTCAATGTCCGTATGTGCCAAACCGTTGGATTGTGACTCACCTTTACGCGTCTCTCGCTCGCTGCGCTCGCTCGAAAACTATAGCCTAACCTAAAACCAATCCCTCTTGCGCTAGTCATTCGATATGAAGGCGACTTATTTGGAATTTGCGAACGTGTCGGATCGTATGTGAGGTTGGACTAAATTTTTACGAGCGAGCGGAGCGAGCGAGCAACGATCACAATTTGCAAGGTATACATATACCTTGCAATATGCATGTATATCGCGTTAGTACCTAATTTTGTCAGCCACTTCGGACATCACATTGCACTTTAGTATGTGGAAATAGTACTATTTATGTGATACTATTCATAAACTGTAAACATTTGTCAGTAGGCAATAGGATAAAGACTCCCGGCTCCACGGGCTGGTGCGAATGATTCAATGTCAGTATGTGCCAAACCGTTGGATTGTGACTCACCTTTACGCGTCTCTCGCTCGCTGCGCTCGCTCGAAAACTATAGCCTAACCTAAAACCAATCCCCCTTGCGCTAGTCATTCGATATGAAGGCGACTTATTTGGAATTTGCGAACGTGTCGGATCGGATGTGAGGTTGGACTAAATTTTTACGAGCGAGCGGAGCGAGCGAGCAACGATCACAATTTGCATGGTATACATATACCTTATATTGCCTTGCATATATTTCGTGTTATTACCTAATTTTGTCAGCCACTTCGGACATCACATTGCACTGCAGTATGTGGAAATAGTACTATTTATGTGATACTATTCATAAACTGTAAACATTTGTCAGTAGGCAATAGGATAAAGACTTCCGGCTCCTCGGGCTGGTGCGAATGTATCAATGTCCGTATGTGCCAAACCGTTGGATTGTGACACACCTTTACGCGTCTCTCGCTCGCTCGAAAACTATAGCGTAACCTAAAACCAATCCATCTTGCGTTCATTATTCGATATGGTGGCGACATATTTCGAATTTGCGAACGTGTCGGATCGTATGTGAGGTTGGACTAAATTTTTACGAGCGAGCGGAGCGAGCGAGCAACGATCACAATTTGCAAGGTATATATATACCTTGCAATATGCATATATATCGTGTTAGTACCTAATTTTGTCAGCCACTACAGACATCACATTGCACTTTAGTATGTGGAAGTAGTACTATTTATGTGATACTATTCATAAACTGTAAACATTTGTCAGTAGGCAATAGGATAAAGACTTTCGCCTCCACGGGCTGGTGCGAATGATTCAATGTCCGTATGTGCCAAACCGTTGGATTGTGACACACCTTTACGCGTCTCTCGCTCGCTGCGCTCGCTCGAAAACTATAGCGTAACCTAAAACCAATCCATCTTCGTTCATTATTCGATATGGTGGCGACATATTTCGAATTTGCGAACGTGTCGGATCGGATGTGGGGTTGGACTAAATTTTTACGAGCGAGCGTAGCGAGCGAGCAACGATCACAATTTGCAAGGGATACATATACCTTGCAATATGCATATATATCGTGTTAGTACCTAATTTTGTCAGCCACTACAGACATCACATTGCACTTTAGTATGTGGAAGTAGTACTATTTATGTGATACTATTCACAAACTGTAAACATTTGTCAGCAGGCAATACGATAAAGACTTCCGGCTCCTCGGGCTGGTGCGAATGTTTCAATGTCCGTATGTGCCAAACCGTTGGATTGTGACACACCTTTACGCGTCTCTCGCTCGCTGCGCTCGCTCGAAAACTATAGCCTAACCTAAAACCAATCCCTCTTGCGCTAGTCATTCGATATGAAGGCGACCTATTTGGAATTTGCGAACGTGTCGGATCGTATGTGAGGTTGGACTAAATTTTTACGAGCGAGTGGAGCGAGCGAGCAACGATCACAATTTGCAAGGTATACATATACCTTGCAATATGCATATATATCGCGTTAGTACCTAATTTTGTCAGCCACTTCGGACATCACATTGCACTTTAGTATGTGGAAATAGTACTATTTATGTGATACTATTCATAAACTGTAAACATTTGTCAGTAGGCAATAGGATCAAGACTTCCGGCTCCTCGGGCTGGTGCGAATGTTTCAATGTCCGTATGTGCCAAACCGTTGGATTGTGACACACCTTTACGCGTCTCTCGCTCGCTGCGCTCGCTCGAAAACTATAGCGTAACCTAAAACCAATCCATCTTCGTTCATTATTCGATATGGTGGCGACATATTTCGAATTTGCGAACGTGTCGGATCGGATGTGGGGTTGTACTAAATTTTTACGAGCGAGCGTAGCGAGCGAGCAACGATCACAATTTGAAGGTATACATATACCTTGCAATATGCATATATATCGTGTTAGTACCTAATTTTGTCAGCCACTTCGGACATCACATTGCACTTTAGTATGTGGAAGTAGTACTATTTATGTGATACTATTCATAAACTGTAAACATTTGTCAGTAGGCAATAGGATCAAGACTTCCGGCTCCTCGGGCTGGTGCGAATGTTTCAATGTCCGTATGTGCCAAACCGTTGGATTGTGACACACCTTTAGGCGTCTCTCGCTCGCTGCGCTCGCTCGAAAACTGTAGCCTAACCTAAAACCAATCCATCTTGCGTTAGTCATTCGATATGAAGGCGACTTATTTCGAATTTGCGAACGTGTCGGATCGTATGTGAGGTTGGACTAAATTTTTACGAGCGAGCGGAGCGAGCGAGCAACGATCACAATTTGCAAGGTATACATATACCTTATATTGCCTTGCATACATTTCGTGTTATTACCTAACTTTGTCAGCCACTTCGGACATCACATTGCACTGTAGTATGTGGAAATAGTACTATTTATGTGGTACTATTCATAAACTGTAAAAATTTGTCAGTAGGCAATAGGATAAAGACTTCCGGCTCCTCGGGCTGGTGCGAATGTTTCAATGTCCGTATGTACCAAACCGTTGGATTGTGACACACCTTTACGCGTCTCTCGCTCGCTGCGCTCGCTCGAAAACTATAGCCTAACATAAAACGAATCCCTCTTGCGTTAGTCATTCGATATGAAGGCGACTTATTTCGAATTTGCGAACGTGTCGGATCGTATGTGAGGTTGGACTAAATTTTTACGAGCGAGCGGAGCGAGCGAGCAACGATCACAATTTCCAAGGTATACATATACCTTATATTGCCTTGCATACATTTCGTGTTATAACCTATTTTTGTCAGCCATTTCGGACATCACATTGCACTGTACTATGTGGAAATAGTACTATTTATGTGAAACTATTCATAAACTGTAAACATTTGTCAGTAGGCAATAGGATAAAGAGTTCCGGCTCCTCGGGCTGGTGCGAATGTTTCAATGTCAGTATGTGCCAAACCGTTGGATTGTGACACACCTTTACGCGTCTCTCGCTCGCTGAGCTCGCTCGAAAACTATAGCCTAACCTAAAACCAATCCCTCTTGCGTTAGTCATTCGATATGAAGGCAACTTATTTCGAATTTGCGAACGTGTCGAATCGTATGTGAGGTTGGACTAAATTTTTACGAGCGAGCGGAGCGAGCGAGCAACGATCACAATTTGCAGGGTATACATATACCTTGCTATATGCATATATATCGTGTTAGTACCTAATTTTGTCAGCCACTTCGGACATCACATTGCACTGTACTATGTGGAAATAGTACTATTTATGTGAAACTATTCATAAACTGTAAACATTTGTCAGTAGGCAATAGGATAAAGACTTCCGGCTCCTCGGGCTGGTGCGAATGTTTCAATGTCCGTATGTGCCAAACCGTTGGATTGTGACACACCTTTAGGCGTCTCTCGCTCGCTGCGCTCGCTCGACAACTATAGCCTAACCTAAAACCAATCCCTCTTGCGTTAGTCATTCGATAAGAAGGCGACTTATTTCGAATTTGCGAACGTGTCGGATCGTATGTGAGGTTCGACTAAATTTTTACGAGCGAGCGGAGCGAGCGAGCAACGATCAAAATTTGCAAGGTATACATATACCTTATATTGCCTTGCATACATTTCGTGTTATTACCTAATTTTGTCAGCCATTTCGGACATCACATTGCACTGTACTATGTGGAAATAGTACTATTTATGTGAAACTATTCATAAACTGTAAACATTTGTCAGTAGGCAATATGATAAAGACTTCCGGCTCCTCGGGTTGTTGCGAATGTTTCAATGTCAGTATGTGCCAAACCGTTGGATTGTGACACACCTTTACGCGTCTCTCGCTCGCTGCGCTCGCTCGAAAACTATAGCCTAACATAAAACCAATCCCTCTTGCGTTAGTCATTCGATATGAAGGCGACTTATTTCGAATTTGCGAACGTGTCGGATCGGTTGTGAGGTGGGAGTAGATTTTTACGAGCGAGCGGAGCGAGCGAGCAGCGATCACAATTTGCAAGGTATACATATACCTTGCAATATGCATATATATCGTGTTAGTACCTAATTTTGTCAGCCACTTCGGACATCACATTGCACTTTAGTATGTGGAAATAGTACTATTTATGTGATACTATTCATAAACTGTAAACATTTGTCAGTAGGCAATATGATAAAGACTTCCGGCTCCTCGGGCTGGTGCGAATGTTTCAATGTCAGTATGTGCCAAACCGTTGGATTGTGACACACCTTTACGCGTCACTCGCTCGCTGCGCTCGCTCGAAAACTATAGCGTAACCTAAAACCAATCCATCTTGCGTTCATTATTCGACATGGTTGCGACATATTTCGAATTTGCGAACGTGTCGGATCGGATGTGAGGTTGGACTAAATTTTTACGAGCGGGCGGAGCGAGCGAGCAACGATCACAATTTGCAAGGCATACATATACCTTGCAATATACATATATATCGTGTTAGTACCTAATTTTGTCAGCCACTTCGGACATCACATTGCACTGTACTATGTGGAAATAGTACTATTTATGTGAAACTATTCATAAACTGTAAACATTTGTCAGTAGGCAATAGGATAAAGACTTCCGGCTCCTCGGGCTGGTGCGAATGTTTCAATGTCCGTATGTGCCAAACCGTTGGATTGTGACACACCTTTACGCGTGTCTCGCTCGCTGCGCTCGCTCGAAAACTATAGACCAACATAAAACCAATCCCTCTTGCGTTAGTCATTCGATATGAAGGCGAATTATTTCGAATTTGGGAACGTGTCGGATCGGATGTGAGGTTGGACGAAATTTTTACGAGCGAGCGGAGCGAGCGATCAACGATCACAATTTCCAAGCTATACATATACCTTATATTGCCTTGCATACATTTCGTGTTATTACCTAATTTTGTCAGCCACTTCGGACATCACATTGCACTTTAGTATGTGGAAATAGTACTATTTATGTGATAGTATTCATAAACTGTAAACATTTGTCAGTAGGCAATAGGATAAAGACTTCCGGCTCCACGGGCTGGTGCGAATGATTCAATGTCCGTATGTGCCAAACCGTTGGATTGTGACTCACCTTTACGCGTCTCTCGCTCGCTGCGCTCGCTCGAAAACTATAGCCTAACCTAAAACCAATCCCTCTTGCGCTAGTCATTCGATATGAAGGCGACTTATTTGGAATTTGCGAACGTGTCGGATCGTATGTGAGGTTGGACTAAATTTTTACGAGCGAGCGGAGCGAGCGAGCAACGATCACAATTTGCAAGGTATACATATACCTTGCAATATGCATATATATCGCGTTAGTACCTAATTTTGTCAGCCACTTCGGACATCACATTGCACTTTAGTATGTGGAAATAGTACTATTTATGTGATACTATTCATAAACTGTAAACATTTGTCAGTAGGCAATAGGATAAAGACTCCCGGCTCCACGGGCTGGTGCGAATGATTCAATGTCAGTATGTGCCAAACCGTTGGATTGTGACTCACCTTTACGCGTCTCTCGCTCGCTGCGCTCGCTCGAAAACTATAGCCTAACCTAAAACCAATCCCTCTTGCGCTAGTCATTCGATATGAAGGCGACTTATTTGGAATTTGCGAACGTGTCGGATCGGATGTGAGGTTGGACTAAATTTTTAGGAGCGAGCGGAGCGAGCGAGCAACGATCACAATTTGCATGGTATACATATACCTTATATTGCCTTGCATATATTTCGTGTTATTACCTAATTTTGTCAGCCACTTCGGACATCACATTGCACTGCAGTATGTGGAAATAGTACTATTTATGTGATACTATTCATAAACTGTAAACATTTGTCAGTAGGCAATAGGATAAAGACTTCCGGCTCCTCGGGCTGGTGCGAATGTATCAATGTCCGTATGTGCCAAACCGTTGGATTGTGACACACCTTTACGCGTCTCTCGCTCGCTCGAAAACTATAGCGTAACCTAAAACCAATCCATCTTGCGTTCATTATTCGATATGGTGGCGACATATTTCGAATTTGCGAACGTGTCGGATCGTATGTGAGGTTGGACTAAATTTTTACGAGCGAGCGGAGCGAGCGAGCAACGATCACAATTTGCAAGGTATATATATACCTTGCAATATGCATATATATCGTGTTAGTACCTAATTTTGTCAGCCACTACAGACATCACATTGCACTTTAGTATGTGGAAGTAGTACTATTTATGTGATACTATTCATAAACTGTAAACATTTGTCAGTAGGCAATAGGATAAAGACTTTCGCCTCCACGGGCTGGTGCGAATGATTCAATGTCCGTATGTGCCAAACCGTTGGATTGTGACACACCTTTACGCGTCTCTCGCTCGCTGCGCTCGCTCGAAAACTATAGCGTAACCTAAAACCAATCCATCTTCGTTCATTATTCGATATGGTGGCGACATATTTCGAATTTGCGAACGTGTCGGATCGGATGTGGGGTTGGACTAAATTTTTACGAGCGAGCGTAGCGAGCGAGCAACGATCACAATTTGCAAGGTATACATATACCTTGCAATATGCATATATATCGCGTTAGTACCTAATTATGTCAGCCACTTCGGACATCACATTGCACTTTAGTATGTGGAAATAGTACTATTTATGTGATACTATTCATAAACTGTAAACATTTGTCAGTAGGCAATAGGATAAAGACTTCCGGCTCCACGGGCTGGTGCGAATGAATCAATGTCCGTATGTGCCAAACCGTTGGATTGTGACTCACCTTTACGCGTCTCTCGCTCGCTGCGCTCGCTCGAAAACTATAGCCTAACCTAAAACCAATCCCTCTTGCGCTAGTCATTCGATATGAAGGCGACTTATTTGGAATTTGCGAACGTGTCGGATCGGATGTGAGGTTGGACTAAATTTTTACGTGCGAGCGGAGCGAGCGAGCAACGATCACAATTTGCATGGTATACATATACCTTATATTGCCTTGCATATATTTCGTGTTATTACCTAATTTTGTCAGCCACTTCGGACATCACATTGCACTGCAGTATGTGGAAATAGTACTATTTATGTGATACTATTCATAAACTGTAAACATTTGTCAGTAGGCAATAGGATAAAGACTTCCGGCTCCTCGGGCTGGTGCGAATGTTTCAATGTCCGTATGTGCCAAACCGTTGGATTGTGACACACCTTTACGCGTCTCTCGCTCGCTCGAAAACTATAGCGTAACCTAAAACCAATCCATCTTGCGTTCATTATTCGATATGGTGGCGACATATTTCGAATTTGCGAACGTGTCGGATCGTATGTGAGGTTGGACTAAATTTTTACGAGCGAGCCGAGCGAGCGAGCAACGATCACAATTTGCAAGGTATACATATACCTTGCAGTATGCATATATATCGTGTTAGTACCTAATTTTGTCAGCCACTACAGACATCACATTGCACTTTAGTATGTGGAAGTAGTACTATTTATGTCATACTATTCATAAACTGTAAACATTTGTCAGTAGGCAATAGGATAAAGACTTTCGCCTCCACGGGCTGGTGCGAATGATTCAATGTCCGTATGTGCCAAACCGTTGGATTGTGACACACCTTTACGCGTCTCTCGCTCGCTGCGCTCGCTCGAAAACTATAGCGTAACCTAAAACCAATCCATCTTCGTTCATTATTCGATATGGTGGCGACATATTTCGAATTTGCGAACGTGTCGGATCGGATGTGGGGTTGGACTAAATTTTTACGAGCGAGCGTAGCGAGCGAGCAACGATCACAATTTGCAAGGTATACATATACCTTGCAATATGCATATATATCGTGTTAGTACCTAATTTTGTCAGCCACTTCGGACATTACATTGGACTGTAGTATGTGGAAATAGTACTATTTATGTGAAACTATTCACAAACTGTAAACATTTGTCAGCAGGCAATACGATAAAGACTTCCGGCTCCTCGGGCTGGTGCGAATGTTTCAATGTCCGTATGTGCCAAACCGTTGGATTGTGACACACCTTTACGCGTCTCTCGCTCGCTGCGCTCGCTCGAAAACTATAGCGTAACCTAAAACCAATCCATCTTCGTTCATTATTCGATATGGTGGCGACATATTTCGAATTTGCGAACGTGTCGGATCGGATGTGGGGTTGGACTAAATTTTTACGAGCGAGCGGAGCGAGTGAGCAACGATCACAATTTCCAAGCTATACATATACCTAATGTTGCCTTGCATATATTTCGTGTTATTACCTAATTTTGTCAGCCACTTCGGACATCACATTGCACTGTAGTATGTGGAAATAGTACTATTTATGTGATACTATTCATAAACTGTAAACATTTGTCAGTAGGCAATAGGATAAAGACTTCCGGCTCCTCGGGCTGGTGCGAATGTTTCAATGTCCGTATGTGCCAAACCGTTGGATTGTGACACACCTTTACGCGTCTCTCGCTCGCTGCGCTCGCTCGAAAACTATAGCCTAACCTAAAACCAATCCCTCTTGCGTTAGTCATTCGATATGAAGGCGACTTATTTCGAATTTGCGAACGTGTCGGATCGTATGTGAGGTTGGACTAAATTTTTACGAGCGAGCGGAGCGAGCGATCAACGATCACAATTTCCAAGCTATACATATACCTTATATTGCCTTGAATAAATTTCGTGTTATTACCTAATTTTGTCAGCCATTTCGGACATCACATTGCACTGTAGTATGTGGAAATAGTACTATTTATGTGATACTATTCATAAACTGTAAACATTTGTCAGTAGGCAATAGGATAAAGACTTCCGGCTTCTCGGGCTGGTGCGAATGTTTCAATGTCCGTATGTGCCAAACCGTCGGATTGTCACACACCTTTACGCGTCTCTCGCTCGCTGCGCTCGCTCGAAAACTATAGCCTAACCTAAAACCAATGCTTCTTGCGTCAGTCATTCGATATGAAGGCGACTTATTTTGAATTTGCGAACGTGTCGGATCGGTTGTGAGGTGGGAGTAGATTTTGACGAGCGAGCGGAGCGAGCGAGAAACGATCACAATTTCCAAGCTATACATATACCTTGCAATATGCATATATATCGTGTTAGTACCTAATTTTGTCAGCCACATCGGACATCACATTGCACTTTAGTATGTGGAAATAGTACTATTTATGTGATACTATTCATAAACTGTAAACATTTGTCAGTAGGCAATGGGATAAAGACTTCCGGCTCCTCGGGCTGGTGCGAATGTTTCAATGTCCGTATGTGCCAAACCGTTGGATTGTGACACACCTTTACGCGTCTCTCGCTCGCTGCGCTCGCTCGTAAACTATAGCCTAACCTAAAACCAATCCCTCTTGCGTTAGTCATTCGATATGAAGGCGACTTATTTCGAATTTGCGAACGTGTCGGATCGTATGTGAGGTTGGACTAAATTTTTACGAGCGAGCGGAGCGAGCGAGCAACGATCACAATTTGCAAGGTATACATATACCTTGCAATATGCATATATATCGCGTTAGTACCTAATTTTGTCAGCCACTTCGGACATCACATTGCACTTTAGTATGTGGAAATAGTACTATTTATGTGATACTATTCATAAACTGTAAACATTTGTCAGTAGGCAATAGGATAAAGACTTCCGGCTCCACGGGCTGGTGCGAATGTTTCAATGTCAGTATGTGCCAAACCGTTGGATTGTGACACACCTTTACGCGTCACTCGCTCGCTGCGCTCGCTCGAAAACTATAGCGTAACCTAAAACCAATCCATCTTGCGTTCATTATTCGACATGGTTGCGACATATTTCGAATTTGCGAACGTGTCGGATCGGATGTGAGGTTGGACTAAATTTTTACGAGCGGGCGGAGCGAGCGAGCAACGATCACAATTTGCAAGGCATACATATACCTTGCAATATACATATATATCGTGTTAGTACCTAATTTTGTCAGCCACTTCGGACATCACATTGCACTGTACTATGTGGAAATAGTACTATTTATGTGAAACTATTCATAAACTGTAAACATTTGTCAGTAGGCAATAGGATAAAGACTTCCGGCTCCTCGGGCTGGTGCGAATGTTTCAATGTCCGTATGTGCCAAACCGTTGGATTGTGACACACCTTTACGCGTGTCTCGCTCGCTGCGCTCGCTCGAAAACTATAGACCAACATAAAACCAATCCCTCTTGCGTTAGTCATTCGATATGAAGGCGAATTATTTCGAATTTGGGAACGTGTCGGATCGGATGTGAGGTTGGACTAAATTTTTACGAGCGAGCGGAGCGAGCGATCAACGATCACAATTTCCAAGCTATACATATACCTTATATTGCCTTGCATACATTTCGTGTTATTACCTAATTTTGTCAGCCACTTCGGACATCACATTGCACTTTAGTATGTGGAAATAGTACTATTTATGTGATAGTATTCATAAACTGTAAACATTTGTCAGTAGGCAATAGGATAAAGACTTCCGGCTCCACGGGCTGGTGCGAATGATTCAATGTCCGTATGTGCCAAACCGTTGGATTGTGACTCACCTTTACGCGTCTCTCGCTCGCTGCGCTCGCTCGAAAACTATAGCCTAACCTAAAACCAATCCCTCTTGCGCTAGTCATTCGATATGAAGGCGACTTATTTGGAATTTGCGAACGTGTCGGATCGTATGTGAGGTTGGACTAAATTTTTACGAGCGAGCGGAGCGAGCGAGCAACGATCACAATTTGCAAGGTATACATATACCTTGCAATATGCATATATATCGCGTTAGTACCTAATTTTGTCAGCCACTTCGGACATCACATTGCACTTTAGTATGTGGAAATAGTACTATTTATGTGATACTATTCATAAACTGTAAACATTTGTCAGTAGGCAATAGGATAAAGACTTCCGGCTCCACGGGCTGGTGCGAATGATTCAATGTCAGTATGTGCCAAACCGTTGGATTGTGACTCACCTTTACGCGTCTCTCGCCCGCTGCGCTCGCTCGAAAACTATAGCCTAACCTAAAACCAATCCCTCTTGCGCTAGTCATTCGATATGAAGGCGACTTATTTGGAATTTGCGAACGTGTCGGATCGGATGTGAGGTTGGACTAAATTTTTACGAGCGAGCGGAGCGAGCGAGCAACGATCACAATTTGCATGGTATACATATACCTTATATTGCCTTGCATATATTTCGTGTTATTACTTAATTTTGTCAGCCACTTCGGACATCACATTGCACTGCAGTATGTGGAAATAGTACTATTTATGTGATACTATTCATAAACTGTAAACATTTGTCAGTAGGCAATAGGATAAAGACTTCCGGCTCCTCGGGCTGGTGCGAATGTTTCAATGTCCGTATGTGCCAAACCGTTGGATTGTGACACACCTTTACGCGTCTCTCGCTCGCTCGAAAACTATAGCGTAACCTAAAACCAATCCATCTTGCGTTCATTATTCGATATGGTGGCGACATATTTCGAATTTGCGAACGTGTCGGATCGTATGTGAGGTTGGACTAAATTTTTACGAGGGAGCGGAGCAAGCGAGCAACGATCACAATTTGCAAGGTATACATATACCTTGCAATATGCATATATATCGTGTTAGTACCTAATTTTGTCAGCCACTTCGGACATTACATTGGACTGTAGTATGTGGAAATAGTACTATTTATGTGAAACTATTCACAAACTGTAAACATTTGTCAGCAGGCAATAGGATAAAGACTTCCGGCTCCTCGGGCTGGTGCGAATGTTTCAATGTCCGTATGTGCCAAACCGTTGGATTGTGACACACCTTTACGCGTCTCTCGCTCGCTGCGCTCGCTCGAAAACTATAGCCTAACATAAAACCAATCGCTCTTGCGTTAGTCATTCGATATGAAGGCGACTTATTTCGAATTTGCGAACGTGGCGAATCGGTTGTGAGGTGGGAGTAGATTTTTACGAGCTAGCGGAGCGAGCGAGAAACGATCACAATTTCCAAGCTATACATATACCTTGCAATATGCATATATATCGTGTTAGTACCTAATTTTGTCAGCCACTTCGGATATCACATTGCACTTTAGTATGTGGAAATAGTACTATTTATGTGATACTATTCATAAACTGTAAACATTTGTCAGTAGGCAATAGGATAAGGACTTCCGGCTCCTCGGGCTGGTGCGAATGTTTCAATGTCCGTATGTGACAAACCGTTGGATTGTGACACACCTTTACGCGTCTCTCGCTCGCTGCGCTCGCTCGAAAACTATAGCCTAACATAAAACCAATCGCTCTTGCGTTAGTCATTCGATATGAAGGCGACTTATTTCGAATTTGCGAACGTGGCGAATCGGTTGTGAGGTGGGAGTAGATTTTTACGAGCTAGCGGAGCGAGCGAGAAACGATCACAATTTCCAAGCTATACATATACCTTGCAATATGCATATATATCGTGTTAGTACCTAATTTTGTCAGCCACTTCGGATATCACATTGCACTTTAGTATGTGGAAATAGTACTATTTATGTGATACTATTCATAAACTGTAAACATTTGTCAGTAGGCAATAGGATAAGGACTTCCGGCTCCTCGGGCTGGTGCGAATGTTTCAATGTCCGTATGTGACAAACCGTTGGATTGTGACACACCTTTACGCGTGTCTCGCTCGCTGCGCTCGCTCGAAAACGACAGCCTAACCTAAAACCAATCCCTCTTGCGTTAGTCATTCGACATGAAGGCGACTTATTTCGAATTTGCGAACGTGTCGGATCGGATGTGAGGTTGGACTAAATTTTTACGAGCGAGCGGAGCGAGCGAGTAACGATCACAATTTGCAAGGTATACATATACCTTGCAATATGCATATATATCGTGTTAGTACCTAATTTTGTCAGCCATTTCGGACATCACATTGCACTGTACTATGTGGAAATAGTACTATTTATGTGAAACTATTCATAAACTGTAAACATTTGTCAGTAGGCAATAGGATAAAGACTTCCGGCTCCTCGGGCTGGTGCGAATGTTTCAATGTCCGTATGTGCCAAACCGTTGGATTGTGACACACCTTTACGCGTCTCTCGCTCGCTGCGCTCGCTCTACAACTATAGCCTAACCTAAAACCAATCCCTCTTGCGTTAGTCATTCGATATGAAGGCAACTTATTTCGAATTTGCGAACGTGTCGGATCGTATGTGAGGTTGGACTAAATTTTTACGAGCGAGCGGAGCGAGTGAGCAACGATCACAATTTCCAAGCTATACATATACCTAATGTTGCCTTGCATATATTTCGTGTTATTACCTAATTTTGTCAGCCACTTCGGACATCACATTGCACTGTAGTATGTGGAAATAGTACTATTTATGTGATACTATTCATAAACTGTAAACATTTGTCAGTAGGCAATAGGTTAAAGACTTCCGGCTCCTCGGGCTGGTGCGAATGTTTCAATGTCCGTATGTGCCAAACCGTTGGATTGTGACACACCTTTACGCGTCTCTCGCTCGCTCGAAAACTATAGCCTAACATAAAACCAATCCCTCTTGCGTTAGTCATTCGATATGAAGGCGACTTATTTCGAATTTGCGAACGTGTCGGATCGGTTGTGAGGTGGGAGTAGATTTTTACGAGCGAGCGGAGCGAGCGAGAAACGATCACAATTTCCAAGCTATACATATACCTTATATTGCCTTGCATACATTTCGTGTTATTACCTAATTTTGTCAGCCATTTCGGACATCACATTGCGCTGTAGTATGTGGAAATAGTACTATTTATGTGATACTATTCATAAACTGTAAACATTTGTCAGTAGGCAATAGGATAAAGACTTCCGTCTCCTCGGGCTGGTGCGAATATTTCAATGTCAGTATGTGCCAAACCGTTGGATTGCGACACACCTTTACGCGTCTCTCGCTCGCTGCGCTCGCTCGAAAGCTATAGCCTAACCTAAAACCAATCCCTCTTGCGTTAGTCATTCGATATGAAGGCGACTTATTTCGAATTTGCGAACGTGTCGGATCGGATGTGAGGTTGGACTAAATTTTTACGAGCGAGCGGAGCGAGCGAGCAACGATCACAATTTGCAAGGTATACATATACCTTGCAATATGCATATATATCGTGTTAGTACCTAATTTTGTCAGCCACTTCGGACATCACATTGCACTTTAGTATGTGGAAATAGTACTATTTATGTGATACTATTCACAAACTGTAAACATTTGTCAGTAGGCAATATGATAAAGACTTCCGGCTCCTCGGGCTGGTGCGAATGTTTCAATGTCAGTATGTGCCAAACCGTTGGATTGTGACACACCTTTACGCGTCACTCGCTCGCTGCGCTCGCTCGAAAACTATAGCGTAACCTAAAACCAATCCATCTTGCGTTCATTATTCGATATGGTGGCGACATATTTCGAATTTGCGAACGTGTCGGATCGGATGTGAGGTTGGACTAAATTTTTACGAGCGAGCGGAGCGAGCGAGCAACGATCACAATTTGCAAGGTATACATATACCTTGCAATATACATATATATCGTGTTAGTACCTAATTTTGTCAGCCACTTCGGACATCACATTGCACTGTACTATGTGGAAATAGTACTATTTATGTGAAACTATTCATAAACTGTAAACATTTGTCAGTAGGCAATAGGATAAAGACTTCCGGCTCCTCGGGCTGGTGCGAATGTTTCAATGTCCGTATGTGCCAAACCGTTGGATTGTGACACACCTTTACGCGTGTCTCGCTCGCTGCGCTCGCTCGAAAACTATAGACCAACATAAAACCAATCCCTCTTGCGTTAGTCATTCGATATGAAGGCGACTTATTTCGAATTTGCGAACGTGTCGGATCGTATGTGAGGTTGGACTAAATTTTTACGAGCGACTGGAGCGAGCGAGCAACGATCAGAATTTGCAAGGTATACATATACCTTGCAATATGCATATATATCGCGTTAGTACCTAATTTTGTCAGCCACTTCGGACATCACATTGCACTTTAGTATGTGGAAATAGTACTATTTATGTGATACTATTCATAAACTGTAAACATTTGTCAGTAGGCAATAGGATAAAGACTTCCGGCTCCACGGGCTGGTGCGAATGATTCAATGTCCGTATGTGCCAAACCGTTGGATTGTGACTCACCTTTACGCGTCTCTCGCTCGCTGCCCTCGCTCGAAAACTATAGCCTAACCTAAAACCAATCCCTCTTGCGCTAGTCATTCGATATGAAGGCGACTTATTTGGAATTTGCGAACGTGTCGGATCGGATGTGAGGTTGGACTAAATTTTTACGAGCGAGCGGAACGAGCGAGCAACGATCACAATTTGCAAGGTATACATATACCTTCTATTGCCTTGCATATATTTCGTGTTATTACCTAATTTTGTCAGCCACTTCGGACATCACATTGCACTGTACTATGTGGAAATAGTACTATTTATGTGAAACTATTCATAAACTGTAAACATTTGTCAGTAGGCAATAGGATAAAGACTTCCGGCTCCTCGGGCTGGTGCGAATGTTTCAATGTCCGTATGTGCCAAACCGTTGGATTGTGACACACCTTTACGCGTGCCTCGCTCGCTGCGCTCGCTCGAAAACTATAGACCAACATAAAACCAATCCCTCTTGCGTTAGTCATTCGATATGAAGGCGAATTATTTCGAATTTGGGAACGTGTCGGATCGGATGTGAGGTTGGACTAAATTTTTACGAGCGAGCGGAGCGAGCGATCAACGATCACAATTTCCAAGCTATACATATACCTTATATTGCCTTGCATACATTTCGTGTTATTACCTAATTTTGTCAGCCATTTCGGACATCACATTGCACTGTAGTATGTGGAAATAGTACTATTTATGTGATACTATTCATAAACTGTAAACATTTGTCAGTAGGCAATAGGATAAAGACTTCCGGCTCCTCGGGCTGGTGCGAATGTTTCAATGTCCGTATGTGCCAAACCGTTGGATTGTGACACATCTTTACGCGTCTCTCGCTCGCTGCGCTCGGTCGAAAAATATAGCCTAACCTAAAACCAATGCTTCTTGCGTCAGTCATTCGATATGAAGGCGACTTATTTTGAATTTGCGAACGTGTCGGATCGGTTGTGAGGTGGGAGTAGATTTTGACGAGCGAGCGGAGCGAGCGAGAAACGATCACAATTTCCAAGCTATACATATACCTTGCAATATGCATATATATCGTGTTAGTACCTAATTTTGTCAGCCACATCGGACATCACATTGTACTTTAGTATGTGGAAATAGTACTATTTATGTGATACTATTCATAAACTGTAAACATTTGTCAGTAGGCAATGGGATAAAGACTTCCGGCTCCTCGGGCTGGTGCGAATGTTTCAATGTCCGTATGTGCCAAACCGTTGGATTGTGACACACCTTTACGCGTCTCTCGCTCGCTGCGCTCGCTCGTAAACTATAGCCTAACCTAAAACCAATCCCTCTTGCGTTAGTCATTCGATATGAAGGCGACTTATTTCGAATTTGCGAACGTGTCGGATCGTATGTGAGGTTGGACTAAATTTTTACGAGCGAGCGGAGCGAGCGAGCAACGATCACAATTTGCAAGGTATACATATACCTTGAAATATGCATATATATCGCGTTAGTACCTAATTTTGTCAGCCACTTCGGACATCACATTGCACTTTAGTATGTGGAAATAGTACTATTTATGTGATACTATTCATAAACTGTAAACATTTGTCAGTAGGCAATAGGATAAAGACTTCCGGCTCCACGGGCTGGTGCGAATGATTCAATGTCCGTATGTGCCAAACCGTTGGATTGTGACTCACCTTTACGCGTCTCTCGCTCGCTGCGCTCACTCGAAAACTACAGCCTAACGTAAAACCAATCCCTCTTGCGCTAGTCATTCGATATGAAGGCGACTTATTTGGAATTTGCGAACGTGTCGGATCGGATGTGAGGTTGGACTAAATTTTTACGAGCGAGCGGAGCGAGCGAGCAACGATCACAATTTGCATGGTATACATATACCTTATATTGCCTTGCATATATTTCGTGTTATTACCTAATTTTGTCAGCAACTTCGGACATCACATTGCACTGTAGTATGTGGAAATAGTACTATTTATGTGATACTATTCATAAACTGTAAACATTTGTCAGTAGGCAATAGGATAAAGACTTCCGGCTCCTCGGGCTGGTGCGAATGTTTCAATGTCCGTATGTGCCAAACCGTTGGATTGTGACACACCTTTACGCGTCTCTCGCTCGCTCGAAAACTATAGCGTAACCTAAAACCAATCCATCTTGCGTTCATTATTCGATATGGTGGCGACATATTTCGTATTTGCGAACGTGTCGGATCGTATGTGAGGTTGGACTAAATTTTTACGAGGGAGCGGAGCGAGCGAGCAACGATCACAATTTGCAAGGTATACATATACCTTGCAATATGCATATATATCGTGTTAGTACCTAATTTTGTCAGCCACTTCGGACATTACATTGGACTGTAGTATGTGGAAATAGTACTATTTATGTGAAACTATTCACAAACTGTAAACATTTGTCAGCAGGCAATAGGATAAAGACTTCCGGCTCCTCGGGCTGGTGCGAATGTTTCAATGTCCGTATGTGCCAAACCGTTGGATTGTGACACACCTTTACGCGTCTCTCGCTCGCTGCGCTCGCTCGAAAACTATAGCCTAACCTAAAACCAATCCCTCTTGCGTTAGTCATTCGATATGATGGCGACTTATTTCGAATTTGCGAACGTGTCGGATCGGATGTGAGGTTGGACTAAATTTTTACGAGCGATCGGAGCGAGCGAGCAACGATCACAATTTGCAAGGTATACATATACCTTATATTGCCTTGCATACATTTCGTGTTATTACCTAATTTTGTCATCCATTTCGGACATCACATTGCACTGTAGTATGTGGAAATAGTACTATTTATGTGATACTATTCATAAACTGTAAACATTTGTCAGTAGGCAATAGGATAAACACTTCCGGCTCCACGGGCTGGTGCGAATGATTCAATGTCCGTATGTGCCAAACCGTTGGATTGTGACTCACCTTTACGCGTCTCTCGCTCGCTGCGCTCGCTCGAAAACTATAGCCTAACCTAAAACCAATCCCTCTTGCGCTAGTCATTCGATATGAAGGCGACTTATTTGGAATTTGCGAACGTGTCGGATCGTATGTGAGGTTGGACTAAATTTTTACGAGCGAGCGGAGCGAGCGAGCAACGATCACAATTTGCAAGGTATACATATACCTTGCAATATGCATATATATCGCGTTAGTACCTAATTTTGTCAGCCACTTCGGACATCACATTGCACTTTAGTATGTGGAAATAGTACTATTTATGTGATACTATTCATAAACTGTAAACATTTGTCTGTAGGCAATAGGATAAAGACTTCCGGCTCCACGGGCTGGTGCGAATGATTCAATGTCCGTATGTGCCAAACCGTTGGATTGTGACTCACCTTTACGCGTCTCTCGCTCGCTGCGCTCGCTCGAAAACTATAGCCTAACCTAAAACCAATCCCTCTTGCGCTAGTCATTCGATATGAAGGCGACTTATTTGGAATTTGCGAACGTGTCGGATCGGATGTGAGGTTGGACTAAATTTTTACGAGGGAGCGGAGCGAGCGAGCAACGATCACAATTTGCATGGTATACATATACCTTATATTGCCTTGCATATATTTCGTGTTATTACCTAATTTTGTCAGCCACTTCGGACATCACATTGCACTGCAGTATGTGGAAATAGTACTATTTATGTGATACTATTCATAAACTGTAAACATTTGTCAGTAGGCAATAGGATAAAGACTTCCGGCTCCTCGGGCTGGTGCGAATGTTTCAATGTCCGTATGTGCCAAACCGTTGGATTGTGACACACCTTTACGCGTCTCTCGCTCGCTCGAAAACTATAGCGTAACCTAAAACCAATCCATCTTGCGTTCATTATTCGACATGGTTGCGACATATTTCGAATTTGCGAACGTGTCGGATCGGATGTGAGGTTGGACTAAATTTTTACGAGCGGGCGGAGCGAGCGAGCAACGATCACAATTTGCAAGGCATACATATACCTTGCAATATACATATATATCGTGTTAGTACCTAATTTTGTCAGCCACTTCGGACATCACATTGCACTGTACTATGTGGAAATAGTACTATTTATGTGAAACTATTCATAAACTGTAAACATTTGTCAGTAGGCAATAGGATAAAGACTTCCGGCTCCTCGGGCTGGTGCGAATGTTTCAATGTCCGTATGTGCCAAACCGTTGGATTGTGACACACCTTTACGCGTGTCTCGCTCGCTGCGCTCGCTCGAAAACTATAGACCAACATAAAACCAATCCCTCTTGCGTTAGTCATTCGATATGAAGGCGAATTATTTCGAATTTGGGAACGTGTCGGATCGGATGTGAGGTTGGACTAAATTTTTACGAGCGAGCGGAGCGAGCGATCAACGATCACAATTTCCAAGCTATACATATACCTTATATTGCCTTGCATACATTTCGTGTTATTACCTAATTTTGTCAGCCACTTCGGACATCACATAGCACTTTAGTATGTGGAAATAGTACTATTTATGTGATAGTATTCATAAACTGTAAACATTTGTCAGTAGGCAATAGGATAAAGACTTCCGGCTCCACGGGCTGGTGCGAATGATTCAATGTCCGTATGTGCCAAACCGTTGGATTGTGACTCACCTTTACGCGTCTCTCGCTCGCTGCGCTCGCTCGAAAACTATAGCCTAACCTAAAACCAATCCCTCTTGCGCTAGTCATTCGATATGAAGGCGACTTATTTGGAATTTGCGAACGTGTCGGATCGTATGTGAGGTTGGACTAAATTTTTACGAGCGAGCGGAGCGAGCGAGCAACGATCACAATTTGCAAGGTATACATATACCTTGCAATATGCATATATATCGCGTTAGTACCTAATTTTGTCAGCCACTTCGGACATCACATTGCACTTTAGTATGTGGAAATAGTACTATTTATGTGATACTATTCATAAACTGTAAACATTTGTCAGTAGGCAATAGGATAAAGACTTCCGGCTCCACGGGCTGGTGCGAATGATTCAATGTCAGTATGTGCCAAACCGTTGGATTGTGACTCACCTTTACGCGTCTCTCGCCCGCTGCGCTCGCTCGAAAACTATAGCCTAACCTAAAACCAATCCCTCTTGCGCTAGTCATTCGATATGAAGGCGACTTATTTGGAATTTGCGAACGTGTCGGATCGGATGTGAGGTTGGACTAAATTTTTACGAGCGAGCGGAGCGAGCGAGCAACGATCACAATTTGCATGGTATACATATACCTTATATTGCCTTGCATATATTTCGTGTTATTACCTAATTTTGTCAGCCACTTCGGACATCACATTGCACTGCAGTATGTGGAAATAGTACTATTTATGTGATACTATTCATAAACTGTAAACATTTGTCAGTAGGCAATAGGATAAAGACTTCCGGCTCCTCGGGCTGGTGCGAATGTTTCAATGTCCGTATGTGCCAAACCGTTGGATTGTGACACACCTTTACGCGTCTCTCGCTCGCTCGAAAACTATAGCGTAACCTAAAACCAATCCATCTTGCGTTCATTATTCGATATGGTGGCGACATATTTCGAATTTGCGAACGTGTCGGATCGTATGTGAGGTTGGACTAAATTTTTACGAGGGAGCGGAGCAAGCGAGCAACGATCACAATTTGCAAGGTATACATATACCTTGCAATATGCATATATATCGTGTTAGTACCTAATTTTGTCAGCCACTTCGGACATTACATTGGACTGTAGTATGTGGAAATAGTACTATTTATGTGAAACTATTCACAAACTGTAAACATTTGTCAGCAGGCAATAGGATAAAGACTTCCGGCTCCTCGGGCTGGTGCGAATGTTTCAATGTCCGTATGTGCCAAACCGTTGGATTGTGACACACCTTTACGCGTCTCTCGCTCGCTGCGCTCGCTCGAAAACTATAGCCTAACATAAAACCAATCGCTCTTGCGTTAGTCATTCGATATGAAGGCGACTTATTTCGAATTTGCGAACGTGGCGAATCGGTTGTGAGGTGGGAGTAGATTTTTACGAGCTAGCGGAGCGAGCGAGAAACGATCACAATTTCCAAGCTATACATATACCTTGCAATATGCATATATATCGTGTTAGTACCTAATTTTGTCAGCCACTTCGGATATCACATTGCACTTTAGTATGTGGAAATAGTACTATTTATGTGATACTATTCATAAACTGTAAACATTTGTCAGTAGGCAATAGGATAAGGACTTCCGGCTCCTCGGGCTGGTGCGAATGTTTCAATGTCCGTATGTGACAAACCGTTGGATTGTGACACACATTTACGCGTGTCTCGCTCGCTGCGCTCGCTCGAAAACGACAGCCTAACCTAAAACCAATCCCTCTTGCGTTAGTCATTCGACATGAAGGCGACTTATTTCGAATTTGCGAACGTGTCGGATCGGATGTGAGGTTGGACTAAATTTTTACGAGCGAGCGGAGCGAGCGAGTAACGATCACAATTTGCAAGGTATACATATACCTTGCAATATGCATATATATCGTGTTAGTACCTAATTTTGTCAGCCATTTCGGACATCACATTGCACTGTACTATGTGGAAATAGTACTATTTATGTGAAACTATTCATAAACTGTAAACATTTGTCAGTAGGCAATAGGATAAAGACTTCCGGCTCCTCGGGCTGGTGCGAATGTTTCAATGTCCGTATGTGCCAAACCGTTGGATTGTGACACACCTTTACGCGTCTCTCGCTCGCTGCGCTCGCTCTACAACTATAGCCTAACCTAAAACCAATCCCTCTTGCGTTAGTCATTCGATATGAAGGCACCTTATTTCGAATTTGCGAACGTGTCGGATCGTATGTGAGGTTGGACTAAATTTTTACGAGCGAGCGGAGCGAGTGAGCAACGATCACAATTTCCAAGCAATACATATACCTAATGTTGCCTTGCATATATTTCGTGTTATTACCTAATTTTGTCAGCCACTTCGGACATCACATTGCACTGTAGTATGTGGAAATAGTACTATTTATGTGATACTATTCATAAACTGTAAACATTTGTCAGTAGGCAATAGGATAAAGACTTCCGGCTCCTCGGGCTGGTGCGAATGTTTCAATGTCCGTATGTGCCAAACCGTTGGATTGTGACACACCTTTACGCGTCTCTCGCTCGCTCGAAAACTATAGCCTAACATAAAACCAATCCCTCTTGCGTTAGTCATTCGATATGAAGGCGACTTATTTCGAATTTGCGAACGTGTCGGATCGGTTGTGAGGTGGGAGTAGATTTTTACGAGCGAGCGGAGCGAGCGAGAAACGATCACAATTTCCAAGCTATACATATACCTTATATTGCCTTGCATACATTTCGTGTTATTACCTAATTTTGTCAGCCATTTCGGACATCACATTGCGCTGTAGTATGTGGAAATAGTACTATTTATGTGATACTATTCATAAACTGTAAACATTTGTCAGTAGGCAATAGGATAAAGACTTCCGTCTCCTCGGGCTGGTGCGAATATTTCAATGTCAGTATGTGCCAAACCGTTGGATTGCGACACACCTTTACGCGTCTCTCGCTCGCTGCGCTCGCTCGAAAGCTATAGCCTAACCTAAAACCAATCCCTCTTGCGTTAGTCATTCGATATGAAGGCGACTTATTTCGAATTTGCGAACGTGTCGGATCGGATGTGAGGTTGGACTAAATTTTTACGAGCGAGCGGAGCGAGCGAGCAACGATCACAATTTGCAAGGTATACATATACCTTGCAATATGCATATATATCGTGTTAGTACCTAATTTTGTCAGCCACTTCGGACATCACATTGCACTTTAGTATGTGGAAATAGTACTATTTATGTGATACTATTCACAAACTGTAAACATTTGTCAGTAGGCAATATGATAAAGACTTCCGGCTCCTCGGGCTGGTGCGAATGTTTCAATGTCAGTATGTGCCAAACCGTTGGATTGTGACACACCTTTACGCGTCACTCGCTCGCTGCGCTCGCTCGAAAACTATAGCGTAACCTAAAACCAATCCATCTTGCGTTCATTATTCGATATGGTGGCGACATATTTCGAATTTGCGAACGTGTCGGATCGGATGTGAGGTTGGACTAAATTTTTACGAGCGAGCGGAGCGAGCGAGCAACGATCACAATTTGCAAGGTATACATATACCTTGCAATATACATATATATCGTGTTAGTACCTAATTTTGTCAGCCACTTCGGACATCACATTGCACTGTACTATGTGGAAATAGTACTATTTATGTGAAACTATTCATAAACTGTAAACATTTGTCAGTAGGCAATAGGATAAAGACTTCCGGCTCCTCGGGCTGGTGCGAATGTTTCAATGTCCGTATGTGCCAAACCGTTGGATTGTGACACACCTTTACGCGTGTCTCGCTCGCTGCGCTCGCTCGAAAACTATAGACCAACATAAAACCAATCCCTCTTGCGTTAGTCATTCGATATGAAGGCGACTTATTTCGAATTTGCGAACGTGTCGGATCGTATGTGAGGTTGGACTAAATTTTTACGAGCGACTGGAGCGAGCGAGCAACGATCAGAATTTGCAAGGTATACATATACCTTGCAATATGCATATATATCGCGTTAGTACCTAATTTTGTCAGCCACTTCGGACATCACATTGCACTTTATTATGTGGAAATAGTACTATTTATGTGATACTATTCATAAACTGTAAACATTTGTCAGTAGGCAATAGGATAAAGACTTCCGGCTCCACGGGCTGGTGCGAATGATTCAATGTCCGTATGTGCCAAACCGTTGGATTGTGACTCACCTTTACGCGTCTCTCGCTCGCTGCCCTCGCTCGAAAACTATAGCCTAACCTAAAACCAATCCCTCTTGCGCTAGTCATTCGATATGAAGGCGACTTATTTGGAATTTGCGAACGTGTCGGATCGGATGTGAGGTTGGACTAAATTTTTACGAGCGAGCGGAACGAGCGAGCAACGATCACAATTTGCAAGGTATACATATACCTTCTATTGCCTTGCATATATTTCGTGTTATAACCTAATTTTGTCAGCCACTTCGGACATCACATTGCACTGTACTATGTGGAAATAGTACTATTTATGTGAAACTATTCATAAACTGTAAACATTTGTCAGTAGGCAATAGGATAAAGACTTCCGGCTCCTCGGGCTGGTGCGAATGTTTCAATGTCCGTATGTGCCAAACCGTTGGATTGTGACACACCTTTACGCGTGCCTCGCTCGCTGCGCTCGCTCGAAAACTATAGACCAACATAAAACCAATCCCTCTTGCGTTAGTCATTCGATATGAAGGCGAATTATTTCGAATTTGGGAACGTGTCGGATCGGATGTGAGGTTGGACTAAATTTTTACGAGCGAGCGGAGCGAGCGATCAACGATCACAATTTCCAAGCTATACATATACCTTATATTGCCTTGCATACATTTCGTGTTATTACCTAATTTTGTCAGCCATTTCGGACATCACATTGCACTGTAGTATGTGGAAATAGTACTATTTATGTGATACTATTCATAAACTGTAAACATTTGTCAGTAGGCAATAGGATAAAGACTTCCGGCTCCTCGGGCTGGTGCGAATGTTTCAATGTCCGTATGTGCCAAACCGTTGGATTGTGACACATCTTTACGCGTCTCTCGCTCGCTCGAAAACTATAGCGTAACCTAAAACCAATCCATCTTGCGTTCATTATTCGATATGGTGGCGACATATTTCGTATTTGCGAACGTGTCGGATCGTATGTGAGGTTGGACTAAATTTTTACGAGGGAGCGGAGCGAGCGAGCAACGATCACAATTTGCAAGGTATACATATACCTTGCAATATGCATATATATCGTGTTAGTACCTAATTTTGTCAGCCACTTCGGACATTACATTGGACTGTAGTATGTGGAAATAGTACTATTTATGTGAAACTATTCACAAACTGTAAACATTTGTCAGCAGGCAATAGGATAAAGACTTCCGGCTCCTCGGGCTGGTGCGAATGTTTCAATGTCCGTATGTGCCAAACCGTTGGATTGTGACACACCTTTACGCGTCTCTCGCTCGCTGCGCTCGCTCGAAAACTATAGCCTAACCTAAAACCAATCCATCTTGCGTTAGTCATTCGATATGATGGCGACTTATTTCGAATTTGCGAACGTGTCGGATCGTATGTGAGGTTGGACTAAATTTTTACGAGCGATCGGAGCGAGCGAGCAACGATCACAATTTGCAAGGTATACATATACCTTATATTGCCTTGCATACATTTCGTGTTATTACCTAATTTTGTCATCCATTTCGGACATCACATTGCACTGTAGTATGTGGAAATAGTACTATTTATGTGATACTATTCATAAACTGTAAACATTTGTCAGTAGGCAATAGGATAAACACTTCCGGCTCCACGGGCTGGTGCGAATGATTCAATGTCCGTATGTGCCAAACCGTTGGATTGTGACTCACCTTTACGCGTCTCTCGCTCGCTGCGCTCGCTCGAAAACTATAGCCTAACCTAAAACCAATCCCTCTTGCGCTAGTCATTCGATATGAAGGCGACTTATTTGGAATTTGCGAACGTGTCGGATCGTATGTGAGGTTGGACTAAATTTTTACGAGCGAGCGGAGCGAGCGAGCAACGATCACAATTTGCAAGGTATACATATACCTTGCAATATGCATATATATCGCGTTAGTACCTAATTTTGTCAGCCACTTCGGACATCACATTGCACTTTAGTATGTGGAAATAGTACTATTTATGTGATACTATTCATAAACTGTAAACATTTGTCTGTAGGCAATAGGATAAAGACTTCCGGCTCCACGGGCTGGTGCGAATGATTCAATGTCCGTATGTGCCAAACCGTTGGATTGTGACTCACCTTTACGCGTCTCTCGCTCGCTGCGCTCGCTCGAAAACTATAGCCTAACCTAAAACCAATCCCTCTTGCGCTAGTCATTCGATATGAAGGCGACTTATTTGGAATTTGCGAACGTGTCGGATCGGATGTGAGGTTGGACTAAATTTTTACGAGCGAGCGGAGCGAGCGAGCAACGATCACAATTTGCATGGTATACATATACCTTATATTGCCTTGCATATATTTCGTGTTATTACCTAATTTTGTCAGCCACTTCGGACATCACATTGCACTGCAGTATGTGGAAATAGTACTATTTATGTGATACTATTCATAAACTGTAAACATTTGTCAGTAGGCAATAGGATAAAGACTTCCGGCTCCTCGGGCTGGTGCGAATGTTTCAATGTCCGTATGTGCCAAACCGTTGGATTGTGACACACCTTTACGCGTCTCTCGCTCGCTCGAAAACTATAGCGTAACCTAAAACCAATCCATCTTGCGTTCATTATTCGATATGGTGGCGACATATTTCGAATTTGCGAACGTGTCGGATCGTATGTGAGGTTGGACTAAATTTTTACGAGCGAGCGGAGCGAGCGAGCAACGATCACAATTTGCAAGGTATACATATACCTTGCAATATGCATATATATCGTGTTAGTACCTAATTTTGTCAGCCACTTCGGACATTACATTGGACTGTAGTATGTGGAAATAGTACTATTTATGTGATACTATTCATAAACTGTAAACATTTGTCAGTAGGCAATAGGATAAATACTTCCGGCTCCTCGGGCTGGTGCGAATGTTTCAATGTCCGTATGTGCCAAACCGTTGGATTGTGACACATCTTTACGCGTCTCTCGCTCGCTGCGCTCGGTCGAAAACTATAGCCTAACCTAAAACCAATGCTTCTTGCGTCAGTCATTCGATATGAAGGCGACTTATTTTGAATTTGCGAACGTGTCGGATCGGTTGTGAGGTGGGAGTAGATTTTGACGAGCGAGCGGAGCGAGCGAGAAACGATCACAATTTCCAAGCTATACATATACCTTGCAATATGCATATATATCGTGTTAGTACCTAATTTTGTCAGCCACATCGGACATCACATTGCACTTTAGTATGTGGAAATAGTACTATTTATGTGATACTATTCATAAACTGTAAACATTTGTCAGTAGGCAATGGGATAAAGACTTCCGGCTCCTCGGGCTGGTGCGAATGTTTCAATGTCCGTATGTGCCAAACCGTTGGATTGTGACACACCTTTACGCGTCTCTCGCTCGCTGCGCTCGCTCGTAAACTATAGCCTAACCTAAAACCAATCCCTCTTGCGTTAGTCATTCGATATGAAGGCGACTTATTTCGAATTTGCGAACGTGTCGGATCGTATGTGAGGTTGGACTAAATTTTTACGAGCGAGCGGAGCGAGCGAGCAACGATCACAATTTGCAAGGTATACATATACCTTGCAATATGCATATATATCGCGTTAGTACCTAATTTTGTCAGCCACTTCGGACATCACATTGCACTTTAGTATGTGGAAATAGTACTATTTATGTGATACTATTCATAAACTGTAAACATTTGTCAGTAGGCAATAGGATAAAGACTTCCGGCTCCACGGGCTGGTACGAATGATTCAATGTCCGTATGTGCCAAACCGTTGGATTGTGACTCACCTTTACGCGTCTCTCGCTCGCTGCGCTCGCTCGAAAACTATAGCCTAACGTAAAACCAATCCCTCTTGCGCTAGTCATTCGATATGAAGGCGACTTATTTGGAATTTGCGAACGTGTCGGATCGGATGTGAGGTTGGACTAAATTTTTACGAGCGAGCGGAGCGAGCGAGCAACGATCACAATTTGCATGGTATACATATACCTTATATTGCCTTGCATATATTTCGTGTTATTACCTAATTTTGTCAGCAACTTCGGACATCACATTGCACTGTAGTATGTGGAAATAGTACTATTTATGTGATACTATTCATAAACTGTAAACATTTGTCAGTAGGCAATAGGATAAAGACTTCCGGCTCCTCGGGCTGGTGCGAATGTTTCAATGTCCGTATGTGCCAAACCGTTGGATTGTGACACACCTTTACGCGTCTCTCGCTCGCTCGAAAACTATAGCGTAACCTAAAACCAATCCATCTTGCGTTCATTATTCGATATGGTGGCGACATATTTCGTATTTGCGAACGTGTCGGATCGTATTTGAGGTTGGACTAAATTTTTACGAGGGAGCGGAGCCAGCGAGCAACGATCACAATTTGCAAGGTATACATATACCTTGCAATATGCATATATATCGTGTTAGTACCTAATTTTGTCAGCCACTTCGGACATTACATTGGACTGTAGTATGTGGAAATAGTACTATTTATGTGAAACTATTCACAAACTGTAAACATTTGTCAGCAGGCAATAGGATAAAGACTTCCGGCTCCTCGGGCTGGTGCGAATGTTTCAATGTCCGTATGTGCCAAACCGTTGGATTGTGACACACCTTTACGCGTCTCTCGCTCGCTGCGCTCGCTCGAAAACTATAGCCTAACCTAAAACCAATCCCTCTTGCGTTAGTCATTCGATATGATGGCGACTTATTTCGAATTTGCGAACGTGTCGGATCGTATGTGAGGTTGGACTAAATTTTTACGAGCGATCGGAGCGAGCGAGCAACGATCACAATTTGCAAGGTATACATATACCTTATATTGCCTTGCATACATTTCGTGTTATTACCTAATTTTGTCAGCCATTTCGGACATCACATTGCACTGTAGTATGTGGAAATAGTACTATTTATGTGATACTATTCATAAACTGTAAACATTTGTCAGTAGGCAATAGGATAAACACTTCCGGCTCCACGGGCTGGTGCGAATGATTCAATGTCCGTATGTGCCAAACCGTTGGATTGTGACTCACCTTTACGCGTCTCTCGCTCGCTGCGCTCGCTCGAAAACTATAGCCTAACCTAAAACCAATCCCTCTTGCGCTAGTCATTCGATATGAAGGCGACTTATTTAGAATTTGCGAACGTGTCGGATCGTATGTGAGGTTGGACTAAATTTTTACGAGCGAGCGGAGCGAGCGAGCAACGATCACAATTTGCAAGGTATACATATACCTTATATTGCCTTGCATACATTTCGTGTTAGTACCTAATTTTGTCAGCCACTACAGACATCACATTGCACTTTAGTATGTGGAAGTGGTACTATTTATGTCATACTATTCATAAACTGTAAACATTTGTCAGTAGGCAATAGGATAAAGACTTCCGGCTCCTCGGGCTGGTGCGAATGTTTCAATGTCCGTATGTGACAAACCGTTGGATTGTGACACACCTTTACGCGTGTCTCGCTCGCTGCGCTCGCTCGAAAACGATAGCCTAACCTAAAACCAATCCCTCTTGCGTTAGTCATTCGATATGAAGGCGACTTATTTCGAATTTGCGAACGTGTCGGATCGGATGTGAGGTTGGACTAAATTTTTACGAGCGAGCGGAGCGAGCGAGCAACGATCACAATTTGCAAGGTATACATATACCTTGCAATATACATATATATCGTGTTAGTACCTAATTTTGTCAGCCACTTCGGACATCACATTGCACTGTACTATGTGGAAATAGTACTATTTATGTGAAACTATTCATAAACTGTAAACATTTGTCAGTAGGCAATAGGATAAAGACTTCCGGCTCTTCGGGATGGTGCGAATGTTTCAATGTCCGTATGTGCCAAACCGTTGGATTGTGACACACCTTTACGCGTGTCTCGCTCGCTGCGCTCGCTCGAAAACTATAGACCAACATAAAACCAATCCCTCTTGCGTTAGTCATTCGATATGAAGGCGAATTATTTCGAATTTGGGAACGTGTCGGATCGGATGTGAGGTTGGACTAAATTTTTACGAGCGAGCGGAGCGAGCGATCAACGATCACAATTTCCAAGCTATACATATACCTTATATTGCCTTGCATACATTTCGTGTTATTACCTAATTTTGTCAGCCATTTCGGACATCACATTGCACTGTAGTATGTGGAAATAGTACTATTTATGTGATACTATTCATAAACTGTAAACATTTGTCAGTAGGCAATAGGATAAAGACTTCCGGCTCCTCGGGCTGGTGCGAATGTTTCAATGTCCGTATGTGCCAAACCGTTGGATTGTGACACACCTTTACGCGTCTCTCGCTCGCTCGAAAACTATAGCGTAACCTAAAACCAATCCATCTTGCGTTCATTATTCGATATGGTGGCGACATATTTCGTATTTGCGAACGTGTCGGATCGTATGTGAGGTTGGACTAAATTTTTACGAGGGAGCGGAGCGAGCGAGCAACGATCACAATTTGCAAGGTATACATATACCTTGCAATATGCATATATATCGTGTTAGTACCTAATTTTGTCAGCCACTTCGGACATTACATTGGACTGTAGTATGTGGAAATAGTACTATTTATGTGAAACTATTCACAAACTGTAAACATTTGTCAGCAGGCAATAGGATAAAGACTTCCGGCTCCTCGGGCTGGTGCGAATGTTTCAATGTCCGTATGTGCCAAACCGTTGGATTGTGACACACCTTTACGCGTCTCTCGCTCGCTGCGCTCGCTCGAAAACTATAGCCTAACATAAAACCAATCCCTCTTGCGTTAGTCATTCGATATGAAGGCGACTTATTTCGAATTTGCGAACGTGGCGAATCGGTTGTGAGGTGGGAGTAGATTTTTACGAGCGAGCGGAGCGAGCGAGAAACGATCACAATTTCCAAGCTATACATATACCTTGCAATATGCATATATATCGTGTTAGTACCTAATTTTGTCAGCCACTTCGGACATCACATTGCACTGTAGTATGTGGAAATAGTACTATTTAGATGAAACTATTCACAAACTGTAAACATTTGTCAGTACGCAATATGATAAAGACTTCCGGCTCCTCGTGCTGGTGCGAATGTTTCAATGTCAGTATGTGCCAAACCGTTGGATTGTGACACACCTTTACGCGTCTCTCGCTCGCTGCGCTCGCTCGAAAACTATAGCCTAACCTAAAACCAATCCCTCTTGCGTTAGTCATTCGATATGAAGGCGACTTATTTCGAATTTGCGATCGTGTCGGATCGTATGTGAGGTTGGACTAAATTTTTACGAGCGATCGGAGCGAGCGAGCAACGATCACAATTTGCAAGGTATACATATACCTTATATTGCCTTGCATACATTTCGTGTTATTACCTAATTTTGTCAGCCATTTCGGACATCACATTGCACTGTACTATGTGGAAATAGTACTATTTATGTGAAACTATTCATAAACTGTAAACATTTGTCAGTAGGCAATATGATAAAGACTTCCGGCTCCTCGGGCTGGTGCGAATGTTTCAATGTCAGTATGTGCCAAACCGTTCGATTGTGACACACCTTTACGCGTCTCTCGCTCGCTGCGCTCGCTCGAAAACTGTGGCCTAACCTAAAACCAATCCATCTTGCGTTCATTATTCGATATGAAGGCGACATATTTCGAATTTGCGAACGTGTCGGATCGGTGGTGAGGTTGGAGTAGATAACTACGAGCGAGCGGAGCGAGCGAGCAACTATCACAATTTGCAAGGTATACATATACCTTATATTGCCTTGCATACATTTTGTGTTATTACCTAATTTTGTCAGCCATTTCGGACATCACATTGCACTGCACTATGTGGAAATAGTACTATTTAGGTGAAACTATTCATAAACTGTAAACATTTGTCAGTAGGCAATAGGATAAAGACTTCCGGCTCCTCGGGCTGGTGCGAATGTTTCAATGTCCGTATGTACCAAACCGTTGGATTGTGACACACGTTTACGCGTCTCTCGCTCGCTCGAAAACTATAGCCTAACCTAAAACCAATCCCTCTTGCGTTAGTCATTCGATATGAAGGCGACTTATTTCGAATTTGCGAACGTGTCGGATCGGATGTGAGGTTGGACTAAATTTTTACGAGCGAGCGGAGCGAGCGAGCAACGATCACAATTTGCAAGGTATACATATACCTTGCAATATGCATATATATCGTGTTAGTACCTAATTTTGTCAGCCACTTCGGACATCACATTGCACTGTAGTATGTGGAAATAGTACTATTTATGTGGTACTATTCATAAACTGTAAACATTTGTCAGTAGGCAATAGGATAAAGACTTCCGGCTCCTCGGGCTGGTGCGAATGTTTCAATGTCCGTATGTGCCAAACCGTTGGATTGTGACACACCTTTACGCGACTCTCGCTCGCTGCGCTCGCTCGAAAACTATAGCCTAACCTAAAACCAATCACTCTTGCGTTAGTCATTCGATATGAAGGCGACTTATTTCGAATTTGCGAACGTGTCGGATCGGATGTGAGGTTGGACTAAATTTTTAAGAGCGAGCGGAGCGAGCGAGCAACGATCAAAATTTGCAAGGTATACATATACCTTATATTGCCTTGCATACATTTCGTGTTATTACCTAATTTTGTCAGCCACTTCGGACATCACATTGCACTGTAGTATGTGGAAATAGTACTATTTATGTGAAATTATTCACAAACTGTTAACATTTGTCAGTAGGCAATATGATAAAGACTTCCGGCTCCTCGGGCTGGTGTGAATGTTTCAATGTCAGTATGTGCCAAACCGTTGGATTATGACACACCTTTACGCGTCTCTCGCTCGCTGCGCTCGCTCGAAAACTATAGCCTAACATAAAACCAATCCCTCTTGCGTTAGTCATTCGATATGAAGGCGACTTATTTCGAATTTGCGAACGTGTCGGATCGGTTGTGAGGTTGGAGTAGATTTTTACGAGCGAGCGGAGCGAGCGAGAAACGATCACAATTTCCAAGCTATACATATACCTTATATTGCCTTGCATACATTTCGTGTTATTACCTAATTTTGTCAGCCATTTCGGACATCACATTGCGCTGTAGTATGTGGAAATAGTACTATTTATGTGATACTATTCATAAACTGTAAACATTTGTCAGTAGGCAATAGGATAAAGACTTCCGTCTCCTCGGGCTGGTGCGAATATTTCAATGTCAGTATGTGCCAAACCGTTGGATTGCGACACACCTTTACGCGTCTCTCGCTCGCTGCGCTCGCTCGAAAGCTATAGCCTAACCTAAAACCAATCCCTCTTGCGTTAGTCATTCGATATGAAGGCGACTTATTTCGAATTTGCGAACGTGTCGGATCGGATGTGAGGTTGGACTAAATTTTTACGAGCGAGCGGAGCGAGCGAGCAACGATCACAATTTGCAAGGTATACATATACCTTGCAATATGCATATATATCGTGTTAGTACCTAATTTTGTCAGCCACTTCGGACATCACATTGCACTTTAGTATGTGGAAATAGTACTATTTATGTGATACTATTCACAAACTGTAAACATTTGTCAGTAGGCAATATGATAAAGACTTCCGGCTCCTCGGGCTGGTGCGAATGTTTCAATGTCAGTATGTGCCAAACTGTTGGATTGTGACACACCTTTACGCGTCACTCGCTCGCTGCGCTCGCTCGAAAACTATAGACCAACATAAAACCAATCCCTCTTGCGTTAGTCATTCGATATGAAGGCGAATTATTTCGAATTTGGGAACGTGTCGGATCGGATGTGAGGTTGGACTAAATTTTTACGAGCGAGCGGAGCGAGCGATCAACGATCACAATTTCCAAGCTATACATATACCTTATATTGCCTTGCATACATTTCGTGTTATTACCTAATTTTGTCAGCCATTTCGGACATCACATTGCACTGTAGTATGTGGAAATAGTACTATTTATGTGATACTATTCTTAAACTGTAAACATTTGTCAGTAGGCAATAGGATAAAGACTTCCGGCTACTCGGGCTGGTGCGAATGTTTCAATGTCCGTATGTGCCAAACCGTTGGATTGTGACACATGTTTACGCGTCTCTCGCTCGCTGCGCTCGCTCGAAAACTATAGCCTAACCTAAAACCAATCCCTCTTGCGTTAGTCATTAGATATGAAGGCGACTTATTTCGAATTTGCGAACGTGTCGGATCGTATGTGAGGTTGGACTAAATTTTTACGAGCGAGCGGAGCGAGCGATCAACGATCACAATTTCCAAGCTATACATATACCTTATATTGCCTTGCATATATTTCGTGTTATTACCTAATTTTGTCAGCCATTTCGGACATCAGATTGCACTGTAGTATTTGGAAATAGTACTATTTATGTAAAACTATTCATAAACTGTAAACATTTGTCAGTAGGCAATAGGATAAAGACTTCCGGCTCCTCGGGCTGGTGCGAATGTTTCAATGTCCGTATGTGCCAAACCGTCGGATTGTGACACACCTTTACGCGTCTCTCGCTCGCTGCGCTCGCTCGAAAACTATAGCCTAACCTAAAACCAATGCTTCTTGCGTCAGTCATTCGATATGAAGGCGACTTATTTTGAATTTGCGAACGTGTCGGATCGGTTGTGAGGTGGGAGTAGATTTTGACGAGCGAGCGGAGCGAGCGAGAAACGATCACAATTTGCAAGGTATACATATACCTTGCAATATGCATATATATCGTGTTAGTACCTAATTTTGTCAGCCACTTCGGACATCACATTGCACTTTAGTATGTGGAAATAGTACTATTTATGTGATACTATTCATAAACTGTAAACATTTGTCAGTAGGCGATGGGATAAAGACTTCCGGCTCCTCGGGCTGTTGCGAATGTTTCAATGTCCGTATGTGCCAAACCGTTGGATTGTGACACACCTTTACGCGTCTCTCGCTCGCTGCGCTCGCTCGAAAACTATAGCCTAACCTAAAACCAATCCCTCTTGCGTTAGTCATTAGATATGAAGGCGACTTATTTCGAATTTGCGAACGTGTCGGATCGTATGTGAGGTTGGACTAAATTTTTACGAGCGAGCGGAGCGAGCGATCAACGATCACAATTTCCAAGCTATACATATACCTTATATTGCCTTGCATACATTTCGTGTTATTACCTAATTTTGTCAGCCATTTCGGACATCACATTGCACTGTAGTATGTGGAAATAGTACTATTTATGTGATACTATTCATAAACTGTAAACATTTGTCAGTAGGCAATAGGATAAAGACTTCCGGCTCCTCGGGCTGGTGCGAATGTTTCAATGTCCGTATGTGCCAAACCGTCGGATTGTGACACACCTTTACGCGTCACTCGCTCGCTGCGCTCGCTCGAAAACTATAGCCTAACCTAAAACCAATGCTTCTTGCGTCAGTCATTCGATATGAAGGCGACTTATTTTGAATTTGCGAACGTGTCGGATCGGTTGTGAGGTGGGAGTAGATTTTGACGAGCGAGCGGAGCGAGCGAGAAACGATCACAATTTGCAAGGTATACATATACCTTATATTGCCTTGCATACATTTTGTGTTATTACCTAATTTTGTCAGCCATTTCGGACATCACATTGCACTGCACTATGTGGAAATAGTACTATTTAGGTGAAACTATTCATAAACTGTAAACATTTGTCAGTAGGCAATAGGATAAAGACTTCCGGCTCCTCGGGCTGGTGCGAATGTTTCAATGTCCGTATGTACCAAACCGTTGGATTGTGACACACGTTTACGCGTCTCTCGCTCGCTCGAAAACTATAGCCTAACCTAAAACCAATCCCTCTTGCGTTAGTCATTCGATATGAAGGCGACTTATTTCGAATTTGCGAACGTGTCGGATCGGATGTGAGGTTGGACTAAATTTTTACGAGCGAGCGGAGCGAGCGAGCAACGATCACAATTTGCAAGGTATACATATACCTTGCAATATGCATATATATCGTGTTAGTACCTAATTTTGTCAGCCACTTCGGACATCACATTGCACTGTAGTATGTGGAAATAGTACTATTTATGTGGTACTATTCATAAACTGTAAACATTTGTCAGTAGGCAATAGGATAAAGACTTCCGGCTCCTCGGGCTGGTGCGAATGTTTCAATGTCCGTATGTGCCAAACCGTTGGATTGTGACACACCTTTACGCGACTCTCGCTCGCTGCGCTCGCTCGAAAACTATAGCCTAACCTAAAACCAATCACTCTTGCGTTAGTCATTCGATATGAAGGCGACTTATTTCGAATTTGCGAACGTGTCGGATCGGATGTGAGGTTGGACTAAATTTTTAAGAGCGAGCGGAGCGAGCGAGCAACGATCAAAATTTGCAAGGTATACATATACCTTATATTGCCTTGCATACATTTCGTGTTATTACCTAATTTTGTCAGCCACTTCGGACATCACATTGCACTGTAGTATGTGGAAATAGTACTATTTATGTGAAAATATTCACAAACTGTTAACATTTGTCAGTAGGCAATATGATAAAGACTTCCGGCTCCTCGGGCTGGTGTGAATGTTTCAATGTCAGTATGTGCCAAACCGTTGGATTATGACACACCTTTACGCGTCTCTCGCTCGCTGCGCTCGCTCGAAAACTATAGCCTAACATAAAACCAATCCCTCTTGCGTTAGTCATTCGATATGAAGGCGACTTATTTCGAATTTGCGAACGTGTCGGATCGGTTGTGAGGTTGGAGTAGATTTTTACGAGCGAGCGGAGCGAGCGAGAAACGATCACAATTTCCAAGCTATACATATACCTTATATTGCCTTGCATACATTTCGTGTTATTACCTAATTTTGTCAGCCATTTCGGACATCACATTGCGCTGTAGTATGTGGAAATAGTACTATTTATGTGATACTATTCATAAACTGTAAACATTTGTCAGTAGGCAATAGGATAAAGACTTCCGTCTCCTCGGGCTGGTGCGAATATTTCAATGTCAGTATGTGCCAAACCGTTGGATTGCGACACACCTTTACGCGTCTCTCGCTCGCTGCGCTCGCTCGAAAGCTATAGCCTAACCTAAAACCAATCCCTCTTGCGTTAGTCATTCGATATGAAGGCGACTTATTTCGAATTTGCGAACGTGTCGGATCGGATGTGAGGTTGGACTAAATTTTTACGAGCGAGCGGAGCGAGCGAGCAACGATCACAATTTCCAAGCTATACATATACCTTATATTGCCTTGCATACATTTCGTGTTATTACCTAATTTTGTCAGCCATTTCGGACATCACATTGCACTGTAGTATGTGGAAATAGTACTATTTATGTGATACTATTCATAAACTGTAAACATTTGTCAGTAGGCAATAGGATAAAGACTTCCGGCTCCTCGGGCTGGTGCGAATGTTTCAATGTCCGTATGTGCCAAACCGTTGGATTGTGACACACCTTTACGCGTCTCTCGCTCGCTCGAAAACTATAGCGTAACCTAAAACCAATCCATCTTGCGTTCATTATTCGATATGGTGGCGACATATTTCGTATTTGCGAACGTGTCGGATCGTATGTGAGGTTGGACTAAATTTTTACGAGGGAGCGGAGCGAGCGAGCAACGATCACAATTTGCAAGGTATACATATACCTTGCAATATGCATATATATCGTGTTAGTACCTAATTTTGTCAGCCACTTCGGACATCACATTGCACTTTAGTATGTGGAAATAGTACTATTTATGTGATACTATTCACAAACTGTAAACATTTGTCAGTAGGCAATATGATAAAGACTTCCGGCTCCTCGGGCTGGTGCGAATGTTTCAATGTCAGTATGTGCCAAACTGTTGGATTGTGACACACCTTTACGCGTCACTCGCTCGCTGCGCTCGCTCGAAAACTATAGCGTAACCTAAAACCAATCCATCTTGCGTTCATTATTCGATATGGTGGCGACATATTTCGAATTTGCGAACGTGTCGGATCGGATGTGAGGTTGGACTAAATTTTTACGAGCGAGCGGAGCGAGCGAGCAACGATCACAATTTGCAAGGTATACATATACCTTGCAATATACATATATATCGTGTTAGTACCTAATTTTGTCAGCCACTTCGGACATCACATTGCACTGTAGTATGTGGAGATAGTACTATTTAGGTGAAACTATTCACAAACTGTAAACATTTGTCAGTAGGCAATATGATAAAGACTTCCGGCTCCTCGGGCTGGTGTGAATGTTTCAATGTCAGTATGTGCCAAACCGTTGGATTATGACACACCTTTACGCGTCTCTCGCTCGCTGCGCTCGCTCGAAAACTATAGACCAACATAAAACCAATCCCTCTTGCGTTAGTCATTCGATATGAAGGCGAATTATTTCGAATTTGGGAACGTGTCGGATCGGATGTGAGGTTGGACTAAATTTTTACGAGCGAGCGGAGCGAGCGATCAACGATCACAATTTCCAAGCTATACATATACCTTATATTGCCTTGCATACATTTCGTGTTATTACCTAATTTTGTCAGCCATTTCGGACATCACATTGCACTGTAGTATGTGGAAATAGTACTATTTATGTGATACTATTCTTAAACTGTAAACATTTGTCAGTAGGCAATAGGATAAAGACTTCCGGCTACTCGGGCTGGTGCGAATGTTTCAATGTCCGTATGTGCCAAACCGTTGGATTGTGACACATGTTTACGCGTCTCTCGCTCGCTGCGCTCGCTCGAAAACTATAGCCTAACCTAAAACCAATCCCTCTTGCGTTAGTCATTAGATATGAAGGCGACTTATTTCGAATTTGCGAACGTGTCGGATCGTATGTGAGGTTGGACTAAATTTTTACGAGCGAGCGGAGCGAGCGATCAACGATCACAATTTCCAAGCTATACATATACCTTATATTGCCTTGCATACATTTCGTGTTATTACCTAATTTTGTCAGCCATTTCGGACATCACATTGCACTGTAGTATTTGGAAATAGTACTATTTATGTGATACTATTCATAAACTGTAAACATTTGTCAGTAGGCAATAGGATAAAGGCTTCCGGCTCCTCGGGCTGGTGTGAATGTTTCAATGTCAGTATGTGCCAAACCGTTGGATTATGACACACCTTTACGCGTCTCTCGCTCGCTGCGCTCGCTCGAAAACTATAGACCAACATAAAACCAATCCCTCTTGCGTTAGTCATTCGATATGAAGGCGAATTATTTCGAATTTGGGAACGTGTCGGATCGGATGTGAGGTTGGACTAAATTTTTACGAGCGAGCGGAGCGAGCGATCAACGATCACAATTTCCAAGCTATACATATACCTAATGTTGCCTTGCATATATTTCGTGTTATTACCTAATTTTGTCAGCCACTTCGGACATCACATTGCACTGTAGTATGTGGAAATAGTACTATTTATGTGAAAATATTCATAAACTGTAAACATTTGTCAGTAGGCAATATGATAAAGACTTCCGGCTCCTCGGGCTGGTGCGAATGTTTCAATGTTAATATGTGCCAAACCGTTCGATTGTGACACACCTTTACGCGTCTCTCGCTCGCTGCGCTCGCTCGAAAACTATAGCCTAACCTAAAACCAATCCCTCTTGCGTTAGTCATTCGATATGAAGGCGACTTATTTCGAATTTGCGAACGTGTCGGATCGGATGTGAGGTTGGACTAAATTTTTACGAGCGAGCGGAGCGAGCGAGCAACGATCACAATTTGCAAGGTATACATATACCTTGCAATATGCATATATATCGTGTTAGTACCTAATTTTGTCAGCCACTTCGGACATCACATTGCACTTTAGTATGTGGAAATAGTACTATTTATGTGATACTATTCACAAACTGTAAACATTTGTCAGTAGGCAATATGATAAAGACTTCCGGCTCCTCGGGCTGGTGCGAATGTTTCAATGTCAGTATGTGCCAAACTGTTGGATTGTGACACACCTTTACGCGTCACTCGCTCGCTGCGCTCGCTCGAAAACTATAGCGTAACCTAAAACCAATCCATCTTGCGTTCATTATTCGATATGGTGGCGACATATTTCGAATTTGCGAACGTGTCGGATCGGATGTGAGGTTGGACTAAATTTTTACGAGCGAGCGGAGCGAGCGAGCAACGATCACAATTTGCAAGGTATACATATACCTTGCAATATACATATATATCGTGTTAGTACCTAATTTTGTCAGCCACTTCGGACATCACATTGCACTGTAGTATGTGGAGATAGTACTATTTAGGTGAAACTATTCACAAACTGTAAACATTTGTCAGTAGGCAATATGATAAAGACTTCCGGCTCCTCGGGCTGGTGTGAATGTTTCAATGTCAGTATGTGCCAAACCGTTGGATTATGACACACCTTTACGCGTCTCTCGCTCGCTGCGCTCGCTCGAAAACTATAGACCAACATAAAACCAATCCCTCTTGCGTTAGTCATTCGATATGAAGGCGAATTATTTCGAATTTGGGAACGTGTCGGATCGGATGTGAGGTTGGACTAAATTTTTACGAGCGAGCGGAGCGAGCGATCAACGATCACAATTTCCAAGCTATACATATACCTTATATTGCCTTGCATACATTTCGTGTTATTACCTAATTTTGTCAGCCACTTCGGACATCACATTGCACTTTAGTATGTGGAAATAGTACTATTTATGTGATACTATTCATAAACTGTAAACATTTGTCAGTAGGCGATGGGATAAAGACTTCCGGCTCCTCGGGCTGGTGCGAATGTTTCAATGTCCGTATGTGCCAAACCGTTGGATTGTGACACATGTTTACGCGTCTCTCGCTCGCTGCGCTCGCTCGAAAACTATAGCCTAACCTAAAACCAATCCCTCTTGCGTTAGTCATTAGATATGAAGGCGACTTATTTCGAATTTGCGAACGTGTCGGATCGTATGTGAGGTTGGACTAAATTTTTACGAGCGAGCGGAGCGAGCGATCAACGATCACAATTTCCAAGCTATACATATACCTTATATTGCCTTGCATACATTTCGTGTTATTACCTAATTTTGTCAGCCATTTCGGACATCACATTGCACTGTAGTATGTGGAAATAGTACTATTTATGTGATACTATTCATAAACTGTAAACATTTGTCAGTAGGCAATAGGATAAAGACTTCCGGCTCCTCGGGCTGGTGCGAATGTTTCAATGTCCGTATGTGCCAAACCGTCGGATTGTGACACACCTTTACGCGTCACTCGCTCGCTGCGCTCGCTCGAAAACTATAGCCTAACCTAAAACCAATGCTTCTTGCGTCAGTCATTCGATATGAAGGCGACTTATTTTGAATTTGCGAACGTGTCGGATCGGTTGTGAGGTGGGAGTAGATTTTGACGAGCGAGCGGAGCGAGCGAGAAACGATCACAATTTGCAAGGTATACATATACCTTGCAATATGCATATATATCGTGTTAGTACCTAATTTTGTCAGCCACTACGGACATCACATTGCACTTTAGTATGTGGAAGTAGTACTATTTATGTGATACTATTCATAAACTGTAAACATTTGTCAGTAGGCAATAGGATAAAGACTTCCGGCTCCACGGGCTGGTGCGAATGATTCAATGTCCGTATGTGCCAAACCGTTGGATTGTGACTCACCTTTACGCGTCTCTCGCTCGCTGCCCTCGCTCGAAAACTATAGCCTAACCTAAAACCAATCCCTCTTGCGCTAGTCATTCGATATGAAGGCGACTTATTTGGAATTTGCGAACGTGTCGGATCGGATGTGAGGTTGGACTAAATTTTTACGAGCGAGCGGAGCGAGCGAGCAACGATCACAATTTGCAAGGTATACATATACCTTCTATTGCCTTGCATATATTTCGTGTTATTACCTAATTTTGTCAGCCACTTCGGACATCACATTGCGCTGTAGTATGTGGAAATAGTACTATTTATGTGGAACTATTCACAAATTGTAAACACTTGTCAGCAGACAATATGATAATGACTTCCGGCTCCTCGGGCTGGTGCGAATGTTTCAATGTCAGTATGTGCCAAACCGTTGGATTGTAACACACCTTTACGCGTCTCTCGCTCGCTGCGCTCGCTCGAAAACTATAGCCTAACCTAAAACCAATCCCTCTTGCGTCAGTCATTCGATATGAAGGCGCCTTATTTTGAATTTGCGAACTTGTCGAATCGGTTGTGAGGTGGGAGTAGATTTTTACGAGCGAGCGGAGCGAGCGAGAAACGATCACAATTTCCAAGCTATACATATACCTAATGTTGCCTTGCATATATTTCGTGTTATTACCTAATTTTGTCAGCCACTTCGGACATCACATTGCACTGTAGTATGTGGAAATAGTACTATTTATGTGAAAATATTCATAAACTGTAAACATTTGTCAGTAGGCAATATGATAAAGACTTCCGGCTCCTCGGGCTGGTGCGAATGTTTCAATGTCAATATGTGCCAAACCGTTCGATTGTGACACACCTTTACGCGTCTCTCGCTCGCTCGAAAACTGTAGCCTAACCTAAAACCAATCCATCTTGCGTTCATTATTCGATATGGTGGCGACATATTTCGAATTTGCGAACGTGTCGGATCGTATGTGAGGTTGGACTAAATTTTTACGAGCGAGCGGAGCGAGCGAGCAACGATCACAATTTGCAGGGTATACATACACCTTGCTATATGCATATATATCGTGTTAGTACCTAATTTTGTCAGCCACATCGGACATCACATTGCACTGTAGTATGTGGAGATAGTACTATTTAGGTGAAACTATTCACAAACTGTAAACATTTGTCAGTAGGCAATATGATAAAGACTTCCGGCTCCTCGGGCTGGTGTGAATGTTTCAATGTCAGTATGTGCCAAACCGTTGGATTATGACACACCTTTACGCGTCTCTCGCTCGCTGCGCTCGCTCGAAAACTATAGCCTAACATAAAACCAATCCCTCTTGCGTTAGTCATTCGATATGAAGGCGACTTATTTCGAATTTGCGAACGTGTCGGATCGGTTGTGAGGTGGGAGTAGATTTTTACGAGCGAGCGGAGCGAGCGAGAAACGATCACAATTTCCAAGCTATACATATACCTTATATTGCCTTGCATACATTTCGTGTTATTACCTAATTTTGTCAGCCATTTCGGACATCACATTGCGCTGTAGTATGTGGAAATAGTACTATTTATGTGATACTATTCATAAACTGTAAACATTTGTCAGTAGGCAATAGGATAAAGACTTCCGTCTCCTCGGGCTGGTGCGAATATTTCAATGTCAGTATGTGCCAAACCGTTGGATTGCGACACACCTTTACGTGTCTCTCGCTCGCTGCGCTCGCTCGAAAGCTATAGCCTAACCTAAAACCAATCCCTCTTGCGTTAGTCATTCGATATGAAGGCGACTTATTTCGAATTGGCGAACGTGTCGGATCGGATGTGAGGTTGGACTAAATTTTTACGAGCGAGCGGAGCGAGCGAGCAACGATCACAATTTGCAAGGTATACATATACCTTGCAATATGCATATATATCGTGTTAGTACCTAATTTTGTCAGCCACTTCGGACATCACATTGCACTTTAGTATGTGGAAATAGTACTATTTATGTGATACTACTCATAAACTGTAAACATTTGTCAGTAGGCAATGGGATAAAGACTTCCGGCTCCTCGGGCTGGTGCGAATGTTTCAATGTCCGTATGTGCCAAACCGTTGGATTGTGACACACCTTTACGCGTCTCTCGCTCGCTGCGCTCGCTCGAAAACTATAGCCTAACCTAAAACCAATGCTTCTTGCGTTAGTCATTCGATATGAAGGCGACTTATTTCGAATTTGCGAACGTGTCGGATCGGATGTGAGGTTGGACTAAATTTTTACGAGCGAGCGGAGCGAGCGAGCAACGATCACAATTTGCAAGGTATACATATACCTTGCAATATGCATATATATCGTGTTAGTACCTAATTTTGTCAGCCACTTCGGACATCACATTGCACTTTAGTATGTGGAAATAGTACTATTTATGTGATACTATTCACAAACTGTAAACATTTGTCAGTAGGCAATATGATAAAGACTTCCGGCTCCTCGGGCTGGTGCGAATATTTCAATGTCAGTATGTGCCAAACTGTTGGATTGTGACACACCTTTACGCGTCACTCGCTCGCTGCGCTCGCTCGAAAACTATAGCGTAACCTAAAACCAATCCATCTTGCGTTCATTATTCGATATGGTGGCGACATATTTCGAATTTGCGAACGTGTCGGATCGGATGTGAGGTTGGACTAAATTTTTACGAGCGAGCGGAGCGAGCGATCAACGATCACAATTTCCAAGCTATACATATACCTTATATTGCCTTGCATACATTTCGTGTTATTACCTAATTTTGTCAGCCATTTCGGACATCACATTGCACTGTAGTATGTGGAAATAGTACTATTTATGTGATACTATTCTTAAACTGTAAACATTTGTCAGTAGGCAATAGGATAAAGACTTCCGGCTACTCGGGCTGGTGCGAATGTTTCAATGTCCGTATGTGCCAAACCGTTGGATTGTGACACATGTTTACGCGTCTCTCGCTCGCTGCGCTCGCTCGAAAACTATAGCCTAACCTAAAACCAATCCCTCTTGCGTTAGTCATTAGATATGAAGGCGACTTATTTCGAATTTGCGAACGTGTCGGATCGTATGTGAGGTTGGACTAAATTTTTACGAGCGAGCGGAGCGAGCGATCAACGATCACAATTTCCAAGCTATACATATACCTTATATTGCCTTGCATACATTTCGTGTTATTACCTAATTTTGTCAGCCATTTCGGACATCACATTGCACTGTAGTATTTGGAAATAGTACTATTTATGTGATACTATTCATAAACTGTAAACATTTGTCAGTAGGCAATAGGATAAAGACTTCCGGCTCCTCGGGCTGGTGCGAATGTTTCAATGTCCGTATGTGCCAAACCGTCGGATTGTGACACACCTTTACGCGTCTCTCGCTCGCTGCGCTCGCTCGAAAACTATAGCCTAACCTAAAACCAATGCTTCTTGCGTCAGTCATTCGATATGAAGGCGACTTATTTTGAATTTGCGAACGTGTCGGATCGGTTGTGAGGTGGGAGTAGATTTTGACGAGCGAGCGGAGCGAGCGAGAAACGATCACAATTTGCAAGGTATACATATACCTTGCAATATGCATATATATCGTGTTAGTACCTAATTTTGTCAGCCACTTCGGACATCACATTGCACTTTAGTATGTGGAAATAGTACTATTTATGTGATACTATTCATAAACTGTAAACATTTGTCAGTAGGCGATGGGATAAAGACTTCCGGCTCCTCGGGCTGGTGCGAATGTTTCAATGTCCGTATGTGCCAAACCGTTGGATTGTGACACACCTTTACGCGTCTCTCGCTCGCTGCGCTCGCTCGAAAACTATAGCCTAACCTAAAACCAATCCCTCTTGCGTTAGTCATTAGATATGAAGGCGACTTATTTCGAATTTGCGAACGTGTCGGATCGTATGTGAGGTTGGACTAAATTTTTACGAGCGAGCGGAGCGAGCGATCAACGATCACAATTTCCAAGCTATACATATACCTTATATTGCCTTGCATACATTTCGTGTTATTACCTAATTTTGTCAGCCATTTCGGACATCACATTGCACTGTAGTATGTGGAAATAGTACTATTTATGTGATACTATTCATAAACTGTAAACATTTGTCAGTAGGCAATAGGATAAAGACTTCCGGCTCCACGGGCTGGTGCGAATGATTCAATGTCCGTATGTGCCAAACCGTTGGATTGTGACTCACCTTTACGCGTCTCTCGCTCGCTGCCCTCGCTCGAAAACTATAGCCTAACCTAAAACCAATCCCTCTTGCGCTAGTCATTCGATATGAAGGCGACTTATTTGGAATTTGCGAACGTGTCGGATCGGATGTGAGGTTGGACTAAATTTTTACGAGCGAGCGGAGCGAGCGAGCAACGATCACAATTTGCAAGGTATACATATACCTTCTATTGCCTTGCATATATTTCGTGTTATTACCTAATTTTGTCAGCCACTTCGGACATCACATTGCACTGTAGTATGTGGAAATAGTACTATTTATGTGAAAATATTCATAAACTGTAAACATTTGTCAGTAGGCAATATGATAAAGACTTCCGGCTCCTCGGGCTGGTGCGAATGTTTCAATGTTAATATGTGCCAAACCGTTCGATTGTGACACACCTTTACGCGTCTCTCGCTCGCTGCGCTCGCTCGAAAACTATAGCCTAACCTAAAACCAATCCCTCTTGCGTCAGTCATTCGATATGAAGGCGACTTATTTTGAATTTGCGAACGTGTCGGATCGGTTGTGAGGTGGGAGTAGATTTTGACGAGCGAGCGGAGCGAGCGAGAAACGATCACAATTTGCAAGGTATACATATACCTTGCAATATGCATATATATCGTGTTAGTACCTAATTTTGTCAGCCACTTCGGACATCACATTGCGCTGTAGTATGTGGAAATAGTACTATTTATGTGGAACTATTCACAAATTGTAAACACTTGTCAGCAGACAATATGATAATGACTTCCGGCTCCTCGGGCTGGTGCGAATGTTTCAATGTCAGTATGTGCCAAACCGTTGGATTGTAACACACCTTTACGCGTCTCTCGCTCGCTGCGCTCGCTCGAAAACTATAGCCTAACCTAAAACCAATCCCTCTTGCGTCAGTCATTCGATATGAAGGCGCCTTATTTTGAATTTGCGAACTTGTCGAATCGGTTGTGAGGTGGGAGTAGATTTTTACGAGCGAGCGGAGCGAGCGAGAAACGATCACAATTTCCAAGCTATACATATACCTAATGTTGCCTTGCATATATTTCGTGTTATTACCTAATTTTGTCAGCCACTTCGGACATCACATTGCACTGTAGTATGTGGAAATAGTACTATTTATGTGAAAATATTCATAAACTGTAAACATTTGTCAGTAGGCAATATGATAAAGACTTCCGGCTCCTCGGGCTGGTGCGAATGTTTCAATGTCAATATGTGCCAAACCGTTCGATTGTGACACACCTTTACGCGTCTCTCGCTCGCTCGAAAACTGTAGCCTAACCTAAAACCAATCCATCTTGCGTTCATTATTCGATATGGTGGCGACATATTTCGAATTTGCGAACGTGTCGGATCGTATGTGAGGTTGGACTAAATTTTTACGAGCGAGCGGAGCGAGCGAGCAACGATCACAATTTGCAGGGTATACATACACCTTGCTATATGCATATATATCGTGTTAGTACCTAATTTTGTCAGCCACTTCGGACATCACATTGCACTGTAGTATGTGGAGATAGTACTATTTAGGTGAAACTATTCACAAACTGTAAACATTTGTCAGTAGGCAATATGATAAAGACTTCCGGCTCCTCGGGCTGGTGTGAATGTTTCAATGTCAGTATGTGCCAAACCGTTGGATTATGACACACCTTTACGCGTCTCTCGCTCGCTGCGCTCGCTCGAAAACTATAGCCTAACATAAAACCAATCCCTCTTGCGTTAGTCATTCGATATGAAGGCGACTTATTTCGAATTTGCGAACGTGTCGGATCGGTTGTGAGGTGGGAGTAGATTTTTACGAGCGAGCGGAGCGAGCGAGAAACGATCACAATTTCCAAGCTATACATATACCTTATATTGCCTTGCATACATTTCGTGTTATTACCTAATTTTGTCAGCCATTTCGGACATCACATTGCGCTGTAGTATGTGGAAATAGTACTATTTATGTGATACTATTCATAAACTGTAAACATTTGTCAGTAGGCAATAGGATAAAGACTTCCGTCTCCTCGGGCTGGTGCGAATATTTCAATGTCAGTATGTGCCAAACCGTTGGATTGCGACACACCTTTACGTGTCTCTCGCTCGCTGCGCTCGCTCGAAAGCTATAGCCTAACCTAAAACCAATCCCTCTTGCGTTAGTCATTCGATATGAAGGCGACTTATTTCGAATTGGCGAACGTGTCGGATCGGATGTGAGGTTGGACTAAATTTTTACGAGCGAGCGGAGCGAGCGAGCAACGATCACAATTTGCCAGGTATACATATACCTTGCAATATGCATATATATCGTGTTAGTACCTAATTTTGTCAGCCACTTCGGACATCACATTGCACTTTAGTATGTGGAAATAGTACTATTTATGTGATACTATTCACAAACTGTAAACATTTGTCAGTAGGCAATATGATAAAGACTTCCGGCTCCTCGGGCTGGTGCGAATATTTCAATGTCAGTATGTGCCAAACTGTTGGATTGTGACACACCTTTACGCGTCACTCGCTCGCTGCGCTCGCTCGAAAACTATAGCGTAACCTAAAACCAATCCATCTTGCGTTCATTATTCGATATGGTGGCGACATATTTCGAATTTGCGAACGTGTCGGATCGGATGTGAGGTTGGACTAAATTTTTACGAGCGAGCGGAGCGAGCGATCAACGATCACAATTTCCAAGCTATACATATAGCTTATATTGCCTTGCATACATTTCGTGTTATTACCTAATTTTGTCAGCCATTTCGGACATCACATTGCACTGTAGTATGTGGAAATAGTACTATTTATGTGATACTATTCATAAACTGTAAACATTTGTCAGTAGGCAATAGGATAAAGACTTCCGGCTACTCGGGCTGGTGCGAATGTTTCAATGTCCGTATGTGCCAAACCGTTGGATTGTGACACATGTTTACGCGTCTCTCGCTCGCTGCGCTCGCTCGAAAACTATAGCCTAACCTAAAACCAATCCCTCTTGCGTTAGTCATTAGATATGAAGGCGACTTATTTCGAATTTGCGAACGTGTCGGATCGTATGTGAGGTTGGACTAAATTTTTACGAGCGAGCGGAGCGAGCGATCAACGATCACAATTTCCAAGCTATACATATACCTTATATTGCCTTGCATACATTTCGTGTTATTACCTAATTTTGTCAGCCATTTCGGACATCACATTGCACTGTAGTATTTGGAAATAGTACTATTTATGTGATACTATTCATAAACTGTAAACATTTGTCAGTAGGCTATAGGATAAAGACTTCCGGCTCCTCGGGCTGGTGCGAATGTTTCAATGTCCGTATGTGCCAAACCGTCGGATTGTGACACACCTTTACGCGTCTCTCGCTCGCTGCGCTCGCTCGAAAACTATAGCCTAACCTAAAACCAATGCTTCTTGCGTCAGACATTCGATATGAAGGCGACTTATTTTGAATTTGCGAACGTGTCGGATCGGTTGTGAGGTGGGAGTAGATTTTGACGAGCGAGCGGAGCGAGCGAGAAACGATCACAATTTGCAAGGTATACATATACCTTGCAATATGCATATATATCGTGTTAGTACCTAATTTTGTCAGCCACTTCGGACATCACATTGCACTTTAGTATGTGGAAATAGTACTATTTATGTGATACTACTCATAAACTGTAAACATTTGTCAGTAGGCAATGGGATAAAGACTTCCGGCTCCTCGGGCTGGTGCGAATGTTTCAATGTCCGTATGTGCCAAACCGTTGGATTGTGACACACCTTTACGCGTCTCTCGCTCGCTGCGCTCGCTCGAAAACTATAGCCTAACCTAAAACCAATCCCTCTTGCGTTAGTCATTAGATATGAAGGCGACTTATTTCGAATTTGCGAACGTGTCGGATCGTATGTGAGGTTGGACTAAATTTTTACGAGCGAGCGGAGCGAGCGATCAACGATCACAATTTCCAAGCTATACATATACCTTATATTGCCTTGCATACATTTCGTGTTATTACCTAATTTTGTCAGCCATTTCGGACATCACATTGCACTGTAGTATGTGGAAATAGTACTATTTATGTGATACTATTCATAAACTGTAAACATTTGTCAGTAGGCAATAGGATAAAGACTTCCGGCTCCTCGGGCTGGTGCGAATGTTTCATTGTCCGTATGTGCCAAACCGTCGGATTGTGACACACCTTTACGCGTCACTCGCTCGCTGCGCTCGCTCGAAAACTATAGCCTAACCTAAAACCAATGCTTCTTGCGTCAGTCATTCGATATGAAGGCGACTTATTTTGAATTTGCGAACGTGTCGGATCGGTTGTGAGGTGGGAGTAGATTTTGACGAGCGAGCGGAGCGAGCGAGAAACGATCACAATTTGCAAGGTATACATATACCTTGCAATATGCATATATATCGTGTTAGTACCTAATTTTGTCAGCCACTTCGGACATCACATTGCACTTTAGTATGTGGAAATAGTACTATTTATGTGATACTATTCATAAACTGTAAACATTTGTCAGTAGGCAATGGGATAAAGACTTCCGGCTCCTCGGGCTGGTGCGAATGTTTCAATGTCCGTATGTGCCAAACCGTTGGATTGTGACACACCTTTACGCGTCTCTCGCTCGCTGCGCTCGCTCGAAAACTATAGCCTAACCTAAAACCAATCCCTCTTGCGTTAGTCATTCGATATGAAGGCGACTTATTTCGAATTTGCGAACGTGTCGGATCGGATGTGAGGTTGGACTAAATTTTTACGAGCGAGCGGAGCGAGCGAGCAACGATCACAATTTGCAAGGTATACATATACCTTGCAATATGCATATATATCGTGTTAGTACCTAATTTTGTCAGCCACTTCGGACATCACATTGCACTTTAGTATGTGGAAATAGTACTATTTATGTGATACTATTCACAAACTGTAAACATTTGTCAGTAGGCAATATGATGAAGACTTCCGGCTCCTCGGGCTGGTGCGAATATTTCAATGTCAGTATGTGCCAAACTGTTGGATTGTGACACACCTTTACGCGTCACTCGCTCGCTGCGCTCGCTCGAAAACTATAGCGTAACCTAAAACCAATCCATCTTGCGTTCATTATTCGATATGGTGGCGACATATTTCGAATTTGCGAACGTGTCGGATCGGATGTGAGGTTGGACTAAATTTTTACGAGCGAGCGGAGCGAGCGATCAACGATCACAATTTCCAAGCTATACATATAGCTTATATTGCCTTGCATACATTTCGTGTTATTACCTAATTTTGTCAGCCATTTCGGACATCACATTGCACTGTAGTATGTGGAAATAGTACTATTTATGTGATACTATTCATAAACTGTAAACATTTGTCAGTAGGCAATAGGATAAAGACTTCCGGCTACTCGGGCTGGTGCGAATGTTTCAATGTCCGTATGTGCCAAACCGTTGGATTGTGACACATGTTTACGCGTCTCTCGCTCGCTGCGCTCGCTCGAAAACTATAGCCTAACCTAAAACCAATCCCTCTTGCGTTAGTCATTAGATATGAAGGCAACTTATTTCGAATTTGCGAACGTGTCGGATCGTATGTGAGGTTGGACTAAATTTTTACGAGCGAGCGGAGCGAGCGATCAACGATCACAATTTCCAAGCTATACATATACCTTATATTGCCTTGCATATATTTCGTGTTATTACCTAATTTTGTCAGCCATTTCGGACATCAGATTGCACTGTAGTATTTGGAAATAGTACTATTTATGTGATACTATTCATAAACTGTAAACATTTGTCAGTAGGCAATAGGATAAAGACTTCCGGCTCCTCGGGCTGGTGCGAATGTTTCAATGTCCGTATGTGCCAAACCGTCGGATTGTGACACACCTTTACGCGTCTCTCGCTCGCTGCGCTCGCTCGAAAACTATAGCCTAACCTAAAACCAATGCTTCTTGCGTCAGACATTCGATATGAAGGCGACTTATTTTGAATTTGCGAACGTGTCGGATCGGTTGTGAGGTGGGAGTAGATTTTGACGAGCGAGCGGAGCGAGCGAGAAACGATCACAATTTGCAAGGTATACATATACCTTGCAATATGCATATATATCGTGTTAGTACCTAATTTTGTCAGCCACTTCGGACATCACATTGCACTTTAGTATGTGGAAATAGTACTATTTATGTGATACTATTCATAAACTGTAAACATTTGTCAGTAGGCAATGGGATAAATACTTCCGGCTCCTCGGGCTGGTGCGAATATTTCAATGTCCGTATGTGCCAAACCGTTGGATTGTGACACACCTTTACGCGTCTCTCGCTCGCTGCGCTCGCTCGAAAACTATAGCCTAACCTAAAACCAATCCCTCTTGCGTTAGTCATTAGATATGAAGGCGACTTATTTCGAATTTGCGAACGTGTCGGATCGTATGTGAGGTTGGACTAAATTTTTACGAGCGAGCGGAGCGAGCGATCAACGATCACAATTTCCAAGCTATACATATACCTTATATTGCCTTGCATACATTTCGTGTTATTACCTAATTTTGTCAGCCATTTCGGACATCACATTGCACTGTAGTATGTGGAAATAGTACTATTTATGTGATACTATTCATAAACTGTAAACATTTGTCAGTAGGCAATAGGATAAAGACTTCCGGCTCCTCGGGCTGGTGCGAATGTTTCAATGTCCGTATGTGCCAAACCGTCGGATTGTGACACACCTTTACGCGTCACTCGCTCGCTGCGCTCGCTCGAAAACTATAGCCTAACCTAAAACCAATGCTTCTTGCGTCAGTCATTCGATATGAAGGCGACTTATTTTGAATTTGCGAACGTGTCGGATCGGTTGTGAGGTGGGAGTAGATTTTGACGAGCGAGCGGAGCGAGCGAGAAACGATCACAATTTGCAAGGTATACATATACCTTGCAATATGCATATATATCGTGTTAGTACCTAATTTTGTCAGCCACTTCGGACATCACATTGCGCTGTAGTATGTGGAAATAGTACTATTTATGTGGAACTATTCACAAATTGTAAACACTTGTCAGCAGACAATATGATAATGACTTCCGGCTCCTCGGGCTGGTGCGAATGTTTCAATGTCAGTATGTGCCAAACCGTTGGATTGTAACACACCTTTACGCGTCTCTCGCTCGCTGCGCTCGCTCGAAAACTATAGCCTAACCTAAAACCAATCCCTCTTGCGTCAGTCATTCGATATGAAGGCGCCTTATTTTGAATTTGCGAACTTGTCGAATCGGTTGTGAGGTGGGAGTAGATTTTTACGAGCGAGCGGAGCGAGCGAGAAACGATCACAATTTCCAAGCTATACATATACCTAATGTTGCCTTGCATATATTTCGTGTTATTACCTAATTTTGTCAGCCACTTCGGACATCACATTGCACTGTAGTATGTGGAAATAGTACTATTTATGTGAAAATATTCATAAACTGTAAACATTTGTCAGTAGGCAATATGATAAAGACTTCCGGCTCCTCGGGCTGGTGCGAATGTTTCAATGTCAATATGTGCCAAACCGTTCGATTGTGACACACCTTTACGCGTCTCTCGCTCGCTCGAAAACTGTAGCCTAACCTAAAACCAATCCATCTTGCGTTCATTATTCGATATGGTGGCGACATATTTCGAATTTGCGAACGTGTCGGATCGTATGTGAGGTTGGACTAAATTTTTACGAGCGAGCGGAGCGAGCGAGCAACGATCACAATTTGCAGGGTATACATACACCTTGCTATATGCATATATATCGTGTTAGTACCTAATTTTGTCAGCCACTTCGGACATCACATTGCACTGTAGTATGTGGAGATAGTACTATTTAGGTGAAACTATTCACAAACTGTAAACATTTGTCAGTAGGCAATATGATAAAGACTTCCGGCTCCTCGGGCTGGTGTGAATGTTTCAATGTCAGTATGTGCCAAACCGTTGGATTATGACACACCTTTACGCGTCTCTCGCTCGCTGCGCTCGCTCGAAAACTATAGCCTAACATAAAACCAATCCCTCTTGCGTTAGTCATTCGATATGAAGGCGACTTATTTCGAATTTGCGAACGTGTCGGATCGGTTGTGAGGTGGGAGTAGATTTTTACGAGCGAGCGGAGCGAGCGAGAAACGATCACAATTTCCAAGCTATACATATACCTTATATTGCCTTGCATACATTTCGTGTTATTACCTAATTTTGTCAGCCATTTCGGACATCACATTGCGCTGTAGTATGTGGAAATAGTACTATTTATGTGATACTATTCATAAACTGTAAACATTTGTCAGTAGGCAATAGGATAAAGACTTCCGTCTCCTCGGGCTGGTGCGAATATTTCAATGTCAGTATGTGCCAAACCGTTGGATTGCGACACACCTTTACGTGTCTCCCGCTCGCTGCGCTCGCTCGAAAGCTATAGCCTAACCTAAAACCAATCCCTCTTGCGTTAGTCATTCGATATGAAGGCGACTTATTTCGAATTGGCGAACGTGTCGGATCGGATGTGAGGTTGGACTAAATTTTTACGAGCGAGCGGAGCGAGCGAGCAACGATCACAATTTGCCAGGTATACATATACCTTGCAATATGCATATATATCGTGTTAGTACCTAATTTTGTCAGCCACTTCGGACATCACATTGCACTTTAGTATGTGGAAATAGTACTATTTATGTGATACTATTCACAAACTGTAAACATTTGTCAGTAGGCAATATGATAAAGACTTCCGGCTCCTCGGGCTGGTGCGAATATTTCAATGTCAGTATGTGCCAAACTGTTGGATTGTGACACACCTTTACGCGTCACTCGCTCGCTGCGCTCGCTCGAAAACTATAGCGTAACCTAAAACCAATCCATCTTGCGTTCATTATTCGATATGGTGGCGACATATTTCGAATTTGCGAACGTGTCGGATCGGATGTGAGGTTGGACTAAATTTTTACGAGCGAGCGGAGCGAGCGATCAACGATCACAATTTCCAAGCTATACATATAGCTTATATTGCCTTGCATACATTTCGTGTTATTACCTAATTTTGTCAGCCATTTCGGACATCACATTGCACTGTAGTATGTGGAAATAGTACTATTTATGTGATACTATTCATAAACTGTAAACATTTGTCAGTAGGCAATAGGATAAAGACTTCCGGCTACTCGGGCTGGTGCGAATGTTTCAATGTCCGTATGTGCCAAACCGTTGGATTGTGACACATGTTTACGCGTCTCTCGCTCGCTGCGCTCGCTCGAAAACTATAGCCTAACCTAAAACCAATCCCTCTTGCGTTAGTCATTAGATATGAAGGCGACTTATTTCGAATTTGCGAACGTGTCGGATCGTATGTGAGGTTGGACTAAATTTTTACGAGCGAGCGGAGCGAGCGATCAACGATCACAATTTCCAAGCTATACATATACCTTATATTGCCTTGCATACATTTCGTGTTATTACCTAATTTTGTCAGCCATTTCGGACATCACATTGCACTGTAGTATTTGGAAATAGTACTATTTATGTGATACTATTCATAAACTGTAAACATTTGTCAGTAGGCTATAGGATAAAGACTTCCGGCTCCTCGGGCTGGTGCGAATGTTTCAATGTCCGTATGTGCCAAACCGTCGGATTGTGACACACCTTTACGCGTCTCTCGCTCGCTGCGCTCGCTCGAAAACTATAGCCTAACCTAAAACCAATGCTTCTTGCGTCAGACATTCGATATGAAGGCGACTTATTTTGAATTTGCGAACGTGTCGGATCGGTTGTGAGGTGGGAGTAGATTTTGACGAGCGAGCGGAGCGAGCGAGAAACGATCACAATTTGCAAGGTATACATATACCTTGCAATATGCATATATATCGTGTTAGTACCTAATTTTGTCAGCCACTTCGGACATCACATTGCACTTTAGTATGTGGAAATAGTACTATTTATGTGATACTACTCATAAACTGTAAACATTTGTCAGTAGGCAATGGGATAAAGACTTCCGGCTCCTCGGGCTGGTGCGAATGTTTCAATGTCCGTATGTGCCAAACCGTTGGATTGTGACACACCTTTACGCGTCTCTCGCTCGCTGCGCTCGCTCGAAAACTATAGCCTAACCTAAAACCAATCCCTCTTGCGTTAGTCATTAGATATGAAGGCGACTTATTTCGAATTTGCGAACGTGTCGGATCGTATGTGAGGTTGGACTAAATTTTTACGAGCGAGCGGAGCGAGCGATCAACGATCACAATTTCCAAGCTATACATATACCTTATATTGCCTTGCATACATTTCGTGTTATTACCTAATTTTGTCAGCCATTTCGGACATCACATTGCACTGTAGTATGTGGAAATAGTACTATTTATGTGATACTATTCATAAACTGTAAACATTTGTCAGTAGGCAATAGGATAAAGACTTCCGGCTCCTCGGGCTGGTGCGAATGTTTCATTGTCCGTATGTGCCAAACCGTCGGATTGTGACACACCTTTACGCGTCACTCGCTCGCTGCGCTCGCTCGAAAACTATAGCCTAACCTAAAACCAATGCTTCTTGCGTCAGTCATTCGATATGAAGGCGACTTATTTTGAATTTGCGAACGTGTCGGATCGGTTGTGAGGTGGGAGTAGATTTTGACGAGCGAGCGGAGCGAGCGAGAAACGATCACAATTTGCAAGGTATACATATACCTTGCAATATGCATATATATCGTGTTAGTACCTAATTTTGTCAGCCACTTCGGACATCACATTGCACTTTAGTATGTGGAAATAGTACTATTTATGTGATACTATTCATAAACTGTAAACATTTGTCAGTAGGCAATGGGATAAAGACTTCCGGCTCCTCGGGCTGGTGCGAATGTTTCAATGTCCGTATGTGCCAAACCGTTGGATTGTGACACACCTTTACGCGTCTCTCGCTCGCTGCGCTCGCTCGAAAACTATAGCCTAACCTAAAACCAATCCCTCTTGCGTTAGTCATTCGATATGAAGGCGACTTATTTCGAATTTGCGAACGTGTCGGATCGGATGTGAGGTTGGACTAAATTTTTACGAGCGAGCGGAGCGAGCGAGCAACGATCACAATTTGCAAGGTATACATATACCTTGCAATATGCATATATATCGTGTTAGTACCTAATTTTGTCAGCCACTTCGGACATCACATTGCACTTTAGTATGTGGAAATAGTACTATTTATGTGATACTATTCACAAACTGTAAACATTTGTCAGTAGGCAATATGATGAAGACTTCCGGCTCCTCGGGCTGGTGCGAATATTTCAATGTCAGTATGTGCCAAACTGTTGGATTGTGACACACCTTTACGCGTCACTCGCTCGCTGCGCTCGCTCGAAAACTATAGCGTAACCTAAAACCAATCCATCTTGCGTTCATTATTCGATATGGTGGCGACATATTTCGAATTTGCGAACGTGTCGGATCGGATGTGAGGTTGGACTAAATTTTTACGAGCGAGCGGAGCGAGCGATCAACGATCACAATTTCCAAGCTATACATATAGCTTATATTGCCTTGCATACATTTCGTGTTATTACCTAATTTTGTCAGCCATTTCGGACATCACATTGCACTGTAGTATGTGGAAATAGTACTATTTATGTGATACTATTCATAAACTGTAAACATTTGTCAGTAGGCAATAGGATAAAGACTTCCGGCTACTCGGGCTGGTGCGAATGTTTCAATGTCCGTATGTGCCAAACCGTTGGATTGTGACACATGTTTACGCGTCTCTCGCTCGCTGCGCTCGCTCGAAAACTATAGCCTAACCTAAAACCAATCCCTCTTGCGTTAGTCATTAGATATGAAGGCAACTTATTTCGAATTTGCGAACGTGTCGGATCGTATGTGAGGTTGGACTAAATTTTTACGAGCGAGCGGAGCGAGCGATCAACGATCACAATTTCCAAGCTATACATATACCTTATATTGCCTTGCATACATTTCGTGTTATTACCTAATTTTGTCAGCCATTTCGGACATCAGATTGCACTGTAGTATTTGGAAATAGTACTATTTATGTGATACTATTCATAAACTGTAAACATTTGTCAGTAGGCAATAGGATAAAGACTTCCGGCTCCTCGGGCTGGTGCGAATGTTTCAATGTCCGTATGTGCCAAACCGTCGGATTGTGACACACCTTTACGCGTCTCTCGCTCGCTGCGCTCGCTCGAAAACTATAGCCTAACCTAAAACCAATGCTTCTTGCGTCAGACATTCGATATGAAGGCGACTTATTTTGAATTTGCGAACGTGTCGGATCGGTTGTGAGGTGGGAGTAGATTTTGACGAGCGAGCGGAGCGAGCGAGAAACGATCACAATTTGCAAGGTATACATATACCTTGCAATATGCATATATATCGTGTTAGTACCTAATTTTGTCAGCCACTTCGGACATCACATTGCACTTTAGTATGTGGAAATAGTACTATTTATGTGATACTATTCATAAACTGTAAACATTTGTCAGTAGGCAATGGGATAAATACTTCCGGCTCCTCGGGCTGGTGCGAATGTTTCAATGTCCGTATGTGCCAAACCGTTGGATTGTGACACACCTTTACGCGTCTCTCGCTCGCTGCGCTCGCTCGAAAACTATAGCCTAACCTAAAACCAATCCCTCTTGCGTTAGTCATTAGATATGAAGGCGACTTATTTCGAATTTGCGAACGTGTCGGATCGTATGTGAGGTTGGACTAAATTTTTACGAGCGAGCGGAGCGAGCGATCAACGATCACAATTTCCAAGCTATACATATACCTTATATTGCCTTGCATACATTTCGTGTTATTACCTAATTTTGTCAGCCATTTCGGACATCACATTGCACTGTAGTATGTGGAAATAGTACTATTTATGTGATACTATTCATAAACTGTAAACATTTGTCAGTAGGCAATAGGATAAAGACTTCCGGCTCCTCGGGCTGGTGCGAATGTTTCAATGTCCGTATGTGCCAAACCGTCGGATTGTGACACACCTTTACGCGTCACTCGCTCGCTGCGCTCGCTCGAAAACTATAGCCTAACCTAAAACCAATGCTTCTTGCGTCAGTCATTCGATATGAAGGCGACTTATTTTGAATTTGCGAACGTGTCGGATCGGTTGTGAGGTGGGAGTAGATTTTGACGAGCGAGCGGAGCGAGCGAGAAACGATCACAATTTGCAAGGTATACATATACCTTGCAATATGCATATATATCGTGTTAGTACCTAATTTTGTCAGCCACTTCGGACATCACATTGCACTTTAGTATGTGGAAATAGTACTATTTATGTGATACTATTCATAAACTGTAAACATTTGTCAGTAGGCAATGGGATAAAGACTTCCGGCTCCTCGGGCTGGTGCGAATGTTTCAATGTCCGTATGTGCCAAACCGTTGGATTGTGACACACCTTTACGCGTCTCTCGCTCGCTGCGCTCGCTCGAAAACTATAGCCTAACCTAAAACCAATCCCTCTTGCGTTAGTCATTCGATATGAAGGCGACTTATTTCGAATTTGCGAACGTGTCGGATCGTATGTGAGGTTGGACTAAATTTTTACGAGCGACTGGAGCGAGCGAGCAACGATCACAATTTGCAAGGTATACATATACCTTGCAATATGCATATATATCGTGTTAGTACCTAATTTTGTCAGCCACTACGGACATCACATTGCACTTTAGTATGTGGAAGTAGTACTATTTATGTGATACTATTCATAAACTGTAAACATTTGTCAGTAGGCAATAGGATAAAGACTTCCGGCTCCACGGGCTGGTGCGAATGATTCAATGTCCGTATGTGCCAAACCGTTGGATTGTGACTCACCTTTACGCGTCTCTCGCTCGCTGCCCTCGCTCGAAAACTATAGCCTAACCTAAAACCAATCCCTCTTGCGCTAGTCATTCGATATGAAGGCGACTTATTTGGAATTTGCGAACGTGTCGGATCGGATGTGAGGTTGGACTAAATTTTTACGAGCGAGCGGAGCGAGCGAGCAACGATCACAATTTGCACGGTATACATATACCTTCTATTGCCTTGCATATATTTCGTGTTATTACCTAATTTTGTCAGCCACTTCGGACATCACATTGCACTGTAGTATGTGGAAATAGTACTATTTATGTGATACTATTCATAAACTGTAAACATTTGTCAGTAGGCAATAGGATAAAGACTTCCGGCTCCTCGGGCTGGTGCGAATGTTTCAATGTCCGTATGTGCCAAACCGTTGGATTGTGACACACCTTTACGCGTCTCTCGCTCGCTGCGCTCGCTCGAAAACTATAGCCTAACCTAAAACCAATCCCTCTTGCGTCAGTCATTCGATATGAAGGCGCCTTATTTTGAATTTGCGAACTTGTCGAATCGGTTGTGAGGTGGGAGTAGATTTTTTCGAGCGAGCGGAGCGAGCGAGCATCGATCACAATTTGCAAGGTATACATATACCTTGCAATATGCATATATATCGTGTTAGTACCTAATTTTGTCAGCCACTTCGGACATCACATTGCGCTGTAGTATGTGGAAATAGTACTATTTATGTGGAACTATTCACAAATTGTAAACACTTGTCAGTAGACAATATGATAATGACTTCCGGCTCCTCGGGCTGGTGCGAATGTTTCAATGTCAGTATGTGCCAAACCGTTGGATTGTAACACACCTTTACGCGTCTCTCGCTCGCTGCGCTCGCTCGAAAACTATAGCCTAACCTAAAACCAATCCCTCTTGCGTCAGTCATTCGATATGAAGGCGCCTTATTTTGAATTTGCGAACTTGTCGAATCGGTTGTGAGGTGGGAGTAGATTTTTACGAGCGAGCGGAGCGAGCGAGAAACGATCACAATTTCCAAGCTATACATATACCTAATGTTGCCTTGCATATATTTCGTGTTATTACCTAATTTTGTCAGCCACTTCGGACATCACATTGCACTGTAGTATGTGGAAATAGTACTATTTATGTGAAACTATTCACAAACTGTAAACATTTGTCAGTAGGCAATAGGATAATGACTTCCGGCTCCTCGGGCTGGTGCGATTGTTTCAATGTCCGTATGTGCCAAACCGTCGGATTGTGACACACCTTTACGCGTCTCTCGCTCGCTGCGCTCGCTCGAAAACTATAGCCTAACCTAAAACCAATCCCTCTTGCGTCAGTCATTCGATATGAAGGCGCCTTATTTTGAATTTGCGAACTTGTCGAATCGGTTGTGAGGTGGGAGTAGATTTTTACGAGCGAGCGGAGCGAGCGAGAAACGATCACAATTTCCAAGCTATACATATACCTAATGTTGCCTTGCATATATTTCGTGTTATTACCTAATTTTGTCAGCCACTTCGGACATCACATTGCACTGTAGTATGTGGAAATAGTTCTATTTATGTGATACTATTCATAAACTGTAAACATTTGTCAGTAGGCAATAGGATAAAGACTTCCGGCTACTCGGGCTGGTGCGAATGTTTCAATGTCCGTATGTGCCAAACCGTTGGATTGTGACACACCTTTACGCGTCTCTCGCTCGCTGCGCTCGCTCGAAAACTATAGCCTAACCTAAAACCAATCCCTCTTGCGTTAGTCATTCGATATGAAGGCGACTTATTTCGAATTTGCGAACGTGTCGTATCGGTTGTGAGGTGGGAGTAGATTTTTACGACTGAGCGGAGCGAGCGAGAAACGATCACAATTTCCAAGCTATACATATACCTAATGTTGCCTTGCATATATTTCGTGTTATTACCTAATTTTGTCAGCCACTTCGGACATCACATTGCACTGTAGTATGTGGAAATAGTACTATTTATGTGATACTATTCATAAACTGTAAACATTTGTCAGTAGGCAATAGGATAAAGACTTCCGACTACTCGGGCTGGTGCGAATGTTTCAATGTCCGTATGTGCCAAACCGTTGGATTGTGACACACCTTTACGCGTCTCTCGCTCGCTGCGCTCGCTCGAAAACTATAGCCTAACCTAAAACCAATCCCTCTTGCGTTAGTCATTCGATATGAAGGCGACTTATTTCGAATTTGCGAACGTGTCGGATCGGTTGTGAGGTGGGAGTAGATTTTTACGAGCGAGCGGAGCGAGCGAGCAACGATCACAATTTGCAAGGTATACATATACCTTGCAATATGCATATATATCGTGTTAGTACCTAATTTTGTCAGCCACTTCGGACATCACATTGCGCTGTAGTATGTGGAAATAGTACTATTTATGTGGAACTATTCACAAATTGTAAACACTTGTCAGTAGACAATATGATAAAGACTTCCGGCTCCTCTGGCTGGTGCGAATGTTTCAATGTCAGTATGTGCCAAACCGTTGGATTGTAACACACCTTTACGCGTCTCTCGCTCGCTGCGCTCGCTCGAAAACTATAGCCTAACCTAAAACCAATCCATCTTGCGTTCATTATTCGATATGGTGGCGACATATTTCGAATTTGCGAACGTGTCGGATCGGATGTGAGGTTGGACTAAATTTTTACGAGCGAGCGGAGCGAGCGATCAACGATCACAATTTCCAAGCTATACATATAGCTTATATTGCCTTGCATACATTTCGTGTTATTACCTAATTTTGTCAGCCATTTCGGACATCACATTGCACTGTAGTATGTGGAAATAGTACTATTTATGTGATACTATTCATAAACTGTAAACATTTGTCAGTAGGCAATAGGATAAAGACTTCCGGCTACTCGGGCTGGTGCGAATGTTTCAATGTCCGTATGTGCCAAACCGTTGGATTGTGACACATGTTTACGCGTCTCTCGCTCGCTGCGCTCGCTCGAAAACTATAGCCTAACCTAAAACCAATCCCTCTTGCGTTAGTCATTAGATATGAAGGCGACTTATTTCGAATTTGCGAACGTGTCGGATCGTATGTGAGGTTGGACTAAATTTTTACGAGCGAGCGGAGCGAGCGATCAACGATCACAATTTCCAAGCTATACATATACCTTATATTGCCTTGCATACATTTCGTGTTATTACCTAATTTTGTCAGCCATTTCGGACATCACATTGCACTGTAGTATTTGGAAATAGTACTATTTATGTGATACTATTCATAAACTGTAAACATTTGTCAGTAGGCAATAGGATAAAGACTTCCGGCTCCTCGGGCTGGTGCGAATGTTTCAATGTCCGTATATGCCAAACCGTCGGATTGTGACACACCTTTACGCGTCTCTCGCTCGCTGCGCTCGCTCGAAAACTATAGCCTAACCTAAAACCAATGCTTCTTGCGTCAGACATTCGATATGAAGGCGACTTATTTTGAATTTGCGAACGTGTCGGATCGGTTGTGAGGTGGGAGTAGATTTTGACGAGCGAGCGGAGCGAGCGAGAAACGATCACAATTTGCAAGGTATACATATACCTTGCAATATGCATATATATCGTGTTAGTACCTAATTTTGTCAGCCACTTCGGACATCACATTGCACTTTAGTATGTGGAAATAGTACTATTTATGTGATACTATTCATAAACTGTAAACATTTGTCAGTAGGCAATGGGATAAAGACTTCCGGCTCCTCGGGCTGGTGCGAATGTTTCAATGTCCGTATGTGCCAAACCGTTGGATTGTGACACACCTTTACGCGTCTCTCGCTCGCTGCGCTCGCTCGAAAACTATAGCCTAACCTAAAACCAATCCCTCTTGCGTTAGTCATTAGATATGAAGGCGACTTATTTCGAATTTGCGAACGTGTCGGATCGTATGTGAGGTTGGACTAAATTTTTACGAGCGAGCGGAGCGAGCGATCAACGATCACAATTTCCAAGCTATACATATACCTTATATTGCCTTGCATACATTTCGTGTTATTACCTAATTTTGTCAGCCATTTCGGACATCACATTGCACTGTAGTATGTGGAAATAGTACTATTTATGTGATACTATTCATAAACTGTAAACATTTGTCAGTTGGCAATAGGATAAAGACTTCCGGCTCCTCGGGCTGGTGCGAATGTTTCAATGTCCGTATGTGCCAAACCGTCGGATTGTGACACACCTTTACGCGTCACTCGCTCGCTGCGCTCGCTCGAAAACTATAGCCTAACCTAAAACCAATGCTTCTTGCGTCAGTCATTCGATATGAAGGCGACTTATTTTGAATTTGCGAACGTGTCGGATCGGTTGTGAGGTGGGAGTAGATTTTGACGAGCGAGCGGAGCGAGCGAGAAACGATCACAATTTGCAAGGTATACATATACCTTGCAATATGCATATATATCGTGTTAGTACCTAATTTTGTCAGCCACTTCGGACATCACATTGCACTTTAGTATGTGGAAATAGTACTATTTATGTGATACTATTCATAAACTGTAAACATTTGTCAGTAGGCAATGGGATAAAGACTTCCGGCTCCTCGGGCTGGTGCGAATGTTTCAATGTCCGTATGTGCCAAACCGTTGGATTGTGACACACCTTTACGCGTCTCTCGCTCGCTGCGCTCGCTCGAAAACTATAGCCTAACCTAAAACCAATCCCTCTTGCGTTAGTCATTCGATATGAAGGCGACTTATTTCGAATTTGCGAACGTGTCGGATCGTATGTGAGGTTGGACTAAATTTTTACGAGCGACTGGAGCGAGCGAGCAACGATCACAATTTGCAAGGTATACATATACCTTGCAATATGCATATATATCGTGTTAGTACCTAATTTTGTCAGCCACTACGGACATCACATTGCACTTTAGTATGTGGAAGTAGTACTATTTATGTGATACTATTCATAAACTGTAAACATTTGTCAGTAGGCAATAGGATAAAGACTTCCGGCTCCACGGGCTGGTGCGAATGATTCAATGTCCGTATGTGCCAAACCGTTGGATTGTGACTCACCTTTACGCGTCTCTCGCTCGCTGCCCTCGCTCGAAAACTATAGCCTAACCTAAAACCAATCCCTCTTGCGCTAGTCATTCGATATGAGGGCAACTTATTTCGAATTTGCGAACGTGTCGGATCGTATGTGAGGTTGGACTAAATTTTTACGAGCGAGCGGAGCGAGCGAGCATCGATCACAATTTGCAAGGTATACATATACCTTGCAATATGCATATATATCGTGTTAGTACCTAATTTTGTCAGCCACTTCGGACATCACATTGCACTGTAGTATGTGGAAATAGTACTATTTATGTGGAACTATTCACAAATTGTAAACACTTGTCAGTAGACAATTTGATAAAGACTTCCGGCTCCTCGGGCTGGTGCGAATGTTTCAATGTCAGTATGTGCCAAACCGTTGGATTGTGACACACCTTTACGCGTCTCTCGCTCGCTGCGCTCGCTCGAAAACTATAGCCTAACCTAAAACCAATCCCTCTTGCGTCAGTCATTCGATATGAAGGCGCCTTATTTTGAATTTGCGAACTTGTCGAATCGGTTGTGAGGTGGGAGTAGATTTTTACGAGCGAGCGGAGCGAGCGAGAAACGATCACAATTTCCAAGCTATACATATACCTAATGTTGCCTTGCATATATTTCGTGTTATTACCTAATTTTGTCAGCCACTTCGGACATCACATTGCACTGTAGTATGTGGAAATAGTACTATTTATGTGATACTATTCATAAACTGTAAACATTTGTCAGTAGGCAATAGGATAAAGACTTCCGGCTACTCGGGCTGGTGCGAATGTTTCAATGTCCGTATGTGCCAAACCGTTGGATTGTGACACACCTTTACGCGTCTCTCGCTCGCTGCGCTCGCTCGAAAACTATAGCCTAACCTAAAACCAATCCCTCTTGCGTTAGTCATTCGATATGAAGGCGACTTATTTCGAATTTGCGAACGTGTCGGATCGGTTGTGAGGTGGGAGTAGATTTTTACGAGCGAGCGGAGCGAGCGAGAAACGATCACAATTTCCAAGCTATACATATACCTAATGTTGCCTTGCATATATTTCGTGTTATTACCTAATTTTGTCAGCCACTTCGGACATCACATTGCACTGTAGTATGTGGAAATAGTACTATTTATGTGATACTATTCATAAACTGTAAACATTTGTCAGTAGGCAATAGGATAAAGACTTCCGGCTACTCGGGCTGGTGCGAATGTTTCAATGTCCGTATGTGCCAAACCGTTGGATTGTGACACACCTTTACGCGTCTCTCGCTCGCTGCGCTCGCTCGAAAACTATAGCCTAACCTAAAACCAATCCCTCTTGCGTTAGTCATTCGATATGAAGGCGACTTATTTCGAATTTGCGAACGTGTCGGATCGGTTGTGAGGTGGGAGTAGATTTTTACGAGCGAGCGGAGCGAGCGAGAAACGATCACAATTTCCAAGCTATACATATACCTAATGTTGCCTTGCATATGTTTCGTGTTATTACCTAATTTTGTCAGCCACTTCGGACATCACATTGCACTGTAGTATGTGGAAATAGTACTATTTATGTGAAACAATTCACAAACTGTAAACATTTGTCAGTAGGCAATAGGATAATGACTTCCGGCTCCTCGGGCTGGTGCGAATGTTTCAATGTCCGTATGTGCCAAACCGTCGGATTGTGACACACCTTTACGCGTCTCTCGCTCGCTGCGCTCGCTCGAAAACTATTGCCTAACCTAAAACCAATCCCTCTTGCGTTAGTCATTCGATATGAGGGCAACTTATTTCGAATTTGCGAACGTGTCGGATCGTATGTGAGGTTGGACTAAATTTTTACGAGCGAGCGGAGCGAGCGAGCATCGATCACAATTTGCAAGGTATACATATACCTTGCAATATGCATATATATCGTGTTAGTACCTAATTTTGTCAGCCACTTCGGACATCACATTGCACTGTAGTATGTGGAAATAGTACTATTTATGTGGAACTATTCACAAATTGTAAACACTTGTCAGTAGACAATTTGATAAAGACTTCCGGCTCCTCGGGCTGGTGCGAATGTTTCAATGTCAGTATGTGCCAAACCGTTGGATTGTGACACACCTTTACGCGTCTCTCGCTCGCTGCGCTCGCTCGAAAACTATAGCCTAACCTAAAACCAATCCCTCTTGCGTCAGTCATTCGATATGAAGGCGCCTTATTTTGAATTTGCGAACTTGTCGAATCGGTTGTGAGGTGGGAGTAGATTTTTACGAGCGAGCGGAGCGAGCGAGAAACGATCACAATTTCCAAGCTATACATATACCTAATGTTGCCTTGCATATATTTCGTGTTATTACCTAATTTTGTCAGCCACTTCGGACATCACATTGCACTGTAGTATGTGGAAATAGTACTATTTATGTGATACTATTCATAAACTGTAAACATTTGTCAGTAGGCAATAGGATAAAGACTTCCGGCTACTCGGGCTGGTGCGAATGTTTCAATGTCCGTATGTGCCAAACCGTTGGATTGTGACACACCTTTACGCGTCTCTCGCTCGCTGCGCTCGCTCGAAAACTATAGCCTAACCTAAAACCAATCCCTCTTGCGTTAGTCATTCGATATGAAGGCGACTTATTTCGAATTTGCGAACGTGTCGTATCGGTTGTGAGGTGGGAGTAGATTTTTACGAGCGAGCGGAGCGAGCGAGAAACGATCACAATTTCCAAGCTATACATATACCTAATGTTGCCTTGCATATATTTCGTGTTATTACCTAATTTTGTCAGCCACTTCGGACATCACATTGCACTGTAGTATGTGGAAATAGTACTATTTATGTGATACTATTCATAAACTGTAAACATTTGTCAGTAGGCAATAGGATAAAGACTTCCGGCTACTCGGGCTGGTGCGAATGTTTCAATGTCCGTATGTGCCAAACCGTTGGATTGTGACACACCTTTACGCGTCTCTCGCTCGCTGCGCTCGCTCGAGAACTATAGCCTAACCTAAAACCAATCCCTCTTGCGTTAGTCATTCGATATGAAGGCGACTTATTTCGAATTTGCGAACGTGTCGGATCGGTTGTGAGGTGGGAGTAGATTTTTACGAGCGAGCGGAGCGAGCGAGAAACGATCACAATTTCCAAGCTATACATATACCTAATGTTGCCTTGCATATATTTCGTGTTATTACCTAATTTTGTCAGCCACTTCGGACATCACATTGCACTGTAGTATGTGGAAATAGTACTATTTATGTGAAACTATTCACAAACTGTAAACATTTGTCAGTAGGCAATAGGATAATGACTTCCGGCTCCTCGGGCTGGTGCGAATGTTTCAATGTCAGTATGTGCCAAACCGTTGGATTGTGACACACCTTTACGCGTCTCTCGCTCATTGCGCTCGCTCGAAAACTATAGCCTAACCTAAAACCAATCCCTCTTGCGTTAGTCATTCGATATGAGGGCAACTTATTTCGAATTTGCGAACGTGTCGGATCGGATGTGAGGTTGGACTAAATTTTTACGAGCGAGCGGAGCGAGCGAGCAATGATCACAATTTGCAAGGTATACATATACCTTGCAATATGCATATATATCGTGTTAGTACCCAATTTTGTCAGCCACTTCGGACATCACATTGCACTGTAGTATGTGGATATAGTACTATTTATGTGAAACTATTCACAAACTGTAAACATTTGTCAGCAGGCAATAGGATAAATACTTCCGGCTCCTCGGGCTGGTGCGAATGTTTCAATGTCAGTATGTGCCAAACCGTTGGATTGTGACACACCTTTACGCGTCTCTCGATAGCTGCGCTCGCTCGAAAACTATAGCCTAACCTAAAACCAATCCCTCTTGCGTTAGTCATTCGATATGAAGGCGACTTATTTCGAATTTGCGAACGTGTCGGATCGGTTGTGAGGTGGGAGTAGATTTTTACGAGCGAGCGGAGCGAGCGAGAAACGATCACAATTTCCAAGCTATACATATACCTAATGTTGCCTTGCATATATTTCGTGTTATTACCTAATTTTGTCAGCCACTTCGGACATCACATTGCACTGTAGTATGTGGAAATAGTACTATTTATGTGAAACTATTCACAAACTGTAAACATTTGTCAGTAGGCAATAGGATAATGACTTCCGGCTCCTCGGGCTGGTGCGAATGTTTCAATGTCCGTATGTGCCAAACCGTCGGATTGTGACACACCTTTACGCGTCTCTCGCTCGCTGCGCTCGCTCGAAAACTATAGCCTAACCTAAAACCAATCCCTCTTGCGTTAGTCATTCGATATGAGGGCAACTTATTTCGAATTTGCGAACGTGTCGGATCGTATGTGAGGTTGGACTAAATTTTTTCGAGCGAGCGGAGCGAGCGAGCATCGATCACAATTTGCAAGGTATACATATACCTTGCAATATGCATATATATCGTGTTAGTACCTAATTTTGTCAGCCACTTCGGACATCACATTGCGCTGTAGTATGTGGAAATAGTACTATTTATGTGGAACTATTCACAAATTGTAAACACTTGTCAGTAGACAATATGATAATGACTTCCGGCTCCTCGGGCTGGTGCGAATGTTTCAATGTCAGTATGTGCCAAACCGTTGGATTGTAACACACCTTTACGCGTCTCTCGCTCGCTGCGCTCGCTCGAAAACTATAGCCTAACCTAAAACCAATCCCTCTTGCGTCAGTCATTCGATATGAAGGCGCCTTATTTTGAATTTGCGAACTTGTCGAATCGGTTGTGAGGTGGGAGTAGATTTTTACGAGCGAGCGGAGCGAGCGAGAAACGATCACAATTTCCAAGCTATACATATACCTAATGTTGCCTTGCATATATTTCGTGTTATTACCTAATTTTGTCAGCCACTTCGGACATCACATTGCACTGTAGTATGTGGAAATAGTACTATTTATGTGATACTATTCATAAACTGTAAACATTTGTCAGTAGGCAATAGGATAAAGACTTCCGGCTACTCGGGCTGGTGCGAATGTTTCAATGTCCGTATGTGCCAAACCGTTGGATTGTGACACACCTTTACGCGTCTCTCGCTCGCTGCGCTCGCTCGAAAACTATAGCCTAACCTAAAACCAATCCCTCTTGCGTTAGTCATTCGATATGAAGGCGACTTATTTCGAATTTGCGAACGTGTCGGATCGGTTGTGAGGTGGGAGTAGATTTTTACGAGCGAGCGGAGCGAGCGAGAAACGATCACAATTTCCAAGCTATACATATACCTAATGTTGCCTTGCATATATTTCGTGTTATTACCTAATTTTGTCAGCCACTTCGGACATCACATTGCACTGTAGTATGTGGAAATAGTACTATTTATGTGAAACTATTCACAAACTGTAAACATTTGTCAGTAGGCAATAGGATAATGACTTCCGGCTCCTCGGGCTGGTGCGAATGTTTCAATGTCAGTATGTGCCAAACCGTTGGATTGTGACACACCTTTACGCGTCTCTCGCTCATTGCGCTCGCTCGAAAACTATAGCCTAACCTAAAACCAATCCCTCTTGCGTTAGTCATTCGATATGAGGGCAACTTATTTCGAATTTGCGAACGTGTCGGATCGGATGTGAGGTTGGACTAAATTTTTACGAGCGAGCGGAGCGAGCGAGCAATGATCACAATTTGCAAGGTATACATATACCTTGCAATATGCATATATATCGTGTTAGTACCCAATTTTGTCAGCCACTTCGGACATCACATTGCACTGTAGTATGTGGAAATAGTACTATTTATGTGAAACTATTCACAAACTGTAAACATTTGTCAGCAGGCAATAGGATAAATACTTCCGGCTCCTCGGGCTGGTGCGAATGTTTCAATGTCAGTATGTGCCAAACCGTTGGATTGTGACACACGCTTACGCGTCTCTCGATAGCTGCGCTCGCTCGAAAACTATAGCCCAACCTAAAACCAATCCCTCTTGCGTTAGTCATTCGATATGAAGGCGACTTATTTCGAATTTGCGAACGTGTCGGATCGGTTGTGAGGTGGGAGTAGATTTTTACGAGCGAGCGGAGCGAGCGAGAAACGATCACAATTTCCAAGCTATACATATACCTAATGTTGCCTTGCATATATTTCGTGTTATTACCTAATTTTGTCAGCCACTTCGGACATCACATTGCACTGTAGTATGTGGAAATAGTACTATTTATGTGAAACAATTCACAAACTGTAAACATTTGTCAGTAGGCAATAGGATAATGACTTCCGGCTCCTCGGGCTGGTGCGAATGTTTCAATGTCCGTATGTGCCAAACCGTCGGATTGTGACACACCTTTACGCGTCTCTCGCTCGCTGCGCTCGCTCGAAAACTATAGCCTAACCTAAAACCAATCCCTCTTGCGTCAGTCATTCGATATGAAGGCGCCTTATTTTGAATTTGCGAACTTGTCGAATCGGTTGTGAGGTGGGAGTAGATTTTTACGAGCGAGCGGAGCGAGCGAGAAACGATCACAATTTCCAAGCTATACATATACCTAATGTTGCCTTGCATATATTTCGTGTTATTACCTAATTTTGTCAGCCACTTCGGACATCACATTGCACTGTAGTATGTGGAAATAGTACTATTTATGTGATACTATTCATAAACTGTAAACATTTGTCAGTAGGCAATAGGATAAAGACTTCCGGCTACTCGGGCTGGTGCGAATGTTTCAATGTCCGTATGTGCCAAACCGTTGGATTGTGACACACCTTTACGCGTCTCTCGCTCGCTGCGCTCGCTCGAAAACTATAGCCTAACCTAAAACCAATCCCTCTTGCGTTAGTCATTCGATATGAAGGCGACTTATTTCGAATTTGCGAACGTGTCGTATCGGTTGTGAGGTGGGAGTAGATTTTTACGAGCGAGCGGAGCGAGCGAGAAACGATCACAATTTCCAAGCTATACATATACCTAATGTTGCCTTGCATATATTTCGTGTTATTACCTAATTTTGTCAGCCACTTCGGACATCACATTGCACTGTAGTATGTGGAAATAGTACTATTTATGTGATACTATTCATAAACTGTAAACATTTGTCAGTAGGCAATAGGATAAAGACTTCCGGCTACTCGGGCTGGTGCGAATGTTTCAATGTCCGTATGTGCCAAACCGTTGGATTGTGACACACCTTTACGCGTCTCTCGCTCGCTGCGCTCGCTCGAAAACTATAGCCTAACCTAAAACCAATCCCTCTTGCGTTAGTCATTCGATATGAAGGCGACTTATTTCGAATTTGCGAACGTGTCGGATCGGTTGTGAGGTGGGAGTAGATTTTTACGAGCGAGCGGAGCGAGCGAGAAACGATCACAATTTCCAAGCTATACATATACCTAATGTTGCCTTGCATATATTTCGTGTTATTACCTAATTTTGTCAGCCACTTCGGACATCACATTGCACTGTAGTATGTGGAAATAGTACTATTTATGTGAAACTATTCACAAACTGTAAACATTTGTCAGTAGGCAATAGGATAATGACTTCCGGCTCCTCGGGCTGGTGCGAATGTTTCAATGTCAGTATGTGCCAAACCGTTGGATTGTGACACACCTTTACGCGTCTCTCGATAGCTGCGCTCGCTCGAAAACTATAGCCTAACCTAAAACCAATCCCTCTTGCGTCAGTCATTCGATATGAAGGCGCCTTATTTTGAATTTGCGAACTTGTCGAATCGGTTGTGAGGTGGGAGTAGATTTTTACGAGCGAGCGGAGCGAGCGAGAAACGATCACAATTTCCAAGCTATACATATACCTAATGTTGCCTTGCATATATTTTGTGTTATTACCTAATTTTGTCAGCCACTTCGGACATCACATTGCACTGTAGTATGTGGAAATAGTACTATTTATGTGATACGATTCATAAACTGTAAACATTTGTCAGTAGGCAATAGGATAAAGACTTCCGGCTACTCGGGCTGGTGCGAATGTTTCAATGTCCGTATGTGCCAAACCGTTGGATTGTGACACACCTTTACGCGTCCCTCGCTCGCTGCGCTCGCTCGAAAACTATAGCCTAACCTAAAACCAATCCCTCTTGCGTTAGTCATTCGATATGAAGGCGACTTATTTCGAATTTGCGAACGTGTCGGATCGGTTGTGAGGTGGGAGTAGATTTTTACGAGCGAGCGGAGCGAGCGAGAAACGATCACAATTTCCAAGCTATACATATACCTAATGTTGCCTTGCATATATTTCGTGTTATTACCTAATTTTGTCAGCCACTTCGGACATCACATTGCACTGTAGTATGTGGAAATAGTACTATTTATGTGAAACAATTCACAAACTGTAAACATTTGTCAGTAGGCAATAGGATAATGACTTCCGGCTCCTCGGGCTGGTGCGAATGTTTCAATGTCCGTATGTGCCAAACCGTCGGATTGTGACACACCTTTACGCGTCTCTCGCTCGCTGCGCTCGCTCGAAAACTATAGCCTAACCTAAAACCAATCCCTCTTGCGTTAGTCATTCGATATGAGGGCAACTTATTTCGAATTTGCGAACGTGTCGGATCGTATGTGAGGTTGGACTAAATTTTTACGAGCGAGCGGAGCGAGCGAGCATCGATCACAATTTGCAAGGTATACATATACCTTGCAATATGCATATATATCGTGTTAGTACCTAATTTTGTCAGCCACTTCGGACATCACATTGCACTGTAGTATGTGGAAATAGTACTATTTATGTGGAACTATTCACAAATTGTAAACACTTGTCAGTAGACAATTTGATAAAGACTTCCGGCTCCTCGGGCTGGTGCGAATGTTTCAATGTCAGTATGTGCCAAACCGTTGGATTGTGACACACCTTTACGCGTCTCTCGATAGCTGCGCTCGCTCGAAAACTATAGCCTAACCTAAAACCAATCCCTCTTGCGTCAGTCATTCGATATGAAGGCGCCTTATTTTGAATTTGCGAACTTGTCGAATCGGTTGTGAGGTGGGAGTAGATTTTTACGAGCGAGCGGAGCGAGCGAGAAACGATCACAATTTCCAAGCTATACATATACCTAATGTTGCCTTGCATATATTTCGTGTTATTACCTAATTTTGTCAGCCACTTCGGACATCACATTGCACTGTAGTATGTGGAAATAGTACTATTTATGTGATACTATTCATAAACTGTAAACATTTGTCAGTAGGCAATAGGATAAAGACTTCCGGCTACTCGGGCTGGTGCGAATGTTTCAATGTCCGTATGTGCCAAACCGTTGGATTGTGACACACCTTTACGCGTCTCTCGCTCGCTGCGCTCGCTCGAAAACTATAGCCTAACCTAAAACCAATCCCTCTTGCGTTAGTCATTCGATATGAAGGCGACTTATTTCGAATTTGCGAACGTGTCGTATCGGTTGTGAGGTGGGAGTAGATTTTTACGAGCGAGCGGAGCGAGCGAGAAACGATCACAATTTCCAAGCTATACATATACCTAATGTTGCCTTGCATATATTTCGTGTTATTACCTAATTTTGTCAGCCACTTCGGACATCACATTGCACTGTAGTATGTGGAAATAGTACTATTTATGTGATACTATTCATAAACTGTAAACATTTGTCAGTAGGCAATAGGATAAAGACTTCCGGCTACTCGGGCTGGTGCGAATGTTTCAATGTCCGTATGTGCCAAACCGTTGGATTGTGACACACCTTTACGCGTCTCTCGCTCGCTGCGCTCGCTCGAAAACTATAGCCTAACCTAAAACCAATCCCTCTTGCGTTAGTCATTCGATATGAAGGCGACTTATTTCGAATTTGCGAACGTGTCGGATCGGTTGTGAGGTGGGAGTAGATTTTTACGAGCGAGCGGAGCGAGCGAGAAACGATCACAATTTCCAAGCTATACATATACCTAATGTTGCCTTGCATATATTTCGTGTTATTACCTAATTTTGTCAGCCACTTCGGACATCACATTGCACTGTAGTATGTGGAAATAGTACTATTTATGTGAAACTATTCACAAACTGTAAACATTTGTCAGTAGGCAATAGGATAATGACTTCCGGCTCCTCGGGCTGGTGCGAATGTTTCAATGTCAGTATGTGCCAAACCGTTGGATTGTGACACACCTTTACGCGTCTCTCGCTCATTGCGCTCGCTCGAAAACTATAGCCTAACCTAAAACCAATCCCTCTTGCGTTAGTCATTCGATATGAGGGCATCTTATTTCGAATTTGCGAACGTGTCGGATCGGATGTGAGGTTGGACTAAATTTTTACGAGCGAGCGGAGCGAGCGAGCAATGATCACAATTTGCAAGGTATACATATACCTTGCAATATGCATATATATCGTGTTAGTACCCAATTTTGTCAGCCACTTCGGACATCACATTGCACTGTAGTATGTGGAAATAGTACTATTTATGTGAAACAATTCACAAACTGTAAACATTTGTCAGTAGGCAATAGGATAATGACTTCCGGCTCCTCGGGCTGGTGCGAATGTTTCAATGTCCGTATGTGCCAAACCGTCGGATTGTGACACACCTTTACGCGTCTCTCGCTCGCTGCGCTCGCTCGAAAACTATAGCCTAACCTAAAACCAATCCCTCTTGCGTTAGTCATTCGATATGAGGGCAACTTATTTCGAATTTGCGAACGTGTCGGATCGTATGTGAGGTTGGACTAAATTTTTACGAGCGAGCGGAGCGAGCGAGCATCGATCACAATTTGCAAGGTATACATATACCTTGCAATATGCATATATATCGTGTTAGTACCTAATTTTGTCAGCCACTTCGGACATCACATTGCACTGTAGTATGTGGAAATAGTACTATTTATGTGGAACTATTCACAAATTGTAAACACTTGTCAGTAGACAATTTGATAAAGACTTCCGGCTCCTCGGGCTGGTGCGAATGTTTCAATGTCAGTATGTGCCAAACCGTTGGATTGTGACACACCTTTACGCGTCTCTCGCCTGCTGCGCTCGCTCGAAAACTATAGCCTAACCTAAAACCAATCCCTCTTGCGTCAGTCATTCGATATGAAGGCGCCTTATTTTGAATTTGCGAACTTGTCGAATCGGTTGTGAGGTGGGAGTAAATTTTTACGAGCGAGCGGAGCGAGCGAGAAACGATCACAATTTCCAAGCTATACATATACCTAATGTTGCCTTGCATATATTTCGTGTTATTACCTAATTTTGTCAGCCACTTCGGACATCACATTGCACTGTAGTATGTGGAAATAGTACTATTTATGTGATACTATTCATAAACTGTAAACATTTGTCAGTAGGCAATAGGATAAAGACTTCCGGCTACTCGGGCTGGTGCGAATGTTTCAATGTCCGTATGTGCCAAACCGTTGGATTGTGACACACCTTTACGCGTCTCTCGCTCGCTGCGCTCGCTCGAAAACTATAGCCTAACCTAAAACCAATCCCTCTTGCGTTAGTCATTCGATATGAAGGCGACTTATTTCGAATTTGCGAACGTGTCGTATCGGTTGTGAGGTGGGAGTAGATTTTTACGAGCGAGCGGAGCGAGCGAGAAACGATCACAATTTCCAAGCTATACATATACCTAATGTTGCCTTGCATATATTTCGTGTTATTACCTAATTTTGTCAGCCACTTCGGACATCACATTGCACTGTAGTATGTGGAAATAGTACTATTTATGTGATACTATTCATAAACTGTAAACATTTGTCAGTAGGCAATAGGATAAAGACTTCCGGCTACTCGGGCTGGTGCGAATGTTTCAATGTCCGTATGTGCCAAACCGTTGGATTGTGACACACCTTTACGCGTCTCTCGCTCGCTGCGCTCGCTCGAAAACTATAGCCTAACCTAAAACCAATCCCTCTTGCGTTAGTCATTCGATATGAAGGCGACTTATTTCGAATTTGCGAACGTGTCGGATCGGTTGTGAGGTGGGAGTAGATTTTTACGAGCGAGCGGAGCGAGCGAGAAACGATCACAATTTCCAAGCTATACATATACCTAATGTTGCCTTGCATATATTTCGTGTTATTACCTAATTTTGTCAGCCACTTCGGACATCACATTGCACTGTAGTATGTGGAAATAGTACTATTTATGTGAAACTATTCACAAACTGTAAACATTTGTCAGTAGGCAATAGGATAATGACTTCCGGCTCCTCGGGCTGGTGCGAATGTTTCAATGTCAGTATGTGCCAAACCGTTGGATTGTGACACACCTTTACGCGTCTCTCGATAGCTGCGCTCGCTCGAAAACTATAGCCTAACCTAAAACCAATCCCTCTTGCGTCAGTCATTCGATATGAAGGCGCCTTATTTTGAATTTGCGAACTTGTCGAATCGGTTGTGAGGTGGGAGTAGATTTTTACGAGCGAGCGGAGCGAGCGAGAAACGATCACAATTTCCAAGCTATACATATACCTAATGTTGCCTTGCATATATTTCGTGTTATTACCTAATTTGGTCAGCCACTTCGGACATCACATTGCACTGTAGTATGTGGAAATAGTACTATTTATGTGATACTATTCATAAACTGTAAACATTTGTCAGTAGGCAATAGGATAAAGACTTCCGGCTACTCGGGCTGGTGCGAATGTTTCAATGTCCGTATGTGCCAAACCGTTGGATTGTGACACACCTTTACGCGTCCCTCGCTCGCTGCGCTCGCTCGAAAACTATAGCCTAACCTAAAACCAATCCCTCTTGCGTTAGTCATTCGATATGAAGGCGACTTATTTCGAATTTGCGAACGTGTCGTATCGGTTGTGAGGTGGGAGTAGATTTTTACGAGCGAGCGGAGCTAGCGAGAAACGATCACAATTTCCAAGCTATACATATACCTAATGTTGCCTTGCATATATTTCGTGTTATTACCTAATTTTGTCAGCCACTTCGGACATCACATTGCACTGTAGTATGTGGAAATAGTACTATTTATGTGATACTATTCATAAACTGTAAACATTTGTCAGTAGGCAATAGGATAAAGACTTCCGGCTACTCGGGCTGGTGCGAATGTTTCAATGTCCGTATGTGCCAAACCGTTGGATTGTGACACACCTTTACGCGTCTCTCGCTCGCTGCGCTCGCTCGAAAACTATAGCCTAACCTAAAACCAATCCCTCTTGCGTTAGTCATTCGATATGAAGGCGACTTATTTCGAATTTGCGAACGTGTCGGATCGGTTGTGAGGTGGGAGTAGATTTTTACGAGCGAGCGGAGCGAGCGAGAAACGATCACAATTTCCAAGCTATACGTATACCTAATGTTGCCTTGCATATATTTCGTGTTATTACCTAATTTTGTCAGCCACTTCGGACATCACATTGCACTGTAGTGTGTGGAAATAGTACTATTTATGTGATACTATTCATAAACTGTAAACATTTGTCAGTAGGCAATAGGATAAAGACTTCCGGCTCCTCGGGCTGGTGCGAATGTTTCAATGTCCGTATGTGCCAAACCGTCGGATTGTGACACACCTTTACGCGTCTCTCGCTCGCTGCGCTCGCTCGAAAACTATAGCCTAACCTAAAACCAATCCCTCTTGCGTCAGTCATTCGATATGAAGGCGCCTTATTTTGAATTTGCGAACTTGTCGAATCGGTTGTGAGGTGGGAGTAGATTTTTACGAGCGAGCGGAGCGAGCGAGAAACGATCACAATTTCCAAGCTATACATATACCTAATGTTGCCTTGCATATATTTCGTGTTATTACCTAATTTTGTCAGCCACTTCGGACATCACATTGCACTGTAGTATGTGGAAATAGTACTATTTATGTGATACTATTCATAAACTGTAAACATTTGTCAGTAGGCAATAGGATAAAGACTTCCGGCTCCTCGGGCTGGTGCGAATGTTTCAATGTCCGTATGTGCCAAACCGTCGGATTGTGACACACCTTTACGCGTCTCTCGCTCGCTGCGCTCGCTCGAAAACTATAGCCTAACCTAAAACCAATCCCTCTTGCGTTAGTCATTCGATATGAGGGCAACTTATTTCGAATTTGCGAACGTGTCGGATCGTATGTGAGGTTGGACTAAATTTTTACGAGCGAGCGGAGCGAGCGAGCATCGATCACAATTTGCAAGGTATACATATACCTTGCAATATGCATATATATCGTGTTAGTACCTAATTTTGTCAGCCACTTCGGACATCACATTGCACTGTAGTATGTGGAAATAGTACTATTTATGTGGAACTATTCACAAATTGTAAACACTTGTCAGTAGACAATTTGATAAAGACTTCCGGCTCCTCGGGCTGGTGCGAATGTTTCAATGTCAGTATGTGCCAAACCGTTGGATTGTGACACACCTTTACGCGTCTCTCGCTCGCTGCGCTCGCTCGAAAACTATAGCCTAACCTAAAACCAATCCCTCTTGCGTCAGTCATTCGATATGAAGGCGCCTTATTTTGAATTTGCGAACTTGTCGAATCGGTTGTGAGGTGGGAGTAGATTTTTACGAGCGAGCGGAGCGAGCGAGAAACGATCACAATTTCCAAGCTATACATATACCTAATGTTGCCTTGCATATATTTCGTGTTATTACCTAATTTTGTCAGCCACTTCGGACATCACATTGCACTGTAGTATGTGGAAATAGTACTATTTATGTGATACTATTCATAAACTGTAAACATTTGTCAGTAGGCAATAGGATAAAGACTTCCGGCTACTCGGGCTGGTGCGAATGTTTCAATGTCCGTATGTGCCAAACCGTTGGATTGTGACACACCTTTACGCGTCTCTCGCTCGCTGCGCTCGCTCGAAAACTATAGCCTAACCTAAAACCAATCCCTCTTGCGTTAGTCATTCGATATGAAGGCGACTTATTTCGAATTTGCGAACGTGTCGTATCGGTTGTGAGGTGGGAGTAGATTTTTACGAGCGAGCGGAGCGAGCGAGAAACGATCACAATTTCCAAGCTATACATATACCTAATGTTGCCTTGCATATATTTCGTGTTATTACCTAATTTTGTCAGCCACTTCGGACATCACATTGCACTGTAGTATGTGGAAATAGTACTATTTATGTGATACTATTCATAAACTGTAAACATTTGTCAGTAGGCAATAGGATAAAGACTTCCGGCTACTCGGGCTGGTGCGAATGTTTCAATGTCCGTATGTGCCAAACCGTTGGATTGTGACACACCTTTACGCGTCTCTCGCTCGCTGCGCTCGCTCGAAAACTATAGCCTAACCTAAAACCAATCCCTCTTGCGTTAGTCATTCGATATGAAGGCGACTTATTTCGAATTTGCGAACGTGTCGGATCGGTTGTGAGGTGGGAGTAGATTTTTACGAGCGAGCGGAGCGAGCGAGAAACGATCACAATTTCCAAGCTATACATATACCTAATGTTGCCTTGCATATATTTCGTGTTATTACCTAATTTTGTCAGCCACTTCGGACATCACATTGCACTGTAGTATGTGGAAATAGTACTATTTATGTGATACTATTCATACACTGTAAACATTTGTCAGTAGGCAATAGGATAAAGACTTCCGGCTACTCGGGCTGGTGCGAATGTTTCAATGTCCGTATGTGCCAAACCGTTGGATTGTGACACACCTTTACGCGTCTCTCGCTCGCTGCGCTCGCTCGAAAACTATAGCCTAACCTAAAACCAATCCCTCTTGCGTTAGTCATTCGATATGAAGGCGACTTATTTCGAATTTGCGAACGTGTCGGATCGGTTGTGAGGTGGGAGTAGATTTTTACGAGCGAGCGGAGCGAGCGAGAAACGATCACAATTTCCAAGCTATACGTATACCTAATGTTGCCTTGCATATATTTCGTGTTATTACCTAATTTTGTCAGCCACTTCGGACATCACATTGCACTGTAGTGTGTGGAAATAGTACTATTTATGTGATACTATTCATAAACTGTAAACATTTGTCAGTAGGCAATAGGATAAAGACTTCCGGCTCCTCGGGCTGGTGCGAATGTTTCAATGTCCGTATGTGCCAAACCGTCGGATTGTGACACACCTTTACGCGTCTCTCGCTCGCTGCGCTCGCTCGAAAACTATAGCCTAACCTAAAACCAATCCCTCTTGCGTCAGTCATTCGATATGAAGGCGCCTTATTTTGAATTTGCGAACTTGTCGAATCGGTTGTGAGGTGGGAGTAGATTTTTACGAGCGAGCGGAGCGAGCGAGAAACGATCACAATTTCCAAGCTATACATATACCTAATGTTGCCTTGCATATATTTCGTGTTATTACCTAATTTTGTCAGCCACTTCGGACATCACATTGCACTGTAGTATGTGGAAATAGTACTATTTATGTGATACTATTCATAAACTGTAAACATTTGTCAGTAGGCAATAGGATAAAGACTTCCGGCTACTCGGGCTGGTGCGAATGTTTCAATGTCCGTATGTGCCAAACCGTTGGATTGTGACACACCTTTACGCGTCTCTCGCTCGCTGCGCTCGCTCGAAAACTATAGCCTAACCTAAAACCAATCCCTCTTGCGTTAGTCATTCGATATGAAGGCGACTTATTTCGAATTTGCGAACGTGTCGGATCGGTTGTGAGGTGGGAGTAGATTTTTACGAGCGAGCGGAGCGAGCGAGAAACGATCACAATTTCCAAGCTATACATATACCTAATGTTGCCTTGCATATATTTCGTGTTATTACCTAATTTTGTCAGCCACTTCGGACATCACATTGCACTGTAGTATGTGGAAATAGTACTATTTATGTGATACTATTCATAAACTGTAAACATTTGTCAGTAGGCAATAGGATAAAGACTTCCGGCTCCTCGGGCTGGTGCGAATGTTTCAATGTCCGTATGTGCCAAACCGTCGGATTGTGACACACCTTTACGCGTCTCTCGCTCGCTGCGCTCGCTCGAAAACTATAGCCTAACCTAAAACCAATCCCTCTTGCGTTAGTCATTCGATATGAGGGCAACTTATTTCGAATTTGCGAACGTGTCGGATCGTATGTGAGGTTGGACTAAATTTTTACGAGCGAGCGGAGCGAGCGAGCATCGATCACAATTTGCAAGGTATACATATACCTTGCAATATGCATATATATCGTGTTAGTACCTAATTTTGTCAGCCACTTCGGACATCACATTGCACTGTAGTATGTGGAAATAGTACTATTTATGTGGAACTATTCACAAATTGTAAACACTTGTCAGTAGACAATTTGATAAAGACTTCCGGCTCCTCGGGCTGGTGCGAATGTTTCAATGTCAGTATGTGCCAAACCGTTGGATTGTGACACACCTTTACGCGTCTCTCGCTCGCTGCGCTCGCTCGAAAACTATAGCCTAACCTAAAACCAATCCCTCTTGCGTTAGTCATTCGATATGAGGGCAACTTATTTCGAATTTGCGAACGTGTCGGATCGTATGTGAGGTTGGACTAAATTTTTACGAGCGAGCGGAGCGAGCGAGCATCGATCACAATTTCCAAGCTATACATATACCTAATGTTGCCTTGCATATATTTCGTGTTATTACCTAATTTTGTCAGCCACTTCGGACATCACATTGCACTGTAGTATGTGGAAATAGTACTATTTATGTGATACTATTCATAAACTGTAAACATTTGTCAGTAGGCAATAGGATAAAGACTTCCGGCTACTCGGGCTGGTGCGAATGTTTCAATGTCCGTATGTGCCAAACCGTTGGATTGTGACACACCTTTACGCGTCTCTCGCTCGCTGCGCTCGCTCGAAAACTATAGCCTAACCTAAAACCAATCCCTCTTGCGTTAGTCATTCGATATGAAGGCGACTTATTTCGAATTTGCGAACGTGTCGTATCGGTTGTGAGGTGGGAGTAGATTTTTACGAGCGAGCGGAGCGAGCGAGAAACGATCACAATTTCCAAGCTATACATATACCTAATGTTGCCTTGCATATATTTCGTGTTATTACCTAATTTTGTCAGCCACTTCGGACATCACATTGCACTGTAGTATGTGGAAATAGTACTATTTATGTGATACTATTCATAAACTGTAAACATTTGTCAGTAGGCAATAGGATAAAGACTTCCGGCTACTCGGGCTGGTGCGAATGTTTCAATGTCCGTATGTGCCAAACCGTTGGATTGTGACACACCTTTACGCGTCTCTCGCTCGCTGCGCTCGCTCGAAAACTATAGCCTAACCTAAAACCAATCCCTCTTGCGTTAGTCATTCGATATGAAGGCGACTTATTTCGAATTTGCGAACGTGTCGGATCGGTTGTGAGGTGGGAGTAGATTTTTACGAGCGAGCGGAGCGAGCGAGAAACGATCACAATTTCCAAGCTATACATATACCTAATGTTGCCTTGCATATATTTCGTGTTATTACCTAATTTTGTCAGCCACTTCGGACATCACATTGCACTGTAGTATGTGGAAATAGTACTATTTATGTGATACTATTCATACACTGTAAACATTTGTCAGTAGGCAATAGGATAAAGACTTCCGGCTACTCGGGCTGGTGCGAATGTTTCAATGTCCGTATGTGCCAAACCGTTGGATTGTGACACACCTTTACGCGTCTCTCGCTCGCTGCGCTCGCTCGAAAACTATAGCCTAACCTAAAACCAATCCCTCTTGCGTTAGTCATTCGATATGAAGGCGACTTATTTCGAATTTGCGAACGTGTCGGATCGGTTGTGAGGTGGGAGTAGATTTTTACGAGCGAGCGGAGCGAGCGAGAAACGATCACAATTTCCAAGCTATACATATACCTAATGTTGCCTTGCATATATTTCGTGTTATTACCTAATTTTGTCAGCCACTTCGGACATCACATTGCACTGTAGTATGTGGAAATAGTACTATTTATGTGATACTATTCATAAACTGTAAACATTTGTCAGTAGGCAATAGGATAAAGACTTCCGGCTCCTCGGGCTGGTGCGAATGTTTCAATGTCCGTATGTGCCAAACCGTCGGATTGTGACACACCTTTACGCGTCTCTCGCTCGCTGCGCTCGCTCGAAAACTATAGCCTAACCTAAAACCAATCCCTCTTGCGTTAGTCATTCGATATGAGGGCAACTTATTTCGAATTTGCGAACGTGTCGGATCGTATGTGAGGTTGGACTAAATTTTTACGAGCGAGCGGAGCGAGCGACCATCGATCACAATTTGCAAGGTATACATATACCTTGCAATATGCATATATATCGTGTTAGTACCTAATTTTGTCAGCCACTTCGGACATCACATTGCACTGTAGTATGTGGAAATAGTACTATTTATGTGGAACTATTCACAAATTGTAAACACTTGTCAGTAGACAATTTGATAAAGACTTCCGGCTCCTCGGGCTGGTGCGAATGTTTCAATGTCAGTATGTGCCAAACCGTTGGATTGTGACACACCTTTACGCGTCTCTCGCTCGCTGCGCTCGCTCGAAAACTATAGCCTAACCTAAAACCAATCCCTCTTGCGTCAGTCATTCGATATGAAGGCGCCTTATTTTGAATTTGCGAACTTGTCGAATCGGTTGTGAGGTGGGAGTAGATTTTTACGAGCGAGCGGAGCGAGCGAGAAACGATCACAATTTCCAAGCTATACATATACCTAATGTTGCCTTGCATATATTTCGTGTTATTACCTAATTTTGTCAGCCACTTCGGACATCACATTGCACTGTAGTATGTGGAAATAGTACTATTTATGTGATACTATTCATAAACTGTAAACATTTGTCAGTAGGCAATAGGATAAAGACTTCCGGCTACTCGGGCTGGTGCGAATGTTTCAATGTCCGTATGTGCCAAACCGTTGGATTGTGACACACCTTTACGCGTCTCTCGCTCGCTGCGCTCGCTCGAAAACTATAGCCTAACCTAAAACCAATCCCTCTTGCGTTAGTCATTCGATATGAAGGCGACTTATTTCGAATTTGCGAACGTGTCGTATCGGTTGTGAGGTGGGAGTAGATTTTTACGAGCGAGCGGAGCGAGCGAGAAACGATCACAATTTCCAAGCTATACATATACCTAATGTTGCCTTGCATATATTTCGTGTTATTACCTAATTTTGTCAGCCACTTCGGACATCACATTGCACTGTAGTATGTGGAAATAGTACTATTTATGTGAAACAATTCACAAACTGTAAACATTTGTCAGTAGGCAATAGGATAATGACTTCCGGCTCCTCGGGCTGGTGCGAATGTTTCAATGTCCGTATGTGCCAAACCGTCGGATTGTGACACACCTTTACGCGTCTCTCGCTCGCTGCGCTCGCTCGAAAACTATAGCCTAACCTAAAACCAATCCCTCTTGCGTTAGTCATTCGATATGAGGGCAACTTATTTCGAATTTGCGAACGTGTCGGATCGTATGTGAGGTTGGACTAAATTTTTACGAGCGAGCGGAGCGAGCGAGCATCGATCACAATTTGCAAGGTATACATATACCTTGCAATATGCATATATATCGTGTTAGTACCTAATTTTGTCAGCCACTTCGGACATCACATTGCACTGTAGTATGTGGAAATAGTACTATTTATGTGGAACTATTCACAAATTGTAAACACTTGTCAGTAGACAATTTGATAAAGACTTCCGGCTCCTCGGGCTGGTGCGAATGTTTCAATGTCAGTATGTGCCAAACCGTTGGATTGTGACACACCTTTACGCGTCTCTCGCTCGCTGCGCTCGCTCGAAAACTATAGCCTAACCTAAAACCAATCCCTCTTGCGTCAGTCATTCGATATGAAGGCGCCTTATTTTGAATTTGCGAACTTGTCGAATCGGTTGTGAGGTGGGAGTAGATTTTTACGAGCGAGCGGAGCGAGCGAGAAACGATCACAATTTCCAAGCTATACATATACCTAATGTTGCCTTGCATATATTTCGTGCTATTACCTAATTTTGTCAGCCACTTCGGACATCACATTGCACTGTAGTATGTGGAAATAGTACTATTTATGTGATACTATTCATAAACTGTAAACATTTGTCAGTAGGCAATAGGATAAAGACTTCCGGCTACTCGGGCTGGTGCGAATGTTTCAATGTCCGTATGTGCCAAACCGTTGGATTGTGACACACCTTTACGCGTCTCTCGCTCGCTGCGCTCGCTCGAAAACTATAGCCTAACCTAAAACCAATCCCTCTTGCGTTAGTCATTCGATATGAAGGCGACTTATTTCGAATTTGCGAACGTGTCGTATCGGTTGTGAGGTGGGAGTAGATTTTTACGAGCGAGCGGAGCGAGCGAGAAACGATCACAATTTCCAAGCTATACATATACCTAATGTTGCCTTGCATATATTTCGTGTTATTACCTAATTTTGTCAGCCACTTCGGACATCACATTGCACTGTATTATGTGGAAATAGTACTATTTATGTGATACTATTCATAAACTGTAAACATTTGTCAGTAGGCAATAGGATAAAGACTTCCGGCTACTCGGGCTGGTGCGAATGTTTCAATGTCCGTATGTGCCAAACCGTTGGATTGTGACACACCTTTACGCGTCTCTCGCTCGCTGCGCTCGCTCGAAAACTATAGCCTAACCTAAAACCAATCCCTCTTGCGTTAGTCATTCGATATGAAGGCGACTTATTTCGAATTTGCGAACGTGTCGGATCGGTTGTGAGGTGGGAGTAGATTTTTACGAGCGAGCGGAGCGAGCGAGAAACGATCACAATTTCCAAGCTATACATATACCTAATGTTGCCTTGCATATATTTCGTGTTATTACCTAATTTTGTCAGCCACTTCGGACATCACATTGCACTGTAGTATGTGGAAATAGTACTATTTATGTGAAACAATTCACAAACTGTAAACATTTGTCAGTAGGCAATAGGATAATGACTTCCGGCTCCTCGGGCTGGTGCGAATGTTTCAATGTCCGTATGTGCCAAACCGTCGGATTGTGACACACCTTTACGCGTCTCTCGCTCGCTGCGCTCGCTCGAAAACTATAGCCTAACCTAAAACCAATCCCTCTTGCGTTAGTCATTCGATATGAGGGCAACTTATTTCGAATTTGCGAACGTGTCGGATCGTATGTGAGGTTGGACTAAATTTTTACGAGCGAGCGGAGCGAGCGAGCATCGATCACAATTTGCAAGGTATACATATACCTTGCAATATGCATATATATCGTGTTAGTACCTAATTTTGTCAGCCACTTCGGACATCACATTGCACTGTAGTATGTGGAAATAGTACTATTTATGTGGAACTATTCACAAATTGTAAACACTTGTCAGTAGACAATTTGATAAAGACTTCCGGCTCCTCGGGCTGGTGCGAATGTTTCAATGTCAGTATGTGCCAAACCGTTGGATTGTGACACACCTTTACGCGTCTCTCGCTCGCTGCGCTCGCTCGAAAACTATAGCCTAACCTAAAACCAATCCCTCTTGCGTCAGTCATTCGATATGAAGGCGCCTTATTTTGAATTTGCGAACTTGTCGAATCGGTTGTGAGGTGGGAGTAGATTTTTACGAGCGAGCGGAGCGAGCGAGAAACGATCACAATTTCCAAGCTATACATATACCTAATGTTGCCTTGCATATATTTCGTGTTATTACCTAATTTTGTCAGCCACTTCGGACATCACATTGCACTGTAGTATGTGGAAATAGTACTATTTATGTGATACTATTCATAAACTGTAAACACTTGTCAGTAGACAATAGGATAAAGACTTCCGGCTACTCGGGCTGGTGCGAATGTTTCAATGTCCGTATGTGCCAAACCGTTGGATTGTGACACACCTTTACGCGTCTCTCGCTCGCTGCGCTCGCTCGAAAACTATAGCCTAACCTAAAACCAATCCCTCTTGCGTTAGTCATTCGATATGAAGGCGACTTATTTCGAATTTGCGAACGTGTCGTATCGGTTGTGAGGTGGGAGTAGATTTTTACGAGCGAGCGGAGCGAGCGAGAAACGATCACAATTTCCAAGCTATACATATACCTAATGTTGCCTTGCATATATTTCGTGTTATTACCTAATTTTGTCAGCCACTTCGGACATCACATTGCACTGTAGTATGTGGAAATAGTACTATTTATGTGATACTATTCATAAACTGTAAACATTTGTCAGTAGGCAATAGGATAAAGACTTCCGGCTACTCGGGCTGGTGCGAATGTTTCAATGTCCGTATGTGCCAAACCGTTGGATTGTGACACACCTTTACGCGTCTCTCGCTCGCTGCGCTCGCTCGAAAACTATAGCCTAACCTAAAACCAATCCCTCTTGCGTTAGTCATTCGATATGAAGGCGACTTATTTCGAATTTGCGAACGTGTCGGATCGGTTGTGAGGTGGGAGTAGATTTTTACGAGCGAGCGGAGCGAGCGAGAAACGATCACAATTTCCAAGCTATACATATACCTAATGTTGCCTTGCATATATTTCGTGTTATTACCTAATTTTGTCAGCCACTTCGGACATCACATTGCACTGTAGTATGTGGAAATAGTACTATTTATGTGAAACAATTCACAAACTGTAAACATTTGTCAGTAGGCAATAGGATAATGACTTCCGGCTCCTCGGGCTGGTGCGAATGTTTCAATGTCCGTATGTGCCAAACCGTCGGATTGTGACACACCTTTACGCGTCTCTCGCTCGCTGCGCTCGCTCGAAAACTATAGCCTAACCTAAAACCAATCCCTCTTGCGTTAGTCATTCGATATGAGGGCAACTTATTTCGAATTTGCGAACGTGTCGGATCGTATGTGAGGTTGGACTAAATTTTTACGAGCGAGCGGAGCGAGCGAGCATCGATCACAATTTGCAAGGTATACATATACCTTGCAATATGCATATATATCGTGTTAGTACCTAATTTTGTCAGCCACTTCGGACATCACATTGCACTGTAGTATGTGGAAATAGTACTATTTATGTGGAACTATTCACAAATTGTAAACACTTGTCAGTAGACAATTTGATAAAGACTTCCGGCTCCTCGGGCTGGTGCGAATGTTTCAATGTCAGTATGTGCCAAACCGTTGGATTGTGACACACCTTTACGCGTCTCTCGCTCGCTGCGCTCGCTCGAAAACTATAGCCTAACCTAAAACCAATCCCTCTTGTGTCAGTCATTCGATATGAAGGCGCCTTATTTTGAATTTGCGAACTTGTCGAATCGGTTGTGAGGTGGGAGTAGATTTTTACGAGCGAGCGGAGCGAGCGAGAAACGATCACAATTTCCAAGCTATACATATACCTAATGTTGCCTTGCATATATTTCGTGTTATTACCTAATTTTGTCAGCCACTTCGGACATCACATTGCACTGTAGTATGTGGAAATAGTACTATTTATGTGGAACTATTCACAAATTGTAAACATTTGTCAGTAGGCAATAGGATAAAGACTTCCGGCTACTCGGGCTGGTGCGAATGTTTCAATGTCCGTATGTGCCAAACCGTTGGATTGTGACACACCTTTACGCGTCTCTCGCTCGCTGCGCTCGATCGAAAACTCTAGCCTAACCTAAAACCAATCCCTCTTGCGTTAGTCATTCGATATGAAGGCGACTTATTTCGAATTTGCGAACGTGTCGTATCGGTTGTGAGGTGGGAGTAGATTTTTACGAGCGAGCGGAGCGAGCGAGAAACGATCACAATTTCCAAGCTATACATATACCTAATGTTGCCTTGCATATATTTCGTGTTATTACCTAATTTTGTCAGCCACTTCGGACATCACATTGCACTGTAGTATGTGGAAATAGTACTATTTATGTGATACTATTCATAAACTGTAAACATTTGTCAGTAGGCAATAGGATAAAGACTTCCGGCTACTCGGGCTGGTGCGAATGTTTCAATGTCCGTATGTGCCAAACCGTTGGATTGTGACATACCTTTACGCGTCTCTCGCTCGCTGCGCTCGCTCGAAAACTATAGCCTAACCTAAAACCAATCCCTCTTGCGTTAGTCATTCGATATGAAGGCAACTTATTTCGAATTTGCGAACGTGTCGGATCGTATGTGAGGTTGGACTAAATTTTTACGAGCGAGCGGAGCGAGCGAGCATCGATCACAATTTGCAAGGTATACATATACCTTGCAATATGCATATATATCGTGTTAGTACCTAATTTTGTCAGCCACTTCGGACATCACATTGCATTGTAGTATGTGGAAATAGTACTATTTATGTGGAACTATTCACAAATTGTAAACACTTGTCAGTAGACAATTTGATAAAGACTTCCGGCTCCTCGGGCTGGTGCGAATGTTTCAATGTCAGTATGTGCCAAACCGTTGGATTGTGACACACCTTTACGCGTCTCTCGCTCGCTGCGCTCGCTCGAAAACTATAGCCTAACCTAAAACCAATCCCTCTTGCGTCAGTCATTCGATATGAAGGCGCCTTATTTTGAGTTTGCGAACTTGTCGAATCGGTTGTGAGGTGGGAGTAGATTTTTACGAGCGAGCGGAGCGAGCGAGAAACGATCACAATTTCCAAGCTATACATATACCTAATGATGCCTTGCATATATTTCGTGTTATTACCTAATTTTGTCAGCCACTTCGGACATCACATTGCACTGTAGTATGTGGAAATAGTACTATTTATGTGATACTATTCATAAACTGTAAACATTTGTCAGTAGGCAATAGGATAAAGACTTCCGGCTACTCGGGCTGGTGCGAATGTTTCAATGTCCGTATGTGCCAAACCGTTGGATTGTGACACACCTTTACGCGTCTCTCGCTCGCTGCGCTCGCTCGAAAACTATAGCCTAACCTAAAACCAATCCCTCTTGCGTTAGTCATTCGATATGAAGGCGACTTATTTCGAATTTGCGAACGTGTCGGATCGGTTGTGAGGTGGGAGTAGATTTTTACGAGCGAGCGGAGCGAGCGAGAAACGATCACAATTTCCAAGCTATACATATACCTAATGTTGCCTTGCATATATTTCGTGTTATTACCTAATTTTGTCAGCCACTTCGGACATCACATTGCACTGTAGTATGTGGAAATAGTACTATTTATGTGAAACAATTCACAAACTGTAAACATTTGTCAGTAGGCAATAGGATAATGACTTCCGGCTCCTCGGGCTGGTGCGAATGTTTCAATGTCCGTATGTGCCAAACCGTCGGATTGTGACACACCTTTACGCGTCTCTCGCTCGCTGCGCTCGCTCGAAAACTATAGCCTAACCTAAAACCAATCCCTCTTGCGTTAGTCATTCGATATGAGGGCAACTTATTTCGAATTTGCGAACGTGTCGGATCGTATGTGAGGTTGGACTAAATTTTTACGAGCGAGCGGAGCGAGCGAGCATCGATCACAATTTGCAAGGTATACATATACCTTGCAATATGCATATATATCGTGTTAGTACCTAATTTTGTCAGCCACTTCGGACATCACATTGCACTGTAGTATGTGGAAATAGTACTATTTATGTGGAACTATTCACAAATTGTAAACACTTGTCAGTAGACAATTTGATAAAGACTTCCGGCTCCTCGGGCTGGTGCGAATGTTTCAATGTCAGTATGTGCCAAACCGTTGGATTGTGACACACCTTTACGCGTCTCTCGCTCGCTGCGCTCGCTCGAAAACTATAGCCTAACCTAAAACCAATCCCTCTTGCGTCAGTCATTCGATATGAAGGCGCCTTATTTTGAATTTGCGAACTTGTCGAATCGGTTGTGAGGTGGGAGTAGATTTTTACGAGCGAGCGGAGCGAGCGAGAAACGATCACAATTTCCAAGCTATACATATACCTAATGTTGCCTTGCATATATTTCGTGTTATTACCTAATTTTGTCAGCCACTTCGGACATCACATTGCACTGTAGTATGTGGAAATAGTACTATTTATGTGATACTATTCATAAACTGTAAACATTTGTCAGTAGGCAATAGGATAAAGACTTCCGGCTACTCGGGCTGGTGCGAATGTTTCAATGTCCGTATGTGCCAAACCGTTGGATTGTGACACACCTTTACGCGTCTCTCGCTCGCTGCGCTCGCTCGAAAACTATAGCCTAACCTAAAACCAATCCCTCTTGCGTTAGTCATTCGATATGAAGGCGACTTATTTCGAATTTGCGAACGTGTCGGATCGGTTGTGAGGTGGGAGTAGATTTTTACGAGCGAGCGGAGCGAGCGAGAAACGATCACAATTTCCAAGCTATACATATACCTAATGTTGCCTTGCATATATTTCGTGTTATTACCTAATTTTGTCAGCCACTTCGGACATCACATTGCACTGTAGTATGTGGAAATAGTACTATTTATGTGAAACAATTCACAAACTGTAAACATTTGTCAGTAGGCAATAGGATAATGACTTCCGGCTCCTCGGGCTGGTGTGAATGTTTCAATGTCCGTATGTGCCAAACCGTCGGATTGTGACACACCTTTACGCGTCTCTCGCTCGCTGCGCTCGCTCGAAAACTATAGCCTAACCTAAAACCAATCCCTCTTGCGTTAGTCATTCGATATGAGGGCAACTTATTTCGAATTTGCGAACGTGTCGGATCGTATGTGAGGTTGGACTAAATTTTTACGAGCGAGCGGAGCGAGCGAGCATCGATCACAATTTGCAAGGTATACATATACCTTGCAATATGCATATATATCGTGTTAGTACCTAATTTTGTCAGCCACTTCGGACATCACATTGCACTGTAGTATGTGGAAGTAGTACTATTTATGTGGAACTATTCACAAATTGTAAACACTTGTCAGTAGACAATTTGATAAAGACTTCCGGCTCCTCGGGCTGGTGCGAATGTTTCAATGTCAGTATGTGCCAAACCGTTGGATTGTGACACACCTTTACGCGTCTCTCGCTCGCTGCGCTCGCTCGAAAACTATAGCCTAACCTAAAACCAATCCCTCTTGCGTCAGTCATTCGATATGAAGGCGCCTTATTTTGAATTTGCGAACTTGTCGAATCGGTTGTGAGGTGGGAGTAGATTTTTACGAGCGAGCGGAGCGAGCGAGAAACGATCACAATTTCCAAGCTATACATATACCTAATGTTGCCTTGCATATATTTCGTGTTATTACCTAATTTTGTCAGCCACTTCGGACATCACATTGCACTGTAGTATGTGGAAATAGTACTATTTATGTGATACTATTCATAAACTGTAAACATTTGTCAGTAGGCAATAGGATAAAGACTTCCGGCTACTCGGTCTGGTGCGAATGTTTCAATGTCCGTATGTGCCAAACCGTTGGATTGTGACACACCTTTACGCGTCTCTCGCTCGCTGCGCTCGCTCGAAAACTATAGCCTAACCTAAAACCAATCCCTCTTGCGTTAGTCATTCGATATGAAGGCGACTTATTTCGAATTTGCGAACGTGTCGTATCGGTTGTGAGGTGGGAGTAGATTTTTACGAGCGAGCGGAGCGAGCGAGAAACGATCACAATTTCCAAGCTATACATATACCTAATGTTGCCTTGCATATATTTCGTGTTATTACCTAATTTTGTCAGCCACTTCGGACATCACATTGCACTGTAGTATGTGGAAATAGTACTATTTATGTGATACTATTCATAAACTGTAAACATTTGTCAGTAGGCAATAGGATAAAGACTTCCGGCTACTCGGGCTGGTGCGAATGTTTCAATGTCCGTATGTGCCAAACCGTTGGATTGTGACACACCTTTACGCGTCTCTCGCTCGCTGCGCTCGCTCGAAAACTATAGCCTAACCTAAAACCAATCCCTCTTGCGTTAGTCATTCGATATGAAGGCGACTTATTTCGAATTTGCGAACGTGTCGGATCGGTTGTGAGGTGGGAGTAGATTTTTACGAGCGAGCGGAGCGAGCGAGAAACGATCACAATTTCCAAGCTATACATATACCTAATGTTGCCTTGCATATATTTCGTGTTATTACCTAATTTTGTCAGCCACTTCGGACATCACATTGCACTGTAGTATGTGGAAATAGTACTATTTATGTGAAACAATTCACAAACTGTAAACATTTGTCAGTAGGCAATAGGATAATGACTTCCGGCTCCTCGGGCTGGTGCGAATGTTTCAATGTCCGTATGTGCCAAACCGTCGGATTGTGACACACCTTTACGCGTCTCTCGCTCGCTGCGCTCGCTCGAAAACTATAGCCTAACCTAAAACCAATCCCTCTTGCGTTAGTCATTCGATATGAGGGCAACTTATTTCGAATTTGCGAACGTGTCGGATCGTATGTGAGGTTGGACTAAATTTTTACGAGCGAGCGGAGCGAGCGAGCATCGATCACAATTTGCAAGGTATACATATACCTTGCAATATGCATATATATCGTGTTAGTACCTAATTTTGTCAGCCACTTCGGACATCACATTGCACTGTAGTATGTGGAAATAGTACTATTTATGTGGAACTATTCACAAATTGTAAACACTTGTCAGTAGACAATTTGATAAAGACTTCCGGCTCCTCGGGCTGGTGCGAATGTTTCAATGTCAGTATGTGCCAAACCGTTGGATTGTGACACACCTTTACGCGTCTCTCGCTCGCTGCGCTCGCTCGAAAACTATAGCCTAACCTAAAACCAATCCCTCTTGCGTCAGTCATTCGATATGAAGGCGCCTTATTTTGAATTTGCGAACTTGTCGAATCGGTTGTGAGGTGGGAGTAGATTTTTACGAGCGAGCGGAGCGAGCGAGAAACGATCACAATTTCCAAGCTATACATATACCTAATGTTGCCTTGCATATATTTCGTGTTATTACCTAATTTTGTCAGCCACTTCGGACATCACATTGCACTGTAGTATGTGGAAATAGTACTATTTATGTGATACTATTCATAAACTGTAAACATTTGTCAGTAGGCAATAGGATAAAGACTTCCGGCTACTCGGGCTGGTGCGAATGTTTCAATGTCCGTATGTGCCAAACCGTTGGATTGTGACACACCTTTACGCGTCTCTCGCTCGCTGCGCTCGCTCGAAAACTATAGCCTAACCTAAAACCAATCCCTCTTGCGTTAGTCATTCGATATGAAGGCGACTTATTTCGAATTTGCGAACGTGTCGGATCGGTTGTGAGGTGGGAGTAGATTTTTACGAGCGAGCGGAGCGAGCGAGAAACGATCACAATTTCCAAGCTATACATATACCTAATGTTGCCTTGCATATATTTCGTGTTATTACCTAATTTTGTCAGCCACTTCGGACATCACATTGCACTGTAGTATGTGGAAATAGTACTATTTATGTGAAACAATTCACAAACTGTAAACATTTGTCAGTAGGCAATAGGATAATGACTTCCGGCTCCTCGGGCTGGTGTGAATGTTTCAATGTCCGTATGTGCCAAACCGTCGGATTGTGACACACCTTTGCGCGTCTCTCGCTCGCTGCGCTCGCTCGAAAACTATAGCCTAACCTAAAACCAATCCCTCTTGCGTTAGTCATTCGATATGAGGGCAACTTATTTCGAATTTGCGAACGTGTCGGATCGTATGTGAGGTTGGACTAAATTTTTACGAGCGAGCGGAGCGAGCGAGCATCGATCACAATTTGCAAGGTATACATATACCTTGCAATATGCATATATATCGTGTTAGTACCTAATTTTGTCAGCCACTTCGGACATCACATTGCACTGTAGTATGTGGAAGTAGTACTATTTATGTGGAACTATTCACAAATTGTAAACACTTGTCAGTAGACAATTTGATAAAGACTTCCGGCTCCTCGGGCTGGTGCGAATGTTTCAATGTCAGTATGTGCCAAACCGTTGGATTGTGACACACCTTTACGCGTCTCTCGCTCGCTGCGCTCGCTCGAAAACTATAGCCTAACCTAAAACCAATCCCTCTTGCGTCAGTCATTCGATATGAAGGCGCCTTATTTTGAATTTGCGAACTTGTCGAATCGGTTGTGAGGTGGGAGTAGATTTTTACGAGCGAGCGGAGCGAGCGAGAAACGATCACAATTTCCAAGCTATACATATACCTAATGTTGCCTTGCATATATTTCGTGTTATTACCTAATTTTGTCAGCCACTTCGGACATCACATTGCACTGTAGTATGTGGAAATAGTACTATTTATGTGATACTATTCATAAACTGTAAACATTTGTCAGTAGGCAATAGGATAAAGACTTCCGGCTACTCGGTCTGGTGCGAATGTTTCAATGTCCGTATGTGCCAAACCGTTGGATTGTGACACACCTTTACGCGTCTCTCGCTCGCTGCGCTCGCTCGAAAACTATAGCCTAACCTAAAACCAATCCCTCTTGCGTTAGTCATTCGATATGAAGGCGACTTATTTCGAATTTGCGAACGTGTCGTATCGGTTGTGAGGTGGGAGTAGATTTTTACGAGCGAGCGGAGCGAGCGAGAAACGATCACAATTTCCAAGCTATACATATACCTAATGTTGCCTTGCATATAATTCGTGTTATTACCTAATTTTGTCAGCCACTTCGGACATCACATTGCACTGTAGTATGTGGAAATAGTACTATTTATGTGATACTATTCATAAACTGTAAACATTTGTCAGTAGGCAATAGGATAAAGACTTCCGGCTACTCGGGCTGGTGCGAATGTTTCAATGTCCGTATGTGCCAAACCGTTGGATTGTGACACACCTTTACGCGTCTCTCGCTCGCTGCGCTCGCTCGAAAACTATAGCCTAACCTAAAACCAATCCCTCTTGCGTTAGTCATTCGATATGAAGGCGACTTATTTCGAATTTGCGAACGTGTCGGATCGGTTGTGAGGTGGGAGTAGATTTTTACGAGCGAGCGGAGCGAGCGAGAAACGATCACAATTTCCAAGCTATACATATACCTAATGTTGCCTTGCATATATTTCGTGTTATTACCTAATTTTGTCAGCCACTTCGGACATCACATTGCACTGTAGTATGTGGAAATAGTACTATTTATGTGAAACAATTCACAAACTGTAAACATTTGTCAGTAGGCAATAGGATAATGACTTCCGGCTCCTCGGGCTGGTGCGAATGTTTCAATGTCCGTATGTGCCAAACCGTCGGATTGTGACACACCTTTACGCGTCTCTCGCTCGCTGTGCTCGCTCGAAAACTATTGCCTAACCTAAAACCAATCCCTCTTGCGTTAGTCATTCGATATGAGGGCAACTTATTTCGAATTTGCGAACGTGTCGGATCGTATGTGAGGTTGGACTAAATTTTTACGAGCGAGCGGAGCGAGCGAGCATCGATCACAATTTGCAAGGTATACATATACCTTGCAATATGCATATATATCGTGTTAGTACCTAATTTTGTCAGCCACTTCGGACATCACATTGCACTGTAGTATGTGGAAATAGTACTATTTATGTGGAACTATTCACAAATTGTAAACACTTGTCAGTAGACAATTTGATAAAGACTTCCGGCTCCTCGGGCTGGTGCGAATGTTTCAATGTCAGTATGTGCCAAACCGTTGGATTGTGACACACCTTTACGCGTCTCTCGCTCGCTGCGCTCGCTCGAAAACTATAGCCTAACCTAAAACCAATCCCTCTTGCGTCAGTCATTCGATATGAAGGCGCCTTATTTTGAATTTGCGAACTTGTCGAATCGGTTGTGAGGTGGGAGTAGATTTTTACGAGCGAGCGGAGCGAGCGAGAAACGATCACAATTTCCAAGCTATACATATACCTAATGTTGCCTTGCATATATTTCGTGTTATTACCTAATTTTGTCAGCCACTTCGGACATCACATTGCACTGTAGTATGTGGAAATAGTACTATTTATGTGATACTATTCATAAACTGTAAACATTTGTCAGTAGGCAATAGGATAAAGACTTCCGGCTACTCGGGCTGGTGCGAATGTTTCAATGTCCGTATGTGCCAAACCGTTGGATTGTGACACACCTTTACGCGTCTCTCGCTCGCTGCGCTCGCTCGAAAACTATAGCCTAACCTAAAACCAATCCCTCTTGCGTTAGTCATTCGATATGAAGGCGACTTATTTCGAATTTGCGAACGTGTCGTATCGGTTGTGAGGTGGGAGTAGATTTTTACGAGCGAGCGGAGCGAGCGAGAAACGATCACAATTTCCAAGCTATACATATACCTAATGTTGCCTTGCATATATTTCGTGTTATTACCTAATTTTGTCAGCCACTTCGGACATCACATTGCACTGTAGTATGTGGAAATAGTACTATTTATGTGATACTATTCATAAACTGTAAACATTTGTCAGTAGGCAATAGGATAAAGACTTCCGGCTACTCGGGCTGGTGCGAATGTTTCAATGTCCGTATGTGCCAAACCGTTGGATTGTGACACACCTTTACGCGTCTCTCGCTCGCTGCGCTCGCTCGAAAACTATAGCCTAACCTAAAACCAATCCCTCTTGCGTCAGTCATTCGATATGAAGGCGACTTATTTCGAATTTGCGAACGTGTCGGATCGGTTGTGAGGTGGGAGTAGATTTTTACGAGCGAGCGGAGCGAGCGAGAAACGATCACAATTTCCAAGCTATACATATACCTAATGTTGCCTTGCATATATTTCGTGTTATTACCTAATTTTGTCAGCCACTTCGGACATCACATTGCACTGTAGTATGTGGAAATAGTACTATTTATGTGAAACAATTCACAAACTGTAAACATTTGTCAGTAGGCAATAGGATAATGACTTCCGGCTCCTCGGGCTGGTGCGAATGTTTCAATGTCCGTATGTGCCAAACCGTCGGATTGTGACACACCTTTACGCGTCTCTCGCTCGCTGCGCTCGCTCGAAAACTATAGCCTAACCTAAAACCAATCCCTCTTGCGTTAGTCATTCGATATGAGGGCAACTTATTTCGAATTTGCGAACGTGTCGGATCGTATGTGAGGTTGGACTAAATTTTTACGAGCGAGCGGAGCGAGCGAGCATCGATCACAATTTGCAAGGTATACATATACCTTGCAATATGCATATATATCGTGTTAGTACCTAATTTTGTCAGCCACTTCGGACATCACATTGCACTGTAGTATGTGGAAATAGTACTATTTATGTGGAACTATTCACAAATTGTAAACACTTGTCAGTAGACAATTTGATAAAGACTTCCGGCTCCTCGGGCTGGTGCGAATGTTTCAATGTCAGTATGTGCCAAACCGTTGGATTGTGACACACCTTTACGCGTCTCTCGCTCGCTGCGCTCGCTCGAAAACTATAGCCTAACCTAAAACCAATCCCTCTTGCGTCAGTCATTCGATATGAAGGCGCCTTATTTTGAATTTGCGAACTTGTCGAATCGGTTGTGAGGTGGGAGTAGATTTTTACGAGCGAGCGGAGCGAGCGAGAAACGATCACAATTTCCAAGCTATACATATACCTAATGTTGCCTTGCATATATTTCGTGTTATTACCTAATTTTGTCAGCCACTTCGGACATCACATTGCACTGTAGTATGTGGAAATAGTACTATTTATGTGATACTATTCATAAACTGTAAACATTTGTCAGTAGGCAATAGGATAAAGACTTCCGGCTACTCGGGCTGGTGCGAATGTTTCAATGTCCGTATGTGCCAAACCGTTGGATTGTGACACACCTTTACGCGTCTCTCGCTCGCTGCGCTCGCTCGAAAACTATAGCCTAACCTAAAACCAATCCCTCTTGCGTTAGTCATTCGATATGAAGGCGACTTATTTCGAATTTGCGAACGTGTCGTATCGGTTGTGAGGTGGGAGTAGATTTTTACGAGCGAGCGGAGCGAGCGAGAAACGATCACAATTTCCAAGCTATACATATACCTAATGTTGCCTTGCATATATTTCGTGTTATTACCTAATTTTGTCAGCCACTTCGGACATCACATTGCACTGTAGTATGTGGAAATAGTACTATTTATGTGATACTATTCATAAACTGTAAACATTTGTCAGTAGGCAATAGGATAAAGACTTCCGGCTACTCGGGCTGGTGCGAATGTTTCAATGTCCGTATGTGACAAACCGTTGGATTGTGACACACCTTTACGCGTCTCTCGCTCGCTGCGCTCGCTCGAAAACTATAGCCTAACCTAAAACCAATCCCTCTTGCGTTAGTCATTCGATATGAAGGCGACTTATTTCGAATTTGCGAACGTGTCGGATCGGTTGTGAGGTGGGAGTAGATTTTTACGAGCGAGCGGAGCGAGCGAGAAACGATCACAATTTCCAAGCTATACATATACCTAATGTTGCCTTGCATATATTTCGTGTTATTACCTAATTTTGTCAGCCACTTCGGACATCACATTGCACTGTAGTATGTGGAAATAGTACTATTTATGTGATACTATTCATAAACTGTAAACATTTGTCAGTAGGCAATAGGATAAAGACTTCCGGCTACTCGGGCTGGTGCGAATGTTTCAATGTCCGTATGTGCCAAACCGTTGGATTGTGACACACCTTTACGCGTCTCTCGCTCGCTGCGCTCGCTCGAAAACTATAGCCTAACCTAAAACCAATCCCTCTTGCGTTAGTCATTCGATATGAAGGCGACTTATTTCGAATTTGCGAACGTGTCGTATCGGTTGTGAGGTGGGAGTAGATTTTTACGAGCGAGCGGAGCGAGCGAGAAACGATCACAATTTCCAAGCTATACATATACCTAATGTTGCCTTGCATATATTTCGTGTTATTACCTAATTTTGTCAGCCACTTCGGACATCACATTGCACTGTAGTATGTGGAAATAGTACTATTTATGTGATACTATTCATAAACTGTAAACATTTGTCAGTAGGCAATAGGATAAAGACTTCCGGCTACTCGGGCTGGTGCGAATGTTTCAATGTCCGTATGTGCCAAACCGTTGGATTGTGACACACCTTTACGCGTCTCTCGCTCGCTGCGCTCGCTCGAAAACTATAGCCTAACCTAAAACCAATCCCTCTTGCGTTAGTCATTCGATATGAAGGCGACTTATTTCGAATTTGCGAACGTGTCGGATCGGTTGTGAGGTGGGAGTAGATTTTTACGAGCGAGCGGAGCGAGCGAGAAACGATCACAATTTCCAAGCTATACATATACCTAATGTTGCCTTGCATATATTTCGTGTTATTACCTAATTTTGTCAGCCACTTCGGACATCACATTGCACTGTAGTATGTGGAAATAGTACTATTTATGTGATACTATTCATAAACTGTAAACATTTGTCAGTAGGCAATAGGATAAAGACTTCCGGCTACTCGGGCTGGTGCGAATGTTTCAATGTCCGTATGTGCCAAACCGTTGGATTGTGACACACCTTTACGCGTCTCTCGCTCGCTGCGCTCGCTCGAAAACTATAGCCTAACCTAAAACCAATCCCTCTTGCGTTAGTCATTCGATATGAAGGCGACTTATTTCGAATTTGCGAACGTGTCGTATCGGTTGTGAGGTGGGAGTAGATTTTTACGAGCGAGCGGAGCGAGCGAGAAACGATCACAATTTCCAAGCTATACATATACCTAATGTTGCCTTGCATATATTTCGTGTTATTACCTAATTTTGTCAGCCACTTCGGACATCACATTGCACTGTAGTATGTGGAAATAGTACTATTTATGTGATACTATTCATAAACTGTAAACATTTGTCAGTAGGCAATAGGATAAAGACTTCCGGCTACTCGGGCTGGTGCGAATGTTTCAATGTCCGTATGTGCCAAACCGTTGGATTGTGACACACCTTTACGCGTCTCTCGCTCGCTGCGCTCGCTCGAAAACTATAGCCTAACCTAAAACCAATCCCTCTTGCGTTAGTCATTCGATATGAAGGCGACTTATTTCGAATTTGCGAACGTGTCGGATCGGTTGTGAGGTGGGAGTAGATTTTTACGAGCGAGCGGAGCGAGCGAGAAACGATCACAATTTCCAAGCTATACATATACCTAATGTTGCCTTGCATATATTTCGTGTTATTACCTAATTTTGTCAGCCACTTCGGACATCACATTGCACTGTAGTATGTGGAAATAGTACTATTTATGTGATACTATTCATAAACTGTAAACATTTGTCAGTAGGCAATAGGATAAAGACTTCCGGCTACTCGGGCTGGTGCGAATGTTTCAATGTCCGTATGTGCCAAACCGTTGGATTGTGACACACCTTTACGCGTCTCTCGCTCGCTGCGCTCGCTGGAAAACTATAGCCTAACCTAAAACCAATCCCTCTTGCGTTAGTCATTCGATATGAAGGCGACTTATTTCGAATTTGCGAACGTGTCGGATCGGTTGTGAGGTGGGAGTAGATTTTTACGAGCGAGCGGAGCGAGCGAGAAACGATCACAATTTCCAAGCTATACATATACCTAATGTTGCCTTGCATATATTTCGTGTTATTACCTAATTTTGTCAGCCACTTCGGACATCACATTGCACTGTAGTATGTGGAAATAGTACTATTTATGTGAAACAATTCACAAACTGTATACATTTGTCAGTAGGCAATAGGATAATGACTTCCGGCTCCTCGGGCTGGTGCGAATGTTTCAATGTCCGTATGTGCCAAACCGTCGGATTGTGACACACCTTTACGCGTCTCTCGCTCGCTGCGCTCGCTCGAAAACTATAGCCTAACCTAAAACCAATCCCTCTTGCGTTAGTCATTCGATATGAGGGCAACTTATTTCGAATTTGCGAACGTGTCGGATCGTATGTGAGGTTGGACTAAATTTTTACGAGCGAGCGGAGCGAGCGAGCATCGATCACAATTTGCAAGGTATACATATACCTTGCAATATGCATATATATCGTGTTAGTACCTAATTTTGTCAGCCACTTCGGACATCACATTGCACTGTAGTATGTGGAAATAGTACTATTTATGTGGAACTATTCACAAATTGTAAACACTTGTCAGTAGACAATTTGATAAAGACTTCCGGCTCCTCGGGCTGGTGCGAATGTTTCAATGTCAGTATGTGCCAAACCGTTGGATTGTGACACACCTTTACGCGTCTCTCGCTCGCTGCGCTCGCTCGAAAACTATAGCCTAACCTAAAACCAATCCCTCTTGCGTCAGTCATTCGATATGAAGGCGCCTTATTTTGAATTTGCGAACTTGTCGAATCGGTTGTGAGGTGGGAGTAGATTTTTACGAGCGAGCGGAGCGAGCGAGAAACGATCACAATTTCCAAGCTATACATATACCTAATGTTGCCTTGCATATATTTCGTGTTATTACCTAATTTTGTCAGCCACTTCGGACATCACATTGCACTGTAGTATGTGGAAATAGTACTATTTATGTGATACTATTCATAAACTGTAAACATTTGTCAGTAGGCAATAGGATAAAGACTTCCGGCTACTCGGGCTGGTGCGAATGTTTCAATGTCCGTATGTGCCAAACCGTTGGATTGTGACACACCTTTACGCGTCTCTCGCTCGCTGCGCTCGCTCGAAAACTATAGCCTAACCTAAAACAATTCCCTCTTGCGTTAGTCATTCGATATGAAGGCGACTTATTTCGAATTTGCGAACGTGTCGTATCGGTTGTGAGGTGGGAGTAGATTTTTACGAGCGAGCGGAGCGAGCGAGAAACGATCACAATTTCCAAGCTATACATATACCTAATGTTGCCTTGCATATATTTCGTGTTATTACCTAATTTTGTCAGCCACTTCGGACATCACATTGCACTGTAGTATGTGGAAATAGTACTATTTATGTGATACTATTCATAAACTGTAAACATTTGTCAGTAGGCAATAGGATAAAGACTTCCGGCTACTCGGGCTGGTGCGAATGTTTCAATGTCCGTATGTGCCAAACCGTTGGATTGTGACACACCTTTACGCGTCTCTCGCTCGCTGCGCTCGCTCGAAAACTATAGCCTAACCTAAAACCAATCCCTCTTGCGTTAGTCATTCGATATGAAGGCGACTTATTTCGAATTTGCGAACGTGTCGGATCGGTTGTGAGGTGGGAGTAGATTTTTACGAGCGAGCGGAGCGAGCGAGAAACGATCACAATTTCCAAGCTATACATATACCTAATGTTGCCTTGCATATATTTCGTGTTATTACCTAATTTTGTCAGCCACTTCGGACATCACATTGCACTGTAGTATGTGGAAATAGTACTATTTATGTGGAACTATTCACAAATTGTAAACACTTGTCAGTAGACAATTTGATAAAGACTTCCGGCTCCTCGGGCTGGTGCGAATGTTTCAATGTCAGTATGTGCCAAACCGTTGGATTGTGACACACCTTTACGCGTCTCTCGCTCGCTGCGCTCGCTCGAAAACTATAGCCTAACCTAAAACCAATCCCTCTTGCGTCAGTCATTCGATATGAAGGCGCCTTATTTTGAATTTGCGAACTTGTCGAATCGGTTGTGAGGTGGGAGTAGATTTTTACGAGCGAGCGGAGCGAGCGAGAAACGATCACAATTTCCAAGCTATACATATACCTAATGTTGCCTTGCATATATTTCGTGTTATTACCTAATTTTGTCAGCCACTTCGGACATCACATTGCACTGTAGTATGTGGAAATAGTACTATTTATGTGATACTATTCATAAACTGTAAACATTTGTCAGTAGGCAATAGGATAAAGACTTCCGGCTACTCGGGCTGGTGCGAATGTTTCAATGTCCGTATGTGCCAAACCGTTGGATTGTGACACACCTTTACGCGTCTCTCGCTCGCTGCGCTCGCTCGAAAACTATAGCCTAACCTAAAACAATTCCCTCTTGCGTTAGTCATTCGATATGAAGGCGACTTATTTCGAATTTGCGAACGTGTCGTATCGGTTGTGAGGTGGGAGTAGATTTTTACGAGCGAGCGGAGCGAGCGAGAAACGATCACAATTTCCAAGCTATACATATACCTAATGTTGCCTTGCATATATTTCGTGTTATTACCTAATTTTGTCAGCCACTTCGGACATCACATTGCACTGTAGTATGTGGAAATAGTACTATTTATGTGATACTATTCATAAACTGTAAACATTTGTCAGTAGGCAATAGGATAAAGACTTCCGGCTACTCGGGCTGGTGCGAATGTTTCAATGTCCGTATGTGCCAAACCGTTGGATTGTGACACACCTTTACGCGTCTCTCGCTCGCTGCGCTCGCTCGAAAACTATAGCCTAACCTAAAACCAATCCCTCTTGCGTTAGTCATTCGATATGAAGGCGACTTATTTCGAATTTGCGAACGTGTCGGATCGGTTGTGAGGTGGGAGTAGATTTTTACGAGCGAGCGGAGCGAGCGAGAAACGATCACAATTTCCAAGCTATACATATACCTAATGTTGCCTTGCATATATTTCGTGTTATTACCTAATTTTGTCAGCCACTTCGGACATCACATTGCACTGTAGTATGTGGAAATAGTACTATTTATGTGAAACAATTCACAAACTGTAAACATTTGTCAGTAGGCAATAGGATAATGACTTCCGGCTCCTCGGGCTGGTGCGAATGTTTCAATGTCCGTATGTGCCAAACCGTCGGATTGTGACACACCTTTACGCGTCTCTCGCTCGCTGCGCTCGCTCGAAAACTATAGCCTAACCTAAAACCAATCCCTCTTGCGTTAGTCATTCGATATGAGGGCAACTTATTTCGAATTTTCGAACGTGTCGGATCGTATGTGAGGTTGGACTAAATTTTTACGAGCGAGCGGAGCGAGCGAGCATCGATCACAATTTGCAAGGTATACATATACCTTGCAATATGCATATATATCGTGTTAGTACCTAATTTTGTCAGCCACTTCGGACATCACATTGCACTGTAGTATGTGGAAATAGTACTATTTATGTGGAACTATTCACAAATTGTAAACACTTGTCAGTAGACAATTTGATAAAGACTTCCGGCTCCTCGGGCTGGTGCGAATGTTTCAATGTCAGTATGTGCCAAACCGTTGGATTGTGACACACCTTTACGCGTCTCTCGCTCGCTGCGCTCGCTCGAAAACTATAGCCTAACCTAAAACCAATCCCTCTTGCGTCAGTCATTCGATATGAAGGCGCCTTATTTTGAATTTGCGAACTTGTCGAATCGGTTGTGAGGTGGGAGTAGATTTTTACGAGCGAGCGGAGCGAGCGAGAAACGATCACAATTTCCAAGCTATACATATACCTAATGTTGCCTTGCATATATTTCGTGTTATTACCTAATTTTGTCAGCCACTTCGGACATCACATTGCACTGTAGTATGTGGAAATAGTACTATTTATGTGATACTATTCATAAACTGTAAACATTTGTCAGTAGGCAATAGGATAAAGACTTCCGGCTACTCGGGCTGGTGCGAATGTTTCAATGTCCGTATGTGCCAAACCGTTGGATTGTGACACACCTTTACGCGTCTCTCGCTCGCTGCGCTCGCTCGAAAACTATAGCCTAACCTAAAACCAATCCCTCTTGCGTTAGTCATTCGATATGAAGGCGACTTATTTCGAATTTGCGAACGTGTCGTATCGGTTGTGAGGTGGGAGTAGATTTTTACGAGCGAGCGGAGCGAGCGAGAAACGATCACAATTTCCAAGCTATACATATACCTAATGTTGCCTTGCATATATTTCGTGTTATTACCTAATTTTGTCAGCCACTTCGGACATCACATTGCACTGTAGTATGTGGAAATAGTACTATTTATGTGATACTATTCATAAACTGTAAACATTTGTCAGTAGGCAATAGGATAAAGACTTCCGGCTACTCGGGCTGGTGCGAATGTTTCAATGTCCGTATGTGCCAAACCGTTGGATTGTGACACACCTTTACGCGTCTCTCGCTCGCTGCGCTCGCTCGAAAACTATAGCCTAACCTAAAACCAATCCCTCTTGCGTTAGTCATTCGATATGAAGGCGACTTATTTCGAATTTGCGAACGTGTCGGATCGGTTGTGAGGTGGGAGTAGATTTTTACGAGCGAGCGGAGCGAGCGAGAAACGATCACAATTTCCAAGCTATACATATACCTAATGTTGCCTTGCATATATTTCGTGTTATTACCTAATTTTGTCAGCCACTTCGGACATCACATTGCACTGTAGTATGTGGAAATAGTACTATTTATGTGATACTATTCATAAACTGTAAACATTTGTCAGTAGGCAATAGGATAATGACTTCCGGCTACTCGGGCTGGTGCGAATGTTTCAATGTCCGTATGTGCCAAACCGTTGGATTGTGACACACCTTTACGCGTCTCTCGCTCGCTGCGCTCGCTCGAAAACTATAGCCTAACCTAAAACCAATCCCTCTTGCGTCAGTCATTCGATATGAAGGCGCCTTATTTTGAATTTGCGAACTTGTCGAATCGGTTGTGAGGTGGGAGTAGATTTTTACGAGCGAGCGGAGCGAGCGAGAAACGATCACAATTTCCAAGCTATACATATACCTAATGTTGCCTTGCATATATTTCGTGTTATTACCTAATTTTGTCAGCCACTTCGGACATCACATTGCACTGTAGTATGTGGAAATAGTACTATTTATGTGATACTATTCATAAACTGTAAACATTTGTCAGTAGGCAATAGGATAAAGACTTCCGGCTACTCGGGCTGGTGCGAATGTTTCAATGTCCGTATGTGCCAAACCGTTGGATTGTGACACACCTTTACGCGTCTCTCGCTCGCTGCGCTCGCTCGAAAACTATAGCCTAACCTAAAACAATTCCCTCTTGCGTTAGTCATTCGATATGAAGGCGACTTATTTCGAATTTGCGAACGTGTCGTATCGGTTGTGAGGTGGGAGTAGATTTTTACGAGCGAGCGGAGCGAGCGAGAAACGATCACAATTTCCAAGCTATACATATACCTAATGTTGCCTTGCATATATTTCGTGTTATTACCTAATTTTGTCAGCCACTTCGGACATCACATTGCACTGTAGTATGTGGAAATAGTACTATTTATGTGATACTATTCATAAACTGTAAACATTTGTCAGTAGGCAATAGGATAAAGACTTCCGGCTACTCGGGCTGGTGCGAATGTTTCAATGTCCGTATGTGCCAAACCGTTGGATTGTGACACACCTTTACGCGTCTCTCGCTCGCTGCGCTCGCTCGAAAACTATAGCCTAACCTAAAACCAATCCCTCTTGCGTTAGTCATTCGATATGAAGGCGACTTATTTCGAATTTGCGAACGTGTCGGATCGGTTGTGAGGTGGGAGTAGATTTTTACGAGCGAGCGGAGCGAGCGAGAAACGATCACAATTTCCAAGCTATACATATACCTAATGTTGCCTTGCATATATTTCGTGTTATTACCTAATTTTGTCAGCCACTTCGGACATCACATTGCACTGTAGTATGTGGAAATAGTACTATTTATGTGATACTATTCATAAACTGTAAACATTTGTCAGTAGGCAATAGGATAAAGACTTCCGGCTACTCGGGCTGGTGCGAATGTTTCAATGTCCGTATGTGCCAAACCGTTGGATTGTGACACACCTTTACGCGTCTCTCGCTCGCTGCGCTCGCTCGAAAACTATAGCCTAACCTAAAACCAATCCCTCTTGCGTTAGTCATTCGATATGAAGGCAACTTATTTCGAATTTGCGAACGTGTCGGATCGTATGTGAGGTTGGACTAAATTTTTACGAGCGAGCGGAGCGAGCGAGCATCGATCACAATTTGCAAGGTATACATATACCTTGCAATATGCATATATATCGTGTTAGTACCTAATTTTGTCAGCCACTTCGGACATCACATTGCATTGCAGTATGTGGAAATAGTACTATTTATGTGGAACTATTCACAAATTGTAAACACTTGTCAGTAGACAATTTGATAAAGACTTCCGGCTCCTCGGGCTGGTGCGAATGTTTCAATGTCAGTATGTGCCAAACCGTTGGATTGTGACACACCTTTACGCGTCTCTCGCTCGCTGCGCTCGCTCGAAAACTATAGCCTAACCTAAAACCAATCCCTCTTGCGTCAGTCATTCGATATGAAGGCGCCTTATTTTGAATTTGCGAACTTGTCGAATCGGTTGTGAGGTGGGAGTAGATTTTTACGAGCGAGCGGAGCGAGCGAGAAACGATCACAATTTCCAAGCTATACATATACCTAATGTTGCCTTGCATATATTTCGTGTTATTACCTAATTTTGTCAGCCACTTCGGACATCACATTGCACTGTAGTATGTGGAAATAGTACTATTTATGTGATACTATTCATAAACTGTAAACATTTGTCAGTAGGCAATAGGATAAAGACTTCCGGCTACTCGGGCTGGTGCGAATGTTTCAATGTCCGTATGTGCCAAACCGTTGGATTGTGACACACCTTTACGCGTCTCTCGCTCGCTGCGCTCGCTCGAAAACTATAGCCTAACCTAAAACCAATCCCTCTTGCGTTAGTCATTCGATATGAAGGCGACTTATTTCGAATTTGCGAACGTGTCGTATCGGTTGTGAGGTGGGAGTAGATTTTTACGAGCGAGCGGAGCGAGCGAGAAACGATCACAATTTCCAAGCTATACATATACCTAATGTTGCCTTGCATATATTTCGTGTTATTACCTAATTTTGTCAGCCACTTCGGACATCACATTGCACTGTAGTATGTGGAAATAGTACTATTTATGTGATACTATTCATAAACTGTAAACATTTGTCAGTAGGCAATAGGATAAAGACTTCCGGCTACTCGGGCTGGTGCGAATGTTTCAATGTCCGTATGTGCCAAACCGTTGGATTGTGACACACCTTTACGCGTCTCTCGCTCGCTGCGCTCGCTCGAAAACTATAGCCTAACCTAAAACCAATCCCTCTTGCGTTAGTCATTCGATATGAAGGCGACTTATTTCGAATTTGCGAACGTGTCGTATCGGTTGTGAGGTGGGAGTAGATTTTTACGAGCGAGCGGAGCGAGCGAGAAACGATCACAATTTCCAAGCTATACATATACCTAATGTTGCCTTGCATATATTTCGTGTTATTACCTAATTTTGTCAGCCACTTCGGACATCACATTGCACTGTAGTATGTGGAAATAGTACTATTTATGTGATACTATTCATAAACTGTAAACATTTGTCAGTAGGCAATAGGATAAAGACTTCCGGCTACTCGGGCTGGTGCGAATGTTTCAATGTCCGTATGTGCCAAACCGTTGGATTGTGACACACCTTTACGCGTCTCTCGCTCGCTGCGCTCGCTCGAAAACTATAGCCTAACCTAAAACAATTCCCTCTTGCGTTAGTCATTCGATATGAAGGCGACTTATTTCGAATTTGCGAACGTGTCGTATCGGTTGTGAGGTGGGAGTAGATTTTTACGAGCGAGCGGAGCGAGCGAGAAACGATCACAATTTCCAAGCTATACATATACCTAATGTTGCCTTGCATATATTTCGTGTTATTACCTAATTTTGTCAGCCACTTCGGACATCACATTGCACTGTAGTATGTGGAAATAGTACTATTTATGTGATACTATTCATAAACTGTAAACATTTGTCAGTAGGCAATAGGATAAAGACTTCCGGCTACTCGGGCTGGTGCGAATGTTTCAATGTCCGTATGTGCCAAACCGTTGGATTGTGACACACCTTTACGCGTCTCTCGCTCGCTGCGCTCGCTCGAAAACTATAGCCTAACCTAAAACCAATCCCTCTTGCGTTAGTCATTCGATATGAAGGCGACTTATTTCGAATTTGCGAACGTGTCGGATCGGTTGTGAGGTGGGAGTAGATTTTTACGAGCGAGCGGAGCGAGCGAGAAACGATCACAATTTCCAAGCTATACATATACCTAATGTTGCCTTGCATATATTTCGTGTTATTACCTAATTTTGTCAGCCACTTCGGACATCACATTGCACTGTAGTATGTGGAAATAGTACTATTTATGTGATACTATTCATAAACTGTAAACATTTGTCAGTAGGCAATAGGATAAAGACTTCCGGCTACTCGGGCTGGTGCGAATGTTTCAATGTCAGTATGTGCCAAACCGTTGGATTGTGACACACCTTTACGCGTCTCTCGCTCGCTGCGCTCGCTCGAAAACTATAGCCTAACCTAAAACCAATCCCTCTTGCGTTAGTCATTCGATATGAGGGCAACTTATTTCGAATTTGCGAACGTGTCGGATCGTATGTGAGGTTGGACTAAATTTTTACGAGCGAGCGGAGCGAGCGAGCATCGATCACAATTTGCAAGGTATACATATACCTTGCAATATGCATATATATCGTGTTAGTACCTAATTTTGTCAGCCACTTCGGACATCACATTGCACTGTAGTATGTGGAAATAGTACTATTTATGTGGAACTATTCACAAATTGTAAACACTTGTCAGTAGACAATTTGATAAAGACTTCCGGCTCCTCGGGCTGGTGCGAATGTTTCAATGTCAGTATGTGCCAAACCGTTGGATTGTGACACACCTTTACGCGTCTCTCGCTCGCTGCGCTCGCTCGAAAACTATAGCCTAACCTAAAACCAATCCCTCTTGCGTCAGTCATTCGATATGAAGGCGCCTTATTTTGAATTTGCGAACTTGTCGAATCGGTTGTGAGGTGGGAGTAGATTTTTACGAGCGAGCGGAGCGAGCGAGAAACGATCACAATTTCCAAGCTATACATATACCTAATGTTGCCTTGCATATATTTCGTGTTATTACCTAATTTTGTCAGCCACTTCGGACATCACATTGCACTGTAGTATGTGGAAATAGTACTATTTATGTGATACTATTCATAAACTGTAAACATTTGTCAGTAGGCAATAGGATAAAGACTTCCGGCTACTCGGGCTGGTGCGAATGTTTCAATGTCCGTATGTGCCAAACCGTTGGATTGTGACACACCTTTACGCGTCTCTCGCTCGCTGCGCTCGCTCGAAAACTATAGCCTAACCTAAAACCAATCCCTCTTGCGTTAGTCATTCGATATGAAGGCGACTTATTTCGAATTTGCGAACGTGTCGTATCGGTTGTGAGGTGGGAGTAGATTTTTACGAGCGAGCGGAGCGAGCGAGAAACGATCACAATTTCCAAGCTATACATATACCTAATGTTGCCTTGCATATATTTCGTGTTATTACCTAATTTTGTCAGCCACTTCGGACATCACATTGCACTGTAGTATGTGGAAATAGTACTATTTATGTGATACTATTCATAAACTGTAAACATTTGTCAGTAGGCAATAGGATAAAGACTTCCGGCTACTCGGGCTGGTGCGAATGTTTCAATGTCCGTATGTGCCAAACCGTTGGATTGTGACACACCTTTACGCGTCTCTCGCTCGCTGCGCTCGCTCGAAAACTATAGCCTAACCTAAAACCAATCCCTCTTGCGTTAGTCATTCGATATGAAGGCGACTTATTTCGAATTTGCGAACGTGTCGTATCGGTTGTGAGGTGGGAGTAGATTTTTACGAGCGAGCGGAGCGAGCGAGAAACGATCACAATTTCCAAGCTATACATATACCTAATGTTGCCTTGCATATATTTCGTGTTATTACCTAATTTTGTCAGCCACTTCGGACATCACATTGCACTGTAGTATGTGGAAATAGTACTATTTATGTGATACTATTCATAAACTGTAAACATTTGTCAGTAGGCAATAGGATAAAGACTTCCGGCTACTCGGGCTGGTGCGAATGTTTCAATGTCCGTATGTGCCAAACCGTTGGATTGTGACACACCTTTACGCGTCTCTCGCTCGCTGCGCTCGCTCGAAAACTATAGCCTAACGTAAAACCAATCCCTCTTGCGTTAGTCATTCGATATGAAGGCGACTTATTTCGAATTTGCGAACGTGTCGTATCGGTTGTGAGGTGGGAGTAGAATTTTTCCGAGCGAGCGGAGCGAGCGAGAAACGATCACAATTTCCAAGCTATACATATACCTAATGTTGCCTTGCATATATTTCGTGTTATTACCTAATTTTGTCAGCCACTTCGGACATCACATTGCACTGTAGTATGTGGAAATAGTACTATTTATGTGATACTATTCATAAACTGTAAACATTTGTCAGTAGGCAATAGGATAAAGACTTCCGGCTACTCGGGCTGGTGCGAATGTTTCAATGTCCGTATGTGCCAAACCGTTGGATTGTGACACACCTTTACGCGTCTCTCGCTCGCTGCGCTCGCTCGAAAACTATAGCCTAACCTAAAACCAATCCCTCTTGCGTTAGTCATTCGATATGAAGGCGACTTATTTCGAATTTGCGAACGTGTCGGATCGGTTGTGAGGTGGGAGTAGATTTTTACGAGCGAGCGGAGCGAGCGAGAAACGATCACAATTTCCAAGCTATACATATACCTAATGTTGCCTTGCATATATTTCGTGTTATTACCTAATTTTGTCAGCCACTTCGGACATCACATTGCACTGTAGTATGTGGAAATAGTACTATTTATGTGATACTATTCATAAACTGTAAACATTTGTCAGTAGGCAATAGGATAAAGACTTCCGGCTACTCGGGCTGGTGCGAATGTTTCAATGTCCGTATGTGCCAAACCGTTGGATTGTGACACACCTTTACGCGTCTCTCGCTCGCTGCGCTCGCTCGAAAACTATAGCCTAACCTAAAACCAATCCCTCTTGCGTTAGTCATTCGATATGAGGGCGACTTATTTCGAATTTGCGAACGTGTCGGATCGTATGTGAGGTTGGACTAAATTTTTACGAGCGAGCGGAGCGAGCGAGCATCGATCACAATTTGCAAGGTATACATATACCTTGCAATATGCATATATATCGTGTTAGTACCTAATTTTGTCAGCCACTTCGGACATCACATTGCACTGTAGTATGTGGAAATAGTACTATTTATGTGGAACTATTCACAAATTGTAAACACTTGTCAGTAGACAATTTGATAAAGACTTCCGGCTCCTCGGGCTGGTGCGAATGTTTCAATGTCAGTATGTGCCAAACCGTTGGATTGTGACACACCTTTACGCGTCTCTCGCTCGCTGCGCTCGCTCGAAAACTATAGCCTAACCTAAAACCAATCCCTCTTGCGTCAGTCATTCGATATGAAGGCGCCTTATTTTGAATTTGCGAACTTGTCGAATCGGTTGTGAGGTGGGAGTAGATTTTTACGAGCGAGCGGAGCGAGCGAGAAACGATCACAATTTCCAAGCTATACATATACCTAATGTTGCCTTGCATATATTTCGTGTTATTACCTAATTTTGTCAGCCACTTCGGACATCACATTGCACTGTAGTATGTGGAAATAGTACTATTTATGTGATACTATTCATAAACTGTAAACATTTGTCAGTAGGCAATAGGATAAAGACTTCCGGCTACTCGGGCTGGTGCGAATGTTTCAATGTCCGTATGTGCCAAACCGTTGGATTGTGACACACCTTTACGCGTCTCTCGCTCGCTGCGCTCGCTCGAAAACTATAGCCTAACCTAAAACCAATCCCTCTTGCGTTAGTCATTCGATATGAAGGCGACTTATTTCGAATTTGCGAACGTGTCGTATCGGTTGTGAGGTGGGAGTAGATTTTTACGAGCGAGCGGAGCGAGCGAGAAACGATCACAATTTCCAAGCTATACATATACCTAATGTTGCCTTGCATATATTTCGTGTTATTACCTAATTTTGTCAGCCACTTCGGACATCACATTGCACTGTAGTATGTGGAAATAGTACTATTTATGTGATACTATTCATAAACTGTAAACATTTGTCAGTAGGCAATAGGATAAAGACTTCCGGCTACTCGGGCTGGTGCGAATGTTTCAATGTCCGTATGTGCCAAACCGTTGGATTGTGACACACCTTTACGCGTCTCTCGCTCGCTGCGCTCGCTCGAAAACTATAGCCTAACCTAAAACCAATCCCTCTTGCGTTAGTCATTCGATATGAAGGCGACTTATTTCGAATTTGCGAACGTGTCGGATCGGTTGTGAGGTGGGAGTAGATTTTTACGAGCGAGCGGAGCGAGCGAGAAACGATCACAATTTCCAAGCTATACATATACCTAATGTTGCCTTGCATATATTTCGTGTTATTACCTAATTTTGTCAGCCACTTCGGACATCACATTGCACTGTAGTATGTGGAAATAGTACTATTTATGTGATACTATTCATAAACTGTAAACATTTGTCAGTAGGCAATAGGATAAAGACTTCCGGCTACTCGGGCTGGTGCGAATGTTTCAATGTCCGTATGTGCCAAACCGTTGGATTGTGACACACCTTTACGCGTCTCTCGCTCGCTGCGCTCGCTCGAAAACTATAGCCTAACCTAAAACCAATCCCTCTTGCGTCAGTCATTCGATATGAAGGCGCCTTATTTTGAATTTGCGAACTTGTCGAATCGGTTGTGAGGTGGGAGTAGATTTTTACGAGCGAGCGGAGCGAGCGAGAAACGATCACAATTTCCAAGCTATACATATACCTAATGTTGCCTTGCATATATTTCGTGTTATTACCTAATTTTGTCAGCCACTTCGGACATCACATTGCACTGTAGTATGTGGAAATAGTACTATTTATGTGATACTATTCATAAACTGTAAACATTTGTCAGTAGGCAATAGGATAAAGACTTCCGGCTACTCGGGCTGGTGCGAATGTTTCAATGTCCGTATGTGCCAAACCGTTGGATTGTGACACACCTTTACGCGTCCCTCGCTCGCTGCGCTCGCTCGAAAACTATAGCCTAACCTAAAACCAATCCCTCTTGCGTTAGTCATTCGATATGAAGGCGACTTATTTCGAATTTGCGAACGTGTCGTATCGGTTGTGAGGTGGGAGTAGATTTTTACGAGCGAGCGGAGCGAGCGAGAAACGATCACAATTTCCAAGCTATACATATACCTAATGTTGCCTTGCATATATTTCGTGTTATTACCTAATTTTGTCAGCCACTTCGGACATCACATTGCACTGTAGTATGTGGAAATAGTACTATTTATGTGATACTATTCATAAACTGTAAACATTTGTCAGTAGGCAATAGGATAAAGACTTCCGGCTACTCGGGCTGGTGCGAATGTTTCAATGTCCGTATGTGCCAAACCGTTGGATTGTGACACACCTTTACGCGTCTCTCGCTCGCTGCGCTCGCTCGAAAACTATAGCCTAACCTAAAACCAATCCCTCTTGCGTTAGTCATTCGATATGAAGGCGACTTATTTCGAATTTGCGAACGTGTCGGAACGGTTGTGAGGTGGGAGTAGATTTTTACGAGCGAGCGGAGCGAGCGAGAAACGATCACAATTTCCAAGCTATACATATACCTAATGTTGCCTTGCATATATTTCGTGTTATTACCTAATTTTGTCAGCCACTTCGGACATCACATTGCACTGTAGTATGTGGAAATAGTACTATTTATGTGATACTATTCATAAACTGTAAACATTTGTCAGTAGGCAATAGGATAAAGACTTCCGGCTACTCGGGCTGGTGCGAATGTTTCAATGTCCGTATGTGCCAAACCGTTGGATTGTGACACACCTTTACGCGTCTCTCGCTCGCTGCGCTCGCTCGAAAACTATAGCCTAACCTAAAACCAATCCCTCTTGCGTTAGTCATTCGATATGAGGGCAACTTATTTCGAATTTGCGAACGTGTCGGATCGTATGTGAGGTTGGACTAAATTTTTACGAGCGAGCGGAGCGAGCGAGCATCGATCACAATTTGCAAGGTATACATATACCTTGCAATATGCATATATATCGTGTTAGTACCTAATTTTGTCAGCCACTTCGGACATCACATTGCACTGTAGTATGTGGAAATAGTACTATTTATGTGGAACTATTCACAAATTGTAAACACTTGTCAGTAGACAATTTGATAAAGACTTCCGGCTCCTCGGGCTGGTGCGAATGTTTCAATGTCAGTATGTGCCAAACCGTTGGATTGTGACACACCTTTACGCGTCTCTCGCTCGCTGCGCTCGCTCGAAAACTATAGCCTAACCTAAAACCAATCCCTCTTGCGTCAGTCATTCGATATGAAGGCGCCTTATTTTGAATTTGCGAACTTGTCGAATCGGTTGTGAGGTGGGAGTAGATTTTTACGAGCGAGCGGAGCGAGCGAGAAACGATCACAATTTCCAAGCTATACATATACCTAATGTTGCCTTGCATATATTTCGTGTTATTACCTAATTTTGTCAGCCACTTCGGACATCACATTGCACTGTAGTATGTGGAAATAGTACTATTTATGTGATACTATTCATAAACTGTAAACATTTGTCAGTAGGCAATAGGATAAAGACTTCCGGCTACTCGGGCTGGTGCGAATGTTTCAATGTCCGTATGTGCCAAACCGTTGGATTGTGACACACCTTTACGCGTCTCTCGCTCGCTGCGCTCGCTCGAAAACTATAGCCTAACCTAAAACCAATCCCTCTTGCGTTAGTCATTCGATATGAAGGCGACTTATTTCGAATTTGCGAACGTGTCGTATCGGTTGTGAGGTGGGAGTAGATTTTTACGAGCGAGCGGAGCGAGCGAGAAACGATCACAATTTCCAAGCTATACATATACCTAATGTTGCCTTGCATATATTTCGTGTTATTACCTAATTTTGTCAGCCACTTCGGACATCACATTGCACTGTAGTATGTGGAAATAGTACTATTTATGTGATACTATTCATAAACTGTAAACATTTGTCAGTAGGCAATAGGATAAAGACTTCCGGCCACTCGGGCTGGTGCGAATGTTTCAATGTCCGTATGTGCCAAACCGTTGGATTGTGACACACCTTTACGCGTCTCTCGCTCGCTGCGCTCGCTCGAAAACTATAGCCTAACCTAAAACCAATCCCTCTTGCGTTAGTCATTCGATATGAAGGCGACTTATTTCGAATTTGCGAACGTGTCGGATCGGTTGTGAGGTGGGAGTAGATTTTTACGAGCGAGCGGAGCGAGCGAGAAACGATCACAATTTCCAAGCTATACATATACCTAATGTTGCCTTGCATATATTTCGTGTTATTACCTAATTTTGTCAGCCACTTCGGACATCACATTGCACTGTAGTATGTGGAAATAGTACTATTTATGTGAAACAATTCACAAACTGTAAACATTTGTCAGTAGGCAATAGGATAATGACTTCCGGCTCCTCGGGCTGGTGCGAATGTTTCAATGTCCGTATGTGCCAAACCGTCGGATTGTGACACACCTTTACGCGTCTCTCGCTCGCTGCGCTCGCTCGAAAACTATAGCCTAACCTAAAACCAATCTCTCTTGCGTTAGTCATTCGATATGAAGGCGACTTATTTCGAATTTGCGAACGTGTCGGATCGGTTGTGAGGTGGGAGTAGATTTTTACGAGCGAGCGGAGCGAGCGAGAAACGATCACAATTTCCAAGCTATACATATACCTAATGTTGCCTTGCATATATTTCGTGTTATTACCTAATTTTGTCAGCCACTTCGGACATCACATTGCACTGTAGTATGTGGAAATAGTACTATTTATGTGAAACAATTCACAAACTGTATACATTTGTCAGTAGGCAATAGGATAATGACTTCCGGCTCCTCGGGCTGGTGCGAATGTTTCAATGTCCGTATGTGCCAAACCGTCGGATTGTGACACACCTTTACGCGTCTCTCGCTCGCTGCGCTCGCTCGAAAACTATAGCCTAACCTAAAACCAATCCCTCTTGCGTTAGTCATTCGATATGAGGGCAACTTATTTCGAATTTGCGAACGTGTCGGATCGTATGTGAGGTTGGACTAAATTTTTACGAGCGAGCGGAGCGAGCGAGCATCGATCACAATTTGCAAGGTATACATATACCTTGCAATATGCATATATATCGTGTTAGTACCTAATTTTGTCAGCCACTTCGGACATCACATTGCACTGTAGTATGTGGAAATAGTACTATTTATGTGGAACTATTCACAAATTGTAAACACTTGTCAGTAGACAATTTGATAAAGACTTCCGGCTCCTCGGGCTGGTGCGAATGTTTCAATGTCAGTATGTGCCAAACCGTTGGATTGTGACACACCTTTACGCGTCTCTCGCTCGCTGCGCTCGCTCGAAAACTATAGCCTAACCTAAAACCAATCCCTCTTGCGTCAGTCATTCGATATGAAGGCGACTTATTTCGAATTTGCGAACGTGTCGGATCGGTTGTGAGGTGGGAGTAGATTTTTACGAGCGAGCGGAGCGAGCGAGAAACGATCACAATTTCCAAGCTATACATATACCTAATGTTGCCTTGCATATATTTCGTGTTATTACCTAATTTTGTCAGCCACTTCGGACATCACATTGCACTGTAGTATGTGGAAATAGTACTATTTATGTGATACTATTCATAAACTGTAAACATTTGTCAGTAGGCAATAGGATAAAGACTTCCGGCTACTCGGGCTGGTGCGAATGTTTCAATGTCCGTATGTGCCAAACCGTTGGATTGTGACACACCTTTACGCGTCTCTCGCTCGCTGCGCTCGCTCGAAAACTATAGCCTAACCTAAAACCAATCCCTCTTGCGTCAGTCATTCGATATGAAGGCGCCTTATTTTGAATTTGCGAACTTGTCGAATCGGTTGTGAGGTGGGAGTAGATTTTTACGAGCGAGCGGAGCGAGCGAGAAACGATCACAATTTCCAAGCTATACATATACCTAATGTTGCCTTGCATATATTTCGTGTTATTACCTAATTTTGTCAGCCACTTCGGACATCACATTGCACTGTAGTATGTGGAAATAGTACTATTTATGTGATACTATTCATAAACTGTAAACATTTGTCAGTAGGCAATAGGATAAAGACTTCCGGCTACTCGGGCTGGTGCGAATGTTTCAATGTCCGTATGTGCCAAACCGTTGGATTGTGACACACCTTTACGCGTCTCTCGCTCGCTGCGCTCGCTCGAAAACTATAGCCTAACCTAAAACCAATCCCCCTTGCGTTAGTCATTCGATATGAAGGCGACTTATTTCGAATTTGCGAACGTGTCGTATCGGTTGTGAGGTGGGAGTAGATTTTTACGAGCGAGCGGAGCGAGCGAGAAACGATCACAATTTCCAAGCTATACATATACCTAATGTTGCCTTGCATATATTTCGTGTTATTACCTAATTTTGTCAGCCACTTCGGACATCACATTGCACTGTAGTATGTGGAAATAGTACTATTTATGTGATACTATTCATAAACTGTAAACATTTGTCAGTAGGCAATAGGATAAAGACTTCCGGCTACTCGGGCTGGTGCGAATGTTTCAATGTCCGTATGTGCCAAACCGTTGGATTGTGACACACCTTTACGCGTCTCTCGCTCGCTGCGCTCGCTCGAAAACTATAGCCTAACCTAAAACCAATCCCTCTTGCGTTAGTCATTCGATATGAAGGCGACTTATTTCGAATTTGCGAACGTGTCGGAACGGTTGTGAGGTGGGAGTAGATTTTTACGAGCGAGCGGAGCGAGCGAGAAACGATCACAATTTCCAAGCTATACATATACCTAATGTTGCCTTGCATATATTTCGTGTTATTACCTAATTTTGTCAGCCACTTCGGACATCACATTGCACTGTAGTATGTGGAAATAGTACTATTTATGTGATACTATTCATAAACTGTAAACATTTGTCAGTAGGCAATAGGATAAAGACTTCCGGCTACTCGGGCTGGTGCGAATGTTTCAATGTCCGTATGTGCCAAACCGTTGGATTGTGACACACCTTTACGCGTCTCTCGCTCGCTGCGCTCGCTCGAAAACTATAGCCTAACCTAAAACCAATCCCTCTTGCGTTAGTCATTCGATATGAGGGCAACTTATTTCGAATTTGCGAACGTGTCGGATCGTATGTGAGGTTGGACTAAATTTTTACGAGCGAGCGGAGCGAGCGAGCATCGATCACAATTTGCAAGGTATACATATACCTTGCAATATGCATATATATCGTGTTAGTACCTAATTTTGTCAGCCACTTCGGACATCACATTGCACTGTAGTATGTGGAAATAGTACTATTTATGTGGAACTATTCACAAATTGTAAACACTTGTCAGTAGACAATTTGATAAAGACTTCCGGCTCCTCGGGCTGGTGCGAATGTTTCAATGTCAGTATGTGCCAAACCGTTGGATTGTGACACACCTTTACGCGTCTCTCGCTCGCTGCGCTCGCTCGAAAACTATAGCCTAACCTAAAACCAATCCCTCTTGCGTCAGTCATTCGATATGAAGGCGCCTTATTTTGAATTTGCGAACTTGTCGAATCGGTTGTGAGGTGGGAGTAGATTTTTACGAGCGAGCGGAGCGAGCGAGAAACGATCACAATTTCCAAGCTATACATATACCTAATGTTGCCTTGCATATATTTCGTGTTATTACCTAATTTTGTCAGCCACTTCGGACATCACATTGCACTGTAGTATGTGGAAATAGTACTATTTATGTGATACTATTCATAAACTGTAAACATTTGTCAGTAGGCAATAGGATAAAGACTTCCGGCTACTCGGGCTGGTGCGAATGTTTCAATGTCCGTATGTGCCAAACCGTTGGATTGTGACACACCTTTACGCGTCTCTCGCTCGCTGCGCTCGCTCGAAAACTATAGCCTAACCTAAAACCAATCCCTCTTGCGTTAGTCATTCGATATGAAGGCGACTTATTTCGAATTTGCGAACGTGTCGTATCGGTTGTGAGGTGGGAGTAGATTTTTACGAGCGAGCGGAGCGAGCGAGAAACGATCACAATTTCCAAGCTATACATATACCTAATGTTGCCTTGCATATATTTCGTGTTATTACCTAATTTTGTCAGCCACTTCGGACATCACATTGCACTGTAGTATGTGGAAATAGTACTATTTATGTGATACTATTCATAAACTGTAAACATTTGTCAGTAGGCAATAGGATAAAGACTTCCGGCCACTCGGGCTGGTGCGAATGTTTCAATGTCCGTATGTGCCAAACCGTTGGATTGTGACACACCTTTACGCGTCTCTCGCTCGCTGCGCTCGCTCGAAAACTATAGCCTAACCTAAAACCAATCCCTCTTGCGTTAGTCATTCGATATGAAGGCGACTTATTTCGAATTTGCGAACGTGTCGGATCGGTTGTGAGGTGGGAGTAGATTTTTACGAGCGAGCGGAGCGAGCGAGAAACGATCACAATTTCCAAGCTATACATATACCTAATGTTGCCTTGCATATATTTCGTGTTATTACCTAATTTTGTCAGCCACTTCGGACATCACATTGCACTGTAGTATGTGGAAATAGTACTATTTATGTGAAACAATTCACAAACTGTAAACATTTGTCAGTAGGCAATAGGATAATGACTTCCGGCTCCTCGGGCTGGTGCGAATGTTTCAATGTCCGTATGTGCCAAACCGTCGGATTGTGACACACCTTTACGCGTCTCTCGCTCGCTGCGCTCGCTCGAAAACTATAGCCTAACCTAAAACCAATCCCTCTTGCGTTAGTCATTCGATATGAAGGCGACTTATTTCGAATTTGCGAACGTGTCGGATCGGTTGTGAGGTGGGAGTAGATTTTTACGAGCGAGCGGAGCGAGCGAGAAACGATCACAATTTCCAAGCTATACATATACCTAATGTTGCCTTGCATATATTTCGTGTTATTACCTAATTTTGTCAGCCACTTCGGACATCACATTGCACTGTAGTATGTGGAAATAGTACTATTTATGTGAAACAATTCACAAACTGTATACATTTGTCAGTAGGCAATAGGATAATGACTTCCGGCTCCTCGGGCTGGTGCGAATGTTTCAATGTCCGTATGTGCCAAACCGTCGGATTGTGACACACCTTTACGCGTCTCTCGCTCGCTGCGCTCGCTCGAAAACTATAGCCTAACCTAAAACCAATCCCTCTTGCGTTAGTCATTCGATATGAGGGCAACTTATTTCGAATTTGCGAACGTGTCGGATCGTATGTGAGGTTGGACTAAATTTTTACGAGCGAGCGGAGCGAGCGAGCATCGATCACAATTTGCAAGGTATACATATACCTTGCAATATGCATATATATCGTGTTAGTACCTAATTTTGTCAGCCACTTCGGACATCACATTGCACTGTAGTATGTGGAAATAGTACTATTTATGTGGAACTATTCACAAATTGTAAACACTTGTCAGTAGACAATTTGATAAAGACTTCCGGCTCCTCGGGCTGGTGCGAATGTTTCAATGTCAGTATGTGCCAAACCGTTGGATTGTGACACACCTTTACGCGTCTCTCGCTCGCTGCGCTCGCTCGAAAACTATAGCCTAACCTAAAACCAATCCCTCTTGCGTCAGTCATTCGATATGAAGGCGCCTTATTTTGAATTTGCGAACTTGTCGAATCGGTTGTGAGGTGGGAGTAGATTTTTACGAGCGAGCGGAGCGAGCGAGAAACGATCACAATTTCCAAGCTATACATATACCTAATGTTGCCTTGCATATATTTCGTGTTATTACCTAATTTTGTCAGCCACTTCGGACATCACATTGCACTGTAGTATGTGGAAATAGTACTATTTATGTGATACTATTCATAAACTGTAAACATTTGTCAGTAGGCAATAGGATAAAGACTTCCGGCCACTCGGGCTGGTGCGAATGTTTCAATGTCCGTATGTGCCAAACCGTTGGATTGTGACACACCTTTACGCGTCTCTCGCTCGCTGCGCTAGCTCGAAAACTATAGCCTAACCTAAAACCAATCCCTCTTGCGTTAGTCATTCGATATGAAGGCGACTTATTTCGAATTTGCGAACGTGTCGGATCGGTTGTGAGGTGGGAGTAGATTTTTACGAGCGAGCGGAGCGAGCGAGAAACGATCACAATTTCCAAGCTATACATATACCTAATGTTGCCTTGCATATATTTCGTGTTATTACCTAATTTTGTCAGCCACTTCGGACATCACATTGCACTGTAGTATGTGGAAATAGTACTATTTATGTGAAACAATTCACAAACTGTAAACATTTGTCAGTAGGCAATAGGATAATGACTTCCGGCTCCTCGGGCTGGTGGGAATGTTTCAATGTCCGTATGTGCCAAACCGTCGGATTGTGACACACCTTTACGCGTCTCTCGCTCGCTGCGCTCGCTCGAAAACTATAGCCTAACCTAAAACCAATCCCTCTTGCGTTAGTCATTCGATATGAGGGCAACTTATTTCGATTTTGTGAACGTGTCGGATCGCATGTGAGGTTGGACTAAATTTTTACGAGCGAGCGGAGCGAGCGAGCATCGATCACAATTTGCAAGGTATACATATACCTTGCAATATGCATATATATCGTGTTAGTACCTAATTTTGTCAGCCACTTCGGACATCACATTGCACTGTAGTATGTGGAAATAGTACTATTTATGTGGAACTATTCACAAATTGTAAACACTTGTCAGTAGACAATTTGATAAAGACTTCCGGCTCCTCGGGCTGGTGCGAATGTTTCAATGTCAGTATGTGCCAAACCGTTGGATTGTGACACACCTTTACGCGTCTCTCGCTCGCTGCGCTCGCTCGAAAACTATAGCCTAACCTAAAACCAATCCCTCTTGCGTCAGTCATTCGATATGAAGGCGCCTTATTTTGAATTTGCGAACTTGTCGAATCGGTTGTGAGGTGGGAGTAGATTTTTACGAGCGAGCGGAGCGAGCGAGAAACGATCACAATTTCCAAGCTATACATATACCTAATGTTGCCTTGCATATATTTCGTGTTATTACCTAATTTTGTCAGCCACTTCGGACATCACATTGCACTGTAGTATGTGGAAATAGTACTATTTATGTGATACTATTCATAAACTGTAAACATTTGTCAGTAGGCAATAGGATAAAGACTTCCGGCTACTCGGGCTGGTGCGAATGTTTCAATGTCCGTATGTGCCAAACCGTTGGATTGTGACACACCTTTACGCGTCTCTCGCTCGCTGCGCTCGCTCGAAAACTATAGCCTAACCTAAAACCAATCCCTCTTGCGTTAGTCATTCGATATGAAGGCGACTTATTTCGAATTTGCGAACGTGTCGTATCGGTTGTGAGGTGGGAGTAGATTTTTACGAGCGAGCGGAGCGAGCGAGAAACGATCACAATTTCCAAGCTATACATATACCTAATGTTGCCTTGCATATATTTCGTGTTATTACCTAATTTTGTCAGCCACTTCGGACATCACATTGCACTGTAGTATGTGGAAATAGTACCATTTATGTGATACTATTCATAAACTGTAAACATTTGTCAGTAGGCAATAGGATAAAGACTTCCGGCTACTCGGGCTGGTGCGAATGTTTCAATGTCCGTATGTGCCAAACCGTTGGATTGTGACACACCTTTACGCGTCTCTCGCTCGCTGCGCTCGCTCGAAAACTATAGCCTAACCTAAAACCAATCCCTCTTGCGTTAGTCATTCGATATGAAGGCGACTTATTTCGAATTTGCGAACGTGTCGGATCGGTTGTGAGGTGGGAGTAGATTTTTACGAGCGAGCGGAGCGAGCGAGAAACGATCACAATTTCCAAGCTATACATATACCTAATGTTGCCTTGCATATATTTCGTGTTATTACCTAATTTTGTCAGCCACTTCGGACATCACATTGCACTGTAGTATGTGGAAATAGTACTATTTATGTGAAACAATTCACAAACTGTAAACATTTGTCAGTAGGCAATAGGATAATGACTTCCGGCTCCTCGGCCTGGTGCGAATGTTTCAATGTCCGTATGTGCCAAACCGTCGGATTGTGACACACCTTTACGCGTCTCTCGCTCGCTGCGCTCGCTCGAAAACTATAGCCTAACCTAAAACCAATCCCTCTTGCGTTAGTCATTCGATATGAGGGCAACTTATTTCGAATTTGCGAACGTGTCGGATCGTATGTGAGGTTGGACTAAATTTTTACGAGCGAGCGGAGCGAGCGAGCATCGATCACAATTTGCAAGGTATACATATACCTTGCAATATGCATATATATCGTGTTAGTACCTAATTTTGTCAGCCACTTCGGACATCACATTGCACTGTAGTATGTGGAAATAGTACTATTTATGTGGAACTATTCACAAATTGTAAACACTTGTCAGTAGACAATTTGATAAAGACTTCCGGCTCCTCGGGCTGGTGCGAATGTTTCAATGTCAGTATGTGCCAAACCGTTGGATTGTGACACACCTTTACGCGTCTCTCGCTCGCTGCGCTCGCTCGAAAACTATAGCCTAACCTAAAACCAATCCCTCTTGCGTCAGTCATTCGATATGAAGGCGCCTTATTTTGAATTTGCGAACTTGTCGAATCGGTTGTGAGGTGGGAGTAGATTTTTACGAGCGAGCGGAGCGAGCGAGAAACGATCACAATTTCCAAGCTATACATATACCTAATGTTGCCTTGCATATATTTCGTGTTATTACCTAATTTTGTCAGCCACTTCGGACATCACATTGCACTGTAGTATGTGGAAATAGTACTATTTATGTGATACTATTCATAAACTGTAAACATTTGTCAGTAGGCAATAGGATAAAGACTTCCGGCTACTCGGGCTGGTGCGAATGTTTCAATGTCCGTATGTGCCAAACCGTTGGATTGTGACACACCTTTACGCGTCTCTCGCTCGCTGCGCTCGCTCGAAAACTATAGCCTAACCTAAAACCAATCCCTCTTGCGTTAGTCATTCGATATGAAGGCGACTTATTTCGAATTTGCGAACGTGTCGTATCGGTTGTGAGGTGGGAGTAGATTTTTACGAGCGAGCGGAGCGAGCGAGAAACGATCACAATTTCCAAGCTATACATATACCTAATGTTGCCTTGCATATATTTCGTGTTATTACCTAATTTTGTCAGCCACTTCGGACATCACATTGCACTGTAGTATGTGGAAATAGTACTATTTATGTGATACTATTCATAAACTGTAAACATTTGTCAGTAGGCAACAGGATAAAGACTTCCGGCTACTCGGGCTGGTGCGAATGTTTCAATGTCCGTATGTGCCAAACCGTTGGATTGTGACACACCTTTACGCGTCTCTCGCTCGCTGCGCTCGCTCGAAAACTATAGCCTAACCTAAAACCAATCCCTCTTGCGTTAGTCATTCGATATGAAGGCGACTTATTTCGAATTTGCGAACGTGTCGGATCGGTTGTGAGGTGGGAGTAGATTTTTACGAGCGAGCGGAGCGAGCGAGAAACGATCACAATTTCCAAGCTATACATATACCTAATGTTGCCTTGCATATATTTCGTGTTATTACCTAATTTTGTCAGCCACTTCGGACATCACATTGCACTGTAGTATGTGGAAATAGTACTATTTATGTGAAACAATTCACAAACTGTAAACATTTGTCAGTATGCAATAGGATAATGACTTCCGGCTCCTCGGGCTGGTGCGAATGTTTCAATGTCCGTATGTGCCAAACCGTCGGATTGTGACACACCTTTACGCGTCTCTCGCTCGCTGCGCTCGCTCGAAAACTATAGCCTAACCTAAAACCAATCCCTCTTGCGTTAGTCATTCGATATGAGGGCAACTTATTTCGAATTTGCGAACGTGTCGGATCGTATGTGAGGTTGGACTAAATTTTTACGAGCGAGCGGAGCGAGCGAGCATCGATCACAATTTGCAAGGTATACATATACCTTGCAATATGCATATATATCGTGTTAGTACCTAATTTTGTCAGCCACTTCGGACATCACATTGCACTGTAGTATGTGGAAATAGTACTATTTATGTGGAACTATTCACAAATTGTAAACACTTGTCAGTAGACAATTTGATAAAGACTTCCGGCTCCTCGGGCTGGTGCGAATGTTTCAATGTCAGTATGTGCCAAACCGTTGGATTGTGACACACCTTTACGCGTCTCTCGCTCGCTGCGCTCGCTCGAAAACTATAGCCTAACCTAAAACCAATCCCTCTTGCGTTAGTCATTCGATATGAAGGCGACTTATTTCGAATTTGCGAACGTGTCGGATCGGTTGTGAGGTGGGAGTAGATTTTTACGAGCGAGCGGAGCGAGCGAGAAACGTTCACAATTTCCAAGCTATACATATACCTAATGTTGCCTTGCATATATTTCGTGTTATTACCTAATTTTGTCAGCCACTTCGGACATCACATTGCACTGTAGTATGTGGAAATAGTACTATTTATGTGATACTATTCATAAACTGTAAACATTTGTCAGTAGGCAATAGGATAAAGACTTCCGGCTACTCGGGCTGGTGCGAATGTTTCAATGTCCGTATGTGCCAAACCGTTGGATTGTGACACACCTTTACGCGTCTCTCGCTCGCTGCGCTCGCTCGAAAACTATAGCCTAACCTAAAACCAATCCCTCTTGCGTTAGTCATTCGATATGAAGGCGACTTATTTCGAATTTGCGAACGTGTCGTATCGGTTGTGAGGTGGGAGTAGATTTTTACGAGCGAGCGGAGCGAGCGAGAAACGATCACAATTTCCAAGCTATACATATACCTAATGTTGCCTTGCATATATTTCGTGTTATTACCTAATTTTGTCAGCCACTTCGGACATCACATTGCACTGTAGTATGTGGAAATAGTACTATTTATGTGATACTATTCATAAACTGTAAACATTTGTCAGTAGGCAATAGGATAAAGACTTCCGGCTACTCGGGCTGGTGCGAATGTTTCAATGTCCGTATGTGCCAAACCGTTGGATTGTGACACACCTTTACGCGTCTCTCGCTCGCTGCGCTCGCTCGAAAACTATAGCCTAACCTAAAACCAATCCCTCTTGCGTTAGTCATTCGATATGAAGGCGACTTATTTCGAATTTGCGAACGTGTCGGATCGGTTGTGAGGTGGGAGTAGATTTTTACGAGCGAGCGGAGCGAGCGAGAAACGATCACAATTTCCAAGCTATACATATACCTAATGTTGCCTTGCATATATTTCGTGTTATTACCTAATTTTGTCAGCCACTTCGGACATCACATTGCACTGTAGTATGTGGAAATAGTACTATTTATGTGAAACAATTCACAAACTGTAAACATTTGTCAGTAGGCAATAGGATAATGACTTCCGGCTCCTCGGGCTGGTGCGAATGTTTCAATGTCCGTATGTGCCAATCCGTCGGATTGTGACACACCTTTACGCGTCTCTCGCTCGCTGCGCTCGCTCGAAAACTATAGCCTAACCTAAAACCAATCCCTCTTGCGTTAGTCATTCGATATGAGGGCAACTTGTTTCGAATTTGCGAACGTGTCGGATCGTATGTGAGGTTGGACTAAATTTTTACGAGCGAGCGGAGCGAGCGAGCATCGATCACAATTTGCAAGGTATACATATACCTTGCAATATGCATATATATCGTGTTAGTACCTAATTTTGTCAGCCACTTCGGACATCACATTGCACTGTAGTATGTGGAAATAGTACTATTTATGTGGAACTATTCACAAATTGTAAACACTTGTCAGTAGACAATTTGATAAAGACTTCCGGCTCCTCGGGCTGGTGCGAATGTTTCAATGTCAGTATGTGCCAAACCGTTGGATTGTGACACACCTTTACGCGTCTCTCGCTCGCTGCGCTCGCTCGAAAACTATAGCCTAACCTAAAACCAATCCCTCTTGCGTCAGTCATTCGATATGAAGGCGCCTTATTTTGAATTTGCGAACTTGTCGAATCGGTTGTGAGGTGGGAGTAGATTTTTACGAGCGAGCGGAGCGAGCGAGAAACGATCACAATTTCCAAGCTATACATATACCTAATGTTGCCTTGCATATATTTCGTGTTATTACCTAATTTTGTCAGCCACTTCGGACATCACATTGCACTGTAGTATGTGGAAATAGTACTATTTATGTGATACTATTCATAAACTGTAAACATTTGTCAGTAGGCAATAGGATAAAGACTTCCGGCTACTCGGGCTGGTGCGAATGTTTCAATGTCCGTATGTGCCAAACCGTTGGATTGTGACACACCTTTACGCGTCTCTCGCTCGCTGCGCTCGCTCGAAAACTATAGCCTAACCTAAAACCAATCCCTCTTGCGTTAGTCATTCGATATGAAGGCGACTTATTTCGAATTTGCGAACGTGTCGTATCGGTTGTGAGGTGGGAGTAGATTTTTACGAGCGAGCGGAGCGAGCGAGAAACGATCACAATTTCCAAGCTATACATATACCTAATGTTGCCTTGCATATATTTCGTGTTATTACCTAATTTTGTCAGCCACTTCGGACATCACATTGCACTGTAGTATGTGGAAATAGTACTATTTATGTGATACTATTCATAAACTGTAAACATTTGTCAGTAGGCAATAGGATAAAGACTTCCGGCTACTCGGGCTGGTGCGAATGTTTCAATGTCCGTATGTGCCAAACCGTTGGATTGTGACACACCTTTACGCGTCTCTCACTCGCTGCGCTCGCTCGAAAACTATAGCCTAACCTAAAACCAATCCCTCTTGCGTTAGTCATTCGATATGAAGGCGACTTATTTCGAATTTGCGAACGTGTCGGATCGGTTGTGAGGTGGGAGTAGATTTTTACGAGCGAGCGGAGCGAGCGAGAAACGATCACAATTTCCAAGCTATACATATACCTAATGTTGCCTTGCATATATTTCGTGTTATTACCTAATTTTGTCAGCCACTTCGGACATCACATTGCACTGTAGTATGTGGAAATAGTACTATTTATGTGAAACTATTCACAAACTGTAAACATTTGTCAGTAGGCAATAGGATAATGACTTCCGGCTCCTCGGGCTGGTGCGAATGTTTCAATGTCAGTATGTGCCAAACCGTTGGATTGTGACACACCTTTACGCGTCTCTCGCTCATTGCGCTCGCTCGAAAACTATAGCCTAACCTAAAACCAATCCCTCTTGCGTTAGTCATTCGATATGAGGGCAACTTATTTCGAATTTGCGAACGTGTCGGATCGGATGTGAGGTTGGACTAAATTTTTACGAGCGAGCGGAGCGAGCGAGCAATGATCACAATTTGCAAGGTATACATATACCTTGCAATATGCATATATATCGTGTTAGTACCCAATTTTGTCAGCCACTTCGGACATCACATTGCACTGTAGTATGTGGAAATAGTACTATTTATGTGAAACTATTCACAAACTGTAAACATTTGTCAGCAGGCAATAGGATAAATACTTCCGGCTCCTCGGCCTGGTGCGAATGTTTCAATGTCAGTATGTGCCAAACCGTTGGATTGTGACACACCTTTACGCGTCTCTCGCTCGCTGCGCTCGCTCGAAAACTATAGCCTAACCTAAAACCAATCCCTCTTGCGTCAGTCATTCGATATGAAGGCGCCTTATTTTGAATTTGCGAACTTGTCGAATCGGTTGTGAGGTGGGAGTAGATTTTTACGAGCGAGCGGAGCGAGCGAGAAACGATCACAATTTCCAAGCTATACATATACCTAATGTTGCCTTGCATATATTTCGTGTTATTACCTAATTTTGTCAGCCACTTCGGACATCACATTGCACTGTAGTATGTGGAAATAGTACTATTTATGTGATACTATTCATAAACTGTAAACATTTGTCAGTAGGCAATAGGATAAAGACTTCCGGCTACTCGGGCTGGTGCGAATGTTTCAATGTCCGTATGTGCCAAACCGTTGGAATGTGACACACCTTTACGCGTCTCTCGCTCGCTGCGCTCGCTCGAAAACTATAGCCTAACCTAAAACCAATCCCTCTTGCGTTAGTCATTCGATATGAAGGCGACGTATTTCGAATTTGCGAACGTGTCGTATCGGTTGTGAGGTGGGAGTAGATTTTTACGAGCGAGCGGAGCGAGCGAGAAACGATCACAATTTCCAAGCTATACATATACCTAATGTTGCCTTGCATATATTTCGTGTTATTACCTAATTTTGTCAGCCACTTCGGACATCACATTGCACTGTAGTATGTGGAAATAGTACTATTTATGTGATACTATTCATAAACTGTAAACATTTGTCAGTAGGCAATAGGATAAAGACTTCCGGCTACTCGGGCTGGTGCGAATGTTTCAATGTCCGTATGTGCCAAACCGTTGGATTGTGACACACCTTTACGCGTCTCTCGCTCGCTGCGCTCGCTCGAAAACTATAGCCTAACCTAAAACCAATCCCTCTTGCGTTAGTCATTCGATATGAAGGCGACTTATTTCGAATTTGCGAACGTGTCGGATCGGTTGTGAGGTGGGAGTAGATTTTTACGAGCGAGCGGAGCGAGCGAGAAACGATCACAATTTCCAAGCTATACATATACCTAATGTTGCCTTGCATATATTTCGTGTTATTACCTAATTTTGTCAGCCACTTCGGACATCACATTGCACTGTAGTATGTGGAAATAGTACTATTTATGTGAAACAATTCACAAACTGTAAACATTTGTCAGTAGGCAATAGGATAATGACTTCCGGCTCCTCGGGCTGGTGCGAATGTTTCAATGTCCGTATGTGCCAAACCGTCGGATTGTGACACACCTTTACGCGTCTCTCGCTCGCTGCGCTCGCTCGAAAACTATAGCCTAACCTAAAACCAATCCCTCTTGCGTTAGTCATTCGATATGAGGGCAACTTATTTCGAATTTGCGAACGTGTCGGATCGTATGTGAGGTTGGACTAAATTTTTACGAGCGAGCGGAGCGAGCGAGCATCGATCACAATTTGCAAGGTATACATATACCTTGCAATATGCATATATATCGTGTTAGTACCTAATTTTGTCAGCCACTTCGGACATCACATTGCACTGTAGTATGTGGAAATAGTACTATTTATGTGGAACTATTCACAAATTGTAAACACTTGTCAGTAGACAATTTGATAAAGACTTCCGGCTCCTCGGGCTGGTGCGAATGTTTCAATGTCAGTATGTGCCAAACCGTTGGATTGTGACACACCTTTACGCGTCTCTCGCTCGCTGCGCTCGCTCGAAAACTATAGCCTAACCTAAAACCAATCCCTCTTGCGTCAGTCATTCGATATGAAGGCGCCTTATTTTGAATTTGCGAACTTGTCGAATCGGTTGTGAGGTGGGAGTAGATTTTTACGAGCGAGCGGAGCGAGCGAGAAACGATCACAATTTCCAAGCTATACATATACCTAATGTTGCCTTGCATATATTTCGTGTTATTACCTAATTTTGTCAGCCACTTCGGACATCACATTGCACTGTAGTATGTGGAAATAGTACTATTTATGTGATACTATTCATAAACTGTAAACATTTGTCAGTAGGCAATAGGATAAAGACTTCCGGCTACTCGGGCTGGTGCGAATGTTTCAATGTCCGTATGTGCCAAACCGTTGGATTGTGACACACCTTTACGCGTCTCTCGCTCGCTGCGCTCGCTCGAAAACTATAGCCTAACCTAAAACCAATCCCTCTTGCGTTAGTCATTCGATATGAAGGCGACTTATTTCGAATTTGCGAACGTGTCGTATCGGTTGTGAGGTGGGAGTAGATTTTTACGAGCGAGCGGAGCGAGCGAGAAACGATCACAATTTCCAAGCTATACATATACCTAATGTTGCCTTGCATATATTTCGTGTTATTACCTAATTTTGTCAGCCACTTCGGACATCACATTGCACTGTAGTATGTGGAAATAGTACTATTTATGTGATACTATTCATAAACTGTAAACATTTGTCAGTAGGCAATAGGATAAAGACTTCCGGCTACTCGGGCTGGTGCGAATGTTTCAATGTCCGTATGTGCCAAACCGTTGGATTGTGACACACCTTTACGCGTCTCTCGCTCGCTGCGCTCGCTCGAAAACTATAGCCTAACCTAAAACCAATCCCTCTTGCGTTAGTCATTCGATATGAAGGCGACTTATTTCGAATTTGCGAACGTGTCGGATCGGTTGTGAGGTGGGAGTAGATTTTTACGAGCGAGCGGAGCGAGCGAGAAACGATCACAATTTCCAAGCTATACATATACCTAATGTTGCCTTGCATATATTTCGTGTTATTACCTAATTTTGTCAGCCACATCGGACATCACATTGCACTGTAGTATGTGGAAATAGTACTATTTATGTGAAACAATTCACAAACTGTAAACATTTGTCAGTAGGCAATAGGATAATGACTTCCGGCTCCTCGGGCTGGTGCGAATGTTTCAATGTCCGTATGTGCCAAACCGTCGGATTGTGACACACCTTTACGCGTCTCTCGCTCGCTGCGCTCGCTCGAAAACTATAGCCTAACCTAAAACCAATCCCTCTTGCGTTAGTCATTCGATATGAGGGCAACTTATTTCGAATTTGCGAACGTGTCGGATCGTATGTGAGGTTGGACTAAATTTTTACGAGCGAGCGGAGCGAGCGAGCATCGATCACAATTTGCAAGGTATACATATACCTTGCAATATGCATATATATCGTGTTAGTACCTAATTTTGTCAGCCACTTCGGACATCACATTGCACTGTAGTATGTGGAAATAGTACTATTTATGTGGAACTATTCACAAATTGTAAACACTTGTCAGTAGACAATTTGATAAAGACTTCCGGCTCCTCGGGCTGGTGCGAATGTTTCAATGTCAGTATGTGCCAAACCGTTGGATTGTGACACACCTTTACGCGTCTCTCGCTCGCTGCGCTCGCTCGAAAACTATAGCCTAACCTAAAACCAATCCCTCTTGCGTCAGTCATTCGATATGAAGGCGCCTTATTTTGAATTTGCGAACTTGTCGAATCGGTTGTGAGGTGGGAGTAGATTTTTACGAGCGAGCGGAGCGAGCGAGAAACGATCACAATTTCCAAGCTATACATATACCTAATGTTGCCTTGCATATATTTCGTGTTATTACCTAATTTTGTCAGCCACTTCGGACATCACATTGCACTGTAGTATGTGGAAATAGTACTATTTATGTGATACTATTCATAAACTGTAAACATTTGTCAGTAGGCAATAGGATAAAGACTTCCGGCTACTCGGGCTGGTGCGAATGTTTCAATGTCCGTTTGTGCCAAACCGTTGGATTGTGACACACCTTTACGCGTCTCTCGCTCGCTGCGCTCGCTCGAAAACTATAGCCTAACCTAAAACCAATCCCTCTTGCGTTAGTCATTCGATATGAAGGCGACTTATTTCGAATTTGCGAACGTGTCGTATCGGTTGTGAGGTGGGAGTAGATTTTTACGAGCGAGCGGAGCGAGCGAGAAACGATCACAATTTCCAAGCTATACATATACCTAATGTTGCCTTGCATATATTTCGTGTTATTACCTAATTTTGTCAGCCACTTCGGACATCACATTGCACTGTAGTATGTGGAAATAGTACTATTTATGTGATACTATTCATAAACTGTAAACATTTGTCAGTAGGCAATAGGATAAAGACTTCCGGCTACTCGGGCTGGTGCGAATGTTTCAATGTCCGTATGTGCCAAACCGTTGGATTGTGACACACCTTTACGCGTCTCTCGCTCGCTGCGCTCGCTCGAAAACTATAGCCTAACCTAAAACCAATCCCTCTTGCGTTAGTCATTCGATATGAAGGCGACTTATTTCGAATTTGCGAACGTGTCGGATCGGTTGTGAGGTGGGAGTAGATTTTTACGAGCGAGCGGAGCGAGCGAGAAACGATCACAATTTCCAAGCTATACATATACCTAATGTTGCCTTGCATATATTTCGTGTTATTACCTAATTTTGTCAGCCACTTCGGACATCACATTGCACTGTAGTATGTGGAAATAGTACTATTTATGTGAAACAATTCACAAACTGTAAACATTTGTCAGTAGGCAATAGGATAATGACTTCCGGCTCCTCGGGCTGGTGCGAATGTTTCAATGTCCGTATGTGCCAAACCGTCGGATTGTGACACACCTTTACGCGTCTCTCGCTCGCTGCGCTCGCTCGAAAACTATAGCCTAACCTAAAACCAATCCCTCTTGCGTTAGTCATTCGATATGAGGGCAACTTATTTCGAATTTGCGAACGTGTCGGATCGTATGTGAGGTTGGACTAAATTTTTACGAGCGAGCGGAGCGAGCGAGCATCGATCACAATTTGCAAGGTATACATATACCTTGCAATATGCATATATATCGTGTTAGTACCTAATTTTGTCAGCCACTTCGGACATCACATTGCACTGTAGTATGTGGAAATAGTACTATTTATGTGGAACTATTCACAAATTGTAAACACTTGTCAGTAGACAATTTGATAAAGACTTCCGGCTCCTCGGTCTGGTGCGAATGTTTCAATGTCAGTATGTGCCAAACCGTTGGATTGTGACACACCTTTACGCGTCTCTCGCTCGCTGCGCTCGCTCGAAAACTATAGCCTAACCTAAAACCAATCCCTCTTGCGTCAGTCATTCGATATGAAGGCGCCTTATTTTGAATTTGCGAACTTGTCGAATCGGTTGTGAGGTGGGAGTAGATTTTTACGAGCGAGCGGAGCGAGCGAGAAACGATCACAATTTCCAAGCTATACATATACCTAATGTTGCCTTGCATATATTTCGTGTTATTACCTAATTTTGTCAGCCACTTCGGACATCACATTGCACTGTAGTATGTGGAAATAGTACTATTTATGTGATACTATTCATAAACTGTAAACATTTGTCAGTAGGCAATAGGATAAAGACTTCCGGCTACTCGGGCTGGTGCGAATGTTTCAATGTCCGTATGTGCCAAACCGTTGGATTGTGACACACCTTTACGCGTCTCTCGCTCGCTGCGCTCGCTCGAAAACTATAGCCTAACCTAAAACCAATCCCTCTTGCGTTAGTCATTCGATATGAAGGCGACTTATTTCGAATTTGCGAACGTGTCGTATCGGTTGTGAGGTGGGAGTAGATTTTTACGAGCGAGCGGAGCGAGCGAGAAACGATCACAATTTCCAAGCTATACATATACCTAATGTTGCCTTGCATATATTTCGTGTTATTACCTAATTTTGTCAGCCACTTCGGACATCACATTGCACTGTAGTATGTGGAAATAGTACTATTTATGTGATACTATTCATAAACTGTAAACATTTGTCAGTAGGCAATAGGATAAAGACTTCCGGCTACTCGGGCTGGTGCGAATGTTTCAATGTCCGTATGTGCCAAACCGTTGGATTGTGACACACCTTTACGCGTCTCTCGCTCGCTGCGCTCGCTCGAAAACTATAGCCTAACCTAAAACCAATCCCTCTTGCGTCAGTCATTCGATATGAAGGCGCCTTATTTTGAATTTGCGAACTTGTCGAATCGGTTGTGAGGTGGGAGTAGATTTTTACGAGCGAGCGGAGCGAGCGAGAAACGATCACAATTTCCAAGCTATACATATACCTAATGTTGCCTTGCATATATTTCGTGTTATTACCTAATTTTGTCAGCCACTTCGGACATCACATTGCACTGTAGTATGTGGAAATAGTACTATTTATGTGATACTATTCATAAACTGTAAACATTTGTCAGTAGGCAATAGGATAAAGACTTCCGGCTACTCGGGCTGGTGCGAATGTTTCAATGTCAGTATGTGCCAAACCGTTGGATTGTGACACACCTTTACGCGTCTCTCGCTCGCTGCGCTCGCTCGAAAACTATAGCCTAACCTAAAACCAATCCCTCTTGCGTTAGTCATTCGATATGAAGGCGACTTATTTCGAATTTGCGAACGTGTCGTATCGGTTGTGAGGTGGGAGTAGATTTTTACGAGCGAGCGGAGCGAGCGAGAAACGATCACAATTTCCAAGCTATACATATACCTAATGTTGCCTTGCATATATTTCGTGTTATTACCTAATTTTGTCAGCCACTTCGGACATCACATTGCACTGTAGTATGTGGAAATAGTACTATTTATGTGATACTATTCATAAACTGTAAACATTTGTCAGTAGGCAATAGGATAAAGACTTCCGGCTACTCGGGCTGGTGCGAATGTTTCAATGTCCGTATGTGCCAAACCGTTGGATTGTGACACACCTTTACGCGTCTCTCGCTCGCTGCGCTCGCTCGAAAACTATAGCCTAACCTAAAACCAATCCCTCTTGCGTTAGTCATTCGATATGAAGGCGACTTATTTCGAATTTGCGAACGTGTCGTATCGGTTGTGAGGTGGGAGTAGATTTTTACGAGCGAGCGGAGCGAGCGAGAAACGATCACAATTTCCAAGCTATACATATACCTAATGTTGCCTTGCATATATTTCGTGTTATTACCTAATTTTGTCAGCCACTTCGGACATCACATTGCACTGTAGTATGTGGAAATAGTACTATTTATGTGATACTATTCATAAACTGTAAACATTTGTCAGTAGGCAATAGGATAAAGACTTCCGGCTACTCGGGCTGGTGCGAATGTTTCAATGTCCGTATGTGCCAAACCGTTGGATTGTGACACACCTTTACGCGTCTCTCGCTCGCTGCGCTCGCTCGAAAACTATAGCCTAACCTAAAACCAATCCCTCTTGCGTTAGTCATTCGATATGAAGGCGACTTATTTCGAATTTGCGAACGTGTCGGATCGGTTGTGAGGTGGGAGTAGATTTTTACGAGCGAGCGGAGCGAGCGAGAAACGATCACAATTTCCAAGCTATACATATACCTAATGTTGCCTTGCATATATTTCGTGTTATTACCTAATTTTGTCAGCCACTTCGGACATCACATTGCACTGTAGTATGTGGAAATAGTACTATTTATGTGAAACAATTCACAAACTGTAAACATTTGTCAGTAGGCAATAGGATAATGACTTCCGGCTCCTCGGGCTGGTGCGAATGTTTCAATGTCCGTATGTGCCAAACCGTCGGATTGTGACACACCTTTACGCGTCTCTCGCTCGCTGCGCTCGCTCGAAAACTATAGCCTAACCTAAAACCAATCCCTCTTGCGTTAGTCATTCGATATGAGGGCAACTTATTTCGAATTTGCGAACGTGTCGGATCGTATGTGAGGTTGGACTAAATTTTTACGAGCGAGCGGAGCGAGCGAGCATCGATCACAATTTGCAAGGTATACATATACCTTGCAATATGCATATATATCGTGTTAGTACCTAATTTTGTCAGCCACTTCGGACATCACATTGCACTGTAGTATGTGGAAATAGTACTATTTATGTGGAACTATTCACAAATTGTAAACACTTGTCAGTAGGCAATAGGATAAAGACTTCCGGCTACTCGGGCTGGTGCGAATGTTTCAATGTCCGTATGTGCCAAACCGTTGGATTGTGACACACCTTTACGCGTCTCTCGCTCGCTGCGCTCGCTCGAAAACTATAGCCTAACCTAAAACCAATCCCTCTTGCGTTAGTCATTCGATATGAAGGCGACTTATTTCGAATTTGCGAACGTGTCGGATCGGTTGTGAGGTGGGAGTAGATTTTTACGAGCGAGCGGAGCGAGCGAGAAACGATCACAATTTCCAAGCTATACATATACCTAATGTTGCCTTGCATATATTTCGTGTTATTACCTAATTTTGTCAGCCACTTCGGACATCACATTGCACTGTAGTATGTGGAAATAGTACTATTTATGTGATACTATTCATAAACTGTAAACATTTGTCAGTAGGCAATAGGATAAAGACTTCCGGCTACTCGGGCTGGTGCGAATGTTTCAATGTCCGTATGTGCCAAACCGTTGGATTGTGACACACCTTTACGCGTCTCTCGCTCGCTGCGCTCGCTCGAAAACTATAGCCTAACCTAAAACCAATCCCTCTTGCGTTAGTCATTCGATATGAAGGCGACTTATTTCGAATTTGCGAACGTGTCGTATCGGTTGTGAGGTGGGAGTAGATTTTTACGAGCGAGCGGAGCGAGCGAGAAACGATCACAATTTCCAAGCTATACATATACCTAATGTTGCCTTGCATATATTTCGTGTTATTACCTAATTTTGTCAGCCACTTCGGACATCACATTGCACTGTAGTATGTGGAAATAGTACTATTTATGTGATACTATTCATAAACTGTAAACATTTGTCAGTAGGCAATAGGATAAAGACTTCCGGCTACTCGGGCTGGTGCGAATGTTTCAATGTCCGTATGTGCCAAACCGTTGGATTGTGACACACCTTTACGCGTCTCTCGCTCGCTGCGCTCGCTCGAAAACTATAGCCTAACCTAAAACCAATCCCTCTTGCGTTAGTCATTCGATATGAAGGCGACTTATTTCGAATTTGCGAACGTGTCGGATCGGTTGTGAGGTGGGAGTAGATTTTTACGAGCGAGCGGAGCGAGCGAGAAACGATCACAATTTCCAAGCTATACATATACCTAATGTTGCCTTGCATATATTTCGTGTTATTACCTAATTTTGTCAGCCACTTCGGACATCACATTGCACTGTAGTATGTGGAAATAGTACTATTTATGTGAAACAATTCACAAACTGTAAACATTTGTCAGTAGGCAATAGGATAATGACTTCCGGCTCCTCGGGCTGGTGCGAATGTTTCAATGTCCGTATGTGCCAAACCGTCGGATTGTGACACACCTTTACGCGTCTCTCGCTCGCTGCGCTCGCTCGAAAACTATAGCCTAACCTAAAACCAATCCCTCTTGCGTTAGTCATTCGATATGAGGGCAACTTATTTCGAATTTGCGAACGTGTCGGATCGTATGTGAGGTTGGACTAAATTTTTACGAGCGAGCGGAGCGAGCGAGCATCGATCACAATTTGCAAGGTATACATATACCTTGCAATATGCATATATATCGTGTTAGTACCTAATTTTGTCAGCCACTTCGGACATCACATTGCACTGTAGTATGTGGAAATAGTACTATTCATGTGGAACTATTCACAAATTGTAAACACTTGTCAGTAGACAATTTGATAAAGACTTCCGGCTCCTCGGGCTGGTGCGAATGTTTCAATGTCAGTATGTGCCAAACCGTTGGATTGTGACACACCTTTACGCGTCTCTCGCTCGCTGCGCTCGCTCGAAAACTATAGCCTAACCTAAAACCAATCCCTCTTGCGTCAGTCATTCGATATGAAGGCGACTTATTTCGAATTTGCGAACGTGTCGGATCGGTTGTGAGGTGGGAGTAGATTTTTACGAGCGAGCGGAGCGAGCGAGAAACGATCACAATTTCCAAGCTATACATATACCTAATGTTGCCTTGCATATATTTCGTGTTATTACCTAATTTTGTCAGCCACTTCGGACATCACATTGCACTGTAGTATGTGGAAATAGTACTATTTATGTGAAACAATTCACAAACTGTAAACATTTGTCAGTAGGCAATAGGATAATGACTTCCGGCTCCTCGGGCTGGTGCGAATGTTTCAATGTCCGTATGTGCCAAACCGTCGGATTGTGACACACCTTTACGCGTCTCTCGCTCGCTGCGCTCGCTCGAAAACTATAGCCTAACCTAAAACCAATCCCTCTTGCGTTAGTCATTCGATATGGGGGCAACTTATTTCGAATTTGCGAACGTGTCGGATCGTATGTGAGGTTGGACTAAATTTTTACGAGCGAGCGGAGCGAGCGAGCATCGATCACAATTTGCAAGGTATACATATACCTTGCAATATGCATATATATCGTGTTAGTACCTAATTTTGTCAGCCACTTCGGACATCACATTGCACTGTAGTATGTGGAAATAGTACTATTTATGTGGAACTATTCACAAATTGTAAACACTTGTCAGTAGACAATTTGATAAAGACTTCCGGCTCCTCGGGCTGTTGCGAATGTTTCAATGTCAGTATGTGCCAAACCGTTGGATTGTGACACACCTTTACGCGTCTCTCGCTCGCTGCGCTCGCTCGAAAACTATAGCCTAACCTAAAACCAATCCCTCTTGCGTTAGTCATTCGATATGAAGGCGACTTATTTCGAATTTGCGAACGTGTCGGATCGGTTGTGAGGTGGGAGTAGATTTTTACGAGCGAGCGGAGCGAGCGAGAAACGATCACAATTTCCAAGCTATACATATACCTAATGTTGCCTTGCATATATTTCGTGTTATTACCTAATTTTGTCAGCCACTTCGGACATCACATTGCACTGTAGTATGTGGAAATAGTACTATTTATGTGAAACAATTCACAAACTGTAAACATTTGTCAGTAGGCAATAGGATAATGACTTCCGGCTCCTCGGGCTGGTGCGAATGTTTCAATGTCCGTATGTGCCAAACCGTCGGATTGTGACACACCTTTACGCGTCTCTCGCTCGCTGCGCTCGCTCGAAAACTATAGCCTAACCTAAAACCAATCCCTCTTGCGTTAGTCATTCGATATGAGGGCAACTTATTTCGAATTTGCGAACGTGTCGGATCGTATGTGAGGTTGGACTAAATTTTTACGAGCGAGCGGAGCGAGCGAGCATCGATCACAATTTGCAAGGTATACATATACCTTGCAATATGCATATATATCGTGTTAGTACCTAATTTTGTCAGCCACTTCGGACATCACATTGCACTGTAGTATGTGGAAATAGTACTATTTATGTGGAACTATTCACAAATTGTAAACACTTGTCAGTAGACAATTTGATAAAGACTTCCGGCTCCTCGGGCTGGTGCGAATGTTTCAATGTCAGTATGTGCCAAACCGTTGGATTGTGACACACCTTTACGCGTCTCTCGCTCGCTGCGCTCGCTCGAAAACTATAGCCTAACCTAAAACCAATCCCTCTTGCGTCAGTCATTCGATATGAAGGCGCCTTATTTTGAATTTGCGAACTTGTCGAATCGGTTGTGAGGTGGGAGTAGATTTTTACGAGCGAGCGGAGCGAGCGAGAAACGATCACAATTTCCAAGCTATACATATACCTAATGTTGCCTTGCATATATTTCGTGTTATTACCTAATTTTGTCAGCCACTTCGGACATCACATTGCACTGTAGTATGTGGAAATAGTACTATTTATGTGATACTATTCATAAACTGTAAACATTTGTCAGTAGGCAATAGGATAAAGACTTCCGGCTACTCGGGCTGGTGCGAATGTTTCAATGTCCGTATGTGCCAAACCGTTGGATTGTGACACACCTTTACGCGTCTCTCGCTCGCTGCGCTCGCTCGAAAACTATAGCCTAACCTAAAACCAATCCCTCTTGCGTTAGTCATTCGATATGAAGGCGACTTATTTCGAATTTGCGAACGTGTCGGATCGGTTGTGAGGTGGGAGTAGATTTTTACGAGCGAGCGGAGCGAGCGAGAAACGATCACAATTTCCAAGCTATACATATACCTAATGTTGCCTTGCATATATTTCGTGTTATTACCTAATTTTGTCAGCCACTTCGGACATCACATTGCACTGTAGTATGTGGAAATAGTACTATTTATGTGAAACAATTCACAAACTGTAAACATTTGTCAGTAGGCAATAGGATAATGACTTCCGGCTCCTCGGGCTGGTGCGAATGTTTCAATGTCCGTATGTGCCAAACCGTCGGATTGTGACACACCTTTACGCGTCTCTCGCTCGCTGCGCTCGCTCGAAAACTATAGCCTAACCTAAAACCAATCCCTCTTGCGTTAGTCATTCGATATGAGGGCAACTTATTTCGAATTTGCGAACGTGTCGGATCGTATGTGAGGTTGGACTAAATTTTTACGAGCGAGCGGAGCGAGCGAGCATCGATCACAATTTGCAAGGTATACATATACCTTGCAATATGCATATATATCGTGTTAGTACCTAATTTTGTCAGCCACTTCGGACATCACATTGCACTGTAGTATGTGGAAATAGTACTATTTATGTGGAACTATTCACAAATTGTAAACACTTGTCAGTAGACAATTTGATAAAGACTTCCGGCTCCTCGGGCTGGTGCGAATGTTTCAATGTCAGTATGTGCCAAACCGTTGGATTGTGACACACCTTTACGCGACTCTCGCTCGCTGCGCTCGCTCGAAAACTATAGCCTAACCTAAAACCAATCCCTCTTGCGTCAGTCATTCGATATGAAGGCGCCTTATTTTGAATTTGCGAACTTGTCGAATCGGTTGTGAGGTGGGAGTAGATTTTTACGAGCGAGCGGAGCGAGCGAGAAACGATCACAATTTCCAAGCTATACATATACCTAATGTTGCCTTGCATATATTTCGTGTTATTACCTAATTTTGTCAGCCACTTCGGACATCACATTGCACTGTAGTATGTGGAAATAGTACTATTTATGTGATACTATTCATAAACTGTAAACATTTGTCAGTAGGCAATAGGATAAAGACTTCCGGCTACTCGGGCTGGTGCGAATGTTTCAATGTCCGTATGTGCCAAACCGTTGGATTGTGACACACCTTTACGCGTCTCTCGCTCGCTGCGCTCGCTCGAAAACTATAGCCTAACCTAAAACCAATCCCTCTTGCGTTAGTCATTCGATATGAAGGCGACTTATTTCGAATTTGCGAACGTGTCGTATCGGTTGTGAGGTGGGAGTAGATTTTTACGAGCGAGCGGAGCGAGCGAGAAACGATCACAATTTCCAAGCTATACATATACCTAATGTTGCCTTGCATATATTTCGTGTTATTACCTAATTTTGTCAGCCACTTCGGACATCACATTGCACTGTAGTATGTGGAAATAGTACTATTTATGTGATACAATTCATAAACTGTAAACATTTGTCAGTAGGCAATAGGATAAAGACTTCCGGCTACTCGGGCTGGTGCGAATGTTTCAATGTCCGTATGTGCCAAACCGTTGGATTGTGACACACCTTTACGCGTCTCTCGCTCGCTGCGCTCGCTCGAAAACTATAGCCTAACCTAAAACCAATCCCTCTTGCGTTAGTCATTCGATATGAAGGCGACTTATTTCGAATTTGCGAACGTGTCGGATCGGTTGTGAGGTGGGAGTAGATTTTTACGAGCGAGCGGAGCGAGCGAGAAACGATCACAATTTCCAAGCTATACATATACCTAATGTTGCCTTGCATATATTTCGTGTTATTACCTAATTTTGTCAGCCACTTCGGACATCACATTGCACTGTAGTATGTGGAAATAGTACTATTTATGTGAAACAATTCACAAACTGTAAACATTTGTCAGTAGGCAATAGGATAATGACTTCCGGCTCCTCGGGCTGGTGCGAATGTTTCAATGTCCGTATGTGCCAAACCGTCGGATTGTGACACACCTTTACGCGTCTCTCGCTCGCTGCGCTCGCTCGAAAACTATAGCCTAACCTAAAACCAATCCCTCTTGCGTTAGACATTCGATATGAGGGCAACTTATTTCGAATTTGCGAACGTGTCGGATCGTATGTGAGGTTGGACTAAATTTTTACGAGCGAGCGGAGCGAGCGAGCATCGATCACAATTTGCAAGGTATACATATACCTTGCAATATGCATATATATCGTGTTAGTACCTAATTTTGTCAGCCACTTCGGACATCACATTGCACTGTAGTATGTGGAAATAGTACTATTTATGTGGAACTATTCACAAATTGTAAACACTTGTCAGTAGACAATTTGATAAAGACTTCCGGCTCCTCGGGCTGGTGCGAATGTTTCAATGTCAGTATGTGCCAAACCGTTGGATTGTGACACACCTTTACGCGTCTCTCGCTCGCTGCGCTCGCTCGAAAACTATAGCCTAACCTAAAACCAATCCCTCTTGCGTTAGTCATTCGATATGAAGGCGACTTATTTCGAATTTGCGAACGTGTCGTATCGGTTGTGAGGTGGGAGTAGATTTTTACGAGCGAGCGGAGCGAGCGAGAAACGATCACAATTTCCAAGCTATACATATACCTAATGTTGCCTTGCATATATTTCGTGTTATTACCTAATTTTGTCAGCCACTTCGGACATCACATTGCACTGTAGTATGTGGAAATAGTACTATTTATGTGATACTATTCATAAACTGTAAACATTTGTCAGTAGGCAATAGGATAAAGACTTCCGGCTACTCGGGCTGGTGCGAATGTTTCAATGTCCGTATGTGCCAAACCGTTGGATTGTGACACACCTTTACGCGTCTCTCGCTCGCTGCGCTCGCTCGATAACTATAGCCTAACCTAAAACCAATCCCTCTTGCGTTAGTCATTCGATATGAAGGCGACTTATTTCGAATTTGCGAACGTGTCGGATCGGTTGTGAGGTGGGAGTAGATTTTTACGAGCGAGCGGAGCGAGCGAGAAACGATCACAATTTCCAAGCTATACATATACCTAATGTTGCCTTGCATATATTTCGTGTTATTACCTAATTTTGTCAGCCACTTCGGACATCACATTGCACTGTAGTATGTGGAAATAGTACTATTTATGTGAAACAATTCACAAACTGTAAACATTTGTCAGTAGGCAATAGGATAATGACTTCCGGCTCCTCGGGCTGGTGCGAATGTTTCAATGTCCGTATGTGCCAAACCGTCGGATTGTGACACACCTTTACGCGTCTCTCGCTCGCTGCGCTCGCTCGAAAACTATAGCCTAACCTAAAACCAATCCCTCTTGCGTTAGTCATTCGATATGAGGGCAACTTATTTCGAATTTGCGAACGTGTCGGATCGTATGTGAGGTTGGACTAAATTTTTACGAGCGAGCGGAGCGAGCGAGCATCGATCACAATTTGCAAGGTATACATATACCTTGCAATATGCATATATATCGTGTTAGTACCTAATTTTGTCAGCCACTTCGGACATCACATTGCACTGTAGTATGTGGAAATAGTACTATTTATGTGGAACTATTCACAAATTGTAAACACTTGTCAGTAGACAATTTGATAAAGACTTCCGGCTCCTCGGGCTGGTGCGAATGTTTCAATGTCAGTATGTGCCAAACCGTTGGATTGTGACACACCTTTACGCGTCTCTCGCTCGCTGCGCTCGCTCGAAAACTATAGCCTAACCTAAAACCAATCCCTCTTGCGTCAGTCATTCGATATGAAGGCGCCTTATTTTGAATTTGCGAACTTGTCGAATCGGTTGTGAGGTGGGAGTAGATTTTTACGAGCGAGCGGAGCGAGCGAGAAACGATCACAATTTCCAAGCTATACATATACCTAATGTTGCCTTGCATATATTTCGTGTTATTACCTAATTTTGTCAGCCACTTCGGACATCACATTGCACTGTAGTATGTGGAAATAGTACTATTTATGTGATACTATTCATAAACTGTAAACATTTGTCAGTAGGCAATAGGATAAAGACTTCCGGCTACTCGGGCTGGTGCGTATGTTTCAATGTCCGTATGTGCCAAACCGTTGGATTGTGACACACCTTTACGCGTCTCTCGCTCGCTGCGCTCGCTCGAAAACTATAGCCTAACCTAAAACCAATCCCTCTTGCGTTAGTCATTCGATATGAAGGCGACTTATTTCGAATTTGCGAACGTGTCGTATCGGTTGTGAGGTGGGAGTAGATTTTTACGAGCGAGCGGAGCGAGCGAGAAACGATCACAATTTCCAAGCTATACATATACCTAATGTTGCCTTGCATATATTTCGTGTTATTACCTAATTTTGTCAGCCACTTCGGACATCACATTGCACTGTAGTATGTGGAAATAGTACTATTTATGTGATACTATTCATAAACTGTAAACATTTGTCAGTAGGCAATAGGATAAAGACTTCCGGCTACTCGGGCTGGTGCGTATGTTTCAATGTCCGTATGTGCCAAACCGTTGGATTGTGACACACCTTTACGCGTCTCTCGCTCGCTGCGCTCGCTCGAAAACTATAGCCTAACCTAAAACCAATCCCTCTTGCGTTAGTCATTCGATATGAAGGCGACTTATTTCGAATTTGCGAACGTGTCGTATCGGTTGTGAGGTGGGAGTAGATTTTTACGAGCGAGCGGAGCGAGCGAGAAACGATCACAATTTCCAAGCTATACATATACCTAATGTTGCCTTGCATATATTTCGTGTTATTACCTAATTTTGTCAGCCACTTCGGACATCACATTGCACTGTAGTATGTGGAAATAGTACTATTTATGTGATACTATTCATAAACTGTAAACATTTGTCAGTAGGCAATAGGATAAAGACTTCCGGCTACTCGGGCTGGTGCGAATGTTTCAATGTCCGTATGTGCCAAACCGTTGGATTGTGACACACCTTTACGCGTCTCTCGCTCGCTGCGCTCGCTCGAAAACTATAGCCTAACCTAAAACCAATCCCTCTTGCGTTAGTCATTCGATATGAAGGCGACTTATTTCGAATTTGCGAACGTGTCGGATCGGTTGTGAGGTGGGAGTAGATTTTTACGAGCGAGCGGAGCGAGCGAGAAACGATCACAATTTCCAAGCTATACATATACCTAATGTTGCCTTGCATATATTTCGTGTTATTACCTAATTTTGTCAGCCACTTCGGACATCACATTGCACTGTAGTATGTGGAAATAGTACTATTTATGTGAAACAATTCACAAACTGTAAACATTTGTCAGTAGGCAATAGGATAATGACTTCCGGCTCCTCGGGCTGGTGCGAATGTTTCAATGTCCGTATGTGCCAAACCGTCGGATTGTGACACACCTTTACGCGTCTCTCGCTCGCTGCGCTCGCTCGAAAACTATAGCCTAACCTAAAACCAATCCCTCTTGCGTTAGTCATTCGATATGAGGGCAACTTATTTCGAATTTGCGAACGTGCCGGATCGTATGTGAGGTTGGACTAAATTTTTACGAGCGAGCGGAGCGAGCGAGCATCGATCACAATTTGCAAGGTATACATATACCTTGCAATATGCATATATATCGTGTTAGTACCTAATTTTGTCAGCCACTTCGGACATCACATTGCACTGTAGTATGTGGAAATAGTACTATTTATGTGGAACTATTCACAAATTGTAAACACTTGTCAGTAGACAATTTGATAAAGACTTCCGGCTCCTCGGGCTGGTGCGAATGTTTCAATGTCAGTATGTGCCAAACCGTTGGATTGTGACACACCTTTACGCGTCTCTCGCTCGCTGCGCTCGCTCGAAAACTATAGCCTAACCTAAAACCAATCCCTCTTGCGTCAGTCATTCGATATGAAGGCGCCTTATTTTGAATTTTCGAACTTGTCGAATCGGTTGTGAGGTGGGAGTAGATTTTTACGAGCGAGCGGAGCGAGCGAGAAACGATCACAATTTCCAAGCTATACATATACCTAATGTTGCCTTGCATATATTTCGTGTTATTACCTAATTTTGTCAGCCACTTCGGACATCACATTGCACTGTAGTATGTGGAAATAGTACTATTTATGTGAAACAATTCACAAACTGTAAACATTTGTCAGTAGGCAATAGGATAATGACTTCCGGCTCCTCGGGCTGGTGCGAATGTTTCAATGTCCGTATGTGCCAAACCGTCGGATTGTGACACACCTTTACGCGTCTCTCGCTCGCTGCGCTCGCTCGAAAACTATAGCCTAACCTAAAACCAATCCCTCTTGCGTTAGTCATTCGATATGAGGGCAACTTATTTCGAATTTGCGAACGTGTCGGATCGTATGTGAGGTTGGACTAAATTTTTACGAGCGAGCGGAGCGAGCGAGCATCGATCACAATTTGCAAGGTATACATATACCTTGCAATATGCATATATATCGTGTTAGTACCTAATTTTGTCAGCCACTTCGGACATCACATTGCACTGTAGTATGTGGAAATAGTACTATTTATGTGGAACTATTCACAAATTGTAAACACTTGTCAGTAGACAATTTGATAAAGACTTCCGGCTCCTCGGGCTGGTGCGAATGTTTCAATGTCAGTATGTGCCAAACCGTTGGATTGTGACACACCTTTACGCGTCTCTCGCTCGCTGCGCTCGCTCGAAAACTATAGCCTAACCTAAAACCAATCCCTCTTGCGTCAGTCATTCGATATGAAGGCGCCTTATTTTGAATTTGCGAACTTGTCGAATCGGTTGTGAGGTGGGAGTAGATTTTTACGAGCGAGCGGAGCGAGCGAGAAACGATCACAATTTCCAAGCTATACATATACCTAATGTTGCCTTGCATATATTTCGTGTTATTACCTAATTTTGTCAGCCACTTCGGACATCACATTGCACTGTAGTATGTGGAAATAGTACTATTTATGTGATACTATTCATAAACTGTAAACATTTGTCAGTAGGCAATAGGATAAAGACTTCCGGCTACTCGGGCTGGTGCGAATGTTTCAATGTCCGTATGTGCCAAACCGTTGGATTGTGACACACCTTTACGCGTCTCTCGCTCGCTGCGCTCGCTCGAAAACTATAGCCTAACCTAAAACCAATCCCTCTTGCGTTAGTCATTCGATATGAAGGCGACTTATTTCGAATTTGCGAACGTGTCGTATCGGTTGTGAGGTGGGAGTAGATTTTTACGAGCGAGCGGAGCGAGCGAGAAACGATCACAATTTCCAAGCTATACATATACCTAATGTTGCCTTGCATATATTTCGTGTTATTACCTAATTTTGTCAGCCACTTCGGACATCACATTGCACTGTAGTATGTGGAAATAGTACTATTTATGTGATACTATTCATAAACTGTAAACATTTGTCAGTAGGCAATAGGATAAAGACTTCCGGCTACTCGGGCTGGTGCGAATGTTTCAATGTCCGTATGTGCCAAACCGTCGGATTGTGACACACCTTTACGCGTCTCTCGCTCGCTGCGCTCGCTCGAAAACTATAGCCTAACCTAAAACCAATCCCTCTTGCGTTAGTCATTCGATATGAGGGCAACTTATTTCGAATTTGCGAACGTGTCGGATCGTATGTGAGGTTGGACTAAATTTTTACGAGCGAGCGGAGCGAGCGAGCATCGATCACAATTTGCAAGGTATACATATACCTTGCAATATGCATATATATCGTGTTAGTACCTAATTTTGTCAGCCACTTCGGACATCACATTGCACTGTAGTATGTGGAAATAGTACTATTTATGTGGAACTATTCACAAATTGTAAACACTTGTCAGTAGACAATTTGATAAAGACTTCCGGCTCCTCGGGCTGGTGCGAATGTTTCAATGTCAGTATGTGCCAAACCGTTGGATTGTGACACACCTTTACGCGTCTCTCGCTCGCTGCGCTCGCTCGAAAACTATAGCCTAACCTAAAACCAATCCCTCTTGCGTCAGTCATTCGATATGAAGGCGCCTTATTTTGAATTTGCGAACTTGTCGAATCGGTTGTGAGGTGGGAGTAGATTTTTACGAGCGAGCGGAGCGAGCGAGAAACGATCACAATTTCCAAGCTATACATATACCTAATGTTGCCTTGCATATATTTCGTGTTATTACCTAATTTTGTCAGCCACTTCGGACATCACATTGCACTGTAGTATGTGGAAATAGTACTATTTATGTGATACTATTCATAAACTGTAAACATTTGTCAGTAGGCAATAGGATAAAGACTTCCGGCTACTCGGGCTGGTGCGAATGTTTCAATGTCCGTATGTGCCAAACCGTTGGATTGTGACACACCTTTACGCGTCTCTCGCTCGCTGCGCTCGCTCGAAAACTATAGCCTAACCTAAAACCAATCCCTCTTGCGTTAGTCATTCGATATGAAGGCGACTTATTTCGAATTTGCGAACGTGTCGGATCGGTTGTGAGGTGGGAGTAGATTTTTACGAGCGAGCGGAGCGAGCGAGAAACGATCACAATTTCCAAGCTATACATATACCTAATGTTGCCTTGCATATATTTCGTGTTATTACCTAATTTTGTCAGCCACTTCGGACATCACACTGCACTGTAGTATGTGGAAATAGTACTATTTATGTGATACTATTCATAAACTGTAAACATTTGTCAGTAGGCAATAGGATAAAGACTTCCGGCTACTCGGGCTGGTGCGAATGTTTCAGTGTCCGTATGTGCCAAACCGTTGGATTGTGACACACCTTTACGCGTCTCTCGCTCGCTGCGCTCGCTCGAAAACTATAGCCTAACCTAAAACCAATCCCTCTTGCGTTAGTCATTCGATATGAAGGCGACTTATTTCGAATTTGCGAACGTGTCGGATCGGTTGTGAGGTGGGAGTAGATTTTTACGAGCGAGCGGAGCGAGCGAGAAACGATCACAATTTCCAAGCTATACATATACCTAATGTTGCCTTGCATATATTTCGTGTTATTACCTAATTTTGTCAGCCACTTCGGACATCACATTGCACTGTAGTATGTGGAAATAGTACTATTTATGTGAAACAATTCACAAACTGTAAACATTTGTCAGTAGGCAATAGGATAATGACTTCCGGCTCCTCGGGCTGGTGCGAATGTTTCAATGTCCGTATGTGCCAAACCGTCGGATTGTGACACACCTTTACGCGTCTCTCGCTCGCTGCGCTCGCTCGAAAACTATAGCCTAACCTAAAACCAATCCCTCTTGCGTTAGTCATTCGATATGAGGGCAACTTATTTCGAATTTGCGAACGTGTCGGATCGTATGTGAGGTTGGACTAAATTTTTACGAGCGAGCGGAGCGAGCGAGCATCGATCACAATTTGCAAGGTATACATATACCTTGCAATATGCATATATATCGTGTTAGTACCTAATTTTGTCAGCCACTTCGGACATCACATTGCACTGTAGTATGTGGAAATAGTACTATTTATGTGGAACTATTCACAAATTGTAAACACTTGTCAGTAGACAATTTGATAAAGACTTCCGGCTCCTCGGGCTGGTGCGAATGTTTCAATGTCAGTATGTGCCAAACCGTTGGATTGTGACACACGTTTACGCGTCTCTCGCTCGCTGCGCTCGCTCGAAAACTATAGCCTAACCTAAAACCAATCCCTCTTGCGTTAGTCATTCGATATGAAGGCGACTTATTTCGAATTTGCGAACGTGTCGTATCGGTTGTGAGGTGGGAGTAGATTTTTACGAGCGAGCGGAGCGAGCGAGAAACGATCACAATTTCCAAGCTATACATATACCTAATGTTGCCTTGCATATATTTCGTGTTATTACCTAATTTTGTCAGCCACATCGGACATCACATTGCACTGCAGTATGTGGAAATAGTACTATTTATGTGATACTATTCATAAACTGTAAACATTTGTCAGTAGGCAATAGGATAAAGACTTCCGGCTACTCGGGCTGGTGCGAATGTTTCAATGTCCGTATGTGCCAAACCGTTGGATTGTGACACACCTTTACGCGTCTCTCGCTCGCTGCGCTCGCTCGAAAACTATAGCCTAACCTAAAACCAATCCCTCTTGCGTTAGTCATTCGATATGAAGGCGACTTATTTCGAATTTGCGAACGTGTCGTATCGGTTGTGAGGTGGGAGTAGATTTTTACGAGCGAGCGGAGCGAGCGAGAAACGATCACAATTTCCAAGCTATACATATACCTAATGTTGCCTTGCATATATTTCGTGTTATTACCTAATTTTGTCAGCCACTTCGGACATCACATTGCACTGTAGTATGTGGAAATAGTACTATTTATGTGATACTATTCATAAACTGTAAACATTTGTCAGTAGGCAATAGGATAAAGACTTCCGGCTACTCGGGCTGGTGCGAATGTTTCAATGTCCGTATGTGCCAAACCGTTGGATTGTGACACACCTTTACGCGTCTCTCGCTCGCTGCGCTCGCTCGAAAACTATAGCCTAACCTAAAACCAATCCCTCTTGCGTTAGTCATTCGATATGAAGGCGACTTATTTCGAATTTGCGAACGTGTCGGATCGGTTGTGAGGTGGGAGTAGATTTTTACGAGCGAGCGGAGCGAGCGAGAAACGATCACAATTTCCAAGCTATACATATACCTAATGTTGCCTTGCATATATTTCGTGTTATTACCTAATTTTGTCGGCCACTTCGGACATCACATTGCACTGTAGTATGTGGAAATAGTACTATTTATGTGAAACAATTCACAAACTGTAAACATTTGTCAGTAGGCAATAGGATAATGACTTCCGGCTCCTCGGGCTGGTGCGAATGTTTCAATGTCCGTATGTGCCAAACCGTCGGATTGTGACACACCTTTACGCGTCTCTCGCTCGCTGCGCTCGCTCGAAAACTATAGCCTAACCTAAAACCAATCCCTCTTGCGTTAGTCATTCGATATGAGGGCAACTTATTTCGAATTTGCGAACGTGTCGGATCGTATGTGAGGTTGGACTAAATTTTTACGAGCGAGCGGAGCGAGCGAGCATCGATCACAATTTGCAAGGTATACATATACCTAATGTTGCCTTGCATATATTTCGTGTTATTACCTAATTTTGTCAGCCACTTCGGACATCACATTGCACTGTAGTATGTGGAGATAGTACTATTTATGTGAAACAATTCACAAACTGTAAACATTTGTCAGTAGGCAATAGGACAATGACTTCCGGCTCCTCGGGCCGGTGCGAATGTTTCAATGTCCGTATGTGCCAAACCGTCGGATTGTGACACACCTTTACGCGTCTCTCGCTCGCTGCGCTCGCTCGAAAACTATAGCCTAACCTAAAACCAATCCCTCTTGCGTTAGTCATTCGATATGAGGGCAACTTATTTCGAATTTGCGAACGTGTCGGATCGTATGTGAGGTTGGACTAAATTTTTACGAGCGAGCGGAGCGAGCGAGAAACGATCACAATTTCCAAGCTATACACATACCTAATGTTGCCTTGCATATATATCGTGTTAGTACCTAATTTTGTCAGCCACTTCGGACATCACATTGCACTGTAGTATGTGGAAATAGTACTATTTATGTGGAACTATTCACAAATTGTAAACACTTGTCAGTAGACAATTTGATAAAGACTTCCGGCTCCTCGGGCTGGTGCGAATGTTTCAATGTCAGTATGTGCCAAACCGTTGGATTGTGACACACCTTTACGCGTCTCTCGCTCGCTGCGCTCGCTCGAAAACTATAGCCTAACCTAAAACCAATCCCTCTTGCGTCAGTCATTCGATATGAAGGCGCCTCATTTTGAATTTGCGAACTTGTCGAATCGGTTGTGAGGTGGGAGTAGATTTTTACGAGCGAGCGGAGCGAGCGAGAAACGATCACAATTTCCAAGCTATACACATACCTAATGTTGCCTTGCATATATTTCGTGTTATTACCTAATTTTGTCAGCCACTTCGGACATCACATTGCACTGTAGTATGTGGAAATAGTACTATTTATGTGATACTATTCATAAACTGTAAACATTTGTCAGTAGGCAATAGGATAAAGACTTCCGGCTACTCGGGCTGGTGCGAATGTTTCAATGTCCGTATGTGCCAAACCGTTGGATTGTGACACACCTTTACGCGTCTCTCGCTCGCTGCGCTCGCTCGAAAACTATAGCCTAACCTAAAACCAATCCCTCTTGCGTTAGTCATTCGATATGAAGGCGACTTATTTCGAATTTGCGAACGTGTCGTATCGGTTGTGAGGTGGGAGTAGATTTTTACGAGCGAGCGGAGCGAGCGAGAAACGATCACAATTTCCAAGCTATACATATACCTAATGTTGCCTTGCATATATTTCGTGTTATTACCTAATTTTGTCAGCCACTTCGGACATCACATTGCACTGTAGTATGTGGAAATAGTACTATTTATGTGATACTATTCATAAACTGTAAACATTTGTCAGTAGGCAATAGGATAAAGACTTCCGGCTACTCGGGCTGGTGCGAATGTTTCAATGTCCGTATGTGCCAAACCGTTGGATTGTGACACACCTTTACGCGTCTCTCGCTCGCTGCGCTCGCTCGAAAACTATAGCCTAACCTAAAACCAATCCCTCTTGCGTTAGTCATTCGATATGAAGGCGACTTATTTCGAATTTGCGAACGTGTCGGATCGGTTGTGAGGTGGGAGTAGATTTTTACGAGCGAGCGGAGCGAGCGAGAAACGATCACAATTTCCAAGCTATACATATACCTTATGTTGCCTTGCATATATTTCGTGTTATTACCTAATTTTGTCAGCCACTTCGGACATCACATTGCACTGTAGTATGTGGAAATAGTACTATTTATGTGAAACAATTCACAAACTGTAAACATTTGTCAGTAGGCAATAGGATAATGACTTCCGGCTCCTCGGGCTGGTGCGAATGTTTCAATGTCCGTATGTGCCAAACCGTCGGATTGTGACACACCTTTACGCGTCTCTCGCTCGCTGCGCTCGCTCGAAAACTATAGCCTAACCTAAAACCAATCCCTCTTGCGTTAGTCATTCGATATGAGGGCAACTTATTTCGAATTTGCGAACGTGTCGGATCGTATGTGAGGTTGGACTAAATTTTTACGAGCGAGCGGAGCGAGCGAGCATCGATCACAATTTGCAAGGTATACATATACCTTGCAATATGCATATATATCGTGTTAGTACCTAATTTTGTCAGCCACTTCGGACATCACATTGCACTGTAGTATGTGGAAATAGTACTATTTATGTGGAACTATTCACAAATTGTAAACACTTGTCAGTAGAAAATTTGATAAAGACTTCCGGCTCCTCGGGCTGGTGCGAATGTTTCAATGTCAGTATGTGCCAAACCGTTGGATTGTGACACACCTTTACGCGTCTCTCGCTCGCTGCGCTCGCTCGAAAACTATAGCCTAACCTAAAACCAATCCCTCTTGCGTCAGTCATTCGATATGAAGGCGCCTTATTTTGAATTTGCGAACTTGTCGAATCGGTTGTGAGGTGGGAGTAGATTTTTACGAGCGAGCGGAGCGAGCGAGAAACGATCACAATTTCCAAGCTATACATATACCTAATGTTGCCTTGCATATATTTCGTGTTATTACCTAATTTTGTCAGCCACTTCGGACATCACATTGCACTGTAGTATGTGGAAATAGTACTATTTATGTGATACTATTCACAAACTGTAAACATTTGTCAGTAGGCAATAGGATAAAGACTTCCGGCTATTCGGGCTGGTGCGAATGTTTCAATGTCCGTATGTGCCAAACCGTTGGATTGTGACACACCTTTACGCGTCTCTCGCTCGCTGCGCTCGCTCGAAAACTATAGCCTAACCTAAAACCAATCCCTCTTGCGTTAGTCATTCGATATGAAGGCGACTTATTTCGAATTTGCGAACGTGTCGGATCGGTTGTGAGGTGGGAGTAGATTTTTACGAGCGAGCGGAGCGAGCGAGAAACGATCACAATTTCCAAGCTATACATATACCTAATGTTGCCTTGCATATATTTCGTGTTATTACCTAATTTTGTCAGCCACTTCGGACATCACATTGCACTGTAGTATGTGGAAATAGTACTATTTATGTGAAACAATTCACAAACTGTAAACATTTGTCAGTAGGCAATAGGATAATGACTTCCGGCTCCTCGGGCTGGTGCGAATGTTTCAATGTCCGTATGTGCCAAACCGTCGGATTGTGACACACCTTTACGCGTCTCTCGCTCGCTGCGCTCGCTCGAAAACTATAGCCTAACCTAAAACCAATCCCTCTTGCGTTAGTCATTCGATATGAGGGCAACTTATTTCGAATTTGCGAACGTGTCGGATCGTATGTGAGGTTGGACTAAATTTTTACGAGCGAGCGGAGCGAGCGAGCATCGATCACAATTTGCAAGGTATACATATACCTTGCAATATGCATATATATCGTGTTAGTACCTAATTTTGTCAGCCACTTCGGACATCACATTGCACTGTAGTATGTGGAAATAGTACTATTTATGTGGAACTATTCACAAATTGTAAACACTTGTCAGTAGACAATTTGATAAAGACTTCCGGCTCCTCGGGCTGGTGCGAATGTTTCAATGTCAGTATGTGCCAAACCGTTGGATTGTGACACACCTTTACGCGTCTCTCGCTCGCTGCGCTCGCTCGAAAACTATAGCCTAACCTAAAACCAATCCCTCTTGCGTTAGTCATTCGATATGAAGGCGACTTATTTCGAATTTGCGAACGTGTCGTATCGGTTGTGAGGTGGGAGTAGATTTTTACGAGCGAGCGGAGCGAGCGAGAAACGATCACAATTTCCAAGCTATACATATACCTAATGTTGCCTTGCATATATTTCGTGTTTTTACCTAATTTTGTCAGCCACTTCGGACATCACATTGCACTGTAGTATGTGGAAATAGTACTATTTATGTGATACTATTCATAAACTGTAAACATTTGTCAGTAGGCAATAGGATAAAGACTTCCGGCTACTCGGGCTGGTGCGAATGTTTCAATGTCCGTATGTGCCAAACCGTTGGATTGTGACACACCTTTACGCGTCTCTCGCTCGCTGCGCTCGCTCGAAAACTATAGCCTAACCTAAAACCAATCCCTCTTGCGTTAGTCATTCGATATGAAGGCGACTTATTTCGAATTTGCGAACGTGTCGGATCGGTTGTGAGGTGGGAGTAGATTTTTACGAGCGAGCGGAGCGAGCGAGAAACGATCACAATTTCCAAGCTATACATATACCTAATGTTGCCTTGCATATATTTCGTGTTATTACCTAATTTTGTCAGCCACTTCGGACATCACATTGCACTGTAGTATGTGGAAATAGTACTATTTATGTGAAACAATTCACAAACTGTAAACATTTGTCAGTAGGCAATAGGATAATGACTTCCGGCTCCTCGGGCTGGTGCGAATGTTTCAATGTCCGTATGTGCCAAACCGTCGGATTGTGACACACCTTTACGCGTCTCTCGCTCGCTGCGCTCGCTCGAAAACTATAGCCTAACCTAAAACCAATCCCTCTTGCGTTAGTCATTCGATATGAAGGCGCCTTATTTTGAATTTGCGAACTTGTCGAATCGGTTGTGAGGTGGGAGTAGATTTTTACGAGCGAGCGGAGCGAGCGAGAAACGATCACAATTTCCAAGCTATACACATACCTAATGTTGCCTTGCATATATTTCGTGTTATTACCCAATTTTGTCAGCCACTTCGGACATCACATTGCACTGTAGTATGTGGAAATAGTACTATTTATGTGATACTATTCATAAACTGTAAACATTTGTCAGTAGGCAATAGGATAAAGACTTCCGGCTACTCGGGCTGGTGCGAATGTTTCAATGTCAGTATGTGCCAAACCGTTGGATTGTGACACACCTTTACGCGTCTCTCGCTCGCTGCGCTCGCTCGAAAACTATAGCCTAACCTAAAACCAATCCCTCTTGCGTCAGTCATTCGATATGAAGGCGCCTCATTTTGAATTTGCGAACTTGTCGAATCGGTTGTGAGGTGGGAGTAGATTTTTACGAGCGAGCGGAGCGAGCGAGAAACGATCACAATTTCCAAGCTATACACATACCTAATGTTGCCTTGCATATATTTCGTGTTATTACCTAATTTTGTCAGCCACTTCGGACATCACATTGCACTGTAGTATGTGGAAATAGTACTATTTATGTGATACTATTCATAAACTGTAAACATTTGTCAGTAGGCAATAGGATAAAGACTTCCGGCTACTCGGGCTGGTGCGAATGTTTCAATGTCCGTATGTGCCAAACCGTTGGATTGTGACACACCTTTACGCGTCTCTCGCTCGCTGCGCTCGCTCGAAAACTATAGCCTAACCTAAAACCAATCCCTCTTGCGTTAGTCATTCGATATGAAGGCGACTTATTTCGAATTTGCGAACGTGTCGTATCGGTTGTGAGGTGGGAGTAGATTTTTACGAGCGAGCGGAGCGAGCGAGAAACGATCACAATTTCCAAGCTATACATATACCTAATGTTGCCTTGCATATATTTCGTGTTATTACCTAATTTTGTCAGCCACTTCGGACATCACATTGCACTGTAGTATGTGGAAATAGTACTATTTATGTGATACTATTCATAAACTGTAAACATTTGTCAGTAGGCAATAGGATAAAGACTTCCGGCTACTCGGGCTGGTGCGAATGTTTCAATGTCCGTATGTGCCAAACCGTTGGATTGTGACACACCTTTACGCGTCTCTCGCTCGCTGCGCTCGCTCGAAAACTATAGCCTAACCTAAAACCAATCCCTCTTGCGTTAGTCATTCGATATGAAGGCGACTTATTTCGAATTTGCGAACGTGTCGGATCGGTTGTGAGGTGGGAGTAGATTTTTACGAGCGAGCGGAGCGAGCGAGAAACGATCACAATTTCCAAGCTATACATATACCTTATGTTGCCTTGCATATATTTCGTGTTATTACCTAATTTTGTCAGCCACTTCGGACATCACATTGCACTGTAGTATGTGGAAATAGTACTATTTATGTGAAACAATTCACAAACTGTAAACATTTGTCAGTAGGCAATAGGATAATGACTTCCGGCTCCTCGGGCTGGTGCGAATGTTTCAATGTCCGTATGTGCCAAACCGTCGGATTGTGACACACCTTTACGCGTCTCTCGCTCGCTGCGCTCGCTCGAAAACTATAGCCTAACCTAAAACCAATCCCTCTTGCGTTAGTCATTCGATATGAGGGCAACTTATTTCGAATTTGCGAACGTGTCGGATCGTATGTGAGGTTGGACTAAATTTTTACGAGCGAGCGGAGCGAGCGAGCATCGATCACAATTTGCAAGGTATACATATACCTTGCAATATGCATATATATCGTGTTAGTACCTAATTTTGTCAGCCACTTCGGACATCACATTGCACTGTAGTATGTGGAAATAGTACTATTTATGTGGAACTATTCACAAATTGTAAACACTTGTCAGTAGAAAATTTGATAAAGACTTCCGGCTCCTCGGGCTGGTGCGAATGTTTCAATGTCAGTATGTGCCAAACCGTTGGATTGTGACACACCTTTACGCGTCTCTCGCTCGCTGCGCTCGCTCGAAAACTATAGCCTAACCTAAAACCAATCCCTCTTGCGTCAGTCATTCGATATGAAGGCGCCTTATTTTGAATTTGCGAACTTGTCGAATCGGTTGTGAGGTGGGAGTAGATTTTTACGAGCGAGCGGAGCGAGCGAGAAACGATCACAATTTCCAAGCTATACATATACCTAATGTTGCCTTGCATATATTTCGTGTTATTACCTAATTTTGTCAGCCACTTCGGACATCACATTGCACTGTAGTATGTGGAAATAGTACTATTTATGTGATACTATTCACAAACTGTAAACATTTGTCAGTAGGCAATAGGATAAAGACTTCCGGCTATTCGGGCTGGTGCGAATGTTTCAATGTCCGTATGTGCCAAACCGTTGGATTGTGACACACCTTTACGCGTCTCTCGCTCGCTGCGCTCGCTCGAAAACTATAGCCTAACCTAAAACCAATCCCTCTTGCGTTAGTCATTCGATATGAAGGCGACTTATTTCGAATTTGCGAACGTGTCGGATCGGTTGTGAGGTGGGAGTAGATTTTTACGAGCGAGCGGAGCGAGCGAGAAACGATCACAATTTCCAAGCTATACATATACCTAATGTTGCCTTGCATATATTTCGTGTTATTACCTAATTTTGTCAGCCACTTCGGACATCACATTGCACTGTAGTATGTGGAAATAGTACTATTTATGTGAAACAATTCACAAACTGTAAACATTTGTCAGTAGGCAATAGGATAATGACTTCCGGCTCCTCGGGCTGGTGCGAATGTTTCAATGTCCGTATGTGCCAAACCGTCGGATTGTGACACACCTTTACGCGTCTCTCGCTCGCTGCGCTCGCTCGAAAACTATAGCCTAACCTAAAACCAATCCCTCTTGCGTTAGTCATTCGATATGAGGGCAACTTATTTCGAATTTGCGAACGTGTCGGATCGTATGTGAGGTTGGACTAAATTTTTACGAGCGAGCGGAGCGAGCGAGCATCGATCACAATTTGCAAGGTATACATATACCTTGCAATATGCATATATATCGTGTTAGTACCTAATTTTGTCAGCCACTTCGGACATCACATTGCACTGTAGTATGTGGAAATAGTACTATTTATGTGGAACTATTCACAAATTGTAAACACTTGTCAGTAGACAATTTGATAAAGACTTCCGGCTCCTCGGGCTGGTGCGAATGTTTCAATGTCAGTATGTGCCAAACCGTTGGATTGTGACACACCTTTACGCGTCTCTCGCTCGCTGCGCTCGCTCGAAAACTATAGCCTAACCTAAAACCAATCCCTCTTGCGTTAGTCATTCGATATGAAGGCGACTTATTTCGAATTTGCGAACGTGTCGTATCGGTTGTGAGGTGGGAGTAGATTTTTACGAGCGAGCGGAGCGAGCGAGAAACGATCACAATTTCCAAGCTATACATATACCTAATGTTGCCTTGCATATATTTCGTGTTTTTACCTAATTTTGTCAGCCTCTTCGGACATCACATTGCACTGTAGTATGTGGAAATAGTACTATTTATGTGATACTATACATAAACTGTAAACATTTGTCAGTAGGCAATAGGATAAAGACTTCCGGCTACTCGGGCTGGTGCGAATGTTTCAATGTCCGTATGTGCCAAACCGTTGGATTGTGACACACCTTTACGCGTCTCTCGCTCGCTGCGCTCGCTCGAAAACTATAGCCTAACCTAAAACCAATCCCTCTTGCGTTAGTCATTCGATATGAAGGCGACTTATTTCGAATTTGCGAACGTGTCGTATCAGTTGTGAGGTGGGAGTAGATTTTTACGAGCGAGCGGAGCGAGCGAGAAACGATCACAATTTCCAAGCTATACATATACCTAATGTTGCCTTGCATATATTTCGTGTTTTTACCTAATTTTGTCAGCCACTTCGGACATCACATTGCACTGTAGTATGTGGAAATAGTACTATTTATGTGATACTATTCATAAACTGTAAACATTTGTCAGTAGGCAATAGGATAAAGACTTCCGGCTACTCGGGCTGGTGCGAATGTTTCAATGTCCGTATGTGCCAAACCGTTGGATTGTGACACACCTTTACGCGTCTCTCGCTCGCTGCGCTCGCTCGAAAACTATAGCCTAACCTAAAACCAATCCCTCTTGCGTTAGTCATTCGATATGAAGGCGACTTATTTCGAATTTGCGAACGTGTCGGATCGGTTGTGAGGTGGGAGTAGATTTTTACGAGCGAGCGGAGCGAGCGAGAAACGATCACAATTTCCAAGCTATACATATACCTAATGTTGCCTTGCATATATTTCGTGTTATTACCTAATTTTGTCAGCCACTTCGGACATCACATTGCACTGTAGTATGTGGAAATAGTACTATTTATGTGAAACAATTCACAAACTGTAAACATTTGTCAGTAGGCAATAGGATAATGACTTCCGGCTCCTCGGGCTGGTGCGAATGTTTCAATGTCCGTATGTGCCAAACCGTCGGATTGTGACACACCTTTACGCGTCTCTCGCTCGCTGCGCTCGCTCGAAAACTATAGCCTAACCTAAAACCAATCCCTCTTGCGTTAGTCATTCGATATGAAGGCGCCTTATTTTGAATTTGCGAACTTGTCGAATCGGTTGTGAGGTGGGAGTAGATTTTTACGAGCGAGCGGAGCGAGCGAGAAACGATCACAATTTCCAAGCTATACACATACCTAATGTTGCCTTGCATATATTTCGTGTTATTACCCAATTTTGTCAGCCACTTCGGACATCACATTGCACTGTAGTATGTGGAAATAGTACTATTTATGTGATACTATTCACAAATTGTAAACACTTGTCAGTAGACAATTTGATAAAGACTTCCGGCTCCTCGGGCTGGTGCGAATGTTTCAATGTCAGTATGTGCCAAACCGTTGGATTGTGACACACCTTTACGCGTCTCTCGCTCGCTGCGCTCGCTCGAAAACTATAGCCTAACCTAAAACCAATCCCTCTTGCGTCAGTCATTCGATATGAAGGCGCCTTATTTTGAATTTGCGAACTTGTCGAATCGGTTGTGAGGTGGGAGTAGATTTTTACGAGCGAGCGGAGCGAGCGAGAAACGATCACAATTTCCAAGCTATACATATACCTAATGTTGCCTTGCATATATTTCGTGTTATTACCTAATTTTGTCAGCCACTTCGGACATCACATTGCACTGTAGTATGTGGAAATAGTACTATTTATGTGATACTATTCATAAACTGTAAACATTTGTCAGTAGGCAATAGGATAAAGACTTCCGGCTACTCGGGCTGGTGCGAATGTTTCAATGTCCGTATGTGCCAAACCGTTGGATTGTGACACACCTTTACGCGTCTCTCGCTCGCTGCGCTCGCTCGAAAACTATAGCCTAACCTAAAACCAATCCCTCTTGCGTTAGTCATTCGATATGAAGGCGACTTATTTCGAATTTGCGAACGTGTCGGATCGGTTGTGAGGTGGGAGTAGATTTTTACGAGCGAGCGGAGCGAGCGAGAAACGATCACAATTTCCAAGCTATACATATACCTAATGTTGCCTTGCATATATTTCGTGTTATTACCTAATTTTGTCAGCCACTTCGGACATCACATTGCACTGTAGTATGTGGAAATAGTACTATTTATGTGAAACAATTCACAAACTGTAAACATTTGTCAGTAGGCAATAGGATAATGACTTCCGGCTCCTCGGGCTGGTGCGAATGTTTCAATGTCCGTATGTGCCAAACCGTCGGATTGTGACACACCTTTACGCGTCTCTCGCTCGCTGCGCTCGCTCGAAAACTATAGCCTAACCTAAAACCAATCCCTCTTGCGTTAGTCATTCGATATGAGGGCAACTTATTTCGAATTTGCGAACGTGTCGGATCGTATGTGAGGTTGGACTAAATTTTTACGAGCGAGCGGAGCGAGCGAGCATCGATCACAATTTGCAAGGTATACATATACCTTGCAATATGCATATATATCGTGTTAGTACCTAATTTTGTCAGCCACTTCGGACATCACATTGCACTGTAGTATGTGGAAATAGTACTATTTATGTGGAACTATTCACAAATTGTAAACACTTGTCAGTAGACAATTTGATAAAGACTTCCGGCTCCTCGGGCTGGTGCGAATGTTTCAACGTCAGTATGTGCCAAACCGTTGGATTGTGACACACCTTTACGCGTCTCTCGCTCGCTGCGCTCGCTCGAAAACTATAGCCTAACCTAAAACCAATCCCTCTTGCGTCAGTTATTCGATATGAAGGCGCCTTATTTTGAATTTGCGAACTTGTCGAATCGGTTGTGAGGTGGGAGTAGATTTTTACGAGCGAGCGGAGCGAGCGAGAAACGATCACAATTTCCAAGCTATACATATACCTAATGTTGCCTTGCATATATTTCGTGTTATTACCTAATTTTGTCAGCCACTTCGGACATCACATTGCACTGTAGTATGTGGAAATAGTACTATTTATGTGATACTATTCATAAACTGTAAACATTTGTCAGTAGGCAATAGGATAAAGACTTCCGGCTACTCGGGCTGGTGCGAATGTTTCAATGTCCGTATGTGCCAAACCGTTGGATTGTGACACACCTTTACGCGTCTCTCGCTCGCTGCGCTCGCTCGAAAACTATAGCCTAACCTAAAACCAATCCCTCTTGCGTTAGTCATTCGATATGAAGGCGACTTATTTCGAATTTGCGAACGTGTCGTATCGGTTGTGAGGTGGGAGTAGATTTTTACGAGCGAGCGGAGCGAGCGAGAAACGATCACAATTTCCAAGCTATACATATACCTAATGTTGCCTTGCATATATATCGTGTTAGTACCTAATTTTGTCAGCCACTTCGGACATCACATTGCACTGTAGTATGTGGAAATAGTACTATTTATGTGGAACTATTCACAAATTGTAAACACTTGTCAGTAGACAATTTGATAAAGACTTCCGGCTCCTCGGGCTGGTGCGAATGTTTCAATGTCAGTATGTGCCAAACCGTTGGATTGTGACACACCTTTACGCGTCTCTCGCTCGCTGCGCTCGCTCGAAAACTATAGCCTAACCTAAAACCAATCCCTCTTGCGTCAGTCATTCGATATGAAGGCGCCTTATTTTGAATTTGCGAACTTGTCGAATCGGTTGTGAGGTGGGAGTAGATTTTTACGAGCGAGCGGAGCGAGCGAGAAACGATCACAATTTCCAAGCTATACATATACCTAATGTTGCCTTGCATATATTTCGTGTTATTACCTAATTTTGTCAGCCACTTCGGACATCACATTGCACTGTAGTATGTGGAAATAGTACTATTTATGTGATACTATTCATAAACTGTAAACATTTGTCAGTAGGCAATAGGATAAAGACTTCCGGCTACTCGGGCTGGTGCGAATGTTTCAATGTCCGTATGTGCCAAACCGTTGGATTGTGACACACCTTTACGCGTCTCTCGCTCGCTGCGCTCGCTCGAAAACTATAGCCTAACCTAAAACCAATCCCTCTTGCGTTAGTCATTCGATATGAAGGCGACTTATTTCGAATTTGCGAACGTGTCGGATCGGTTGTGAGGTGGGAGTAGATTTTTACGAGCGAGCGGAGCGAGCGAGAAACGATCACAATTTCCAAGCTATACATATACCTAATGTTGCCTTGCATATATTTCGTGTTATTACCTAATTTTGTCAGCCACTTCGGACATCACATTGCACTGTAGTATGTGGAAATAGTACTATTTATGTGAAACAATTCACAAACTGTAAACATTTGTCAGTAGGCAATAGGATAATGACTTCCGGCTCCTCGGGCTGGTGCGAATGTTTCAATGTCCGTATGTGCCAAACCGTCGGATTGTGACACACCTTTACGCGTCTCTCGCTCGCTGCGCTCGCTCGAAAACTATAGCCTAACCTAAAACCAATCCCTCTTGCGTTAGTCATTCGATATGAGGGCAACTTATTTCGAATTTGCGAACGTGTCGGATCGTATGTGAGGTTGGACTAAATTTTTACGAGCGAGCGGAGCGAGCGAGCATCGATCACAATTTGCAAGGTATACATATACCTTGCAATATGCATATATATCGTGTTAGTACCTAATTTTGTCAGCCACTTCGGACATCACATTGCACTGTAGTATGTGGAAATAGTACTATTTATGTGGAACTATTCACAAATTGTAAACACTTGTCAGTAGACAATTTGATAAAGACTTCCGGCTCCTCGGGCTGGTGCGAATGTTTCAATGTCAGTATGTGCCAAACCGTTGGATTGTGACACACCTTTACGCGTCTCTCGCTCGCTGCGCTCGCTCGAAAACTATAGCCTAACCTAAAACCAATCCCTCTTGCGTCAGTCATTCGATATGAAGGCGCCTTATTTTGAATTTGCGAACTTGTCGAATCGGTTGTGAGGTGGGAGTAGATTTTTACGAGCGAGCGGAGCGAGCGAGAAACGATCACAATTTCCAAGCTATACATATACCTAATGTTGCCTTGCATATATTTCGTGTTATTACCTAATTTTGTCAGCCACTTCGGACATCACATTGCACTGTAGTATGTGGAAATAGTACTATTTATGTGATACTATTCATAAACTGTAAACATTTGTCAGTAGGCAATAGGATAAAGACTTCCGGCTACTCGGGCTGGTGCGAATGTTTCAATGTCCGTATGTGCCAAACCGTTGGATTGTGACACACCTTTACACGTCTCTCGCTCGCTGCGCTCGCTCGAAAACTATAGCCTAACCTAAAACCAATCCCTCTTGCGTTAGTCATTCGATATGAAGGCGACTTATTTCGAATTTGCGAACGTGTCGGATCGGTTGTGAGGTGGGAGTAGATTTTTACGAGCGAGCGGAGCGAGCGAGAAACGATCACAATTTCCAAGCTATACATATACCTAATGTTGCCTTGCATATATTTCGTGTTATTACCTAATTTTGTCAGCCACTTCGGACATCACATTGCACTGTAGTATGTGGAAATAGTACTATTTATGTGAAACAATTCACAAACTGTAAACATTTGTCAGTAGGCAATAGGATAATGACTTCCGGCTCCTCGGGCTGGTGCGAATGTTTCAATGTCCGTATGTGCCAAACCGTCGGATTGTGACACACCTTTACGCGTCTCTCGCTCGCTGCGCTCGCTCGAAAACTATAGCCTAACCTAAAACCAATCCCTCTTGCGTTAGTCATTCGATATGAGGGCAACTTATTTCGAATTTGCGAACGTGTCGGATCGTATGTGAGGTTGGACTAAATTTTTACGAGCGAGCGGAGCGAGCGAGCATCGATCACAATTTGCAAGGTATACATATACCTTGCAATATGCATATATATCGTGTTAGTACCTAATTTTGTCAGCCACTTCGGACATCACATTGCACTGTAGTATGTGGAAATAGTACTATTTATGTGGAACTATTCACAAATTGTAAACACTTGTCAGTAGACAATTTGATAAAGACTTCCGGCTCCTCGGGCTGGTGCGAATGTTTCAACGTCAGTATGTGCCAAACCGTTGGATTGTGACACACCTTTACGCGTCTCTCGCTCGCTGCGCTCGCTCGAAAACTATAGCCTAACCTAAAACCAATCCCTCTTGCGTCAGTCATTCGATATGAAGGCGCCTTATTTTGAATTTGCGAACTTGTCGAATCGGTTGTGAGGTGGGAGTAGATTTTTACGAGCGAGCGGAGCGAGCGAGAAACGATCACAATTTCCAAGCTATACATATACCTAATGTTGCCTTGCATATATTTCGTGTTATTACCTAATTTTGTCAGCCACTTCGGACATCACATTGCACTGTAGTATGTGGAAATAGTACTATTTATGTGATACTATTCATAAACTGTAAACATTTGTCAGTAGGCAATAGGATAAAGACTTCCGGCTACTCGGGCTGGTGCGAATGTTTCAATGTCCGTATGTGCCAAACCGTTGGATTGTGACACACCTTTACGCGTCTCTCGCTCGCTGCGCTCGCTCGAAAACTATAGCCTAACCTAAAACCAATCCCTCTTGCGTTAGTCATTCGATATGAAGGCGACTTATTTCGAATTTGCGAACGTGTCGTATCGGTTGTGAGGTGGGAGTAGATTTTTACGAGCGAGCGGAGCGAGCGAGAAACGATCACAATTTCCAAGCTATACATATACCTAATGTTGCCTTGCATATATATCGTGTTAGTACCTAATTTTGTCAGCCACTTCGGACATCACATTGCACTGTAGTATGTGGAAATAGTACTATTTATGTGGAACTATTCACAAATTGTAAACACTTGTCAGTAGACAATTTGATAAAGACTTCCGGCTCCTCGGGCTGGTGCGAATGTTTCAATGTCAGTATGTGCCAAACCGTTGGATTGTGACACACCTTTACGCGTCTCTCGCTCGCTGCGCTCGCTCGAAAACTATAGCCCAACCTAAAACCAATCCCTCTTGCGTCAGTCATTCGATATGAAGGCGCCTTATTTTGAATTTGCGAACTTGTCGAATCGGTTGTGAGGTGGGAGTAGATTTTTACGAGCGAGCGGAGCGAGCGAGAAACGATCACAATTTCCAAGCTATACATATACCTAATGTTGCCTTGCATATATTTCGTGTTATTACCTAATTTTGTCAGCCACTTCGGACATCACATTGCACTGTAGTATGTGGAAATAGTACTATTTATGTGATACTATTCATAAACTGTAAACATTTGTCAGTAGGCAATAGGATAAAGACTTCCGGCTACTCGGGCTGGTGCGAATGTTTCAATGTCCGTATGTGCCAAACCGTTGGATTGTGACACACCTTTACGCGTCTCTCGCTCGCTGCGCTCGCTCGAAAACTATAGCCTAACCTAAAACCAATCCCTCTTGCGTTAGTCATTCGATATGAAGGCGACTTATTTCGAATTTGCGAACGTGTCGGATCGGTTGTGAGGTGGGAGTAGATTTTTACGAGCGAGCGGAGCGAGCGAGAAACGATCACAATTTCCAAGCTATACATATACCTAATGTTGCCTTGCATATATTTCGTGTTATTACCTAATTTTGTCAGCCACTTCGGACATCACATTGCACTGTAGTATGTGGAAATAGTACTATTTATGTGATACTATTCATAAACTGTAAACATTTGTCAGTAGGCAATAGGATAAAGACTTCCGGCTACTCGGGCTGGTGCGAATGTTTCAATGTCCGTATGTGCCAAACCGTTGGATTGTGACACACCTTTACGCGTCTCTCGCTCGCTGCGCTCGCTCGAAAACTATAGCCTAACCTAAAACCAATCCCTCTTGCGTTAGTCATTCGATATGAAGGCGACTTATTTCGAATTTGCGAACGTGTCGGATCGGTTGTGAGGTGGGAGTAGATTTTTACGAGCGAGCGGAGCGAGCGAGAAACGATCACAATTTCCAAGCTATACATATACCTAATGTTGCCTTGCATATATTTCGTGTTATTACCTAATTTTGTCAGCCACTTCGGACATCACATTGCACTGTAGTATGTGGAAATAGTACTATTTATGTGAAACAATTCACAAACTGTAAACATTTGTCAGTAGGCAATAGGATAATGACTTCCGGCTCCTCGGGCTGGTGCGAATGTTTCAATGTCCGTATGTGCCAAACCGTCGGATTGTGACACACCTTTACGCGTCTCTCGCTCGCTGCGCTCGCTCGAAAACTATAGCCTAACCTAAAACCAATCCCTCTTGCGTTAGTCATTCGATATGAGGGCAACTTATTTCGAATTTGCGAACGTGTCGGATCGGATGTGAGGTTGGACTAAATTTTTACGAGCGAGCGGAGCGAGCGAGCATCGATCACAATTTGCAAGGTATACATATACCTTGCAATATGCATATATATCGTGTTAGTACCTAATTTTGTCAGCCACTTCGGACATCACATTGCACTGTAGTATGTGGAAATAGTACTATTTATGTGGAACTATTCACAAATTGTAAACACTTGTCAGTAGACAATTTGATAAAGACTTCCGGCTCCTCGGGCTGGTGCGAATGTTTCAATGTCAGTATGTGCCAAACCGTTGGATTGTGACACACCTTTACGCGTCTCTCGCTCGCTGCGCTCGCTCGAAAACTATAGCCTAACCTAAAACCAATCCCTCTTGCGTCAGTCATTCGATATGAAGGCGCCTTATTTTGAATTTGCGAACTTGTCGAATCGGTTGTGAGGTGGGAGTAGATTTTTACGAGCGAGCGGAGCGAGCGAGAAACGATCACAATTTCCAAGCTATACATATACCTAATGTTGCCTTGCATATATTTCGTGTTATTACCTAATTTTGTCAGCCACTTCGGACATCACATTGCACTGTAGTATGTGGAAATAGTACTATTTATGTGATACTATTCATAAACTGTAAACATTTGTCAGTAGGCAATAGGATAAAGACTTCCGGCTACTCGGGCTGGTGCGAATGTTTCAATGTCCGTATGTGCCAAACCGTTGGATTGTGACACACCTTTACGCGTCTCTCGCTCGCTGCGCTCGCTCGAAAACTATAGCCTAACCTAAAACCAATCCCTCTTGCGTTAGTCATTCGATATGAAGGCGACTTATTTCGAATTTGCGAACGTGTCGTATCGGTTGTGAGGTGGGAGTAGATTTTTACGAGCGAGCGGAGCGAGCGAGAAACGATCACAATTTCCAAGCTATACATATACCTAATGTTGCCTTGCATATATTTCGTGTTATTACCTAATTTTGTCAGCCACTTCGGACATCACATTGCACTGTAGTATGTGGAAATAGTACTATTTATGTGATACTATTCATAAACTGTAAACATTTGTCAGTAGGCAATAGGATAAAGACTTCCGGCTACTCGGGCTGGTGCGAATGTTTCAATGTCCGTATGTGACAAACCGTTGGATTGTGACACACCTTTACGCGTCTCTCGCTCGCTGCGCTCGCTCGAAAACTATAGCCTAACCTAAAACCAATCCCTCTTGCGTTAGTCATTCGATATGAAGGCGACTTATTTCGAATTTGCGAACGTGTCGGATCGGTTGTGAGGTGGGAGTAGATTTTTACGAGCGAGCGGAGCGAGCGAGAAACGATCACAATTTCCAAGCTATACATATACCTAATGTTGCCTTGCATATATTTCGTGTTATTACCTAATTTTGTCAGCCACTTCGGACATCACATTGCACTGTAGTATGTGGAAATAGTACTATTTATGTGATACTATTCATAAACTGTAAACATTTGTCAGTAGGCAATAGGATAAAGACTTCCGGCTACTCGGGCTGGTGCGAATGTTTCAATGTCCGTATGTGCCAAACCGTTGGATTGTGACACACCTTTACGCGTCTCTCGCTCGCTGCGCTCGCTCGAAAACTATAGCCTAACCTAAAACCAATCCCTCTTGCGTTAGTCATTCGATATGAAGGCGACTTATTTCGAATTTGCGAACGTGTCGTATCGGTTGTGAGGTGGGAGTAGATTTTTACGAGCGAGCGGAGCGAGCGAGAAACGATCACAATTTCCAAGCTATACATATACCTAATGTTGCCTTGCATATATTTCGTGTTATTACCTAATTTTGTCAGCCACTTCGGACATCACATTGCACTGTAGTATGTGGAAATAGTACTATTTATGTGATACTATTCATAAACTGTAAACATTTGTCAGTAGGCAATAGGATAAAGACTTCCGGCTACTCGGGCTGGTGCGAATGTTTCAATGTCCGTATGTGCCAAACCGTTGGATTGTGACACACCTTTACGCGTCTCTCGCTCGCTGCGCTCGCTCGAAAACTATAGCCTAACCTAAAACCAATCCCTCTTGCGTTAGTCATTCGATATGAAGGCGACTTATTTCGAATTTGCGAACGTGTCGGATCGGTTGTGAGGTGGGAGTAGATTTTTACGAGCGAGCGGAGCGAGCGAGAAACGATCACAATTTCCAAGCTATACATATACCTAATGTTGCCTTGCATATATTTCGTGTTATTACCTAATTTTGTCAGCCACTTCGGACATCACATTGCACTGTAGTATGTGGAAATAGTACTATTTATGTGATACTATTCATAAACTGTAAACATTTGTCAGTAGGCAATAGGATAAAGACTTCCGGCTACTCGGGCTGGTGCGAATGTTTCAATGTCCGTATGTGCCAAACCGTTGGATTGTGACACACCTTTACGCGTCTCTCGCTCGCTGCGCTCGCTCGAAAACTATAGCCTAACCTAAAACCAATCCCTCTTGCGTTAGTCATTCGATATGAAGGCGACTTATTTCGAATTTGCGAACGTGTCGTATCGGTTGTGAGGTGGGAGTAGATTTTTACGAGCGAGCGGAGCGAGCGAGAAACGATCACAATTTCCAAGCTATACATATACCTAATGTTGCCTTGCATATATTTCGTGTTATTACCTAATTTTGTCAGCCACTTCGGACATCACATTGCACTGTAGTATGTGGAAATAGTACTATTTATGTGATACTATTCATAAACTGTAAACATTTGTCAGTAGGCAATAGGATAAAGACTTCCGGCTACTCGGGCTGGTGCGAATGTTTCAATGTCCGTATGTGCCAAACCGTTGGATTGTGACACACCTTTACGCGTCTCTCGCTCGCTGCGCTCGCTCGAAAACTATAGCCTAACCTAAAACCAATCCCTCTTGCGTTAGTCATTCGATATGAAGGCGACTTATTTCGAATTTGCGAACGTGTCGTATCGGTTGTGAGGTGGGAGTAGATTTTTACGAGCGAGCGGAGCGAGCGAGAAACGATCACAATTTCCAAGCTATACATATACCTAATGTTGCCTTGCATATATATCGTGTTAGTACCTAATTTTGTCAGCCACTTCGGACATCACATTGCACTGTAGTATGTGGAAATAGTACTATTTATGTGAAACAATTCACAAACTGTAAACATTTGTCAGTAGGCAATAGGATAATGACTTCCGGCTCCTCGGGCTGGTGCGAATGTTTCAATGTCCGTATGTGCCAAACCGTTGGATTGTGACACACCTTTACGCGTCTCTCGCTCGCTGCGCTCGCTCGAAAACTATAGCCTAACCTAAAACCAATCCCTCTTGCGTCAGTCATTCGATATGAAGGCGCCTTATTTTGAATTTGCGAACTTGTCGAATCGGTTGTGAGGTGGGAGTAGATTTTTACGAGCGAGCGGAGCGAGCGAGAAACGATCACAATTTCCAAGCTATACATATACCTAATGTTGCCTTGCATATATTTCGTGTTATTACCTAATTTTGTCAGCCACTTCGGACATCACATTGCACTGTAGTATGTGGAAATAGTACTATTTATGTGATACTATTCATAAACTGTAAACATTTGTCAGTAGGCAATAGGATAAAGACTTCCGGCTACTCGGGCTGGTGCGAATGTTTCAATGTCCGTATGTGCCAAACCGTTGGATTGTGACACACCTTTACGCGTCTCTCGCTCGCTGCGCTCGCTCGAAAACTATAGCCTAACCTAAAACCAATCCCTCTTGCGTTAGTCATTCGATATGAAGGCGACTTATTTCGAATTTGCGAACGTGTCGTATCGGTTGTGAGGTGGGAGTAGATTTTTACGAGCGAGCGGAGCGAGCGAGAAACGATCACAATTTCCAAGCTATACATATACCTAATGTTGCCTTGCATATATTTCGTGTTATTACCTAATTTTGTCAGCCACTTCGGACATCACATTGCACTGTAGTATGTGGAAATAGTACTATTTATGTGATACTATTCATAAACTGTAAACATTTGTCAGTAGGCAATAGGATAAAGACTTCCGGCTACTCGGGCTGGTGCGAATGTTTCAATGTCCGTATGTGACAAACCGTTGGATTGTGACACACCTTTACGCGTCTCTCGCTCGCTGCGCTCGCTCGAAAACTATAGCCTAACCTAAAACCAATCCCTCTTGCGTTAGTCATTCGATATGAAGGCGACTTATTTCGAATTTGCGAACGTGTCGGATCGGTTGTGAGGTGGGAGTAGATTTTTACGAGCGAGCGGAGCGAGCGAGAAACGATCACAATTTCCAAGCTATACATATACCTAATGTTGCCTTGCATATATTTCATGTTATTACCTAATTTTGTCAGCCACTTCGGACATCACATTGCACTGTAGTATGTGGAAATAGTACTATTTATGTGATACTATTCATAAACTGTAAACATTTGTCAGTAGGCAATAGGATAAAGACTTCCGGCTACTCGGGCTGGTGCGAATGTTTCAATGTCCGTATGTGCCAAACCGTTGGATTGTGACACACCTTTACGCGTCTCTCGCTCGCTGCGCTCGCTCGAAAACTATAGCCTAACCTAAAACCAATCCCTCTTGCGTTAGTCATTCGATATGAAGGCGACTTATTTCGAATTTGCGAACGTGTCGTATCGGTTGTGAGGTGGGAGTAGATTTTTACGAGCGAGCGGAGCGAGCGAGAAACGATCACAATTTCCAAGCTATACATATACCTAATGTTGCCTTGCATATATTTCGTGTTATTACCTAATTTTGTCAGCCACTTCGGACATCACATTGCACTGTAGTATGTGGAAATAGTACTATTTATGTGAAACAATTCACAAACTGTAAACATTTGTCAGTAGGCAATAGGATAATGACTTCCGGCTCCTCGGGCTGGTGCGAATGTTTCAATGTCCGTATGTGCCAAACCGTCGGATTGTGACACACCTTTACGCGTCTCTCGCTCGCTGCGCTCGCTCGAAAACTATAGCCTAACCTAAAACCAATCCCTCTTGCGTTAGTCATTCGATATGAGGGCAACTTATTTCGAATTTGCGAACGTGTCGGATCGTATGTGAGGTTGGACTAAATTTTTACGAGCGAGCGGAGCGAGCGAGCATCGATCACAATTTGCAAGGTATACATATACCTTGCAATATGCATATATATCGTGTTAGTACCTAATTTTGTCAGCCACTTCGGACATCACATTGCACTGTAGTATGTGGAAATAGTACTATTTATGTGGAACTATTCACAAATTGTAAACACTTGTCAGTAGACAATTTGATAAAGACTTCCGGCTCCTCGGGCTGGTGCGAATGTTTCAATGTCAGTATGTGCCAAACCGTTGGATTGTGACACACCTTTACGCGTCTCTCGCTCGCTGCGCTCGCTCGAAAACTATAGCCTAACCTAAAACCAATCCCTCTTGCGTTAGTCATTCGATATGAAGGCGACTTATTTCGAATTTGCGAACGTGTCGGATCGGTTGTGAGGTGGGAGTAGATTTTTACGAGCGAGCGGAGCGAGCGAGAAACGATCACAATTTCCAAGCTATACATATACCTAATGTTGCCTTGCATATATTTCGTGTTATTACCTAATTTTGTCAGCCACTTCGGACATCACATTGCACTGTAGTATGTGGAAATAGTACTATTTATGTGAAACAATTCACAAACTGTAAACATTTGTCAGTAGGCAATAGGATAATGACTTCCGGCTCCTCGGGCTGGTGCGAATGTTTCAATGTCCGTATGTGCCAAACCGTTGGATTGTGACACACCTTTACGCGTCTCTCGCTCGCTGCGCTCGCTCGAAAACTATAGCCTAACCTAAAACCAATCCCTCTTGCGTCAGTCATTCGATATGAAGGCGCCTTATTTTGAATTTGCGAACTTGTCGAATCGGTTGTGAGGTGGGAGTAGATTTTTACGAGCGAGCGGAGCGAGCGAGAAACGATCACAATTTCCAAGCTATACATATACCTAATGTTGCCTTGCATATATTTCGTGTTATTACCTAATTTTGTCAGCCACTTCGGACATCACATTGCACTGTAGTATGTGGAAATAGTACTATTTATGTGAAACAATTCACAAACTGTAAACATTTGTCAGTAGGCAATAGGATAATGACTTCCGGCTCCTCGGGCTGGTGCGAATGTTTCAATGTCCGTATGTGCCAAACCGTTGGATTGTGACACACCTTTACGCGTCTCTCGCTCGCTGCGCTCGCTCGAAAACTATAGCCTAACCTAAAACCAATCCCTCTTGCGTCAGTCATTCGATATGAAGGCGCCTTATTTTGAATTTGCGAACTTGTCGAATCGGTTGTGAGGTGGGAGTAGATTTTTACGAGCGAGCGGAGCGAGCGAGAAACGATCACAATTTCCAAGCTATACATATACCTAATGTTGCCTTGCATATATTTCGTGTTATTACCTAATTTTGTCAGCCACTTCGGACATCACATTGCACTGTAGTATGTGGAAATAGTACTATTTATGTGATACTATTCATAAACTGTAAACATTTGTCAGTAGGCAATAGGATAAAGACTTCCGGCTACTCGGGCTGGTGCGAATGTTTCAATGTCCGTATGTGCCAAACCGTTGGATTGTGACACACCTTTACGCGTCTCTCGCTCGCTGCGCTCGCTCGAAAACTATAGCCTAACCTAAAACCAATCCCTCTTGCGTTAGTCATTCGATATGAAGGCGACTTATTTCGAATTTGCGAACGTGTCGTATCGGTTGTGAGGTGGGAGTAGATTTTTACGAGCGAGCGGAGCGAGCGAGAAACGATCACAATTTCCAAGCTATACATATACCTAATGTTGCCTTGCATATATTTCGTGTTATTACCTAATTTTGTCAGCCACTTCGGACATCACATTGCACTGTAGTATGTGGAAATAGTACTATTTATGTGATACTATTCATAAACTGTAAACATTTGTCAGTAGGCAATAGGATAAAGACTTCCGGCTACTCGGGCTGGTGCGAATGTTTCAATGTCCGTATGTGCCAAACCGTTGGATTGTGACACACCTTTACGCGTCTCTCGCTCGCTGCGCTCGCTCGAAAACTATAGCCTAACCTAAAACCAATCCCTCTTGCGTTAGTCATTCGATATGAAGGCGACTTATTTCGAATTTGCGAACGTGTCGTATCGGTTGTGAGGTGGGAGTAGATTTTTACGAGCGAGCGGAGCGAGCGAGAAACGATCACAATTTCCAAGCTATACATATACCTAATGTTGCCTTGCATATATTTCATGTTATTACCTAATTTTGTCAGCCACTTCGGACATCACATTGCACTGTAGTATGTGGAAATAGTACTATTTATGTGATACTATTCATAAACTGTAAACATTTGTCAGTAGGCAATAGGATAAAGACTTCCGGCTACTCGGGCTGGTGCGAATGTTTCAATGTCCGTATGTGCCAAACCGTTGGATTGTGACACACCTTTACGCGTCTCTCGCTCGCTGCGCTCGCTCGAAAACTATAGCCTAACCTAAAACCAATCCCTCTTGCGTTAGTCATTCGATATGAAGGCGACTTATTTCGAATTTGCGAACGTGTCGGATCGGTTGTGAGGTGGGAGTAGATTTTTACGAGCGAGCGGAGCGAGCGAGAAACGATCACAATTTCCAAGCTATACATATACCTAATGTTGCCTTGCATATATTTCGTGTTATTACCTAATTTTGTCAGCCACTTCGGACATCACATTGCACTGTAGTATGTGGAAATAGTACTATTTATGTGAAACAATTCACAAACTGTAAACATTTGTCAGTAGGCAATAGGATAATGACTTCCGGCTCCTCGGGCTGGTGCGAATGTTTCAATGTCCGTATGTGCCAAACCGTCGGATTGTGACACACCTTTACGCGTTTCTCGCTCGCTGCGCTCGCTCGAAAACTATAGCCTAACCTAAAACCAATCCCTCTTGCGTTAGTCATTCGATATGAGGGCAACTTATTTCGAATTTGCGAACGTGTCGGATCGTATGTGAGGTTGGACTAAATTTTTACGAGCGAGCGGAGCGAGCGAGCATCGATCACAATTTGCAAGGTATACATATACCTTGCAATATGCATATATATCGTGTTAGTACCTAATTTTGTCAGCCACTTCGGACATCACATTGCACTGTAGTATGTGGAAATAGTACTATTTATGTGGAACTATTCACAAATTGTAAACACTTGTCAGTAGACAATTTGATAAAGACTTCCGGCTCCTCGGGCTGGTGCGAATGTTTCAATGTCAGTATGTGCCAAACCGTTGGATTGTGACACACCTTTACGCGTCTCTCGCTCGCTGCGCTCGCTCGAAAACTATAGCCTAACCTAAAACCAATCCCTCTTGCGTCAGTCATTCGATATGAAGGCGCCTTATTTTGAATTTGCTAACTTGTCGAATCGGTTGTGAGGTGGGAGTAGATTTTTACGAGCGAGCGGAGCGAGCGAGAAACGATCACAATTTCCAAGCTATACATATACCTAATGTTGCCTTGCATATATTTCGTGTTATTACCTAATTTTGTCAGCCACTTCGGACATCACATTGCACTGTAGTATGTGGAAATAGTACTATTTATGTGATACTATTCATAAACTGTAAACATTTGTCAGTAGGCAATAGGATAAAGACTTCCGGCTACTCGGGCTGGTGCGAATGTTTCAATGTCCGTATGTGCCAAACCGTTGGATTGTGACACACCTTTACGCGTCTCTCGCTCGCTGCGCTCGCTCGAAAACTATAGCCTAACCTAAAACCAATCCCTCTTGCGTTAGTCATTCGATATGAAGGCGACTTATTTCGAATTTGCGAACGTGTCGTATCGGTTGTGAGGTGGGAGTAGATTTTTACGAGCGAGCGGAGCGAGCGAGAAACGATCACAATTTCCAAGCTATACATATACCTAATGTTGCCTTGCATATATTTCGTGTTATTACCTAATTTTGTCAGCCACTTCGGACATCACATTGCACTGTAGTATGTGGAAATAGTACTATTTATGTGATACTATTCATAAACTGTAAACATTTGTCAGTAGGCAATAGGATAAAGACTTCCGGCTACTCGGGCTGGTGCGAATGTTTCAATGTCCGTATGTGCCAAACCGTTGGATTGTGACACACCTTTACGCGTCTCTCGCTCGCTGCGCTCGCTCGAAAACTATAGCCTAACCTAAAACCAATCCCTCTTGCGTTAGTCATTCGATATGAAGGCGACTTATTTCGAATTTGCGAACGTGTCGGATCGGTTGTGAGGTGGGAGTAGATTTTTACGAGCGAGCGGAGCGAGCGAGAAACGATCACAATTTCCAAGCTATACATATACCTAATGTTGCCTTGCATATATTTCGTGTTATTACCTAATTTTGTCAGCCACTTCGGACATCACATTGCACTGTAGTATGTGGAAATAGTACTATTTATGTGATACTATTCATAAACTGTAAACATTTGTCAGTAGGCAATAGGATAAAGACTTCCGGCTACTCGGGCTGGTGCGAATGTTTCAATGTCCGTATGTGCCAAACCGTTGGATTGTGACACACCTTTACGCGTCTCTCGCTCGCTGCGCTCGCTCGAAAACTATAGCCTAACCTAAAACCAATCCCTCTTGCGTTAGTCATTCGATATGAAGGCGACTTATTTCGAATTTGCGAACGTGTCGTATCGGTTGTGAGGTGGGAGTAGATTTTTACGAGCGAGCGGAGCGAGCGAGAAACGATCACAATTTCCAAGCTATACATATACCTAATGTTGCCTTGCATATATTTCGTGTTATTACCTAATTTTGTCAGCCACTTCGGACATCACATTGCACTGTAGTATGTGGAAATAGTACTATTTATGTGATACTATTCATAAACTGTAAACATTTGTCAGTAGGCAATAGGATAAAGACTTCCGGCTACTCGGGCTGGTGCGAATGTTTCAATGTCCGTATGTGCCAAACCGTTGGATTGTGACACACCTTTACGCGTCTCTCGCTCGCTGCGCTCGCTCGAAAACTATAGCCTAACCTAAAACCAATCCCTCTTGCGTTAGTCATTCGATATGAAGGCGACTTATTTCGAATTTGCGAACGTGTCGGATCGGTTGTGAGGTGGGAGTAGATTTTTACGAGCGAGCGGAGCGAGCGAGAAACGATCACAATTTCCAAGCTATACATATACCTAATGTTGCCTTGCATATATTTCGTGTTATTACCTAATTTTGTCAGCCACTTCGGACATCACATTGCACTGTAGTATGTGGAAATAGTACTATTTATGTGAAACAATTCACAAACTGTAAACATTTGTCAGTAGGCAATAGGATAATGACTTCCGGCTCCTCGGGCTGGTGCGAATGTTTCAATGTCCGTATGTGCCAAACCGTCGGATTGTGACACACCTTTACGCGTCTCTCGCTCGCTGCGCTCGCTCGAAAACTATAGCCTAACCTAAAACCAATCCCTCTTGCGTTAGTCATTCGATATGAGGGCAACTTATTTCGAATTTGCGAACGTGTCGGATCGTATGTGAGGTTGGACTAAATTTTTACGAGCGAGCGGAGCGAGCGAGCATCGATCACAATTTGCAAGGTATACATATACCTTGCAATATGCATATATATCGTGTTAGTACCTAATTTTGTCAGCCACTTCGGACATCACATTGCACTGTAGTATGTGGAAATAGTACTATTTATGTGGAACTATTCACAAATTGTAAACACTTGTCAGTAGACAATTTGATAAAGACTTCCGGCTCCTCGGGCTGGTGCGAATGTTTCAATGTCAGTATGTGCCAAACCGTTGGATTGTGACACACCTTTACGCGTCTCTCGCTCGCTGCGCTCGCTCGAAAACTATAGCCTAACCTAAAACCAATCCCTCTTGCGTCAGTCATTCGATATGAAGGCGCCTTATTTTGAATTTGCGAACTTGTCGAATCGGTTGTGAGGTGGGAGTAGATTTTTACGAGCGAGCGGAGCGAGCGAGAAACGATCACAATTTCCAAGCTATACATATACCTAATGTTGCCTTGCATATATTTCGTGTTATTACCTAATTTTGTCAGCCACTTCGGACATCACATTGCACTGTAGTATGTGGAAATAGTACTATTTATGTGATACTATTCATAAACTGTAAACATTTGTCAGTAGGCAATAGGATAAAGACTTCCGGCTACTCGGGCTGGTGCGAATGTTTCAATGTCCGTATGTGCCAAACCGTTGGATTGTGACACACCTTTACGCGTCTCTCGCTCGCTGCGCTCGCTCGAAAACTATAGCCTAACCTAAAACCAATCCCTCTTGCGTTAGTCATTCGATATGAAGGCGACTTATTTCGAATTTGCGAACGTGTCGTATCGGTTGTGAGGTGGGAGTAGATTTTTACGAGCGAGCGGAGCGAGCGAGAAACGATCACAATTTCCAAGCTATACATATACCTAATGTTGCCTTGCATATATTTCGTGTTATTACCTAATTTTGTCAGCCACTTCGGACATCACATTGCACTGTAGTATGTGGAAATAGTACTATTTATGTGATACTATTCATAAACTGTAAACATTTGTCAGTAGGCAATAGGATAAAGACTTCCGGCTACTCGGGCTGGTGCGAATGTTTCAATGTCCGTATGTGCCAAACCGTTGGATTGTGACACACCTTTACGCGTCTCTCGCTCGCTGCGCTCGCTCGAAAACTATAGCCTAACCTAAAACCAATCCCTCTTGCGTTAGTCATTCGATATGAAGGCGACTTATTTCGAATTTGCGAACGTGTCGTATCGGTTGTGAGGTGGGAGTAGATTTTTACGAGCGAGCGGAGCGAGCGAGAAACGATCACAATTTCCAAGCTATACATATACCTAATGTTGCCTTGCATATATTTCGTGTTATTACCTAATTTTGTCAGCCACTTCGGACATCACATTGCACTGTAGTATGTGGAAATAGTACTATTTATGTGATACTATTCATAAACTGTAAACATTTGTCAGTAGGCAATAGGATAAAGACTTCCGGCTACTCGCGCTGGTGCGAATGTTTCAATGTCCGTATGTGCCAAACCGTTGGATTGTGACACACCTTTACGCGTCTCTCGCTCGCTGCGCTCGCTCGAAAACTATAGCCTAACCTAAAACCAATCCCTCTTGCGTTAGTCATTCGATATGAAGGCGACTTATTTCGAATTTGCGAACGTGTCGGATCGGTTGTGAGGTGGGAGTAGATTTTTACGAGCGAGCGGAGCGAGCGAGAAACGATCACAATTTCCAAGCTATACATATACCTAATGTTGCCTTGCATATATTTCGTGTTATTACCTAATTTTGTCAGCCACTTCGGACATCACATTGCACTGTAGTATGTGGAAATAGTACTATTTATGTGAAACAATTCACAAACTGTAAACATTTGTCAGTAGGCAATAGGATAATGACTTCCGGCTCCTCGGGCTGGTGCGAATGTTTCAATGTCCGTATGTGCCAAACCGTCGGATTGTGACACACCTTTACGCGTCTCTCGCTCGCTGCGCTCGCTCGAAAACTATAGCCTAACCTAAAACCAATCCCTCTTGCGTTAGTCATTCGATATGAGGGCAACTTATTTCGAATTTGCGAACGTGTCGGATCGTATGTGAGGTTGGACTAAATTTTTACGAGCGAGCGGAGCGAGCGAGCATCGATCACAATTTGCAAGGTATACATATACCTTGCAATATGCATATATATCGTGTTAGTACCTAATTTTGTCAGCCACTTCGGACATCACATTGCACTGTAGTATGTGGAAATAGTACTATTTATGTGGAACTATTCACAAATTGTAAACACTTGTCAGTAGACAATTTGATAAAGACTTCCGGCTCCTCGGGCTGGTGCGAATGTTTCAATGTCAGTATGTGCCAAACCGTTGGATTGTGACACACCTTTACGCGTCTCTCGCTCGCTGCGCTCGCTCGAAAACTATAGCCTAACCTAAAACCAATCCCTCTTGCGTCAGTCATTCGATATGAAGGCGCCTTATTTTGAATTTGCGAACTTGTCGAATCGGTTGTGAGGTGGGAGTAGATTTTTACGAGCGAGCGGAGCGAGCGAGAAACGATCACAATTTCCAAGCTATACATATACCTAATGTTGCCTTGCATATATTTCGTGTTATTACCTAATTTTGTCAGCCACTTCGGACATCACATTGCACTGTAGTATGTGGAAATAGTACTATTTATGTGATACTATTCATAAACTGTAAACATTTGTCAGTAGGCAATAGGATAAAGACTTCCGGCTACTCGGGCTGGTGCGAATGTTTCAATGTCCGTATGTGCCAAACCGTTGGATTGTGACACACCTTTACGCGTCTCTCGCTCGCTGCGCTCGCTCGAAAACTATAGCCTAACCTAAAACCAATCCCTCTTGCGTTAGTCATTCGATATGAAGGCGACTTATTTCGAATTTGCGAACGTGTCGTATCGGTTGTGAGGTGGGAGTAGATTTTTACGAGCGAGCGGAGCGAGCGAGAAACGATCACAATTTCCAAGCTATACATATACCTAATGTTGCCTTGCATATATTTCGTGTTATTACCTAATTTTGTCAGCCACTTCGGACATCACATTGCACTGTAGTATGTGGAAATAGTACTATTTATGTGATACTATTCATAAACTGTAAACATTTGTCAGTAGGCAATAGGATAAAGACTTCCGGCTACTCGGGCTGGTGCGAATGTTTCAATGTCCGTATGTGCCAAACCGTTGGATTGTGACACACCTTTACGCGTCTCTCGCTCGCTGCGCTCGCTCGAAAACTATAGCCTAACCTAAAACCAATCCCTCTTGCGTTAGTCATTCGATATGAAGGCGACTTATTTCGAATTTGCGAACGTGTCGTATCGGTTGTGAGGTGGGAGTAGATTTTTACGTGCGAGCGGAGCGAGCGAGAAACGATCACAATTTCCAAGCTATACATATACCTAATGTTGCCTTGCATATATTTCGTGTTATTACCTAATTTTGTCAGCCACTTCGGACATCACATTGCACTGTAGTATGTGGAAATAGTACTATTTATGTGAAACAATTCACAAACTGTAAACATTTGTCAGTAGGCAATAGGATAATGACTTCCGGCTCCTCGGGCTGGTGCGAATGTTTCAATGTCCGTATGTGCCAAACCGTCGGATTGTGACACACCTTTACGCGTCTCTCGCTCGCTGCGCTCGCTCGAAAACTATAGCCTAACCTAAAACCAATCCCTCTTGCGTCAGTCATTCGATATGAAGGCGCCTTATTTTGAATTTGCGAACTTGTCGAATCGGTTGTGAGGTGGGAGTAGATTTTTACGAGCGAGCGGAGCGAGCGAGAAACGATCACAATTTCCAAGCTATACATATACCTAATGTTGCCTTGCATATATTTCGTGTTATTACCTAATTTTGTCAGCCACTTCGGACATCACATTGCACTGTAGTATGTGGAAATAGTACTATTTATGTGATACTATTCATAAACTGTAAACATTTGTCAGTAGGCAATAGGATAAAGACTTCCGGCTACTCGGGCTGGTGCGAATGTTTCAATGTCCGTATGTGCCAAACCGTTGGATTGTGACACACCTTTACGCGTCTCTCGCTCGCTGCGCTCGCTCGAAAACTATAGCCTAACCTAAAACCAATCCCTCTTGCGTTAGTCATTCGATATGAAGGCGACTTATTTCGAATTTGCGAACGTGTCGAATCGGTTGTGAGGTGGGAGTAGATTTTTACGAGCGAGCGGAGCGAGCGAGAAACGATCACAATTTCCAAGCTATACATATACCTAATGTTGCCTTGCATATATTTCGTGTTATTACCTAATTTTGTCAGCCACTTCGGACATCACATTGCACTGTAGTATGTGGAAATAGTACTATTTATGTGATACTATTCATAAACTGTAAACATTTGTCAGTAGGCAATAGGATAAAGACTTCCGGCTACTCGGGCTGGTGCGAATGTTTCAATTTCCGTATGTGCCAAACCGTTGGATTGTGACACACCTTTACGCGTCTCTCGCTCGCTGCGCTCGCTCGAAAACTATAGCCTAACCTAAAACCAATCCCTCTTGCGTTAGTCATTCGATATGAAGGCGACTTATTTCGAATTTGCGAACGTGTCGGATCGGTTGTGAGGTGGGAGTAGATTTTTACGAGCGAGCGGAGCGAGCGAGAAACGATCACAATTTCCAAGCTATACATATACCTAATGTTGCCTTGCATATATTTCGTGTTATTACCTAATTTTGTCAGCCACTTCGGACATCACATTGCACTGTAGTATGTGGAAATAGTACTATTTATGTGAAACAATTCACAAACTGTAAACATTTGTCAGTAGGCAATAGGATAATGACTTCCGGCTCCTCGGGCTGGTGCGAATGTTTCAATGTCCGTATGTGCCAAACCGTCGGATTGTGACACACCTTTACGCGTCTCTCGCTCGCTGCGCTCGCTCGAAAACTATAGCCTAACCTAAAACCAATCCCTCTTGCGTTAGTCATTCGATATGAGGGCAACTTATTTCGAATTTGCGAACGTGTCGGATCGGATGTGAGGTTGGACTAAATTTTTACGAGCGAGCGGAGCGAGCGAGCATCGATCACAATTTGCAAGGTATACATATACCTTGCAATATGCATATATATCGTGTTAGTACCTAATTTTGTCAGCCACTTCGGACATCACATTGCACTGTAGTATGTGGAAATAGTACTATTTATGTGGAACTATTCACAAATTGTAAACACTTGTCAGTAGACAATTTGATAAAGACTTCCGGCTCCTCGGGCTGGTGCGAATGTTTCAATGTCAGTATGTGCCAAACCGTTGGATTGTGACACACCTTTACGCGTCTCTCGCCCGCTGCGCTCGCTCGAAAACTATAGCCTAACCTAAAACCAATCCCTCTTGCGTCAGTCATTCGATATGAAGGCGCCTTATTTTGAATTTGCGAACTTGTCGAATCGGTTGTGAGGTGGGAGTAGATTTTTACGAGCGAGCGGAGCGAGCGAGAAACGATCACAATTTCCAAGCTATACATATACCTAATGTTGCCTTGCATATATTTCGTGTTATTACCTAATTTTGTCAGCCACTTCGGACATCACATTGCACTGTAGTATGTGGAAATAGTACTATTTATGTGATACTATTCATAAACTGTAAACATTTGTCAGTAGGCAATAGGATAAAGACTTCCGGCTACTCGGGCTGGTGCGAATGTTTCAATGTCCGTATGTGCCAAACCGTTGGATTGTGACACACCTTTACGCGTCTCTCGCTCGCTGCGCTCGCTCGAAAACTATAGCCTAACCTAAAACCAATCCCTCTTGCGTTAGTCATTCGATATGAAGGCGACTTATTTCGAATTTGCGAACGTGTCGTATCGGTTGTGAGGTGGGAGTAGATTTTTACGAGCGAGCGGAGCGAGCGAGAAACGATCACAATTTCCAAGCTATACATATACCTAATGTTGCCTTGCATATATTTCGTGTTATTACCTAATTTTGTCAGCCACTTCGGACATCACATTGCACTGTAGTATGTGGAAATAGTACTATTTATGTGATACTATTCATAAACTGTAAACATTTGTCAGTAGGCAATAGGATAAAGACTTCCGGCTACTCGGGCTGGTGCGAATGTTTCAATGTCCGTATGTGCCAAACCGTTGGATTGTGACACACCTTTACGCGTCTCTCGCTCGCTGCGCTCGCTCGAAAACTATAGCCTAACCTAAAACCAATCCCTCTTGCGTTAGTCATTCGATATGAAGGCGACTTATTTCGAATTTGCGAACGTGTCGTATCGGTTGTGAGGTGGGAGTAGATTTTTACGAGCGAGCGGAGCGAGCGAGAAACGATCACAATTTCCAAGCTATACATATACCTAATGTTGCCTTGCATATATTTCGTGTTATTACCTAATTTTGTCAGCCACTTCGGACATCACATTGCACTGTAGTATGTGGAAATAGTACTATTTATGTGATACTATTCATAAACTGTAAACATTTGTCAGTAGGCAATAGGATAAAGACTTCCGGCTACTCGGGCTGGTGCGAATGTTTCAATGTCCGTATGTGCCAAACCGTTGGATTGTGACACACCTTTACGCGTCTCTCGCTCGCTGCGCTCGCTCGAAAACTATAGCCTAACCTAAAACCAATCCCTCTTGCGTTAGTCATTCGATATGAAGGCGACTTATTTCGAATTTGCGAACGTGTCGGATCGGTTGTGAGGTGGGAGTAGATTTTTACGAGCGAGCGGAGCGAGCGAGAAACGATCACAATTTCCAAGCTATACATATACCTAATGTTGCCTTGCATATATTTCGTGTTATTACCTAATTTTGTCAGCCACTTCGGACATCACATTGCACTGTAGTATGTGGAAATAGTACTATTTATGTGAAACAATTCACAAACTGTAAACATTTGTCAGTAGGCAATAGGATAATGACTTCCGGCTCCTCGGGCTGGTGCGAATGTTTCAATGTCCGTATGTGCCAAACCGTCGGATTGTGACACACCTTTACGCGTCTCTCGCTCGCTGCGCTCGCTCGAAAACTATAGCCTAACCTAAAACCAATCCCTCTTGCGTTAGTCATTCGATATGAGGGCAACTTATTTCGAATTTGCGAACGTGTCGGATCGTATGTGAGGTTGGACTAAATTTTTACGAGCGAGCGGAGCGAGCGAGCATCGATCACAATTTGCAAGGTATACATATACCTTGCAATATGCATATATATCGTGTTAGTACCTAATTTTGTCAGCCACTTCGGACATCACATTGCACTGTATTATGTGGAAATAGTACTATTTATGTGGAACTATTCACAAATTGTAAACACTTGTCAGTAGACAATTTGATAAAGACTTCCGGCTCCTCGGGCTGGTGCGAATGTTTCAATGTCAGTATGTGCCAAACCGTTGGATTGTGACACACCTTTACGCGTCTCTCGCTCGCTGCGCTCGCTCGAAAACTATAGCCTAACCTAAAACCAATCCCTCTTGCGTCAGTCATTCGATATGAAGGCGCCTTATTTTGAATTTGCGAACTTGTCGAATCGGTTGTGAGGTGGGAGTAGATTTTTACGAGCGAGCGGAGCGAGCGAGAAACGATCACAATTTCCAAGCTATACATATACCTAATGTTGCCTTGCATATATTTCGTGTTATTACCTAATTTTGTCAGCCACTTCGGACATCACATTGCACTGTAGTATGTGGAAATAGTACTATTTATGTGATACTATTCATAAACTGTAAACATTTGTCAGTAGGCAATAGGATAAAGACTTCCGGCTACTCGGGCTGGTGCGAATGTTTCAATGTCCGTATGTGCCAAACCGTTGGATTGTGACACACCTTTACGCGTCTCTCGCTCGCTGCGCTCGCTCGAAAACTATAGCCTAACCTAAAACCAATCCCTCTTGCGTTAGTCATTCGATATGAAGGCGACTTATTTCGAATTTGCGAACGTGTCGTATCGGTTGTGAGGTGGGAGTAGATTTTTACGAGCGAGCGGAGCGAGCGAGAAACGATCACAATTTCCAAGCTATACATATACCTAATGTTGCCTTGCATATATTTCGTGTTATTACCTAATTTTGTCAGCCACTTCGGACATCACATTGCACTGTAGTATGTGGAAATAGTACTATTTATGTGATACTATTCATAAACTGTAAACATTTGTCAGTAGGCAATAGGATAAAGACTTCCGGCTACTCGGGCTGGTGCGAATGTTTCAATGTCCGTATGTGCCAAACCGTTGGATTGTGACACACCTTTACGCGTCTCTCGCTCGCTGCGCTCGCTCGAAAACTATAGCCTAACCTAAAACCAATCCCTCTTGCGTTAGTCATTCGATATGAAGGCGACTTATTTCGAATTTGCGAACGTGTCGGATCGGTTGTGAGGTGGGAGTAGATTTTTACGAGCGAGCGGAGCGAGCGAGAAACGATCACAATTTCCAAGCTATACATATACCTAATGTTGCCTTGCATATATTTCGTGTTATTACCTAATTTTGTCAGCCACTTCGGACATCACATTGCACTGTAGTATGTGGAAATAGTACTATTTATGTGATACAATTCATAAACTGTAAACATTTGTCAGTAGGCAATAGGATAAAGACTTCCGGCTACTCGGGCTGGTGCGAATGTTTCAATGTCCGTATGTGCCAAACCGTTGGATTGTGACACACCTTTACGCGTCTCTCGCTCGCTGCGCTCGCTCGAAAACTATAGCCTAACCTAAAACCAATCCCTCTTGCGTTAGTCATTCGATATGAAGGCGACTTATTTCGAATTTGCGAACGTGTCGTATCGGTTGTGAGGTGGGAGTAGATTTTTACGAGCGAGCGGAGCGAGCGAGAAACGATCACAATTTCCAAGCTATACATATACCTAATGTTGCCTTGCATATATTTCGTGTTATTACCTAATTTTGTCAGCCACTTCGGACATCACATTGCACTGTAGTATGTGGAAATAGTACTATTTATGTGATACTATTCATAAACTGTAAACATTTGTCAGTAGGCAATAGGATAAAGACTTCCGGCTACTCGGGCTGGTGCGAATGTTTCAATGTCCGTATGTGCCAAACCGTTGGATTGTGACACACCTTTACGCGTCTCTCGCTCGCTGCGCTCGCTCGAAAACTATAGCCTAACCTAAAACCAATCCCTCTTGCGTTAGTCATTCGATATGAAGGCGACTTATTTCGAATTTGCGAACGTGTCGGATCGGTTGTGGGGTGGGAGTAGATTTTTACGAGCGAGCGGAGCGAGCGAGAAACGATCACAATTTCCAAGCTATACATATACCTAATGTTGCCTTGCATATATTTCGTGTTATTACCTAATTTTGTCAGCCACTTCGGACATCACATTGCACTGTAGTATGTGGAAATAGTACTATTTATGTGAAACAATTCACAAACTGTAAACATTTGTCAGTAGGCAATAGGATAATGACTTCTGGCTCCTCGGGCTGGTGCGAATGTTTCAATGTCCGTATGTGCCAAACCGTCGGATTGTGACACACCTTTACGCGTCTCTCGCTCGCTGCGCTCGCTCGAAAACTATAGCCTAACCTAAAACCAATCCCTCTTGCGTTAGTCATTCGATATGAGGGCAACTTATTTCGAATTTGCGAACGTGTCGGATCGTATGTGAGGTTGGACTAAATTTTTACGAGCGAGCGGAGCGAGCGAGCATCGATCACAATTTGCAAGGTATATGTATACCTTGCAATATGCATATATATCGTGTTAGTACCTAATTTTGTCAGCCACTTCGGACATCACATTGCACTGTAGTATGTGGAAATAGTACTATTTATGTGGAACTATTCACAAATTGTAAACACTTGTCAGTAGACAATTTGATAAAGACTTCCGGCTCCTCGGGCTGGTGCGAATGTTTCAATGTCAGTATGTGCCAAACCGTTGGATTGTGACACACCTTTACGCGTCTCTCGCTCGCTGCGCTCGCTCGAAAACTATAGCCTAACCTAAAACCAATCCCTCTTGCGTTAGTCATTCGATATGAAGGCGCCTTATTTTGAATTTGCGAACTTGTCGAATCGGTTGTGAGGTGGGAGTAGATTTTTACGAGCGAGCGGAGCGAGCGAGAAACGATCACAATTTCCAAGCTATACATATACCTAATGTTGCCTTGCATATATTTCGTGTTATTACCTAATTTTGTCAGCCACTTCGGACATCACATTGCACTGTAGTATGTGGAAATAGTACTATTTATGTGATACTATTCATAAACTGTAAACATTTGTCAGTAGGCAATAGGATAAAGACTTCCGGCTACTCGGGCTGGTGCGAATGTTTCAATGACCGTATGTGCCAAACCGTTGGATTGTGACACACCTTTACGCGTCTCTCGCTCGCTGCGCTCGCTCGAAAACTATAGCCTAACCTAAAACCAATCCCTCTTGCGTTAGTCATTCGATATGAAGGCGACTTATTTCGAATTTGCGAACGTGTCGTATCGGTTGTGAGGTGGGAGTAGATTTTTACGTGCGAGCGGAGCGAGCGAGAAACGATCACAATTTCCAAGCTATACATATACCTAATGTTGCCTTGCATATATTTCGTGTTATTACCTAATTTTGTCAGCCACTTCGGACATCACATTGCACTGTAGTATGTGGAAATAGTACTATTTATGTGAAACAATTCACAAACTGTAAACATTTGTCAGTAGGCAATAGGATAATGACTTCCGGCTCCTCGGGCTGGTGCGAATGTTTCAATGTCCGTATGTGCCAAACCGTCGGATTGTGACACACCTTTACGCGTCTCTCGCTCGCTGCGCTCGCTCGAAAACTATAGCCTAACCTAAAACCAATCCCTCTTGCGTCAGTCATTCGATATGAAGGCGCCTTATTTTGAATTTGCGAACTTGTCGAATCGGTTGTGAGGTGGGAGTAGATTTTTACGAGCGAGCGGAGCGAGCGAGAAACGATCACAATTTCCAAGCTATACATATACCTAATGTTGCCTTGCATATATTTCGTGTTATTACCTAATTTTGTCAGCCACTTCGGACATCACATTGCACTGTAGTATGTGGAAATAGTACTATTTATGTGATACTATTCATAAACTGTAAACATTTGTCAGTAGGCAATAGGATAAAGACTTCCGGCTACTCGGGCTGGTGCGAATGTTTCAATGTCCGTATGTGCCAAACCGTTGGATTGTGACACACCTTTACGCGTCTCTCGCTCGCTGCGCTCGCTCGAAAACTATAGCCTAACCTAAAACCAATCCCTCTTGCGTTAGTCATTCGATATGAAGGCGACTTATTTCGAATTTGCGAACGTGTCGTATCGGTTGTGAGGTGGGAGTAGATTTTTACGAGCGAGCGGAGCGAGCGAGAAACGATCACAATTTCCAAGCTATACATATACCTAATGTTGCCTTGCATATATTTCGTGTTATTACCTAATTTTGTCAGCCACTTCGGACATCACATTGCACTGTAGTATGTGGAAATAGTACTATTTATGTGATACTATTCATAAACTGTAAACATTTGTCAGTAGGCAATAGGATAAAGACTTCCGGCTACTCGGGCTGGTGCGAATGTTTCAATGTCCGTATGTGCCAAACCGTTGGATTGTGACACACCTTTACGCGTCTCTCGCTCGCTGCGCTCGCTCGAAAACTATAGCCTAACCTAAAACCAATCCCTCTTGCGTTAGTCATTCGATATGAAGGCGACTTATTTCGAATTTGCGAACGTGTCGGATCGGTTGTGAGGTGGGAGTAGATTTTTACGAGCGAGCGGAGCGAGCGAGAAACGATCACAATTTCCAAGCTATACATATACCTAATGTTGCCTTGCATATATTTCGTGTTATTACCTAATTTTGTCAGCCACTTCGGACATCACATTGCACTGTAGTATGTGGAAATAGTACTATTTATGTGAAACAATTCACAAACTGTAAACATTTGTCAGTAGGCAATAGGATAATGACTTCCGGCTCCTCGGGCTGGTGCGAATGTTTCAATGTCCGTATGTGCCAAACCGTCGGATTGTGACACACCTTTACGCGTCTCTCGCTCGCTGCGCTCGCTCGAAAACTATAGCCTAACCTAAAACCAATCCCTCTTGCGTTAGTCATTCGATATGAGGGCAACTTATTTCGAATTTGCGAACGTGTCGGATCGTATGTGAGGTTGGACTAAATTTTTACGAGCGAGCGGAGCGAGCGAGCATCGATCACAATTTGCAAGGTATACATATACCTTGCAATATGCATATATATCGTGTTAGTACCTAATTTTGTCAGCCACTTCGGACATCACATTGCACTGTAGTATGTGGAAATAGTACTATTTATGTGGAACTATTCACAAATTGTAAACACTTGTCAGTAGACAATTTGATAAAGACTTCCGGCTCCTCGGGCTGGTGCGAATGTTTCAATGTCAGTATGTGCCAAACCGTTGGATTGTGACACACCTTTACGCGTCTCTCGCTCGCTGCGCTCGCTCGAAAACTATAGCCTAACCTAAAACCAATCCCTCTTGCGTCAGTCATTCGATATGAAGGCGCCTTATTTTGAATTTGCGAACTTGTCGAATCGGTTGTGAGGTGGGAGTAGATTTTTACGAGCGAGCGGAGCGAGCGAGAAACGATCACAATTTCCAAGCTATACATATACCTAATGTTGCCTTGCATATATTTCGTGTTATTACCTAATTTTGTCAGCCACTTCGGACATCACATTGCACTGTAGTATGTGGAAATAGTACTATTTATGTGATACTATTCATAAACTGTAAACATTTGTCAGTAGGCAATAGGATAAAGACTTCCGGCTACTCGGGCTGGTGCGAATGTTTCAATGTCCGTATGTGCCAAACCGTTGGATTGTGACACACCTTTACGCGTCTCTCGCTCGCTGCGCTCGCTCGAAAACTATAGCCTAACCTAAAACCAATCCCTCTTGCGTTAGTCATTCGATATGAAGGCGACTTATTTCGAATTTGCGAACGTGTCGTATCGGTTGTGAGGTGGGAGTAGATTTTTACGAGCGAGCGGAGCGAGCGAGAAACGATCACAATTTCCAAGCTATACATATACCTAATGTTGCCTTGCATATATTTCGTGTTATTACCTAATTTTGTCAGCCACTTCGGACATCACATTGCACTGTAGTATGTGGAAATAGTACTATTTATGTGATACTATTCATAAACTGTAAACATTTGTCAGTAGGCAATAGGATAAAGACTTCCGGCTACTCGGGCTGGTGCGAATGTTTCAATGTCCGTATGTGCCAAACCGTTGGATTGTGACACACCTTTACGCGTCTCTCGCTCGCTGCGCTCGCTCGAAAACTATAGCCTAACCTAAAACCAATCCCTCTTGCGTTAGTCATTCGATATGAAGGCGACTTATTTCGAATTTGCGAACGTGTCGTATCGGTTGTGAGGTGGGAGTAGATTTTTACGAGCGAGCGGAGCGAGCGAGAAACGATCACAATTTCCAAGCTATACATATACCTAATGTTGCCTTGCATATATTTCGTGTTATTACCTAATTTTGTCAGCCACTTCGGACATCACATTGCACTGTAGTATGTGGAAATAGTACTATTTATGTGATACTATTCATAAACTGTAAACATTTGTCAGTAGGCAATAGGATAAAGACTTCCGGCTACTCGGGCTGGTGCGAATGTTTCAATGTCCGTATGTGCCAAACCGTTGGATTGTGACACACCTTTACGCGTCTCTCGCTCGCTGCGCTCGCTCGAAAACTATAGCCTAACCTAAAACCAATCCCTCTTGCGTTAGTCATTCGATATGAAGGCGACTTATTTCGAATTTGCGAACGTGTCGGATCGGTTGTGAGGTGGGAGTAGATTTTTACGAGCGAGCGGAGCGAGCGAGAAACGATCACAATTTCCAAGCTATACATATACCTAATGTTGCCTTGCATATATTTCGTGTTATTACCTAATTTTGTCAGCCACTTCGGACATCACATTGCACTGTAGTATGTGGAAATAGTACTATTTATGTGAAACAATTCACAAACTGTAAACATTTGTCAGTAGGCAATAGGATAATGACTTCCGGCTCCTCGGGCTGGTGCGAATGTTTCAATGTCCGTATGTGCCAAACCGTCGGATTGTGACACACCTTTACGCGTCTCTCGCTCGCTGCGCTCGCTCGAAAACTATAGCCTAACCTAAAACCAATCCCTCTTGCGTTAGTCATTCGATATGAGGGCAACTTATTTCGAATTTGCGAACGTGTCGGATCGGATGTGAGGTTGGACTAAATTTTTACGAGCGAGCGGAGCGAGCGAGCATCGATCACAATTTGCAAGGTATACATATACCTTGCAATATGCATATATATCGTGTTAGTACCTAATTTTGTCAGCCACTTCGGACATCACATTGCACTGTAGTATGTGGAAATAGTACTATTTATGTGGAACTATTCACAAATTATAAACACTTGTCAGTAGACAATTTGATAAAGACTTCCGGCTCCTCGGGCTGGTGCGAATGTTTCAATGTCAGTATGTGCCAAACCGTTGGATTGTGACACACCTTTACGCGTCTCTCGCTCGCTGCGCTCGCTCGAAAACTATAGCCTAACCTAAAACCAATCCCTCTTGCGTCAGTCATTCGATATGAAGGCGCCTTATTTTGAATTTGCGAACTTGTCGAATCGGTTGTGAGGTGGGAGTAGATTTTTACGAGCGAGCGGAGCGAGCGAGAAACGATCACAATTTCCAAGCTATACATATACCTAATGTTGCCTTGCATATATTTCGTGTTATTACCTAATTTTGTCAGCCACTTCGGACATCACATTGCACTGTAGTATGTGGAAATAGTACTATTTATGTGATACTATTCATAAACTGTAAACATTTGTCAGTAGGCAATAGGATAAAGACTTCCGGCTACTCGGGCTGGTGCGAATGTTTCAATGTCCGTATGTGCCAAACCGTTGGATTGTGACACACCTTTACGCGTCTCTCGCTCGCTGCGCTCGCTCGAAAACTATAGCCTAACCTAAAACCAATCCCTCTTGCGTTAGTCATTCGATATGAAGGCGACTTATTTCGAATTTGCGAACGTGTCGTATCGGTTGTGAGGTGGGAGTAGATTTTTACGAGCGAGCGGAGCGAGCGAGAAACGATCACAATTTCCAAGCTATACATATACCTAATGTTGCCTTGCATATATTTCGTGTTATTACCTAATTTTGTCAGCCACTTCGGACATCACATTGCACTGTAGTATGTGGAAATAGTACTATTTATGTGATACTATTCATAAACTGTAAACATTTGTCAGTAGGCAATAGGATAAAGACTTCCGGCTACTCGGGCTGGTGCGAACGTTTCAATGTCCGTATGTGCCAAACCGTTGGATTGTGACACACCTTTACGCGTCTCTCGCTCGCTGCGCTCGCTCGAAAACTATAGCCTAACCTAAAACCAATCCCTCTTGCGTTAGTCATTCGATATGAAGGCGACTTATTTCGAATTTGCGAACGTGTCGGATCGGTTGTGAGGTGGGAGTAGATTTTTACGAGCGAGCGGAGCGAGCGAGAAACGATCACAATTTCCAAGCTATACATATACCTAATGTTGCCTTGCATATATTTCGTGTTATTACCTAATTTTGTCAGCCACTTCGGACATCACATTGCACTGTAGTATGTGGAAATAGTACTATTTATGTGATACTATTCATAAACTGTAAACATTTGTCAGTAGGCAATAGGATAAAGACTTCCGGCTACTCGGGCTGGTGCGAATGTTTCAATGTCCGTATGTGCCAAACCGTTGGATTGTGACACACCTTTACGCGTCTCTCGCTCGCTGCGCTCGCTCGAAAACTATAGCCTAACCTAAAACCAATCCCTCTTGCGTTAGTCATTCGATATGAAGGCGACTTATTTCGAATTTGCGAACGTGTCGTATCGGTTGTGAGGTGGGAGTAGATTTTTACGAGCGAGCGGAGCGAGCGAGAAACGATCACAATTTCCAAGCTATACATATACCTAATGTTGCCTTGCATATATTTCGTGTTATTACCTAATTTTGTCAGCCACTTCGGACATCACATTGCACTGTAGTATGTGGAAATAGTACTATTTATGTGATACTATTCATAAACTGTAAACATTTGTCAGTAGGCAATAGGATAAAGACTTCCGGCTACTCGGGCTGGTGCGAATGTTTCAATGTCCGTATGTGCCAAACCGTTGGATTGTGACACACCTTTACGCGTCTCTCGCTCGCTGCGCTCGCTCGAAAACTATAGCCTAACCTAAAACCAATCCCTCTTGCGTTAGTCATTCGATATGAAGGCGACTTATTTCGAATTTGCGAACGTGTCGGATCGGTTGTGAGGTGGGAGTAGATTTTTACGAGCGAGCGGAGCGAGCGAGAAACGATCACAATTTCCAAGCTATACATATACCTAATGTTGCCTTGCATATATTTCGTGTTATTACCTAATTTTGTCAGCCACTTCGGACATCACATTGCACTGTAGTATGTGGAAATAGTACTATTTATGTGAAACAATTCACAAACTGTAAACATTTGTCAGTAGGCAATAGGATAATGACTTCTGGCTCCTCGGGCTGGTGCGAATGTTTCAATGTCCGTATGTGCCAAACCGTCGGATTGTGACACACCTTTACGCGTCTCTCGCTCGCTGCGCTCGCTCGAAAACTATAGCCTAACCTAAAACCAATCCCTCTTGCGTTAGTCATTCGATATGAGGGCAACTTATTTCGAATTTGCGAACGTGTCGGATCGTATGTGAGGTTGGACTAAATTTTTACGAGCGAGCGGAGCGAGCGAGCATCGATCACAATTTGCAAGGTATACATATACCTTGCAATATGCATATATATCGTGTTAGTACCTAATTTTGTCAGCCACTTCGGACATCACATTGCACTGTAGTATGTGGAAATAGTACTATTTATGTGGAACTATTCACAAATTGTAAACACTTGTCAGTAGACAATTTGATAAAGACTTCCGGCTCCTCGGGCTGGTGCGAATGTTTCAATGTCAGTATGTGCCAAACCGTTGGATTGTGACACACCTTTACGCGTCTCTCGCTCGCTGCGCTCGCTCGAAAACTATAGCCTAACCTAAAACCAATCCCTCTTGCGTCAGTCATTCGATATGAAGGCGCCTTATTTTGAATTTGCGAACTTGTCGAATCGGTTGTGAGGTGGGAGTAGATTTTTACGAGCGAGCGGAGCGAGCGAGAAACGATCACAATTTCCAAGCTATACATATACCTAATGTTGCCTTGCATATATTTCGTGTTATTACCTAATTTTGTCAGCCACTTCGGACATCACATTGCACTGTAGTATGTGGAAATAGTACTATTTATGTGATACTATTCATAAACTGTAAACATTTGTCAGTAGGCAATAGGATAAAGACTTCCGGCTACTCGGGCTGGTGCGAATGTTTCAATGACCGTATGTGCCAAACCGTTGGATTGTGACACACCTTTACGCGTCTCTCGCTCGCTGCGCTCGCTCGAAAACTATAGCCTAACCTAAAACCAATCCCTCTTGCGTTAGTCATTCGATATGAAGGCGACTTATTTCGAATTTGCGAACGTGTCGTATCGGTTGTGAGGTGGGAGTAGATTTTTACGTGCGAGCGGAGCGAGCGAGAAACGATCACAATTTCCAAGCTATACATATACCTAATGTTGCCTTGCATATATTTCGTGTTATTACCTAATTTTGTCAGCCACTTCGGACATCACAATGCACTGTAGTATGTGGAAATAGTACTATTTATGTGAAACAATTCACAAACTGTAAACATTTGTCAGTAGGCAATAGGATAATGACTTCCGGCTCCTCGGGCTGGTGCGAATGTTTCAATGTCCGTATGTGCCAAACCGTCGGATTGTGACACACCTTTACGCGTCTCTCGCTCGCTGCGCTCGCTCGAAAACTATAGCCTAACCTAAAACCAATCCCTCTTGCGTTAGTCATTCGATATGAGGGCAACTTATTTCGAATTTGCGAACGTGTCGGATCGTATGTGAGGTTGGACTAAATTTTTACGAGCGAGCGGAGCGAGCGAGCATCGATCACAATTTGCAAGGTATACATATACCTTGCAATATGCATATATATCGTGTTAGTACCTAATTTTGTCAGCCACTTCGGACATCACATTGCACTGTAGTATGTGGAAATAGTACTATTTATGTGGAACTATTCACAAATTGTAAACACTTGTCAGTAGACAATTTGATAAAGACTTCCGGCTCCTCGGGCTGGTGCGAATGTTTCAATGTCAGTATGTGCCAAACCGTTGGATTGTGACACACCTTTACGCGTCTCTCGCTCGCTGCGCTCGCTCGAAAACTATAGCCTAACCTAAAACCAATCCCTCTTGCGTTAGTCATTCGATATGAAGGCGACTTATTTCGAATTTGCGAACGTGTCGGATCGGTTGTGAGGTGGGAGTAGATTTTTACGAGCGAGCGGAGCGAGCGAGAAACGATCACAATTTCCAAGCTATACATATACCTAATGTTGCCTTGCATATATTTCGTGTTATTACCTAATTTTGTCAGCCACTTCGGACATCACATTGCACTGTAGTATGTGGAAATAGTACTATTTATGTGATACTATTCATAAACTGTAAACATTTGTCAGTAGGCAATAGGATAAAGACTTCCGGCTACTCGGGCTGGTGCGAATGTTTCAATGTCCGTATGTGCCAAACCGTTGGATTGTGACACACCTTTACGCGTCTCTCGCTCGCTGCGCTCGCTCGAAAACTATAGCCTAACCTAAAACCAATCCCTCTTGCGTTAGTCATTCGATATGAAGGCGACTTATTTCGAATTTGCGAACGTGTCGGATCGGTTGTGAGGTGGGAGTAGATTTTTACGAGCGAGCGGAGCGAGCGAGAAACGATCACAATTTCCAAGCTATACATATACCTAATGTTGCCTTGCATATATTTCGTGTTATTACCTAATTTTGTCAGCCACTTCGGACATCACATTGCACTGTAGTATGTGGAAATAGTACTATTTATGTGAAACTATTCACAAACTGTAAACATTTGTCAGTAGGCAATAGGATAATGACTTCCGGCTCCTCGGGCTGGTGCGAATGTTTCAATGTCCGTATGTGCCAAACCGTTGGATTGTGACACACCTTTACGCGTCTCTCGCTCGCTGCGCTCGCTCGAAAACTATAGCCTAACCTAAAACCAATCCCTCTTGCGTTAGTCATTCGATATGAAGGCGACTTATTTCGAATTTGCGAACGTGTCGTATCGGTTGTGAGGTGGGAGTAGATTTTTACGAGCGAGCGGAGCGAGCGAGAAACGATCACAATTTCCAAGCTATACATATACCTAATGTTGCCTTGCATATATTTCGTGTTATTACCTAATTTTGTCAGCCACTTCGGACATCACATTGCACTGTAGTATGTGGAAATAGTACTATTTATGTGATACTATTCATAAACTGTAAACATTTGTCAGTAGGCAATAGGATAAAGACTTCCGGCTACTCGGGCTGGTGCGAATGTTTCAATGTCCGTATGTGCCAAACCGTTGGATTGTGACACACCTTTACGCGTCTCTCGCTCGCTGCGCTCGCTCGAAAACTATAGCCTAACCTAAAACCAATCCCTCTTGCGTTAGTCATTCGATATGAAGGCGACTTATTTCGAATTTGCGAACGTGTCGGATCGGTTGTGAGGTGGGAGTAGATTTTTACGAGCGAGCGGAGCGAGCGAGAAACGATCACAATTTCCAAGCTATACATATACCTAATGTTGCCTTGCATATATTTCGTGTTATTACCTAATTTTGTCAGCCACTTCGGACATCACATTGCACTGTAGTATGTGGAAATAGTACTATTTATGTGAAACAATTCACAAACTGTAAACATTTGTCAGTAGGCAATAGGATAATGACTTCTGGCTCCTCGGGCTGGTGCGAATGTTTCAATGTCCGTATGTGCCAAACCGTCGGATTGTGACACACCTTTACGCGTCTCTCGCTCGCTGCGCTCGCTCGAAAACTATAGCCTAACCTAAAACCAATCCCTCTTGCGTTAGTCATTCGATATGAGGGCAACTTATTTCGAATTTGCGAACGTGTCGGATCGTATGTGAGGTTGGACTAAATTTTTACGAGCGAGCGGAGCGAGCGAGCATCGATCACAATTTGCAAGGTATACATATACCTTGCAATATGCATATATATCGTGTTAGTACCTAATTTTGTCAGCCACTTCGGACATCACATTGCACTGTAGTATGTGGAAATAGTACTATTTATGTGGAACTATTCACAAATTGTAAACACTTGTCAGTAGACAATTTGATAAAGACTTCCGGCTCCTCGGGCTGGTGCGAATGTTTCAATGTCAGTATGTGCCAAACCGTTGGATTGTGACACACCTTTACGCGTCTCTCGCTCGCTGCGCTCGCTCGAAAACTATAGCCTAACCTAAAACCAATCCCTCTTGCGTCAGTCATTCGATATGAAGGCGACTTATTTCGAATTTGCGAACTTGTCGAATCGGTTGTGAGGTGGGAGTAGATTTTTACGAGCGAGCGGAGCGAGCGAGAAACGATCACAATTTCCAAGCTATACATATACCTAATGTTGCCTTGCATATATTTCGTGTTATTACCTAATTTTGTCAGCCACTTCGGACATCACATTGCACTGTAGTATGTGGAAATAGTACTATTTATGTGATACTATTCATAAACTGTAAACATTTGTCAGTAGGCAATAGGATAAAGACTTCCGGCTACTCGGGCTGGTGCGAATGTTTCAATGACCGTATGTGCCAAACCGTTGGATTGTGACACACCTTTACGCGTCTCTCGCTCGCTGCGCTCGCTCGAAAACTATAGCCTAACCTAAAACCAATCCCTCTTGCGTTAGTCATTCGATATGAAGGCGACTTATTTCGAATTTGCGAACGTGTCGTATCGGTTGTGAGGTGGGAGTAGATTTTTACGTGCGAGCGGAGCGAGCGAGAAACGATCACAATTTCCAAGCTATACATATACCTAATGTTGCCTTGCATATATTTCGTGTTATTACCTAATTTTGTCAGCCACTTCGGACATCACATTGCACTGTAGTATGTGGAAATAGTACTATTTATGTGAAACAATTCACAAACTGTAAACATTTGTCAGTAGGCAATAGGATAATGACTTCCGGCTCCTCGGGCTGGTGCGAATGTTTCAATGTCCGTATGTGCCAAACCGTCGGATTGTGACACACCTTTACGCGTCTCTCGCTCGCTGCGCTCGCTCGAAAACTATAGCCTAACCTAAAACCAATCCCTCTTGCGTTAGTCATTCGATATGAGGGCAACTTATTTCGAATTTGCGAACGTGTCGGATCGTATGTGAGGTTGGACTAAATTTTTACGAGCGAGCGGAGCGAGCGAGCATCGATCACAATTTGCAAGGTATACATATACCTTGCAATATGCATATATATCGTGTTAGTACCTAATTTTGTCAGCCACTTCGGACATCACATTGCACTGTAGTATGTGGAAATAGTACTATTTATGTGGAACTATTCACAAATTGTAAACACTTGTCAGTAGACAATTTGATAAAGACTTCCGGCTCCTCGGGCTGGTGCGAATGTTTCAATGTCAGTATGTGCCAAACCGTTGGATTGTGACACACCTTTACGCGTCTCTCGCTCGCTGCGCTCGCTCGAAAACTATAGCCTAACCTAAAACCAATCCCTCTTGCGTTAGTCATTCGATATGAAGGCGACTTATTTCGAATTTGCGAACTTGTCGAATCGGTTGTGAGGTGGGAGTAGATTTTTACGAGCGAGCGGAGCGAGCGAGAAACGATCACAATTTCCAAGCTATACATATACCTAATGTTGCCTTGCATATATTTCGTGTTATTACCTAATTTTGTCAGCCACTTCGGACATCACATTGCACTGTAGTATGTGGAAATAGTACTATTTATGTGATACTATTCATAAACTGTAAACATTTGTCAGTAGGCAATAGGATAAAGACTTCCGGCTACTCGGGCTGGTGCGAATGTTTCAATGTCCGTATGTGCCAAACCGTTGGATTGTGACACACCTTTACGCGTCTCTCGCTCGCTGCGCTCGCTCGAAAACTATAGCCTAACCTAAAACCAATCCCTCTTGCGTTAGTCATTCGATATGAAGGCGACTTATTTCGAATTTGCGAACGTGTCGGAGCGGTTGTGAGGTGGGAGTAGATTTTTACGAGCGAGCGGAGCGAGCGAGAAACGATCACAATTTCCAAGCTATACATATACCTAATGTTGCCTTGCATATATTTCGTGTTATTACCTAATTTTGTCAGCCACTTCGGACATCACATTGCACTGTAGTATGTGGAAATAGTACTATTTATGTGAAACTATTCACAAACTGTAAACATTTGTCAGTAGGCAATAGGATAATGACTTCCGGCTCCTCGGGCTGGTGCGAATGTTTCAATGTCAGTATGTGCCAAACCGTTGGATTGTGACACACCTTTACGCGTCTCTCGCTCATTGCGCTCGCTCGAAAACTATAGCCTAACCTAAAACCAATCCCTCTTGCGTTAGTCATTCGATATGAGGGCAACTTATTTCGAATTTGCGAACGTGTCTGATCGGATGTGAGGTTGGACTAAATTTTTACGAGCGAGCGGAGCGAGCGAGCAATGATCACAATTTGCAAGGTATACATATACCTTGCAATATGCATATATATCGTGTTAGTACCCAATTTTGTCAGCCACTTCGGACATCACATTGCACTGTAGTATGTGGAAATAGTACTATTTATGTGAAACTATTCACAAACAGTAAACATTTGTCAGCAGGCAATAGGATAAATACTTCCGGCTCCTCGGGCTGGTGCGAATGTTTCAATGTCAGTATGTGCCAAACCGTTGGATTGTGACACACCCTTACGCGTCTCTCGATAGCTGCGCTCGCTCGAAAACTATAGCCTAACCTAAAACCAATCCCTCTTGCGTTAGTCATTCGATATGAGGGCAACTTATTTCGAATTTGCGAACGTGTCGGATCGTATGTGAGGTTGGACTAAATTTTTACGAGCGAGCGGAGCGAGCGAGCATCGATCACAATTTGCAAGGTATACATATACCTTGCAATATGCATATATATCGTGTTAGTACCTAATTTTGTCAGCCACTTCGGACATCACATTGCACTGTAGTATGTGGAAATAGTACTATTTATGTGGAACTATTCACAAATTGTAAACACTTGTCAGTAGACAATTTGATAAAGACTTCCGGCTCCTCGGGCTGGTGCGAATGTTTCAATGTCAGTATGTGCCAAACCGTTGGATTGTGACACACCTTTACGCGTCTCTCGCTCGCTGCGCTCGCTCGAAAACTATAGCCTAACCTAAAACCAATCCCTCTTGCGTTAGTCATTCGATATGAAGGCGACTTATTTCGAATTTGCGAACGTGTCGGATCGGTTGTGAGGTGGGAGTAGATTTTTACGAGCGAGCGGAGCGAGCGAGAAACGATCACAATTTCCAAGCTATACATATACCTAATGTTGCCTTGCATATATTTCGTGTTATTACCTAATTTTGTCAGCCACTTCGGACATCACATTGCACTGTAGTATGTGGAAATAGTACTATTTATGTGATACTATTCATAAACTGTAAACATTTGTCAGTAGGCAATAGGATAAAGACTTCCGGCTACTCGGGCTGGTGCGAATGTTTCAATGTCCGTATGTGCCAAACCGTTGGATTGTGACACACCTTTACGCGTCTCTCGCTCGCTGCGCTCGCTCGAAAACTATAGCCTAACCTAAAACCAATCCCTCTTGCGTTAGTCATTCGATATGAAGGCGACTTATTTCGAATTTGCGAACGTGTCGGATCGGTTGTGAGGTGGGAGTAGATTTTTACGAGCGAGCGGAGCGAGCGAGAAACGATCACAATTTCCAAGCTATACATATACCTAATGTTGCCTTGCATATATTTCGTGTTATTACCTAATTTTGTCAGCCACTTCGGACATCACATTGCACTGTAGTATGTGGAAATAGTACTATTTATGTGAAACTATTCACAAACTGTAAACATTTGTCAGTAGGCAATAGGATAATGACTTCCGGCTCCTCGGGCTGGTGCGAATGTTTCAATGTCAGTATGTGCCAAACCGTTGGATTGTGACACACCTTTACGCGTCTCTCGCTCATTGCGCTCGCTCGAAAACTATAGCCTAACCTAAAACCAATCCCTCTTGCGTTAGTCATTCGATATGAGGGCAACTTATTTCGAATTTGCGAACGTGTCGGATCGGATGTGAGGTTGGACTAAATTTTTACGAGCGAGCGGAGCGAGCGAGCAATGATCACAATTTGCAAGGTATACATATACCTTGCAATATGCATATATATCGTGTTAGTACCCAATTTTGTCAGCCACTTCGGACATCACATTGCACTGTAGTATGTGGAAATAGTACTATTTATGTGAAACTATTCACAAACAGTAAACATTTGTCAGCAGGCAATAGGATAAATACTTCCGGCTCCTCGGGCTGGTGCGAATGTTTCAATGTCAGTATGTGCCAAACCGTTGGATTGTGACACACCTTACGCGTCTCTCGATAGCTGCGCTCGCTCGAAAACTATAGCCTAACCTAAAACCAATCCCTCTTGCGTTAGTCATTCGATATGAAGGCGAATTATTTCGAATTTGCGAACGTGTCGGATCGGTTGTGAGGTGGGAGTAGATTTTTACGAGCGAGCGGAGCGAGCGAGAAACGATCACAATTTCCAAGCTATACATATACCTAATGTTGCCTTGCATATATTTCGTGTTATTACCTAATTTTGTCAGCCACTTCGGACATCACATTGCACTGTAGTATGTGGAAATAGTACTATTTATGTGAAACTATTCACAAACTGTAAACATTTGTCAGTAGGCAATAGGATAATGACTTCCGGCTCCTCGGGCTGGTGCGAATGTTTCAATGTCCGTATGTGCCAAACCGTCGGATTGTGACACACCTTTACGCGTCTCTCGCTCGCTGCGCTCGCTCGAAAACTATAGCCTAACCTAAAACCAATCCCTCTTGCGTTAGTCATTCGATATGAGGGCAACTTATTTCGAATTTGCGAACGTGTCGGATCGTATGTGAGGTTGGACTAAATTTTTTCGAGCGAGCGGAGCGAGCGAGCATCGATCACAATTTGCAAGGTATACATATACCTTGCACTATGCATATATATCGTGTTAGTACCTAATTTTGTCAGCCACTTCGGACATCACATTGCGCTGTAGTATGTGGAAATAGTACTATTTATGTGGAACTATTCACAAATTGTAAACACTTGTCAGTAGACAATATGATAAAGACTTCCGGCTCCTCGGGCTGGTGCGAATGTTTCAATGTCAGTATGTGCCAAACCGTTGGATTGTAACACACCTTTACGCGTCTCTCGCTCGCTGCGCTCGCTCGAAAACTATAGCCTAACCTAAAACCAATCCCTCTTGCGTCAGTCATTCGATATGAAGGCGCCTTATTTTGAATTTGCGAACTTGTCGAATCGGTTGTGAGGTGGGAGTAGATTTTTACGAGCGAGCGGAGCGAGCGAGAAACGATCACAATTTGCAAGTTATACATATACCTTATATTGCCTTGCATACATTTCGTGTTATTACCTAATTTTGTCAGCCATTTCGGACATCACATTGCGCTGTACTATGTGGAAATAGTACTATTTATGTGAAACTATTCATAAACTGTAAACATTTGTCAGTAGGCAACAGGATAAAGACTTCCGGCTCCTCGAGCTGGTGCGAATGTTTCAATGTCAGTATGTGCCAAACCGTCGGATTGTGACACACCTTTACGCGTCTCTCGCTCGCTGTGCTCGCTCGAAAACTATAGCCTAACCTAAAACCAATCCCTCTTGCGTTAGTCATTCGATATGAGGGCAACTTATTTCGAATTTGCGAACGTGTCGGATCGTATGTGAGGTTGGACTAAATTTTTACGAGCGAGCGGAGCGAGCGAGCAACGATCACAATTTGCAAGGTATACATATACCTTGCAATATGCATATATATCGTGTTAGTACCTAATTTTGTCAGCCACTTCGGACATCACATTGCACTGTAGTATGTGGAAATAGTACTATTTATGTGGTACTATTCATAAACTGTAAACATTTGTCAGTAGGCAATAGGATAAAGTCTTCCGGCTCCACGGGCTGGTGCGAATGATTCAATGTCCGTATGTGCCAAACCGTTGGATTGTGACACACCTTTACGCGTCTCTCGCTCGCTGCGCTTGCTCGAAAACTATAGCCTAACCTAAAACCAATCCCTCTTGCGTCAGTCATTCGATATGAAGGCGCCTTATTTTGAATTTGCGAACTTGTCGAATCGGTTGTGAGGTGGGAGTAGATTTTTACGAGCGAGCGGAGCGAGCGAGAAACGATCACAATTTCCAAGCTATACATATACCTAATGTTGCCTTGCATATATTTCGTGTTATTACCTAATTTTGTCAGCCACTTCGGACATCACATTGCACTGTAGTATGTGGAAATAGTACTATTTATGTGATACTATTCATAAACTGTAAACATTTGTCAGTAGGCAATAGGATAAAGACTTCCGGCTACTCGGGCTGGTGCGAATGTTTCAATGTCCGTATGTGCCAAACCGTTGGATTGTGACACACCTTTACGCGTCTCTCGCTCGCTGCGCTCGCTCGAAAACTATAGCCTAACCTAAAACCAATCCCTCTTGCGTTAGTCATTCGATATGAAGGCGACTTATTTCGAATTTGCGAACGTGTCGGATCGGTTGTGAGGTGGGAGTAGATTTTTACGAGCGAGCGGAGCGAGCGAGAAACGATCACAATTTCCAAGCTATACATATACCTAATGTTGCCTTGCATATATTTCGTGTTATTACCTAATTTTGTCAGCCACTTCGGACATCACATTGCACTGTAGTATGTGGAAATAGTACTATTTATGTGAAACAATTCACAAACTGTAAACATTTGTCAGTAGGCAATAGGATAATGACTTCCGGCTCCTCGGGCTGGTGCGAATGTTTCAATGTCCGTATGTGCCAAACCGTCGGATTGTGACACACCTTTACGCGTCTCTCGCTCGCTGCGCTCGCTCGAAAACTATAGCCTAACCTAAAACCAATCCCTCTTGCGTTAGTCATTCGATATGAGGGCAACTTATTTCGAATTTGCGAACGTGTCGGATCGTATGTGAGGTTGGACTAAATTTTTACGAGCGAGCGGAGCGAGCGAGCATCGATCACAATTTGCAAGGTATACATATACCTTGCAATATGCATATATATCGTGTTAGTACCTAATTTTGTCAGCCACTTCGGACATCACATTGCACTGTAGTATGTGGAAATAGTACTATTTATGTGGAACTATTCACAAATTGTAAACACTTGTCAGTAGACAATTTGATAAAGACTTCCGGCTCCTCGGGCTGGTGCGAATGTTTCAATGTCAGTATGTGCCAAACCGTTGGATTGTGACACACCTTTACGCGTCTCTCGCTCGCTGCGCTCGCTCGAAAACTATAGCCTAACCTAAAACCAATCCCTCTTGCGTCAGTCATTCGATATGAAGGCGCCTTATTTTGAATTTGCGAACTTGTCGAATCGGTTGTGAGGTGGGAGTAGATTTTTACGAGCGAGCGGAGCGAGCGAGAAACGATCACAATTTCCAAGCTATACATATACCTAATGTTGCCTTGCATATATTTCGTGTTATTACCTAATTTTGTCAGCCACTTCGGACATCACATTGCACTGTAGTATGTGGAAATAGTACTATTTATGTGATACTATTCATAAACTGTAAACATTTGTCAGTAGGCAATAGGATAAAGACTTCCGGCTACTCGGGCTGGTGCGAATGTTTCAATGTCCGTATGTGCCAAACCGTTGGATTGTGACACACCTTTACGCGTCTCTCGCTCGCTGCGCTCGCTCGAAAACTATAGCCTAACCTAAAACCAATCCCTCTTGCGTTAGTCATTCGATATGAAGGCGACTTATTTCGAATTTGCGAACGTGTCGTATCGGTTGTGAGGTGGGAGTAGATTTTTACGAGCGAGCGGAGCGAGCGAGAAACGATCACAATTTCCAAGCTATACATATACCTAATGTTGCCTTGCATATATTTCGTGTTATTACCTAATTTTGTCAGCCACTTCGGACATCACATTGCACTGTAGTATGTGGAAATAGTACTATTTATGTGATACTATTCATAAACTGTAAACATTTGTCAGTAGGCAATAGGATAAAGACTTCCGGCTACTCGGGCTGGTGCGAATGTTTCAATGTCCGTATGTGCCAAACCGTTGGATTGTGACACACCTTTACGCGTCTCTCGCTCGCTGCGCTCGCTCGAAAACTATAGCCTAACCTAAAACCAATCCCTCTTGCGTTAGTCATTCGATATGAAGGCGACTTATTTCGAATTTGCGAACGTGTCGGATCGGTTGTGAGGTGGGAGTAGATTTTTACGAGCGAGCGGAGCGAGCGAGAAACGATCACAATTTCCAAGCTATACATATACCTAATGTTGCCTTGCATATATTTCGTGTTATAACCTAATTTTGTCAGCCACTTCGGACATCACATTGCACTGTAGTATGTGGAAATAGTACTATTTATGTGAAACTATTCACAAACTGTAAACATTTGTCAGTAGGCAATAGGATAATGACTTCCGGCTCCTCGGGCTGGTGCGAATGTTTCAATGTCAGTATGTGCCAAACCGTTGGATTGTGACACACCTTTACGCGTCTCTCGCTCATTGCGCTCGCTCGAAAACTATAGCCTAACCTAAAACCAATCCCTCTTGCGTTAGTCATTCGATATGAGGGCAACTTATTTCGAATTTGCGAACGTGTCGGATCGGATGTGAGGTTGGACTAAATTTTTACGAGCGAGCGGAGCGAGCGAGCAATGATCACAATTTGCAAGGTATACATATACCTTGCAATATGCATATATATCGTGTTAGTACCCAATTTTGTCAGCCACTTCGGACATCACATTGCACTGTAGTATGTGGAAATAGTACTATTTATGTGAAACTATTCACAAACTGTAAACATTTGTCAGCAGGCAATAGGATAAATACTTCCGGCTCCTCGGGCTGGTGCGAATGTTTCAATGTCAGTATGTGCCAAACCGTTGGATTGTGACACACCTTTACGCGTCTCTCGATAGCTGCGCTCGCTCGAAAACTATAGCCTAACCTAAAACCAATCCCTCTTGCGTTAGTCATTCGATATGAAGGCGACTTATTTCGAATTTGCGAACGTGTCGGATCGGTTGTGAGGTGGGAGCAGATTTTTACGAGCGAGCGGAGCGAGCGAGAAACGATCACAATTTCCAAGCTATACATATACCTAATGTTGCCTTGCATATATTTCGTGTTATTACCTAATTTTGTCAGCCACTTCGGACATCACATTGCACTGTAGTATGTGGAAATAGTACTATTTATGTGAAACTATTCACAAACTGTAAACATTTGTCAGTAGGCAATAGGATAATGACTTCCGGCTCCTCGGGCTGGTGCGAATGTTTCAATGTCCGTATGTGCCAAACCGTCGGATTGTGACACACCTTTACGCGTCTCTCGCTCGCTGCGCTCGCTCGAAAACTATAGCCTAACCTAAAACCAATCCCTCTTGCGTTAGTCATTCGATATGAGGGCAACTTATTTCGAATTTGCGAACGTGTCGGATCGTATGTGAGGTTGGACTAAATTTTTTCGAGCGAGCGGAGCGAGCGAGCATCGATCACAATTTGCAAGGTATACATATACCTTGCAATATGCATATATATCGTGTTAGTACCTAATTTTGTCAGCCACTTCGGACATCACATTGCGCTGTAGTATGTGGAAATAGTACTATTTATGTGGAACTATTCACAAATTGTAAACACTTGTCAGTAGACAATATGATAAAGACTTCCGGCTCCTCGGGCTGGTGCGAATGTTTCAATGTCAGTATGTGCCAAACCGTTGGATTGTGACACACCTTTACGCGTCTCTCGCTCGCTGCGCTCGCTCGAAAACTATAGCCTAACCTAAAACCAATCCCTCTTGCGTTAGTCATTCGATATGAAGGCGACTTATTTCGAATTTGCGAACGTGTCGTATCGGTTGTGAGGTGGGAGTAGATTTTTACGAGCGAGCGGAGCGAGCGAGAAACGATCACAATTTCCAAGCTATACATATACCCAATGTTGCCTTGCATATATTTCGTGTTATTACCTAATTTTGTCAGCCACTTCGGACATCACATTGCACTGTAGTATGTGGAAATAGTACTATTTATGTGATACTATTCATAAACTGTAAACATTTGTCAGTAGGCAATAGGATAAAGGCTTCCGGCTACTCGGGCTGGTGCGAATGTTTCAATGTCCGTATGTGCCAAACCGTTGGATTGTGACACACCTTTACGCGTCTCTCGCTCGCTGCGCTCGCTCGAAAACTATACCCTAACCTAAAACCAATCCCTCTTGCGTTAGTCATTCGATATGAAGGCGACTTATTTCGAATTTGCGAACGTGTCGTATCGGTTGTGAGGTGGGAGTAGATTTTTACGAGCGAGCGGAGCGAGCGAGAAACGATCACAATTTCCAAGCTATACATATACCTAATGTTGCCTTGCATATATTTCGTGTTATTACCTAATTTTGTCAGCCACTTCGGACATCACATTGCACTGTAGTATGTGGAAATAGTACTATTTATGTGATACTATTCATAAACTGTAAACATTTGTCAGTAGGCAATAGGATAAAGACTTCCGGCTACTCGGGCTGGTGCGAATGTTTCAATGTCCGTATGTGCCAAACCGTTGGATTGTGACACACCTTTACGCGTCTCTCGCTCGCTGCGCTCGCTCGAAAACTATAGCCTAACCTAAAACCAATCCCTCTTGCGTTAGTCATTCGATATGAAGGCGACTTATTTCGAATTTGCGAACGTGTCGGATCGGTTGTGAGGTGGGAGTAGATTTTTACGAGCGAGCGGAGCGAGCGAGAAACGATCACAATTTCCAAGCTATACATATACCTAATGTTGCCTTGCATATATTTCGTGTTATTACCTAATTTTGTCAGCCACTTCGGACATCACATTGCACTGTAGTATGTGGAAATAGTACTATTTATGTGAAACTATTCATAAACTGTAAACATTTGTCAGTAGGCAATAGGATAAAGACTTCCGGCTCCTCGGGCTAGTGAGAATGTTTCAATGTCCGTATGTGCCAAACCGTTGGATTGTGACACACCTTTACGCGACTCTCGCTCGCTGCGCTCGCTCGAAAACTATAGCCTAACCTAAAACCAATCCATCTTGCGTTCATTATTCGATATGGTGGCGACATATTCCGAATTTGCGAACGTGTCGGATCGGATGTGAGGTTGGACTAAATTTTTACGAGCGAGCGGAGCGAGCGAGCAACGATCACAATTTGCAAGGTATACATATACCTTGCAATATGCATATATATCGTGTTAGTACCTAATTTTGTCAGCCACTTCGGACATCACATTGCGCTGTAGTATGTGGAAATAGTACTATTTATGTGGAACTATTCACAAATTGTAAACACTTGTCAGTAGACAATATGATAAAGACTTCCGGCTCCTCGGGCTGGTGCGAATGTTTCAATGTCAGTATGTGCCAAACCGTTGGATTGTGACACACCTTTACGCGTCTCTCGCTCGCTGCGTCGCTCGAAAACTATAGCCTAACCTAAAACCAATCCCTCTTGCGTCAGTCATTCGATATGAAGGCGCCTTATTTTGAATTTGCGAACTTGTCGAATCGGTTGTGAGGTGGGAGTAGATTTTTACGAGCGAGCGGAGCGAGCGAGAAACGATCACAATTTCCAAGCTATACATATACCTAATGTTGCCTTGCATATATTTCGTGTTATTACCTAATTTTGTCAGCCACTTCGGACATCACATTGCACTGTAGTATGTGGAAATAGTACTATTTATGTGATACTATTCATAAACTGTAAACATTTGTCAGTAGGCAATAGGATAAAGACTTCCGGCTACTCGGGCTGGTGCGAATGTTTCAATGTCCGTATGTGCCAAACCATTGGATTGTGACACACCTTTACGCGTCTCTCGCTCGCTGCGCTCGCTCGAAAACTATAGCCTAACCTAAAACCAATCCCTCTTGCGTTAGTCATTCGATATGAAGGCGACTTATTTCGAATTTGCGAACGTGTCGTATCGGTTGTGAGGTGGGAGTAGATTTTTACGAGCGAGCGGAGCGAGCGAGAAACGATCACAATTTCCAAGCTATACATATACCTAATGTTGCCTTGCATATATTTCGTGTTATTACCTAATTTTGTCAGCCACTTCGGACATTACATTGCACTGTAGTATGTGGAAATAGTACTATTTATGTGATACTATTCATAAACTGTAAACATTTGTCAGTAGGCAATAGGATAAAGACTTCCGGCTACTCGGGCTGGTGCGAATGTTTCAATGTCCGTATGTGCCAAACCGTTGGATTGTGACACACCTTTACGCGTCTCTCGCTCGCTGCGCTCGCTCGAAAACTATAGCCTAACCTAAAACCAATCCCTCTTGCGTTAGTCATTCGATATGAAGGCGACTTATTTCGAATTTGCGAACGTGTCGGATCGGTTGTGAGGTGGGAGTAGATTTTTACGAGCGAGCGGAGCGAGCGAGAAACGATCACAATTTCCAAGCTATACATATACCTAATGTTGCCTTGCATATATTTCGTGTTATTACCTAATTTTGTCAGCCACTTCGGACATCACATTGCACTGTAGTATGTGGAAATAGTACTATTTATGTGAAACTATTCACAAACTGTAAACATTTGTCAGTAGGCAATAGGATAATGACTTCCGGCTCCTCGGGCTGGTGCGAATGTTTCAATGTCAGTATGTGCCAAACCGTTGGATTGTGACACACCTTTACGCGTCTCTCGCTCATTGCGCTCGCTCGAAAACTATAGCGTAACCTAAAACCAATCCATCTTGCGTTCATTATTCGATATGGTGGCGACATATTCCGAATTTGCGAACGTGTCGGATCGGATGTGAGGTTGGACTAAATTTTTACGAGCGAGCGGAGCGAGCGAGCAACGATCACAATTTGCAAGGTATACATATACCTTGCAATATGCATATATATCGTGTTAGTACCTAATTTTGTCAGCCACTTCGGACATCACATTGCGCTGTAGTATGTGGAAATAGTACTATTTATGTGGAACTATTCACAAATTGTAAACACTTGTCAGTAGACAATATGATAAAGACTTCCGACTCCTCGGGCTGGTGCGAATGTTTCAATGTCAGTATGTGCCAAACCGTTGGATTGTAACACACCTTTACGCGTCTCTCGCTCGCTGCGCTCGCTCGAAAACTATAGCCTAACCTAAAACCAATCCCTCTTGCGTTAGTCATTCGATATGAGGGCAACTTATTTCGAATTTGCGAACGTGTCGGATCGTATGTGAGGTTGGACTAAATTTTTTCGAGCGAGCGGAGCGAGCGAGCATCGATCACAATTTGCAAGGTATACATATACCTTGCAATATGCATATATATCGTGTTAGTACCTAATTTTGTCAGCCACTTCGGACATCACATTGCACTGTAGTATGTGGAAATAGTACTATTTATGTGAAACTATTCACAAACTGTAAACATTTGTCACTAGGCAATATGATGAAGACTACCGGCTCCTCGGGCTGGTGCGAATGTTTCAATGTCAGTATGTGCCAAACCGTAGGATTGTGACACACCTTTACGCGTCTCTCGCTAATTGCGCTCGCTCGAAAACTATAGCGTAACCTAAAACCAAGCCATCTTGCGTTCATTATTCGATATGGTGGCGACATATTTCGAATTTGCGAACGTGTCGGATCGGATGTGAGGTTGGACTAAATTTTTACGAGCGAGCGGAGCGAGCGAGCAACGATCACAATTTGCAAGGTATACATATACCTTGCAATATGCATATATATCGTGTTAGTACCTAATTTTGTCAGCCACTTCGGACATCACATTGCGCTGTAGTATGTGGAAATAGTACTATTTATGTGGAACTATTCACAAATTGTAAACACTTGTCAGTAGACAATATGATAAAGACTTCCGGCTCCTCGGGCTGGTGCGAATGTTTCAATGTCAGTATGTGCCAAACCGTTGGATTGTGACACACCTTTACGCGTCTCTCGCTCGCTGCGCTCGCTCGAAAACTATAGCCTAACCTAAAACCAATCCCTCTTGCGTTAGTCATTCGATATGAAGGCGACTTATTTCGAATTTGCGAACGTGTCGTATCGGTTGTGAGGTGGGAGTAGATTTTTACGAGCGAGCGGAGCGAGCGAGAAACGATCACAATTTCCAAGCTATACATATACCCAATGTTGCCTTGCATATATTTCGTGTTATTACCTCATTTTGTCAGCCACTTCGGACATCACATTGCACTGTAGTATGTGGAAATAGTACTATTTATGTGATACTATTCATAAACTGTAAACATTTGTCAGTAGGCAATAGGATAAAGGCTTCCGGCTACTCGGGCTGGTGCGAATGTTTCAATGTCCGTATGTGCCAAACCGTTGGATTGTGACACACCTTTACGCGTCTCTCGCTCGCTGCGCTCGCTCGAAAACTATACCCTAACCTAAAACCAATCCCTCTTGCGTTAGTCATTCGATATGAAGGCGACTTATTTCGAATTTGCGAACGTGTCGTATCGGTTGTGAGGTGGGAGTAGATTTTTACGAGCGAGCGGAGCGAGCGAGAAACGATCACAATTTCCAAGCTATACATATACCTAATGTTGCCTTGCATATATTTCGTGTTATTACCTAATTTTGTCAGCCACTTCGGACATCACATTGCACTGTAGTATGTGGAAATAGTACTATTTATGTGATACTATTCATAAACTGTAAACATTTGTCAGTAGGCAATAGGATAAAGACTTCCGGCTACTCGGGCTGGTGCGAATGTTTCAATGTCCGTATGTGCCAAACCGTTGGATTGTGACACACCTTTACGCGTCTCTCGCTCGCTGCGCTCGCTCGAAAACTATAGCCTAACCTAAAACCAATCCCTCTTGCGTTAGTCATTCGATATGAAGGCGACTTATTTCGAATTTGCGAACGTGTCGGATCGGTTGTGAGGTGGGAGTAGATTTTTACGAGCGAGCGGAGCGAGCGAGAAACGATCACAATTTCCAAGCTATACATATACCTAATGTTGCCTTGCATATATTTCGTGTTATTACCTAATTTTGTCAGCCACTTCGGACATCACATTGCACTGTAGTATGTGGAAATAGTACTATTTATGTGATACTATTCATAAACTGTAAACATTTGTCAGTAGGCAATAGGATAAAGACTTCCGGCTACTCGGGCTGGTGCGAATGTTTCAATGTCCGTATGTGCCAAACCGTTGGATTGTGACACACCTTTACGCGTCTCTCGCTCGCTGCGCTCGCTCGAAAACTATAGCCTAACCTAAAACCAATCCCTCTTGCGTTAGTCATTCGATATGAAGGCGACTTATTTCGAATTTGCGAACGTGTCGGATCGGTTGTGAGGTGGGAGTAGATTTTTACGAGCGAGCGGAGCGAGCGAGAAACGATCACAATTTCCAAGCTATACATATACCTAATGTTGCCTTGCATATATTTCGTGTTATTACCTAATTTTGTCAGCCACTTCGGACATCACATTGCACTGTAGTATGTGGAAATAGTACTATTTATGTGAAACTATTCACAAACTGTAAACATTTGTCAGCAGGCAATAGGATAAATACTTCCGGCTCCTCGGGCTGGTGCGAATGTTTCAATGTCAGTATGTGCCAAACCGTTGGATTGTGACACACCTTTACGCGTCTCTCGATAGCTGCGCTCGCTCGAAAACTATAGCCTAACCTAAAACCAATCCCTCTTGCGTTAGTCATTCGATATGAGGGCAACTTATTTCGAATTTGCGAACGTGTCGGATCGGATGTGAGGTTGGACTAAATTTTTACGAGCGAGCGGAGCGAGCGAGCAATGATCACAATTTGCAAGGTATACATATACCTTGCAATATGCATATATATCGTGTTAGTACCCAATTTTGTCAGCCACTTCGGACATCACATTGCACTGTAGTATGTGGAAATAGTACTATTTATGTGAAACTATTCACAAACTGTAAACATTTGTCAGTAGGGAATATGATAAAGACTTCCGGCTCCTCGGGCTGGTGCGAATGTTTCAATGTCAGTATGTGCCAAACCGTTGGATTGTGACACACCTTTACGCGTCTCTCGATAGCAGCGCTCGCTCGAAAACTATAGCCTAACCTAAAACCAATCCCTCTTGCGTTAGTCATTCGATATGAGGGCAACTTATTTCGAATTTGCGAATGTGTCGGATAGTATGTGAGGTTGGACTAAATTTTTACGAGCGAGCGGAGCGAGCGAGCAACGATCACAATTTGCAAGGTATACATATACCTTGCAATATGCATATATATCGTGTTAGTACCTAATTTTGTCAGCCACTTCGGACATCACATTGCACTTTAGTATGTGGAAATAGTACTATTTATGTGCTACTATTCATAAACTGTAAACATTTGTCAGTAGGCAATAGGATAAAGACTTCCGGCTCCTCGGGCTGGTGCGAATGTTTCAATGTCAGTATGTGCCAAACCGTTGGATTGTGACACACCTTTACGCGTCTCTCGATAGCTGCGCTCGCTCGAAAACTATAGCCTAACCTAAAACCAATCCCTCTTGCGTTAGTCATTCGATATGAAGGCGACTTATTTCGAATTTGCGAACGTGTCGGATCGGATGTGAGGTTGGACTAAATTTTTACGAGCGAGCGGAGCGAGCGAGCAACGATCACAATTTGCAAGGTATACATATACCTTGCAATATGCATATATATCGTGTTAGTACCTAATTTTGTCAGCCACTTCGGACATCACATTGCACTTTAGTATGTGGAAATAGTACAATTTATGTGATACTATTCATAAACTGTAAACATTTGTCAGTAGGCAATAGGATAAAGACATCTGGCTCCACGTGCTGGTGCGAATGATTCAGTGTCCGTATGTGCCAAACCGTTGGATTGTGACACACCTTTACGCGTCTCTCGTTCGCTGCGCTCGCTCGAAAACTATAGCGTAACCTAAAACCAATCCATCTTGCGTTCATTATTCGATATGGTGGCGACTTATTTCGAATTTGCGAACGTGTCGGATCGGATGTGAGGTTGGACTAAATTTTTACGAGCGAGCGGAGCGAGCGAGCAATGATCACAATTTGCAAGGTATACATATACCTTGCAATATGCATATATATCGTGTTAGTACCCAATTTTGTCAGCCACTTCGGACATCACATTGCACTTTAGTATGTGGAAATAGTACAATTTATGTGATACTATTCATAAACTGTAAACATTTGTCAGTAGGCAATAGGATAAAGACATCTGGCTCCACGTGCTGGTGCGAATGATTCAATGTCCGTATGTGCCAAACCGTTGGATTGTGACACACCTTTACGCGTCTCTCGTTCGCTGCGCTCGCTCGAAAACTATAGCGTAACCTAAAACCAATCCATCTTGCGTTCATTATTCGATATGGTGGCGACTTATTTCGAATTTGCGAACGTGTCGGATCGGATGTGAGGTTGGACTAAATTTTTACGAGCGAGCGGAGCGAGCGAGCAACGATCACAATTTGCAAGGTATACATATACCTTGCAATATGCATATATATCGTGTTAGTACCTAATTTTGTCAGCGACTTCGGACATCACATTGCACTGTGGTATGTGGAAATAGTACTATTTATGTGAAACTATTCACAAACTGTAAACATTTGTCAGTAGGCAATATGATAAAGACTTCCGGCTCCTCGGGCTGGTGCGAATGTTTCAATGTCAGTATGTTCCAAACCGTTGGATTGTAACACACCTTTACGCGTCTCTCGCTCGCTGCGCTCGCTCGAAAACTATAGCCTAACCTAAAACCAATCCCTCTTGCGTCAGTCATTCGATATGAAGGCGCCTTATTTTGAATTTGCGAACGTGACGGATCGGTTGTGAGGTGGGAGTAGATTTTTTCGAACGAGCGGAGCGAGCAAGAAACGATCACAATTTCCAAGCTATACATATACCTAATGTTGCCTTGCATATATTTCGTGTTATTACCTAATTTTGTCAGCCACTTCGGACATCACATTGCACTGTAGTATGTGGAAATAGTACTATTTATGTGAAACTATTCACAAACTGTAAACATTTGTCAGCAGGCAATAGGATAAAGACTTCCGGCTACCCGGGCTGGTGCGAATGTTTCAATGTCCGTATGTGCCAAACCGTAGTATTGTGACACACCTTTACGCGTCTCTCGCTCGCTGCGCTCGCTCGAAAACTATAGCCTAACCTAAAACCAATCCCTCTTGCGTTAGTCATTCGATATGAAGGCGACTTATATCGAATTTGCGAACGTGTCGGATCGTATGTGAGGTTGGACTAAATTTTTACGAGCGAGCGGAGCGAGCGAGCAACGATCACAATTTGCAAGTTATACATATACCTTATATTGCCTTGCATACATTTCGTGTTATTACCTAATTTTGTCAGCCACTTCGGACATCACATTGCACTGTACTATGTGGAAATAGTACTATTTATGTGAAACTATTCATAAACTGTAAACATTTGTCAGTAGGCAACAGGATAAAGACTTCCGGCTCCTCGGGCTGGTGCTAATGTTTCAATGTCCGTATGTGCCAAACCGTCGGATTGTGACACTCCTTTACGCGTCTCTCGCTCGCTGCGCTCGCTCGAAAACTATAGCCTAACATAAAACCAATCCCTCTTGCGTTAGTCATTCGATATGAGGGCAACTTATTTCGAATTTGCGAACGTGTCGGATCGTATGTGAGGTCGGACTAAATTTTTACGAGCGAGCGGAGCGAGCGAGCAACGATCACAATTTGCGAGGTATACATATACCTTGCAATATGCATATATATCGTGTTAGTACCTAATTTTGTCAGCCACTTCGGACATCACATTGCACTTTAGTATGTGGAAATAGTACTATTTATGTGATACTATTCATAAACTGTAAACATTTGTCAGGAGGCAATAGGATAAAGACATCTGGCTCCACGTGCTGGTGCGAATGACTCAATGTCCGTATGTGCCAAACCGTTGGATTGTGACACACCTTTACGCGTCTCTCGCTCGCTGCGCTCGCTCGAAAACTATAGCCTATCCTAAAACCAATCCATCTTTCGTTAGTCATTCGATATGAGGGCAACTTATTTCGAATTTGCGAACGTGTCGGATCGTATGTGAGGTTGGACTAAATTTTTACGAGCGAGCGGAGCGAGCGAGCAACGATCACAATTTGCAAGGTATACATATACCTTGCAATATGCATATATATCGTGTTAGTACCTAATTTTGTCAGCCACTTCGGACATCACATTGCACTTTAGTATGTGGAAATAGTACTATTTATGTGCTACTATTCATAAACTGTAAACATTTGTCAGTAGGCAATAGGACAAAGACTTCCGGCTCCTCGGGCTGGTGCGAATGTTTCAATGTCAGTATGTGCCAAACCGTTGGATTGTGACACACCTTTACGCGTCTTTCGATAGCTGCGCTCGCTCGAAAACTATAGCCTAACCTAAAACCAATCCCTCTTGCGTTAGTCATTCGATATGAAGGCGACTTATTTCGAATTTGCGAACGTGTCGGATCGGATGTGAGGTTGGACTAAATTTTTACGCGCGAGCGGAGCGAGCGAGCAACGATCACAATTTGCAAGGTATACATATACCTTGCAATATGCATATATATCGTGTTAGTACCTAATTTTGTCAGCGACTTCGGACATCACATTGCACTGTAGTATGTGGAAATAGTACTATTTATGTGAAACTATTCACAAACTGTAAACATTTGACAGTAGGCAATATGATAAAGACTTCCGGCTCCTCGGGCTGGTGCGAATGTTTCAATGTCAGTATGTTCCAAACCGTTGGATTGTAACACACCTTTACGCGTCTCTCGCTCGCTGCGCTCGCTCGAAAACTATAGCCTAACCTAAAACCAATCCCTCTTGCGTCAGTCATTCGATATGAAGGCGCCTTATTTTGAATTTGCGAACGTGACGGATCGGTTGTGAGGTGGGAGTAGATTTTTTCGAGCGAGCGGAGCGAGCAAGAAACGATCACAATTTCCAAGCTATACATATACCTAATGTTGCCTTGCATATATTTCGTGTTATTACCTAATTTTGTCAGCCACTTCGGACATCACATTGCACTGTAGTATGTGGAAATAGTACTATTTATGTGAAACTATTCACAAACTGTAAACATTTGTCAGCAGGCAATAGGATAAAGACTTCCGGCTCCTCGGGCTGGTGCGAATGTTTCAATGTCCGTATGTGCCAAACCGTTGGATTGTGACACACCTTTACGCGTCTCTCGCTCGCTGCGCTCGCTCGAAAACTATAGCCTAACATAAAACCAATCCCTCTTGCGTTAGTCATTCGATATGAAGGCGACTTATTTCGAATTTGCGAACGTGGCGAATCGGTTGTGAGGTGGGAGTAGATTTTTACGAGCGAGCGGAGCGAGCGAGAAACGATCACAATTTGCAAGGTATACATATACCTTGCAATATGCATATATATCGTGTTAGTACCTAATTTTGTCAGCGACTTCGGACATCACATTGCACTGTAGTATGTGGAAATAGTACTATTTATGTGAAACTATTCACAAACTGTAAACATTTGTCAGTAGGCAATATGATAAAGACTTCCGGCTCCTCGGGCTGGTGCGAATGTTTCAATGTCAGTATGTGCCAAACCGTTGGATTGTAACACACCTTTACGCGTCTCTCGCTCGCTGCGCTCGCTCGAAAACTATAGCGTAACCTAAAACCAATCCATCTTGCGTTCATTATTCGATATGGTGGCGACATATTTCGAATTTGCGAACGTGTCGGATCGGATGTGAGGTTGGACTAAATTTTTACGAGCGAGCGGAGCGAGCGAGCAACGATCACAATTTCCAAGCTATACATATACCTAATGTTGCCTTGCATATATTTCGTGTTATTACCTAATTTTGTCAGCCACTTCGGACATCACATTGCACTGTAGTATGTGGAAATAGTACTATTTATGTGATACTATTCATAAAATGTAAACATTTGTCAGTAGGCAATAGGATAAAGACTTCCGGCTACCCGGGCTGGTGCGAATGTTTCAATGTCCGTATGTGCCAAACCGTTGTATTGTGACACACCTTTACGCGTCTCTCGCTCGCTGCGCTCGCTCGAAAACTATAGCCTAACCTAAAACCAATCCCTCTTGCGTTAGTCATTCGATATGAAGGCGACTTATATCGAATTTGCGAACGAGTCGGATCGTATGTGAGGTTGGACTAAATTTTTACGAGCGAGCGGAGCGAGCGAGCAACGATCACAATTTGCAAGTTATACATATACCTTATATTGCCTTGCATACATTTCGTGTTATTACCTAATTTTGTCAGCCACTTCGGACATCACATTGCACTGTACTATGTGGAAATAGTACTATTTATGTGAAACTATTCATAAACTGTAAACATTTGTCAGTAGGCAACAGGATAAAGACTTCCGGCTCCTCGGGCTGGTGCGAATGTTTCAATGTCCGTATGTGCCAAACCGTCGGATTGTGACACTCCTTTACGCGTCTCTCGCTCGCTGCGCTCGCTCGAAAACTATAGCCTAACCTAAAACCAATCCCTCTTGCGTTAGTCATTCGATATGAGGGCAACTTATTTCGAATTTGCGAACGTGTCGGATCGTATGTGAGGTCGGACTAAATTTTTACGAGCGAGCGGAGCGAGCGAGCAACGATCACAATTTGCAAGGTATACATATACCTTGCAATATGCATATATATCGTGTTAGTACCTAATTTTGTCAGCCACTTCGGACATCACATTGCACTTTAGTATGTGGAAATAGTACTATTTATGTGATACTATTCATAAACTGTAAACATTTGTCAGGAGGCAATAGGATAAAGACATCTGGCTCCACGTGCTGGTGCGAATGACTCAATGTCCGTATGTGCCAAACCGTTGGATTGTGACACACCTTTACGCGTCTCTCGCTCGCTGCGCTCGCTCGAAAACTATAGCCTAACCTAAAACCAATCCATCTTGCGTTAGTCATTCGATATGAGGGCAACTTATTTCGAATTTGCGAACGTGTCGGATCGTATGTGAGGTTGGACTAAATTTTTACGAGCGAGCGGAGCGAGCGAGCAACGATCACAATTTGCAAGGTATACATATACCTTATATTGCCTTGCATATATTTCGTGTTAGTACCTAATTTTGTCAGCCACTTCGGATATCACATTGGACTGTAGCATGTGGAAACAGTACTATTTATGTGAAACTATTCACAAACTGTAAACATTTGTCAGCAGGCAATAGGATAAAGAGTTCCGGCTCCTCGGGCTGGTGCGAATGTTTCAATGTCCGTATGTGCCAAACCGTTGGGTTGTGACACACCTTTACGCGTCTCTCGTTCGCTGCGCTCGCTCGAAAACTATAGCGCAACCTAAAACCAATCCATCTTGCGTTCGTTATTCGATATGGTGGCGACTTATTTCGAATTTGCGAACGTGTCGGATCGGATGTGAGGTTGGACTAAATTTTTACGAGCGAGCGGAGCGAGCGAGCAACGATCACAATTTGCAAGGTATACATATACCTTGCAATATGCATATATATCGTGTTAGTACCTAATTTTGTTAGCCACTTCGGACATCACATTGGACTGTAGTATGTGGAAATAGTACTATTTATGTGAAACTATTCACAAACTGTAAACATTTGTCAGCAGGCAATAGGATAAATACTTCCGGCTCCTCTGGCTGGTGCGAATGTTTCAATGTCCGTATGTGCCAAACCGTTAGATTGTGATACACCTTTACGCGTCTCTCGCTCGCTGCGCTCGCTCGAAAACTATAGCCTAACCTAAAACCAATCCCTCTTGCGTTAGTCATTCGATATGAAGGCGACTTATTTCGAATTTGCGAACGTGTCGGATCGGATGTGAGGTTGGACTAAATTTTTACGAGCGAGCGGAGCGAGCGAGCAACGATCACAATTTGCAAGGTATACATATACCTTGCAATATGCATATATATCGTGTTAGTACCTAATTTTGTCAGCCACTTCGGACATCACATTGCACTGTAGTATGTGGAAATAGTACTATTTATGTGAAACTATTCACAAACTGTAAACATTTGTCAGTAGGCAATATGATAAAGACTTCCGGCTCCTCGGGCTGGTGCGAATGTTTCAATGTCAGTATGTGCCAAACCGTTGGATTGTGACACACCTTTACGCGTCTCTCGCTCGCTGCGCTCGCTCGAAAACTATAGCGTAACCTAAAACCAATCCATCTTGCGTTCATTATTCGATATGGTGGCGACATATTTCGAATTTGCGAACGTGTCGGATCGGATGTGAGGTTGGACTAAATTTTTACGAGCGAGCGGAGCGAGCGAGCAACGATCACAATTTGCAAGGTATACATATACCTTGCAATATGCATATATATCGTGTTAGTACCTAATTTTGTCAGCCACTTCGGACATCACATTGCACTGTAGTATGTGGAAATAGTACTATTTATGTGAAACTATTCACAAACTGTAAACATTTGTCAGTAGGCAATATGATAAAGACTTCCGGCTCCTCGGGCTGGTGCGAATGTTTCAATGTCAGTATGTGCCAAACCGTTGGATTGTAACACACCTTTACGCGTCTCTCGCTCGCTGCGCTCGCTCGAAAACTATAGCCTAACCTAAAACCAATCCCTCTTGCGTCAGTCATTCGATATGAAGGCGCCTTATTTTGAATTTGCGAACGTGACGGATCGGTTGTGAGGTGGGAGTAGATTTTTACGAGCGAGCGGAGCGAGCGAGAAACGATCACAATTTCCAAGCTATACATGTACCTAATGTTGCCTTGCATATATTTCGTGTTATTACCTAATTTTGTCAGCCACTTCGGACATCACATATCACTGTAATATGTGGAAATAGTACTATTTATGTGAAACTATTCACAAACTGTAAACATTTGTCAGCAGGCAATAGGATAAAGACTTCCGGTTCCTCGGGCTGGTGCGAATGTTTCAATGTCCGTATGTGCCAAACCGTTGGATTGTGACACACCTTTACGCGTCTCTCGCTCGCTGCGCTCGCTCGAAAACTATAGCCTAACATAAAACCAATCCCTCTTGCGTTAGTCATTCGATATGAAGGCGACTTATTTCGAATTTGCGAACGTGTCGGATCGTATGTGAGGTTGGACTAAATTTTTACGAGCGAGCGGAGCGAGCGAGCAACGATCACAATTTGCAAGTTATACATATACCTTATATTGCCTTGCATACATTTCGTGTTATTACCTAATTTTGTCAGCCACTTCGGACATCACATTGCACTGTACTATGTGGAAATAGTACTATTTATGTGAAACTATTCATAAACTGTAAACATTTGTCAGTAGGCAACAGGATAAAGACTTCCGGCTCCTCGGGCTGGTGCGAATGTTTCAATGTCCGTATGTGCCAAACCGTCGGATTGTGACACACCTTTACGTGTCTCTCGCTCGCTGCGCTCGCTCGAAAACTATAGCGTAACCTAAAACCAATCCATCTTGCGTTCATTATTCGATATGGTGGCGACTTATTTCGAATTTGCGAACGTGTCGGATCGGATGTGAGGTTGGACTAAATTTTTACGAGCGAGCGGAGCGAGCGAGCATCGATCACAATATGCAAGGTATACATATACCTTGCAATATGCATATATATCGTGTTAGTACCTAATTTCGTCAGCCACTTCGGACATCACATTGCCCTGTAGTATGTGGAAATAGTACTATTTATGTGAAACTATTCACAAACTGTAAACATTTGTCAGCAGGCAATAGGATAAAGACTTCCGGCTCCTCGGGCTGGTGCGAATGTTTCAATGTCAGTATGTGCCAAACCGTTGGATTGTGACACACCTTTACGTGTCTCTCGCTCGCTGCGCTCGCTCGAAAACTATAGCGTAACCTAAAACCAATCCATCTTGCGTTCATTATTCGATATGGTGGCGACTTATTTCGAATTTGCGAACGTGTCGGATCGGATGTGAGGTTGGACTAAATTTTTACGAGCGAGCGGAGCGAGCGAGCATCGATCACAATATGCAAGGTATACATATACCTTGCAATATGCATATATATCGTGTTAGTACCTAATTTCGTCAGCCACTTCGGACATCACATTGCCCTGTAGTATGTGGAAATAGTACTATTTATGTGAAACTATTCACAAACTGTAAACATTTGTCAGCAGGCAATAGGATAAAGACTTCCGGCTCCTCGGGCTGGTGCGAATGTTTCAATGTCCGTATGTGCCAAACCGTTGGATTGTGACACACCTTTACTCGTCTCTCGTTCGCTGCGCTCGCTCGAAAACTATAGCGTAACCTAAAACCAATCCATCTTGCGTTCATTATTCGATATGGTGGCGACTTATTTCGAATTTGCGAACGTGTCGGATCGGATGTGAGGTTGGACTAAATTTTTACGAGCGAGCGGAGCGAGCGAGCAACGATCACAATTTGCAAGGTATACATATACCTTGCAATATGCATATATATCGTGTTAGTACCTAATTTTGTTAGCCACTTCGGACATCACATTGGACTGTAGTATGTGGAAATAGTACTATTTATGTGAAACTATTCACAGACTGTAAACATTTGTCAGCAGGCAATAGGATAAAGACTTCCGGCTCCTCGGGCTGGTGCGAATGTTTCAATGTCCGTATGTGCCAAACCGTTGGATTGTGACACACCTTTACGCGTCTCTCATTCGCTGCTCTCGCTCGAAAACTATAGCGTAACCTAAAACCAATCCATCTTGCGTTCATTATTCGATATGGTGGCGACTTATTTCGAATTTGCGAACGTGTCGGATCGGATGTGAGGTTGGACTAAATTTTTACGAGCGAGCGGAGCGAGCGAGCAACGATCACAATTTGCAAGGTATACATATACCTTGCAATATGCATATATATCGTGTTAGTACCTAATTTTGTCAGCCACTTCGGACATCACATTGCACTGTAGTATGTGGAAATAGTACTATTTATGTGAAACTATTCACAAACTGTAAACATTTGTCAGTAGGCAATATGATAAAGACTTCCGGCTCCTCGGGCTGGTGCGAATGTTTCAATGTCAGTATGTGCCAAACCGTTGGATTGTAACACACCTTTACGCGTCTCTCGCTCGCTGCGCTCGCTCGAAAACTATAGCGTAACCTAAAACCAATCCATCTTGCGTTCATTATTCGATATGGTGGCGACATATTTCGAATTTGCGAACGTGTCGGATCGGATGTGAGGTTGGACTAAATTTTTACGAGCGAGTGGAGCGAGCGAGCAACGATCACAATTTCCAAGTTATACATATACCTTATATTGCCTTGCATACATTTCGTGTTATTACCTAATTTTGTCAGCCACTTCGGACATCACATTGCACTGTACTATGTGGAAATAGTACTATTTATGTGAAACTATCCACAGACTGTAAACATTTGTCAGCAGGCAATAGGATAAAGACTTCCGGCTCCTCGGGCTGGTGCGAATGTTTCAATGTCCGTATGTGCCAAACCGTCGGATTGTGACACTCCTTTACGCGTCTCTCGCTCGCTGCGCTCGCTCGAAAACTATAGCCTAACCTAAAACCAATCCCTCTTGCGTTAGTCATTCGATATGAGGGCAACTTATTTCGAATTTGCGAACGTGTCGGATCGTATGTGAGGTCGGACTAAATTTTTACGAGCGAGCGGAGCGAGCGAGCAACGATCACAATTTGCAAGGTATACATATACCTTGCAATATGCATATATATCGTGTTAGTACCTAATTTTGTCAGCCACTTCGGACATCACATTGCACTTTAGTATGTGGAAATAGTACTATTTATGTGATACTATTCATAAACTGTAAACATTTGTCAGGAGGCAATAGGATAAAGACATCTGGCTCCACGTGCTGGTGCGAATGACTCAATGTCCGTATGTGCCAAACCGTTGGATTGTGACACACCTTTACGCGTCTCTCGCTCGCTGCGCTCGCTCGAAAACTATAGCCTAACCTAAAACCAATCCATCTTGCGTTAGTCATTCGATATGAGGGCAACTTATTTCGAATTTGCGAACGTGTCGGATCGTATGTGAGGTTGGACTAAATTTTTACGAGCGAGCGGAGCGAGCGAGCATCGATCACAATTTGCAAGGTATACATATACCTTATATTGCCTTGCATATATTTCGTGTTAGTACCTAATTTTGTCAGCCACTTCGGATATCACATTGGACTGTAGCATGTGGAAACAGTACTATTTATGTGAAACTATTCACAAACTGTAAACATTTGTCAGCAGGCAATAGGATAAAGAGTTCCGGCTCCTCGGGCTGGTGCGAATGTTTCAATGTCCGTATGTGCCAAACCGTTGGGTTGTGACACACCTTTACGCGTCTCTCGTTCGCTGCGCTCGCTCGAAAACTATAGCGCAACCTAAAACCAATCCATCTTGCGTTCATTATTCGATATGGTGGCGACTTATTTCGAATTTGCGAACGTGTCGGATCGGATGTGAGGTTGGACTAAATTTTTACGAGCGAGCGGAGCGAGCGAGCAACGATCACAATTTGCAAGGTATACATATACCTTGCAATATGCATATATATCGTGTTAGTACCTAATTTTGTTAGCCACTTCGGACATCACATTGGACTGTAGTATGTGGAAATAGTACTATTTATGTGAAACTATTCACAAACTGTAAACATTTGTCAGCAGGCAATAGGATAAATACTTCCGGCTCGTCTGGCTGGTGCGAATGTTTCAATGTCCGTATGTGCCAAACCGTTAGATTGTGATACACCTTTACGCGTCTCTCGCTCGCTGCGCTCGCTCGAAAACTATAGCCTAACCTAAAACCAATCCCTCTTGCGTTAGTCATTCGATATGAAGGCGACTTATTTCGAATTTGCGAACGTGTCGGATCGGATGTGAGGTTGGACTAAATTTTTACGAGCGAGCGGAGCGAGCGAGCAACGATCACAATTTGCAAGGTATACATATACCTTGCAATATGCATATATATCGTGTTAGTACCTAATTTTGTCAGCCACTTCGGACATCACATTGCACTGTAGTATGTCGAAATAGTACTATTTATGTGAAACTATTCACAAACTGTAAACATTTGTCAGTAGGCAATATGATAAAGACTTCCGGCTCCTCGGGCTGGTGCGAATGTTTCAATGTCAGTATGTGCCAAACCGTTGGATTGTGACACACCTTTACGCGTCTCTCGCTCGCTGCGCTCGCTCGAAAACTATAGCGTAACCTAAAACCAATCCATCTTGCGTTCATTATTCGATATGGTGGCGACATATTTCGAATTTGCGAACGTGTCGGATCGGATGTGAGGTTGGACTAAATTTTTACGAGCGAGCGGAGCGAGCGAGCAACGATCACAATTTGCAAGGTATACATATACCTTGCAATATGCATATATATCGTGTTATTACCTAATTTTGTCAGCCACTTCGGACATCACATTGCACTGTAATATGTGGAAATAGTACTATTTATGTGAAACTATTCACAAACTGTAAACATTTGTCAGCAGGCAATAGGATAAAGACTTCCGGCTCCTCGGGCTGGTGCGAATGTTTCAATGTCCGTATGTGCCAAACCGTTGGATTGTGACACACCTTTACGCGTCTCTCGCTCGCTGCGCTCGCTCGAAAACTATAGCCTAACATAAAACCAATCCCTCTTGCGTTAGTCATTCGATATGAAGGCGACTTATTTCGAATTTGCGAACGTGTCGGATCGTATGTGAGGTTGGACTAAATTTTTACGAGCGAGCGGAGCGAGCGAGCAACGATCACAATTTGCAAGTTATACATATACCTAATGTTGCCTTGCATATATTTCGTGTTATTACCTAATTTTGTCAGCCACTTCGGACATCACATTGCACTGTAATATGTGGAAATAGTACTATTTATGTGAAACTATTCACAAACTGTAAACATTTGTCAGCAGGCAATAGGATAAAGACTTCCGGCTCCTCGGGTTGGTGCGAATGTTTCAATGTCCGTATGTGCCAAACCGTTGGATTGTGACACACCTTTACGCGTCTCTCGCTCGCTGCGCTCGCTCGAAAACTATAGCCTAACATAAAACCAATCCCTCTTGCGTTAGTCATTCGATATGAAGGCGACTTATTTCGAATTTGCGAACGTGTCGGATCGTATGTGAGGTTGGACTAAATTTTTACGAGCGAGCGGAGCGAGCGAGCAACGATCACAATTTGCAAGTTATACATATACCTTATATTGCCTTGCATACATTTCGTGTTATTACCTAATTTTGTCAGCCACTTCGGACATCACATTGCACTGTACTATGTGGAAATAGTACTATTTATGTGAAACTATTCATAAACTGTAAACATTTGTCAGTAGGCAACAGGATAAAGACTTCCGGCTCCTCGGGCTGGTGCGAATGTTTCAATGTCCGTATGTGCCAAACCGTCGGATTGTGACACTCCTTTACGCGTCTCTCGCTCGCTGCGCTCGCTCGAAAACTATAGCCTAACCTAAAACCAATCCCTCTTGCGTTAGTCATTCGACATGAGGGCAACTTATTTCGAATTTGCGAACGTGTCGGATCGTATGTGAGATCGGACTAAATTTTTACGAGCGAGCGGAGCGAGCGAGCAACGATCACAATTTGCAAGGTATACATATACCTTGCAATATGCATATATATCGTGTTAGTACCTAATTTTGTCAGCCACTTCGGACATCACATTGCACTGTAGTATGTCGAAATAGTACTATTTATGTGAAACTATTCACAAACTGTAAACATTTGTCAGTAGGCAATATGATAAAGACTTCCGGCTCCTCGGGCTGGTGCGAATGTTTCAATGTCAGTATGTGCCAAACCGTTGGATTGTGACACACCTTTACGTGTCTCTCGCTCGCTGCGCTCGCTCGAAAACTATAGCGTAACCTAAAACCAATCCATCTTGCGTTCATTATTCGATATGGTGGCGACTTATTTCGAATTTGCGAACGTGTCGGATCGGATGTGAGGTTGGACTAAATTTTTACGAGCGAGCGGAGCGAGCGAGCATCGATCACAATATGCAAGGTATACATATACCTTGCAATATGCATATATATCGTGTTAGTACCTAATTTCGTCAGCCACTTCGGACATCACATTGCCCTGTAGTATGTGGAAATAGTACTATTTATGTGAAACTATTCACAAACTGTAAACATTTGTCAGCAGGCAATAGGATAAAGACTTCCGGCTCCTCGGGCTGGTGCGAATGTTTCAATGTCCGTATGTGCCAAACCGTTGGATTGTGACACACCTTTACTCGTCTCTCGTTCGCTGCGCTCGCTCGAAAACTATAGCGTAACCTAAAACCAATCCATCTTGCGTTCATTATTCGATATGGTGGCGACTTATTTCGAATTTGCGAACGTGTCGGATCGGATGTGAGGTTGGACTAAATTTTTACGAGCGAGCGGAGCGAGCGAGCAACGATCACAATTTGCAAGGTATACATATACCTTGCAATATGCATATATATCGTGTTAGTACCTAATTTTGTTAGCCACTTCGGACATCACATTGGACTGTAGTATGTGGAAATAGTACTATTTATGTGAAACTATTCACAGACTGTAAACATTTGTCAGCAGGCAATAGGATAAAGACTTCCGGCTCCTCGGGCTGGTGCGAATGTTTCAATGTCCGTATGTGCCAAACCGTTGGATTGTGACACACCTTTACGCGTCTCTCGTTCGCTGCTCTCGCTCGAAAACTATAGCGTAACCTAAAACCAATCCATCTTGCGTTCATTATTCGATATGGTGGCGACTTATTTCGAATTTGCGAACGTGTCGGATCGGATGTGAGGTTGGACTAAATTTTTACGAGCGAGCGGAGCGAGCGAGCAACGATCACAATTTGCAAGGTATACATATACCTTGCAATATGCATATATATCGTGTTAGTACCTAATTTTGTCAGCCACTTCGGACATCACATTGCACTGTAGTATGTGGAAATAGTACTATTTATGTGAAACTATTCACAAACTGTAAACATTTGTCAGTAGGCAATATGATAAAGACTTCCGGCTCCTCGGGCTGGTGCGAATGTTTCAATGTCAGTATGTGCCAAACCGTTGGATTGTAACACACCTTTACGCGTCTCTCGCTCGCTGCGCTCGCTCGAAAACTATAGCGTAACCTAAAACCAATCCATCTTGCGTTCATTATTCGATATGGTGGCGACATATTTCGAATTTGCGAACGTGTCGGATCGGATGTGAGGTTGGACTAAATTTTTACGAGCGAGTGGAGCGAGCGAGCAACGATCACAATTTCCAAGCTATAGATATACCTAATGTTGCCTTGCATATATTTCGTGTTATTACCTAATTTTGTCAGCCACTTCGGACATCACATTGCACTGTAGTATGTGGAAATAGTACTATTTATGTGAAACTATTCACAAACTGTAAACATTTGTCAGTAGGCAATAGGATAAATACTTCCGGCTCGTCTGGCTGGTGCGAATGTTTCAATGTCCGTATGTGCCAAACCGTTGTATTGTGACACACCTTTACGCGTCTCTCGCTCGCTGCGCTCGCTCGAAAACTATAGCCTAACCTAAAACCAATCCCTCTTGCGTTAGTCATTCGATATGAAGGCGACTTATTTCGAATTTGCGAACGTGTCGGATCGTATGTGAGGTTGGACTAAATTTTTACGAGCGAGCGGAGCGAGCGAGCAACGATCACAATTTGCAAGTTATACATATACCTAATGTTGCCTTGCATATATTTCGTGTTATTACCTAATTTTGTCAGCCACTTCGGACATCACATTGCACTGTAGTATGTCGAAATAGTACTATTTATGTGAAACTATTCACAAACTGTAAACATTTGTCAGTAGGCAATATGATAAAGACTTCCGGCTCCTCGGGCTGGTGCGAATGTTTCAATGTCAGTATGTGCCAAACCGTTGGATTGTGACACACCTTTACGCGTCTCTCGCTCGCTGCGCTCGCTCGAAAACTATAGCGTAACCTAAAACCAATCCATCTTGCGTTCATTATTCGATATGGTGGCGACATATTTCGAATTTGCGAACGTGTCGGATCGGATGTGAGGTTGGACTAAATTTTTACGAGCGAGCGGAGCGAGCGAGCAACGATCACAATTTGCAAGGTATACATATACCTTGCAATATGCATATATATCGTGTTATTACCTAATTTTGTCAGCCACTTCGGACATCACATTGCACTGTAATATGTGGAAATAGTACTATTTATGTGAAACTATTCACAAACTGTAAACATTTGTCAGCAGGCAATAGGATAAAGACTTCCGGCTCCTCGGGCTGGTGCGAATGTTTCAATGTCCGTATGTGCCAAACCGTTGGATTGTGACACACCTTTACGCGTCTCTCGCTCGCTGCGCTCGCTCGAAAACTATAGCCTAACATAAAACCAATCCCTCTTGCGTTAGTCATTCGATATGAAGGCGACTTATTTCGAATTTGCGAACGTGTCGGATCGTATGTGAGGTTGGACTAAATTTTTACGAGCGAGCGGAGCGAGCGAGCAACGATCACAATTTGCAAGTTATACATATACCTAATGTTGCCTTGCATATATTTCGTGTTATTACCTAATTTTGTCAGCCACTTCGGACATCACATTGCACTGTAATATGTGGAAATAGTACTATTTATGTGAAACTATTCACAAACTGTAAACATTTGTCAGCAGGCAATAGGATAAAGACTTCCGGCTCCTCGGGTTGGTGCGAATGTTTCAATGTCCGTATGTGCCAAACCGTTGGATTGTGACACACCTTTACGCGTCTCTCGCTCGCTGCGCTCGCTCGAAAACTATAGCCTAACATAAAACCAATCCCTCTTGCGTTAGTCATTCGATATGAAGGCGACTTATTTCGAATTTGCGAACGTGTCGGATCGTATGTGAGGTTGGACTAAATTTTTACGAGCGAGCGGAGCGAGCGAGCAACGATCACAATTTGCAAGTTATACATATACCTTATATTGCCTTGCATACATTTCGTGTTATTACCTAATTTTGTCAGCCACTTCGGACATCACATTGCACTGTACTATGTGGAAATAGTACTATTTATGTGAAACTATTCATAAACTGTAAACATTTGTCAGTAGGCAACAGGATAAAGACTTCCGGCTCCTCGGGCTGGTGCGAATGTTTCAATGTCCGTATGTGCCAAACCGTCGGATTGTGACACTCCTTTACGCGTCTCTCGCTCGCTGCGCTCGCTCGAAAACTATAGCCTAACCTAAAACCAATCCCTCTTGCGTTAGTCATTCGACATGAGGGCAACTTATTTCGAATTTGCGAACGTGTCGGATCGTATGTGAGGTCGGACTAAATTTTTACGAGCGAGCGGAGCGAGCGAGCAACGATCACAATTTGCAAGGTATATGTATACCTTGCAATATGCATATATATCGTGTTAGTACCTAATTTTGTCAGCCACTTCGGACATCACATTGCACTGTAGTATGTCGAAATAGTACTATTTATGTGAAACTATTCACAAACTGTAAACATTTGTCAGTAGGCAATATGATAAAGACTTCCGGCTCCTCGGGCTGGTGCGAATGTTTCAATGTCAGTATGTGCCAAACCGTTGGATTGTGACACACCTTTACGTGTCTCTCGCTCGCTGCGCTCGCTCGAAAACTATAGCGTAACCTAAAACCAATCCATCTTGCGTTCATTATTCGATATGGTGGCGACTTATTTCGAATTTGCGAACGTGTCGGATCGGATGTGAGGTTGGACTAAATTTTTACGAGCGAGCGGAGCGAGCGAGCATCGATCACAATATGCAAGGTATACATATACCTTGCAATATGCATATATATCGTGTTAGTACCTAATTTCGTCAGCCACTTCGGACATCACATTGCCCTGTAGTATGTGGAAATAGTACTATTTATGTGAAACTATTCACAAACTGTAAACATTTGTCAGCAGGCAATAGGATAAAGACTTCCGGCTCCTCGGGCTGGTGCGAATGTTTCAATGTCCGTATGTGCCAAACCGTTGGATTGTGACACACCTTTACGCGTCTCTCGTTCGCTGCTCTCGCTCGAAAACTATAGCCTAACCTAAAACCAATCCCTCTTGCGTTAGTCATTCGATATGAGGGCAACTTATTTAGAATTTGCGAACGTGTCGGATCGTATGTGAGGTCGGACTAAATTTTTACGAGCGAGCGGAGCGAGCGAGCAACGATCACAATTTGCAAGGTATACATATACCTTGCAATATGCATATATATCGTGTTAGTACCTAATTTTGTCAGCCACTTCGGACATCACATTGCACTTTAGTATGTGGAAATAGTACTATTTATGTGATACTATTCATAAACTGTAAACATTTGTCAGGAGGCAATAGGATAAAGACATCTGGCTCCACGTGCTGGTGCGAATGACTCAATGTCCGTATGTGCCAAACCGTTGGATTGTGACACACCTTTACGCGTCTCTCGCTCGCTGCGCTCGCTCGAAAACTATAGCCTAACCTAAAACCAATCCATCTTGCGTTAGTCATTCGATATGAGGGCAACTTATTTCGAATTTGCGAACGTGTCGGATCGTATGTGAGGTTGGACTAAATTTTTACGAGCGAGCGGAGCGAGCGAGCAACGATCACAATTTGCAAGGTATACATATACCTTATATTGCCTTGCATATATTTCGTGTTAGTACCTAATTTTGTCAGCCACTTCGGATATCACATTGGACTGTAGCATGTGGAAACAGTACTATTTATGTGAAACTATTCACAAACTGTAAACATTTGTCAGCAGGCAATAGGATAAAGAGTTCCGGCTCCTCGGGCTGGTGCGAATGTTTCAATGTCCGTATGTGCCAAACCGTTGGGTTGTGACACACCTTTACGCGTCTCTCGTTCGCTGCGCTCGCTCGAAAACTATAGCGCAACCTAAAACCAATCCATCTTGCGTTCATTATTCGATATGGTGGCGACTTATTTCGAATTTGCGAACGTGTCGGATCGGATGTGAGGTTGGACTAAATTTTTACGAGCGAGCGGAGCGAGCGAGCAACGATCACAATTTGCAAGGTATACATATACCTTGCAATATGCATATATATCGTGTTAGTACCTAATTTTGTTAGCCACTTCGGACATCACATTGGACTGTAGTATGTGGAAATAGTACTATTTATGTGAAACTATTCACAAACTGTAAACATTTGTCAGCAGGCAATAGGATAAAGACTTCCGGCTCCTCGGGCTGGTGCGAATGTTTCAATGTCCGTATGTGCCAAACCGTTGGATTGTGATACACCTTTACGCGTCTCTCGCTCGCTGCGCTCGCTCGAAAACTATAGCCTAACCTAAAACCAATCCCTCTTGCGTTAGTCATTCGACATGAGGGCAACTTATTTCGAATTTGCGAACGTGTCGGATCGTATGTGAGGTCGGACTAAATTTTTACGAGCGAGCGGAGCGAGCGAGCAACGATCACAATTTGCAAGGTATACATATACCTTGCAATATGCATATATATCGTGTTAGTACCTAATTTTGTCAGCCACTTCGGACATCACATTGCACTGTAGTATGTCGAAATAGTACTATTTATGTGAAACTATTCACAAACTGTAAACATTTGTCAGTAGGCAATATGATAAAGACTTCCGGCTCCTCGGGCTGGTGCGAATGTTTCAATGTCAGTATGTGCCAAACCGTTGGATTGTGACACACCTTTACGTGTCTCTCGCTCGCTGCGCTCGCTCGAAAACTATAGCGTAACCTAAAACCAATCCATCTTGCGTTCATTATTCGATATGGTGGCGACTTATTTCGAATTTGCGAACGTGTCGGATCGGATGTGAGGTTGGACTAAATTTTTACGAGCGAGCGGAGCGAGCGAGCATCGATCACAATATGCAAGGTATACATATACCTTGCAATATGCATATATATCGTGTTAGTACCTAATTTCGTCAGCCACTTCGGACATCACATTGCCCTGTAGTATGTGGAAATAGTACTATTTATGTGAAACTATTCACAAACTGTAAACATTTGTCAGCAGGCAATAGGATAAAGACTTCCGGCTCCTCGGGCTGGTGCGAATGTTTCAATGTCCGTATGTGCCAAACCGTTGGATTGTGACACACCTTTACGCGTCTCTCGTTCGCTGCTCTCGCTCGAAAACTATAGCCTAACCTAAAACCAATCCCTCTTGCGTTAGTCATTCGATATGAGGGCAACTTATTTCGAATTTGCGAACGTGTCGGATCGTATGTGAGGTCGGACTAAATTTTTACGAGCGAGCGGAGCGAGCGAGCAACGATCACAATTTGCAAGGTATACATATACCTTGCAATATGCATATATATCGTGTTAGTACCTAATTTTGTCAGCCACTTCGGACATCACATTGCACTTTAGTATGTGGAAATAGTACTATTTATGTGATACTATTCATAAACTGTAAACATTTGTCAGGAGGCAATAGGATAAAGACATCTGGCTCCACGTGCTGGTGCGAATGACTCAATGTCCGTATGTGCCAAACCGTTGGATTGTGACACACCTTTACGCGTCTCTCGCTCGCTGCGCTCGCTCGAAAACTATAGCCTAACCTAAAACCAATCCATCTTGCGTTAGTCATTCGATATGAGGGCAACTTATTTCGAATTTGCGAACGTGTCGGATCGTATGTGAGGTTGGACTAAATTTTTACGAGCGAGCGGAGCGAGCGAGCAACGATCACAATTTGCAAGGTATACATATACCTTATATTGCCTTGCATATATTTCGTGTTAGTACCTAATTTTGTCAGCCACTTCGGATATCACATTGGACTGTAGCATGTGGAAACAGTACTATTTATGTGAAACTATTCACAAACTGTAAACATTTGTCAGCAGGCAATAGGATAAAGAGTTCCGGCTCCTCGGGCTGGTGCGAATGTTTCAATGTCCGTATGTGCCAAACCGTTGGGTTGTGACACACCTTTACGCGTCTCTCGTTCGCTGCGCTCGCTCGAAAACTATAGCGCAACCTAAAACCAATCCATCTTGCGTTCATTATTCGATATGGTGGCGACTTATTTCGAATTTGCGAACGTGTCGGATCGGATGTGAGGTTGGACTAAATTTTTACGAGCGAGCGGAGCGAGCGAGCAACGATCACAATTTGCAAGGTATACATATACCTTGCAATATGCATATATATCGTGTTAGTACCTAATTTTGTTAGCCACTTCGGACATCACATTGGACTGTAGTATGTGGAAATAGTACTATTTATGTGAAACTATTCACAAACTGTAAACATTTGTCAGCAGGCAATAGGATAAATACTTCCGGCTCGTCTGGCTGGTGCGAATGTTTCAATGTCCGTATGTGCCAAACCGTTAGATTGTGATACACCTTTACGCGTCTCTCGCTCGCTGCGCTCGCTCGAAAACTATAGCCTAACCTAAAACCAATCCCTCTTGCGTTAGTCATTCGATATGAAGGCGACTTATTTCGAATTTGCGAACGTGTCGGATCGGATGTGAGGTTGGACTAAATTTTTACGAGCGAGCGGAGCGAGCGAGCAACGATCACAATTTGCAAGGTATACATATACCTTGCAATATGCATATATATCGTGTTAGTACCTAATTTTGTCAGCCACTTCGGACATCACATTGGACTGTAGTATGTGGAAATAGTACTATTTATGTGAAACTATTCACAAACTGTAAACATTTGTCAGTAGGCAATATGATAAAGACTTCCGGCTCCTCGGGCTGGTGCGAATGTTTCAATGTCAGTATGTGCCAAACCGTTGGATTGTGACACACCTTTACGCGTCTCTCGCTCGCTGCGCTCGCTCGAAAACTATAGCGTAACCTAAAACCAATCCATCTTGCGTTCATTATTCGATATGGTGGCGACATATTTCGAATTTGCGAACGTGTCGGATCGGATGTGAGGTTGGACTAAATTTTTACGAGCGAGCGGAGCGAGCGAGCAACGATCACAATTTGCAAGGTATAGATATACCTTGCAATATGCATATATATCGTGTTATTACCTAATTTTGTCAGCCACTTCGGACATCACATTGAACTGTAATATGTGGAAATAGTACTATTTATGTGAAACTATTCACAAACTGTAAACATTTGTCAGCAGGCAATAGGATAAAGACTTCCGGCTCCTCGGGCTGGTGCGAATGTTTCAATGTCCGTATGTGCCAAACCGTTGGATTGTGACACACCTTTACGCGTCTCTCGCTCGCTGCGCTCGCTCGAAAACTGTAGCCTAACATAAAACCAATCCCTCTTGCGTTAGTCATTCGATATGAAGGCGACTTATTTCGAATTTGCGAACGTGTCGGATCGTATGTGAGGTTGGACTAAATTTTTACGAGCGAGCGGAGCGAGCGAGCAACGATCACAATTTGCAAGTTATACATATACCTTATATTGCCTTGCATACATTTCGTATTATTACCTAATTTTGTCAGCCACTTCGGACATCACATTGCACTGTACTATGTGGAAATAGTACTATTTATGTGAAACTATTCATAAACTGTAAACATTTGTCAGTAGGCAACAGGATAAAGACTTCCGGCTCCTCGGGCTGGTGCGAATGTTTCAATGTCCGTATGTGCCAAACCGTCGGATTGTGACACTCCTTTACGCGTCTCTCGCTCGCTGCGCTCGCTCGAAAACTATAGCCTAACCTAAAACCAATCCCTCTTGCGTTAGTCATTCGACATGAGGGCAACTTATTTCGAATTTGCGAACGTGTCGGATCGTATGTGAGGTCGGACTAAATTTTTACGAGCGAGCGGAGCGAGCGAGCAACGATCACAATTTGCAAGGTATACATATATCTTGCAATATGCATATATATCGTGTTCGTACCTAATTTTGTCAGCCACTTCGGACATCACATTGCACTGTAGTATGTCGAAATAGTACTATTTATGTGAAACTATTCACAAACTGTAAACATTTGTCAGTAGGCAATATGATAAAGACTTCCGGCTCCTCGGGCTGGTGCGAATGTTTCAATGTCAGTATGTGCCAAACCGTTGGATTGTGACACACCTTTACGTGTCTCTCGCTCGCTGCGCTCGCTCGAAAACTATAGCGTAACCTAAAACCAATCCATCTTGCGTTCATTATTCGATATGGTGGCGACTTATTTCGAATTTGCGAACGTGTCGGATCGGATGTGAGGTTGGACTAAATTTTTACGAGCGAGCGGAGCGAGCGAGCATCGATCACAATATGCAAGGTATACATATACCTTGCAATATGCATATATATCGTGTTAGTACCTAATTTCGCCTGCCACTTCGGACATCACATTGCCCTGTAGTATGTGGAAATAGTACTATTTATGTGAAACTATTCACAAACTGTAAACATTTGTCAGCAGGCAATAGGATAAAGACTTCCGGCTCCTCGGGCTGGTGCGAATGTTTCAATGTCCGTATGTGCCAAACCGTTGGATTGTGACACACCTTTACTCGTCTCTCGTTCGCTGCGCTCGCTCGAAAACTATAGCGTAACCTAAAACCAATCCATCTTGCGTTCATTATTCGATATGGTGGCGACTTATTTCGAATTTGCGAACGTGTCGGATCGGATGTGAGGTTGGACTAAATTTTTACGAGCGAGCGGAGCGAGCGAGCAACGATCACAATTTGCAAGGTATACATATACCTTGCAATATGCATATATATCGTGTTAGTACCTAATTTTGTTAGCCACTTCGGACATCACATTGGACTGTAGTATGTGGAAATAGTACTATTTATGTGAAACTATTCACAGACTGTAAACATTTGTCAGCAGGCAATAGGATAAAGACTTCCGGCTCCTCGGGCTGGTGCGAATGTTTCAATGTCCGTATGTGCCAAACCGTTGGATTGTGACACACCTTTACGCGTCTCTCGTTCGCTGCTCTCGCTCGAAAACTATAGCGTAACCTAAAACCAATCCATCTTGCGTTCATTATTCGATATGGTAGCGACTTATTTCGAATTTGCGAACGTGTCGGATCGGATGTGAGGTTGGACTAAATTTTTACGAGCGAGCGGAGCGAGCGAGCAACGATCACAATTTGCAAGGTATACATATACCTTGCAATATGCATATATATCGTGTTAGTACCTAATTTTGTCAGCCACTTCGGACATCACATTGCACTGTAGTATGTGGAAATAGTACTATTTATGTGAAACTATTCACAAACTGTAAACATTTGTCAGTAGGCAATATGATAAAGACTTCCGGCTCCTCGGGCTGGTGCGAATGTTTCAATGTCAGTATGTGCCAAACCGTTGGATTGTAACACACCTTTACGCGTCTCTCGCTCGCTGCGCTCGCTCGAAAACTATAGCGTAACCTAAAACCAATCCATCTTGCGTTCATTATTCGATATGGTGGCGACATATTTCGAATTTGCGAACGTGTCGGATCGGATGTGAGGTTGGACTAAATTTTTACGAGCGAGTGGAGCGAGCGAGCAACGATCACAATTTCCAAGCTATAGATATACCTAATGTTGCCTTGCATATATTTCGTGTTATTACCTAATTTTGTCAGCCACTTCGGACATCACATTGCACTGTAGTATGTGGAAATAGTACTATTTATGTGATACTATTCATAAAATGTAAACATTTGTCAGTAGGCAATAGGATAAAGACTTCCGGCTCCTCGGGCTGGTGCGAATGTTTCAATGTCCGTATGTGCCAAACCGTTGTATTGTGACACACCTTTACGCGTCTCTCGCTCGCTGCGCTCGCTCGAAAACTATAGCCTAACCTAAAACCAATCCCTCTTGCGTTAGTCATTCGATATGAAGGCGACTTATATCGAATTTGCGAACGTGTCGGATCGTATGTGAGGTTGGACTAAATTTTTACGAGCGAGCGGAGCGAGCGAGCAACGATCACAATTTGCAAGTTATACATATACCTTATATTGCCTTGCATACATTTCGTGTTATTACCTAATTTTGTCAGCCACTTCGGACATCACATTGCACTTTAGTATGTGGAAATAGTACTATTTATGTGATACTATTCATAAACTGTAAACATTTGTCAGGAGGCAATAGGCTAAAGACATCTGGCTCCACGTGCTGGTGCGAATGACTCAATGTCCGTATGTGCCAAACCGTTGTATTGTGACACACCTTTACGCGTCTCTCGCTCGCTGCGCTCGCTCGAAAACTATAGCCTAACCTAAAACCAATCCCTCTTGCGTTAGTCATTCGATATGAAGGCGACTTATATCGAATTTGCGAACGTGTCGGATCGTATGTGAGGTTGGACTAAATTTTTACGAGCGAGCGGAGCGAGCGAGCAACGATCACAATTTGCAAGGTATACATATACCTTGCAATATGCATATATATCGTGTTAGTACCTAATTTTGTCAGCCACTTCGGACATCACATTGCACTGTAGTATGTCGAAATAGTACTATTTATGTGATACTATTCATAAACTGTAAACATTTGTCAGGAGGCAATAGGCTAAAGACATCTGGCTCCACGTGCTGGTGCGAATGACTCAATGTCCGTATGCGCCAAACCGTTGTATTGTGACACACCTTTACGCGTCTCTCGCTCGCTGCGCTCGCTCGAAAACTATAGCCTAACCTAAAACCAATCCCTCTTGCGTTAATCATTCGATATGAAGGCGACTTATATCGAATTTGCGAACGTGTCGGATCGTATGTGAGGTTGGACTAAATTTTTACGAGCGAGCGGAGCGAGCGAGCAACGATCACAATTTGCAAGTTATACATATACCTTATATTGCCTTGCATACATTTCGTGTTATTACCTAATTTTGTCAGCCACTTCGGACATCACATTGCACTTTAGTATGTGGAAATAGTACTATTTATGTGATACTATTCATAAACTGTAAACATTTGTCAGGAGGCAATAGGCTAAAGACATCTGGCTCCACGTGCTGGTGCGAATGACTCAATGTCCGTATGCGCCAAACCGTTGGATTGTGACACACCTTTACGCGTCTCTCGCTCGCTGCTCTCGCTCGAAAACTATAGCGTAACCTAAAACCAATCCATCTTGCGTTCATTATTCGATATGGTAGCGACTTATTTCGAATTTGCGAACGTGTCGGATCGGATGTGAGGTTGGACTAAATTTTTACGAGCGAGCGGAGCGAGCGAGCAACGATCACAATTTGCAAGGTATACATATACCTTGCAATATGCATATATATCGTGTTAGTACCTAATTTTGTCAGCCACTTCTGACATCACATTGCACTGTAGTATGTGGAAATAGTACTATTTATGTGAAACTATTCACAAACTGTAAACATTTGTCAGTAGGCAATATGATAAAGACTTCCGGCTCCTCGGGCTGGTGCGAATGTTTCAATGTCAGTATGTGCCAAACCGTTGGATTGTAACACACCTTTACGCGTCTCTCGCTCGCTGCGCTCGCTCGAAAACTATAGCGTAACCTAAAACCAATCCATCTTGCGTTCATTATTCGATATGGTGGCGACATATTTCGAATTTGCGAACGTGTCGGATCGGATGTGAGGTTGGACTAAATTTTTACGAGCGAGTGGAGCGAGCGAGCAACGATCACAATTTCCAAGCTATAGATATACCTAATGTTGCCTTGCATATATTTCGTGTTATTACCTAATTTTGTCAGCCACTTCGGACATCACATTGCACTGTAGTATGTGGAAATAGTACTATTTATGTGATACTATTCATAAAATGTAAACATTTGTCAGTAGGCAATAGGATAAAGACTTCCGGCTACCCGGGCTGGTGCGAATGTTTCAATGTCCGTATGTGCCAAACCGTTGTATTGTGACACACCTTTACGCGTCTCTCGCTCGCTGCGCTCGCTCGAAAACTATAGCCTAACCTAAAACCAATCCCTCTTGCGTTAGTCATTCGATATGAAGGCGACTTATATCGAATTTGCGAACGTGTCGGATCGTATGTGAGGTTGGACTAAATTTTTACGAGCGAGCGGAGCGAGCGAGCAACGATCACAATTTGCAAGTTATACATATACCTTATATTGCCTTGCATACATTTCGTGTTATTACCTAATTTTGTCAGCCACTTCGGACATCACATTGCACTGTACTATGTGGAAATAGTACTATTTATGTGAAACTATTCACAGACTGTAAACATTTGTCAGCAGGCAATAGGATAAAGACTTCCGGCTCCTCGGGCTGGCGCGAATGTTTCAATGTCCGTATGTGCCAAACCGTCGGATTGTGACACTCCTTTACGCATCTCTCGCTCGCTGCGCTCGCTCGAAAACTATAGCCTAACCTAAAACCAATCCCTCTTGCGTTAGTCATTCGATATGAGGGCAACTTATTTCGAATTTGCGAACGTGTCGGATCGGATGTGAGGTTGGACTAAATTTTTACGAGCGAGCGGAGCGAGCGAGCAACGATCACAATTTGCAAGGTATACATATACCTTGCAATATGCATATATATCGTGTTAGTACCTAATTTTGTCAGCCACTTCGGACATCACATTGCACTGTAGTATGTCGAAATAGTACTATTTATGTGAAACTATTCACAAACTGTAAACATTTGTCAGTAGGCAACATGATAAAGACTTCCGGCTCCTCGGGCTGGTGCGAATGTTTCAATGTCCGTATGTGCCAAACCGTTGTATTGTGACACACCTTTACGCGTCTCTCGCTCGCTGCGCTCGCTCGAAAACTATAGCCTAACCTAAAACCAATCCCTCTTGCGTTAGTCATTCGATATGAAGGCGACTTATATCGAATTTGCGAACGTGTCGGATCGTATGTGAGGTTGGACTAAATTTTTACGAGCGAGCGGAGCGAGCGAGCAACGATCACAATTTGCAAGTTATACATATACCTTATATTGCCTTGCATACATTTCGTGTTATTACCTAATTTTGTCAGCCACTTCGGACATCACATTGCACTTTAGTATGTGGAAATAGTACTATTTATGTGATACTATTCATAAACTGTAAACATTTGTCAGGAGGCAATAGGCTAAAGACATCTGGCTCCACGTGCTGGTGCGAATGACTCAATGTCCGTATGCGCCAAACCGTTGGATTGTGACACACCTTTACGCGTCTCTCGCTCGCTGCGCTCGCTCGAAAACTATAGCCTAACCTAAAACCAATCCATCTTGCGTTAGTCATTCGATATGAAGGCAACTTATTTCGAATTTGCGAACGTGTCGGATCGTATGTGAGGTTGGACTAAATTTTTACGAGCGAGCGGAGCGAGCGAGCAACGATCACAATTTGCAAGGTATACATATACCTTGCAATATGCATATATATCGTGTTAGTACCTAATTTTGTCAGCCACTTCGGACATCACATTGCACTGTAGTATGTCGAAATAGTACTATTTATGTGAAACTATTCACAAACTGTAAACATTTGTCAGTAGGCAATATGATAAAGACTTCCGGCTCCTCGGGCTGGTGCGAATGTTTCAATGTCAGTATGTGCCAAACCGTTGGATTGTGACACACCTTTACGTGTCTCTCGCTCGCTGCGCTCGCTCGAAAACTATAGCGTAACCTAAAACCAATCCATCTTGCGTTCATTATTCGATATGGTGGCGACATATTTCGAATTTGCGAACGTGTCGGATCAGATGTGAGGTTGGACTAAATTTTTACGAGCGAGCGGAGCGAGCGAGCATCGATCACAATATGCAAGTTATACATATACCTTGCAATATGCATATATATCGTGTTAGTACCTAATTTCGTCAGCCACTTCGGACATCACATTGCCCTGTAGTATGTGGAAATAGTACTATTTATGTGAAACTATTCACAAACTGTAAACATTTGTCAGCAGGCAATAGGATAAAGACTTCCGGCTCCTCGGGCTGGTGCGAATGTTTCAATGTCCGTATGTGCCAAACCGTTGGATTGTGACACACCTTTACGCGTCTCTCGTTCGCTGCGCTCGCTCGAAAACTATAGCGTAACCTAAAACCAATCCATCTGGCGTTCATTATTCGATATGGTGGCGACTTATTTCGAATTTGCGAACGTGTCGGATCGGATGTGAGGTTGGACTAAATTTTTACGAGCGAGCGGAGCGAGCGAGCAACGATCACAATTTGCAAGATATACATATACCTTGCAATATGCATATATATCGTGTTAGTACCTAATTTTGTCAGCCACTTCGGACATCACATTGGACTGTAGTATGTGGAAATAGTACTATTTATGTGAAACTATTCACAAACTGTAAACATTTGTCAGCAGGCAATAGGATAAAGACTTCCGGCTCCTCGGACTGGTGCGAATGTTTCAATGTCCGTATGTGCCAAACCGTTGGATTGTGACACACCTTTACGCGTCTCTCGTTCGCTGCGCTCGCTCGAAAACTATAGCGTAACCTAAAACCAATCCATCTTGCGTTCATTATTCGATATGGTGGCGACTTATTTCGAATTTGCGAACGTGTCGGATCGGATGTGAGGTTGGACTAAATTTTTACGAGCGAGCGGAGCGAGCGAGCAACGATCACAATTTGCAAGGTATACATATACCTTGCAATATGCATATATATCGTGTTAGTACCTAATTTTGTCAGCCACTTCGGACATCACATTGGACTGTAGTATGTGGAAATAGTACTATTTATGTGAAACTATTCACAAACTGTAAACATTTGTCAGCAGGCAATAGGATAAAGACTTCCGGCTCCTCGGGCTGGTGCGAATGTTTCAATGTCCGTATGTGCCAAACCGTTGGATTGTGACACACCTTTACGCGTCTCTCGTTCGCTGCGCTCGCTCGAAAACTATAGCGTAACCTAAAACCAATCCATCTTGCGTTCATTATTCGATATGGTGGCGACTTATTTCGAATTTGCGAACGTGTCGGATCGGATGTGAGGTTGGACTAAATTTTTACGAGCGGGCGGAGCGAGCGAGCAACGATCACAATTTGCAAGGTATACATATACCTTATATTGCCTTGCATATATTTCGTGTTAGTACCTAATTTTGTCAGCCACTTCGGACATCACATTGGACTGTAGTATGTGGAAATAGTACTATTTATGTGAAACTATTCACAAACTGTAAACATTTGTCAGCAGGCAATAGGATAAAGACTTCCGGCTCCTCGGGCTGGTGCGAATGTTTCAATGTCCGTATGTGCCAAACCGTTGGATTGTGACACACCTTTACGCGTCTCTCGTTCGCTGCGCTCGCTCAAAAACTATAGCGTAACCTAAAACCAATCCATCTTGCGTTCATTATTCGATACGGTGGCGACTTATTTCGAATTTGCGAACGTGTCGGATCGGATGTGCGGTTGGACTAAATTTTTACGAGCGAGCGGAGCGAGCGAGCCACGATCACAATTTGCAAGGTATACATATACCTTATATTCCCTTGCATATATTTCGTGTTAGTACCTAATTTTGTCAGCCACTTCGGACATCACATTGGACTGTAGTATGTGGAAATAGTACTATTTATGTGAAACTATTCACAAACTGTAAACATTTGTCTGCAGGCAATAGGATAAAGACTTCCGGCTCCTAGGGCTGGTGCGAATGTTTCAATGTCCGTATGTGCCAAACCGTTGGATTGTGACACACCTTTACGCGTCTCTCGTTCGCTGCGCTCGCTCGAAAACTATAGCGTAACCTAAAAGCAATCCATCTTGCGTTCATTATTCGATATGGTGGCGACTTATTTCGAATTTGCGAACGTGTCTGATCGGATGTGAGGTTGGACTAAATTTTTACGAGCGAGCGGAGCGAGCGAGCAACGATCACAATTTGCAAGGTATACATATACCTTGCAATATGCATATATATCGTGTTAGTACCTAATTTTGTCAGCCACTTCGGACATCACATTGGACTGTAGTATGTGGAAATAGTACTATTTATGTGAAACTATTCACAAACTGTAAACATTTGTCAGCAGGCAATAGGATAAAGACTTCCGGCTCCTCGGGCTGGTGCGAATGTTTCAATGTCCGTATGTGCCAAACAGTTGGATTGTGACACACCTTTACGCGTCTCTCGTCCGCTGCGCTCGCTCGAAAACTATAGCGTAACCTAAAACCAATCCATCTTGCGTTCATTATTCGATATGGTGGCGACTTATTTCGAATTTGCGAACGTGTCGGATCGGATGTGAGGTTGGACTAAATTTTTACGAGCGAGCGGAGCGAGCGAGCAACGATCACAATTTGCAAGATATACATATACCTTGCAATATGCATATATATCGTGTTAGTACCTAATTTTGTTAGCCACTTCGGACATCACATTGGACTGTAGTATGTGGAAATAGTACTATTTATGTGAAACTATTCACAAACTGTAAACATTTGTCAGCAGGCAATAGGATAAATACTTCCGGCTCTTCTGGCTGGTGCGAATGTTTCAATGTCCGTATGTGCCAAACCGTTAGATTGTGATACACCTTTACGCGTCTCTCGCTCGCTGCGCTCGCTCGAAAACTATAGCCTAACCTAAAACCAATCCCTCTTGCGTTAGTCATTCGATATGAAAGCGACTTATTTCGAATTTGCGAACGTGTCGGATCGGATGTGAGGTTGGACTAAATTTTTACGAGCGAGCGGAGCGAGCGAGCAACGATCACAATTTGCAAGGTATACATATACCTTGCAATATGCATATATATCGTGTTAGTACCTAATTTTGTCAGCCACTTCGGACATCACATTGCACTGTAGTATGTCGAAATAGTACTATTTATGTGAAACTATTCACAAACTGTAAACATTTGTCAGTAGGCAATATGATAAAGACTTCCGGCTCCTCGGGCTGGTGCGAATGTTTCAATGTCCGTATGTGCCAAACCGTTGGATTGTGACACACCTTTACGCGTCTCTCGTTCGCTGCGCTCGCTCGAAAACTATAGCGTAACCTAAAACCAATCCATCTTGCGTTCATTATTCGATATGGTGGCGACTTATTTCGAATATGCGAACGTGTCGGATCGGATGTGAGATTGGACTAAATTTTTACGAGCGAGCGGAGCGAGCGAGCAACGATCACAATTTGCAAGGTATACATATACCTTATATTGCCCTGCATATATTTCGTGTTAGTACCTAATTTTGTCAGCCACTTCGGACATCACATTGGACTGTAGTATGTGGAAATAGTACTATTTATGTGAAACTATTCACAAACTGTAAACATTTGTCAGCAGGCAATAGGATAAAGACTTCCGGCTCCTCGGGCTGGTGCGAATGTTTCAATGTCCGTATGTGCCAAACCGTTGGATTGTGACACACCTTTACGCGTCTCTCGTTCGCTGCGCTCGCTCGAAAACTATAGCGTAACCTAAAACCAATCCATCTTGCGTTCATTATTCGATATGGTGGCGACTTATTTCGAATTTGCGAACGTGTCGGATCGGATGTGAGATTGGACTAAATTTTTACGAGCGAGCGGAGCGAGCGAGCAACGATCACACTTTGCAAGGTATACATATACCTTATATTGCCCTGCATATATTTCGTGCTAGTACCTAATTTTGTCAGCCACTTCGGACATCACATTGGACTGTAGTATGTGGAAATAGTACTATTTATATGAAACTATTCACAAACTGTAAACATTTGTCACTAGACAATAGGATAAAGACTTCCGGCTCTTCTGGCTGGTGCGAATGTTTCAATGTCCGTATGTGCCAAACCGTTGGATTGTGACACACCTTTACGCGTCTCTCGTTCGCTGCGCTCGCTCGAAAACTATAGCGTAACCTAAAACCAATCCATCTTGCGTTCATTATTCGATATGGTGGCGACTTATTTCGAATTTGCGAACGTGTCGGATCGGATGTGAGGTTGGACTAAATTTTTACGAGCGAGCGGAGCGAGCGAGCAACGATCACAATTTGCAAGATATACATATACCTTGCAATATGCATATATATCGTGTTAGTACCTAATTTTGTCAGCCACTTCGGACATCACATTGGACTGTAGTATGTGGAAATAGTACTATTTATGTGAAACTATTCACAAACTGTAAACATTTGTCAGCAGGCAATAGGATAAAGACTTCCGGCTCCTCGGGCTGGTGCGAATGTTTCAATGTCCGTATGTGCCAAACCGTTGGATTGTGACACACCTTTACGCGTCTCTCGTTCGCTGCGCTCGCTCGAAAACTATAGCGTAACCTAAAACCAATCCATCTTGCGTTCATTATTCGATATGGTGGCGACTTATTTCGAATTTGCGAACGTGTCGGATCGGATGTGAGGTTGGACTAAATTTTTACGAGCGAGCGGAGCGAGCGAGCAACGATCACAATTTGCAAGGTATACATATACCTTGCAATATGCATATATATCATGATAGTTTTTGTTAGCCACTTCAGACATCACATTGGACTGTAGTATGTGGAAATAGTACTATTTATGTGAAACTATTCACAAACTGTAAACATTTGTCAGCAGGCAATAGGATAAAGACTTCCGGCTCCTCGGGCTGGTGCGAATGTTTCAATGTCCGTATGTGCCAAACCGTTGGATTGTGACACACCTTTACGCGTCTCTCGTTCGCTGCGCTCGCTCGAATACTATAGCGTAACCTAAAACCAATCCATCTTGCGTTCATTATTCGATATGGTGGCGACTTATTTCTAATTTGCGAACGTGTCGGATCGGATGTGAGGTTGGACTAAATTTTTACGAGCGAGCGGAGCGAGCGAGCAACGATCACAATTTGCAAGGTATACATATACCTTATATTGCCCTGCATATATTTCGTGTTAGTACCTAATTTTGTCAGCCACTTCGGACATCACATTGGACTGTAGTATGTGGAAATAGTACTATTTATGTGAAACTATTCACAAACTGTAAACATTTGTCAGCAGGCAATAGGATAAAGACTTCCGGCTCCTCGGGCTGGTGCGAATGTTTCAATGTCCGTATGTGCCAAACCGTTGGATTGTGACACACCTTTACGCGTCTCTCGTTCGCTGCGCTCGCTCGAAAACTATGGCGTAACCTAAAACCAATCCATCTTGCGTTCATTATTCGATATGGTGGCGACTTATTTCGAATTTGCGAACGTGTCGGATCGGATGTGAGATTGGACTAAATTTTTACGAGCGAGCGGAGCGAGCGAGCAACGATCACACTTTGCAAGGTATACATATACCTTATATTGCCCTGCATATATTTCGTGCTAGTACCTAATTTTGTCAGCCACTTCGGACATCACATTGGACTGTAGTATGTGGAAATAGTACTATTTATATGAAACTATTCACAAACTGTAAACATTTGTCACTAGACAATAGGATAAAGACTTCCGGCTCTTCTGGCTGGTGCGAATGTTTCAATGTCCGTATGTGCCAAACCGTTGGGTTGTGACACACCTTTACGCGTCTCTCGTTCGCTGCGCTCGCTCGAAAACTATAGCGTAACCTAAAACCAATCCATCTTGCGTTCATTATTCGATATGGTGGCGACTTATTTCGAATTTGCGAACGTGTCGGATCGGATGTGAGGTTGGACTAAATTTTTACGAGCGAGCGGAGCGAGCGAGCAACGATCACAATTTGCAAGGTATACATATACCTTGCAATATGCATATATATCATGATAGTTTTTGTTAGCCACTTCAGACATCACATTGGACTGTAGTATGTGGAAATAGTACTATTTATGTGAAACTATTCACAAACTGTAAACATTTGTCAGCAGGCAATAGGATAAATACTTCCGGCTCCTCTGGCTGGTGCGAATGTTTCAATGTCCGTATGTGCCAAACCGTTAGATTGTGATACACCTTTACGCGTCTCTCGCTCGCTGCGCTCGCTCGAAAACTATAGCCTAACCTAAAATCAATCCCTCTTGCGTTAGTCATTCGATATGAAAGCGACATATTTCGAATTTGCGAACGTGTCGGGTCGGATGTGAGGTTGGACTAAATTTTTACGAGCGAGCGGAGCGAGCGAGCAACGATCACAATTTGCAAGGTATACATATACCTTGCAATATGCATATATATCGTGTTAGTACCTAATTTTGTCAGCCACTTCGGACATCACATTGCACTGTAGTATGTCGAAATAGTACTATTTATGTGAAACTATTCACAAACTGTAAACATTTGTCAGTAGGCAATATGATAAAGGCTTCCGGCTCCTCGGGCTGGTGCAAATGTTTCAATGTCAGTATGTGCCAAACCGTTGGATTGTGACACACCTTTACGCGTCTCTCGCTCGCTGCGCTCGCTCGAAAACTATAGCGTAACCTAAAACCAATCCATCTTGCGTTCATTATTCGATATGGTGGCGACTTATTTCGAATTTGCAAACGTGTCGGATCGGATATGAGGTTGGACTAAATTTTTACGAGCGAGCGGAGCGAGCGAGCATCGATCACAATATGCAAGGTATACATATACCTTGCAATATGCATATATATCGTGTTAGTACCTAATTTCGTCAGCCACTTCGGACATCACATTGCCCTGTAGTATGTGGAAATAGTACTATTTATGTGAAACTATTCACAAACTGTAAACATTTGTCAGCAGGCAATAGGATAAAGACTTCCGGCTCCTCGGGCTGGTGCGAATGTTTCAATGTCCGTATGTGCCAAACCGTTGGATTGTGACACACATTTACGCGTCTCTCGTTCGCTGCGCTCGCTCGAAAACTATAGCGTAACCTAAAACCAATCCATCTTGCGTTCATTATTCGATATGGTGGCGACTTATTTCGAATTTGCGAACGTGTCGGATCGGATGTGAGGTTGGACTAAATTTTTACGAGCGAGCGGAGCGAGCGAGCAACGATCACAATTTGCAAGGTATACATATACCTTGCAATATGCATATATATCGTGTTTGTACCTAATTTTGTCAGCCACTTCGGACATCACATTGGACTGTAGTATGTGGAAATATTACTATTTATGTGAAACTATTCACAAACTGTAAACATTTGTCAGCAGGCAATAGGATAAAGACTTCCGGCTCCTCGGGCTGGTGCGAATGATTCAATGTCCGTATGTGCCAAACCGTTGGATTGTGACACACCTTTACGCGTCTCTCGTTCGCTGCGCTCGCTCAAAAACTATAGCGTAACCTAAAACCAATCCACCTTTCGTTCATTATTCGATATGGTGGCGACTTATTTCGAATTTGCGAACGTGTCGGATCGGATGTGAGGTTGGACTAAATTTTTACGAGCGAGCGGAGCGAGCGAGCAACGATCACAATTTGCAAGGTATACATATACCTTATATTGCCTTGCATATATTTCGTGTTAGTACCTAATTTTGTCAGCCACTTCGGACATCACATTGGACTGTAGTATGTGGAAATAGTACTATTTATGTGAAACTATTCACAAACTGTAAACATTTGTCAGCAGGCAATAGGATAAAGACTTCCGGCTCCTAGGGCTGGTGCGAATGTTTCAATGTCCGTATGTGCCAAACCGTTGGATTGTGATACACCTTTACGCGTCTCTCGCTCGCTGCGCTCGCTCGAAAACTATAGCCTAACCTAAAATCAATCCCTCTTGCGTTAGTCATTCGATATGAAAGCGACTTATTTCGAATTTGCGAACGTGTCGGATCGGATGTGAGGTTGGACTAAATTTTTACGAGCGAGCGGAGCGAGCGAGCAACGATCACAATTTGCAAGGTATACATATACCTTGCAATATGCATATATATCGTGTTAGTACCTAATTTTGTTAGCCACTTCGGACATCACATTGGACTGTAGTATGTGGAAATCGTACTATTTATGTGAAACTATTCACAAACTGTAAACATTTGTCAGCAGGCAATAGGATAAAGACTTCCGGCTCCTCGGGCTGGTGCGAATGTTTCAATGTCCGTATGTGCCAAACCGTTGGATTGTGACACACCTTTACGCGTCTCTCGTTCGCTGCGCTCGCTCGAAAACTATAGCGTAACCTAAAACCAATCCCTCTTGCGTTAGTCATTCGATATGAAAGCGACTTATTTCGAATTTGCGAACGTGTCGGATCGGATGTGAGGTTGGACTAAATTTTTACGAGCGAGCGGAGCGAGCGAGCAACGATCACAATTTGCAAGGTATACATATACCTTGCAATATGCATATATATCGTGTTAGTACCTAATTTTGTCAGCCACTTCGGACATCACATTGCACTGTAGTATGTCGAAATAGTACTATTTATGTGAAACTATTCACAAACTGTAAACATTTGTCAGTAGGCAATATGATAAAGACTTCCGGCTCCTCGGGCTGGTGCGAATGTTTCAATGTCCGTATGTGCCAAACCGTTGGATTGTGACACACCTTTACGCGTCTCTCGTTCGCTGCGCTCGCTCGAAAACTATAGCGTAACCTAAAACCAATCCATCTTGCGTTCATTATTCGATATGGTGGCGACTTATTTCGAATATGCGAACGTGTCGGATCGGATGTGAGATTGGACTAAATTTTTACGAGCGAGCGGAGCGAGCGAGCAACGATCACAATTTGCAAGGTATACATATACCTTATATTGCCCTGCATATATTTCGTGTTAGTACCTAATTTTGTCAGCCACTTCGGACATCACATTGGACTGTAGTATGTGGAAATAGTACTATTTATGTGAAACTATTCACAAACTGTAAACATTTGTCAGCAGGCAATAGGATAAAGACTTCCGGCTCCTCGGGCTGGTGCGAATGTTTCAATGTCCGTATGTGCCAAACCGTTGGATTGTGACACACCTTTACGCGTCTCTCGTTCGCTGCGCTCGCTCGAAAACTATAGCGTAACCTAAAACCAATCCATCTTGCGTTCATTATTCGATATGGTGGCGACTTATTTCGAATTTGCGAACGTGTCGGATCGGATGTGAGATTGGACTAAATTTTTACGAGCGAGCGGAGCGAGCGAGCAACGATCACACTTTGCAAGGTATACATATACCTTATATTGCCCTGCATATATTTCGTGCTAGTACCTAATTTTGTCAGCCACTTCGGACATCACATTGGACTGTAGTATGTGGAAATAGTACTATTTATGTGAAACTATTCACAAACTGTAAACATTTGTCAGCAGGCAATAGGATAAAGACTTCCGGCTCCTCGGGCTGGTGCGAATGTTTCAATGTCCGTATGTGCCAAACCGTTGGATTGTGACACACCTTTACGCGTCTCTCGTTCGCTGCGCTCGCTCGAAAACTATAGCGTAACCTAAAACCAATCCATCTTGCGTTCATTATTCGATATGGTGGCGACTTATTTCGAATTTGCGAACGTGTCGGATCGGATGTGAGGTTGGACTAAATTTTTACGAGCGAGCGGAGCGAGCGAGCAACGATCACAATTTGCAAGGTATACATATACCTTGCAATATGCATATATATCATGATAGTTTTTGTTAGCCACTTCGGACATCACATTGGACTGTAGTATGTGGAAATAGTACTATTTATGTGAAACTATTCACAAACTGTAAACATTTGTCAGCAGGCAATAGGATAAAAACTTCCGGCTCCTCGGGCTGGTGCGTATGTTTCAATGTCCGTATGTGCCAAACCGTTGGATTGTGACACACCTTTACGCGTCTCTCGTTCGCTGCGCTCGCTCGAAAACTATAGCGTAACCTAAAACCAATCCATCTTGCGTTCATTATTCGATATGGTGGCGACTTATTTCGAATTTGCGAACGTGTCGGATCGGATGTGAGGTTGGACTAAATTTTTACGAGCGAGCGGAGCGAGCGAGCAACGATCACAATTTGCAAGGTATACATATACCTTGCAATATGCATATATATCGTGTTAGTACCTAATTTTGTTAGCCACTTCGGACATCACATTGGACTGTAGTATGTGGAAATAGTACTATTTATGTGAAACTATTCACAAACTGTAAACATTTGTCAGCAGGCAATAGGATAAAGACTTCCGGCTCCTCGGGCTGGTGCGAATGTTTCAATGTCCGTATGTGCCAAACCGTTGGATTGTGACACACATTTACGCGTCTCTCGTTCGCTGCGCTCGCTCGAAAACTATAGCGTAACCTAAAACCAATCCATCTTGCGTTCATTATTCGATATGGTGGCGACTTATTTCGAATTTGCGAACGTGTCGGATCGGATGTGAGGTTGGACTAAATTTTTACGAGCGAGCGGAGCGAGCGAGCAACGATCACAATTTGCAAGGTATACATATACCTTGCAATATGCATATATATCGTGTTTGTACCTAATTTTGTCAGCCACTTCGGACATCACATTGGACTGTAGTATGTGGAAATAGTACTATTTATGTGAAACTATTCACAAACTGTAAACATTTGTCAGCAGGCAATAGGATAAAGACTTCCGGCTCCTCGGGCTGGTGCGAATGTTTCAATGTCCGTATGTGCCAAACCGTTGGATTGTGACACACCTTTACGCGTCTCTCGTTGGCTGCGCTCGCTCGAAAACTATAGCGTAACCTAAAACCAATCCATCTTGCGTTCATTATTCGATATGGTGGCGACTTATTTCGAATTTGCGAACGTGTCGGATCGGATGTGAGGTTGGACTAAATTTTTACGAGCGAGCGGAGCGAGCGAGCAACGATCACAAGTTGCAAGGTATACATATACCTTATATTGCCTTGCATATATTTCGTGTTAGTACCTAATTTTGTCAGCCACTTCGGACATCACATTGGACTGTAGTATGTGGAAATAGTACTATTTATGTGAAACTATTCACAAACTGTAAACATTTGTCAGCAGGCAATAGGATAAAGACTTCCGGCTCCTAGGGCTGGTGCGAATGTTTCAATGTCCGTATGTGCCAAACCGTTGGATTGTGACACACCTTTACGCGTCTCTCGTTCGCTGCGCTCGCTCGAAAACTATAGCGTAACCTAAAACCAATCCATCTTGCGTTCATTATTCGATATGGTGGCGACTTATTTCGAATTTGCGAACGTGTCGGATCGGATGTGAGGTTGGACTAAATTTTTACGAGCGAGCGGAGCGAGCGAGCAACGATCACAATTTGCAAGATATACATATACCTTGCAATATGCATATATATCGTGTTAGTACCTAATTTTGTTAGCCACTTCGGACATCACATTGGACTGTAGTATGTGGAAATCGTACTATTTATGTGAAACTATTCACAAACTGTAAACATTTGTCAGCAGGCAATAGGATAAAGACTTCCGGCTCCTCGGGCTGGTGCGAATGTTTCAATGTCCGTATGTGCCAAACCGTTGGATTGTGACACACCTTTACGCGTCTCTCGTTCGCTGCGCTCGCTCGAAAACTATAGCGTAACCTAAAACCAATCCCTCTTGCGTTAGTCATTCGATATGAAAGCGACTTATTTCGAATTTGCGAACGTGTCGGATCGGATGTGAGGTTGGACTAGATTTTTACGAGCGAGCGGAGCGAGCGAGCAACGATCACAATTTGCAAGGTATACATATACCTTGCAATATGCATATATATCGTGTTAGTACCTAATTTTGTCAGCCACTTCGGACATCACATTGCACTGTAGTATGTCGAAATAGTACTATTTATGTGAAACTATTCACAAACTGTAAACATTTGTCAGTAGGCAATATGATAAAGACTTCCGGCTCCTCGGGCTGGTGCGAATGTTTCAATGTCCGTATGTGCCAAACCGTTGGATTGTGACACACCTTTACGCGTCTCTCGTTCGCTGCGCTCGCTCGAAAACTATAGCGTAACCTAAAACCAATCCATCTTGCGTTCATTATTCGATATGGTGGCGACTTATTTCGAATATGCGAACGTGTCGGATCGGATGTGAGATTGGACTAAATTTTTACGAGCGAGCGGAGCGAGCGAGCAACGATCACAATTTGCAAGGTATACATATACCTTATATTGCCCTGCATATATTTCGTGTTAGTACCTAATTTTGTCAGCCACTTCGGACATCACATTGGACTGTAGTATGTGGAAATAGTACTATTTATGTGAAACTATTCACAAACTGTAAACATTCGTCAGCAGGCAATAGGATAAAGACTTCCGGCTCCTCGGGCTGGTGCGAATGTTTCAATGTCCGTATGTGCCAAACCGTTGGATTGTGACACACCTTTACGCGTCTCTCGTTCGCTGCGCTCGCTCGAAAACTATAGCGTAACCTAAAACCAATCCATCTTGCGTTCATTATTCGATATGGTGGCGACTTATTTCGAATTTGCGAACGTGTCGGATCGGATGTGAGATTGGACTAAATTTTTACGAGCGAGCGGAGCGAGCGAGCAACGATCACACTTTGCAAGGTATACATATACCTTATATTGCCCTGCATATATTTCGTGCTAGTACCTAATTTTGTCAGCCACTTCGGACATCACATTGGACTGTAGTATGTGGAAATAGTACTATTTATGTGAAACTATTCACAAACTGTAAACATTTGTCAGCAGGCAATAGGATAAAGACTTCCGGCTCCTCGGGCTGGTGCGAATGTTTCAATGTCCGTATGTGCCAAACCGTTGGATTGTGACACACCTTTACGCGTCTCTCGTTCGCTGCGCTCGCTCGAAAACTATAGCGTAACCTAAAACCAATCCATCTTGCGTTCATTATTCGATATGGTGGCGACTTATTTCGAATTTGCGAACGTGTCGGATCGGATGTGAGGTTGGACTAAATTTTTACGAGCGAGCGGAGCGAGCGAGCAACGATCACAATTTGCAAGGTATACATATACCTTGCAATATGCATATATATCATGATAGTTTTTGTTAGCCACTTCAGACATCACATTGGACTGTAGTATGTGGAAATAGTACTATTTATGTGAAACTATTCACAAACTGTAAACATTTGTCAGCAGGCAATAGGATAAATACTTCCGGCTCCTCTGGCTGGTGCGAATGTTTCAATGTCCGTATGTGCCAAACCGTTAGATTGTGATACACCTTTACGCGTCTCTCGCTCGCTGCGCTCGCTCGAAAACTATAGCCTAACCTAAAATCAATCCCTCTTGCGTTAGTCATTCGATATGAAAGCGACTTATTTCGAATTTGCGAACGTGTCGGATCGGATGTGAGGTTGGACTAAATTTTTACGAGCGAGCGGAGCGAGCGAGCAACGATCACAATTTGCAAGGTATACATATACCTTGCAATATGCATATATATCGTGTTAGTACCTAATTTTGTCAGCCACTTCGGACATCACATTGCACTGTAGTATGTCGAAATAGTACTATTTATGTGAAACTATTCACAAACTGTAAACATTTGTCAGTAGGCAATATGATAAAGGCTTCCGGCTCCTCGGGCTGGTGCAAATGTTTCAATGTCAGTATGTGCCAAACCGTTGGATTGTGACACACCTTTACGCGTCTCTCGCTCGCTGCGCTCGCTCGAAAACTATAGCGTAACCTAAAACCAATCCATCTTGCGTTCATTATTCGATATGGTGGCGACTTATTTCGAATTTGCAAACGTGTCGGATCGGATATGAGGTTGGACTAAATTTTTACGAGCGAGCGGAGCGAGCGAGCATCGATCACAATATGCAAGGTATACATATACCTTGCAATATGCATATATATCGTGTTAGTACCTAATTTCGTCAGCCACTTCGGACATCACATTGCCCTGTAGTATGTGGAAATAGTACTATTTATGTGAAACTATTCACAAACTGTAAACATTTGTCAGCAGGCAATAGGATAAAGACTTCCGGCTCCTCGGGCTGGTGCGAATGTTTCAATGTCCGTATGTGCCAAACCGTTGGATTGTGACACACATTTACGCGTCTCTCGTTCGCTGCGCTCGCTCGAAAACTATAGCGTAACCTAAAACCAATCCATCTTGCGTTCATTATTCGATATGGTGGCGACTTATTTCGAATTTGCGAACGTGTCGGATCGGATGTGAGGTTGGACTAAATTTTTACGAGCGAGCGGAGCGAGCGAGCAACGATCACAATTTGCAAGGTATACATATACCTTGCAATATGCATATATATCGTGTTTGTACCTAATTTTGTCAGCCACTTCGGACATCACATTGGACTGTAGTATGTGGAAATATTACTATTTATGTGAAACTATTCACAAACTGTAAACATTTGTCAGCAGGCAATAGGATAAAGACTTCCAGCTCCTCGGGCTGGTGCGAATGATTCAATGTCCGTATGTGCCAAACCGTTGGATTGTGACACACCTTTACGCGTCTCTCGTTCGCTGCGCTCGCTCAAAAACTATAGCGTAACCTAAAACCAATCCACCTTTCGTTCATTATTCGATATGGTGGCGACTTATTTCGAATTTGCGAACGTGTCGGATCGGATGTGAGGTTGGACTAAATTTTTACGAGCGAGCGGAGCGAGCGAGCAACGATCACAATTTGCAAGGTATACATATACCTTATATTGCCTTGCATATATTTCGTGTTAGTACCTAATTTTGTCAGCCACTTCGGACATCACATTGGACTGTAGTATGTGGAAATAGTACTATTTATGTGAAACTATTCACAAACTGTAAACATTTGTCAGCAGGCAATAGGATAAAGACTTCCGGCTCCTAGGGCTGGTGCGAATGTTTCAATGTCCGTATGTGCCAAACCGTTGGATTGTGATACACCTTTACGCGTCTCTCGCTCGCTGCGCTCGCTCGAAAACTATAGCCTAACCTAAAATCAATCCCTCTTGCGTTAGTCATTCGATATGAAAGCGACTTATTTCGAATTTGCGAACGTGTCGGATCGGATGTGAGGTTGGACTAAATTTTTACGAGCGAGCGGAGCGAGCGAGCAACGATCACAATTTGCAAGGTATACATATACCTTGCAATATGCATATATATCGTGTTAGTACCTAATTTTGTTAGCCACTTCGGACATCACATTGGACTGTAGTATGTGGAAATCGTACTATTTATGTGAAACTATTCACAAACTGTAAACATTTGTCAGCAGGCAATAGGATAAAGACTTCCGGCTCCTCGGGCTGGTGCGAATGTTTCAATGTCCGTATGTGCCAAACCGTTGGATTGTGACACACCTTTACGCGTCTCTCGTTCGCTGCGCTCGCTCGAAAACTATAGCGTAACCTAAAACCACTCCATCTTGCGTTCATTATTCGATATGGTGGCGACTTATTTCGAATTTGCGAACGTGTGGGATCGGATGTGAGGTTGGACTAAATTTTTACGAGCGAGCGGAGCGAGCGAGCAACGATCACAATTTGCAAGGTTTACATATACCTTGCAATATGCATATATATCGTGTTAGTACCTAATTTTGTTAGCCACTTCGGACATCACATTGGACTGTAGTATGTGGAAATAGTACTATTTATGTGAAACTATTCACAAACTGTAAACATTTGTCAGCAGGCAATAGGATAAATACTTCCGGCTCCTCTGGCTGGTGCGAATGTTTCAATGTCCGTATGTGCCAAACCGTTAGTTTGTGATACACCTTTACGCGTCTCTCGCTCGCTGCGCTCGCTCGAAAACTATAGCCTAACCTAAAACCAATCCCGCTTGCGTTAGTCATTCGATATGAAAGCGACTTATTTCGAATTTGCGAACGTGTCGGATCGGATGTGAGGTTGGACTAAATTTTTACGAGCGAGCGGAGCGAGCGAGCAACGATCACAATTTGCAAGGTATACATATACCTTGCAATATGCATATATATCGTGTCAGTACCTAATTTTGTTAGCCACTTCGGACATCACATTGGACTGTAGTATGTGGAAATAGTACTATTTATGTGAAACTATTCACAAACTGTAAACATTTGTCAGCAGGCAATAGGATAAAAACTTCCGGCTCCTCGGGCTGGTGCGAATGTTTCAATGTCCGTATGTGCCAAACCGTTGGATTGTGACATACCTTTACGCGTCTCTCGTTCGCTGCGCTCGCTCGAAAACTATAGCGTAACCTAAAACCAATCCATCTTGCGTTCATTATTCGATATGGTGGCGACTTATTTCGAATTTGCGAACGTGTCGGATCGGATGTGAGATTGGACTAAATTTTTACGAGCGAGCGGAGCGAGCGAGCAACGATCACAATTTGCAAGGTATACATATACCTTATATTGCCCTGCATATATTTCGTGTTAGTACCTAATTTTGTCAGCCACTTCGGACATCACATTGGACTGTAGTATGTGGAAATAGTACTATTTATGTGAAACTATTCACAAACTGTAAACATTTGTCAGCAGGCAATAGGATAAAGACTTCCGGCTCCTCGGGCTGGTGCGAATGTTTCAATGTCCGTATGTGCCAAACCGTTGGATTGTGACACACCTTTACGCGTCTCTCGTTGGCTGCGCTCGCTCGAAAACTATAGCGTAACCTAAAACCAATCCATCTTGCGTTCATTATTCGATATGGTGGCGACTTATTTCGAATTTGCGAACGTGTCGGATCGGATGTGAGGTTGGACTAAATTTTTACGAGCGAGCGGAGCGAGCGAGCAACGATCACAAGTTGCAAGGTATACATATACCTTATATTGCCTTGCATATATTTCGTGTTAGTACCTAATTTTGTCAGCCACTTCGGACATCACATTGGACTGTAGTATGTGGAAATGGTACTATTTATGTGAAACTATTCACAAACTGTAAACATTTGTCAGCAGGCAATAGGATAAAGACTTCCGGCTCCTAGGGCTGGTGCGAATGTTTCAATGTCCGTATGTGCCAAACCGTTGGATTGTGACACACCTTTACGCGTCTCTCGTTCGCTGCGCTCGCTCGAAAACTATAGCGTAACCTAAAACCAATCCATCTTGCGTTCATTATTCGATATGGTGGCGACTTATTTCGAATTTGCGAACGTGTCGGATCGGATGTGAGGTTGGACTAAATTTTTACGAGCGAGCGGAGCGAGCGAGCAACGATCACAATTTGCAAGGTATACATATACCTTGCAATATGCATATATATCATGATAGTTTTTGTTAGCCACTTCGGACATCACATTGGACTGTAGTATGTGGAAATCGTACTATTTATGTGAAACTATTCACAAACTGTAAACATTTGTCAGCAGGCAATAGGATAAAGACTTCCGGCTCCTCGGGCTGGTGCGAATGTTTCAATGTCCGTATGTGCCAAACCGTTGGATTGTGACACACCTTTACGCGTCTCTCGTTCGCTGCGCTCGCTCGAAAACTATAGCGTAACCTAAAACCAATCCCTCTTGCGTTAGTCATTCGATATGAAAGCGACTTATTTCGAATTTGCGAACGTGTCGGATCGGATGTGAGGTTGGACTAAATTTTTACGAGCGAGCGGAGCGAGCGAGCAACGATCACAATTTGCAAGGTATACATATACCTTGCAATATGCATATATATCGTGTTAGTACCTAATTTTGTCAGCCACTTCGGACATCACATTGCACTGTAGTATGTCGAAATAGTACTATTTATGTGAAACTATTCACAAACTGTAAACATTTGTCAGTAGGCAATATGATAAAGACTTCCGGCTCCTCGGGCTGGTGCGAATGTTTCAATGTCCGTATGTGCCAAACCGTTGGATTGTGACACACCTTTACGCGTCTCTCGTTCGCTGCGCTCGCTCGAAAACTATAGCGTAACCTAAAACCAATCCATCTTGCGTTCATTATTCGATATGGTGGCGACTTATTTCGAATATGCGAACGTGTCGGATCGGATGTGAGATTGGACTAAATTTTTACGAGCGAGCGGAGCGAGCGAGCAACGATCACAATTTGCAAGGTATACATATACCTTATATTGCCCTGCATATATTTCGTGTTAGTACCTAATTTTGTCAGCCACTTCGGACATCACATTGGACTGTAGTATGTGGAAATAGTACTATTTATGTGAAACTATTCACAAACTGTAAACATTCGTCAGCAGGCAATAGGATAAAGACTTCCGGCTCCTCGGGCTGGTGCGAATGTTTCAATGTCCGTATGTGCCAAACCGTTGGATTGTGACACACCTTTACGCGTCTCTCGTTCGCTGCGCTCGCTCGAAAACTATAGCGTAACCTAAAACCAATCCATCTTGCGTTCATTATTCGATATGGTGGCGACTTATTTCGAATTTGCGAACGTGTCGGATCGGATGTGAGATTGGACTAAATTTTTACGAGCGAGCGGAGCGAGCGAGCAACGATCACACTTTGCAAGGTATACATATACCTTATATTGCCCTGCATATATTTCGTGCTAGTACCTAATTTTGTCAGCCACTTCGGACATCACATTGGACTGTAGTATGTGGAAATAGTACTATTTATGTGAAACTATTCACAAACTGTAAACATTTGTCAGCAGGCAATAGGATAAAGACTTCCGGCTCCTCGGGCTGGTGCGAATGTTTCAATGTCCGTATGTGCCAAACCGTTGGATTGTGACACACCTTTACGCGTCTCTCGTTCGCTGCGCTCGCTCGAAAACTATAGCGTAACCTAAAACCAATCCATCTTGCGTTCATTATTCGATATGGTGGCGACTTATTTCGAATTTGCGAACGTGTCGGATCGGATGTGAGGTTGGACTAAATTTTTACGAGCGAGCGGAGCGAGCGAGCAACGATCACAATTTGCAAGGTATACATATACCTTGCAATATGCATATATATCATGATAGTTTTTGTTAGCCACTTCAGACATCACATTGGACTGTAGTATGTGGAAATAGTACTATTTATGTGAAACTATTCACAAACTGTAAACATTTGTCAGCAGGCAATAGGATAAATACTTCCGGCTCCTCTGGCTGGTGCGAATGTTTCAATGTCCGTATGTGCCAAACCGTTAGATTGTGATACACCTTTACGCGTCTCTCGCTCGCTGCGCTCGCTCGAAAACTATAGCCTAACCTAAAATCAATCCCTCTTGCGTTAGTCATTCGATATGAAAGCGACTTATTTCGAATTTGCGAACTTGTCGGATCGGATGTGAGGTTGGACTAAATTTTTACGAGCGAGCGGAGCGAGCGAGCAACGATCACAATTTGCAAGGTATACATATACCTTGCAATATGCATATATATCGTGTTAGTACCTAATTTTGTCAGCCACTTCGGACATCACATTGCACTGTAGTATGTCGAAATAGTACTATTTATGTGAAACTATTCACAAACTGTAAACATTTGTCAGTAGGCAATATGATAAAGGCTTCCGGCTCCTCGGGCTGGTGCAAATGTTTCAATGTCAGTATGTGCCAAACCGTTGGATTGTGACACACCTTTACGCGTCTCTCGCTCGCTGCGCTCGCTCGAAAACTATAGCGTAACCTAAAACCAATCCATCTTGCGTTCATTATTCGATATGGTGGCGACTTATTTCGAATTTGCAAACGTGTCGGATCGGATATGAGGTTGGACTAAATTTTTACGAGCGAGCGGAGCGAGCGAGCATCGATCACAATATGCAAGGTATACATATACCTTGCAATATGCATATATATCGTGTTAGTACCTAATTTCGTCAGCCACTTCGGACATCACATTGCCCTGTAGTATGTGGAAATAGTACTATTTATGTGAAACTATTCACAAACTGTAAACATTTGTCAGCAGGCAATAGGATAAAGACTTCCGGCTCCTCGGGCTGGTGCGAATGTTTCAATGTCCGTATGTGCCAAACCGTTGGATTGTGACACACATTTACGCGTCTCTCGTTCGCTGCGCTCGCTCGAAAACTATAGCGTAACCTAAAACCAATCCATCTTGCGTTCATTATTCGATATGGTGGCGACTTATTTCGAATTTGCGAACGTGTCGGATCGGATGTGAGGTTGGACTAAATTTTTACGAGCGAGCGGAGCGAGCGAGCAACGATCACAATTTGCAAGGTATACATATACCTTGCAATATGCATATATATCGTGTTTGTACCTAATTTTGTCAGCCACTTCGGACATCACATTGGACTGTAGTATGTGGAAATATTACTATTTATGTGAAACTATTCACAAACTGTAAACATTTGTCAGCAGGCAATAGGATAAAGACTTCCGGCTCCTCGGGCTGGTGCGAATGATTCAATGTCCGTATGTGCCAAACCGTTGGATTGTGACACACCTTTACGCGTCTCTCGTTCGCTGCGCTCGCTCAAAAACTATAGCGTAACCTAAAACCAATCCACCTTTCGTTCATTATTCGATATGGTGGCGACTTATTTCGAATTTGCGAACGTGTCGGATCGGATGTGAGGTTGGACTAAATTTTTACGAGCGAGCGGAGCGAGCGAGCAACGATCACAATTTGCAAGGTATACATATACCTTATATTGCCTTGCATATATTTCGTGTTAGTACCTAATTTTGTCAGCCACTTCGGACATCACATTGGACTGTAGTATGTGGAAATAGTACTATTTATGTGAAACTATTCACAAACTGTAAACATTTGTCAGCAGGCAATAGGATAAAGACTTCCGGCTCCTCGGGCTGGTGCGAATGTTTCAATGTCCGTATGTGCCAAACCGTTGGATTGTGACACACCTTTACGCGTCTCTCGTTCGCTGCGCTCGCTCGAAAACTATAGCGTAACCTAAAACCAATCCCTCTTGCGTTAGTCATTCGATATGAAAGCGACTTATTTCGAATTTGCGAACGTGTCGGATCGGATGTGAGGTTGGACTAAATTTTTACGAGCGAGCGGAGCGAGCGAGCAACGATCACAATTTGCAAGGTATACATATACCTTGCAATATGCATATATATCGTGTTAGTACCTAATTTTGTCAGCCACTTCGGACATCACATTGCACTGTAGTATGTCGAAATAGTACTATTTATGTGAAACTATTCACAAACTGTAAACATTTGTCAGTAGGCAATATGATAAAGACTTCCGGCTCCTCGGGCTGGTGCGAATGTTTCAATGTCCGTATGTGCCAAACCGTTGGATTGTGACACACCTTTACGCGTCTCTCGTTCGCTGCGCTCGCTCGAAAACTATAGCGTAACCTAAAACCAATCCATCTTGCGTTCATTATTCGATATGGTGGCGACTTATTTCGAATATGCGAACGTGTCGGATCGGATGTGAGATTGGACTAAATTTTTACGAGCGAGCGGAGCGAGCGAGCAACGATCACAATTTGCAAGGTATACATATACCTTATATTGCCTTGCATATATTTCGTGTTAGTACCTAATTTTGTCAGCCACTTCGGACATCACATTGGACTGTAGTATGTGGAAATAGTACTATTTATGTGAAACTATTCACAAACTGTAAACATTCGTCAGCAGGCAATAGGATAAAGACTTCCGGCTCCTCGGGCTGGTGCGAATGTTTCAATGTCCGTATGTGCCAAACCGTTGGATTGTGACACACCTTTACGCGTCTCTCGTTCGCTGCGCTCGCTCGAAAACTATAGCGTAACCTAAAACCAATCCATCTTGCGTTCATTATTCGATATGGTGGCGACTTATTTCGAATTTGCGAACGTGTCGGATCGGATGTGAGATTGGACTAAATTTTTACGAGCGAGCGGAGCGAGCGAGCAACGATCACACTTTGCAAGGTATACATATACCTTATATTGCCCTGCATATATTTCGTGCTAGTACCTAATTTTGTCAGCCACTTCGGACATCACATTGGACTGTAGTATGTGGAAATAGTACTATTTATGTGAAACTATTCACAAACTGTAAACATTTGTCAGCAGGCAATAGGATAAAGACTTCCGGCTCCTCGGGCTGGTGCGAATGTTTCAATGTCCGTATGTGCCAAACCGTTGGATTGTGACACACCTTTACGCGTCTCTCGTTCGCTGCGCTCGCTCGAAAACTATAGCGTAACCTAAAACCAATCCATCTTGCGTTCATTATTCGATATGGTGGCGACTTATTTCGAATTTGCGAACGTGTCGGATCGGATGTGAGGTTGGACTAAATTTTTACGAGCGAGCGGAGCGAGCGAGCAACGATCACAATTTGCAAGGTATACATATACCTTGCAATATGCATATATATCATGATAGTTTTTGTTAGCCACTTCAGACATCACATTGGACTGTAGTATGTGGAAATAGTACTATTTATGTGAAACTATTCACAAACTGTAAACATTTGTCAGCAGGCAATAGGATAAATACTTCCGGCTCCTCTGGCTGGTGCGAATGTTTCAATGTCCGTATGTGCCAAACCGTTAGATTGTGATACACCTTTACGCGTCTCTCGCTCGCTGCGCTCGCTCGAAAACTATAGCCTAACCTAAAATCAATCCCTCTTGCGTTAGTCATTCGATATGAAAGCGACTTATTTCGAATTTGCGAACGTGTCGGATCGGATGTGAGGTTGGACTAAATTTTTACGAGCGAGCGGAGCGAGCGAGCAACGATCACAATTTGCAAGGTATACATATACCTTGCAATATGCATATATATCGTGTTAGTACCTAATTTTGTCAGCCACTTCGGACATCACATTGCACTGTAGTATGTCGAAATAGTACTATTTATGTGAAACTATTCACAAACTGTAAACATTTGTCAGTAGGCAATATGATAAAGACTTCCGGCTCCTCAGGCTGGTGCGAATGTTTCAATGTCAGTATGTGCCAAACCGTTGGATTGTGACACACCTTTACGCGTCTCTCGCTCGCTGCGCTCGCTCGAAAACTATAGCGTAACCTAAAACCAATCCATCTTGCGTTCTTTATTCGATATGGTGGCGACTTATTTCGAATTTGCGAACGTGTCGGATCGGATGTGAGGTTGGACTAAATTTTTACGAGCGAGCGGAGCGAGCGAGCATCGATCACAATATGCAAGGTATACATATACCTTGCAATATGCATATATATCGTGTTAGTACCTAATTTCGTCAGCCACTTCGGACATCACATTGCCCTGTAGTATGTGGAAATAGTACTATTTATGTGAAACTATTCACAAACTGTAATCATTTGTCAGCAGGCAATATGATAAAGACATCCGGCTCCTCCGGCTGGTGCGAATGTTTCAATGTCAGTATGTGCCAAACCGTTGGATTGTGACACACCTTTACGCGTCTCTCGCTCGCTGCGCTCGCTCGAAAGCTGTAGCCTAACCTAAACCCAATCCATCTTGCGTTAGTCATTCGATATGAAGGCAACTTATTTAGAATTTGCGAACGTGTCGGGTCGGATGTGAGGTTGGACTAAATTTTTACGAGCGAGCGGAGCGAGCGAGCAGCGATCACAATTTGCAAGGTATACATATACCTTACATTGCCTTGCATATATTTCGTGTTAGTACCTAATTTTGTCAGCCACTTCGGACATCACATTGGACTGCAGTATGTGGAAATAGTACTATTTATGTGAAACTATTCACAAACTGTAAACATTTGCCAGCAGGCAATAGGATAAAGACTTCCGGCTCCTCGGGCTGGTGCGAATGTTTCAATGTCCGTATGTGCCAAACAGTTGGATTGTGATACACCTTTACGCGTCTCTCGCTCGCTGCGCTCGCTCGAAAACTATAGCCTAACCTAAAACCAATCCCTCTTGCGTTAGTCATTCGATATGAAGGCGACTTATTTCGAATTTGCGAACGTGTCGGATCGGATGTGAGGTTGGACTAAATTTTTACGAGCGAGCGGAGCGAGCGAGCAACGATCACAATTTGCAAGGTATACATATACCTTGCAATATGCATATATATCGTGTTAGTACCTAATTTTGTCAGCCATTTCGGACATCACATTGGACTGCAGCATGTGGAAATAGTACTATTTATGTGAAACTATTCACAAACTGTAAACATTTGTCAGCAGGCAATAGGATAAAGACTTCCGGCTCCTCGGGCTGGTGCGAATGTTTCAATGTCCGTATGTGCCAAACCGTTGGATTGTGATACACCTTTACGCGTCTCTCGCTCGCTGCGCTCGCTCGAAAACTATAGCCTAACCTAAAACCAATCCCTCTTGCGTTAGTCATTCGATATGAAGGCGACTTATTTCGAATTTGCGAACGTGTCGGATCGGATGTGAGGTTGGACTAAATTTTTACGAGCGAGCGGAGCGAGCGAGCAACGATCACAATTTGCAAGGTATACATATACCTTATATTGCCTTGCATATATTTCGTGTTAGTACCTAATTTTGTCAGCCACTTCGGACATCACATTGGACTGTAGTATGTGGAAATAGTACTATTTATGTGAAACTATTCACAAACTGTAAACATTTGTCAGCAGGCAATAGGATAAAGACTTCCGGCTCCTCGGGCTGGTGCGAATGTTTCAATGTCGGTATGTGCCAAACCGTTGGATTGTGACACACCTTTACGCGTCTCTCGTTCGCTGCGCTCGCTCGAAAACTATAGCGTAACCTAAAACCAATCCATTTTGCGTTCATTATTCGATATGGTGGCGACTTATTTCGAATTTGCGAACGTGTCGGATCGGATGTGATGTTGGACTAAATTTTTACGAGCGAGCGGATCGAGCGAGCAACGATCACAATTTGCAAGGTATACATATACCTTGCAATATGCATATATATCGTGTTAGTACATAATTTTGTCAGCCACTTCGGACATCACATTGCACTGTAGTATGTCGAAATAGTACTATTTATGTGAAACTATTCACAAACTGTAAACATTTGTCAGTAGGCAATATGATAAAGACTTCGGGCTCCTCAGGCTGGTGCGAATGTTTCAATGTCAGTATGTGCCAAACCGTTGGATTGTGACACACCTTTACGCGTCTCTCGCTCGCTGCGCTCGCTCGAAAACTATAGCGTAACCTAAAACCAATCCATCTTGCGTTCTTTATTCGATATGGTGGCGACTTATTTCGAATTTGCGAACGTGTCGGATCGGATGTGAGGTTGGACTAAATTTTTACGAGCGAGCGGAGCGAGCGAGCATCGATCACAATATGCAAGGTATACATATACCTTGCAATATGCATATATATCGTATTAGTACCTAATTTCGTCAGCCACTTCGGACATCACATTGCCCTGTAGTATGTGGAAATAGTACTATTTATGTGAAACTATTCACAAACTGTAAACATTTGTCAGCAGGCAATAGGATAAAGACTTCCGGCTCCTCGGGCTGGTGCGAATGTTTCAATGTCGGTATGTGCCAAACCGTTGGATTGTGACACACCTTTACGCGTCTCTCGTTCGCTGCGCTCGCTCGAAAACTATAGCGTAACCTAAAACCAATCCATTTTGCGTTCATTATTCGATATGGTGGCGACTTATTTCGAATTTGCGAACGTGTCGGATCGGATGTGAGGTTGGACTAAATTTTTACGAGCGAGCGGATCGAGCGAGCAACGATCACAATTTGCAAGGTATACATATACCTTGCAATATGCATATATATCGTGTTAGTACATAATTTTGTCAGCCACTTCGGACATCACATTGCACTGTAGTATGTCGAAATAGTACTATTTATGTGAAACTATTCACAAACTGTAAACATTTGTCAGTAGGCAATATGATAAAGACTTCGGGCTCCTCAGGCTGGTGCGAATGTTTCAATGTCAGTATGTGCCAAACCGTTGGATTGTGACACACCTTTACGCGTCTCTCGCTCGCTGCGCTCGCTCGAAAACTATAGCGTAACCTAAAACCAATCCATCTTGCGTTCTTTATTCGATATGGTGGCGACTTATTTCGAATTTGCGAACGTGTCGGATCGGATGTGAGGTTGGACTAAATTTTTACGAGCGAGCGGAGCGAGCGAGCATCGATCACAATATGCAAGGTATACATATACCTTGCAATATGCATATATATCGTGTTAGTACCTAATTTCGTCAGCCACTTCGGACATCACATTGCCCTGTAGTATGTGGAAATAGTACTATTTATGTGAAACTATTCACAAACTGTAAACATTTGTCAGCAGGCAATAGGATAAAGACTTCCGGCTCCTCGGGCTGGTGCGAATGTTTCAATGTCGGTATGTGCCAAACCGTTGGATTGTGACACACCTTTACGCGTCTCTCGTTCGCTGCGCTCGCTCGAAAACTATAGCGTAACCTAAAACCAATCCATTTTGCGTTCATTATTCGATATGGTGGCGACTTATTTCGAATTTGCGAACGTGTCGGATCGGATGTGAGGTTGGACTAAATTTTTACGAGCGAGCGGATCGAGCGAGCAACGATCACAATTTGCAAGGTATACATATACCTTGCAATATGCATATATATCGTGTTAGTACATAATTTTGTCAGCCACTTCGGACATCACATTGCACTGTAGTATGTCGAAATAGTACTATTTATGTGAAACTATTCACAAACTGTAAACATTTGTCAGTAGGCAATATGATAAAGACTTCCGGCTCCTCAGGCTGGTGCGAATGTTTCAATGTCAGTATGTGCCAAACCGTTGGATTGTGACACACCTTTACGCGTCTCTCGCTCGCTGCGCTCGCTCGAAAACTATAGCGTAACCTAAAACCAATCCATCTTGCGTTCTTTATTCGATATGGTGGCGACTTATTTCGAATTTGCGAACGTGTCGGATCGGATGTGAGGTTGGACTAAATTTTTACGAGCGAGCGGAGCGAGCGAGCATCGATCACAATATGCAAGGTATACATATACCTTGCAATATGCATATATATCGTGTTAGTACCTAATTTCGTCAGCCACTTCGGACATCACATTGCCCTGTAGTATGTGGAAATAGTACTATTTATGTGAAACTATTCACAAACTGTAATCATTTGTCAGCAGGCAATATGATAAAGACATCCGGCTCCTCCGGCTGGTGCGAATGTTTCAATGTCAGTATGTGCCAAACCGTTGGATTGTGACACACCTTTACGCGTCTCTCGCTCGCTGCGCTCGCTCGAAAGCTGTAGCCTAACCTAAACCCAATCCATCTTGCGTTAGTCATTCGATATGAAGGCAACTTATTTAGAATTTGCGAACGTGTCGGATCGGATGTGAGGTTGGACTAAATTTTTACGAGCGAGCGGAGCGAGCGAGCAGCGATCACAATTTGCAAGGTATACATATACCTTACATTGCCTTGCATATATTTCGTGTTAGTACCTAATTTTGTCAGCCACTTCGGACATCACATTGGACTGCAGTATGTGGAAATAGTACTATTTATGTGAAACTATTCACAAACTGTAAACATTTGCCAGCAGGCAATAGGATAAAGACTTCCGGCTCCTCGGGCTGGTGCGAATGTTTCAATGTCCGTATGTGCCAAACAGTTGGATTGTGATACACCTTTACGCGTCTCTCGCTCGCTGCGCTCGCTCGAAAACTATAGCCTAACCTAAAACCAATCCCTCTTGCGTTAGTCATTCGATATGAAGGCGACTTATTTCGAATTTGCGAACGTGTCGGATCGGATGTGAGGTTGGACTAAATTTTTACGAGCGAGCGGAGCGAGCGAGCAACGATCACAATTTGCAAGGTATACATATACCTTGCAATATGCATATATATCGTGTTAGTACCTAATTTTGTCAGCCATTTCGGACATCACATTGCACTGTAGTATGTCGAAATAGTACTATTTATGTGAAACTATTCACAAACTGTAAACATTTGTCAGTAGGCAGTATGATAAAGACTTCCGGCTCCTCGGGCTGGTGCGAATGTTTCAATGTCAGTATGTGCCAAACCGTTGGACTGTGACACACCTTTACGCGTCTCTCGCTCGCTGCGCTCGCTCGAAAACTATAGCGTAACCTAAAACCAATCCATCTTGCGTTCTTTATTCGATATGGTGGCGACTTATTTCGAATTTGCGAACGTGTCGGATGGGATGTGAGGTTGGACTAAATTTTTACGAGCGAGCGGAGCGAGCGAGCATCGATCACAATATGCAAGGTATACATATACCTTGCAATATGCATATATATCGTGTTAGTACCTAATTTCGTCAGCCACTTCGGACATCACATTGCCCTGTAGTATGTGGAAATAGTACTATTTATGTGAAACTATTCACAAACTGTAAACATTTGTCAGCAGGCAATATGATAAAGACATCCGGCTCCTCGGGCTGGTGCGAATGTTTCAATGTCAGTATGGGCCAAACCGCTGGATTGTGACACACCTTTACGCGTCTCTCGCTCGCTGCGCTCGCTCGAAAGCTGTAGCCTAACCTAAACCCAATCCATCTTGCGTTAGTCATTCGATATGAAGACAACTTATTTCGAATTTGCGAACGTGTCGGATCGTATGTGAGGTTGGACTAAATTTTTACGAGCGAGCGGAGCGAGCGAGCAACGATCACAATTTGCAAGGTATACATATACCTTATATTGCCTTGCATATATTTCGTGTTAGTACCTAATTTTGTCAGCCACTTCGGACATCACATTGGACTGTAGTATGTGGAAATAGTACTATTTATGTGAAACTATTCACAAACTGTAAACATTTGTCAGCAGGCAATAGGATAAAGACTTCCGGCTCCTCGGGCTGGTGCGAATGTTTCAATGTCGGTATGTGCCAAACCGTTGGATTGTGACACACCTTTACGCGTCTCTCGTTCGCTGCGCTCGCTCGAAAACTATAGCGTAACCTAAAACCAATCCATCTTGCGTTCATTATTCGATATGGTGGCGACTTATTTCGAATTTGCGAACGTGTCGGATCGGATGTGAGGTTGGACTAAATTTTTACGAGCGAGCGGATCGAGCGAGCAACGATCACAATTTGCAAGGTATACATATACCTTGCAATATGCATATATATCGTGTTAGTACCTAATTTTGTCAGCCACTTCGGACATCACATTGCACTGTAGTATGTCGAAATAGTGCTATTTATGTGAAACTATTCACAAACTGTAAACATTTGTCAGTAGGCAATATGATAAAGACTTCCGGCTCCTCGGGCTGGTGCGAATGTTTCAATGTCAGTATGTGCCAAACCGTTGGATTGTGACACACCTTTACGCGTCTCTCGCTCGCTGCGCTCGCTCGAAAGCTGTAGCCTAACCTAAACCCAATCCATCTTGCGTTAGTCATTCGATATGAAGGCAACTTATTTAGAATTTGCGAACGTGTCGGATCGGATGTGAGGTTGGACTAAATTTTTACGAGCGAGCGGAGCTAGCGAGCAACTATCACAATTTGCAAGGTATACATATACCTTATATTGCCTTGCATATATTTCGTGTTAGTACCTAATTTTGTCAGCCACTTCGGACATCACATTGGACTGCAGTATGTGGAAATAGTACTATTTATGTGAAACTATTCACAAACTGTAAACATTTGTCAGCAGGCAATAGGATAAAGACTTCCGGCTCCTCGGGCTGGTGCGAATGTTTCAATGTCCGTATGTGCCAAACCGTTGGATTGTGATACACCTTTACGCGTCTCTCGCTCGCTGCGCTCGCTCGAAAACTATAGCCTAACCTAAAACCAATCCCTCTTGCGTTAGTCATTCGATATGAAGGCGACTTATTTCGAATTTGCGAACGTGTCGGATCGGATGTGAGGTTGGACTAAATTTTTACGAGCGAGCGGAGCGAGCGAGCAACGATCACAATTTGCAAGGTATACATATACCTTGCAATATGCATATATATCGTGTTAGTACCTAATTTTGTCAGCCATTTCGGACATCACATTGCACTGTAGTATGTCGAAATAGTACTATTTATGTGAAACTATTCACAAACTGTAAACATTTGTCAGTAGGCAATATGATAAAGACTTCCGGCTCCTCGGGCTGGTGCGAATGTTTCAATGTCAGTATGTGCCAAACCGTTGGATTGTGACACACCTTTACGCGTCTCTCGCTCGCTGCGCTCGCTCGAAAACTATAGCGTAACCTAAAACCAATCCATCTTGCGTTCTTTATTCGATATGGTGGCGACTTATTTCGAATTTGCGAACGTGTCGGATCGGATGTGAGGTTGGACTAAATTTTTACGAGCGAGCGGAGCGAGCGAGCATCGATCACAATATGCAAGGTATACATATACCTTGCAATATGCATATATATCGTGTTAGTACCTAATTTCGTCAGCCACTTCGGACATCACATTGCCCTGTAGTATGTGGAAATAGTACTATTTATGTGAAACTATTCACAAACTGTAAACATTTGTCAGCAGGCAATAGGATAAAGACTTCCGGCACCTCGGGCTGGTGCGAATGTTTCAATGTCAGTATGTGCCAAACCGTTGGATTGTGACACACCTTTACGCGTCTCTCGCTCGCTGCGCTCGCTCGAAAGCTGTAGCCTAACCTAAAACCAATCCATCTTGCGTTAGTCATTCGATATGAAGGCAACTTATTTCGAATTTGCGAACGTGTCGGATCGTATGTGAGGTTGGACTAAATTTTTACGAGCGAGCGGAGCGAGCGAGCAACGATCACAATTTGCAAGGTATACATATACCTTATATTGCCTTGCATATATTTCGTGTTAGTACCTAATTTTGTCAGCCACTTCGGACATCACATTGGAATGCAGTATGTGGAAATAGTACTATTTATGTGAAACTATTCACAAACTGTAAACATTTGTCAGCAGGCAATAGGATAAAGACTTCCGGCTCCTCGGGCTGGTGCGAATGTTTCAATGTCCGTATGTGCCAAACCGTTGGATTGTGATACACCTTTACGCGTCTCTCGCTCGCTGCGCTCGCTCGAAAACTATACCCTAACCTAAAACCAATCCCTCTTGCGTTAGTCATTCGATATGAAGGCGACTTATTTCGAATTTGCGAACGTGTCGGATCGGACGTGAGGTTGGACTAAATTTTTACGAGCGAGCGGAGCGAGCGAGCAACGATCACAATTTGCAAGGTATACATATACCTTGCAATACGCATATATATCGTGTTAGTACCTAATTTTGTCAGCCATTTCGGACATCACATTGCACTGTAGTATGTCGAAATAGTACTATTTATGTGAAACTATTCACAAACTGTAAACATTTGTCAGTAGGCAATATGATAAAGACTTCCGGCTCCTCGGGCTGGTGCGAATGTTTCAATGTCAGTATGTGCCAAACCGTTGGATTGTGACACACCTTTACGCGTCTCTCGCTCGCTGCGCTCGCTCGAAAACTATAGCGTAACCTAAAACCAATCCATCTTGCGTTCTTTATTCGATATGGTGGCGACTTATTTCGAATTTGCGAACGTGTCGGATCGGATGTGAGGTTGGACTAAATTTTTACGAGCGAGCGGAGCGAGCGAGCATCGATCACAATATGCAAGGTATACATATACCTTGCAATATGCATATATATCGTGTTAGTACCTAATTTCGTCAGCCACTTCGGACATCACATTGCCCTGTAGTATGTGGAAATAGTACTATTTATGTGAAACTATTCACAAACTGTAAACATTTGTCAGCAGGCAATATGATAAAGACATCCGGCTCCTCGGGCTGGTGCGAATGTTTCAATGTCAGTATGTGCCAAACCGTTGGATTGTGACACACCTTTACGCGTCTCTCGCTCGCTGCGCTCGCTCGAAATCTGTAGCCTAACCTAAACCCAATCCATCTTGCGTTAGTCATTCGATATGAAGGCAACTTATTTCGAATTTGCGAACGTGTCGGATCGTATGTGAGGTTGGACTAAATTTTTACGAGCGAGCGGAGCGAGCGAGCAACGATCACAATTTGCAAGGTATACATATACCTTATATTGCCTTGCATATATTTCGTGTTAGTACCTAATTTTGTCAGCCACTTCGGACATCACATTGGACTGTAGTATGCGGAAATAGTACTATTTATGTGAAACTATTCACAAACTGTAAACATTTGTCAGCAGGCAATAGGATAAAGACTTCCGGCTCCTCGGGCTGGTGCGAATGTTTCAATGTCCGTATGTGCCAAACCGTTGGATTGTGACACACCTTTACGCGTCTGTCGTTCGCTGCGCTCGCTCGAAAACTATAGCGTAACCTAAAACCAATCCATCTTGCGTTCATTATTCGATATGGTGGCGACTTATTTCGAATTTGCGAACGTGTCGGATCGGATGTGAGGTTGGACTTAATTTTTACGAGCGAGCGGAGCGAGCGAGCAACGATCACAATTTGCAAGGTATACATATACCTTGCAATACGCATATATATCGTGTTAGTACCTAATTTTGTCAGCCATTTCGGACATCACATTGCACTGTAGTATGTCGAAATAGTACTATTTATGTGAAACTATTCACAAACTGTAAACATTTGTCAGTAGGCAATATGATAAAGACTTCCGGCTCCTCGGGCTGGTGCGAATGTTTCAATGTCAGTATGTGCCAAACCGTTGGATTGTGACACACCTTTACGCGTCTCTCGCTCGCTGCGCTCGCTCGAAAACTATAGCGTAACCTAAAACCAATCCATCTTGCGTTCTTTATTCGATATGGTGGCGACTTATTTCGAATTTGCGAACGTGTCGGATCGGATGTGAGGTTGGACTAAATTTTTACGAGCGAGCGGAGCGAGCGAGCATCGATCACAATATGCAAGGTATACATATACCTTGCAATATGCATATATATCGTGTTAGTACCTAATTTCGTCAGCCACTTCGGACATCACATTGCCCTGTAGTATGTGGGAATAGTACTATTTATGTGAAACTATTCACAAACTGTAAACATTTGTCAGCAGGCAATATGATAAAGACATCCGGCTCCTCGGGCAGGTGCGAATGTTTCAATGTCAGTATGTGCCAAACCGTTGGATTGTGACACACCTTTACGCGTCTCTCGCTCGCTGCGCTCGCTCGAAATCTGTAGCCTAACCTAAACCCAATCCATCTTGCGTTAGTCATTCGATATGAAGGCAACTTATTTCGAATTTGCGAACGTGTCGGATCGTATGTGAGGTTGGACTAAATTTTTACGAGCGAGCGGAGCGAGCGAGCAACGATCACAATTTGCAAGGTATACATATACCTTATATTGCCTTGCATATATTTCGTGTTAGTACCTAATTTTGTCAGCCACTTCGGACATCACATTGGACTGTAGTATGCGGAAATAGTACTATTTATGTGAAACTATTCACAAACTGTAAACATTTGTCAGCAGGCAATAGGATAAAGACTTCCGGCTCCTCGGGCTGGTGCGAATGTTTCAATGTCCGTATGTGCCAAACCGTTGGATTGTGACACACCTTTACGCGTCTGTCGTTCGCTGCGCTCGCTCGAAAACTATAGCGTAACCTAAAACCAATCCATCTTGCGTTCATTATTCGATATGGTGGCGACTTATTTCGAATTTGCGAACGTGTCGGATCGGATGTGAGGTTGGACTTAATTTTTACGAGCGAGCGGAGCGAGCGAGCAACGATCACAATTTGCAAGGTATACATATACCTTGCAATATGCATATATGTCGTGTTAGTACCTAATTTTGTCAGCCACTTCGGACATCACATTGCACTGTAGTATGTCGAAATAGTACTATTTATGTGAAACTATTCACAAACTGTAAGCATTTGTCAGTAGGCAATATGATAAAGACTTCCGGCTCCTCGGGCTGGTGCGAATGTTTCAATGTCAGTATGTGCCAAACCGTTGGATTGTGACACACCTTTACGCGTCTCTCGCTCATTGCTCTCGCTCGAAAACTATAGCGTAACCTAAAACCAATCCATCTTGCGTTCTTTATTCGATATGGTGGCGACTTATTTCGAATTTGCGAACGTGTCGGATCGGATGTGAGGTTGGACTAAATTTTTACGAGCGAGCGGAGCGAGCGAGCATCGATCACAATATGCAAGGTATACATATACCTTGCAATATGCATATATATCGTGTTAGTACCTAATTTCGTCAGCCACTTCGGACATCACATTGCCCTGTAGTATGTGGAAATAGTACTATTTATGTGAAACTATTCACAAACTGTAAACATTTGTCAGCAGGCAATAGGATAAAGACTTCCGGCTCCTCGGGCTGGTGCGAATGTTTCAATGTCCGTATGTGCCAAACCGTTGGATTGTGATACACCTTTACGCGTCTATCGCTCGCTGCGCTCGCTCGAAAACTATAGCCTAACCTAAAACCAATCCCTCTTGCGTTAGTCATTCGATATGAAGGCGACTTATTTCGAATTTGCGAACGTGTCGGATCGGATGTGAGGTTGGACTAAATTTTTACGAGCGAGCGGAGCGATCGAGCAACGATCACAATTTGCAAGGTATACATATACCTTGCAATATGCATATATATCGTGTTAGTACCTAATTTTGTCAGGCATTTCGGACATCACATTGCACTGTAGTATGTCGAAATAGTACTATTTATGTGAAACTATTCACAAACTGTAAACATTTGTCAGTAGGCAATATGATAAAGACTTCCGGCTCCTCGGGCTGGTGCGAATGTTTCAATGTCAGTATGTGCCAAACCGTTGGATTGTGACACACCTTTACGCGTCTCTCGCTCGCTGCGCTCGCTCGAAAACTATAGCGTAACCTAAAACCAATCCATCTTGCGTTCGTTACTCGATATGGTGGCGACTTATTTCGAATTTGCGAACGTGTCGGATCGGATGTGAGGTTGGACTAAATTTTTACGAGCGAGCGGAGCGAGCGAGCATCGATCACAATATGCAAGGTATACATATACCTTGCAATATGCATATATATCGTGTTAGTACCTAATTTCGTCAGCCACTTCGGACATCACATTGCCCTGTAGTATGTGGAAATAGTACTATTTATGTGAAACGATTCACAAACTGTAAACATTTGTCAGCAGGCAATATGATAAAGACATCCGGCTCCTCGGGCTGGTGCGAATGTTTCAATGTCAGTATGTGCCAAACCGTTGGATTGTGACACACCTTTACGCGTCTCTCGCTCGCTGCGCTCGCTCGAAAGCTGTAGCCTAACCTAAACCCAATCCATCTTGCGTTAGTCATTCGATATGAAGGCAACTTATTTCGAATTTGCGAACGTGTCGGATCGTATGTGAGGTTGGACTAAATTTTTACGAGCGAGCGGAGCGAGCGAGCAACGATCACAATTTGCAAGGTATACATATACCTTATATTGCCTTGCATATATTTCGTGTTAGTACCTAATTTTGTCAGCCACTTCGGACATCACATTGGACTGTAGTATGTGGAAATAGTACTATTTATGTGAAACTATTCACAAACTGTAAACATTTGTCAGCAGGCAATAGGATAAAGACATCCGGCTCCTCGGGCTGGTGCGAATGTTTCAATGTCAGTATGTGCCAAACCGTTGGATTGTGACACACCTTTACGCGTCTCTCGCTCGCTGCGCTCGCTCGAAAGCTGTAGCCTAACCTAAACCCAATCCATCTTGCGTTAGTCATTCGATATGAAGGCAACTTATTTCGAATTTGCGAACGTGTCGGATCGTATGTGAGGTTGGACTAAATTTTTACGAGCGAGCGGAGCGAGCGAGCAACGATCACAATTTGCAAGGTATACATATACCTTATATTGCCTTGCATATATATCGTGTTAGTACCTAATTTCGTCAGCCACTTCGGACATCACATTGCCCTGTAGTATGTGGAAATAGTACTATTTATGTGAAACTATTCACAAACTGTAAACATTTGTCAGCAGGCAATATGATAAAGACATCCGGCTCCTCGGGCTGGTGCGAATGTTTCAATGTCCGTATGTGCCAAACCGTTGGATTGTGACACACCTTTACGCGTCTGTCGTTCGCTGCGCTCGCTCGATAACTATAGCGTAACCTAAAACCAATCCATCTTGCGTTCATTATTCGATATGGTGGCGACTTATTTCGAATTTGCGAACGTGTCGGATCGGATGTGAGGTTGGACTAAATTTTTACGAGCGAGCGGAGCGAGCGAGCAACGATCACAATTTGCAAGGTATACATATACCTTGCAATATGCATATATATCGTGTTAGTACCTAATTTCGTCAGCCACTTCGGACATCACATTGCCCTGTAGTATGTGGAAATAGTACTATTTATGTGAAACTATTCACAAACTGTAAACATTTGTCAGCAGGCAATATGATAAAGACATCCGGCTCCTCGGGCTGGTGCGAATGTTTCAATGTCAGTATGTGCCAAACCGTTGGATTGTGACACACCTTTACGCGTCTCTCGCCCGCTGCGCTCGCTCGAAAGCTGTAGCCTAACCTAAACCCAATCCATCTTGCGTTAGTCATTCGATATGAAGGCAACTTATTTCGAATTTGCGAACGTGTCGGATCGGATGTGAGGTTGGACTAAATTTTTACGAGCGAGCGGAGCGAGCGTGCAACGATCACAATTTGCAAGGTATACATATACCTTGCAATATGCATATATATCGTGTTAGTACCTAATTTTGTCAGCCATTTCGGACATCACATTGCACTGTAGTATGTCGAAATAGTACTATTTATGTGAAACTATTCACAAACTGTAAACATTTGTCAGTAGGCAATATGATAAAGACATCCGGCTCCTCGGGCTGGTGCGAATGTTTCAATGTCAGTATGTGCCAAACCGTTGGATTGTGACACACCTTTACGCGTCTGTCGTTCGCTGCGCTCGCTCGAAAACTATAGCGTAACCTAAAACCAATCCATCTTGCGTTCATTATTCGATATGGTGGCGACTTATTTCGAATTTGCGAACGTGTCGGATCGGATGTGAGGTTGGACTTAATTTTTACGAGCGAGCGGAGGGAGCGAGCAACGATCACAATTTGCAAGGTATACATATACCTTGCAATACGCATATATATCGTGTTAGTACCTAATTTTGTCAGCCATTTCGGACATCACATTGCACTGTAGTATGTCGAAATAGTACTATTTATGTGAAACTATTCACAAACTGTAAACATTTGTCAGTAGGCAATATGATAAAGACTTCCGGCTCCTCGGGCTGGTGCGAATGTTTCAATGTCAGTATGTGCCAAACCGTTGGATTGTGACACACCTTTACGCGTCTCTCGCTCGCTGCGCTCGCTCGAAAACTATAGCGTAACCTAAAACCAATCCATCTTGCGTTCTTTATTCGATATGGTGGCGACTTATTTCGAATTTGCGAACGTGTCGGATCGGATGTGAGGTTGGACTAAATTTTTACGAGCGAGCGGAGCGAGCGAGCATCGATCACAATATGCAAGGTATACATATACCTTGCAATATGCATATATATCGTGTTAGTACCTAATTTCGTCAGCCACTTCGGACATCACATTGCCCTGTAGTATGTGGAAATAGTACTATTTATGTGAAACTATTCACAAACTGTAAACATTTGTCAGCAGGCAATATGATAAAGACATCCGGCTCCTCGGGCAGGTGCGAATGTTTCAATGTCAGTATGTGCCAAACCGTTGGATTGTGACACACCTTTACGCGTCTCTCGCTCGCTGTGCTCGCTCGAAATCTGTAGCCTAACCTAAACCCAATCCATCTTGCGTTAGTCATTCGATATGAAGGCAACTTATTTCGAATTTGCGAACGTGTCGGATCGTATGTGAGGTTGGACTAAATTTTTACGAGCGAGCGGAGCGAGCGAGCAACGATCACAATTTGCAAGGTATACATATACCTTATATTGCCTTGCATATATTTCGTGTTAGTACCTAATTTTGTCAGCCACTTCGGACATCACATTGGACTGTAGTATGCGGAAATAGTACTGTTTATGTGAAACTATTCACAAACTGTAAACATTTGTCAGCAGGCAATAGGATAAAGACTTCCGGCTCCTCGGGCTGGTGCGAATGTTTCAATGTCCGTATGTGCCAAACCGTTGGATTGTGACACACCTTTACGCGTCTGTCGTTCGCTGCGCTCGCTCGAAAACTATAGCGTAACCTAAAACCAATCCATCTTGCGTTCATTATTCGATATGGTGGCGACTTATTTCGAATTTGCGAACGTGTCGGATCGGATGTGAGGTTGGACTTAATTTTTACGAGCGAGCGGAGCGAGCGAGCAACGATCACAATTTGCAAGGTATACATATACCTTGCAATATGCATATATGTCGTGTTAGTACCTAATTTTGTCAGCCACTTCGGACATCACATTGCACTGTAGTATGTCGAAATAGTACTATTTATGTGAAACTATTCACAAACTGTAAGCATTTGTCAGTAGGCAATATGATAAAGACTTCCGGCTCCTCGGGCTGGTGCGAATGTTTCAATGTCAGTATGTGCCAAACCGTTGGATTGTGATACACCTTTACGCGTCTATCGCTCGCTGCGCTCGCTCGAAAACTATAGCCTAACCTAAAACCAATCCCTCTTGCGTTAGTCATTCGATATGAAGGCGACTTATTTCGAATTTGCGAACGTGTCGGATCGGATGTGAGGTTGGACTAAATTTTTACGAGCGAGCGGAGCGATCGAGCAACGATCACAATTTGCAAGGTATACATATACCTTGCAATATGCATATATATCGTGTTAGTACCTAATTTTGTCAGGCATTTCGGACATCACATTGCACTGTAGTATGTCGAAATAGTACTATTTATGTGAAACTATTCACAAACTGTAAACATTTGTCAGTAGGCAATATGATAAAGACTTCCGGCTCCTCGGGCTGGTGCGAATGTTTCAATGTCAGTATGTGCCAAACCGTTGGATTGTGACACACCTTTACGCGTCTCTCGCTCGCTGCGCTCGCTCGAAAACTATAGCGTAACCTAAAACCAATCCATCTTGCGTTCGTTACTCGATATGGTGGCGACTTATTTCGAATTTGCGAACGTGTCGGATCGGATGTGAGGTTGGACTAAATTTTTACGAGCGAGCGGAGCGAGCGAGCATCGATCACAATATGCAAGGTATACATATACCTTGCAATATGCATATATATCGTGTTAGTACCTAATTTCGTCAGCCACTTCGGACATCACATTGCCCTGTAGTATGTGGAAATAGTACTATTTATGTGAAACTATTCACAAACTGTAAACATTTGTCAGCAGGCAATATGATAAAGACATCCGGCTCCTCGGGCTGGTGCGAATGTTTCAATGTCAGTATGTGCCAAACCGTTGGATTGTGACACACCTTTACGCGTCTCTCGCTCGCTGCGCTCGCTCGAAAGCTGTAGCCTAACCTAAACCCAATCCATCTTGCGTTAGTCATTCGATATGAAGGCAACTTATTTCGAATTTGCGAACGTGTCGGATCGTATGTGAGGTTGGACTAAATTTTTACGAGCGAGCGGAGCGAGCGAGCAACGATCACAATTTGCAAGGTATACATATACCTTATATTGCCTTGCATATATTTCGTGTTAGTACCTAATTTTGTCAGCCACTTCGGACATCACATTGGACTGTAGTATGTGGAAATAGTACTATTTATGTGAAACTATTCACAAACTGTAAACATTTGTCAGCAGGCAATAGGATAAAGACATCCGGCTCCTCGGGCTGGTGCGAATGTTTCAATGTCAGTATGTGCCAAACCGTTGGATTGTGACACACCTTTACGCGTCTCTCGCTCGCTGCGCTCGCTCGAAAGCTGTAGCCTAACCTAAACCCAATCCATCTTGCGTTAGTCATTCGATATGAAGGCAACTTATTTCGAATTTGCGAACGTGTCGGATCGTATGTGAGGTTGGACTAAATTTTTACGAGCGAGCGGAGCGAGCGAGCAACGATCACAATTTGCAAGGTATACATATACCTTATATTGCCTTGCATATATATCGTGTTAGTACCTAATTTCGTCAGCCACTTCGGACATCACATTGCCCTGTAGTATGTGGAAATAGTACTATTTATGTGAAACTATTCACAAACTGTAAACATTTGTCAGCAGGCAATATGATAAAGACATCCGGCTCCTCGGGCTGGTGCGAATGTTTCAATGTCCGTATGTGCCAAACCGTTGGATTGTGACACACCTTTACGCGTCTGTCGTTCGCTGCGCTCGCTCGATAACTATAGCGTAACCTAAAACCAATCCATCTTGCGTTCATTATTCGATATGGTGGCGACTTATTTCGAATTTGCGAACGTGTCGGATCGGATGTGAGGTTGGACTAAATTTTTACGAGCGAGCGGAGCGAGCGAGCAACGATCACAATTTGCAAGGTATACATATACCTTGCAATATGCATATATATCGTGTTAGTACCTAATTTCGTCAGCCACTTCGGACATCACATTGCCCTGTAGTATGTGGAAATAGTACTATTTATGTGAAACTATTCACAAACTGTAAACATTTGTCAGCAGGCAATATGATAAAGACATCCGGCTCCTCGGGCTGGTGCGAATGTTTCAATGTCAGTATGTGCCAAACCGTTGGATTGTGACACACCTTTACGCGTCTCTCGCCCGCTGCGCTCGCTCGAAAGCTGTAGCCTAACCTAAACCCAATCCATCTTGCGTTAGTCATTCGATATGAAGGCAACTTATTTCGAATTTGCGAACGTGTCGGATCGGATGTGAGGTTGGACTAAATTTTTACGAGCGAGCGGAGCGAGCGAGCAACGATCACAATTTGCAAGGTATACATATACCTTATATTGCCTTGCATATATTTCGTGTTAGTACCTAATTTTGTCAGCCACTTCGGACATCACATTGGACTGCAGTATGTGGAAATAGTACTATTTATGTGAAACTATTCACAAACTGTAAACATTTGTCAGCAGGCAATAGGATAAAGACTTCCGGCTCCTCGGGCTGGTGCGAATGTTTCAATGTCCGTATGTGCCAAACCGTTGGATTGTGATACACCTTTACGCGTCTCTCGCTCGCTGCGCTCGCTCGAAAACTATAGCCTAACCTAAAACCAATCCCTCTTGCGTTAGTCATTCGATATGAAGGCGACTTATTTCGAATTTGCGAACGTGTCGGATCGGATGTGAGGTTGGACTAAATTTTTACGAGCGAGCGGAGCGAGCGAGCAACGATCACAATTTGCAAGGTATACATATACCTTGCAATATGCATATATATCGTGTTAGTACCTAATTTTGTCAGCCACTTCGGACATCACATTGCACTGTAGTATGTCGAAATAGTACTATTTATGTGAAACTATTCACAAACTGTAAACATTTGTCAGTAGGCAATATGATAAAGACTTCCGGCTCCTCGGGCTGGTGCGAATGTTTCAATGTCAGTATGTGCCAAACCGTTGGATTGTGACACACCTTTACGCGTCTCTCGCTCGCTGCGCTCGCTCGAAAACTATAGCGTAACCTAAAACCAATCCATCTTGCGTTCTTTATTCGATATGGTGGCGACTTATTTCGAATTTGCGAACGTGTCGGATCGGATGTGAGGTTGGACTAAATTTTTACGAGCGAGCGGAGCGAGCGAGCATCGATCACAATATACAAGGTATACATATACCTTGCAATATGCATATATATCGTGTTAGTACCTAATTTCGTCAGCCACTTCGGACATCACATTGCCCTGTAGTATGTGGAAATAGTACTATTTATGTGAAACTATTCACAAACTGTAAACATTTGTCAGCAGGCAATATGATAAAGACATCCGGCTCCTCGGGCTGGTGCGAATGTTTCAATGTCAGTATGTGCCAAACCGTTGGATTGTGACACACCTTTACGCGTCTCTCGCTCGCTGCGCTCGCTCGAAAGCTGTAGCCTAACCTAAACCCAATCCATCTTGCGTTAGTCATTCGATATGAAGGCAACTTATTTCGAATTTGCGAACGTGTCGGATCGGATGTGAGGTTGGACTAAATTTTTACGAGCGAGCGGAGCTAGCGAGCAACTATCACAATTTGCAAGGTATACATATACCTTATATTGCCTTGCATATATTTCGTGTTAGTACCTAATTTTGTCAGCCACTTCGGACATCACATTGGACTGCAGTATGTGGAAATAGGACTATTTATGTGAAACTATTCACAAACTGTAAACATTTGTCAGCAGGCAATAGGATAAAGACTTCCGGCTCCTCGGGCTGGTGCGAATGTTTCAATGTCCGTATGTGCCAAACCGTTGGATTGTGATACACCTTTACGCGTCTCTCGCTCGCTGCGCTCGCTCGAAAACTATAGCCTAACCTAAAACCAATCCCTCTTGCGTTAGTCATTCGATATGAAGGCGACTTATTTCGAATTTGCGAACGTGTCGGATCGGATGTGAGGTTGGACTAAATTTTTACGAGCGAGCGGAGCGAGCGAGCAACGATCACAATTTGCAAGGTATACATATACCTTGCAATATGCATATATATCGTGTTAGTACCTAATTTTGTCAGCCATTTCGGACATCACATTGCACTGTAGTATGTCGAAATAGTACTATTTATGTGAAACTATTCACAAACTGTAAACATTTGTCAGTAGGCAATATGATAAAGACTTCCGGCTCCTCGGGCTGGTGCGAATGTTTCAATGTCAGTATGTGCCAAACCGTTGGATTGTGACACACCTTTACGCGTCTCTCGCTCGCTGCGCTCGCTCGAAAACTATAGCGTAACCTAAAACCAATCCATCTTGCGTTCTTTATTCGATATGGTGGCGACTTATTTCGAATTTGCGAACGTGTCGGATCGGATGTGAGGTTGGACTAAATTTTTACGAGCGAGCGGAGCGAGCGAGCATCGATCACAATATGCAAGGTATACATATACCTTGCAATATGCATATATATCGTGTTAGTACCTAATTTCGTCAGCCACTTCGGACATCACATTGCCCTGTAGTATGTGGAAATAGTACTATTTATGTGAAACTATTCACAAACTGTAAACATTTGTCAGCAGGCAATATGATAAAGACATCCGGCTCCTCGGGCTGGTGCGAATGTTTCAATGTCAGTATGTGCCAAACCGTTGGATTGTGACACACCTTTACGCGTCTCTCGCTCGCTGCGCTCGCTCGAAAGCTGTAGCCTAACCTAAACCCAATCCATCTTGCGTTAGTCATTCGATATGAAGGCAACTTATTTCGAATTTGCGAACCTGTCGGATCGGATGTGAGGTTGGACTAAATTTTTACGAGCGAGCGGAGCGAGCGAGCAACGATCACAATTTGCAAGGTATACATATACCTTGCAATATGCATATATATCGTGTTAGTACCTAATTTCGTCAGCCACTTCGGACATCACATTGCCCTGTAGTATGTGGAAATAGTACTATTTATGTGAAACTATTCACAAACTGTAAACTTTTGTCAGCAGGCAATATGATAAAGACATCCGGCTCCTCGGGCTGGTGCGAATGTTTCAATGTCAGTATGTGCCAAACCGTTGGATTGTGACACACCTTTACGCGTCTCTCGCTCGCTGCGCTCGCTCGAAAGCTGTAGCCTAACCTAAACCCAATCCATCTTGCGTTAGTCATTCGATATGAAGGCAACTTATTTCGAATTTGCGAACGTGTCGGATCGTATGTGAGGTTGGACTAAATTTTTACGAGCGAGCGGAGCGAGCGAGCAACGATCACAATTTGCAAGGTATACATATACCTTATATTGCCTTGCATATATTTCGTGTTAGTACCTAATTTTGTCAGCCACTTCGGACATCACATTGGACTGTAGTATGTGGAAATAGTACTATTTATGTGAAACTATTCACAAACTGTAAACATTTGTCAGCAGGCAATAGGATAAAGACTTCCGGCTCCTCGGGCTGGTGCGAATGTTTCAATGTCCGTATGTGCCAAACTGTTGGATTGTGACACACCTTTACGCGTCTCTCGTTCGCTGCGCTCGCTCGAAAACTATAGCGTAACCTAAAACCAATCCCTCTTGCGTTAGTCATTCGATATGAAGGCGACTTATTTCGAATTTGCGAACGTGTCGGATCGGATGTGAGGTTGGACTAAATTTTTACGAGCGAGCGGAGCGAGCGAGCAACGATCACAATTTGCAAGGTATACATATACCTTGCAATATGCATATATATCGTGTTAGTACCTAATTTTGTCAGCCATTTCGGACATCACATTGCACTGTAGTATGTCGAAATAGTACTATTTATGTGAAACTATTCACAAACTGTAAACATTTGTCAGTAGGCAATATGATAAAGACTTCCGGCTCCTCGGGCTGGTGCGAATGTTTCAATGTCAGTATGTGCCAAACCGTTGGATTGTGACACACCTTTACGCGTCTCTCGCTCGCTGCGCTCGCTCGAAAACTATAGCGTAACCTAAAACCAATCCATCTTGCGTTCTTTATTCGATATGGTGGCGACTTATTTCGAATTTGCGAACGTGTCGGATCGGATGTGAGGTTGGACTAAATTTTTACGAGCGAGCGGAGCGAGCGAGCATCGATCACAATATGCAAGGTATACATATACCTTGCAATATGCATATATATCGTGTTAGTACCTAATTTCGTCAGCCACTTCGGACATCACATTGCCCTGTAGTATGTGGAAATAGTACTATTTATGTGAAACTATTCACAAACTGTAAACATTTGTCAGCAGGCAATATGATAAAGACATCCGGCTCCTCGGGCTGGTGCGAATGTTTCAATGTCAGTATGTGCCAAACCGTTGGATTGTGACACACCTTTACGCGTCTCTCGCTCGCTGCGCTCGCTCGAAAGCTGTAGCCTAACCTAAACCCAATCCATCTTGCGTTAGTCATTCGATATGAAGGCAACTTATTTCGAATTTGCGAACCTGTCGGATCGGATGTGAGGTTGGACTAAATTTTTACGAGCGAGCGGAGCGAGCGAGCAACGATCACAATTTGCAAGGTATACATATACCTTATATTGCCTTGCATATATTTCGTGTTAGTACCTAATTTTGTCAGCCACTTCGGACATCACATTGGACTGCAGTATGTGGAAATAGTACTATTTATGTGAAACTATTCACAAACTGTAAACATTTGTCAGCAGGCAATAGGATAAACACTTCCGGCTCCTCGGGCTGGTGCGAATGTTTCAATGTCCGTATGTGCCAAACCGTTGGATTGTGATACACCTTTACGCGTCTCTCGCTCGCTGCGCTCGCTCGAAAACTATAGCCTAACCTAAAACCAATCCCTCTTGCGTTAGTCATTCGATATGAAGACGACTTATTTCGAATTTGCGAACGTGTAGGATCGGATGTGAGGTTGGACTAAATTTTTACGAGCGAGCGGAGCGAGCGAGCAACGATCACAATTTGCAAGGTATACATATACCTTGCAATACGCATATATATCGTGTTAGTACCTAATTTTGTCAGCCATTTCGGACATCACATTGCACTGTAGTATGTCGAAATAGTACTATTTATGTGAAACTATTCACAAACTGTAAACATTTGTCAGTAGGCAATATGATAAAGACTTCCGGCTCCTCGGGCTGGTGCGAATGTTTCAATGTCAGTATGTGCCAAACCGTTGGATTGTGACACACCTTTACGCGTCTCTCGCTCGCTGCGCTCGCTCGAAAGCTGTAGCCTAACCTAAACCCAATCCATCTTGCGTTAGTCATTCGATATGAAGGCAACTTATTTCGAATTTGCGAACGTGTCGGATCGTATGTGAGGTTGGACTAAATTTTTACGAGCGAGCGGAGCGAGCGAGCAACGATCACAATTTGCAAGGTATACATATACCTTATATTGCCTTGCATATATTTCGTGTTAGTACCTAATTTTGTCAGCCACTTCGGACATCACATTGGACTGTAGTATGCGGAAATAGTACTATTTATGTGAAACTATTCACAAACTGTAAACATTTGTCAGCAGGCAATAGGATGAAGACTTCCGGCTCCTCGGGCTGGTGCGAATGTTTCAATGTCCGTATGTGCCAAACCGTTGGATTGTGACACACCTTTACGCGTCTGTCGTTCGCTGCGCTCGCTCGAAAACTATAGCGTAACCTAAAACCAATCCATCTTGCGTTCATTATTCGATATGGTGGCGACTTATTTCGAATTTGCGAACGTGTCGGATCGGATGTGAGGTTGGACTAAATTTTTACGAGCGAGCGGAGCGAGCGAGCAACGATCACAATTTGCAAGGTATACATATACCTTGCAATATGCATATATGTCGTGTTAGTACTTAATTTTGTCAGCCACTTCGGACATCACATTGCACTGTAGTATGTCGAAATAGTACTATTTATGTGAAACTATTCACAAACTGTAAACATTTGTCAGTAGGCAATATGATAAAGACTTCCCGCTCCTCGGGCTGGTGCGAATGTTTCAATGTAAGTATGTGCCAAACCGTTGGATTGTGACACACATTTACGCGTCTCTCGCTCGCTGCGCTCGCTCGAAAACTATAGCGTAACCTAAAACCAATCCATCTTGCGTTCTTTATTCGATATGGTGGCGACTTATTTCGAATTTGCGAACGTGTCGGATCGGATGTGAGGTTGGACTAAATTTTTACGAGCGAGCGGAGCGAGCGAGCATCGATCACAATATGCAAGGTATACATATACCTTGCAATATGCATATATATCGTGTTAGTACCTAATTTCGTCAGCCACTTCGGACATCACATTGCCCTGTAGTATGTGGAAATAGTACTATTTATGTGAAACTATTCACAAACTGTAAACATTTGTCAGCAGGCAATATGATAAAGACATCCGGCTCCTCGGGCTGGTGCGAATGTTTCAATGTCAGTATGTGCCAAACCGTTGGATTGTGACACACCTTTACGCGTCTCTCGCTCGCTGCGCTCGCTCGAAAGCTGTAGCCTAACCTAAACCCAATCCATCTTGCGTTAGTCATTCGATATGAAGGCAACTTATTTCGAATTTGCGAACCTGTCGGATCGGATGTGAGGTTGGACTAAATTTTTACGAGCGAGCGGAGCGAGCGAGCAACGATCACAATTTGCAAGGTATACATATACCTTGCAATATGCATATATATCGTGTTAGTACCTAATTTCGTCAGCCACTTCGGACATCACATTGCACTGTAGTATGTCGAAATAGTACTATTTATGTGAAACTATTCACAAACTGTAAACATTTGTCAGCAGGCAATAGGATAAAGACTTCCGGCTCCTCGGGCTGGTGCGAATGTTTCAATGTCCGTATGTGCCAAACCGTTGGATTGTGATACACCTTTACGCGTCTCTCGCTCGCTGCGCTCGCTCGAAAACTATAGCCTAACCTAAAACCAATCCCTCTTGCGTTAGTCATTCGATATGAAGGCGACTTATTTCGAATTTGCGAACGTGTCGGATCGGATGTGAGGTTGGACTAAATTTTTACGAGCGAGCGGAGCGAGCGAGCAGCGATCACAATATGCAAGGTATACATATACCTTGCAATATGCATATATGTCGTGTTAGTACCTAATTTTGTCAGCCACTTCGGACATCACATTGCACTGTAGTATGTCGAAATAGTACTATTTATGTGAAACTATTCACAAACTGTAAACATTTGTCAGCAGGCAATAGGATAAAGACTTCCGGCTCCTCGGGCTGGTGCGAATGTTTCAATGTCCGTATGTGCCAAACCGTTGGATTGTGACACACCTTTACGCGTCTGTCGTTCGCTGCGCTCGCTCGAAAACTATAGCGTAACCTAAAACCAATCCATCTTGCGTTCATTATTCGATATGGTGGCGACTTATTTCGAATTTGCGAACGTGTCGGATCGGATGTGAGGTTGGACTAAATTTTTACGAGCGAGCGGAGCGAGCGAGCAACGATCACAATTTGCAAGGTATACATATACCTTGCAATATGCATATATGTCGTGTTAGTACCTAATTTTGTCAGCCACTTCGGACATCACATTGCACTGTAGTATGTCGAAATAGTACTATTTATGTGAAACTATTCACAAACTGTAAACATTTGTCAGTAGGCAATATGATAAAGACTTCCCGCTCCTCGGGCTGGTGCGAATGTTTCAATGTCAGTATGTGCCAAACCGTTGGATTGTGACACACATTTACGCGTCTCTCGCTCGCTGCGCTCGCTCGAAAACTATAGCGTAACCTAAAATCAATCCATCTTGCGTTCTTTATTCGATATGGTGGCGACTTATTTCGAATTTGCGAACGTGTCGGATCGGATGTGAGGTTGGACTAAATTTTTACGAGCGAGCGGAGCGAGCGAGCATCGATCACAATATGCAAGGTATACATATACCTTGCAATATGCATATATATCGTGTTAGCACCTAATTTCGTCAGCCACTTCGGACATCACATTGCCCTGTAGTATGTGGAAATAGTACTATTTATGTGAAACTATTCACAAACTGTAAACATTTGTCAGCAGGCAATATGATAAAGACATCCGGCTCCTCGGGCTGGTGCGAATGTTTCAATGTCAGTATGTGCCAAACCGTTGGATTGTGACACACCTTTACGCGTCTCTCGCTCGCTGCGCTCGCTCGAAAGCTGTAGCCTAACCTAAACCCAATCCATCTTGCGTTAGTCATTCGATATGAAGGCAACTTATTTCGAATTTGCGAACCTGTCGGATCGGATGTGAGGTTGGACTAAATTTTTACGAGCGAGCGGAGCGAGCGAGCAACGATCACAATTTGCAAGGTATACATATACCTTATATTGCCTTGCATATATTTCGTGTTAGTACCTAATTTTGTCAGCCACTTCGGACATCACATTGGACTGCAGTATGTGGAAATAGTACTATTTATGTGAAACTATTCACAAACTGTAAACATTTGTCAGCAGGCAATAGGATAAACACTTCCGGCTCCTCGGGCTGGTGCGAATGTTTCAATGTCCGTATGTGCCAAACCGTTGGATTGTGATACACCTTTACGCGTCTCTCGCTCGCTGCGCTCGCTCGAAAACTATAGCCTAACCTAAAACCAATCCCTCTTGCGTTAGTCATTCGATATGAAGGCGACTTATTTCGAATTTGCGAAAGTGTAGGATCGGATGTGAGGTTGGACTAAATTTTTACGAGCGAGCGGAGCGAGCGAGCAACGATCACAATTTGCAAGGTATACATATACCTTGCAATACGCATATATATCGTTTTAGTACCTAATTTTGTCAGCCATTTCGGACATCACATTGCACTGTAGTATGTCGAAATAGTACTATTTATGTGAAACTATTCACAAACTGTAAACATTTGTCAGTAGGCAATATGATAAAGACTTCCGGCTCCTCGGGCTGGTGCGAATGTTTCAATGTCAGTATGTGCCAAACCGTTGGATTGTGACACACCTTTACGCGTCTCTCGCTCGCTGCGCTCGCTCGTAAACTATAGCGTAACCTAAAACCAATCCATCTTGCGTTCTTTATTCGATATGGTGGCGACTTATTTCGAATTTGCGAACGTGTCGGATCGGATGTGAGGTTGGACTAAATTTTTATGAGCGAGCGGAGCGAGCGAGCATCGATCACAATATGCAAGGTATACATATACCTTGCAATATGCATATATATCGTGTTAGTACCTAATTTCGTCAGCCAGTTCGGACATCACATTGCCCTGTAGTATGTGGAAATAGTACTATTTATGTGAAACTATTCACAAACTGTAAACATTTGTCAGCAGGCAATATGATAAAGACATCCGGCTCCTCGGGCTGGTGCGAATGTTTCAATGTCAGTATGTGCCAAACCGTTGGATTGTGACACACCTTTACGCGTCTCTCGCTCGCTGCGCTCGCTCGAAAGCTGTAGCCTAACCTAAACCCAATCCATCTTGCGTTAGTCATTCGATATGAAGGCAACTTATTTCGAATTTGCGAACGTGTCGGATCGTATGTGAGGTTGGACTAAATTTTTACGAGCGAGCGGAGCGAGCGAGCAACGATCACAATTTGCAAGGTATACATATACCTTGCAATATGCATATATATCGTGTTAGTACCTAATTTCGTCAGCCACTTCGGACATCACATTGCACTGTAGTATGTCGAAATAGTACTATTTATGTGAAACTATTCACAAACTGTAAACATTTGTCAGCAGGCAATAGGATAAAGACTTCCGGCTCCTCGGGCTGGTGCGAATGTTTCAATGTCCGTATGTGCCAAACTGTTGGATTGTGACACACCTTTACGCGTCTCTCGCTCGCTGCGCTCGCTCGAAAGCTGGAGCCTAACCTAAACCCAATCCATCTTGCGTTAGTCATTCGATATGAAGGCAACTTATTTAGAATTTGCGAACGTGTCGGATCGGATGTGAGGTTGGACTAAATTTTTACGAGCGAGCGGAGCGAGCGAGCAACGATCACAATTTGCAAGGTATACATATACCTTATATTGCCTTGCATATATTTCGTGTTAGTACCTAATTTTGTCAGCCACTTCGGACATCACATTGGACTGCAGTATGTGGAAATAGTACTATTTATGTGAAACTATTCACAAACTGTAAACATTTGTCAGCAGGCAATAGGATAAAGACTTCCGGCTCCTCGGGCTGGTGCGAATGTTTCAATGTCCGTATGTGCCAAACCGTTGGATTGTGATACACCTTTACGCGTCTCTCGCTCGCTGCGCTCGCTCGAAAACTATAGCCTAACCTAAAACCAATCCCTCTTGCGTTAGTCATTCGATATGAAGGCGACTTATTTCGAATTTGCGAACGTGTCGGATCGGATGTGAGGTTGGACTAAATTTTTACGAGCGAGCGGAGCGAGCGAGCAACGATCACAATTTGCAAGGTATACATATACCTTGCAATATGCATATATATCGTGTTAGTACCTAATTTTGTTAGCCACTTCGGACATCACATTGCACTGTAGTATGTCGAAATAGTACTATTTATGTGAAACTATTCACAAACTGTTAACATTTGTCAGTAGGCAATATGATAAAGACTTCCGGCTCCTCGGGCTGGTGCGAATGTTTCAATGTCAGTATGTGCCAAACCGTTGGATTGTGACACACCTTTACGCGTCTCTCGCTCGCTGCGCTCGCTCGAAAACTATAGCGTAACCTAAAACCAATCCATCTTGCGTTCTTTATTCGATATGGCGGCGACTTATTTCGAATTTGCGAACGTGTCGGATCGGATGTGAGGTTGGACTAAATTTTTACGAGCGAGCGTAGCGAGCGAGCATCGATCACAATATGCAAGGTATACATATACCTTGCAATATGCATATATATCGTGTTAGTACCTAATTTCGTCAGCCACTTCGGACATCACATTGCCCTGTAGTATGTGGAAATAGTACTATTTATGTGAAACTATTCACAAACTGTAAACATTTGTCAGCAGGCAATATGATAAAGACATCCGGCTCCTCGGGCTGGTGCGAATGTTTCAATGTCAGTATGTGCCAAACCGTTGGATTGTGACACACCTTTACGCGTCTCTCGCTCGCTGCGCTCGCTCGAAAGCTGTAGCCTAACCTAAACCCAATCCATCTTGCGTTAGTCATTCGATATGAAGGCAACTTATTTCGAATTTGCGAACCTGTCGGATCGGATGTGAGGTTGGACTAAATTTTTACGAGCGAGCGGAGCGAGCGAGCAACGATCACAATTTGCAAGGTATACATATACCTTGCAATATGCATATATATCGTGTTAGTACCTAATTTCGTCAGCCACTTCGGACATCACATTGCCCTGTAGTATGTGGAAATAATACTATTTATGTGAAACTATTCACAAACTGTAAACTTTTGTCAGCAGGCAATATGATAAAGACATCCGGCTCCTCGGGCTGGTGCGAATGTTTCAATGTCAGTATGTGCCAAACCGTTGGATTGTGACACACCTTTACGCGTCTCTCGCTCGCTGCGCTCGCTCGAAAGCTGTAGCCTAACCTAAACCCAATCCATCTTGCGTTAGTCATTCGATATGAAGGCAACTTATTTCGAATTTGCGAACGTGTCGGATCGTATGTGAGGTTGGACTAAATTTTTACGAGCGAGCGGAGCGAGCGAGCAACGATCACAATTTGCAAGGTATACATATACCTTATATTGCCTTGCATATATTTCGTGTTAGTACCTAATTTTGTCAGCCACTTCGGACATCACATTGGACTGTAGTATGTGGAAATAGTACTATTTATGTGAAACTATTCACAAACTGTAAACATTTGTCAGCAGGCAATAGGATAAAGACTTCCGACTCCTCGGGCTGGTGCGAATGTTTCAATGTCCGTATGTGCCAAACTGTTGGATTGTGACACACCTTTACGCGTCTCTCGTTCGCTGCGCTCGCTCGAAAACTATAGCGTAACCTAAAACCAATCCCTCTTGCGTTAGTCATTCGATATGAAGGCGACTTATTTCGAATTTGCGAACGTGTCGGATCGGATGTGAGGTTGGACTAAATTTTTACGAGCGAGCGGAGCGAGCGAGCATCGATCACAATATGCAAGGTATACATATACCTTGCAATATGCATATATATCGTGTTAGTACCTAATTTCGTCAGCCACTTCGGACATCACATTGCCCTGTAGTATGTGGAAATAGTACTATTTATGTGAAACTATTCACAAACTGTAAACATTTGTCAGCAGGCAATATGATAAAGACATCCGGCTCCTCGGGCTGGTGCGAATGTTTCAATGTCAGTATGTGCCAAACCGTTGGATTGTGACACACCTTTACGCGTCTCTCGCTCGCTGCGCTCGCTCGAAAACTGTAGCGTAACCTAAAACCAATCCATCTTGTGTTCTTTATTCGATATGGTGGCGACTTATTTCGAATTTGCGAACGTGTCGGATCGGATGTGAGGTTGGACTAAATTTTTACGAGCGAGCGGAGCGAGCGAGCATCGATCACAATATGCAAGGTATACATATACCTTGCAATATGCATATATATCGTGTTAGTACCTAATTTCGTCAGCCACTTCGGACATCACATTGCCCTGTAGTATGTGGAAATAGTACTATTTATGTGAAACTATTCACAAACTGTAAACATTTGTCAGCTGGCAATATGATAAAGACATCCGGCTCCACGGGCTGGTGCGAATGTTTCAATGTCAGTATGTGCCAAACCGTTGGATTGTGACACACCTTTACGCGTCTCTCGCTCGCTGCGCTCGCTCGAAAGCTGTAGCCTAACCTAAACCCAATCCATCTTGCGTTAGTCATTCGATATGAAGGCAACTTATTTCGAATTTGCGAACGTGTCGGATCGTATGTGAGGTTGGACTAAATTTTTACGAGCGAGCGGAGCGAGCGAGCAACGATCACAATTTGCAAGGTATACATATACCTTGCAATATGCATATATATCGTGTTAGTACCTAATTTTGTCAGCCACTTCGGACATCACATTGGACTGTAGTATGCGGAAATAGTACTATTTATGTGAAACTATTCACAAACTGTAAACATTTGTCAGCAGGCAATAGGATAAAGACTTCCGGCTCCTCGGGCTGGTGCGAATGTTTCAATGTCCGTATGTGCCAAACCGTTGGATTGTGACACACCTTTACGCGTCTGTCGTTCGCTGCGCTCGCTCGAAAACTATAGCGTAACCTAAAACCAATCCATCTTGCGTTCATTATTCGATATGGTGGCGACTTATTTCGAATTTGCGAACGTGTCGGATCGGATGTGAGGTTGGACTAAATTTTTACGAGCGAGCGGAGCGAGCGAGCAACGATCACAATTTGCAAGGTATACATATACCTTGCAATATGCATATATGTCGTGTTAGTACCTAATTTTGTCAGCCACTTCGGACATCACATTGCACTGTAGTATGTCGAAATAGTACTATTTATGTGAAACTATTCACAAACTGTAAACATTTGTCAGTAGGCAATATGATAAAGACTTCCCGCTCCTCGGGCTGGTGCGAATGTTTCAATGTCAGTATGTGCCAAACCGTTGGATTGTGACGCACATTTACGCGTCTCTCGCTCGCTGCGCTCGCTCGAAAACTATAGCGTAACCTAAAACCAATCCATCTTGCGTTCTTTATTCGATATGGTGGCGACTTATTTCGAATTTGCGAACGTGTCGGATCGGATGTGAGGTTGGACTAAATTTTTACGAGCGAGCGGAGCGAGCGAGCATCGATCACAATATGCAAGGTATACATATACCTTGCAATATGCATATATATCGTGTTAGTACCTAATTTCGTCAGCCACTTCGGACATCACATTGCCCTGTAGTATGTGGAAATAGTACTATTTATGTGAAACTATTCACAAACTGTAAACATTTGTCAGCAGGCAATAGGATAAAGACTTCCGGCTCCTCGGGCTGGTGCGAATGTTTCAATGTCCGTATGTGCCAAACCGTTGGATTGTGATACACCTTTACGCGTCTATCGCTCGCTGCGCTCGCTCGAAAACTATAGCCTAACCTAAAACCAATCCCTCTTGCGTTAGTCATTCGATATGAAGGCGACTTATTTCGAATTTGCGAACGTGTCGGATCGGATGTGAGGTTGGACTAAATTTTTACGAGCGAGCGGAGCGAGCGAGCAACGATCACAATTTGCAAGGTATACATATACCTTGCAATATGCATATATATCGTGTTAGTACCTAATTTTGTCAGCCATTTCGGACATCACATTGCACTGTAGTATGTCGAAATAGTACTATTTATGTGAAACTATTCACAAACTGTAAACATTTGTCAGTAGGCAATATGATAAAGACTTCCGGCTCCTCGGGCTGGTGCGAATGTTTCAATGTCAGTATGTGCCAAACCGTTGGATTGTGACACACCTTTACGCGTCTCTCGCTCGCTGCGCTCGCTCGAAAACTATAGCGTAACCTAAAACCAATCCATCTTGCGTTCGTTACTCGATATGGTGGCGACTTATTTCGAATTTGCGAACGTGTCGGATCGGATGTGAGGTTGGACTAAATTTTTACGAGCGAGCGGAGCGAGCGAGCATCGATCACAATATGCAAGGTATACATATACCTTGCAATATGCATATATATCGTGTTAGTACCTAATTTCGTCAGCCACTTCGGACATCACATTGCCCTGTAGTATGTGGAAATAGTACTATTTATGTGAAACTATTCACAAACTGTAAACATTTGTCAGCAGGCAATATGATAAAGACATCCGGCTCCTCGGGCTGGTGCGAATGTTTCAATGTCAGTATGTGCCAAACCGTTGGATTGTGACACACCTTTACGCGTCTCTCGCTCGCTGCGCTCGCTCGAAAGCTGTAGCCTAACCTAAACCCAATCCATCTTGCGTTAGTCATTCGATATGAAGGCAACTTATTTCGAATTTGCGAACGTGTCGGATCGTATGTGAGGTTGGACTAAATTTTTACGAGCGAGCGGAGCGAGCGAGCAACGATCACAATTTGCAAGGTATACATATACCTTATATTGCCTTGCATATATTTCGTGTTAGTACCTAATTTTGTCAGCCACTTCGGACATCACATTGGACTGTAGTATGCGGAAATAGTACTATTTATGTGAAACTATTCACAAACTGTAAACATTTGTCAGCAGGCAATAGGATAAAGACTTCCGGCTCCTCGGGCTGGTGCGAATGTTTCAATGTCCGTATGTGCCAAACCGTTGGATTGTGACACACCTTTACGCGTCTGTCGTTCGCTGCGCTCGCTCGAAAACTATAGCGTAACCTAAAACCAATCCATCTTGCGTTCATTATTCGATATGGTGGCGACTTATTTCGAATTTGCGAACGTGTCGGATCGGATGTGAGGTTGGACTAAATTTTTACGAGCGAGCGGAGCGAGCGAGCAACGATCACAATTTGCAAGGTATACATATACCTTGCAATATGCATATATGTCGTGTTAGTACCTAATTTTGTCAGCCACTTCGGACATCACATTGCACTGTAGTATGTCGAAATAGTACTATTTATGTGAAACTATTCACAAACTGTAAACATTTGTCAGTAGGCAATATGATAAAGACTTCCCGCTCCTCGGGCTGGTGCGAATGTTTCAATGTCAGTATGTGCCAAACCGTTGGATTGTGACACACATTTACGCGTCTCTCGCTCGCTGCGCTCGCTCGAAAACTATAGCGTAACCTAAAACCAATCCATCTTGCGTTCTTTATTCGATATGGTGGCGACTTATTTCGAATTTGCGAACGTGTCGGATCGGATGTGAGGTTGGACTAAATTTTTACGAGCGAGCGGAGCGAGCGAGCATCGATCACAATATGCAAGGTATACATATACCTTGCAATATGCATATATATCGTGTTAGTACCTAATTTCGTCAGCCACTTCGGACATCACATTGCCCTGTAGTATGTGGAAATAGTACTATTTATGTGAAACTATTCACAAACTGTAAACATTTGTCAGCAGGCAATATGATAAAGACATCCGGCTCCTCGGGCTGGTGCGAATGTTTCAATGTCAGTATGTGCCAAACCGTTGGATTGTGACACACCTTTACGCGTCTCTCGCTCGCTGCGCTCGCTCGAAAGCTGTAGCCTAACCTAAACCCAATCCATCTTGCGTTAGTCATTCGATATGAAGGCAACTTATTTCGAATTTGCGAACCTGTCGGATCGGATGTGAGGTTGGACTAAATTTTTACGAGCGAGCGGAGCGAGCGAGCAACGATCACAATTTGCAAGGTATACATATACCTTGCAATATGCATATATATCGTGTTAGTACCTAATTTCGTCAGCCACTTCGGACATCACATTGCACTGTAGTATGTCGAAATAGTACTATTTATGTGAAACTATTCACAAACTGTAAACATTTGTCAGCAGGCAATAGGATAAAGACTTCCGGCTCCTCGGGCTGGTGCGAATGTTTCAATGTCCGTATGTGCCAAACTGTTGGATTGTGACACACCTTTACGCGTCTCTCGCTCGCTGCGCTCGCTCGAAAGCTGTAGCCTAACCTAAACCCAATCCATCTTGCGTTAGTCATTCGATATGAAGGCAACTTATTTAGAATTTGCGAACGTGTCGGATCGGATGTGAGGTTGGACTAAATTTTTACGAGCGAGCGGAGCGAGCGAGCAACGATCACAATTTGCAAGGTATACATATACCTTATATTGCCTTGCATATATTTCGTGTTAGTACCTAATTTTGTCAGCCATTTCGGACATCACATTGCACTGTAGTATGTCGAAATAGTACTATTTATGTGAAACTATTCACAAACTGTAAACATTTGTCAGTAGGCAATATGATAAAGACTTCCGGCTCCTCGGGCTGGTGCGAATGTTTCAATGTCAGTATGTGCCAAACCGTTGGATTGTGACACACCTTTACGCGTCTCTCGCTCGCTGCGCTCGCTCGAAAACTATAGCGTAACCTAAAACCAATCCATCTTGCGTTCTTTATTCGATATGGTGGCGACTTATTTCGAATTTGCGAACGTCTGGGATCGGATGTGAGGTTGGACTAAACTTTTACGAGCGAGCGGAGCGAGCGAGCATCGATCACAATATGCAAGGTATACATATACCTTGCAATATGCATATATATCGTGTTAGTACCTAATTTCGTCAGCCACTTCGGACATCACATTGCCCTGTAGTATGTGGAAATAGTACTATTTATGTGAAACTATTCACAAACTGTAAACATTTGTCAGCAGGCAATATGATAAAGACATCCGGCTCCTCGGGCTGGTGCGAATGTTTCAATGTCAGTATGTGCCAAACCGTTGGATTGTGACACACCTTCACGCGTCTCTCGCTCGCTGCGCTCGCTCGAAAGCTGTAGCCTAACCTAAACCCAATCCATCTTGCGTTAGTCATTCGATATGAAGGCAACTTATTTCGAATTTGCGAACCTGTCGGATCGGATGTGAGGTTGGACTAAATTTTTACGAGCGAGCGGAGCGAGCGAGCAACGATCACAATTTGCAAGGTATACATATACCTTGCAATATGCATATATATCGTGTTAGTACCTAATTTCGTCAGCCACTTCGGACATCACATTGCACTGTAGTATGTCGAAATAGTACTATTTATGTGAAACTATTCACAAACTGTAAACATTTGTCAGCAGGCAATAGGATAAAGACTTCCGGCTCCTCGGGCTGGTGCGAATGTTTCAATGTCCGTATGTGCCAAACTGTTGGATTGTGACACACCTTTACGCGTCTCTCGCTCGCTGCGCTCGCTCGAAAGCTGTAGCCTAACCTAAACCCAATCCATCTTGCGTTAGTCATTCGATATGAAGGCAACTTATTTAGAATTTGCGAACGTGTCGGATCGGATGTGAGGTTGGACTAAATTTTTACGAGCGAGCGGAGCGAGCGAGCATCGATCACAATATGCAAGGTATACATATACCTTGCAATATGCATATATATCGTGTTAGTACCTAATTTCGTCAGCCACTTCGGACATCACATTGCCCTGTAGTATGTGGAAATAGTACTATTTATGTGAAACTATTCACAAACTGTAAACATTTGTCAGCGGGCAATATGATAAAGACATCCGGCTCCTCGGGCTGGTGCGAATGTTTCAATGTCAGTATGTGCCAAACCGTTGGATTGTGACACACCTTTACGCGTCTCTCGCTCGCTGCGCTCGCTCGAAAGCTGTAGCCTAACCTAAACCCAATCCATCTTGCGTTAGTCATTCGATATGAAGGCAACTTATTTCGAATTTGCGAACCTGTCGGATCGGATGTGAGGTTGGACTAAATTTTTACGAGCGAGCGGAGCGAGCGAGCAACGATCACAATTTGCAAGGTATACATATACCTTGCAATATGCATATATATCGTGTTAGTACCTAATTTCGTCAGCCACTTCGGACATCACATTGCACTGTAGTATGTCGAAATAGTACTATTTATGTGAAACTATTCACAAACTGTAAACATTTGTCAGTAGGCAATATGATAAAGACTTCCGGCTCCTCGGGCTGGTGCGAATGTTTCAATGTCAGTATGTGCCAAACCGTTGGATTGTGACACACCTTTACGCGTCTCTCGCTCGCTGCGCTCGCTCGAAAACTATAGCGTAACCTAAAACCAATCCATCTTGCGTTCTTTATTCGATATGGTGGCGACTTATTTCGAATTTGCGAACGTGTCGGATCGGATGTGAGGTTGGACTAAACTTTTACGAGCGAGCGGAGCGAGCGAGCATCGATCACAATATGCAAGGTATACATATACCTTGCAATATGCATATATATCGTGTTAGTACCTAATTTCGTCAGCCACTTCGGACATCACATTGCCCTGTAGTATGTGGAAATAGTACTATTTATGTGAAACTATTCACAAACTGTAAACATTTGTCAGCAGGCAATATGATAAAGACATCCGGCTCCTCGGGCTGGTGCGAATGTTTCAATGTCAGTATGTGCCAAACCGTTGGATTGTGACACACCTTTACGCGTCTCTCGCTCGCTGCGCTCGCTCGAAAGCTGTAGCCTAACCTAAACCCAATCCATCTTGCGTTAGTCATTCGATATGAAGGCAACTTATTTCGAATTTGCGAACCTGTCGGATCGGATGTGAGGTTGGACTAAATTTTTACGAGCGAGCGGAGCGAGCGAGCAACGATCACAATTTGCAAGGTATACATATACCTTGCAATATGCATATATATCGTGTTAGTACCTAATTTCGTCAGCCACTTCGGACATCACATTGCACTGTAGTATGTCGAAATAGTACTATTTATGTGAAACTATTCACAAACTGTAAACATTTGTCAGCAGGCAATAGGATAAAGACTTCCGGCTCCTCGGGCTGGTGCGAATGTTTCAATGTCCGTATGTGCCAAACTGTTGGATTGTGACACACCTTTACGCGTCTCTCGCTCGCTGCGCTCGCTCGAAAGCTGTAGCCTAACCTAAACCCAATCCATCTTGCGTTAGTCATTCGATATGAAGGCAACTTATTTAGAATTTGCGAACGTGTCGGATCGGATGTGAGGTTGGACTAAATTTTTACGAGCGAGCGGAGCGAGCGAGCAACGATCACAATTTGCAAGGTATACATATACCTTATATTGCCTTGCATATATTTCGTGTTAGTACCTAATTTTGTCAGCCACTTCGGACATCACATTGGACTGCAGTATGTGGAAATAGTACTATTTATGTGAAACTATTCACAAACTGTAAACATTTGTCAGCAGGCAATAGGATAAAGACTTCCGGCTCCTCGGGATGGTGCGAATGTTTCAATGTCCGTATGTGCCAAACCGTTGGATTGTGATACACCTTTACGCGTCTCTCGCTCGCTGCGCTCGCTCGAAAACTATAGCCTAACCTAAAACCAATCCCTCTTGCGTTAGTCATTCGATATGAAGGCGACTTATTTCGAATTTGCGAACGTGTCGGATCGGATGTGAGGTTGGACTAAATTTTTACGAGCGAGCGGAGCGAGCGAGCAACGATCACAATTTGCAAGGTATACATATACCTTGCAATATGCATATATATCGTGTTAGTACCTAATTTTGTTAGCCACTTCGGACATCACATTGCACTGTAGTATGTCGAAATAGTACTATTTATGTGAAACTATTCACAAACTGTTAACATTTGTCAGTAGGCAATATGATAAAGACTTCCGGCTCCTCGGGCTGGTGCGAATGTTTCAATGTCAGTATGTGCCAAACCGTTGGATTGTAACACACCTTTACGCGTCTCTCGCTCGCTGCGCTCGCTCGAAAACTATAGCGTAACCTAAAACCAATCCATCTTGCGTTCTTTATTCGATATGGTGGCGACTTATTTCGAATTTGCGAACGTGTCGGATCGGATGTGAGGTTGGACTAAATTTTTACGAGCGAGCGGAGCGAGCGAGCATCGATCACAATATGCAAGGTATACATATACCTTGCAATATGCATATATATCGTGTTAGTACCTAATTTCGTCAGCCACTTCGGACATCACATTGCCCTGTAGTATGTGGAAATAGTACTATTTATGTGAAACTATTCACAAACTGTAAACATTTGTCAGCAGGCAATATGATAAAGACATCCGGCTCCTCGGGCTGGTGCGAATGTTTCAATGTCAGTATGTGCCAAACCGTTGGATTGTGACACACCTTTACGCGTCTCTCGCTCGCTGCGCTCGCTCGAAAGCTGTAGCCTAACCTAAACCCAATCCATCTTGCGTTAATCATTCGATATGAAGGCAACTTATTTCGAATTTGCGAACCTGTCGGATCGGATGTGAGGTTGGACTAAATTTTTACGAGCGAGCGGAGCGAGCGAGCAACGATCACAATTTGCAAGGTATACATATACCTTGCAATATGCATATATATCGTGTTAGTACCTAATTTCGTCAGCCACTTCGGACATCACATTGCCCTGTAGTATGTGGAAATAGTACTATTTATGTGAAACTATTCACAAACTGTAAACTTTTGTCAGCAGGCAATATGATAAAGACATCCGGCTCCTCGGGCTGGTGCGAATGTTTCAATGTCAGTATGTGCCAAACCGTTGGATTGTGACACACCTTTACGCGTCTCTCGCTCGCTGCGCTCGCTCGAAAGCTGTAGCCTAACCTAAACCCAATCCATCTTGCGTTAGTCACTCGATATGAAGGCAACTTATTTCGAATTTGCGAACGTGTCGGATCGTATGTGAGGTTGGACTAAATTTTTACGAGCGAGCGGAGCGAGCGAGCAACGATCACAATTTGCAAGGTATACATATACCTTATATTGCCTTGCATATATTTCGTGTTAGTACCTAATTTTGTCAGCCACTTCGGACATCACATTGGACTGTAGTATGTGGAAATAGTACTATTTATGTGAAACTATTCACAAACTGTAAACATTTGTCAGCAGGCAATAGGATAAAGACTTCCGGCTCCTCGGGCTGGTGCGAATGTTTCAATGTCCGTATGTGCCAAACTGTTGGATTGTGACACACCTTTACGCGTCTCTCGTTCGCTGCGCTCGCTCGAAAACTATAGCGTAACCTAAAACCAATCCCTCTTGCGTTAGTCATTCGATATGAAGGCGACTTATTTCGAATTTGCGAACGTGTCGGATCGGATGTGAGGTTGGACTAAATTTTTACGAGCGAGCGGAGCGAGCGAGCAACGATCACAATTTGCAAGGTATACATATACCTTGCAATATGCATATATATCGTGTTAGTACCTAATTTTGTCAGCCATTTCGGACATCACATTGCACTGTAGTATGTCGAAATAGTACTATTTATGTGAAACTATTCACAAACTGTAAACATTTGTCAGTAGGCAATATGATAAAGACTTCCGGCTCCTCGGGCTGGTGCGAATGTTTCAATGTCAGTATGTGCCAAACCGTTGGATTGTGACACACCTTTACGCGTCTCTCGCTCGCTGCGCTCGCTCGAAAACTATAGCGTAACCTAAAACCAATCCATCTTGCGTTCTTTATTCGATATGGTGGCGACTTATTTCGAATTTGCGAACGTGTCGGATCGGATGTGAGGTTGGACTAAATTTTTACGAGCGAGCGGAGCGAGCGAGCATCGATCACAATATGCAAGGTATACATATACCTTGCAATATGCATATATATCGTGTTAGTACCTAATTTCGTCAGCCACTTCGGACATCACATTGCCCTGTAGTATGTGGAAATAGTACTATTTATGTGAAACTATTCACAAACTGTAAACATTTGTCAGCAGGCAATATGATAAAGACATCCGGCTCCTCGGGCTGGTGCGAATGTTTCAATGTCAGTATGTGCCAAACCGTTGGATTGTGACACACCTTTACGCGTCTCTCGCTCGCTGCGCTCGCTCGAAAGCTGTAGCCTAACCTAAACCCAATCCATCTTGCGTTAGTCATTCGATATGAAGGCAACTTATTTCGAATTTGCGAACCTGTCGGATCGGATGTGAGGTTGGACTAAATTTTTACGAGCGAGCGGAGCGAGCGAGCAACGATCACAATTTGCAAGGTATACATATACCTTATATTGCCTTGCATATATTTCGTGTTAGTACCTAATTTTGTCAGCCACTTCGGACATCACATTGGACTGCAGTATGTGGAAATAGTACTATTTATGTGAAACTATTCACAAACTGTAAACATTTGTCAGCAGGCAATAGGATAAACACTTCCGGCTCCTCGGGCTGGTGCGAATGTTTCAATGTCCGTATGTGCCAAACCGTTGGATTGTGATACACCTTTACGCGTCTCTCGCTCGCTGCGCTCGCTCGAAAACTATAGCGTAACCTAAAACCAATCCATCTTGCGTTCTTTATTCGATATGGTGGCGACTTATTTCGAATTTGCGAACGTGTCGGATCGGATGTGAGGTTGGACAAAATTTTTATGAGCGAGCGGAGCGAGCGAGCATCGATCACAATATGCAAGGTATACATATACCTTGCAATATGCATATATATCGTGTTAGTACCTAATTTCGTCAGCCACTTCGGACATCACATTGCCCTGTAGTATGTGGAAATAGTACTATTTATGTGAAACTATTCACAAACTGTAAACATTTGTCAGCAGGCAATATGATAAAGACATCCGGCTCCTCGGGCTGGTGCGAATGTTTCAATGTCAGTATGTGCCAAACCGTTGGATTGTGACACACCTTTACGCGTCTCTCGCTCGCTGCGCTCGCTCGAAAGCTGTAGCCTAACCTAAACCCAATCCATCTTGCGTTAGTCATTCGATATGAAGGCAACTTATTTCGAATTTGCGAACGTGTCGGATCGTATGTGAGGTTGGACTAAATTTTTACGAGCGAGCGGAGCGAGCGAGCAACGATCACAATTTGCAAGGTATACATATACCTTATATTGCCTTGCATATATTTCGTGTTAGTACCTAATTTTGTCAGCCACTTCGGACATCACATTGGACTGTAGTATGCGGAAATAGTACTATTTATGTGAAACTATTCACAAACTGTAAACATTTGTCAGCAGGCAATAGGATAAAGACTTCCGGCTCCTCGGGCTGGTGCGAATGTTTCAATGTCCGTATGTGCCAAACCGTTGGATTGTGACACACCTTTACGCGTCTGTCGTTCGCTGCGCTCGCTCGAAAACTATAGCGTAACCTAAAACCAATCCATCTTGCGTTCATTATTCGATATGGTGGCGACTTATTTCGAATTTGCGAACGTGTCGGATCGGATGTGAGGTTGGACTAAATTTTTACGAGCGAGCGGAGCGAGCGAGCAACGATCACAATTTGCAAGGTATACATATACCTTATATTGCCTTGCATATATTTCGTGTTAGTACCTAATTTTGTCAGCCACTTCGGACATCACATTGGACTGCAGTATGTGGAAATAGTACTATTTATGTGAAACTATTCACAAACTGTAAACATTTGTCAGCAGGCAATAGGATAAAGACTTCCGGCTCCTCGGGCTGGTGCGAATGTTTCAATGTCCGTATGTGCCATACCGTTGGATTGTGATACACCTTTACGCGTCTCTCGCTCGCTGCGCTCGCTCGAAAACTATAGCGTAACCTAAAACCAATCCATCTTGCGTTCTTTATTCGATATGGTGGCGACTTATTTCGAATTTGCGAACGTGTCGGATCGGATGTGAGGTTGGACTAAATTTTTACGAGCGAGCGGAGCGAGCGAGCATCGATCACAATATGCAAGGTATACATATACCTTGCAATATGCATATATATCGTGTTAGTACCTAATTTCGTCAGCCACTTCGGACATCACATTGCCCTGTAGTATGTGGAAATAGTACTATTTATGTGAAACTATTCACAAACTGTAAACATTTGTCAGCAGGCAATAGGATAAAGACTTCCGGCTCCTCGGGCTGGTGCGAATGTTTCAATGTCCGTATGTGCCAAACCGTTGGATTGTGATACACCTTTACGCGTCTATCGCTCGCTGCGCTCGCTCGAAAACTATAGCCTAACCTAAAACCAATCCCTCTTGCGTTAGTCATTCGATATGAAGGCGACTTATTTCGAATTTGCGAACGTGTCGGATCGGATGTGAGGTTGGACTATATTTTTACGAGCGAGCGGAGCGAGCGAGCAACGATCACAATTTGCAAGGTATACATATACCTTGCAATATGCATATATATCGTGTTAGTACCTAATTTTGTCAGCCATTTCGGACATCACATTGCACTGTAGTATGTCGAAATAGTACTATTTATGTGAAACTATTCACAAACTGTAAACATTTGTCAGTAGGCAATATGATAAAGACTTCCGGCTCCTCGGGCTGGTGCGAATGTTTCAATGTCAGAATGTGCCAAACCGTTGGATTGTGACACACCTTTACGCGTCTCTCGCTCGCTGCGCTCGCTCGAAAACTATAGCGTAACCTAAAACCAATCCATCTTGCGTTCTTTATTCGATATGGTGGCGACTTATTTCGAATTTGCGAACGTGTCGGATCGGATGTGAGGTTGGACAAAATTTTTATGAGCGAGCGGAGCGAGCGAGCATCGATCACAATATGCAAGGTATACATATACCTTGCAATATGCATATATATCGTGTTAGTACCTAATTTCGTCAGCCACTTCGGACATCACATTGCCCTGTAGTATGTGGAAATAGTACTATTTATGTGAAACTATTCACAAACTGTAAACATTTGTCAGCAGGCAATATGATAAAGACATCCGGCTCCTCGGGCTGGTGCGAATGTTTCAATGTCAGTATGTGCCAAACCGTTGGATTGTGACACACCTTTACGCGTCTCTCGCTCGCTGCGCTCGCTCGAAAGCTGTAGCCTAACCTAAACCCAATCCATCTTGCGTTAGTCATTCGATATGAAGGCAACTTATTTCGAATTTGCGAACGTGTCGGATCGTATGTGACGTTGGACTAAATTTTTACGAGCGGGCGGAGCGAGCGAGCAACGATCACAATTTGCAAGGTATACATATACCTTATATTGCCTTGCATATATTTCGTGTTAGTACCTAATTTTGTCAGCCACTTCGGACATCACATTGGACTGTAGTATGCGGAAATAGTACTATTTATGTGAAACTATTCACAAACTGTAAACATTTGTCAGCAGGCAATAGGATAAAGACTTCCGGCTCCTCGGGCTGGTGCGAATGTTTCAATGTCCGTATGTGCCAAACCGTTGAATTGTGACACACCTTTACGCGTCTGTCGTTCGCTGCGCTCGCTCGAAAACTATAGCGTAACCTAAAACCAATCCATCTTGCGTTCATTATTCGATATGGTGGCGACTTATTTCGAATTTGCGAACGTGTCGCATCGGATGTGAGGTTGGACTAAATTTTTACGAGCGAGCGGAGCGAGCGAGCAACGATCACAATTTGCAAGGTATACATATACCTTGCAATATGCATATATGTCGTGTTAGTACCTAATTTTGTCAGCCACTTCGGACATCACATTGCCCTGTAGTATGTGGAAATAGTACTATTTATGTGAAACTATTCACAAACTGTAAACAGTTGTCAGCAGGCAATAGGATAAAGACTTCCGGCTCCTCGGGCTGGTGCGAATGTTTCAATGTCCGTATGTGCCAAACCGTTGGATTGTGATACACCTTTACGCGTCTATCGCTCGCTGCGCTCGCTCGAAAACTATAGCCTAACCTAAAACCAATCCCTCTTGCGTTAGTCATTCGATATGAAGGCGACTTATTTCGAATTTGCGAACGTGTCGGATCGGATGTGAGGTTGGACTAAATTTTTACGAGCGAGCGGAGCGAGCGAGCAACGATCACAATTTGCAAGGTATACATATACCTTGCAATATGCATATATATCGTGTCAGTACCTAATTTTGTCAGCCATTTCGGACATCACATTGCACTGTAGTATGTCGAAATAGTACTATTTATGTGAAACTATTCACAAACTGTAAACATTTGTCAGTAGGCAATATGATAAAGACTTCCGGCTCCTCGGGCTGGTGCGAATGTTTCAATGTCAGTATGTGCCAAACCGTTGGATTGTGACACACCTTTACGCGTCTCTCGCTCGCTGCGCTCGCTCGAAAACTATAGCGTAACCTAAAACCAATCCATCTTGCGTTCGTTACTCGATATGGTGGCGACTTATTTCGAATTTGCGAACGTGTCGGATCGGATGTGAGGTTGGACTAAATTTTTACGAGCGAGCGGAGCGAGCGAGCATCGATCACAATATGCAAGGTATACATATACCTTGCAATATGCATATATATCGTGTTAGTACCTAATTTCGTCAGCCACTTCGGACATCACATTGCCCTGTAGTATGTGGAAATAGTACTATTTATGTGAAACTATTCACAAACTGTAAACATTTGTCAGCAGGCAATATGATAAAGACATCCGGCTCCTCGGGCTGGTGCGAATGTTTCAATGTCAGTATGTGCCAAACCGTTGGATTGTGACACACCTTTACGCGTCTCTCGCTCGCTGCGCTCGCTCGAAAGCTGTAGCCTAACCTAAACCCAATCCATCTTGCGTTAGTCATTCGATATGAAGGCAACTTATTTCGAATTTGCGAACGTGTCGGATCGTATGTGAGGTTGGACTAAATTTTTACGAGCGAGCGGAGCGAGCGAGCAACGATCACAATTTGCAAGGTATACATATACCTTATATTGCCTTGCATATATTTCGTGTTAGTACCTAATTTTGTCAGCCACTTCGGACATCACATTGGACTGTAGTATGTGGAAATAGTACTATTTATGTGAAACTATTCACAAACTGTAAACATTTGTCAGCAGGCAATAGGATAAAGACTTCCGGCTCCTCGGGCTGGTGCGAATGTTTCAATGTCCGTATGTGCCAAACCGTTGGATTGTGACACACCTTTACGCGTCTGTCGTTCGCTGCGCTCGCTCGATAACTATAGCGTAACCTAAAACCAATCCATCTTGCGTTCATTATTCGATATGGTGGGGACTTATTTCGAATTTGCGAACGTGTCGGATCGGATGTGAGGTTGGACTAAATTTTTACGAGCGAGCGGAGCGAGCGAGCAACGATCACAATTTGCAAGGTATACATATACCTTGCAATATGCATATATATCGTGTTAGTACCTAATTTCGTCAGCCACTTCGGACATCACATTGCCCTGTAGTATGTGGAAATAGTACTATTTATGTGAAACTATTCACAAACTGTAAACATTTGTCAGCAGGCAATATGATAAAGACATCCGGCTCCTCGGGCTGGTGCGAATGTTTCAATGTCAGTATGTGCCAAACCGTTGGATTGTGACACACCTTTACGCGTCTCTCGCTCGCTGCGCTCGCTCGAAAGCTGTAGCCTAACCTAAACCCAATCCATCTTGCGTTAGTCATTCGATATGAAGGCAACTTATTTCGAATTTGCGAACGTGTCGGATCGGATGTGAGGTTGGACTAAATTTTTACGAGCGAGCGGAGCGAGCGAGCAACGATCACAATTTGCAAGGTATACATATACCTTGCAATATGCATATATATCGTGTTAGTACCTAATTTCGTCAGCCACTTCGGACATCACATTGCACTGTAGTATGTCGAAATAGTACTATTTATGTGAAACTATTCACAAACTGTAAACATTTGTCAGCAGGCAATAGGATAAAGACTTCCGGCTCCTCGGGCTGGTGCGAATGTTTCAATGTCAGTATGTGCCAAACCGTTGGATTGTGACACACCTTTACGCGTCTCTCGCTCGCTGCGCTCGCTCGAAAACTATAGCGTAACCTAAAACCAATCCATCTTGCGTTCTTTATTCGATATGGTGGCGACTTATTTCGAATTTGCGAACGTGTCGGATCGGATGTGAGGGTGGACTAAATTTTTACGAGCGAGCGGAGCGAGCGAGCATCGATCACAATATGCAAGGTATACATATACCTTGCAATATGCATATATATCGTGTTAGTACCTAATTTCGTCAGCCACTTCGGACATCACATTGCCCTGTAGTATGTGGAAATAGTACTATTTATGTGATACTATTCACAAACTGTAAACATTTGTCAGCAGGCAATATGATAAAGACATCCGGCTCCTCGGGCTGGTGCGAATGTTTCAATGTCAGTATGTGCCAAACCGTTGGATTGTGACACACCTTTACGCGTCTCTCGCTCGCTGCGCTCGCTCGAAAGCTGTAGCCTAACCTAAACCCAATCCATCTTGCGTTAGTCATTCGATATGAAGGCAACTTATTTCGAATTTGCGAACGTGTCGGATCGTATGTGAGGTTGGACTAAATTTTTACGAGCGAGCGGAGCGAGCGAGCAACGATCACAATTTGCAAGGTATACATATACCTTGCAATATGCATATATATCGTGTTAGTACCTAATTTCGTCAGCCACTTCGGACATCACATTGCCCTGTAGTATGTGGAAATAGTACTATTTATGTGAAACTATTCACAAACTGTAAACATTTGTCAGCAGGCAATATGATAAAGACATCCGGCTCCTCGGGCTGGTGCGAATGTTTCAATGTCAGTATGTGCCAAACCGTTGGATTGTGACACACCTTTACGCGTCTCTCGCTCGCTGCGCTCGCTCGAAAGCTGTAGCCTAACCTAAACCCAATCCATCTTGCGTTAGTCATTCGATATGAAGGCAACTTATTTCGAATTTGCGAACGTGTCGGATCGGATGTGAGGTTGGACTAAATTTTTACCAGCGAGCGGAGCGAGCGAGCAACGATCACAATTTGCAAGGTATACATATACCTTGCAATATGCATATATATCGTGTTAGTACCTAATTTCGTCAGCCACTTCGGACATCACATTGCACTGTAGTATGTCGAAATAGTACTATTTATGTGAAACTATTCACAAACTGTAAACATTTGTCAGCAGGCAATAGGATAAAGACTTCCGGCTCCTCGGGCTGGTGCGAATGTTTCAATGTCAGTATGTGCCAAACCGTTGGATTGTGACACACCTTTACGCGTCTCTCGCTCGCTGCGCTCGCTCGAAAACTATAGCGTAACCTAAAACCAATCCATCTTGCGTTCTTTATTCGATATGGTGGCGACTTATTTCGAATTTGCGAACGTGTCGGATCGGATGTGAGGGTGGACTAAATTTTTACGAGCGAGCGGAGCGAGCGAGCATCGATCACAATATGCAAGGTATACATATACCTTGCAATATGCATATATATCGTGTTAGTACCTAATTTCGTCAGCCACTTCGGACATCACATTGCCCTGTAGTATGTGGAAATAGTACTATTTATGTGATACTATTCACAAACTGTAAACATTTGTCAGCAGGCAATATGATAAAGACATCCGGCTCCTCGGGCTGGTGCGAATGTTTCAATGTCAGTATGTGCCAAACCGTTGGATTGTGACACACCTTTACGCGTCTCTCGCTCGCTGCGCTCGCTCGAAAGCTGTAGCCTAACCTAAACCCAATCCATCTTGCGTTAGTCATTCGATATGAAGGCAACTTATTTCGAATTTGCGAACGTGTCGGATCGTATGTGAGGTTGGACTAAATTTTTACGAGCGAGCGGTGCGAGCGAGCAACGATCACAATTTGCAAGGTATACATATACCTTGCAATATGCATATATATCGTGTTAGTACCTAATTTCGTCAGCCACTTCGGACATCACATTGCCCTGTAGTATGTGGAAATAGTACTATTTATGTGAAACTATTCACAAACTGTAAACATTTGTCAGCAGGCAATATGATAAAGACATCCGGCTCCTCGGGCTGGTGCGAATGTCTCAATGTCAGTATGTGCCAAACCGTTGGATTGTGACACACCTTTACGCGTCTCTCGCTCGCTGCGCTCGCTCGAAAGCTGTAGCCTAACCTAAACCCAATCCATCTTGCGTTAGTCATTCGATATGAAGGCAACTTATTTCGAATTTGCGAACGTGTCGGATCGGATGTGAGGTTGGACTAAATTTTTACGAGCGAGCGGAGCGAGCGAGCAACGATCACAATTTGCAAGGTATACATATACCTTATATTGCCTTGCATATATTTCGTGTTAGTACCTAATTTTGTCAGCCACTTCGGACATCACATTGGACTGCAGTATGTGGAAATAGTACTATTTATGTGAAACTATTCACAAACTGTAAACATTTGTCAGCAGGCAATAGGATAAAGACTTGCGGCTCCTCGGGCTGGTGCGAATGTTTCAATGTCCGTATGTGCCAAACCGTTGGATTGTGATACACCTTTACGCGTCTCTCGCTCGCTGCGCTCGCTCGAAAACTATAGCCTAACCTAAAACCAATCCCTCTTGCGTTAGTCATTCGATATGAAGGCGACTTATTTCGAATTTGCGAACGTGTCGGATCGGATGTGAGGTTGGACTAAATTTTTACGAGCGAGCGGAGCGAGCGAGCAACGATCACAATTTGCAAGGTATACATATACCTTATATTGCCTTGCATATATTTCGTGTTAGTACCTAGTTTTGTCAGCCACTTCGGACATCACATTGGACTGTAGTATGTGGAAATAGTACTATTTATGTGAAACTATTCACAAACTGTAAACATTTGTCAGCAGGCAATAGGATAAAGACTTCCGGCTCCTCGGGCTGGTGCGAATGTTTCAATGTCCGTATGTGCCAAACCGTTGGATTGTGACACACCTTTACGCGTCTCTCGTTCGCTGCGCTCGCTCGAAAACTATAGCGTAACCTAAAACCAATCCATCTTGCGTTCATTATTCGATATGGTGGCGACTTATTTCGAATTTGCGAACGTGTCGGATCGGATGTGAGGTTGGACTAAATTTTTACGAGCGAGCGGAGCGAGCGAGCAACGATCACAATTTGCAAGGTATACATATACCTTGCAATATGCATATATATCGTGTTAGTACCTAATTTTGTCAGCCACTTCGGACATCACATTGCACTGTAGTATGTCGAAATAGTACTATTTATGTGAAACTATTCACAAACTGTAAACATTTGTCAGTAGGCAATATGACAAAGACTTCCGGCTCCTCGGGCTGGTGCGAATGTTTCAATGTCAGTATGTGCCAAACCGTTGGATTGTGACACACCTTTACGCGTCTCTCGCTCGCTGCGCTCGCTCGAAAACTATAGCGTAACCTAAAACCAATCCATCTTGCGTTCTTTATTCGATATGGTGGCGACTTATTTCGTATTTGCGAACGTGTCGGATCGGATGTGAGGTTGGACTAAATTTTTACGAGCGAGCGGAGCGAGCGAGCATCGATCACAATATGCAAGGTATACATATACCTTGCAATATGCATATATATCGTGTTAGTACCTAATTTCGTCAGCCACTTCGGACATCACATTGCCCTGTAGTATGTGGAAATAGTACTATTTATGTGAAACTATTCACAAACTGTAAACATTTGTCAGTAGGCAATATGATAAAGACTTCCGGCTCCTCGGGCTGGTGCGAATGTTTCAATGTCAGTATGTGCCAAACCGTTGGATTGTGACACACCTTTACGCGTCTCTCGCTCGCTGCGCCCGCTCGAAATCTAGAGCGTAACCTAAAACCAATCCATCTTGCGTTCTTTATTCGATATGGTGGCGACTTATTTCGAATTTGCGAACGTGTCGGATCGGATGTGAGGTTGGACTAAATTTTTACGAGCGAGCGGAGCGAGCGAGCATCGATCACAATATGCAAGGTATACATATACCTTGCAATATGCATATATATCGTGTTAGTACCTAATTTCGTCAGCCACTTCGGACATCACATTGCCCTGTAGCATGTGGAAATAGTACTATTTATGTGAAACTATTCACAAAGTGTAAACATTTGTCAGCAGGCAATATGATAAAGACATCCGGCTCCTCGGGCTGGTGCGAATGTTTCAATGTCAGTATGTGCCAAACCGTTGGATTGCGACACACCTTTACGCGTCTCTCGCTCGCTGCGCTCGCTCGAAAGCTGTAGCCTAACCTAAACCCATTCCATCTTGCGTTAGTCATTCGATATGAAGGCAACTTATTTCGAATTTGCGAACGTGTCGGATCGGATGTGAGGTTGGACTAAATTTTTACGAGCGAGCGGAGCGAGCGAGCAACGATCACAATTTGCAAGGTATACATATACCTTATATTGCCTTGCATATATTTCGTGTTAGTACCTAATTTTGTCAGCCACTTCGGACATCACATTGGACTGCAGTATGTGGAAATAGTACTATTTATGTGAAACTATTCACAAACTGTAAACATTTGTCAGCAGGCAATAGGATAAAGACATCCGGCTCCTCGGGCTGGTGCGAATGTCTCAATGTCAGTATGTGCCAAACCGTTGGATTGTGATACACCTTTACGCGTCTCTCGCTCGCTGCGCTCGCTCGAAAGCTGTAGCCTAACCTAAACCCAATCCATCTTGCGTTAGTCATTCGATATGAAGGCAACTTATTTCGAATTTGCGAACGTGTCGGATCGGATGTGAGGTTGGACTAAATTTTTACGAGCGAGCGGAGCGAGCGAGCAACGATCACAATTTGCAAGGTATACATATACCTTATATTGCCTTGCATATATTTCGTGTTAGTACCTAATTTTGTCAGCCACTTCGGACATCACATTGGACTGCAGTATGTGGAAATAGTACTATTTATGTGAAACTATTCACAAACTGTAAACATTTGTCAGCAGGCAATAGGATAAAGACTTGCGGCTCCTCGGGCTGGTGCGAATGTTTCAATGTCAGTATGTGCCAAACCGTTGGATTGTGACACACCTTTACGCGTCTCTCGCTCGCTGCGCTCGCTCGAAAGCTGTAGCCTAACCTAAACCCAATCCATCTTGCGTTAGTCATTCGATATGAAGGCAACTTATTTCGAATTTGCGAACGTGTCGGATCGTATGTGAGGTTGGACTAAATTTTTACGAGCGAGCGGAGCGAGCGAGCAACGATCACAATTTGCAAGGTATACATATACCTTATATTGCCTTGCATATATTTCGTGTTAGTACTTAATTTTGTCAGCCACTTCGGACATCACATTGGACTGTAGTATGTGGAAATAGTACTATTTATGTGAAACTATTCACAAACTGTAAACATTTGTCAGCAGGCAATAGGATAAAGACTTCCGGCTCCTCGGGCTGGTGCGAATGTTTCAATGTCCGTATGTGCCAAACCGTTGGATTGTGACACACCTTTACGCGTCTCTCGTTCGCTGCGCTCGCTCGAAAACTATAGCGTAACCTAAAACCATTCCATCTTGCGTTCATTACTCGATATGGTGGCGACTTATTTCGAATTTGCGAACGTGTCGGATCGGATGTGAGGTTGGACTAAATTTTTACGAGCGAGCGGAGCGAGCGAGCAACGATCACAATTTGCAAGGTATACATATACCTTATATTGCCTTGCATATATTTCGTGTTAGTACCTAATTTTGTCAGCCACTTCGGACATCACATTGGACTGCAGTATGTGGAAATAGTACTATTTATGTGAAACTATTCACAAACTGTAAACATTTGTCAGCAGGCAATATGATAAAGACATCCGGCTCCTCGGGCTGGTGCGAATGTTTCAATGTCAGTATGTGCCAAACCGTTGGATTGTGACACACCTTTACGCGTCTCTCGCTCGCTGCGCTCGCTCGAAAGCTGTAGCCTAACCTAAACCCAATCCATCTTGCGTTAGTCATTCGATATGAAGGCAACTTATTTCGAATTTGCGAACGTGTCGGATCGTATGTGAGGTTGGACTAAATTTTTACGAGCGAGCGGAGCGAGCGAGCAACGATCACAATTTGCAAGGTATACATATACCTTATATTGCCTTGCATATATTTCGTGTTAGTACTTAATTTTGTCAGCCACTTCGGACATCACATTGGACTGTAGTATGTGGAAATAGTACTATATATGTGAAACTATTCACAAACTGTAAACATTTGTCAGCAGGCAATAGGATAAAGACTTCCGGCTCCTCGGGCTGGTGCGAATGTTTCAATGTCCGTATGTGCCAAACCGTTGGATTGTGACACACCTTTACGCGTCTCTCGTTCGCTGCGCTCGCTCGAAAACTATAGCGTAACCTAAAACCATTCCATCTTGCGTTCATTACTCGATATGGTGGCGACTTATTTCGAATTTGCGAACGTGTCGGATCGGATGTGAGGTTGGACTAAATTTTTACGAGCGAGCGGAGCGAGCGAGCAACGATCACAATTTGCAAGGTATACATATACCTTATATTGCCTTGCATATATTTCGTGTTAGTACCTAATTTTGTCAGCCACTTCGGACATCACATTGGACTGCAGTATGTGGAAATAGTACTATTTATGTGAAACTATTCACAAACTGTAAACATTTGTCAGCAGGCAATAGGATAAAGACTTCCGGCTCCTCGGGCTGGTGCGAATGTTTCAATGTCCGTATGTGCCAAACCGTTGGATTGTGACACACCTTTACGCGTCTCTCGCTCGCTGCGCTCGCTCGAAAACTATAGCGTAACCTAAAACCAATCCATCTTGCGTTCTTTATTCGATATGGTGGCGACTTATTTCGAATTTGCGAACGTGTCGGATCGTATGTGAGGGTGGACTAAATTTTTACGAGCGAGCGGAGCGAGCGAGCATCGATCACAATATGCAAGGTATACATATACCTTGCAATATGCATATATATCGTGTTAGTACCTAATTTCGTCAGCCACTTCGGACATCACATTGCCCTGTAGTATGTGGAAATAGTACTATTTATGTGAAACTATTCACAAACTGTAAACATTTGTCAGCAGGCAATATGATAAAGACATCCGGCTCCTCGGGCTGGTGCGAATGTTTCAATGTCAGTATGTGCCAAACCGTTGGATTGTGACACACCTTTACGCGTCTCTCGCTCGCTGCGCTCGCTCGAAAGCTGTAGCCTAACCTAAACCCAATCCATCTTGCGTTAGTCATTCGATATGAAGGCAACTTATTTCGAATTTGCGAACGTGTCGGATCGGATGTGAGGTTGGACTAAATTTTTACGAGCGAGCGGAGCGAGCGAGCAACGATCACAATTTGCAAGGTATACATATACCTTATATTGCCTTGCATATATTTCGTGTTAGTACCTAATTTTGTCAGCCACTTCGGAAATCACATTGGACTGCAGTATGTGGAAATAGTACTATTTATGTGAAACTATTCACAAACTGTAAACATTTGTCAGCAGGCAATAGGATAAAGACTTCCGGCTCCTCGGGCTGGTGCGAATGTTTCAATGTCCGTATGTGCCAAACCGTTGGATTGTGATACACCTTTACGCGTCTCTCGCTCGCTGCGCTCGCTCGAAAACTATAGCCTAACCTAAAACCAATCCCTCTTGCGTTAGTCATTCGATATGAAGGCGACTTATTTCGAATTTGCGAACGTGTCGGATCGGATGTGAGGTTGGACTAAATTTTTACGAGCGAGCGGAGCGAGCGAGCAACGATCACAATTTGCAAGGTATACATATACCTTATATTGCCTTGCATATATTTCGTGTTAGTACCTAGTTTTGTCAGCCACTTCGGACATCACATTGGACTGTAGTATGTGGAAATAGTACTATTTATGTGAAACTATTCACAAACTGTAAACATTTGTCAGCAGGCAATAGGATAAAGACTTCCGGCTCCTCGGGCTGGTGCGAATGTTTCAATGTCCGTATGTGCCAAACCGTTGGATTGTGACACACCTTTACGCGTCTCTCGTTCGCTGCGCTCGCTCGAAAACTATAGCGTAACCTAAAACCAATCCATCTTGCGTTCATTATTCGATATGGTGGCGACTTATTTCGAATTTGCGAACGTGTCGGATCGGATGTGAGGTTGGACTAAATTTTTACGAGCGAGCGGAGCGAGCGAGCAACGATCACAATTTGCAAGGTATACATATACCTTGCAATATGCATATATATCGTGTTAGTACCTAATTTTGTCAGCCACTTCGGACATCACATTGCACTGTAGTATGTCGAAATAGTACTATTTATGTGAAACTATTCACAAACTGTAAACATTTGTCAGTAGGCAATATGACAAAGACTTCCGGCTCCTCGGGCTGGTGCGAATGTTTCAATGTCAGTATGTGCCAAACCGTTGGATTGTGACACACCTTTACGCGTCTCTCGCTCGCTGCGCTCGCTCGAAAACTATAGCGTAACCTAAAACCAATCCATCTTGCGTTCTTTATTCGATATGGTGGCGACTTATTTCGAATTTGCGAACGTGTCGGATCGGATGTGAGGTTGGACTAAATTTTTACGAGCGAGCGGAGCGAGCGAGCATCGATCACAATATGCAAGGTATACATATACCTTGCAATATGCATATATATCGTGTTAGTACCTAATTTCGTCAGCCACTTCGGACATCACATTGCCCTGTAGTATGTGGAAATAGTACTATTTATGTGAAACTATTCACAAACTGTAAACATTTGTCAGTAGGCAATATGATAAAGACTTCCGGCTCCTCGGGCTGGTGCGAATGTTTCAATGTCAGTATGTGCCAAACCGTTGGATTGTGACACACCTTTACGCGTCTCTCGCTCGCTGCGCCCGCTCGAAATCTATAGCGTAACCTAAAACCAATCCATCTTGCGTTCTTTATTCGATATGGTGGCGACTTATTTCGAATTTGCGAACGTGTCGGATCGGATGTGAGGTTGGACTAAATTTTTACGAGCGAGCGGAGCGAGCGAGCATCGATCACAATATGCAAGGTATACATATACCTTGCAATATGCATATATATCGTGTTAGTACCTAATTTCGTCAGCCACTTCGGACATCACATTGCCCTGTAGTATGTGGAAATAGTACTATTTATGTGAAACTATTCACAAACTGTAAACATTTGTCACCAGGCAATATGATAAAGACATCCGGCTCCTCGGGCTGGTGCGAATGTTTCAATGTCAGTATGTGCCAAACCGTTGGATTGCGACACACCTTTACGCGTCTCTCGCTCGCTGCGCTCGCTCGAAAGCTGTAGCCGAACCTAAACCCATTCCATCTTGCGTTAGTCATTCGATATGAAGGCAACTTATTTCGAATTTGCGAACGTGTCGGATCGGATGTGAGGTTGGACTAAATTTTTACGAGCGAGCGGAGCGAGCGAGCAACGATCACAATTTGCAAGGTATACATATACCTTGTATTGCCTTGCATATATTTCGTGTTAGTACCTAATTTTGTCAGCCACTTCGGACATCACATTGGACTGCAGTATGTGGAAATAGTACTATTTATGTGAAACTATTCACAAACTGTAAACATTTGTCAGCAGGCAATAGGATAAAGACTTCCGGCTCCTCGGGCTGGTGCGAATGTTTCAATGTCCGTATGTGCCAAACCGTTGGATTGTGATACACCTTTACGCGTCTCTCGCTCGCTGCGCTCGCTCGAAAACTATAGCCTAACCTAAAACCAATCCATCTTGCGTTCTTTATTCGATATGGTGGCGACTTATTTCGAATTTGCGAACGTGTCGGATCGGATGTGAGGTTGGACTAAATTTTTACGAGCGAGCGGAGCGAGCGAGCATCGATCACAATATGCAAGGTATACATATACCTTGCAATATGCATATATATCGTGTTAGTACCTAATTTTGTCAGCCACTTCGGACATCACATTGCACTGTAGTATGTCGAAATAGTACTACTTATGTGAAACTATTCACAAACTGTAAACATTTGTCAGTAGGCAATATGATAAAGACTTCCGGCTCCTCGGGCTGGTGCGAATGTTTCAATGTCAGTATGTGCCAAACCGTTGGATTGTGACACACCTTTACGCGTCTCTCGTTCGCTGCGCTCGCTCGAAAGCTGTAGCCTAACCTAAACCCAATCCATCTTGCGTTAGTCATTCGATATGAAGGCAACTTATTTCGAATTTGCGAACGTGTCGGATCGTATGTGAGGTTGGACTAAATTTTTACGAGCGAGCGGAGCGAGCGAGCAACGATCACAATTTGCAAGGTATACATATACCTTATATTGCCTTGCATATATTTCGTGTTAGTACTTAATTTTGTCAGCCACTTCGGACATCACATTGGACTGTAGTATGTGGAAATAGTACTATTTATGTGAAACTATTCACAAACTGTAAACATTTGTCAGCAGGCAATAGGATAAAGACTTCCGGCTCCTCGGGCTGGTGCGAATGTTTCAATGTCCGTATGTGCCAAACCGTTGGATTGTGACACACCTTTACGCGTCTCTCGTTCGCTGCGCTCGCTCGAAAACTATAGCGTAACCTAAAACCATTCCATCTTGCGTTCATTACTCGATATGGTGGCGACTTATTTCGAATTTGCGAACGTGTCGGATCGGATGTGAGGTTGGACTAAATTTTTACGAGCGAGCGGAGGGAGCGAGCAACGATCACAATTTGCAAGGTATACATATACCTTATATTGCCTTGCATATATTTCGTGTTAGTACCTAATTTTGTCAGCCACTTCGGACATCACATTGGACTGCAGTATGTGGAAATAGTACTATTTATGTGAAACTATTCACAAACTGTAAACATTTGTCAGCAGGCAATAGGATAAAGACTTCCGGCTCCTCGGGCTGGTGCGAATGTTTCAATGTCCGTATGTGCCAAACCGTTGGATTGTGATACACCTTTACGCGTCTCTCGCTCGCTGCGCTCGCTCGAAAACTATAGCCTAACCTAAAACCAATCCCTCTTGCGTTAGTCATTCGATATGAAGGCGACTTATTTCGAATTTGCGAACGTGTCGGTTCGGATGTGAGGTTGGATTAAATTTTTACGAGCGAGCGGAGCGAGCGTGCAACGATCACAATTTGCAAGGTATACATATACCTTGCAATATGCATATATATCGTGTTAGTACCTAATTTTGTCAGCCATTTCGGACATCACATTGCACTGTAGTATGTCGAAATAGTACTATTTATGTGAAACTATTCACAAACTGTAAACATTTGTCAGTAGGCAATATGATAAAGACTTCCGGCTCGTCGGGCTGGTGCGAATGTTTCAATGTCAGTATGTGCCAAACCGTTGGATTGTGACACACCTTTACGCGTCTCTCGCTCGCTGCGCTCGCTCGAAAACTATAGCGTAACCTAAAACCAATCCATCTTGCGTTCTTTATTCGATATGGTGGCGACTTATTTCGAATTTGCGAACGTGTCGGATCGGATGTGAGGTTGGACTAAATTTTTACGAGCGAGCGGAGCGAGCGAGCATCGATCACAATATGCAAGGTATACATATACCTTGCAATATGCATATATATCGTGTTAGTACCATATTTCGTCAGCCACTTCGGACATCACATAGCCCTGTAGTATGTGGAAATAGTACTATTTATGTGAAACTATTCACAAACTGTAAACATTTGTCAGCAGGCAATATGATAAAGACATCCGGCTCCTCGGGCTGGTGCGAATGATTCAATGTCAGTATGTGCCAAACCGTTGGATTGTGACACACCTTTACGCGTCTCTCGCTCGCTGCGCTCGCTCGAAAGCTGTAGCCTAACCTAAACCCAATCCATCTTGCGTTAGTCATTCGATATGAAGGCAACTTATTTCGAATTTGCGAACGTGTCGGATCGTATGTGAGGTTGGACTAAATTTTTACGAGCGAGCGTAGCGAGCGAGCAACGATCACAATTTGCAAGGTATACATATACCTTATATTGCCTTGCATATATTTCGTGTTAGTACCTAATTTTGTCAGCCACTTCGGACATCACATTGGACTGTAGTATGTGGAAATAGTACTATTTATGTGAAACTATTCACAAACTGTAAACATTTGTCAGCAGGCAATATGATAAAGACATCCGGCTCCTCGGGCTGGTGCGAATGTTTCAATGTCAGTATGTGCCAAACCGTTGGATTGTGACACACCTTTACGCGTCTCTCGCTCGCTGCGCTCGCTCGAAAGCTGTAGCCTAACCTAAACCCAATCCATCTTGCGTTAGTCATTCGATATGAAGGCAACTTATTTCGAATTTGCGAACGTGTCGGATCGGATGTGAGGTTGGACTAAATTTTTACGAGCGAGCGGAGCGAGCGAGCAACGATCACAATTTGCAAGGTATACATATACCTTATATTGCCTTGCATATATTTCGTGTTAGTACCTAATTTTGTCAGCCACTTCGGACATCACATTGGACTGCAGTATGTGGAAATAGTACTATTTATGTGAAACTATTCACAAACTGTAAACATTTGTCAGCAGGCAATAGGATAAAGACTTCCGGCTCCTCGGGCTGGTGCGAATGTTTCAATGTCCGTATGTGCCAAACCGTTGGATTGTGATACACCTTTACGCGTCTCTCGCTCGCTGCGCTCGCTCGAAAACTATAGCCTAACCTAAAACCAATCCCTCTTGCGTTAGTCATTCGATATGAAGGCGACTTATTTCGAATTTGCGAACGTGTCGGATCGGATGTGAGGTTGGACTAAATTTTTACGAGCGAGCGGAGCGAGCGAGCAACGATCACAATTTGCAAGGTATACATATACCTTATATTGCCTTGCATATATTTCGTGTTAGTACCTAGTTTTGTCAGCCACTTCGGACATCACATTGGACTGTAGTATGTGGAAATAGTACTATTTATGTGAAACTATTCACAAACTGTAAACATTTGTCAGCAGGCAATAGGATAAAGACTTCCGGCTCCTCGGGCTGGTGCGAATGTTTCAATGTCCGTATGTGCCAAACCGTTGGATTGTGACACACCTTTACGCGTCTCTCGTTCGCTGCGCTCGCTCGAAAACTGTAGCGTAACCTAAAACCAATCCATCTTGCGTTCATTATTCGATATGGTGGCGACTTATTTCGAATTTGCGAACGTGTCGGATCGGATGTGAGGTTGGACTAAATTTTTACGAGCGAGCGGAGCGAGCGAGCAACGATCACAATTTGCAAGGTATACATATACCTTGCAATATGCATATATATCGTGTTAGTACCTAATTTTGTCAGCCACTTCGGACATCACATTGCACTGTAGTATGTCGAAATAGTACTATTTATGTGAAACTATTCACAAACTGTAAACATTTGTTAGTAGGCAATATGACAAAGACTTCCGGCTCCTCGGGCTGGTGCGAATGTTTCAATGTCAGTATGTGCCAAACCGTTGGATTGTGACACACCTTTACGCGTCTCTCGCTCGCTGCGCTCGCTCGAAAACTATAGCGTAACCTAAAACCAATCCATCTTGCGTTCTTTATTCGATATGGTGGCGACTTATTTCGAATTTGCGAACGTGTCGGATCGGATGTGAGGTTGGACTAAATTTTTACGAGCGAGCGGAGCGAGCGAGCATCGATCACAATATGCAAGGTATACATATACCTTGCAATATGCATATATATCGTGTTAGTACCTAATTTCGTCAGCCACTTCGGACATCACATTGCCCTGTAGTATGTGGAAATAGTACTATTTATGTGAAACTATTCACAAACTGTAAACATTTGTCAGTAGGCAATATGATAAAGACTTCCGGCTCCTCGGGCTGGTGCGAATGTTTCAATGTCAGTATGTGCCAAACCGTTGGATTGTGACACACCTTTACGCGTCTCTCGCTCGCTGCGCCCGCTCGAAATCTATAGCGTAACCTAAAACCAATCCATCTTGCGTTCTTTCTTCGATATGGTGGCGACTTATTTCGAATTTGCGAACGTGTCGGATCGGATGTGAGGTTGGACTAAATTTTTACGAGCGAGCGGAGCGAGCGAGCATCGATCACAATATGCAAGGTATACATATACCTTGCAATATGCATATATATCGTGTTAGTACCTAATTTCGTCAGCCACTTCGGACATCACATTGCCCTGTAGTATGTGGAAATAGTACTATTTATGTGAAACTATTCACAAACTGTAAACATTTGTCAGCAGGCAATATGATAAAGACATCCGGCTCCTCGGGCTGGTGCGAATGTTTCAATGTCAGTATGTGCCAAACCGTTGGATTGCGACACACCTTTACGCGTCTCTCGCTCGCTGCGCTCGCTCGAAAGCTGTAGCCTAACCTAAACCCATTCCATCTTGCGTTAGTCATTCGATATGAAGGCAACTTATTTCGAATTTGCGAACGTGTCGGATCGGATGTGAGGTTGGACTAAATTTTTACGAGCGAGCGGAGCGAGCGAGCAACGATCACAATTTGCAAGGTATACATATACCTTATATTGCCTTGCATATATTTCGTGTTAGTACCTAATTTTGTCAGCCACTTCGGACATCACATTGGACTGCAGTATGTGGAAATAGTACTATTTATGTGAAACTATTCACAAACTGTAAACATTTGTCAGCAGGCAATAGGATAAAGACTTCCGGCTCCTCGGGCTGGTGCGAATGTTTCAATGTCCGTATGTGCCAAACCGTTGGATTGTGATACACCTTTACGCGTCTCTCGCTCGCTGCGCTCGCTCGAAAACTATAGCCCAACCTAAAACCAATCCATCTTGCGTTCTTTATTCGATATGGTGGCGACTTATTTCGAATTTGCGAACGTGTCGGATCGGATGTGAGGTTGGACTAAATTTTTACGAGCGAGCGGAGCGAGCGAGCATCGATCACAATATGCAAGGTATACATATACCTTGCAATATGCATATATATCGTGTTAGTACCTAATTTCGTCAGCCACTTCGGACATCACATTGCCCTGTAGTATGTGGAAATAGTACTATTTATGTGAAACTATTCACAAACTGTAAACATTTGTCAGCAGGCAATATGATAAAGACATCCGGCTCCTCGGGCTGGTGCGAATGTTTCAATGTCAGTATGTGCCAAACCGTTGGATTGTGACACACCTTTACGCGTCTCTCGCTCGCTGCGCTCGCTCGAAAGCTGTAGCCTAACCTAAACCCAATCCATCTTGCGTTAGTCATTCGATATGAAGGCAACTTATTTCGAATTTGCGAACGTGTCGGATCGTATGTGAGGTTGGACTAAATTTTTACGAGCGAGCGGAGCGAGCGAGCAACGATCACAATTTGCAAGGTATACATATACCTTATATTGCCTTGCATATATTTCGTGTTAGTACTTAATTTTGTCAGCCACTTCGGACATCACATTGGACTGTAGTATGTGGAAATAGTACTATTTATGTGAAACTATTCACAAACTGTAAACATTTGTCAGCAGGCAATAGGATAAAGACTTCCGGCTCCTCGGGCTGGTGCGAATGTTTCAATGTCCGTATGTGCCAAACCTTTGGATTGTGACACACCTTTACGCGTCTCTCGCTCGCTGCGCTCGCTCGAAAACTATAGCGTAACCTAAAACCATTCCATCTTGCGTTCATTACTCGATATGGTGGCGACTTATTTCGAATTTGCGAACGTGTCGGATCGGATGTGAGGTTGGACTAAATTTTTACGAGCGAGCGGAGCGAGCGAGCAACGATCACAATTTGCAAGGTATACATATACCTTATATTGCCTTGCATATATTTCGTGTTAGTACCTAATTTTGTCAGCCACTTCGGACATCACATTGGACTGCAGTATGTGGAAATAGTACTATTTATGTGAAACTATTCACAAACTGTAAACATTTGTCAGCAGGCAATAGGATAAAGACTTCCGGCTCATCGGGCTGGTGCGAATGTTTCAATGTCCGTATGTGCCAAACCGTTGGATTGTGATACACCTTTACGCGTCTCTCGCTCGCTGCGCTCGGTCGAAAACTATAGCCTAACCTAAAACCAATCCCTCTTGCGTTAGTCATTCGATATGAAGGCGACTTATTTCGAATTTGCGAACGTGTCGGTTCGGATGTGAGGTTGGACTAAATTTTTACGAGCGAGCGGAGCGAGCGTGCAACGATCACAATTTGCAAGGTATACATATACCTTGCAATATGCATATATATCGTGTTAGTACCTAATTTTGTCAGCCATTTCGGACATCACATTGCACTGTAGTATGTCGAAATAGTACTATTTATGTGAAACTATTCACAAACTGTAAACATTTGTCAGTAGGCAATATGATAGAGACTTCCGGCTCCTCGGGCTGGTGCGAATGTTTCAATGTCAGTATGTGCCAAACCGTTGGATTGTGACACACCTTTACGCGTCTCTCGCTCGCTGCGCTCGCTCGAAAACTATAGCGTAACCTAAAACCAATCCATCTTGCTTTCTTTATTCGATATGGTGGCGACTTATTTCGAATTTGCGAACGTGTCGGATCGGATGTGAGGTTGGACTAAATTTTTACGAGCGAGCGGAGCGAGCGAGCATCGATCACAATATGCAAGGTATACATATACCTTGCAATATGCATATATATCGTGTTAGTACCATATTTCGTCAGCCACTTCGGACATCACATAGCCCTGTAGTATGTGGAAATAGTTCTATTTATGTGAAACTATTCACAAACTGTAAACATTTGTCAGCGGCAATATGATAAAGACATCCGGCTCCTCGGGCTGGTGCGAATGTTTCAATGTCAGTATGTGCCAAACCGTTGGATTGTGACACACCTTTACGCGTCTCTCGCTCGCTGCGCTCGCTCGAAAGCTGTAGCCTAACCTAAACCCAATCCATCTTGCGTTAGTCATTCGATATGAAGGCAACTTATTTCGAATTTGCGAACGTGTCGGATCGTATGTGAGGTTGGACTAAATTTTTACGAGCGAGCGTAGCGAGCGAGCAACGATCACAATTTGCAAGGTATACATATACCTTATATTGCCTTGCATATATTTCGTGTTAGTACCTAATTTTGTCAGCCACTTCGGACATCACATTGGACTGTAGTATGTGGAAATAGTACTATTTATGTGAAACTATTCACAAACTGTAAACATTTGTCAGCAGGCAATAGGATAAAGACTTCCGGCTCCTCGGGCTGGTGCGAATGTTTCAATGTCCGTATGTGCCAAACCGTTGGATTGTGACACACCTTTACGCGTCTCTCGTTCGCTGCGCTCGCTCGAAAACTATAGCGTAACCTAAAACCAATCCATCTTGCGTTCATTATTCGATATGGTGGCGACTTATTTCGAATTTGCGAACGTGTCGGATCGGATGTGAGGTTGGACTAAATTTTTACGAGCGAGCGGAGCGAGCGAGCAACGATCACAATTTGCAAGGTATACATATACCTTGCAATATGCATATATATCGTGTTAGTACCATATTTTGTCAGCCATTTCGGACATCACATTGGACTGTAGTATGTGGAAATAGTACTATTTATGTGAAACTATTCACAAACTGTAAACATTTGTCAGTAGGCAATATGACAAAGACTTCCGGCTCCTCGGGCTGGTGCGAATGTTTCAATGTCAGTATGTGCCAAACCGTTGGATTGTGACACACCTTTACGCGTCTCTCGCTCGCTGCGCTCGCTCGAAAACTATAGCGTAACCTAAAACCAATCCATCTTGCGGTCTTTATTCGATATGGTGGCGACTTATTTCGAATTTGCGAACGTGTCGGATCGGATGTGAGGTTGGACTAAATTTTTACGAGCGAGCGGAGCGAGCGAGCATCGATCACAATTTGCAAGGTATACATATACCTTGCAATATGCATATATATCGTGTTAGTACCTAATTTCGTCAGCCACTGCGGACATCACATTGCCCTGTAGTATGTGGAAATAGTACTATTTATGTGAAACTATTCACAAACTGTAAACATTAGTCAGCAGGCAATATGATAAAGACATCCGGCTCCTCGGGCTGGTGCGAATGTTTCAATGTCAGTATGTGCCAAACCGTTGGATTGCGACACACCTTTACGCGTCTCTCGCTCGCTGCGCTCGCTCGAAAGCTGTAGCCTAACCTAAACCCAATCCATCTTGCGTTAGTCATTCGATATGAAGGCAACTTATTTCGAATTTGCGAACGTGTCGGATCGTATGTGAGGTTGGACTAAATTTTTACGAGCGAGCGGAGCGAGCGAGCAACGATCACAATTTGCAAGGTATACATATACCTTATATTGCCTTGCATATATTTCGTGTTAGTACCTAATTTTGTCAGCCACTTCGGACATCACATTGGACTGTAGTATGTGGAAATAGTACTATTTATGTGAAACTATTCACAAACTGTAAACATTTGTCAGTAAGCAATATGACAAAGACTTCCGGCTCCTCGGGCTGGTGCGAATGTTTCAATGTCAGTATGTGCCAAACCGTTGGATTGTGACACACCTTTACGCGTCTCTCGCTCCCTGCGCTCGCTCGAAAACTATAGCCTAACCTAAAACCAATCCATCTTGCGTTCTTTATTCGATATGGTGGCGACTTATTTCGAATTTGCGAACGTGTCGGATCGGATGTGAGGTTGGACTAAATTTTTACGAGCGAGCGGAGCGAGCGAGCATCGATCACAATTTGCAAGGTATACATATACCTTGCAATATGCATATATATCGTGTTAGTACCTAATTTCGTCAGCCACTGCGGACATCACATTGCCCTGTAGTATGTGGAAATAGTACTATTTATGTGAAACTATTCACAAACTGTAAACATTAGTCAGCAGGCAATATGATAAAGACATCCGGCTCCTCGGGCTGGTGCGAATGTTTCAATGTCAGTATGTGCCAAACCGTTGGATTGTGACACACCTTTACGCGTCTCTCGCTCGCTGCGCTCGCTCGAAAGCTGTAGCCTAACCTAAACCCAATCCATCTTGCGTTAGTCATTCGATATGGTGGCGACTTATTTCGAATTTGCGAACGTGTCGGATCGGATGTGAGGTTGGACTAAATTTTTACGAGCGAGCGGAGCGAGCGAGCATCGATCACAATTTGCAAGGTATACATATACCTTGCAATATGCATATATATCGTGTTAGTACCTAATTTCGTCAGCCACTGCGGACATCACATTGCCCTGTAGTATGTGGAAATAGTACTATTTATGTGAAACTATTCACAAACTGTAAACATTAGTCAGCAGGCAATATGATAAAGACATCCGGCTCCTCGGGCTGGTGCGAATGTTTCAATGTCAGTATGTGCCAAACCGTTGGATTGTGACACACCTTTACGCGTCTCTCGCTCGCTGCGCTCGCTCGAAAGCTGTAGCCTAACCTAAACCCAATCCATCTTGCGTTAGTCATTCGATATGAAGGCAACTTATTTCGAATTTGCGAACGTGTCGGATCGGATGTGAGGTTGGACTAAATTTTTACGAGCGAGCGGAGCGAGCGAGCAACGATCACAATTTGCAAGGTATACATATACCTTATATTGCCTTGCATATATTTCGTGTTAGTACCTAATTTTGTCAGCCATTTCGGACATCACATTGGACTGCAGTATGTGGAAATAGTACTATTTATGTGAAACTATTCACAAACTGTAAACATTTGTCAGTAGGCAATATGATAAAGACTTCCGGCTCCTCGGGCTGGTGCGAATGTTTCAATGTCAGTATGTGCCAAACCGTTGGATTGTGACACACCTTTACGCGTCTCTCGCTCGCTGCGCTCGCTCGAAAACTATAGCGTAACCTAAAACCAATCCATCTTGCGTTCTTTATTCGATATGGTGGCGACTTATTTCGAATTTGCGAACGTGTCGGATCGGATGTGAGGTTGGACTAAATTTTTACGAGCGAGCGGAGCGAGCGAGCATCGATCACAATATGCAAGGTATACATATACCTTGCAATATGCATATATATCGTGTTAGTACCTAATTTCGTCAGCCACTTCGGACATCACATTGCCCTGTAGTATGTGGAAATAGTACTATTTATGTGAAACTATTCACAAACTGTAAACATTTGTCAGTAGGCAATATGATAGAGACTTCCGGCTCCTCGGGCTGGTGCGAATGTTTCAATGTCAGTATGTGCCAAACCGTTGGATTGTGACACACCTTTACGCGTCTCTCGCTCGCTGCGCTCGCTCGAAAACTATAGCGTAACCTAAAACCAATCCATCTTGCTTTCTTTATTCGATATGGTGGCGACTTATTTCGAATTTGCGAACGTGTCGGATCGGATGTGAGGTTGGACTAAATTTTTACGAGCGAGCGGAGCGAGCGAGCATCGATCACAATATGCAAGGTATACATATACCTTGCAATATGCATATATATCGTGTTAGTACCATATTTCGTCAGCCACTTCGGACATCACATAGCCCTGTAGTATGTGGAAATAGTACTATTTATGTGAAACTATTCACAAACTGTAAACATTTGTCAGCAGGCAATATGATAAAGACATCCGGCTCCTCGGGCTGGTGCGAATGTTTCAATGTCAGTATGTGCCAAACCGTTGGATTGTGACACACCTTTACGCGTCTCTCGCTCGCTGCGCTCGCTCGAAAGCTGTAGCCTAACCTAAACCCAATCCATCTTGCGTTAGTCATTCGATATGAAGGCAACTTATTTCGAATTTGCGAACGTGTCGGATCGTATGTGAGGTTGGACTAAATTTTTACGAGCGAGCGTAGCGAGCGAGCAACGATCACAATTTGCAAGGTATACATATACCTTATATGGCCTTGCATATATTTCGTGTTAGTACCTAATTTTGTCAGCCACTTCGGACATCACATTGGACTGTAGTATGTGGAAATAGTACTATTTATGTGAAACTATTCACAAACTGAAAACATTTGTCAGCAGGCAATAGGATAAAGACTTCCGGCTCCTCGGGCTGGTGCGAATGTTTCAATGTCCGTATGTGCCAAACCGTTGGATTGTGACACACCTTTACGCGTCTCTCGTTCGCTGCGCTCGCTCGAAAACTATAGCGTAACCTAAAACCAATCCATCTTGCGTTCATTATTCGATATGGTGGCGACTTATTTCGAATTTGCGAACGTGTCGGATCGGATGTGAGGTTGGACTAAATTTTTACGAGCGAGCGGAGCGAGCGAGCAACGATCACAATTTGCAAGGTATACATATACCTTGCAATATGCATATATATCGTGTTAGTACCATATTTTGTCAGCCATTTCGGACATCACATTGGACTGTAGTATGTGGAAATAGTACTATTTATGTGAAACTATTCACAAACTGTAAACATTTGTCAGTAGGCAATATGACAAAGACTTCCGGCTCCTCGGGCTGGTGCGAATGTTTCAATGTCAGTATGTGCCAAACCGTTGGATTGTGACACACCTTTACGCGTCTCTCGCTCGCTGCGCTCGCTCGAAAACTATAGCGTAACCTAAAACCAATCCATCTTGCGGTCTTTATTCGATATGGTGGCGACTTATTTCGAATTTGCGAACGTGTCGGATCGGATGTGAGGTTGGACTAAATTTTTACGAGCGAGCGGAGCGAGCGAGCATCGATCACAATTTGCAAGGTATACATATACCTTGCAATATGCATATATATCGTGTTAGTACCTAATTTCGTCAGCCACTGCGGACATCACATTGCCCTGTAGTATGTGGAAATAGTACTATTTATGTGAAACTATTCACAAACTGTAAACATTAGTCAGCAGGCAATATGATAAAGACATCCGGCTCCTCGGGCTGGTGCGAATGTTTCAATGTCAGTATGTGCCAAACCGTTGGATTGTGACACACCTTTACGCGTCTCTCGCTCGCTGCGCTCGCTCGAAAGCTGTAGCCTAACCTAAACCCAATCCATCTTGCGTTAGTCATTCGATATGAAGGCAACTTATTTCGAATTTGCGAACGTGTCGGATCGTATGTGAGGTTGGACTAAATTTTTACGAGCGAGCGGAGCGAGCGAGCAACGATCACAATTTGCAAGGTATACATATACCTTATATTGCCTTGCATATATTTCGTGTTAGTACCTAATTTTGTCAGCCACTTCGGACATCACATTGGACTGTAGTATGTGGAAATAGTACTATTTATGTGAAACTATTCACAAACTGTAAACATTTGTCAGTAAGCAATATGACAAAGACTTCCGGCTCCTCGGGCTGGTGCGAATGTTTCAATGTCAGTATGTGCCAAACCGTTGGATTGTGACACACCTTTACGCGTCTCTCGCTCCCTGCGCTCGCTCGAAAACTATAGCGTAACCTAAAACCAATCCATCTTGCGTTCTTTATTCGATATGGTGGCGACTTATTTCGAATTTGCGAACGTGTCGGATCGGATGTGAGGTTGGACTAAATTTTTACGAGCGAGCGGAGCGAGCGAGCATCGATCACAATTTGCAAGGTATACATATACCTTGCAATATGCATATATATCGTGTTAGTACCTAATTTCGTCAGCCACTGCGGACATCACATTGCCCTGTAGTATGTGGAAATAGTACTATTTATGTGAAACTATTCACAAACTGTAAACATTAGTCAGCAGGCAATATGATAAAGACATCCGGCTCCTCGGGCTGGTGCGAATGTTTCAATGTCAGTATGTGCCAAACCGTTGGATTGTGACACACCTTTACGCGTCTCTCGCTCGCTGCGCTCGCTCGAAAGCTGTAGCCTAACCTAAACCCAATCCATCTTGCGTTAGTCATTCGATATGAAGGCAACTTATTTCGAATTTGCGAACGTGTCGGATCGGATGTGAGGTTGGACTAAATTTTTACGAGCGAGCGGAGCGAGCGAGCAACGATCACAATTTGCAAGGTATACATATACCTTATATTGCCTTGCATATATTTCGTGTTAGTACCTAATTTTGTCAGCCATTTCGGACATCACATTGGACTGCAGTATGTGGAAATAGTACTATTTATGTGAAACTATTCACAAACTGTAAACATTTGTCAGTAGGCAATATGATAAAGACTTCCGGCTCCTCGGGCTGGTGCGAATGTTTCAATGTCAGTATGTGCCAAACCGTTGGATTGTGACACACCTTTACGCGTCTCTCGCTCGCTGCGCTCGCTCGAAAACTATAGCGTAACCTAAAACCAATCCATCTTGCGTTCTTTATTCGATATGGTGGCGACTTATTTCGAATTTGCGAACGTGTCGGATCGGATGTGAGGTTGGACTAAATTTTTACGAGCGAGCGGAGCGAGCGAGCATCGATCACAATATGCAAGGTATATGTATACCTTGCAATATGCATATATATCGTGTTAGTACCTAATTTCGTCAGCCACTTCGGACATCACATTGCCCTGTAGTATGTGGAAATAGTACTATTTATGTGAAACTATTCACAAACTGTAAACATTTGTCAGCAGGCAATATGATAAAGACATCCGGCTCCTCGGGCTGGTGCGAATGTTTCAATGTCAGTATGTGCCAAACCGTTGGATTGCGACACACCTTTACGCGTCTCTCGCTCGCTGCGCTCGCTCGAAAGCTGTAGCCTAACCTAAACCCAATCCATCTTGCGTTAGTCATTCGATATGAAGGCAACTTATTTCGAATTTGCGAACGTGTCGGATCGTATGTGAGGTTGGATTAAATTTTTACGAGCGAGCGGAGCGAGCGAGCAACGATCACAATTTGCAAGGTATACATATACCTTATATCGCCTTGCATATATTTCGTGTTAGTACCTGATTTTGTCAGCCACTTCGGACATCACATTGGACTGTAGTATGTGGAAATAGTACTATTTATGTGAAACTATTCACAAACTGTAAACATTTGTCAGCAGGCAATAGGATAAAGACTTCCGGCTCCTCGGGCTGGTGCGAATGTTTCAATGTCCGTATGTGCCAAACCGTTGGATTGTGACACACCTTTACGCGTCTCTCGCTCGCTGCGCTCGCTCGAAAACTATAGCGTAACCTAAAACCAATCCATCTTGCGTTCTTTATTCGATATGGTGGCGACTTATTTCGAATTTGCGAACGTGTCGGATCGGATGTGAGGTTGGACTAAATTTTTACGAGCGAGCGGAGCGAGCGAGCATCGATCACAATATGCAAGGTATACATATACCTTGCAATATGCATATATATCGTGTTAGTACCTAATTTCGTCAGCCACTTCGGACATCACATTGCCCTGTAGTATGTGGAAATAGTACTATTTATGTGAAACTATTCACAAACTGTAAACATTTGTCAGCAGGCAATATGATAAAGACATCCGGCTCCTCGGGCTGGTGCGAATGTTTCAATGTCAGTATGTGCCAAACCGTTGGATTGCGACACACCTTTACGCGTCTCTCGCTCGCTGCGCTCGCTCGAAAGCTGTAGCCTAACCTAAACCCAATCCATCTTGCGTTAGTCATTCGATATGAAGGCAACTTATTTCGAATTTGCGAACGTGTCGGATCGTATGTGAGGTTGGATTAAATTTTTACGAGCGAGCGGAGCGAGCGAGCAACGATCACAATTTGCAAGGTATACATATACCTTATATCGCCTTGCATATATTTCGTGTTAGTACCTGATTTTGTCAGCCACTTCGGACATCACATTGGACTGTAGTATGTGGAAATAGTACTATTTATGTGAAACTATTCACAAACTGTAAACATTTGTCAGTAAGCAATATGACAAAGACTTCCGGCTCCTCGGGCTGGTGCGAATGTTTCAATGTCAGTATGTGCCAAACCGTTGGATTGTGACACACCTTTACGCGTCTCTCGCTCCCTGCGCTCGCTCGAAAACTATAGCGTAACCTAAAACCAATCCATCTTGCGTTCTTTATTCGATATGGTGGCGACTTATTTCGAATTTGCGAACGTGTCGGATCGGATGTGAGGTTGGACTAAATTTTTACGAGCGAGCGGAGCGAGCGAGCATCGATCACAATTTGCAAGGTATACATATACCTTGCAATATGCATATATATCGTGTTAGTACCTAATTTCGTCAGCCACTGCGGACATCACATTGCCCTGTAGTATGTGGAAATAGTACTATTTATGTGAAACTATTCACAAACTGTAAACATTAGTCAGCAGGCAATATGATAAAGACATCCGGCTCCTCGGGCTGGTGCGAATGTTTCAATGTCAGTATGTGCCAAACCGTTGGATTGTGACACACCTTTACGCGTCTCTCGCTCGCTGCGCTCGCTCGAAAGCTGTAGCCTAACCTAAACCCAATCCATCTTGCGTTAGTCATTCGATATGAAGGCAACTTATTTCGAATTTGCGAACGTGTCGGATCGGATGTGAGGTTGGACTAAATTTTTACGAGCGAGCGGAGCGAGCGAGCAACGATCACAATTTGCAAGGTATACATATACCTTATATTGCCTTGCATATATTTCGTGTTAGTACCTAATTTTGTCAGCCATTTCGGACATCACATTGGACTGCAGTATGTGGAAATAGTACTATTTATGTGAAACTATTCACAAACTGTAAACATTTGTCAGTAGGCAATATGATAAAGACTTCCGGCTCCTCGGGCTGGTGCGAATGTTTCAATGTCAGTATGTGCCAAACCGTTGGATTGTGACACACCTTTACGCGTCTCTCGCTCGCTGCGCTCGCTCGAAAACTATAGCGTAACCTAAAACCAATCCATCTTGTGTTCTTTATTCGATATGGTGGCGACTTATTTCGAATTTGCGAACGTGTCGGATCGGATGTGAGGTTGGACTAAATTTTTACGAGCGAGCGGAGCGAGCGAGCATCGATCACAATATGCAAGGTATACATATACCTTGCAATATGCATATATATCGTGTTAGTACCTAATTTCGTCAGCCACTTCGGACATCACATTGCCCTGTAGTATGTGGAAATAGTACTATTTATGTGAAACTATTCACAAACTGTAAACATTTGTCAGCAGGCAATATGATAAAGACATCCGGCTCCTCGGGCTGGTGCGAATGTTTCAATGTCAGTATGTGCCAAACCGTTGGATTGCGACACACCTTTACGCGTCTCTCGCTCGCTGCGCTCGCTCGAAAGCTGTAGCCTAACCTAAACCCAATCCATCTTGCGTTAGTCATTCGATATGAAGGCAACTTATTTCGAATTTGCGAACGTGTCGGATCGTATGTGAGGTTGGATTAAATTTTTACGAGCGAGCGGAGCGAGCGAGCAACGATCACAATTTGCAAGGTATACATATACCTTATATCGCCTTGCATATATTTCGTGTTAGTACCTGATTTTGTCAGCCACTTCGGACATCACATTGGACTGTAGTATGTGGAAATAGTACTATTTATGTGAAACTATTCACAAACTGTAAACATTTGTCAGCAGGCAATAGGATAAAGACTTCCGGCTCCTCGGGCTGGTGCGAATGTTTCAATGTCCGTATGTGCCAAACCGTTGGATTGTGACACACCTTTACGCGTCTCTCGCTCGCTGCGCTCGCTCGAAAACTATAGCGTAACCTAAAACCAATCCATCTTGCGTTCTTTATTCGATATGGTGGCGACTTATTTCGAATTTGCGAACGTGTCGGATCGGATGTGAGGTTGGACTAAATTTTTACGAGCGAGCGGAGCGAGCGAGCATCGATCACAATATGCAAGGTATACATATACCTTGCAATATGCATATATATCGTGTTAGTACCTAATTTCGTCAGCCACTTCGGACATCACATTGCCCTGTAGTATGTGGAAATAGTACTATTTATGTGAAACTATTCACAAACTGTAAACATTAGTCAGCAGGCAATATGATAAAGACATCCGGCTCCTCGGGCTGGTGCGAATGTTTCAATGTCAGTATGTGCCAAACCGTTGGATTGTGACACACCTTTACGCGTCTCTCGCTCGCTGCGCTCGCTCGAAAGCTGTAGCCTAACCTAAACCCAATCCATCTTGCGTTAGTCATTCGATATGAAGGCAACTTATTTCGAATTTGCGAACGTGTCGGATCGTATGTGAGGTTGGACTAAATTTTTACGAGCGAGCGGAGCGAGCGAGCAACGATCACAATTTGCAAGGTATACATATACCTTATATTGCCTTGCATATATTTCGTGTTAGTACCTAATTTTGTCAGCCACTTCGGACATCACATTGGACTGTAGTATGTGGAAATAGTACTATTTATGTGAAACTATTCACAAACTGTAAACATTTGTCAGTAAGCAATATGACAAAGACTTCCGGCTCCTCGGGCTGGTGCGAATGTTTCAATGTCAGTATGTGCCAAACCGTTGGATTGTGACACACCTTTACGCGTCTCTCGCTCCCTGCGCTCGCTCGAAAACTATAGCGTAACCTAAAACCAATCCATCTTGCGTTCTTTATTCGATATGGTGGCGACTTATTTCGAATTTGCGAACGTGTCGGATCGGATGTGAGGTTGGACTAAATTTTTACGAGCGAGCGGAGCGAGCGAGCATCGATCACAATTTGCAAGGTATACATATACCTTGCAATATGCATATATATCGTGTTAGTACCTAATTTCGTCAGCCACTGCGGACATCACATTGCCCTGTAGTATGTGGAAATAGTACTATTTATGTGAAACTATTCACAAACTGTAAACATTAGTCAGCAGGCAATATGATAAAGACATCCGGCTCCTCGGGGTGGTGCGAATGTTTCAATGTCAGTATGTGCCAAACCGTTGGATTGTGACACACCTTTACGCGTCTCTCGCTCGCTGCGCTCGCTCGAAAGCTGTAGCCTAACCTAAACCCAATCCATCTTGCGTTAGTCATTCGATATGAAGGCAACTTATTTCGAATTTGCGAACGTGTCGGATCGGATGTGAGGTTGGACTAAATTTTTACGAGCGAGCGGAGCGAGCGAGCAACGATCACAATTTGCAAGGTATACATATACCTTATATTGCCTTGCATATATTTCGTGTTAGTACCTAATTTTGTCAGCCATTTCGGACATCACATTGGACTGCAGTATGTGGAAATAGTACTATTTATGTGAAACTATTCACAAACTGTAAACATTTGTCAGTAGGCAATATGATAAAGACTTCCGGCTCCTCGGGCTGGTGCGAATGTTTCAATGTCAGTATGTGCCAAACCGTTGGATTGTGACACACCTTTACGCGTCTCTCGCTCGCTGCGCTCGCTCGAAAACTATAGCGTAACCTAAAACCAATCCATCTTGCGTTCTTTATTCGATATGGTGGCGACTTATTTCGAATTTGCGAACGTGTCGGATCGGATGTGAGGTTGGACTAAATTTTTACGAGCGAGCGGAGCGAGCGAGCATCGATCACAATATGCAAGGTATATGTATACCTTGCAATATGCATATATATCGTGTTAGTACCTAATTTCGTCAGCCACTTCGGACATCACATTGCCCTGTAGTATGTGGAAATAGTACTATTTATGTGAAACTATTCACAAACTGTAAACATTTGTCAGCAGGCAATATGATAAAGACATCCGGCTCCTCGGGCTGGTGCGAATGTTTCAATGTCAGTATGTGCCAAACCGTTGGATTGCGGCACACCTTTACGCGTCTCTCGCTCGCTGCGCTCGCTCGAAAGCTGTAGCCTAACCTAAACCCAATCCATCTTGCGTTAGTCATTCGATATGAAGGCAACTTATTTCGAATTTGCGAACGTGTCGGATCGTATGTGAGGTTGGATTAAATTTTTACGAGCGAGCGGAGCGAGCGAGCAACGATCACAATTTGCAAGGTATACATATACCTTATATCGCCTTGCATATATTTCGTGTTAGTACCTGATTTTGTCAGCCACTTCGGACATCACATTGGACTGTAGTATGTGGAAATAGTACTATTTATGTGAAACTATTCACAAACTGTAAACATTTGTCAGCAGGCAATAGGATAAAGACTTCCGGCTCCTCGGGCTGGTGCGAATGTTTCAATGTCCGTATGTGCCAAACCGTTGGATTGTGACACACCTTTACGCGTCTCTCGCTCGCTGCGCTCGCTCGAAAACTATAGCGTAACCTAAAACCAATCCATCTTGCGTTCTTTATTCGATATGGTGGCGACTTATTTCGAATTTGCGAACGTGTCGGATCGGATGTGAGGTTGGACTAAATTTTTACGAGCGAGCGGAGCGAGCGAGCATCGATCACAATATGCAAGGTATACATATACCTTGCAATATGCATATATATCGTGTTAGTACCTAATTTCGTCAGCCACTTCGGACATCACATTGCCCTGTAGTATGTGGAAATAGTACTATTTATGTGAAACTATTCACAAACTGTAAACATTTGTCAGCAGGCAATATGATAAAGACATCCGGCTCCTCGGGCTGGTGCGAATGTTTCAATGTCAGTATGTGCCAAACCGTTGGATTGCGACACACCTTTACGCGTCTCTCGCTCGCTGCGCTCGCTCGAAAGCTGTAGCCTAACCTAAACCCAATCCATCTTGCGTTAGTCATTCGATATGAAGGCAACTTATTTCGAATTTGCGAACGTGTCGGATCGTATGTGAGGTTGGATTAAATTTTTACGAGCGAGCGGAGCGAGCGAGCAACGATCACAATTTGCAAGGTATACATATACCTTATATCGCCTTGCATATATTTCGTGTTAGTACCTGATTTTGTCAGCCACTTCGGACATCACATTGGACTGTAGTATGTGGAAATAGTACTATTTATGTGAAACTATTCACAAACTGTAAACATTTGTCAGTAAGCAATATGACAAAGACTTCCGGCTCCTCGGGCTGGTGCGAATGTTTCAATGTCAGTATGTGCCAAACCGTTGGATTGTGACACACCTTTACGCGTCTCTCGCTCCCTGCGCTCGCTCGAAAACTATAGCGTAACCTAAAACCAATCCATCTTGCGTTCTTTATTCGATATGGTGGCGACTTATTTCGAATTTGCGAACGTGTCGGATCGGATGTGAGGTTGGACTAAATTTTTACGAGCGAGCGGAGCGAGCGAGCATCGATCACAATTTGCAAGGTATACATATACCTTGCAATATGCATATATATCGTGTTAGTACCTAATTTCGTCAGCCACTGCGGACATCACATTGCCCTGTAGTATGTGGAAATAGTACTATTTATGTGAAACTATTCACAAACTGTAAACATTAGTCAGCAGGCAATATGATAAAGACATCCGGCTCCTCGGGCTGGTGCGAATGTTTCAATGTCAGTATGTGCCAAACCGTTGGATTGTGACACACCTTTACGCGTCTCTCGCTCGCTGCGCTCGCTCGAAAGCTGTAGCCTAACCTAAACCCAATCCATCTTGCGTTAGTCATTCGATATGAAGGCAACTTATTTCGAATTTGCGAACGTGTCGGATCGGATGTGAGGTTGGACTAAATTTTTACGAGCGAGCGGAGCGAGCGAGCAACGATCACAATTTGCAAGGTATACATATACCTTATATTGCCTTGCATATATTTCGTGTTAGTACCTAATTTTGTCAGCCATTTCGGACATCACATTGGACTGCAGTATGTGGAAATAGTACTATTTATGTGAAACTATTCACAAACTGTAAACATTTGTCAGTAGGCAATATGATAAAGACTTCCGGCTCCTCGGGCTGGTGCGAATGTTTCAATGTCAGTATGTGCCAAACCGTTGGATTGTGACACACCTTTACGCGTCTCTCGCTCGCTGCGCTCGCTCGAAAACTATAGCGTAACCTAAAACCAATCCATCTTGTGTTCTTTATTCGATATGGTGGCGACTTATTTCGAATTTGCGAACGTGTCGGATCGGATGTGAGGTTGGACTAAATTTTTACGAGCGAGCGGAGCGAGCGAGCATCGATCACAATATGCAAGGTATACATATACCTTGCAATATGCATATATATCGTGTTAGTACCTAATTTCGTCAGCCACTTCGGACATCACATTGCCCTGTAGTATGTGGAAATAGTACTATTTATGTGAAACTATTCACAAACTGTAAACATTTGTCAGCAGGCAATATGATAAAGACATCCGGCTCCTCGGGCTGGTGCGAATGTTTCAATGTCAGTATGTGCCAAACCGTTGGATTGCGACACACCTTTACGCGTCTCTCGCTCGCTGCGCTCGCTCGAAAGCTGTAGCCTAACCTAAACCCAATCCATCTTGCGTTAGTCATTCGATATGAAGGCAACTTATTTCGAATTTGCGAACGTGTCGGATCGTATGTGAGGTTGGATTAAATTTTTACGAGCGAGCGGAGCGAGCGAGCAACGATCACAATTTGCAAGGTATACATATACCTTATATCGCCTTGCATATATTTCGTGTTAGTACCTGATTTTGTCAGCCACTTCGGACATCACATTGGACTGTAGTATGTGGAAATAGTACTATTTATGTGAAACTATTCACAAACTGTAAACATTTGTCAGCAGGCAATAGGATAAAGACTTCCGGCTCCTCGGGCTGGTGCGAATGTTTCAATGTCCGTATGTGCCAAACCGTTGGATTGTGACACACCTTTACGCGTCTCTCGCTCGCTGCGCTCGCTCGAAAACTATAGCGTAACCTAAAACCAATCCATCTTGCGTTCTTTATTCGATATGGTGGCGACTTATTTCGAATTTGCGAACGTGTCGGATCGGATGTGAGGTTGGACTAAATTTTTACGAGCGAGCGGAGCGAGCGAGCATCGATCACAATATGCAAGGTATACATATACCTTGCAATATGCATATATATCGTGTTAGTACCTAATTTCGTCAGCCACTTCGGACATCACATTGCCCTGTAGTATGTGGAAATAGTACTATTTATGTGAAACTATTCACAAACTGTAAACATTTGTCAGCAGGCAATATGATAAAGACATCCGGCTCCTCGGGCTGGTGCGAATGTTTCAATGTCAGTATGTGCCAAACCGTTGGATTGCGACACACCTTTACGCGTCTCTCGCTCGCTGCGCTCGCTCGAAAGCTGTAGCCTAACCTAAACCCAATCCATCTTGCGTTAGTCATTCGATATGAAGGCAACTTATTTCGAATTTGCGAACGTGTCGGATCGTATGTGAGGTTGGATTAAATTTTTACGAGCGAGCGGAGCGAGCGAGCAACGATCACAATTTGCAAGGTATACATATACCTTATATCGCCTTGCATATATTTCGTGTTAGTACCTGATTTTGTCAGCCACTTCGGACATCACATTGGACTGTAGTATGTGGAAATAGTACTATTTATGTGAAACTATTCACAAACTGTAAACATTTGTCAGCAGGCAATAGGATAAAGACTTCCGGCTCCTCGGGCTGGTGCGAATGTTTCAATGTCCGTATGTGCCAAACCGTTGGGTTGTGATACACCTTTACGCGTCTCTCGCTTGCTGCGCTCGCTCGAAAACTATAGCCTAACCTAAAACCAATCCCTCTTGCGTTAGTCATTCGATATGAAGGCGACTTATTTCGAATTTGCGAACGTGTCGGATCGGATGTGAGGTTGGACTAAATTTTTACGAGCGAGCGGAGCGAGCGAGCAACGATCACAATTTGCAAGGTATACATATACCTTGCAATATGCATATATATCGTGTTAGTACCTAATTTTGTCAGCCACTTCGGACATCACATTGGACTGCAGTATGTGGAAATAGTACTATTTATGTGAAACTATTCTCAAACCGTAAACATTTGTCAGCAGGCAATAGGATAAAGACTTCCGGCTCCTCGGGCTGGTGCGAATGTTTCAATGTCCGTATGTGCCAAACCGTTGGATTGTGACACACCTTTACGCGTCTCTCGTTCGCTGCGCTCGCTCGAAAACTATAGCGTAACCTAAAACCATTCCATCTTGCGTTCATTACTCGATATGGTGGCGACTTATTTCGAATTTGCGAACGTGTCGGATCGGATGTGAGGTTGGACTAAATTTTTACGAGCGAGCGGAGCGAGCGAGCAACGATCACAATTTGCAAGGTATACATATACCTTATATTGCATTGCATATATTTCGTGTTAGTACCTAATTTTGTCAGCCACTTCGGACATCACATTGGACTGCAGTATGTGGAAATAGTACTATTTATGTGAAACTATTCACAAACTGTAAACATTTGTCAGCAGGCAATAGGATAAAGACTTCCGGCTCCTCGGGCTGGTGCGAATGTTTCAATGTCCGTATGTGCCAAACCGTTGGATTGTGATACACCTTTACGCGTCTCTCGCTCGCTGCGCTCGCTCGAAAACTATAGCCTAACCTAAAACCAATCCCTCTTGCGTTAGTCATTCGATATGAAGGCGACTTATTTCGAATTTGCGAACGTGTCGGTTCGGATGTGAGGTTGGACTAAATTTTTACGAGCGAGCGGAGCGAGCGTGCAACGATCACAATTTGCAAGGTATACATATACCTTGCAATATGCATATATATCGTGTTAGTACCTAATTTTGTCAGCCATTTCGGACATCACATTGCACTGTAGTATGTCGAAATAGTACTATTTATGTGAAACTATTCACAAACTGTAAACATTTGTCAGTAGGCAATATGATAAAGACTTCCGGCTCCTCGGGCTGGTGCGAATGTTTCAATGTCAGTATGTGCCAAACCGTTGGATTGTGACACACCTTTACGCGTCTCTCGCTCGCTGCGCTCGCTCGAAAACTATAGCGTAACCTAAAACCAATCCATCTTGTGTTCTTTATTCGATATGGTGGCGACTTATTTCGAATTTGCGAACGTGTCGGATCGGATGTGAGGTTGGACTAAATTTTTACGAGCGAGCGGAGCGAGCGAGCATCGATCACAATATGCAAGGTATACATATACCTTGCAATATGCATATATATCGTGTTAGTACCTAATTTCGTCAGCCACTTCGGACATCACATTGCCCTGTAGTATGTGGAAATAGTACTATTTATGTGAAACTATTCACAAACTGTAAACATTTGTCAGCAGGCAATATGATAAAGACATCCGGCTCCTCGGGCTGGTGCGAATGTTTCAATGTCAGTATGTGCCAAACCGTTGGATTGCGACACACCTTTACGCGTCTCTCGCTCGCTGCGCTCGCTCGAAAGCTGTAGCCTAACCTAAACCCAATCCATCTTGCGTTAGTCATTCGATATGAAGGCAACTTATTTCGAATTTGCGAACGTGTCGGATCGTATGTGAGGTTGGATTAAATTTTTACGAGCGAGCGGAGCGAGCGAGCAACGATCACAATTTGCAAGGTATACATATACCTTATATCGCCTTGCATATATTTCGTGTTAGTACCTGATTTTGTCAGCCACTTCGGACATCACATTGGACTGTAGTATGTGGAAATAGTACTATTTATGTGAAACTATTCACAAACTGTAAACATTTGTCAGCAGGCAATAGGATAAAGACTTCCGGCTCCTCGGGCTGGTGCGAATGTTTCAATGTCCGTATGTGCCAAACCGTTGGATTGTGACACACCTTTACGCGTCTCTCGTTCGCTGCGCTCGCTCGAAAACTATAGCGTAACCTAAAACCAATCCATCTTGCGTTCATTATTCGATATGGTGGCGACTTATTTCGAATTTGCGAACGTGTCGGATCGGATGTGAGGTTGGACTAAATTTTTACGAGCGAGCGGAGCGAGCGAGCAACGATCACAATTTGCAAGGTATATGTATACCTTGCAATATGCATATATATCGTGTTAGTACCTAATTTCGTCAGCCACTTCGGACATCACATTGCCCTGTAGTATGTGGAAATAGTACTATTTATGTGAAACTATTCACAAACTGTAAACATTAGTCAGCAGGCAATATGATAAAGACATCCGGCTCCTCGGGCTGGTGCGAATGTTTCAATGTCAGTATGTGCCAAACCGTTGGATTGCGACACACCTTTACGCGTCTCTCGCTCGCTGCGCTCGCTCGAAAGCTGTAGCCTAACCTAAACCCAATCCATCTTGCGTTAGTCACTCGATATGAAGGCAACTTATTTCGAATTTGCGAACGTGTCGGATCGGATGTGAGGTTGGACTAAATTTTTACGAGCGAGCGGCGCGAGCGAGCAACGATCACAATTTGCAAGGTATACATATACCTTATATTGCCTTGCATATATTTCGTGTTAGTACCTAATTTTGTCAGCCACTTCGGACATCACATTGGACTGCAGTATGTGGAAATAGTACTATTTATGTGAAACTATTCACAAACTGTAAACATTTGTCAGCAGGCAATAGGATAAAGACTTCCGGCTCCTCGGGCTGGTGCGAATGTTTCAATGTCCGTATGTGCCAAACCGTTGGGTTGTGATACACCTTTACGCGTCTCTCGCTTGCTGCGCTCGCTCGAAAACTATAGCCTAACCTAAAACCAATCCCTCTTGCGTTAGTCATTCGATATGAAGGCGACTTATTTCGAATTTGCGAACGTGTCGGATCGGATGTGAGGTTGGACTAAATTTTTACGAGCGAGCGGAGCGAGCGAGCAACGATCACAATTTGCAAGGTATACATATACCTTGCAATATGCATATATATCGTGTTAGTACCTAATTTTGTCAGCCACTTCGGACATCACATTGGACTGCAGTATGTGGAAATAGTACTATTTATGTGAAACTATTCACAAACTGTAAACATTTGTCAGCAGGCAATAGGATAAAGACTTCCGGCTCCTCGGGCTGGTGCGAATGTTTCAATGTCCGTATGTGCCAAACCGTTGGATTGTGACACACCTTTACGCGTCTCTCGTTCGCTGCGCTCGCTCGAAAACTATAGCGTAACCTAAAACCATTCCATCTTGCGTTCATTACTCGATATGGTGGCGACTTATTTCGAATTTGCGAACGTGTCGGATCGGATGTGAGGTTGGACTAAATTTTTACGAGCGAGCGGAGCGAGCGAGCAACGATCACAATTTGCAAGGTATACATATACCTTATATTGCCTTGCATATATTTCGTGTTAGTACCTAATTTTGTCAGCCACTTCGGACATCACATTGGACTGTAGTATGTGGAAATAGTACTATTTATGTGAAACTATTCACAAACTGTAAACATTTGTCAGCAGGCAATAGGATAAAGACTTCCGGCTCCTCGGGCTGGTGCGAATGTTTCAATGTCCGTATGTGCCAAACCGTTGGATTGTGATACACCTTTACGCGTCTCTCGCTCGCTGCGCTCGCTCGAAAACTATAGCCTAACCTAAAACCAATCCCTCTTGCGTTAGTCATTCGATATGAAGGCGACTTATTTCGAATTTGCGAACGTGTCGGTTCGGATGTGAGGTTGGACTAAATTTTTACGAGCGAGCGGAGCGAGCGTGCAACGATCACAATTTGCAAGGTATACATATACCTTGCAATATGCATATATATCGTGTTAGTACCTAATTTTGTCAGCCATTTCGGACATCACATTGCACTGTAGTATGTCGAAATAGTACTATTTATGTGAAACTATTCACAAACTGTAAACATTTGTCAGTAGGCAATATGATAAAGACTTCCGGCTCCTCGGGCTGGTGCGAATGTTTCAATGTCAGTATGTGCCAAACCGTTGGATTGTGACACACCTTTACGCGTCTCTCGCTCGCTGCGCTCGCTCGAAAACTATAGCGTAACCTAAAACCAATCCATCTTGCGTTCTTTATTCGATATGGTGGCGACTTATTTCGAATTTGCGAACGTGTCGGATCGGATGTGAGGTTGGACTAAATTTTTACGAGCGAGCGGAGCGAGCGAGCATCGATCACAATATGCAAGGTATACATATACCTTGCAATATGCATATATATCGTGTTAGTACCATATTTCGTCAGCCACTTCGGACATCACATAGCCCTGTAGTATGTGGAAATAGTACTATTTATGTGAAACTATTCACAAACTGTAAACATTTGTCAGCAGGCAATATGATAAAGACATCCGGCTCCTCGGGCTGGTGCGAATGTTTCAATGTCAGTATGTGCCAAACCGTTGGATTGTGACACACCTTTACGCGTCTCTCGCTCGCTGCGCTCGCTCGAAAGCTGTAGCCTAACCTAAACCCAATCCATCTTGCGTTAGTCATTCGATATGAAGGCAACTTATTTCGAATTTGCGAACGTGTCGGATCGTATGTGAGGTTGGACTAAATTTTTACGAGCGAGCGTAGCGAGCGAGCAACGATCACAATTTGCAAGGTATACATATACCTTATATTGCCTTGCATATATTTCGTGTTAGTACCTAATTTTGTCAGCCACTTCGGACATCACATTGGACTGTAGTATGTGGAAATAGTACTATTTATGTGAAACTATTCACAAACTGTAAACATTTGTCAGCAGGCAATAGGATAAAGACTTCCGGCTCCTCGGGCTGGTGCGAATGTTTCAATGTCCGTATGTGCCAAACCGTTGGATTGTGACACATCTTTACGCGTCTCTCGTTCGCTGCGCTCGCTCGAAAACTATAGCGTAACCTAAAACCAATCCATCTTGCGTTCATTATTCGATATGGTGGCGACTTATTTCGAATTTGCGAACGTGTCGGATCGGATGTGAGGTTGGACTAAATTTTTACGAGCGAGCGGAGCGAGCGAGCAACGATCACAATTTGCAAGGTATACATATACCTTGCAATATGCATATATATCGCGTTAGTACCATATTTTGTCAGCCATTTCGGACATCACATTGGACTGTAGTATGTGGAAATAGTACTATTTATGTGAAACTATTCACAAACTGTAAACATTTGTCAGTAGGCAATATGACAAAGACTTCCGGCTCCTCGGGCTGGTGCGAATGTTTCAATGTCAGTATGTGCCAAACCGTTGGATTGTGACACACCTTTACGCGTCTCTCGCTCGCTGCGCTCGCTCGAAAACTATAGCGTAACCTAAAACCAATCCATCTTGCGGTCTTTATTCGATATGGTGGCGACTTATTTCGAATTTGCGAACGTGTCGGATCGGATGTGAGGTTGGACTAAATTTTTACGAGCGAGCGGAGCGAGCGAGCATCGATCACAATTTGCAAGGTATACATATACCTTGCAATATGCATATATATCGTGTTAGTACCTAATTTCGTCAGCCACTGCGGACATCACATTGCCCTGTAGTATGTGGAAATAGTACTATTTATGTGAAACTATTCACAAACTGTAAACATTAGTCAGCAGGCAATATGATAAAGACATCCGGCTCCTCGGGCTGGTGCGAATGTTTCAATGTCAGTATGTGCCAAACCGTTGGATTGCGACACACCTTTACGCGTCTCTCGCTCGCTGCGCTCGCTCGAAAGCTGTAGCCTAACCTAAACCCAATCCATCTTGCGTTAGTCATTCGATATGAAGGCAACTTATTTCGAATTTGCGAACGTGTCGGATCGTATGTGAGGTTGGATTAAATTTTTACGAGCGAGCGGAGCGAGCGAGCAACGATCACAATTTGCAAGGTATACATATACCTTATATCGCCTTGCATATATTTCGTGTTAGTACCTGATTTTGTCAGCCACTTCGGACATCACATTGGACTGTAGTATGTGGAAATAGTACTATTTATGTGAAACTATTCACAAACTGTAAACATTTGTCAGCAGGCAATAGGATAAAGACTTCCGGCTCCTCGGGCTGGTGCGAATGTTTCAATGTCCGTATGTGCCAAACCGTTGGATTGTGACACACCTTTACGCGTCTCTCGTTCGCTGCGCTCGCTCGAAAACTATAGCGTAACCTAAAACCAATCCATCTTGCGTTCATTATTCGATATGGTGGCGACTTATTTCGAATTTGCGAACGTGTCGGATCGGATGTGAGGTTGGACTAAATTTTTACGAGCGAGCGGAGCGAGCGAGCAACGATCACAATTTGCAAGGTATACATATACCTTGCAATATGCATATATATCGTGTTAGTACCTAATTTCGTCAGCCACTTCGGACATCACATTGCCCTGTAGTATGTGGAAATAGTACTATTTATGTGAAACTATTCACAAACTGTAAACATTAGTCAGCAGGCAATATGATAAAGACATCCGGCTCCTCGGGCTGGTGCGAATGTTTCAATGTCAGTATGTGCCAAACCGTTGGATTGCGACACACCTTTACGCGTCTCTCGCTCGCTGCGCTCGCTCGAAAGCTGTAGCCTAACCTAAACCCAATCCATCTTGCGTTAGTCACTCGATATGAAGGCAACTTATTTCGAATTTGCGAACGTGTCGGATCGGATGTGAGGTTGGACTAAATTTTTACGAGCGAGCGGCGCGAGCGAGCAACGATCACAATTTGCAAGGTATACATATACCTTATATTGCCTTGCATATATTTCGTGTTAGTACCTAATTTTGTCAGCCACTTCGGACATCACATTGGACTGCAGTATGTGGAAATAGTACTATTTATGTGAAACTATTCACAAACTGTAAACATTTGTCAGCAGGCAATAGGATAAAGACTTCCGGCTCCTCGGGCTGGTGCGAATGTTTCAATGTCCGTATGTGCCAAACCGTTGGGTTGTGATACACCTTTACGCGTCTCTCGCTTGCTGCGCTCGCTCGAAAACTATAGCCTAACCTAAAACCAATCCCTCTTGCGTTAGTCATTCGATATGAAGGCGACTTATTTCGAATTTGCGAACGTGTCGGATCGGATGTGAGGTTGGACTAAATTTTTACGAGCGAGCGGAGCGAGCGAGCAACGATCACAATTTGCAAGGTATACATATACCTTGCAATATGCATATATATCGTGTTAGTACCTAATTTTGTCAGCCACTTCGGACATCACATTGGACTGCAGTATGTGGAAATAGTACTATTTATGTGAAACTATTCACAAACTGTAAACATTTGTCAGCAGGCAATAGGATAAAGACTTCCGGCTCCTCGGGCTGGTGCGAATGTTTCAATGTCCGTATGTGCCAAACCGTTGGATTGTGACACACCTTTACGCGTCTCTCGTTCGCTGCGCTCGCTCGAAAACTATAGCGTAACCTAAAACCATTCCATCTTGCGTTCATTACTCGATATGGTGGCGACTTATTTCGAATTTGCGAACGTGTCGGATCGGATGTGAGGTTGGACTAAATTTTTACGAGCGAGCGGAGCGAGCGAGCAACGATCACAATTTGCAAGGTATACATATACCTTATATTGCCTTGCATATATTTCGTGTTAGTACCTAATTTTGTCAGCCACTTCGGACATCACATTGGACTGCAGTATGTGGAAATAGTACTATTTATGTGAAACTATTCACAAACTGTAAACATTTGTCAGCAGGCAATAGGATAAAGACTTCCGGCTCCTCGGGCTGGTGCGAATGTTTCAATGTCCGTATGTGCCAAACCGTTGGATTGTGATACACCTTTACGCGTCTCTCGCTCGCTGCGCTCGCTCGAAAACTATAGCCTAACCTAAAACCAATCCCTCTTGCGTTAGTCATTCGATATGAAGGCGACTTATTTCGAATTTGCGAACGTGTCGGTTCGGATGTGAGGTTGGACTAAATTTTTACGAGCGAGCGGAGCGAGCGTGCAACGATCACAATTTGCAAGGTATACATATACCTTGCAATATGCATATATATCGTGTTAGTACCTAATTTTGTCAGCCATTTCGGACATCACATTGCACTGTAGTATGTCGAAATAGTACTATTTATGTGAAACTATTCACAAACTGTAAACATTTGTCAGTAGGCAATATGATAAAGACTTCCGGCTCCTCGGGCTGGTGCGAATGTTTCAATGTCAGTATGTGCCAAACCGTTGGATTGTGACACACCTTTACGCGTCTCTCGCTCGCTGCGCTCGCTCGAAAACTATAGCGTAACCTAAAACCAATCCATCTTGCGTTCTTTATTCGATATGGTGGCGACTTATTTCGAATTTGCGAACGTGTCGGATCGGATGTGAGGTTGGACTAAATTTTTACGAGCGAGCGGAGCGAGCGAGCATCGATCACAATATGCAAGGTATACATATACCTTGCAATATGCATATATATCGTGTTAGTACCATATTTCGTCAGCCACTTCGGACATCACATAGCCCTGTAGTATGTGGAAATAGTACTATTTATGTGAAACTATTCACAAACTGTAAACATTTGTCAGCAGGCAATATGATAAAGACATCCGGCTCCTCGGGCTGGTGCGAATGTTTCAATGTCAGTATGTGCCAAACCGTTGGATTGTGACACACCTTTACGCGTCTCTCGCTCGCTGCGCTCGCTCGAAAGCTGTAGCCTAACCTAAACCCAATCCATCTTGCGTTAGTCATTCGATATGAAGGCAACTTATTTCGAATTTGCGAACGTGTCGGATCGTATGTGAGGTTGGACTAAATTTTTACGAGCGAGCGTAGCGAGCGAGCAACGATCACAATTTGCAAGGTATACATATACCTTATATTGCCTTGCATATATTTCGTGTTAGTACCTAATTTTGTCAGCCACTTCGGACATCACATTGGACTGTAGTATGTGGAAATAGTACTATTTATGTGAAACTATTCACAAACTGTAAACATTTGTCAGCAGGCAATAGGATAAAGACTTCCGGCTCCTCGGGCTGGTGCGAATGTTTCAATGTCCGTATGTGCCAAACCGTTGGATTGTGACACATCTTTACGCGTCTCTCGTTCGCTGCGCTCGCTCGAAAACTATAGCGTAACCTAAAACCAATCCATCTTGCGTTCATTATTCGATATGGTGGCGACTTATTTCGAATTTGCGAACGTGTCGGATCGGATGTGAGGTTGGACTAAATTTTTACGAGCGAGCGGAGCGAGCGAGCAACGATCACAATTTGCAAGGTATACATATACCTTGCAATATGCATATATATCGCGTTAGTACCATATTTTGTCAGCCATTTCGGACATCACATTGGACTGTAGTATGTGGAAATAGTACTATTTATGTGAAACTATTCACAAACTGTAAACATTTGTCAGTAGGCAATATGACAAAGACTTCCGGCTCCTCGGGCTGGTGCGAATGTTTCAATGTCAGTATGTGCCAAACCGTTGGATTGTGACACACCTTTACGCGTCTCTCGCTCGCTGCGCTCGCTCGAAAACTATAGCGTAACCTAAAACCAATCCATCTTGCGGTCTTTATTCGATATGGTGGCGACTTATTTCGAATTTGCGAACGTGTCGGATCGGATGTGAGGTTGGACTAAATTTTTACGAGCGAGCGGAGCGAGCGAGCATCGATCACAATTTGCAAGGTATACATATACCTTGCAATATGCATATATATCGTGTTAGTACCTAATTTCGTCAGCCACTGCGGACATCACATTGCCCTGTAGTATGTGGAAATAGTACTATTTATGTGAAACTATTCACAAACTGTAAACATTAGTCAGCAGGCAATATGATAAAGACATCCGGCTCCTCGGGCTGGTGCGAATGTTTCAATGTCAGTATGTGCCAAACCGTTGGATTGCGACACACCTTTACGCGTCTCTCGCTCGCTGCGCTCGCTCGAAAGCTGTAGCCTAACCTAAACCCAATCCATCTTGCGTTAGTCATTCGATATGAAGGCAACTTATTTCGAATTTGCGAACGTGTCGGATCGTATGTGAGGTTGGATTAAATTTTTACGAGCGAGCGGAGCGAGCGAGCAACGATCACAATTTGCAAGGTATACATATACCTTATATCGCCTTGCATATATTTCGTGTTAGTACCTGATTTTGTCAGCCACTTCGGACATCACATTGGACTGTAGTATGTGGAAATAGTACTATTTATGTGAAACTATTCACAAACTGTAAACATTTGTCAGCAGGCAATAGGATAAAGACTTCCGGCTCCTCGGGCTGGTGCGAATGTTTCAATGTCCGTATGTGCCAAACCGTTGGATTGTGACACACCTTTACGCGTCTCTCGTTCGCTGCGCTCGCTCGAAAACTATAGCGTAACCTAAAACCAATCCATCTTGCGTTCATTATTCGATATGGTGGCGACTTATTTCGAATTTGCGAACGTGTCGGATCGGATGTGAGGTTGGACTAAATTTTTACGAGCGAGCGGAGCGAGCGAGCAACGATCACAATTTGCAAGGTATACATATACCTTGCAATATGCATATATATCGTGTTAGTACCTAATTTCGTCAGCCACTTCGGACATCACATTGCCCTGTAGTATGTGGAAATAGTACTATTTATGTGAAACTATTCACAAACTGTAAACATTTGTCAGCAGGCAATATGATAAAGACATCCGGCTCCTCGGGCTGGTGCGAATGTTTCAATGTCAGTATGTGCCAAACCGTTGGATTGCGACACACCTTTACGCGTCTCTCGCTCGCTGCGCTCGCTCGAAAGCTGTAGCCTAACCTAAACCCAATCCATCTTGCGTTAGTCATTCGATATGAAGGCAACTTATTTCGAATTTGCGAACGTGTCGGATCGGATGTGAGGTTGGACTAAATTTTTACGAGCGAGCGGAGCGAGCGAGCAACGATCACAATTTGCAAGGTATACATATACCTTATATTGCCTTGCATATATTTCGTGTTAGTACCTAATTTTGTCAGCCACTTCGGACATCACATTGGACTGCAGTATGTGGAAATAGTACTATTTATGTGAAACTATTCACAAACTGTAAACATTTGTCAGCAGGCAAAAGGATAAAGACTTCCGGCTCCTCGGGCTGGTGCGAATGTTTCAATGTCCGTATGTGCCAAACCGTTGGGTTGTGATACACCTTTACGCGTCTCTCGCTTGCTGCGCTCGCTCGAAAACTATAGCCTAACCTAAAACCAATCCCTCTTGCGTTAGTCATTCGATATGAAGGCGACTTATTTCGAATTTGCGAACGTGTCGGATCGGATGTGAGGTTGGACTAAATTTTTACGAGCGAGCGGAGCGAGCGAGCAACGATCACAATTTGCAAGGTATACATATACCTTGCAATATGCATATATATCGTGTTAGTACCTAATATTGTCAGCCATTTCGGACATCACATTGCACTGTAGTATGTCGAAATAGTGCTATTTATGTGAAACTATTCACAAACTGTAAACATTTGTCAGTAGGCAATATGATAAAGACTTCCGGCTCCTCGTGCTGGTGCGAATGTTTCAATGTCAGTATGTGCCAAACCGTTGGATTGTGACACACCTTTACGCGTCTCTCGCTCGCTGCGCTCGCTCGAAAACTATAGCGTAACCTAAAACCAATCCATCTGGCGTTCTTTATTCGATATGGTGGCGACTTATTTCGAATTTGCGAACGTGTCGGATCGGATGTGAGGTTGGACTAAATTTTTACGAGCGAGCGGAGCGAGCGAGCATCGATCACAATATGCAAGGAATACATATACCTTGCAATATGCATATATATCGTGTTAGTACCTAATTTCGTCAGCCACTTCGGACATCACATTGCCCTGTAGTATGTGGAAATAGTACTATTTATGTGAAACTATTCACAAACTGTAAACATTTGTCAGCAGGCAATATGATAAAGACATCCGGCTCCTCGGGCTGGTGCGAATGTTTCAATGTCAGTATGTGCCAAACCGTTGGATTGTGACACACCTTTACGCGTCTCTCGCTCGCTGCGCTCGCTCGAAAGCTGTAGCCTAACCTAAACCCAATCCATCTTGCGTTAGTCATTCGATATGAAGGCAACTTATTTCGAATTTGCGAACGTGTCGGATCGTATGTGAGGTTGGACTAAATTTTTACGAGCGAGCGGAGCGAGCGAGCAACGATCACAATTTGCAAGGTATACATATACCTTATATTGCCTTGCATATATTTCGTGTTAGTACCTAATTTTGTCAGCCACTTCGGACATCACATTGGACTGTAGTATGTGGAAATAGTACTATTTATGTGAAACTATTCACAAACTGTAAACATTTGTCAGTAAGCAATATGACAAAGACTTCCGGCTCCTCGGGCTGGTGCGAATGTTTCAATGTCAGTATGTGCCAAACCGTTGGATTGTGACACACCTTTACGCGTCTCTCGCTCCCTGCGCTCGCTCGAAAACTATAGCGTAACCTAAAACCAATCCATCTTGCGTTCTTTATTCGATATGGTGGCGACTTATTTCGAATTTGCGAATGTGTCGGATCGGATGTGAGGTTGGACTAAATTTTTACGAGCGAGCGGAGCGAGCGAGCATCGATCACAATTTGCAAGGTATACATATACCTTGCAATATGCATATATATCGTGTTAGTACCTAATTTCGTCAGCCACTGCGGACATCACATTGCCCTGTAGTATGTGGAAATAGTACTATTTATGTGAAACTATTCACAAACTGTAAACATTAGTCAGCAGGCAATATGATAAAGACATCCGGCTCCTCGGGCTGGTGCGAATGTTTCAATGTCAGTATGTGCCAAACCGTTGGATTGTGACACACCTTTACGCGTCTCTCGCTCGAAAGCTGTAGCCTAACCTAAACCCAATCCATCTTGCGTTAGTCATTCGATATGAAGGCAACTTATTTCGAATTTGCGAACGTGTCGGATCGGATGTGAGGTTGGACTAAATTTTTACGAGCGAGCGGAGCGAGCGAGCAACGATCACAATTTGCAAGGTATACATATACCTTATATTGCCTTGCATATATTTCGTGTTAGTACCTAATTTTGTCAGCCATTTCGGACATCACATTGGACTGCAGTATGTGGAAATAGTACTATTTATGTGAAACTATTCACAAACTGTAAACATTTGTCAGTAGGCAATATGATAAAGACTTCCGGCTCCTCGGGCTGGTGCGAATGTTTCAATGTCAGTATGTGCCAAACCGTTGGATTGTGACACACCTTTACGCGTCTCTCGCTCGCTGCGCTCGCTCGAAAACTATAGCGTAACCTAAAACCAATCCATCTTGCGTTCTTTATTCGATATGGTGGCGACTTATTTCGAATTTGCGAACGTGTCGGATCGGATGTGAGGTTGGACTAAATTTTTACGAGCGAGCGGAGCGAGCGAGCATCGATCACAATATGCAAGGTATATGTATACCTTGCAATATGCATATATATCGTGTTAGTACCTAATTTCGTCAGCCACTTCGGACATCACATTGCCCTGTAGTATGTGGAAATAGTACTATTTATGTGAAACTATTCACAAACTGTAAACATTTGTCAGCAGGCAATATGATAAAGACATCCGGCTCCTCGGGCTGGTGCGAATGTTTCAATGTCAGTATGTGCCAAACCGTTGGATTGCGACACACCTTTACGCGTCTCTCGCTCGCTGCGCTCGCTCGAAAGCTGTAGCCTAACCTAAACCCAATCCATCTTGCGTTAGTCATTCGATATGAAGGCAACTTATTTCGAATTTGCGAACGTGTCGGATCGTATGTGAGGTTGGACTAAATTTTTACGAGCGAGCGGAGCGAGCGAGCAACGATCACAATTTGCAAGGTATACATATACCTTATATTGCCTTGCATATATTTCGTGTTAGTACCTAATTTTGTCAGCCACTTCGGACATCACATTGGACTGTAGTATGTGGAAATAGTACTATTTATGTGAAACTATTCACAAACTGTAAACATTTGTCAGTAAGCAATATGACAAAGACTTCCGGCTCCTCGGGCTGGTGCGAATGTTTCAATGTCAGTATGTGCCAAACCGTTGGATTGTGACACACCTTTACGCGTCTCTCGCTCCCTGCGCTCGCTCGAAAACTATAGCGTAACCTAAAACCAATCCATCTTGCGTTCTTTATTCGATATGGTGGCGACTTATTTCGAATTTGCGAACGTGTCGGATCGGATGTGAGGTTGGACTAAATTTTTACGAGCGAGCGGAGCGAGCGAGCATCGATCACAATTTGCAAGGTATACATATACCTTGCAATATGCATATATATCGTGTTAGTACCTAATTTCGTCAGCCACTGCGGACATCACATTGCCCTGTAGTATGTGGAAATAGTACTATTTATGTGAAACTATTCACAAACTGTAAACATTAGTCAGCAGGCAATATGATAAAGACATCCGGCTCCTCGGGCTGGTGCGAATGTTTCAATGTCAGTATGTGCCAAACCGTTGGATTGTGACACACCTTTACGCGTCTCTCGCTCGCTGCGCTCGCTCGAAAGCTGTAGCCTAACCTAAACCCAATCCATCTTGCGTTAGTCATTCGATATGAAGGCAACTTATTTCGAATTTGCGAACGTGTCGGATCGGATGTGAGGTTGGACTAAATTTTTACGAGCGAGCGGAGCGAGCGAGCAACGATCACAATTTGCAAGGTATACATATACCTTATATTGCCTTGCATATATTTCGTGTTAGTACCTAATTTTGTCAGCCATTTCGGACATCACATTGGACTGCAGTATGTGGAAATAGTACTATTTATGTGAAACTATTCACAAACTGTAAACATTTGTCAGTAGGCAATATGATAAAGACTTCCGGCTCCTCGGGCTGGTGCGAATGTTTCAATGTCAGTATGTGCCAAACCGTTGGATTGTGACACACCTTTACGCGTCTCTCGCTCGCTGCGCTCGCTCGAAAACTATAGCGTAACCTAAAACCAATCCATCTTGCGTTCTTTATTCGATATGGTGGCGACTTATTTCGAATTTGCGAACGTGTCGGATCGGATGTGAGGTTGGACTAAATTTTTACGAGCGAGCGGAGCGAGCGAGCATCGATCACAATATGCAAGGTATATGTATACCTTGCATATGCATATATATCGTGTTAGTACCTAATTTCGTCAGCCACTTCGGACATCACATTGCCCTGTAGTATGTGGAAATAGTACTATTTATGTGAAACTATTCACAAACTGTAAACATTTGTCAGCAGGCAATATGATAAAGACATCCGGCTCCTCGGGCTGGTGCGAATGTTTCAATGTCAGTATGTGCCAAACCGTTGGATTGCGACACACCTTTACGCGTCTCTCGCTCGCTGCGCTCGCTCGAAAGCTGTAGCCTAACCTAAACCCAATCCATCTTGCGTTAGTCATTCGATATGAAGGCAACTTATTTCGAATTTGCGAACGTGTCGGATCGTATGTGAGGTTGGATTAAATTTTTACGAGCGAGCGGAGCGAGCGAGCAACGATCACAATTTGCAAGGTATACATATACCTTATATCGCCTTGCATATATTTCGTGTTAGTACCTGATTTTGTCAGCCACTTCGGACATCACATTGGACTGTAGTATGTGGAAATAGTACTATTTATGTGAAACTATTCACAAACTGTAAACATTTGTCAGCAGGCAATAGGATAAAGACTTCCGGCTCCTCGGGCTGGTGCGAATGTTTCAATGTCCGTATGTGCCAAACCGTTGGATTGTGACACACCTTTACGCGTCTCTCGTTCGCTGCGCTCGCTCGAAAACTATAGCGTAACCTAAAACCAATCCATCTTGCGTTCATTATTCGATATGGTGGCGACTTATTTCGAATTTGCGAACGTGTCGGATCGGATGTGAGGTTGGACTAAATTTTTACGAGCGAGCGGAGCGAGCGAGCAACGATCACAATTTGCAAGGTATACATATACCTTGCAATATGCATATATATCGTGTTAGTACCTAATTTCGTCAGCCACTTCGGACATCACATTGCCCTGTAGTATGTGGAAATAGTACTATTTATGTGAAACTATTCACAAACTGTAAACATTTGTCAGCAGGCAATATGATAAAGACATCCGGCTCCTCGGGCTGCTGCGAATGTTTCAATGTCAGTATGTGCCAAACCGTTGGATTGCGACACACCTTTACGCGTCTCTCGCTCGCTGCGCTCGCTCGAAAGCTGTAGCCTAACCTAAACCCAATCCATCTTGCGTTAGTCATTCGATATGAAGGCAACTTATTTCGAATTTGCGAACGTGTCGGATAGGATGTGAGGTTGGACCAAATTTTTACGAGCGAGCGGAGCGAGCGAGCAACGATCACAATTTGCAAGGTATACATATACCTTATATTGCCTTGCATATATTTCGTGCTAGTACCTAATTTTGTCAGCCACTTCGGACATCACATTGGACTGCAGTATGTGGAAATAGTACTATTTATGTGAAACTATTCACAAACTGTAAACATTTGTCAGCAGGCAAAAGGATAAAGACTTCCGGCTCCTCGGGCTGGTGCGAATGTTTCAATGTCCGTATGTGCCAAACCGTTGGGTTGTGATACACCTTTACGCGTCTCTCGCTTGCTGCGCTCGCTCGAAAACTATAGCCTAACCTAAAACCAATCCCTCTTGCGTTAGTCATTCGATATGAAGGCGACTTATTTCGAATTTGCGAACGTGTCGGATCGGATGTGAGGTTGGACTAAATTTTTACGAGCGAGCGGAGCGAGCGAGCAACGATCACAATTTGCAAGGTATACATATACCTTGCAATATGCATATATATCGTGTTAGTACCTAATATTGTCAGCCATTTCGGACATCACATTGCACTGTAGTATGTCGAAATAGTGCTATTTATGTGAAACTATTCACAAACTGTAAACATTTGTCAGTAGGCAATATGATAAAGACTGCCGGCTCCTCGGGCTGGTGCGAATGTTTCAATGTCAGTATGTGCCAAACCGTTGGATTGTGACACACCTTTACGCGTCTCTCGCTCGCTGCGCTCGCTCGAAAACTATAGCGTAACCTAAAACCAATCCATCTTGCGTTCTTTATTCGATATGGTGGCGACTTATTTCGAATTTGCGAACGTGTCGGATCGGATGTGAGGTTGGACTAAATTTTTACGAGCGAGCGGAGCGAGCGAGCATCGATCACAATATGCAAGGAATACATATACCTTGCAATATGCATATATATCGTGTTAGTACCTAATTTCGTCAGCCACTTCGGACATCACATTGCCCTGTAGTATGTGGAAATAGTACTATTTATGTGAAACTATTCACAAACTGTAAACATTTGTCAGCAGGCAATATGATAAAGACATCCGGCTCCTCGGGCTGGTGCGAATGTTTCAATGTCAGTATGTGCCAAACCGTTGGATTGTGACACACCTTTACGCGTCTCTCGCTCGCTGCGCTCGCTCGAAAGCTGTAGCCTAACCTAAACCCAATCCATCTTGCGTTAGTCATTCGATATGAAGGCAACTTATTTCGAATTTGCGAACGTGTCGGATCGTATGTGAGGTTGGACTAAATTTTTACGAGCGAGCGGAGCGAGCGAGCAACGATCACAATTTGCAAGGTATACATATACCTTATATTGCCTTGCATATATTTCGTGTTAGTACCTAATTTTGTCAGCCACTTCGGACATCACATTGGACTGCAGTATGTGGAAATAGTACTATTTATGTGAAACTATTCACAAACTGTAAACATTTGTCAGCAGGCAATAGGATAAAGACTTCCGGCTCCTCGGGCTGGTGCGAATGTTTCAATGTCCGTATGTGCCAAACCGTTGGATTGTGATACACCTTTACGCGTCTCTCGCTCGCTGCGCTCGCTCGAAAACTATAGCCTAACCTAAAACCAATCCCTCTTGCGTTAGTCATTCGATATGAAGGCGGCTTATTTCGAATTTGCGAACGTGTCGGATCCGATGTGAGGTTGGACTAAATTTTTACGAGCGAGCGGAGCGAGCGTGCAACGATCACAATTTGCAAGGTATACATATACCTTGCAATATGCATATATATCGTGTTAGTACCTAATTTCGTCAGCCACTGCGGACATCACATTGCACTGTAGTATGTCGAAATAGTACTATTTATGTGAAACTATTCACAAACTGTAAACATTAGTCAGCAGGCAATATGATAAAGACATCCGGCTCCTCGGGCTGGTGCGAATGTTTCAATGTCAGTATGTGCCAAACCGTTGGATTGTGACACACCTTTACGCGTCTCTCGCTCGCTGCGCTCGCTCGAAAGCTGTAGCCTAACCTAAACCCAATCCATCTTGCGTTAGTCATTCGATATGAAGGCAACTTATTTCGAATTTGCGAACGTGTCGGATCGGATGTGAGGTTGGACTAAATTTTTACGAGCGAGCGGAGCGAGCGAGCAACGATCACAATTTGCAAGGTATACATATACCTTATATTGCCTTGCATATATTTCGTGTTAGTACCTAATTTTGTCAGCCATTTCGGACATCACATTGGACTGCAGTATGTGGAAATAGTACTATTTATGTGAAACTATTCACAAACTGTAAACATTTGTCAGTAGGCAATATGATAAAGACTTCCGGCTCCTCGGGCTGGTGCGAATGTTTCAATGTCAGTATGTGCCAAACCGTTGGATTGTGACACACCTTTACGCGTCTCTCGCTCGCTGCGCTCGCTCGAAAACTATAGCGTAACCTAAAACCAATCCATCTTGCGTTCTTTATTCGATATGGTGGCGACTTATTTCGAATTTGCGAACGTGTCGGATCGGATGTGAGGTTGGACTAAATTTTTACGAGCGAGCGGAGCGAGCGAGCATCGATCACAATATGCAAGGTATACATATACCTTGCAATATGCATATATATCGTGTTAGTACCTAATTTCGTCAGCCACTTCGGACATCACATTGCCCTGTAGTATGTGGAAATAGTACTATTTATGTGAAACTATTCACAAACTGTAAACATTTGTCAGCAGGCAATATGATAAAGACATCCGGCTCCTCGGGCTGGTGCGAATGTTTCAATGTCAGTATGTGCCAAACCGTTGGATTGCGACGCACCTTTACGCGTCTCTCGCTCGCTGCGCTCGCTCGAAAGCTGTAGCCTAACCTAAACCCAATCCATCTTGCGTTAGTCATTCGATATGAAGGCAACTTATTTCGAATTTGCGAACGTGTCGGATCGGATGTGAGGTTGGACTAAATTTTTACGAGCGAGCGGAGCGAGCGTGCAACGATCACAATTTGCAAGGTATACATATACCTTGCAATATGCATATATATCGTGTTAGTACCTAATTTCGTCAGCCACTGCGGACATCACATTGCCCTGTAGTATGTGGAAATAGTACTATTTATGTGAAACTATTCACAAACTGTAAACATTAGTCAGCAGGCAATATGATAAAGACATCCGGCTCCTCGGGCTGGTGCGAATGTTTCAATGTCAGTATGTGCCAAACCGTTGGATTGTGACACACCTTTACGCGTCTCTCGCTCGCTGCGCTCGCTCGAAAGCTGTAGCCTAACCTAAACCCAATCCATCTTGCGTTAGTCATTCGATATGAAGGCAACTTATTTCGAATTTGCGAACGTGTCGGATCGGATGTGAGGTTGGACTAAATTTTTACGAGCGAGCGGAGCGAGCGAGCAACGATCACAATTTGCAAGGTATACATATACCTTATATTGCCTTGCATATATTTCGTGTTAGTACCTAATTTTGTCAGCCATTTCGGACATCACATTGGACTGCAGTATGTGGAAATAGTACTATTTATGTGAAACTATTCACAAACTGTAAACATTTGTCAGTAGGCAATATGATAAAGACTTCCGGCTCCTCGGGCTGGTGCGAATGTTTCAATGTCAGTATGTGCCAAACCGTTGGATTGTGACACACCTTTACGCGTCTCTCGCTCGCTGCGCTCGCTCGAAAACTATAGCGTAACCTAAAACCAATCCATCTTGCGTTCTTTATTCGATATGGTGGCGACATATTTCGAATTTGCGAACGTGTCGGATCGGATGTGAGGTTGGACTAAATTTTTACGAGCGAGCGGGGCGAGCGAGCATCGATCACAATATGCAAGGTATACATATACCTTGCAATATGCATATATATCGTGTTAGTACCTAATTTCGTCAGCCACTTCGGACATCACATTGCCCTGTAGTATGTGGAAATAGTACTATTTATGTGAAACTATTCACAAACTGTAAACATTTGTCAGCAGGCAATATGATAAAGACATCCGGCTCCTCGGGCTGGTGCGAATGTTTCAATGTCAGTATGTGCCAAACCGTTGGATTGCGACACACCTTTACGCGTCTCTCGCTCGCTGCGCTCGCTCGAAAGCTGTAGCCTAACCTAAACCCAATCCATCTTGCGTTAGTCATTCGATATGAAGGCAACTTATTTCGAATTTGCGAACGTGTCGGATCGTATGTGAGGTTGGACTAAATTTTTACGAGCGAGCGGAGCGAGCGAGCAACGATCACAATTTGCAAGGTATACATATACCTTATATTGCCTTGCATATATTTCGTGTTAGTACCTAATTTTGTCAGCCACTTCGGACATCACATTGGACTGCAGTATGTGGACATAGTACTATTTATGTGAAACTATTCAAAAACTGTAAACATTTGTCAGCAGGCAATAGGATAAAGACTTCCGGCTCCTCGGGCTGGTGCGAATGTTTCAATGTCCGTATGTGCCAAACCGTTGGATTGTGATACACCTTTACGCGTCTCTCGCTCGCTGCGCACGCTCGAAAACTATAGCCTAACCTAAAACCAATCCCTCTTGCGTTAGTCATTCGATATGAAGGCGGCTTATTTCGAATTTGCGAACGTGTCGGATCGGATGTGAGGTTGGACTAAATTTTTACGAGCGAGCGGAGCGAGCGTGCAACGATCACAATTTGCAAGGTATACATATACCTTGCAATATGCATATATATCGTGTTAGTACCTAATTTCGTCAGCCACTGCGGACATCACATTGCCCTGTAGTATGTGGAAATAGTACTATTTATGTGAAACTATTCACAAACTGTAAACATTAGTCAGCAGGCAATATGATAAAGACATCCGGCTCCTCGGGCTGGTGCGAATGTTTCAATGTCAGTATGTGCCAAACCGTTGGATTGTGACACACCTTTACGCGTCTCTCGCTCGCTGCGCTCGCTCGAAAGCTGTAGCCTAACCTAAACCCAATCCATCTTGCGTTAGTCATTCGATATGAAGGCAACTTATTTCGAATTTGCGAACGTGTCGGATCGGATGTGAGGTTGGACTAAATTTTTACGAGCGAGCGGAGCGAGCGAGCAACGATCACAATTTGCAAGGTATACATATACCTTATATTGCCTTGCATATATTTCGTGTTAGTACCTAATTTTGTCAGCCATTTCGGACATCACATTGGACTGCAGTATGTGGAAATAGTACTATTTATGTGAAACTATTCACAAACTGTAAACATTTGTCAGTAGGCAATATGATAAAGACTTCCGGCTCCTCGGGCTGGTGCGAATGTTTCAATGTCAGTATGTGCCAAACCGTTGGATTGTGACACACCTTTACGCGTCTCTCGCTCGCTGCGCTCGCTCGAAAACTATAGCGTAACCTAAAACCAATCCCTCTTGCGTTAGTCATTCGATATGAAGGCGACTTATTTCGAATTTGCGAACGTGTCGGATCGGATGTGAGGTTGGACTAAATTTTTACGAGCGAGCGGAGCGAGCGAGCAACGATCACAATTTGCAAGGTATACATATACCTTGCAATATGCATATATATCGTGTTAGTACCTAATTTTGTCAGCCATTTCGGACATCACATTGCACTGTAGTATGTCGAAATAGTGCTATTTATGTGAAACTATTCACAAACTGTAAACATTAGTCAGCAGGCAATATGATAAAGACATCCGGCTCCTCGGGCTGGTGCGAATGTTTCAATGTCAGTATGTGCCAAACCGTTGGATTGTGACACACCTTTACGCGTCTCTCGCTCGCTGCGCTCGCTCGAAAGCTGTAGCCTAACCTAAACCCAATCCATCTTGCGTTAGTCATTCGATATGAAGGCAACTTATTTCGAATTTGCGAACGTGTCGGATCGGATGTGAGGTTGGACTAAATTTTTACGAGCGAGCGGAGCGAGCGAGCAACGATCACAATTTGCAAGGTATACATATACCTTATATTGCCTTGCATATATTTCGTGTTAGTACCTAATTTTGTCAGCCATTTCGGACATCACATTGGACTGCAGTATGTGGAAATAGTACTATTTATGTGAAACTATTCACAAACTGTAAACATTTGTCAGTAGGCAATATGATAAAGACTTCCGGCTCCTCGGGCTGGTGCGAATGTTTCAATGTCAGTATGTGCCAAACCGTTGGATTGTGACACACCTTTACGCGTCTCTCGCTCGCTGCGCTCGCTCGAAAACTATAGCGTAACCTAAAACCAATCCATCTTGCGTTCTTTATTCGATATGGTGGCGACATATTTCGAATTTGCGAACGTGTCGGATCGGATGTGAGGTTGGACTAAATTTTTACGAGCGAGCGGGGCGAGCGAGCATCGATCACAATATGCAAGGTATACATATACCTTGCAATATGCATATATATCGTGTTAGTACCTAATTTCGTCAGCCACTTCGGACATCACATTGCCCTGTAGTATGTGGAAATAGTACTATTTATGTGAAACTATTCACAAACTGTAAACATTTGTCAGCAGGCAATATGATAAAGACATCCGGCTCCTCGGGCTGGTGCGAATGTTTCAATGTCAGTATGTGCCAAACCGTTGGATTGCGACACACCTTTACGCGTCTCTCGCTCGCTGCGCTCGCTCGAAAGCTGTAGCCTAACCTAAACCCAATCCATCTTGCGTTAGTCATTCGATATGAAGGCAACTTATTTCGAATTTGCGAACGTGTCGGATCGTATGTGAGGTTGGACTAAATTTTTACGAGCGAGCGGAGCGAGCGAGCAACGATCACAATTTGCAAGGTATACATATACCTTATATTGCCTTGCATATATTTCGTGTTAGTACCTAATTTTGTCAGCCACTTCGGACATCACATTGGACTGCAGTATGTGGACATAGTACTATTTATGTGAAACTATTCAAAAACTGTAAACATTTGTCAGCAGGCAATAGGATAAAGACTTCCGGCTCCTCGGGCTGGTGCGAATGTTTCAATGTCCGTATGTGCCAAACCGTTGGATTGTGATACACCTTTACGCGTCTCTCGCTCGCTGCGCACGCTCGAAAACTATAGCCTAACCTAAAACCAATCCCTCTTGCGTTAGTCATTCGATATGAAGGCGGCTTATTTCGAATTTGCGAACGTGTCGGATCGGATGTGAGGTTGGACTAAATTTTTACGAGCGAGCGGAGCGAGCGTGCAACGATCACAATTTGCAAGGTATACATATACCTTGCAATATGCATATATATCGTGTTAGTACCTAATTTCGTCAGCCACTGCGGACATCACATTGCCCTGTAGTATGTGGAAATAGTACTATTTATGTGAAACTATTCACAAACTGTAAACATTAGTCAGCAGGCAATATGATAAAGACATCCGGCTCCTCGGGCTGGTGCGAATGTTTCAATGTCAGTATGTGCCAAACCGTTGGATTGTGACACACCTTTACGCGTCTCTCGCTCGCTGCGCTCGCTCGAAAGCTATAGCCTAACCTAAACCCAATCCATCTTGCGTTAGTCATTCGATATGAAGGCAACTTATTTCGAATTTGCGAACGTGTCGGATCGGATGTGAGGTTGGACTAAATTTTTACGAGCGAGCGGAGCGAGCGAGCAACGATCACAATTTGCAAGGTATACATATACCTTATATTGCCTTGCATATATTTCGTGTTAGTACCTAATTTTGTCAGCCATTTCGGACATCACATTGGACTGCAGTATGTGGAAATAGTACTATTTATGTGAAACTATTCACAAACTGTAAACATTTGTCAGTAGGCAATATGATAAAGACTTCCGGCTCCTCGGGCTGGTGCGAATGTTTCAATGTCAGTATGTGCCAAACCGTTGGATTGTGACACACCTTTACGCGTCTCTCGCTCGCTGCGCTCGCTCGAAAACTATAGCGTAACCTAAAACCAATCCCTCTTGCGTTAGTCATTCGATATGAAGGCGACTTATTTCGAATTTGCGAACGTGTCGGATCGGATGTGAGGTTGGACTAAATTTTTACGAGCGAGCGGAGCGAGCGAGCAACGATCACAATTTGCAAGGTATACATATACCTTGCAATATGCATATATATCGTGTTAGTACCTAATTTTGTCAGCCATTTCGGACATCACATTGCACTGTAGTATGTCGAAATAGTGCTATTTATGTGAAACTATTCACAAACTGTAAACATTTGTCAGTAGGCAATATGATAAAGACTTCCGGCTCCTCGGGCTGGTGCGAATGTTTCAATGTCAGTATGTGCCAAACCGTTGGATTGTGACACACCTTTACGCGTCTCTCGCTCGCTGCGCTCGCTCGAAAACTATAGCGTAACCTAAAACCAATCCATCTTGCGTTCTTTATTCGATATGGTGGCGACTTATTTCGAATTTGCGAACGTGTCGGATCGGATGTGAGGTTGGAATAAATTTTTACGAGCGAGCGGAGCGAGCGAGCATCGATCACAATATGCAAGGTATGCATATACCTTGCAATATGCATATATATCGTGTTAGTACCTAATTTCGTCAGCCACTACGGACATCACATTGCCCTGTAGTATGTGGAAATAGTACTATTTATGTGAAACTATTCACAAACTGTAAACATTTGTCAGCAGGCAATATGATAAAGACATCCGGCTCCTCGGGCTGGTGCGAATGTTTCAATGTCAGTATGTGCCAAACCGTTGGATTGTGACACACCTTTACGCGTCTCTCGCTCGCTGCGCTCGCTCGAAAGCTGTAGCCTAACCTAAACCCAATCCATCTTGCGTTAGTCATTCGATATGAAGGCAACTTATTTCGAATTTGCGAACGTGTCGGATCGTATGTGAGGTTGGACTAAATTTTTACGAGCGAGCGGAGCGAGCGAGCAACGATCACAATTTGCAAGGTATACATATACCTTATATTGCCTTGCATATATTTCGTGTTAGTACCTAATTTTGTCAGCCACTTCGGACATCACATTGGACTGCAGTATGTGGAAATAGTACTATTTATGTGAAACTATTCACAAACTGTAAACATTTGTCTGCAGGCAATAGGATAAAGACTTCCGGCTCCTCGGGCTGGTGCGAATGTTTCAATGTCCGTATGTGCCAAACCGTTGGATTGTGATACACCTTTACGCGTCTCTCGCTCGCTGCGCTCGCTCGAAAACTATAGCCTAACCTAAAACCAATCCCTCTTGCGTTAGTCATTCGATATGAAGGCGGCTTATTTCGAATTTGCGAACGTGTCGGATCGGATGTGAGGTTGGACTAAATTTTTAGGAGCGAGCGGAGCGAGCGTGCAACGATCACAATTTGCAAGGTATACATATACCTTGCAATATGCATATATATCGTGTTAGTACCTAATTTTGTCAGCCATTTCGGACATCACATTGCACTGTAGTATGTCGAAATAGTACTATTTATGTGAAACTATTCACAAACTGTAAACATTTGTCAGTAGGCAATATGATAAAGACTTCCGGCTCCTCGGGCTGGTGCGAATGTTTCAATGTCAGTATGTGCCAAACCGTTGGATTGTGACACACCTTTACGCGTCTCTCGCTCGCTGCGCTCGCTCGAAAACTATAGCGTAACCTAAAACCAATCCATCTTGCGTTCTTTATTCGATATGGTGGCGACTTATTTCGAATTTGCGAACGTGTCGGATCGGATGTGAGGTTGGACTAAATTTTTACGAGCGAGGGGAGCGAGCGAGCAACGATCACAATTTGCAAGGTATACATATACCTTGCAATATGCATATATATCGTGTTAGTACCTAATATTGTCAGCCATTTCGGACATCACATTGCACTGTAGTATGTCGAAATAGTGCTATTTATGTGAAACTATTCACAAACTGTAAACATTTGTCAGTAGGCAATATGATAAAGACTGCCGGCTCCTCGGGCTGGTGCGAATGTTTCAATGTCAGTATGTGCCAAACCGTTGGATTGTGACACACCTTTACGCGTCTCTCGCTCGCTGCGCTCGCTCGAAAACTATAGCGTAACCTAAAACCAATCCATCTTGCGTTCTTTATTCGATATGGTGGCGACTTATTTCGAATTTGCGAACGTGTCGGATCGGATGTGAGGTTGGACTAAATTTTTACGAGCGAGCGGAGCGAGCGAGCATCGATCACAATATGCAAGGAATACATATACCTTGCAATATGCATATATATCGTGTTAGTACCTAATTTCGTCAGCCACTTCGGACATCACATTGCCCTGCAGTATGTGGAAATAGTACTATTTATGTGAAACTATTCACAAACTGTAAACATTTGTCAGCAGGCAATATGATAAAGACATCCGGCTCCTCGGGCTGGTGCGAATGTTTCAATGTCAGTATGTGCCAAACCGTTGGATTGTGACACACCTTTACGCGTCTCTCGCTCGCTGCGCTCGCTCGAAAGCTGTAGCCTAACCTAAACCCAATCCATCTTGCGTTAGTCATTCGATATGAAGGCAACTTATTTCGAATTTGCGAACGTGTCGGATCGTATGTGAGGTTGGACTAAATTTTTACGAGCGAGCGGAGCGAGCGAGCAACGATCACAATTTGCAAGGTATACATATACCTTATATTGCCTTGCATATATTTCGTGTTAGTACCTAATTTTGTCAGCCACTTCGGACATCACATTGGACTGCAGTATGTGGAAATAGTACTATTTATGTGAAACTATTCACAAACTGTAAACATTTGTCAGCAGGCAATAGGATAAAGACTTCCGGCTCCTCGGGCTGGTGCGAATGTTTCAATGTCCGTATGTGCCAAACCGTTGGATTGTGATACACCTTTACGCGTCTCTCGCTCGCTGCGCTCGCTCGAAAACTATAGCCTAACCTAAAACCAATCCCTCTTGCGTTAGTCATTCGATATGAAGGCGGCTTATTTCGAATTTGCGAACGTGTCGGATCGGATGTGAGGTTGGACTAAATTTTTACGAGCGAGCGGAGCGAGCGTGCAACGATCACAATTTGCAAGGTATACATATACCTTGCAATATGCATATATATCGTGTTAGTACCTAATTTCGTCAGCCACTGCGGACATCACATTGCACTGTAGTATGTCGAAATAGTACTATTTATGTGAAACTATTCACAAACTGTAAACATTAGTCAGCAGGCAATATGATAAAGACATCCGGCTCCTCGGGCTGGTGCGAATGTTTCAATGTCAGTATGTGCCAAACCGTTGGATTGTGACACACCTTTACGCGTCTCTCGCTCGCTGCGCTCGCTCGAAAGCTGTAGCCTAACCTAAACCCAATCCATCTTGCGTTAGTCATTCGATATGAAGGCAACTTATTTCGAATTTGCGAACGTGTCGGATCGGATGTGAGGTTGGACTAAATTTTTACGAGCGAGCGGAGCGAGCGAGCAACGATCACAATTTGCAAGGTATACATATACCTTATATTGCCTTGCATATATTTCGTGTTAGTACCTAATTTTGTCAGCCATTTCGGACATCACATTGGACTGCAGTATGTGGAAATAGTACTATTTATGTGAAACTATTCACAAACTGTAAACATTTGTCAGTAGGCAATATGATAAAGACTTCCGGCTCCTCGGGCTGGTGCGAATGTTTCAATGTCAGTATGTGCCAAACCGTTGGATTGTGACACACCTTTACGCGTCTCTCGCTCGCTGCGCTCGCTCGAAAACTATAGCGTAACCTAAAACCAATCCATCTTGCGTTCTTTATTCGATATGGTGGCGACTTATTTCGAATTTGCGAACGTGTCGGATCGGATGTGAGGTTGGACTAAATTTTTACGAGCGAGCGGAGCGAGCGAGCATCGATCACAATATGCAAGGTATACATATACCTTGCAATATGCATATATATCGTGTTAGTACCTAATTTCGTCAGCCACTTCGGACATCACATTGCCCTGTAGTATGTGGAAATAGTACTATTTATGTGAAACTATTCACAAACTGTAAACATTTGTCAGCAGGCAATATGATAAAGACATCCGGCTCCTCGGGCTGGTGCGAATGTTTCAATGTCAGTATGTGCCAAACCGTTGGATTGCGACACACCTTTACGCGTCTCTCGCTCGCTGCGCTCGCTCGAAAGCTGTAGCCTAACCTAAACCCAATCCATCTTGCGTTAGTCATTCGATATGAAGGCGGCTTATTTCGAATTTGCGAACGTGTCGGATCGGATGTGAGGTTGGACTAAATTTTTAGGAGCGAGCGGAGCGAGCGTGCAACGATCACAATTTGCAAGGTATACATATACCTTGCAATATGCATATATATCGTGTTAGTACCTAATTTCGTCAGCCACTGCGGACATCACATTGCCCTGTAGTATGTGGAAATAGTACTATTTATGTGAAACTATTCACAAACTGTAAACATTAGTCAGCAGGCAATATGATAAAGACATCCGGCTCCTCGGGCTGGTGCGAATGTTTCAATGTCAGTATGTGCCAAACCGTTGGATTGTGACACACCTTTACGCGTCTCTCGCTCGCTGCGCTCGCTCGAAAGCTGTAGCCTAACCTAAACCCAATCCATCTTGCGTTAGTCATTCGATATGAAGGCAACTTATTTCGAATTTGCGAACGTGTCGGATCGGATGTGAGGTTGGACTAAATTTTTACGAGCGAGCGGAGCGAGCGAGCAACGATCACAATTTGCAAGGTATACATATACCTTATATTGCCTTGCATATATTTCGTGTTAGTACCTAATTTTGTCAGCCATTTCGGACATCACATTGGACTGCAGTATGTGGAAATAGTACTATTTATGTGAAACTATTCACAAACTGTAAACATTTGTCAGTAGGCAATATGATAAAGACTTCCGGCTCCTCGGGCTGGTGCGAATGTTTCAATGTCAGTATGTGCCAAACCGTTGGATTGTGACACACCTTTACGCGTCTCTCGCTCGCTGCGCTCGCTCGAAAACTATAGCGTAACCTAAAACCAATCCATCTTGCGTTCTTTATTCGATATGGTGGCGACATATTTCGAATTTGCGAACGTGTCGGATCGGATGTGAGGTTGGACTAAATTTTTACGAGCGAGCGGGGCGAGCGAGCATCGATCACAATATGCAAGGTATACATATACCTTGCAATATGCATATATATCGTGTTAGTACCTAATTTCGTCAGCCACTTCGGACATCACATTGCCCTGTAGTATGTGGAAATAGTACTATTTATGTGAAACTATTCACAAACTGTAAACATTTGTCAGCAGGCAATATGATAAAGACATCCGGCTTCTCGGGCTGGTGCGAATGTTTCAATGTCAGTATGTGCCAAACCGTTGGATTGCGACACACCTTTACGCGTCTCTCGCTCGCTGCGCTCGCTCGAAAGCTGTAGCCTAACCTAAACCCAATCCATCTTGCGTTAGTCATTCGATATGAAGGCAACTTATTTCGAATTTGCGAACGTGTCGGATCGTATGTGAGGTTGGACTAAATTTTTACGAGCGAGCGGAGCGAGCGAGCAACGATCACAATTTGCAAGGTATACATATACCTTATATTGCCTTGCATATATTTCGTGTTAGTACCTAATTTTGTCAGCCACTTCGGACATCACATTGGACTGCAGTATGTGGACATAGTACTATTTATGTGAAACTATTCACAAACTGTAAACATTTGTCAGCAGGCAATAGGATAAAGACTTCCGGCTCCTCGGGCTGGTGCGAATGTTTCAATGTCCGTATGTGCCAAACCGTTGGATTGTGATACACCTTTACGCGTCTCTCGCTCGCTGCGCACGCTCGAAAACTATAGCCTAACCTAAAACCAATCCCTCTTGCGTTAGTCATTCGATATGAAGGCGGCTTATTTCGAATTTGCGAACGTGTCGGATCGGATGTGAGGTTGGACTAAATTTTTACGAGCGAGCGGAGCGAGCGTGCAACGATCACAATTTGCAAGGTATACATATACCTTGCAATATGCATATATATCGTGTTAGTACCTAATTTCGTCAGCCACTGCGGACATCACATTGCCCTGTAGTATGTGGAAATAGTACTATTTATGTGAAACTATTCACAAACTGTAAACATTAGTCAGCAGGCAATATGATAAAGACATCCGGCTCCTCGGGCTGGTGCGAATGTTTCAATGTCAGTATGTGCCAAACCGTTGGATTGTGACACACCTTTACGCGTCTCTCGCTCGCTGCGCTCGCTCGAAAGCTGTAGCCTAACCTAAACCCAATCCATCTTGCGTTAGTCATTCGATATGAAGGCAACTTATTTCGAATTTGCGAACGTGTCGGATCGGATGTGAGGTTGGACTAAATTTTTACGAGCGAGCGGAGCGAGCGAGCAACGATCACAATTTGCAAGGTATACATATACCTTATATTGCCTTGCATATATTTCGTGTTAGTACCTAATTTTGTCAGCCATTTCGGACATCACATTGGACTGCAGTATGTGGAAATAGTACTATTTATGTGAAACTATTCACAAACTGTAAACATTTGTCAGTAGGCAATATGATAAAGACTTCCGGCTCCTCGGGCTGGTGCGAATGTTTCAATGTCAGTATGTGCCAAACCGTTGGATTGTGACACACCTTTACGCGTCTCTCGCTCGCTGCGCTCGCTCGAAAACTATAGCGTAACCTAAAACCAATCCCTCTTGCGTTAGTCATTCGATATGAAGGCGACTTATTTCGAATTTGCGAACGTGTCGGATCGGATGTGAGGTTGGACTAAATTTTTACGAGCGAGCGGAGCGAGCGAGCAACGATCACAATTTGCAAGGTATACATATACCTTGCAATATGCATATATATCGTGTTAGTACCTAATTTTGTCAGCCATTTCGGACATCACATTGCACTGTAGTATGTCGAAATAGTGCTATTTATGTGAAACTATTCACAAACTGTAAACATTTGTCAGTAGGCAATATGATAAAGACTTCCGGCTCCTCGGGCTGGTGCGAATGTTTCAATGTCAGTATGTGCCAAACCGTTGGATTGTGACACACCTTTACGCGTCTCTCGCTCGCTGCGCTCGCTCGAAAACTATAGCGTAACCTAAAACCAATCCATCTTGCGTTCTTTATTCGATATGGTGGCGACTTATTTCGAATTTGCGAACGTGTCGGATCGGATGTGAGGTTGGAATAAATTTTTACGAGCGAGCGGAGCGAGCGAGCATCGATCACAATATGCAAGGTATGCATATACCTTGCAATATGCATATATATCGTGTTAGTACCTAATTTCGTCAGCCACTACGGACATCACATTGCCCTGTAGTATGTGGAAATAGTACTATTTATGTGAAACTATTCACAAACTGTAAACATTTGTCAGCAGGCAATATGATAAAGACATCCGGCTCCTCGGGCTGGTGCGAATGTTTCAATGTCAGTATGTGCCAAACCGTTGGATTGTGACACACCTTTACGCGTCTCTCGCTCGCTGCGCTCGCTCGAAAGCTGTAGCCTAACCTAAACCCAATCCATCTTGCGTTAGTCATTCGATATGAAGGCAACTTATTTCGAATTTGCGAACGTGTCGGATCGTATGTGAGGTTGGACTAAATTTTTACGAGCGAGCGGAGCGAGCGAGCAACGATCACAATTTGCAAGGTATACATATACCTTATATTGCCTTGCATATATTTCGTGTTAGTACCTAATTTTGTCAGCCACTTCGGACATCACATTGGACTGCAGTATGTGGAAATAGTACTATTTATGTGAAACTATTCACAAACTGTAAACATTTGTCAGCAGGCAATAGGATAAAGACTTCCGGCTCCTCGGGCTGGTGCGAATGTTTCAATGTCCGTATGTGCCAAACCGTTGGATTGTGATACACCTTTACGCGTCTCTCGCTCGCTGCGCTCGCTCGAAAACTATAGCCTAACCTAAAACCAATCCCTCTTGCGTTAGTCATTCGATATGAAGGCGGCTTATTTCGAATTTGCGAACGTGTCGGATCGGATGTGAGGTTGGACTAAATTTTTAGGAGCGAGCGGAGCGAGCGTGCAACGATCACAATTTGCAAGGTATACATATACCTTGCAATATGCATATATATCGTGTTAGTACCTAATTTTGTCAGCCATTTCGGACATCACATTGCACTGTAGTATGTCGAAATAGTACTATTTATGTGAAACTATTCACAAACTGTAAACATTTGTCAGTAGGCAATATGATAAAGACTTCCGGCTCCTCGGGCTGGTGCGAATGTTTCAATGTCAGTATGTGCCAAACCGTTGGATTGTGACACACCTTTACGCGTCTCTCGCTCGCTGCGCTCGCTCGAAAACTATAGCGTAACCTAAAACCAATCCATCTTGCGTTCTTTATTCGATATGGTGGCGACTTATTTCGAATTTGCGAACGTGTCGGATCGGATGTGAGGTTGGACTAAATTTTTACGAGCGAGGGGAGCGAGCGAGCATCGATCACAATATGCAAGGTATACATATACCTTGCAATCTGCATATATATCGTGTTAGTACCATATTTCGTCAGCCACTTCGGACATCACATTGCCGTGTAGTATGTGGAAATAGTACTATTTATGTGAAACTATTCACAAACTGTAAACATTTGTCAGCAGGCAATATGATAAAGACATCCGGCTCCTCGGGCTGGTGCGAATGTTTCAATGTCAGTATGTGCCAAACCGTTGGATTGTGACACACCTTTACGCGTCTCTCGCTCGCTGCGCTCGCTCGAAAGCTGTAGCCTAACCTAAACCCAATCCATCTTGCGTTAGTCATTCGATATGAAGGCAACTTATTTCGAATTTGCGAACGTGTCGGATCGTATGTGAGGTTGGACTAAATTTTTACGAGCGAGCGCAGCGAGCGAGCAACGATCACAATTTGCAAGGTATACATATACCTTATATTGCCTTGCATATATTTCGTGTTAGTACCTAATTTTGTCAGCCACTTCGGACATCACATTGGACTGTAGTATGTGGAAATAGTACTATTTATGTGAAACTATTCACAAACTGTAAACATTTGTCAGCAGGCAATAGGATAAAGACTTCCGGCTCCTCGGGCTGGTGCGAATGTTTCAATGTCCGTATGTGCCAAACCGTTGGATTGTGACACACCTTTACGCGTCTCTCGTTCGCTGCGCTCGCTCGAAAACTATAGCGTAACCTAAAACCAATCCATCTTGCGTTCATTATTCGATATGGTGGCGACTTATTTCGAATTTGCGAACGTGTCGGATCGGATGTGAGGTTGGACTAAATTTTTACGAGCGAGCGGAGCGAGCGAGCAACGATCACAATTTGCAAGGTATACATATACCTTGCAATATGCATATATATCGTGTTAGTACCTAATTTTGTCAGCCATTTCGGACATCACATTGCACTGTAGTATGTCGAAATAGTACTATTTATGTGAAACTATTCACAAACTGTAAACATTTGTCAGTAGGCAATATGACAAAGACTTCCGGCTCCTCGGGCTGGTGCGAATGTTTCAATGTCAGTATGTGCCAAACCGTTGGATTGTGACACACCTTTACGCGTCTCTCGCTCGCTGCGCTCGCTCGAAAACTATAGCGTAACCTAAAACCAATCCATCTTGCGTTCTTTATTCGATATGGTGGCGACTTATTTCGAATTTGCGAACGTGTCGGATCGGATGTGAGGTTGGACTAAATTTTTACGAGCGAGCGGAGCGAGCGAGCATCGATCACAATATGCAAGGTATACATATACCTTGCAATATGCATATATATCGTGTTAGTACCTAATTTCGTCAGCCACTTCGGACATCACATTGCCCTGTAGTATGTGGAAATAGTACTATTTATGTGAAACTATTCACAAACTGTAAACATTAGTCAGCAGGCAATATGATAAAGACATCCGGCTCCTCGGGCTGGTGCGAATGTTTCAATGTCAGTATGTGCCAAACCGTTGGATTGTGACACACCTTTACGCGTCTCTCGCTCGCTGCGCTCGCTCGAAAGCTGTAGCCTAACCTAAACCCAATCCATCTTGCGTTAGTCATTCGATATGAAGGCAACTTATTTCGAATTTGCGAACGTGTCGGATCGGATGTGAGGTTGGACTAAATTTTTACGAGCGAGCGGAGCGAGCGAGCAACGATCACAATTTGCAAGGTATACATATACCTTATATTGCCTTGCATATATTTCGTGTTAGTACCTAATTTTGTCAGCCACTTCGGACATCACATTGGACTGCAGTATGTGGAAATAGTACTATTTATGTGAAACTATTCACAAACTGTAAACATTTGTCAGTAGGCAATATGATAAAGACTTCCGGCTCCTCGGGCTGGTGCGAATGTTTCAATGTCAGTATGTGCCAAACCGTTGGATTGTGACACACCTTTACGCGTCTCTCGCTCGCTGCGCTCGCTCGAAAACTATAGCGTAACCTAAACCCAATCCATCTTGCGTTCTTTATTCGATATGGTGGCGACTTATTTCGAATTTGCGAACGTGTCGGATCGGATGTGAGGTTGGACTAAATTTTTACGAGCGAGCGGAGCGAGCGAGCAACTATCACAATTTGCAAGGTATACATATACCTTATATTGCCTTGCATATATTTCGTGTTAGTACCTAATTTTGTCAGCCACTTCGGACATCACATTGGACTGTAGTATGTGGAAATAGTACTATTTATGTGAAACTATTCACAAACTGTAAACATTTGTCAGCAGGCAATAGGATAAAGACTTCCGGCTCCTCGGGCTGGTGCGAATGTTTCAATGTCCGTATGTGCCAAACCGTTGGATTGTGACACACCTTTACGCGTCTCTCGTTCGCTGCGCTCGCTCGAAAACTATAGCGTAACCTAAAACCAATCCATCTTGCGTTCATTATTCGATATGGTGGCGACTTATTTCGAATTTGCGAACGTGTCGGATCGGATGTGAGGTTGGACTAAATTTTTACGAGCGAGCGGAGCGAGCGAGCAACGATCACAATTTGCAAGGTATACATATACCTTGCAATATGCATATATATCGTGTTAGTACCATATTTTGTCAGCCATTTCGGACATCACATTGCACTGTAGTATGTCGAAATAGTACTATTTATGTGAAACTATTCACAAACTGTAAACATTTGTCAGTAGGCAATATGATAAAGACTTCCGGCTCCTCGGGCTGGTGCGAATGTTTCAATGTCAGTATGTGCCAAACCGTTGGATTGTGACACACCTTTACGCGTCTCTCGCTCGCTGCGCTCGCTCGAAAGCTGTAGCCTAACCTAAACCCAATCCATCTTGCGTTAGTCATTCGATATGAAGGCAACTTATTTCGAATTTGCGAACGTGTCGGATCGTATGTGAGGTTGGACTAAATTTTTACGAGCGAGCGGAGCGAGCGAGCAACGATCACAATTTGCAAGGTATACATATACCTTATATTGCCTTGCATATATTTCGTGTTAGTACCTAATTTTGTCAGCCACTTCGGACATCACATTGGACTGTAGTATGTGGAAATAGTACTATTTATGTGAAACTATTCACAAACTGTAAACATTTGTCAGCAGGGAATAGGATAAAGACTTCCGGCTCCTCGGGCTGGTGCGAATGTTTCAATGTCCGTATGTGCCAAACCGTTGGATTGTGACACACCTTTACGCGTCTCTCGTTCGCTGCGCTCGCTCGAAAACTATAGCGTAACCTAAAACCAATCCATCTTGCGTTCATTATTCGATATGGTGGCGACTTATTTCGAATTTGCGAACGTGTCGGATCGGATGTGAGGTTGGACTAAATTTTTACGAGCGAGCGGAGCGAGCGAGCAACGATCACAATTTGCAAGGTATACATATACCTTGCAATATGCATATATATCGTGTTAGTACCTAATTTTGTCAGCCACTTCGGACATCACATTGCACTGTAGTATGTCGAAATAGTACTATTTATGTGAAACTATTCACAAACTGTAAACATTTGTCAGCAGGCAATAGGATAAAGACTTCCGGCTCCTCGGGCTGGTGCGAATGTTTCAATGTCCGTATGTGCCAAACCGTTGGATTGTGACACACCTTTACGCGTCTCTCGTTCGCTGCGCTCGCTCGAAAACTATAGCGTAACCTAAAACCAATCCATCTTGCGTTCATTATTCGATATGGTGGCGACTTATTTCGAATTTGCGAACGTGTCGGATCGGATGTGAGGTTGGACTAAATTTTTACGAGCGAGCGGAGCGAGCGAGCAACGATCACAATTTGCAAGGTATACATATACCTTGCAATATGCATATATATCGTGTTAGTACCTAATTTTGTCAGCCACTTCGGACATCACATTGCACTGTAGTATGTCGAAATAGTACTATTTATGTGAAACTATTCACAAACTGTAATCTTTTGTCAGTAGGCAATATGATAAAGACTTCCGGCTCCTCGGGCTGGTGCGAATGTTTCAATGTCAGTATGTGCCAAACCGTTGGATTGTGACACACCTTTACGCGTCTCTCGCTCGCTGCGCCCGCTCGAAAACTATAGCGTTACCTAAAACCAATCCATCTTGCGTTCTTTATTCGATATGGTGGCGACTTATTTCGAATTTGCGAACGTGTCGGATCGGATGTGAGGTTGGACTAAATTTTTACGAGCGAGCGGAGCGAGCGAGCATCGATAACAATATGCAAGGTATACATATACCTTGCAATATGCATATATATCGTGCTAGTACCTAATTTCGTCAGCCACTTCGGACATCACATTGCCCTGTAGTATGTGGAAATAGTACTATTTATGTGAAACTATTCACAAACTGTAAACATTTGTCAGCAGGCAATATGATAAAGACATCCGGCTCCTCGGGCTGGTGCGAATGTTTCAATGTCAGTATGTGCCAAACCGTTGGATTGCGACACACCTTTACGCGTCTCTCGCTCGCTGCGCTCGCTCGAAAGCTGTAGCCTAACCTAAACCCAATCCATCTTGCGTTAGTCATTCGATATGAAGGCAACTTATTTCGAATTTGCGAACGTGTCGGATCGGATGTGAGGTTGGACTAAATTTTTACGAGCGAGCGGAGCGAGCGAGCAACGATCACAATTTGCAAGGTATACATATACCTTATATTGCCTTGCATATATTTCGTGTTAGTACCTAATTTTGTCAGCCACTTCGGACATCACATTGGACTGCATTATGTGGAAATAGTACTATTTATGTGAAACTATTCACATACTGTAAACATTTGTCAGCAGGCAATAGGATAAAGACTTCCGGCTCCTCGGGCTGGTGCGAATGTTTCAATGTCCGTATGTGCCAAACCGTTGGATTGTGATACACCTTTACGCGTCTCTCGCTTGCTGCGCTCGCTCGAAAACTATAGCCTAACCTAAAACCAATCCCTCTTGCGTTAGTCATTCGATATGAAGGCGACTTATTTCGAATTTGCGAACGTGTCGGATCGGATGTGAGGTTGGACTAAATTTTTACGAGCGAGCGGAGCGAGCGAGCAACGATCACAATTTGCAAGGTATACATATACCTTGCAATATGCATATATATCGTGTTGGTACCTAATTTTGTCAGCCATTTCGGACATCACATTGCACTGTAGTATGTGGAAATAGTACTATTTATGTGAAACTATTCACAAACTGTAAACATTTGTCAGTAGGCAATATGATAAAGACTTCCGGCTCCTCGGGCTGGTGCGAATGTTTCAATGTCAGTATGTGCCAAACCGTTGGATTGTGACACACCTTTACGCGTCTCTCGCTCGCTGCGCCCGCTCGAAAACTGTAGCGTAACCTAAAACCAATCCATCTTGCGTTCTTTATTCGATATGGTGGCGACTTATTTCGAATTTGCGAACGTGTCGGATCGGATGTGAGGTTGGACTAAATTTTTACGAGCGAGCGGAGCGAGCGAGCATCGATCACAATATGCAAGGTATACATATACCTTGCAATATGCATATATATCGTGTTAGTACCTAATTTCGTCAGCCACTTCGGACATCACATTGCCCTGTAGTATGTGGAAATAGTACTATTTATGTGAAACTATTCACAAACTGTAAACATTTGTCAGCAGGCAATATGATAAAGACATCCGGCTCCACGGGCTGGTGCGAATGTTTCAATGTCAGTATGTGCCAAACCGTTGGATTGCGACACACCTTTACGCGTCTCTCGCTCGCTGCGCTCGCTCGAAAGCTGTAGCCTAACCTAAACCCAATCCATCTTGCGTTAGTCATTCGATATGAAGGCAACTTATTTCGGATTTGCGAACGTGTCGGATCGGATGTGAGGTTGGACTAAATTTTTACGAGCGAGCGGAGCAAGCGAGCAACGATCACAATTTGCAAGGTATACATATACCTTATATTGCCTTGCATATATTTCGTGTTAGTACCTAATTTTGTCAGCCACTTCGGACATCACATTGCCCTGTAGTATGTGGAAATAGTACTATTTATGTGAAACTATTCACAAACTGTAAACATTTGTCAGCAGGCAATATGATAAAGACATCCGGCTCCTCGGGCTGGTGCGAATGTTTCAATGTCAGTATGTGCCAAACCGTTGGATTGTGACACACCTTTACGCGTCTCTCGCTCGCTGCGCTCGCTCGAAAGCTGTAGCCTAACCTAAACCCAATCCATCTTGCGTTAGTCATTCGATATGAAGGCAACTTATTTCGAATTTGCGAACGTGTCGGATCGTATGTGAGGTTGGACTAAATTTTTACGAGCGAGCGGAGCGAGCGAGCAACGATCACAATTTGCAAGGTATACATATACCTTGCAATATGCATATATATCGTGTTAGTACCTAATTTTGTCAGCCACTTCGGACATCACATTGCACTGTAGTATGTCGAAATAGTACTATTTATGTGAAACTATTCACAAACTGTAATCATTTGTCAGTAGGCAATATGATAAAGACTTCCGGCTCCTCGGGCTGGTGCGAATGTTTCAATGTCAGTATGTGCCAAACCGTTGGATTGTGACACACCTTTACGCGTCTCTCGCTCGCTGCGCCCGCTCGAAAACTATAGCGTAACCTAAAACCAATCCATCTTGCGTTCATTACTCGATATGGTGGCGACTTATTTCGAATTTGCGAACGTGTCGGATCGGATGTGAGGTTGGACTAAATTTTTACGAGCGAGCGGAGCGAGCGAGCAACGATCACAATTTGCAAGGTATACATATACCTTATATTGCCTTGCATATATTCCGTGTTAGTACCTAATTTTGTCAGCCACTTCGGACATCACATTGGACTGTAGTATGTGGAAATAGTACTATTTATGTGAAACTATTCACAAACTGTAAACATTTGTCAGCACGCAATAGGATAAAGACTTCCGGCTCCTCGGGCTGGTGCGAATGTTTCTATGTCCGTATGTGCCAAACCGTTGGATTGTGACACACCTTTACGCGTCTCTCGTTCGCTGCGCTCGCTCGAAAACTATAGCGTAACCTAAAACCAATCCATCTTGCGTTCATTATTCGATATGGTGGCGACTTACTTCGAATTTGCGAACGTGTCGTATCGGATGTGAGGTTGGACTAAATTTTTACGAGCGAGCGGAGCGAGCGAGCAACGATCACAATTTGCAAGGTATACATATACCTTGCAATATGCATATATATCGTGTTAGTACCTAATTTTGTCAGCCACTTCGGACATCACATTGCACTGTAGTATGTCGAAATAGTACTATTTATGTGAAACTATTTACAAACTGTAATCATTTGTCAGTAGGCAATATGATAAAGACTTCCGGCTCCTCGGGCTGGTGCGAATGTTTCAATGTCAGTATGTGCCAAACCGTTGGATTGTGACACACCTTTACGCGTCTCTCGCTCGCTGCGCCCGCTCGAAAACTATAGCGTTACCTAAAACCAATCCATCTTGCGTTCTTTATTCGATATGGTGGCGACTTATTTCGAATTTGCGAACGTGTCGGATCGGATGTGAGGTTGGACTAAATTTTTACGAGCGAGCGGAGCGAGCGAGCATCGATCACAATATGCAAGGTATACATATACCTTGCAATATGCATATATATCGTGTTAGTACCTAATTTCGTCAGTCACTTCGGACATCACATTGCCCTGTAGTATGTGGAAATAGTACTATTTATGTGAAACTATTCACAAACTGTAAACATTTGTCAGCAGGCAATATGATAAAGACATCCGGCTCCTCGGGCTGGTGCGAATGTTTCAATGTCAGTATGTGCCAAACCGTTGGATTGCGACACACCTTTACGCGTCTCTCGCTCGCTGCGCTCGCTCGAAGGCTGTAGCCTAACCTAAACCCAATCCATCTTGCGTTAGTCATTCGATATGAAGGCAACTTATTTCGAATTTGCGAACGTGTCGGATCGGATGTGAGGTTGGACTAAATTTTTACGAGCGAGCGGAGCGAGCGAGCAACGATCACAATTTGCAAGGTATACATATACCTTATATTGCCTTGCATATATTTCGTGTTAGTACCTAATTTTGTCAGCCACTTCGGACATCACATTGGACTGCAGTATGTGGAAATAGTACTATTTATGTGAAACTATTCACAAACTGTAAACATTTGTCAGCAGGCAATAGGATAAAGACTTCCGGCTCCTCGGGCTGGTGCGAATGTTTCAATGTCCGTATGTGCCAAACCGTTGGATTGTGATACACCTTTACGCGTCTCTCGCTTGCTGCGCTCGCTCGAAAACTATAGCCTAACCTAAAACCAATCCCTCTTGCGTTAGTCATTCGATATGAAGGCGACTTATTTCGAATTTGCGAACGTGTCGGATCGGATGTGAGGTTGGACTAAATTTTTACGAGCGAGCGGAGCGAGCGAGCAACGATCACAATTTGCAAGGTATACATATACCTTATATTGCCTTGCATATATTTCGTGTTAGTACCTAATTTTGTCAGCCACTTCGGACATCACATTGGACTGCAGTATGTGGAAATAGTACTATTTATGTGAAACTATTCACAAACTGTAAACATTTGTCAGCAGGCAATAGGATAAAGACTTCCGGCTCCTCGGGCTTGTGCGAATGTTTCAATGTCCGTATGTGCCAAACCGTTGGATTGTGATACACCTTTACGCGTCTCTCGCTCGCTGCGCTCGCTCGAAAACTATAGCCTAACCTAAAACCAATCCCTGTTGCGTTAGTCATTCGATATGAAGGCGACTTATTTCGAATTTGCGAACGTGTCGGATCGGATGTGAGGTTGGACTAAATTTTTACGAGCGAGCGGAGCGAGCGTGCAACGATCACAATTTGCAAGGTATACATATACCTTGCAATATGCATATATATCGTGTTAGTACCTAATTTTGTCAGCCACTTCGGACATCACATTGCACTGTAGTATGTCGAAATAGTACCATTTATGTGAAACTATTCACAAACTGTAAACATTTGTCAGTAGGCAATATGATAAAGACTTCCGGCTCCTCGGGCTGGTGCGAATGTTTCAATGTCAGTATGTGCCAAACCGTTGGATTGTGACACACCTTTACGCGTCTCTCGCTCGCTGCGCTCGCTCGAAAGCTATAGCGTAACCTAAAACCAATCCATCTTGCGTTCTTTATTCGATATGGTGGCGACTTATTTCGAATTTGCGAACGTGTCGGATCGGATGTGAGGTTGGACTAAATTTTTACGAGCGAGCGGAGCGAGCGAGCATCGATCACAATATGCAAGGTATACATATACCTTGCAATATGCATATATATCGTGTTAGTACCATATTTTGTCAGCCATTTCGGACATCACATTGCACTGTAGTATGTCGAAATAGTACTATTTATCTGAAACTATTCACAAACTGTAAACATTTGTCAGTAGGCAATATGATAAAGACTTCCGGCTCCTCGGGCTGGTGCGAATGTTTCAATGTCAGTATGTGCCAAACCGTTGGATTGTGACACACCTTTACGCGTCTCTCGCTCGCTGCGCTCGCTCGAAAGCTGTAGCCTAACCTAAACCCAATCCATCTTGCGTTAGTCATTCGATATGAAGGCAACTTATTTCGAATTTGCGAACGTGTCGGATCGTATGTGAGGTTGGACTAAATTTTTACGAGCGAGCGGAGCGAGCGAGCAACGATCACAATTTGCAAGGTATACATATACCTTATATTGCCTTGCATATATTTCGTGTTAGTACCTAATTTTGTCAGCCACTTCGGACATCACATTGGACTGTAGTATGTGGAAATAGTACTATTTATGTGAAACTATTCACAAACTGTAAACATTTGTCAGCAGGGAATAGGATAAAGACTTCCGGCTCCTCGGGCTGGTGCGAATGTTTCAATGTCCGTATGTGCCAAACCGTTGGATTGTGACACACCTTTACGCGTCTCTCGTTCGCTGCGCTCGCTCGAAAACTATAGCGTAACCTAAAACCAATCCATCTTGCGTTCATTATTCGATATGGTGGCGACTTATTTCGAATTTGCGAACGTGTCGGATCGGATGTGAGGTTGGACTAAATTTTTACGAGCGAGCGGAGCGAGCGAGCAACGATCACAATTTGCAAGGTATACATATACCTTGCAATATGCATATATATCGTGTTAGTACCTAATTTTGTCAGCCACTTCGGACATCACATTGCACTGTAGTATGTCGAAATAGTACTATTTATGTGAAACTACTCACAAACTGTAAACATTTGTCAGTAGGCAATATGACAAAGACTTCCGGCTCCTCGGGCTGGTGCGAATGTTTCAATGTCCGTATGTGCCAAACCGTTGGATTGTGACACACCTTTACGCGTCTCTCGTTCGCTGCGCTCGCTCGAAAACTATAGCGTAACCTAAAACCAATCCATCTTGCGTTCATTATTCGATATGGTGGCGACTTATTTCGAATTTGCGAACGTGCCGGATCGGATGTGAGGTTGGACTAAATTTTTACGAGCGAGCGGAGCGAGCGAGCAACGATCACAATTTGCAAGGTATACATATACCTTGCAATATGCATATATATCGTGCTAGTACCTAATTTTGTCAGCCACTTCGGACATCACATTGCACTGTAGTATGTCGAAATAGTACTATTTATGTGAAACTATTCACAAACTGTAAACATTTGTCAGTAGGCAATATGACAAAGACTTCCGGCTCCTCGGGCTGGTGCGAATGTTTCAATGTCAGTATGTGCCAAACCGTTGGATTGTGACACACCTTTACGCGTCTCTCGCTCGCTGCGCTCGCTCGAAAACTATAGCGTAACCCAAAACCAATCCATCTTGCGTTCTTTATTCGATATGGTGGCGACTTATTTCGAATTTTCGAACGTGTCGGATCGGATGTGAGGTTGGACTAAATTTTTACGAGCGAGCGGAGCGAGCGAGCATCGATCACAATATGCAAGGTATACATATACCTTGCAATATGCATATATATCGTGTTAGTACCTAATTTCGTCAGCCACTTCGGACATCACATTGCCCTGTAGTATGTGGAAATAGTACTATTTATGTGAAACTATTCACAAACTGTAAACATTAGTCAGCAGGCAATATGATAAAGACATCCGGCTCCTCGGGCTGGTGCGAATGTTTCAATGTCAGTATGTGCCAAACCGTTGGATTGTGACACACCTTTACGCGTCTCTCGCTCGCTGCGCTCGCTCGAAAGCTGTAGCCTAACCTAAACCCAATCCATCTTGCGTTAGTCATTCGATATGAAGGCAACTTATTTCGAATTTGCGAACGTGTCGGATCGGATGTGAGGTTGGACTAAATTTTTACGAGCGAGCGGAGCGAGCGAGCAACGATCACAATTTGCAAGGTATACATATACCTTATATTGCCTTGCATATATTTCGTGTTAGTACCTAATTTTGTCAGCCACTTCGGACATCACATTGGACTGCAGTATGTGGAAATAGTACTATTTATGTGAAACTATTCACAAACTGTAAACATTTGTCAGTAGGCAATATGATAAAGACTTCCGGCTCCTCGGGCTGGTGCGAATGTTTCAATGTCAGTATGTGCCAAACCGTTGGATTGTGACACACCTTTACGCGTCTCTCGCTCGCTGCGCTCGCTCGAAAACTATAGCGTAACCTAAAACCAATCCATCTTGCGTTCTTTATTCGATATGGTGGCGACTTATTTCGAATTTGCGAACGTGTCGGATCGGATGTGAGGTTGGACTAAATTTTTACGAGCGAGCGGAGCGAGCGAGCAACGATCACAATTTGCAAGGTATACATATACCTTGCAATATGCATATATATCGTGTTAGTACCTAATTTTGTCAGCCACTTCGGACATCACATTGCACTGTAGTATGTCGAAATAGTACTATTTATGTGAAACTATTCACAAACTGTAAACATTTGTCAGTAGGCAATATGATAAAGACTTGCGGCTCCTCGGGCTGGTGCGAATGTTTCAATGTCAGTATGTGCCAAACCGTTGGATTGTGACACACCTTTACGCGTCTCTCGCTCGCTCCGCTCGCTCGAAAGCTGTAGCCTAACCTAAACCCAATCCATCTTGCGTTAGTCATTCGATATGAAGGCAACTTATTTCGAATTTGCGAACGTGTCGGATCGTATGTGAGGTTGGACTAAATTTTTACGAGCGAGCGGAGCGAGCGAGCAACGATCACAATTTGCAAGGTATACATATACCTTGCAATATGCATATATATCGTGTTAGTACCTAATTTTGTCAGCCACTTCGGACATCACATTGCACTGTAGTATGTCGAAATAGTACTATTTATGTGAAACTATTCACAAACTGTAATCATTTGTCAGTAGGCAATATGATAAAGACTTCCGGCTCCTCGGGCTGGTGCGAATGTTTCAATGTCAGTATGTGCCAAACCGTTGGATTGTGACACACCTTTACGCGTCTCTCGCTCGCTGCGCCCGCTCGAAAACTATAGCGTAACCTAAAACCAATCCATCTTGCGTTCATTACTCGATATGGTGGCGACTTATTTCGAATTTGCGAACGTGTCGGATCGGATGTGAGGTTGGACTAAATTTTTACGAGCGAGCGGAGCGAGCGAGCAACGATCACAATTTGCAAGGTATACATATACCTTATATTGCCTTGCATATATTCCGTGTTAGTACCTAATTTTGTCAGCCACTTCGGACATCACATTGGACTGCAGTATGTGGAAATAGTACTATTTATGTGAAACTATTCACAAACTGTAAACATTTGTCAGCAGGCAATAGGATAAAGACTTCCGGCTCCTCGGGCTGGTGCGAATGTTTCAATGTCCGTATGTGCCAAACCGTTGGATTGTGATACACCTTTACGCGTCTCTCGCTTGCTGCGCTCGCTCGAAAACTATAGCCTAACCTAAAACCAATCCCTCTTGCGTTAGTCATTCGATATGAAGGCGACTTATTTCGAATTTGCGAACGTGTCGGATCGGATGTGAGGTTGGACTAAATTTTTACGAGCGAGCGGAGCGAGCGAGCAACGATCACAATTTGCAAGGTATACATATACCTTATATTGCCTTGCATATATTTCGTGTTAGTACCTAATTTTGTCAGCCACTTCGGACATCACATTGGACTGCAGTATGTGGAAATAGTACTATTTATGTGAAACTATTCACAAACTGTAAACATTTGTCAGCAGGCAATAGGATAAAGACTTCCGGCTCCTCGGGCTTGTGCGAATGTTTCAATGTCCGTATGTGCCAAACCGTTGGATTGTGATACACCTTTACGCGTCTCTCGCTCGCTGCGCTCGCTCGAAAACTATAGCCTAACCTAAAACCAATCCCTGTTGCGTTAGTCATTCGATATGAAGGCGACTTATTTCGAATTTGCGAACGTGTCGGATCGGATGTGAGGTTGGACTAAATTTTTACGAGCGAGCGGAGCGAGCGTGCAACGATCACAATTTGCAAGGTATACATATACCTTGCAATATGCATATATATCGTGTTAGTACCTAATTTTGTCAGCCACTTCGGACATCACATTGCACTGTAGTATGTCGAAATAGTACCATTTATGTGAAACTATTCACAAACTGTAAACATTTGTCAGTAGGCAATATGATAAAGACTTCCGGCTCCTCGGGCTGGTGCGAATGTTTCAATGTCAGTATGTGCCAAACCGTTGGATTGTGACACACCTTTACGCGTCTCTCGCTCGCTGCGCTCGCTCGAAAGCTATAGCGTAACCTAAAACCAATCCATCTTGCGTTCTTTATTCGATATGGTGGCGACTTATTTCGAATTTGCGAACGTGTCGGATCGGATGTGAGGTTGGACTAAATTTTTACGAGCGAGCGGAGCGAGCGAGCATCGATCACAATATGCAAGGTATACATATACCTTGCAATATGCATATATATCGTGTTAGTACCATATTTTGTCAGCCATTTCGGACATCACATTGCACTGTAGTATGTCGAAATAGTACTATTTATCTGAAACTATTCACAAACTGTAAACATTTGTCAGTAGGCAATATGATAAAGACTTCCGGCTCCTCGGGCTGGTGCGAATGTTTCAATGTCAGTATGTGCCAAACCGTTGGATTGTGACACACCTTTACGCGTCTCTCGCTCGCTGCGCTCGCTCGAAAGCTGTAGCCTAACCTAAACCCAATCCATCTTGCGTTAGTCATTCGATATGAAGGCAACTTATTTCGAATTTGCGAACGTGTCGGATCGTATGTGAGGTTGGACTAAATTTTTACGAGCGAGCGGAGCGAGCGAGCAACGATCACAATTTGCAAGGTATACATATACCTTATATTGCCTTGCATATATTTCGTGTTAGTACCTAATTTTGTCAGCCACTTCGGACATCACATTGGACTGTAGTATGTGGAAATAGTACTATTTATGTGAAACTATTCACAAACTGTAAACATTTGTCAGCAGGGAATAGGATAAAGACTTCCGGCTCCTCGGGCTGGTGCGAATGTTTCAATGTCCGTATGTGCCAAACCGTTGGATTGTGACACACCTTTACGCGTCTCTCGTTCGCTGCGCTCGCTCGAAAACTATAGCGTAACCTAAAACCAATCCATCTTGCGTTCATTATTCGATATGGTGGCGACTTATTTCGAATTTGCGAACGTGTCGGATCGGATGTGAGGTTGGACTAAATTTTTACGAGCGAGCGGAGCGAGCGAGCAACGATCACAATTTGCAAGGTATACATATACCTTGCAATATGCATATATATCGTGTTAGTACCTAATTTTGTCAGCCACTTCGGACATCACATTGCACTGTAGTATGTCGAAATAGTACTATTTATGTGAAACTACTCACAAACTGTAAACATTTGTCAGTAGGCAATATGACAAAGACTTCCGGCTCCTCGGGCTGGTGCGAATGTTTCAATGTCCGTATGTGCCAAACCGTTGGATTGTGACACACCTTTACGCGTCTCTCGTTCGCTGCGCTCGCTCGAAAACTATAGCGTAACCTAAAACCAATCCATCTTGCGTTCATTATTCGATATGGTGGCGACTTATTTCGAATTTGCGAACGTGCCGGATCGGATGTGAGGTTGGACTAAATTTTTACGAGCGAGCGGAGCGAGCGAGCAACGATCACAATTTGCAAGGTATACATATACCTTGCAATATGCATATATATCGTGCTAGAACCTAATTTTGTCAGCCACTTCGGACATCACATTGCACTGTAGTATGTCGAAATAGTACTATTTATGTGAAACTATTCACAAACTGTAAACATTTGTCAGTAGGCAATATGACAAAGACTTCCGGCTCCTCGGGCTGGTGCGAATGTTTCAATGTCAGTATGTGCCAAACCGTTGGATTGTGACACACCTTTACGCGTCTCTCGCTCGCTGCGCTCGCTCGAAAACTATAGCGTAACCCAAAACCAATCCATCTTGCGTTCTTTATTCGATATGGTGGCGACTTATTTCGAATTTTCGAACGTGTCGGATCGGATGTGAGGTTGGACTAAATTTTTACGAGCGAGCGGAGCGAGCGAGCATCGATCACAATATGCAAGGTATACATATACCTTGCAATATGCATATATATCGTGTTAGTACCTAATTTCGTCAGCCACTTCGGACATCACATTGCCCTGTAGTATGTGGAAATAGTACTATTTATGTGAAACTATTCACAAACTGTAAACATTAGTCAGCAGGCAATATGATAAAGACATCCGGCTCCTCGGGCTGGTGCGAATGTTTCAATGTCAGTATGTGCCAAACCGTTGGATTGTGACACACCTTTACGCGTCTCTCGCTCGCTGCGCTCGCTCGAAAGCTGTAGCCTAACCTAAACCCAATCCATCTTGCGTTAGTCATTCGATATGAAGGCAACTTATTTCGAATTTGCGAACGTGTCGGATCGGATGTGAGGTTGGACTAAATTTTTACGAGCGAGCGGAGCGAGCGAGCAACGATCACAATTTGCAAGGTATACATATACCTTATATTGCCTTGCATATATTTCGTGTTAGTACCTAATTTTGTCAGCCACTTCGGACATCACATTGGACTGCAGTATGTGGAAATAGTACTATTTATGTGAAACTATTCACAAACTGTAAACATTTGTCAGTAGGCAATATGATAAAGACTTCCGGCTCCTCGGGCTGGTGCGAATGTTTCAATGTCAGTATGTGCCAAACCGTTGGATTGTGACACACCTTTACGCGTCTCTCGCTCGCTGCGCTCGCTCGAAAACTATAGCGTAACCTAAAACCAATCCATCTTGCGTTCTTTATTCGATATGGTGGCGACTTATTTCGAATTTGCGAACGTGTCGGATCGGATGTGAGGTTGGACTAAATTTTTACGAGCGAGCGGAGCGAGCGAGCAACGATCACAATTTGCAAGGTATACATATACCTTGCAATATGCATATATATCGTGTTAGTACCTAATTTTGTCAGCCACTTCGGACATCACATTGCACTGTAGTATGTCGAAATAGTACTATTTATGTGAAACTATTCACAAACTGTAAACATTTGTCAGTAGGCAATATGATAAAGACTTGCGGCTCCTCGGGCTGGTGCGAATGTTTCAATGTCAGTATGTGCCAAACCGTTGGATTGTGACACACCTTTACGCGTCTCTCGCTCGCTCCGCTCGCTCGAAAGCTGTAGCCTAACCTAAACCCAATCCATCTTGCGTTAGTCATTCGATATGAAGGCAACTTATTTCGAATTTGCGAACGTGTCGGATCGTATGTGAGGTTGGACTAAATTTTTACGAGCGAGCGGAGCGAGCGAGCAACGATCACAATTTGCAAGGTATACATATACCTTGCAATATGCATATATATCGTGTTAGTACCTAATTTTGTCAGCCACTTCGGACATCACATTGCACTGTAGTATGTCGAAATAGTACTATTTATGTGAAACTATTCACAAACTGTAATCATTTGTCAGTAGGCAATATGATAAAGACTTCCGGCTCCTCGGGCTGGTGCGAATGTTTCAATGCCAGTATGTGCCAAACCGTTGGATTGTGACACACCTTTACGCGTCTCTCGCTCGCTGCGCCCGCTCGAAAACTATAGCGTAACCTAAAACCAATCCATCTTGCGTTCATTACTCGATATGGTGGCGACTTATTTCGAATTTGCGAACGTGTCGGATCGGATGTGAGGTTGGACTAAATTTTTACGAGCGAGCGGAGCGAGCGAGCAACGATCACAATTTGCAAGGTATACATATACCTTATATTGCCTTGCATATATTCCGTGTTAGTACCTAATTTTGTCAGCCACTTCGGACATCACATTGGACTGCAGTATGTGGAAATAGTACTATTTATGTGAAACTATTCACAAACTGTAAACATTTGTCAGCAGGCAATAGGATAAAGACTTCCGGCTCCTCGGGCTGGTGCGAATGTTTCAATGTCCGTATGTGCCAAACCGTTGGATTGTGATACACCTTTACGCGTCTCTCGCTTGCTGCGCTCGCTCGAAAACTATAGCCTAACCTAAAACCAATCCCTCTTGCGTTAGTCATTCGATATGAAGGCGACTTATTTCGAATTTGCGAACGTGTCGGATCGGATGTGAGGTTGGACTAAATTTTTACGAGCGAGCGGAGCGAGCGAGCAACGATCACAATTTGCAAGGTATACATATACCTTATATTGCCTTGCATATATTTCGTGTTAGTACCTAATTTTGTCAGCCACTTCGGACATCACATTGGACTGCAGTATGTGGAAATAGTACTATTTATGTGAAACTATTCACAAACTGTAAACATTTGTCAGCAGGCAATAGGATAAAGACTTCCGGCTCCTCGGGCTTGTGCGAATGTTTCAATGTCCGTATGTGCCAAACCGTTGGATTGTGATACACCTTTACGCGTCTCTCGCTCGCTGCGCTCGCTCGAAAACTATAGCCTAACCTAAAACCAATCCCTGTTGCGTTAGTCATTCGATATGAAGGCGACTTATTTCGAATTTGCGAACGTGTCGGATCGGATGTGAGGTTGGACTAAATTTTTACGAGCGAGCGGAGCGAGCGTGCAACGATCACAATTTGCAAGGTATACATATACCTTGCAATATGCATATATATCGTGTTAGTACCTAATTTTGTCAGCCACTTCGGACATCACATTGCACTGTAGTATGTCGAAATAGTACCATTTATGTGAAACTATTCACAAACTGTAAACATTTGTCAGTAGGCAATATGATAAAGACTTCCGGCTCCTCGGGCTGGTGCGAATGTTTCAATGTCAGTATGTGCCAAACCGTTGGATTGTGACACACCTTTACGCGTCTCTCGCTCGCTGCGCTCGCTCGAAAGCTATAGCGTAACCTAAAACCAATCCATCTTGCGTTCTTTATTCGATATGGTGGCGACTTATTTCGAATTTGCGAACGTGTCGGATCGGATGTGAGGTTGGACTAAATTTTTACGAGCGAGCGGAGCGAGCGAGCATCGATCACAATATGCAAGGTATACATATACCTTGCAATATGCATATATATCGTGTTAGTACCATATTTTGTCAGCCATTTCGGACATCACATTGCACTGTAGTATGTCGAAATAGTACTATTTATCTGAAACTATTCACAAACTGTAAACATTTGTCAGTAGGCAATATGATAAAGACTTCCGGCTCCTCGGGCTGGTGCGAATGTTTCAATGTCAGTATGTGCCAAACCGTTGGATTGTGACACACCTTTACGCGTCTCTCGCTCGCTGCGCTCGCTCGAAAGCTGTAGCCTAACCTAAACCCAATCCATCTTGCGTTAGTCATTCGATATGAAGGCAACTTATTTCGAATTTGCGAACGTGTCGGATCGTATGTGAGGTTGGACTAAATTTTTACGAGCGAGCGGAGCGAGCGAGCAACGATCACAATTTGCAAGGTATACATATACCTTATATTGCCTTGCATATATTTCGTGTTAGTACCTAATTTTGTCAGCCACTTCGGACATCACATTGGACTGTAGTATGTGGAAATAGTACTATTTATGTGAAACTATTCACAAACTGTAAACATTTGTCAGCAGGGAATAGGATAAAGACTTCCGGCTCCTCGGGCTGGTGCGAATGTTTCAATGTCCGTATGTGCCAAACCGTTGGATTGTGACACACCTTTACGCGTCTCTCGTTCGCTGCGCTCGCTCGAAAACTATAGCGTAACCTAAAACCAATCCATCTTGCGTTCATTATTCGATATGGTGGCGACTTATTTCGAATTTGCGAACGTGTCGGATCGGATGTGAGGTTGGACTAAATTTTTACGAGCGAGCGGAGCGAGCGAGCAACGATCACAATTTGCAAGGTATACATATACCTTGCAATATGCATATATATCGTGTTAGTACCTAATTTTGTCAGCCACTTCGGACATCACATTGCACTGTAGTATGTCGAAATAGTACTATTTATGTGAAACTACTCACAAACTGTAAACATTTGTCAGTAGGCAATATGACAAAGACTTCCGGCTCCTCGGGCTGGTGCGAATGTTTCAATGTCCGTATGTGCCAAACCGTTGGATTGTGACACACCTTTACGCGTCTCTCGTTCGCTGCGCTCGCTCGAAAACTATAGCGTAACCTAAAACCAATCCATCTTGCGTTCATTATTCGATATGGTGGCGACTTATTTCGAATTTGCGAACGTGCCGGATCGGATGTGAGGTTGGACTAAATTTTTACGAGCGAGCGGAGCGAGCGAGCAACGATCACAATTTGCAAGGTATACATATACCTTGCAATATGCATATATATCGTGTTAGTACCTAATTTTGTCAGCCACTTCGGACATCACATTGCACTGTAGTATGTCGAAATAGTACTATTTATGTGAAACTATTCACAAACTGTAAACATTTGTCAGTAGGCAATATGACAAAGACTTCCGGCTCCTCGGGCTGGTGCGAATGTTTCAATGTCAGTATGTGCCAAACCGTTGGATTGTGACACACCTTTACGCGTCTCTCGCTCGCTGCGCTCGCTCGAAAACTATAGCGTAACCTAAAACCAATCCATCTTGCGTTCTTTATTCGATATGGTGGCGACTTATTTCGAATTTTCGAACGTGTCGGATCGGATGTGAGGTTGGACTAAATTTTTACGAGCGAGCGGAGCGAGCGAGCATCGATCACAATATGCAAGGTATACATATACCTTGCAATATGCATATATATCGTGTTAGTACCTAATTTCGTCAGCCACTTCGGACATCACATTGCCCTGTAGTATGTGGAAATAGTACTATTTATGTGAAACTATTCACAAACTGTAAACATTAGTCAGCAGGCAATATGATAAAGACATCCGGCTCCTCGGGCTGGTGCGAATGTTTCAATGTCAGTATGTGCCAAACCGTTGGATTGTGACACACCTTTACGCGTCTCTCGCTCGCTGCGCTCGCTCGAAAGCTGTAGCCTAACCTAAACCCAATCCATCTTGCGTTAGTCATTCGATATGAAGGCAACTTATTTCGAATTTGCGAACGTGTCGGATCGGATGTGAGGTTGGACTAAATTTTTACGAGCGAGCGGAGCGAGCGAGCAACGATCACAATTTGCAAGGTATACATATACCTTATATTGCCTTGCATATATTTCGTGTTAGTACCTAATTTTGTCAGCCACTTCGGACATCACATTGGACTGCAGTATGTGGAAATAGTACTATTTATGAGAAACTATTCACAAACTGTAAACATTTGTCAGTAGGCAATATGATAAAGACTTCCGGCTCCTCGGGCTGGTGCGAATGTTTCAATGTCAGTATGTGCCAAACCGTTGGATTGTGACACACCTTTACGCGTCTCTCGCTCGCTGCGCTCGCTCGAAAACTATAGCGTAACCTAAAACCAATCCATCTTGCGTTCTTTATTCGATATGGTGGCGACTTATTTCGAATTTGCGAACGTGTCGGATCGGATGTGAGGTTGGACTAAATTTTTACGAGCGAGCGGAGCGAGCGAGCAACGATCACAATTTGCAAGGTATACATATACCTTGCAATATGCATATATATCGTGTTAGTACCTAATTTTGTCAGCCACTTCGGACATCACATTGCACTGTAGTATGTCGAAATAGTACTATTTATGTGAAACTATTCACAAACTGTAAACATTTGTCAGTAGGCAATATGATAAAGACTTCCGGCTCCTCGGGCTGGTGCGAATGTTTCAATGTCAGTATGTGCCAAACCGTTGGATTGTGACACACCTTTACGCGTCTCTCGCTCGCTGCGCCCGCTCGAAAACTATAGCGTTACCTAAAACCAATCCATCTTGCGTTCTTTATTCGATATGGTGGCGACTTATTTCGAATTTGCGAACGTGTCGGATCGGATGTGAGGTTGGACTAAATTTTTACGAGCGAGCGGAGCGAGCGAGCATCGATCACAATATGCAAGGTATACATATACCTTGCAATATGCATATATATCGTGTTAGTACCATATTTTGTCAGCCATTTCGGACATCACATTGCACTGTAGTATGTCGAAATAGTACTATTTATCTGAAACTATTCACAAACTGTAAACATTTGTCAGTAGGCAATATGATAAAGACTTCCGGCTCCTCGGGCTGGTGCGAATGTTTCAATGTCAGTATGTGCCAAACCGTTGGATTGTGACACACCTTTACGCGTCTCTCGCTCGCTGCGCTCGCTCGAAAGCTGTAGCCTAACCTAAACCCAATCCATCTTGCGTTAGTCATTCGATATGAAGGCAACTTATTTCGAATTTGCGGACGTGTCGGATCGTATGTGAGGTTGGACTAAATTTTTACGAGCGAGCGGAGCGAGCGAGCAACGATCACAATTTGCAAGGTATACATATACCTTATATTGCCTTGCATATATTTCGTGTTAGTACCTAATTTTGTCAGCCACTTCGGACATCACATTGGACTGTAGTATGTGGAAATAGTACTATTTATGTGAAACTATTCACAAACTGTAAACATTTGTCAGCAGGGAATAGGATAAAGACTTCCGGCTCCTCGGGCTGGTGCGAATGTTTCAATGTCCGTATGTGCCAAACCGTTGGATTGTGACACACGTTTACGCGTCTCTCGTTCGCTGCGCTCGCTCGAAAACTATAGCGTAACCTAAAACCAATCCATCTTGCGTTCATTATTCGATATGGTGGCGACTTATTTCGAATTTGCGAACGTGTCGGATCGGATGTGAGGTTGGACTAAATTTTTACGAGCGAGCGGAGCGAGCGAGCAACGATCACAATTTGCAAGGTATACATATACCTTGCAATATGCATATATATCGTGTTAGTACCTAATTTTGTCAGCCACTTCGGACATCACATTGCACTGTAGTATGTCGAAATAGTACTATTTATGTGAAACTACTCACAAACTGTAAACATTTGTCAGTAGGCAATATGACAAAGACTTCCGGCTCCTCGGGCTGGTGCGAATGTTTCAATGTCCGTATGTGCCAAACCGTTGGATTGTGACACACCTTTACGCGTCTCTCGTTCGCTGCGCTCGCTCGAAAACTATAGCGTAACCTAAAACCAATCCATCTTGCGTTCATTATTCGATATGGTGGCGACTTATTTCGAATTTGCGAACGTGCCGGATCGGATGTGAGGTTGGACTAAATTTTTACGAGCGAGCGGAGCGAGCGAGCAACGATCACAATTTGCAAGGTATACATATACCTTGCAATATGCATATATATCGTGTTAGTACCTAATTTTGTCAGCCACTTCGGACATCACATTGCACTGTAGTATGTCGAAATAGTACTATTTATGTGAAACTATTCACAAACTGTAAACATTTGTCAGTAGGCAATATGACAAAGACTTCCGGCTCCTCGGGCTGGTGCGAATGTTTCAATGTCAGTATGTGCCAAACCGTTGGATTGTGACACACCTTTACGCGTCTCTCGCTCGCTGCGCTCGCTCGAAAACTATAGCGTAACCTAAAACCAATCCATCTTGCGTTCTTTATTCGATATGGTGGCGACTTATTTCGAATTTTCGAACGTGTCGGATCGGATGTGAGGTTGGACTAAATTTTTACGAGCGAGCGGAGCGAGCGAGCATCGATCACAATATGCAAGGTATACATATACCTTGCAATATGCATATATATCGTGTTAGTACCTAATTTCGTCAGCCACTTCGGACATCACATTGCCCTGTAGTATGTGGAAATAGTACTATTTATGTGAAACTATTCACAAACTGTAAACATTAGTCAGCAGGCAATATGATAAAGACATCCGGCTCCTCGGGCTGGTGCGAATGTTTCAATGTCAGTATGTGCCAAACCGTTGGATTGTGACACACCTTTACGCGTCTCTCGCTCGCTGCGCTCGCTCGAAAGCTGTAGCCTAACCTAAACCCAATCCATCTTGCGTTAGTCATTCGATATGAAGGCAACTTATTTCGAATTTGCGAACGTGTCGGATCGTATGTGAGGTTGGACTAAATTTTTACGAGCGAGCGGAGCGAGCGAGCAACGATCACAATTTGCAAGGTATACATATACCTTGCAATATGCATATATATCGTGTTAGTACCTAATTTTGTCAGCCACTTCGGACATCACATTGCACTGTAGTATGTCGAAATAGTACTATTTATGTGAAACTATTCACAAACTGTAATCATTTGTCAGTAGGCAATATGATAAAGACTTCCGGCTCCTCGGGCTGGTGCGAATGTTTCAATGCCAGTATGTGCCAAACCGTTGGATTGTGACACACCTTTACGCGTCTCTCGCTCGCTGCGCCCGCTCGAAAACTATAGCGTAACCTAAAACCAATCCATCTTGCGTTCATTACTCGATATGGTGGCGACTTATTTCGAATTTGCGAACGTGTCGGATCGGATGTGAGGTTGGACTAAATTTTTACGAGCGAGCGGAGCGAGCGAGCAACGATCACAATTTGCAAGGTATACATATACCTTATATTGCCTTGCATATATTCCGTGTTAGTACCTAATTTTGTCAGCCACTTCGGACATCACATTGGACTGCAGTATGTGGAAATAGTACTATTTATGTGAAACTATTCACAAACTGTAAACATTTGTCAGCAGGCAATAGGATAAAGACTTCCGGCTCCTCGGGCTGGTGCGAATGTTTCAATGTCCGTATGTGCCAAACCGTTGGATTGTGATACACCTTTACGCGTCTCTCGCTTGCTGCGCTCGCTCGAAAACTATAGCCTAACCTAAAACCAATCCCTCTTGCGTTAGTCATTCGATATGAAGGCGACTTATTTCGAATTTGCGAACGTGTCGGATCGGATGTGAGGTTGGACTAAATTTTTACGAGCGAGCGGAGCGAGCGAGCAACGATCACAATTTGCAAGGTATACATATACCTTATATTGCCTTGCATATATTTCGTGTTAGTACCTAATTTTGTCAGCCACTTCGGACATCACATTGGACTGCAGTATGTGGAAATAGTACTATTTATGTGAAACTATTCACAAACTGTAAACATTTGTCAGCAGGCAATAGGATAAAGACTTCCGGCTCCTCGGGCTTGTGCGAATGTTTCAATGTCCGTATGTGCCAAACCGTTGGATTGTGATACACCTTTACGCGTCTCTCGCTCGCTGCGCTCGCTCGAAAACTATAGCCTAACCTAAAACCAATCCCTGTTGCGTTAGTCATTCGATATGAAGGCGACTTATTTCGAATTTGCGAACGTGTCGGATCGGATGTGAGGTTGGACTAAATTTTTACGAGCGAGCGGAGCGAGCGTGCAACGATCACAATTTGCAAGGTATACATATACCTTGCAATATGCATATATATCGTGTTAGTACCTAATTTTGTCAGCCACTTCGGACATCACATTGCACTGTAGTATGTCGAAATAGTACCATTTATGTGAAACTATTCACAAAGTGTAAACATTTGTCAGTAGGCAATATGATAAAGACTTCCGGCTCCTCGGGCTGGTGCGAATGTTTCAATGTCAGTATGTGCCAAACCGTTGGATTGTGACACACCTTTACGCGTCTCTCGCTCGCTGCGCTCGCTCGAAAGCTATAGCGTAACCTAAAACCAATCCATCTTGCGTTCTTTATTCGATATGGTGGCGACTTATTTCGAATTTGCGAACGTGTCGGATCGGATGTGAGGTTGGACTAAATTTTTACGAGCGAGCGGAGCGAGCGAGCATCGATCACAATATGCAAGGTATACATATACCTTGCAATATGCATATATATCGTGTTAGTACCATATTTTGTCAGCCATTTCGGACATCACATTGCACTGTAGTATGTCGAAATAGTACTATTTATCTGAAACTATTCACAAACTGTAAACATTTGTCAGTAGGCAATATGATAAAGACTTCCGGCTCCTCGGGCTGGTGCGAATGTTTCAATGTCAGTATGTGCCAAACCGTTGGATTGTGACACACCTTTACGCGTCTCTCGCTCGCTGCGCTCGCTCGAAAGCTGTAGCCTAACCTAAACCCAATCCATCTTGCGTTAGTCATTCGATATGAAGGCAACTTATTTCGAATTTGCGAACGTGTCGGATCGTATGTGAGGTTGGACTAAATTTTTACGAGCGAGCGGAGCGAGCGAGCAACGATCACAATTTGCAAGGTATACATATACCTTATATTGCCTTGCACATATTTCGTGTTAGTACCTAATTTTGTCAGCCACTTCGGACATCACATTGGACTGTAGTATGTGGAAATAGTACTATTTATGTGAAACTATTCACAAACTGTAAACATTTGTCAGCAGGGAATAGGATAAAGACTTCCGGCTCCTCGGGCTGGTGCGAATGTTTCAATGTCCGTATGTGCCAAACCGTTGGATTGTGACACACCTTTACGCGTCTCTCGTTCGCTGCGCTCGCTCGAAAACTATAGCGTAACCTAAAACCAATCCATCTTGCGTTCATTATTCGATATGGTGGCGACTTATTTCGAATTTGCGAACGTGTCGGATCGGATGTGAGGTTGGACTAAATTTTTACGAGCGAGCGGAGCGAGCGAGCAACGATCACAATTTGCAAGGTATACATATACCTTGCAATATGCATATATATCGTGTTAGTACCTAATTTTGTCAGCCACTTCGGACATCACATTGCACTGTAGTATGTCGAAATAGTACTATTTATGTGAAACTACTCACAAACTGTAAACATTTGTCAGTAGGCAATATGACAAAGACTTCCGGCTCCTCGGGCTGGTGCGAATGTTTCAATGTCCGTATGTGCCAAACCGTTGGATTGTGACACACCTTTACGCGTCTCTCGTTCGCTGCGCTCGCTGGAAAACTATAGCGTAACCTAAAACCAATCCATCTTGCGTTCATTATTCGATATGGTGGCGACTTATTTCGAATTTGCGAACGTGCCGGATCGGATGTGAGGTTGGACTAAATTTTTACGAGCGAGCGGAGCGAGCGAGCAACGATCACAATTTGCAAGGTATACATATACCTTGCAATATGCATATATATCGTGTTAGTACCTAATTTTGTCAGCCACTTCGGACATCACATTGCACTGTAGTATGTCGAAATAGTACTATTTATGTGAAACTATTCACAAACTGTAAACATTTGTCAGTAGGCAATATGACAAAGACTTCCGGCTCCTCGGGCTGGTGCGAATGTTTCAATGTCAGTATGTGCCAAACCGTTGGATTGTGACACACCTTTACGCGTCTCTCGCTCGCTGCGCTCGCTCGAAAACTATAGCGTAACCTAAAACCAATCCATCTTGCGTTCTTTATTCGATATGGTGGCGACTTATTTCGAATTTTCGAACGTGTCGGATCGGATGTGAGGTTGGACTAAATTTTTACGAGCGAGCGGAGCGAGCGAGCATCGATCACAATATGCAAGGTATACATATACCTTGCAATATGCATATATATCGTGTTAGTACCTAATTTCGTCAGCCACTTCGGACATCACATTGCCCTGTAGTATGTGGAAATAGTACTATTTATGTGAAACTATTCACAAACTGTAAACATTAGTCAGCAGGCAATATGATAAAGACATCCGGCTCCTCGGGCTGGTGCGAATGTTTCAATGTCAGTATGTGCCAAACCGTTGGATTGTGACACACCTTTACGCGTCTCTCGCTCGCTGCGCTCGCTCGAAAGCTGTAGCCTAACCTAAACCCAATCCATCTTGCGTTAGTCATTCGATATGAAGGCAACTTATTTCGAATTTGCGAACGTGTCGGATCGGATATGAGGTTGGACTAAATTTTTACGAGCGAGCGGAGCGAGCGAGCAACGATCACAATTTGCAAGGTATACATATACCTTATATTGCCTTGCATATATTTCGTGTTAGTACCTAATTTTGTCAGCCACTTCGGACATCACATTGGACTGCAGTATGTGGAAATAGTACTATTTATGTGAAACTATTCACAAACTGTAAACATTTGTCAGTAGGCAATATGATAAAGACTTCCGGCTCCTCGGGCTGGTGCGAATGTTTCAATGTCAGTATGTGCCAAACCGTTGGATTGTGACACACCTTTACGCGTCTCTCGCTCGCTGCGCTCGCTCGAAAACTATAGCGTAACCTAAAACCAATCCATCTTGCGTTCTTTATTCGATATGGTTGCGACTTATTTCGAATTTGCGAACGTGTCGGATCGGATGTGAGGTTGGACTAAATTTTTACGAGCGAGCGGAGCGAGCGAGCAACGATCACAATTTGCAAGGTATACATATACCTTGCAATATGCATATATATCGTGTTAGTACCTAATTTCGTCAGTCACTTCGGACATCACATTGCCCTGTAGTATGTGGAAATAGTACTATTTATGTGAAACTATTCACAAACTGTAAACATTTGTCAGCAGGCAATATGATAAAGACATCCGGCTCCTCGGGCTGGTGCGAATGTTTCAATGTCAGTATGTGCCAAACCGTTGGATTGCGACACACCTTTACGCGTCTCTCGCTCGCTGCGCTCGCTCGAAGGCTGTAGCCTAACCTAAACCCAATCCATCTTGCGTTAGTCATTCGATATGAAGGCAACTTATTTCGAATTTGCGAACGTGTCGGATCGGATGTGAGGTTGGACTAAATTTTTACGAGCGAGCGGAGCGAGCGAGCAACGATCACAATTTGCAAGGTATACATATACCTTATATTGCCTTGCATATATTTCGTGTTAGTACCTAATTTTGTCAGCCACTTCGGACATCACATTGGACTGCAGTATGTGGAAATAGTACTATTTATGTGAAACTATTCACAAACTGTAAACATTTGTCAGCAGGCAATAGGATAAAGACTTCCGGCTCCTCGGGCTGGTGCGAATGTTTCAATGTCCGTATGTGCCAAACCGTTGGATTGTGATACACCTTTACGCGTCTCTCGCTTGCTGCGCTCGCTCGAAAACTATAGCCTAACCTAAAACCAATCCCTCTTGCGTTAGTCATTCGATATGAAGGCGACTTATTTCGAATTTGCGAACGTGTCGGATCGGATGTGAGGTTGGACTAAATTTTTACGAGCGAGCGGAGCGAGCGAGCAACGATCACAATTTGCAAGGTATACATATACCTTATATTGCCTTGCATATATTTCGTGTTAGTACCTAATTTTGTCAGCCACTTCGGACATCACATTGGACTGCAGTATGTGGAAATAGTACTATTTATGTGAAACTATTCACAAACTGTAAACATTTGTCAGCAGGCAATAGGATAAAGACTTCCGGCTCCTCGGGCTTGTGCGAATGTTTCAATGTCCGTATGTGCCAAACCGTTGGATTGTGATACACCTTTACGCGTCTCTCGCTCGCTGCGCTCGCTCGAAAACTATAGCCTAACCTAAAACCAATCCCTCTTGCGTTAGTCATTCGATATGAAGGCGACTTAATTCGAATTTGCGAACGTGTCGGATCGGATGTGAGGTTGGACTAAATTTTTACGAGCGAGCGGAGCGAGCGTGCAACGATCACAATTTGCAAGGTATACATATACCTTGCAATATGCATATATATCGTGTTAGTACCTAATTTTGTCAGCCACTTCGGACATCACATTGCACTGTAGTATGTCGAAATAGTACCATTTATGTGAAACTATTCACAAACTGTAAACATTTGTCAGTAGGCAATATGATAAAGACTTCCGGCTCCTCGGGCTGGTGCGAATGTTTCAATGTCAGTATGTGCCAAACCGTTGGATTGTGACACACCTTTACGCGTCTCTCGCTCGCTGCGCTCGCTCGAAAGCTATAGCGTAACCTAAAACCAATCCATCTTGCGTTCTTTATTCGATATGGTGGCGACTTATTTCGAATTTGCGAACGTGTCGGATCGGATGTGAGGTTGGACTAAATTTTTACGAGCGAGCGGAGCGAGCGAGCATCGATCACAATATGCAAGGTATACATATACCTTGCAATATGCATATATATCGTGTTAGTACCATATTTTGTCAGCCATTTCGGACATCACATTGCACTGTAGTATGTCGAAATAGTACTATTTATCTGAAACTATTCACAAACTGTAAACATTTGTCAGTAGGCAATATGATAAAGACTTCCGGCTCCTCGGGCTGGTGCGAATGTTTCAATGTCAGTATGTGCCAAACCGTTGGATTGTGACACACCTTTACGCGTCTCTCGCTCGCTGCGCTCGCTCGAAAGCTGTAGCCTAACCTAAACCCAATCCATCTTGCGTTAGTCATTCGATATGAAGGCAACTTATTTCGAATTTGCGAACGTGTCGGATCGTATGTGAGGTTGGACTAAATTTTTACGAGCGAGCGGAGCGAGCGAGCAACGATCACAATTTGCAAGGTATACATATACCTTATATTGCCTTGCATATATTTCGTGTTAGTACCTAATTTTGTCAGCCACTTCGGACATCACATTGGACTGTAGTATGTGGAAATAGTACTATTTATGTGAAACTATTCACAAACTGTAAACATTTGTCAGCAGGGAATAGGATAAAGACTTCCGGCTCCTCGGGCTGGTGCGAATGTTTCAATGTCCGTATGTGCCAAACCGTTGGATTGTGACACACCTTTACGCGTCTCTCGTTCGCTGCGCTCGCTCGAAAACTATAGCGTAACCTAAAACCAATCCATCTTGCGTTCATTATTCGATATGGTGGCGACTTATTTCGAATTTGCGAACGTGTCGGATCGGATGTGAGGTTGGACTAAATTTTTACGAGCGAGCGGAGCGAGCGAGCAACGATCACAATTTGCAAGGTATACATATACCTTGCAATATGCATATATATCGTGTTAGTACCTAATTTTGTCAGCCACTTCGGACATCACATTGCACTGTAGTATGTCGAAATAGTACTATTTATGTGAAACTACTCACAAACTGTAAACATTTGTCAGTAGGCAATATGACAAAGACTTCCGGCTCCTCGGGCTGGTGCGAATGTTTCAATGTCCGTATGTGCCAAACCGTTGGATTGTGACACACCTTTACGCGTCTCTCGTTCGCTGCGCTCGCTCGAAAACTATAGCGTAACCTAAAACCAATCCATCTTGCGTTCATTATTCGATATGGTGGCGACTTATTTCGAATTTGCGAACGTGCCGGATCGGATGTGAGGTTGGACTAAATTTTTACGAGCGAGCGGAGCGAGCGAGCAACGATCACAATTTGCAAGGTATACATATACCTTGCAATATGCATATATATCGTGTTAGTACCTAATTTTGTCAGCCACTTCGGACATCACATTGCACTGTAGTATGTCGAAATAGTACTATTTATGTGAAACTATTCACAAACTGTAAACATTTGTCAGTAGGCAATATGACAAAGACTTCCGGCTCCTCGGGCTGGTGCGAATGTTTCAATGTCAGTATGTGCCAAACCGTTGGATTGTGACACACCTTTACGCGTCTCTCGCTCGCTGCGCTCGCTCGAAAACTATAGCGTAACCTAAAACGAATCCATCTTGCGTTCTTTATTCGATATGGTGGCGACTTATTTCGAATTTTCGAACGTGTCGGATCGGATGTGAGGTTGGACTAAATTTTTACGAGCGAGCGGAGCGAGCGAGCATCGATCACAATATGCAAGGTATACATATACCTTGCAATATGCATATATATCGTGTTAGTACCTAATTTCGTCAGCCACTTCGGACATCACATTGCCCTGTAGTATGTGGAAATAGTACTATTTATGTGAAACTATTCACAAACTGTAAACATTAGTCAGCAGGCAATATGATAAAGACATCCGGCTCCTCGGGCTGGTGCGAATGTTTCAATGTCAGTATGTGCCAAACCGTTGGATTGTGACACACCTTTACGCGTCTCTCGCTCGCTGCGCTCGCTCGAAAGCTGTAGCCTAACCTAAACCCAATCCATCTTGCGTTAGTCATTCGATATGAAGGCAACTTATTTCGAATTTGCGAACGTGTCGGATCGGATGTGAGGTTGGACTAAATTTTTACGAGCGAGCGGAGCGAGCGAGCAACGATCACAATTTGCAAGGTATACATATACCTTATATTGCCTTGCATATATTTCGTGTTAGTACCTAATTTTGTCAGCCACTTCGGACATCACATTGGACTGCAGTATGTGGAAATAGTACTATTTATGTGAAACTATTCACAAACTGTAAACATTTGTCAGTAGGCAATATGATAAAGACTTCCGGCTCCTCGGGCTGGTGCGAATGTTTCAATGTCAGTATGTGCCAAACCGTTGGATTGTGACACACCTTTACGCGTCTCTCGCTCGCTGCGCTCGCTCGAAAACTATAGCGTAACCTAAAACCAATCCATCTTGCGTTCTTTATTCGATATGGTGGCGACTTATTTCGAATTTGCGAACGTGTCGGATCGGATGTGAGGTTGGACTAAATTTTTACAAGCGAGCGGAGCGAGCGAGCAACGATCACAATTTGCAAGGTATACATATACCTTGCAATATGCATATATATCGTGTTAGTACCTAATTTTGTCAGCCACTTCGGACATCACATTGCACTGTAGTATGTCGAAATAGTACTATTTATGTGAAACTATTCACAAACTGTAAACATTTGTCAGTAGGCAATATGATAAAGACTTGCGGCTCCTCGGGCTGGTGCGAATGTTTCAATGTCAGTATGTGCCAAACCGTTGGATTGTGACACACCTTTACGCGTCTCTCGCTCGCTCCGCTCGCTCGAAAGCTGTAGCCTAACCTAAACCCAATCCATCTTGCGTTAGTCATTCGATATGAAGGCAACTTATTTCGAATTTGCGAACGTGTCGGATCGGATGTGAGGTTGGACTAAATTTTTACGAGCGAGCGGAGCGAGCGAGCAACGATCACAATTTGCAAGGTATACATATACCTTATATTGCCTTGCATATATTTCGTGTTAGTACCTAATTTTGTCAGCCACTTCGGACATCACATTGGACTGCAGTATGTGGAAATAGTACTATTTATGTGAAACTATTCACAAACTGTAAACATTTGTCAGTAGGCAATATGATAAAGACTTCCGGCTCCTCGGGCTGGTGCGAATGTTTCAATGTCAGTATGTGCCAAACCGTTGGATTGTGACACACCTTTACGCGTCTCTCGCTCGCTGCGCTCGCTCGAAAACTATAGCGTAACCTAAAACCAATCCATCTTGCGTTCTTTATTCGATATGGTGGCGACTTATTTCGAATTTGCGAACGTGTCGGATCGGATGTGAGGTTGGACTAAATTTTTACGAGCGAGCGGAGCGAGCGAGCAACGATCACAATTTGCAAGGTATACATATACCTTGCAATATGCATATATATCGTGTTAGTACCTAATTTTGTCAGCCACTTCGGACATCACATTGCACTGTAGTATGTCGAAATAGTACTATTTATGTGAAACTATTCACAAACTGTAAACATTTGTCAGTAGGCAATATGATAAAGACTTCCGGCTCCTCGGGCTGGTGCGAATGTTTCAATGTCAGTATGTGCCAAACCGTTGGATTGTGACACACCTTTACGCGTCTCTCGCTCGCTGCGCCCGCTCGAAAACTATAGCGTAACCTAAAACCAATCCATCTTGCGTTCTTTATTCGATATGGTGGCGACTTATTTCGAATTTGCGAACGTGTCGGATCGGATGTGAGGTTGGACTAAATTTTTACGAGCGAGCGGAGCGAGCGAGCATCGATCACAATATGCAAGGTATACATATACCTTGCAATATGCATATATATCGTGTAAGTACCTAATTTCGTCAGCCACTTCGGACATCACATTGCCCTGTAGTATGTGGAAATAGTACTATTTATGTGAAACTATTCACAAACTGTAAACATTTGTCAGCAGGCAATATGATAAAGACATCCGGCTCCTCGGGCTGGTGCGAATGTTTCAATGTCAGTATGTGCCAAACCGTTGGATTGCGACACACCTTTACGCGTCTCTCGCTCGCTGCGCTCGCTCGAAAGCTGTAGCCTAACATAAACCCAATCCATCTTGCGTTAGTCATTCGATATGAAGGCAACTTATTTCGAATTTGCGAACGTGTCGGATCGGATGTGAGGTTGGACTAAATTTTTACGAGCGAGCGGAGCGAGCGAGCAACGATCACAATTTGCAAGGTATACATATACCTTATATTGCCTTGCATATATTTCGTGTTAGTACCTAATTTTGTCAGCCACTTCGGACATCACATTGGACTGCAGTATGTGGAAATAGTACTATTTATGTGAAACTATTCACAAACTGTAAACATTTGTCAGCAGGCAATAGGATAAAGACTTCCGGCTCCTCGGGCTGATGCGAATGTTTCAATGTCCGTATGTGCCAAACCGTTGGATTGTGATACACCTTTACGCGTCTCTCGCTCGCTGCGCTCGCTCGAAAACTATAGCCTAACCTAAAACCAATCCCTCTTGCGTTAGTCATTCGATATGAAGGCGACTTATTTCGAATTTGCAAACGTGTCGGATCGGATGTGAGGTTGGACTAAATTTTTACGAGCGAGCGGAGCGAGCGAGCATCGATCACAATATGCAAGGTATACATATACCTTGCAATATGCATATATATCGTTTTAGTACCTAATTTCGTCAGCCACTTCGGACATCACATTGGACTGCAGTATGTGGAAATAGTACTATTTATGTGAAACTATTCACAAACTGTAAACATTTGTCAGCAGGCAATATGATAAAGACATCCGGCTCCTCGGGCTGGTGCGAATGTTTCAATGTCAGTATGTGCCAAACCGTTGGATTGTGACACACCTTTACGCGTCTCTCGCTCGCTGCGCTCGCTCGAAAGCTGTAGCCTAACCTAAACCCAATCCATCTTGCGTTAGTCATTCGATATGAAGGCAACTTTTTTCGAATTTGCGAACGTGTCGGATCGTATGTGAGGTTGGACTAAATTTTTACGAGCGAGCGGAGCGAGCGAGCAACGATCACAATTTGCAAGGTATACATATACCTTGCAATATGCATATATATCGTGTTAGTACCTAATTTTGTCAGTCACTTCGGACATCACATTGCACTGTAGTATGTCGAAATAGTACTATTTATGTGAAACTATTCACAAACTGTAAACATTTGTCAGTAGGCAATATGACAAAGACTTCCGGCTCCTCGGGCTGGTGCGAATGTTTCAATGTCAGTATGTGCCAAACCGTTGGATTGTGACACACCTTTACGCGTCTCTCGCTCGCTGCGCTCGCTCGAAAACTATAGCGTAACCTAAAACCAATCCATCTTGCGTTCTTTATTCGATATGGTGGCGACTTATTTCGAATTTGCGAACGTGTCGGATCGTATGTGAGGTTGGACGAAATTTTTACGAGCGAGCGGAGCGAGCGAGCAACAATCACAATTTGCAAGGTATACATATACCTTATATTGCCTTGCATATATTTCGTGTTAGTACCTAATTTTGTCAGCCACTTCGGACATCACATTGGATTGTAGTATGTGGAAATAGTACTATTTATGTGAAACTATTCACAAACTGTAAACATTTGTCAGCAGGCAATAGGATAAAGACTTCCGGCTCCTCGGGCTGGTGCGAATGTTTCAATGTCCGTATGTGCCAAACCGTTGAATTGTGACACACCTTTACGCGTCTCTCGTTCGCTGCGCTCGCTCGAAAACTATAGCGAAACCTAAAACCAATCCATCTTGCGTTCATTATTCGATATGGTGGCGACTTATTTCGAATTTGCGAACGTGTCGGATCGGATGTGAGGTTGGACTAAATTTTTACGAGCGAGCGGAGCGAGCGAGCAACGATCACAATTTGCAAGGTATACATATACCTTGCAATATGCATATATATCGTGTTAGTACCTAATTTTGTTAGCCACTTCGGACATGACATTGGACTGTAGTATGTGGAAATAGTACTATTTATGTGAAACTATTTACAAACTGTAAACATTTGTCAGCAGGCAATAGGATAAATACTTCCGTCTCCTCTGGCTGGTGCGAATGTTTCAATGTCAGTATGTGCCAAACCGTTAGATTGTGATACACCTTTACGCGTCTCTCGCTCGCTGCGCTCGCTCGAATACTATAGCCTAACCTAAAACCAATCCCTCTTGCGTTAGTCATTCGATATGAAGGCGACTTGTTTCGAATTTGCGAACGTGTCGGATCGGATGTGAGGTTGGACTAAATTTTTACGAGCGAGCGGAACGAGCGAGCAACGATCACAATTTGCAAGGTATACATATACCTTGCAATATGCATATATATCTTGTTAGTACCTAATTTTGTCAGCCACTTCGGACATCACATTGCACTGTAGTATGTCGAAATAGTACTATTTATGTGAAACTATTCACAAACTGTAAACATTTGTCAGCAGGCAATATGATAAAGACTTCCGGCTCCTCGGGCTGGTGCGAATGTTTCAATGTCAGTATGTGCCAAACCGTTGGATTGTGACACACCTTTACGCCTCTCCCGATCGCTGCGCTCGCTCGAAAACTATAGCGTAACCTAAAACCAATCCATATTGCGTTCATTATTCGATATGGTGGCGACTTATTTCGAATTTGCGAACGTGTCGGATCGGATGTGAGGTTGGACTAAATTTTTACGTGCGAGCGGAGCGAGCGAGCATCGATCACAATATGCAAGGTATACATATACCTTGCAATATGCATATATATCGTGTTAGTACCTAATTTCGTCAGCCACGTCGGACATCACATTGCCCTGTAGTATGTGGAAATAGTACTATTTATGTGAAACTATTCACAAACTGTAAACATTTGTCAGCAGGCAATATGATAAAGACATCCGGCTCCTCGGGCTAGTGCGAATGTTTCAATGTCAGTATGTGCCAAACCGTTGGATTGTGACACACCTTTACGCGTCTCTCGCTCGCTGCGCTCGCTCGAAAGCTGTAGCCTAACCTAAACCCAATCCATCTTGCGTTAGTCATTCGATATGAAGGCATCTTATTTCGAATTTGCGAACGTGTCGGATCGTATGTGAGGTTGGACTAAATTTTTACGAGCGAGCGGAGCGAGCGAGCAACGATCACAATTTGCAAGGTATACATATACCTTATATTGCCTTGCATATATTTCGTGTTAGTACCTAATTTTGTCAGCCACTTCGGACATCACATTGGACTGTAGTATGTGGAAATAGTACTATTTATGTGAAACTATTCACAAACTGTAAACATTTGTCAGCAGGCAATAGGATAAAGACTTCCGGCTCCTCGGGCTGGTGCGAATGTTTCAATGTCCGTATGTGCCAAACCGTTGGATTGTGACACACCTTTACGCGTCTCTCGTTCGCTGCGCTCGCTCGAAAACTATAGCGTAACCTAAAACCAATCCATCTTGCGTTCATTATTCGATATGGTGGCGACTTATTTCGAATTTGCGAACGTGTCGGATCGGATGTGAGGTTGGACTAAATTTTTACGAGCGAGCGGAGCGAGCGAGCAACGATCACAATTTGCAAGGTATACATATACCTTGCAATATGCATATATATCGTGTTAGTACCTAATTTTGTTAGCCACTTCGGACATCACATTGGACTGTAGTATGTGGAAATAGTACTATTTATGTGAAACTATTTACAAACTGTAAACATTTGTCAGCAGGCAATAGGATAAATACTTCCGTCTCCTCTGGCTGGTGCGAATGTTTCAATGTCAGTATGTGCCAAACCGTTAGATTGTGACACACCTTTACGCGTCTCTCGCTCGCTGCGCTCGCTCGAATATTATAGCCTAACCTAAAACCAATCCCTCTTGCGTTAGTCATTCGATATGAAGGCGACTTATTTCGAATTTGCGAACGTGTCGGATCGGATGTGAGGTTGGACTGAATTTTTACGAGCGAGCGGAACGAGCGAGCAACGATCACAATTTGCAAGGTATACATATAACTTGCAATATCCATATATATCTTGTTAGTACCTAATTTTGTCAGCCACTTCAGACATCACATTGCACTGTAGTATGTCGAAATAGTACTATTTATGTGAAACTATTCACAAACTGTAAACATTTGTCAGTAGGCAATATGATAAAGACTTCCGGCTCCTCGGGCTGGTGCGAATGTTTCAATGTCAGTATGTGCCAAACCGTTGGATGGTGACACACCTTTACGCGTCTCTCGATCGCTGCGCTCGCTCGAAAACTATAGCGTAACCTAAAACCAATCCATATTGCGTTCATTATTCGATATGGTGGCGACTTATTTCGAATTTGCGAACGTGTCGGATCGGATGTGAGGTTGGACTAAATTTTTACGAGCGAGCGGAGCGAGCGAGCATCGATCACAATATGCAAGGTATACATATACCTTGCAATATGCATATATATCTTGTTAGTACCTAATTTTGTCAGCCACATCGGACATCACATTGCACTGTAGTATGTCGAAATAGTACTATTTATGTGAAACTATTCACAAACTGTAAACATTTGTCAGTAGGCAATATGATAAAGACTTCCGGCTCCTCGGGCTGGTGCGAATGTTTCAATGTCAGTATGTGCCAAACCGTTGGATTGTGACACACCTTTACGCGTCTCTCGCTCGCTGCGCTCGCTCGAAAACTATAGCGTAACCTAAAACCAATCCATCTTGCGTTCTTTATTCGATATGGTGGCGACTTATTTCGAATTTGCGAACGTGTCGGATCGGATGTGAGGTTGGACTAAATTTTTACGAGCGAGTGGAGCGAGCGAGCATCGATCATAATACGCAAGGTATACATATACCTTGCAATATGCATATATATCGTGTTAGTACCTAATTTCGTCAGCCACTTCGGACATCACATTGCCCTGTAGTATGTGGAAATAGTACTATTTATGTGAAACTATTCACAAACTGTAAACATTTGTCAGCAGGCAATAGGATAAAGACTTCCGGCTCCTCGGGCTGGTGCGAATGTTTCAATGTCCGTATGTGCCAAACCGTTGGATTGTGACACACCTTTGCGCGTCTCTCGTTCGCTGCGCTCGCTCGAAAACTATAGCGTAACCTAAAACCAATCCATCTTGCGTTCATTATTCGATATGGTGGCGACTTATTTCGAATTTGCGAACGTGTCGGATCGGATGTGAGGTTGGACTAAATTTTTACGAGCGAGCGGAGCGAGCGAGCAACGATCCCAATTTGGAAGGTATACATATACCTTGCAATATGCATATCTATCGTGTTAGTACCTAATTTTGTTAGCCACTTCGGACATCACATTGGACTGTAGTATGTGGAAATAGTACTATTTATGTGAAACTATTTACAAACTGTAAAGATTTGTCAGCAGGCAATAGGATAAATACTTCCGTCTCCTCTGGCTGGTGCGAATGTTTCAATGTCAGTATGTGCCAAACCGTTAGATTGTGACACACCGTTACGCGTCTCTCGCTCGCTGCGCTCGCTCGAATACTATAGCCTAACCTATAACCAATCCCTCTTGCGTTAGTCATTCGATATGAAGGCGACTTATTTCGAATTTGCGAACGTGTCAGATCGGATGTGAGTTTGGACTAAATTTATACGAGCGAGCGGAACGAGCGAGCAACGATCACAATTTGCAAGGTATACATATACCTTGCAATATGCATATATATCTTGTTAGTACCTAATTTTGTCAGCCACTTCGGACATCACATTGCACTGTAGTATGTCGAAATAGTACTATTTATGTGAAACTATTCACAAACTGTAAACATTTGTCAGTAGGCAATATGATAAAGACTTCCGGCTCCTCGGGCTGGTGCGAATGTTTCAATGTCAGTATGTGCCAAACCGTTGGATTGTGACACACCTTTACGCGTCTCTCGCTCGCTGCGCTCGCTCGAAAACTATAGCGTAACCTAAAACCAATCCATATTGCGTTCCTTATTCGATATGGTGGCGACTTATTTCGAATTTGCGAACGTGTCGGATCGGATGTGAGGTTGGACTAAATTTTTACGAGCGAGCGGAGCGAGCGAGCATCGATCACAATATGCAAGGTATACATATACCTTGCAATATGCATATATATCGTGTTAGTACCTAATTTCGTCAGCCACTTCGGACATCACATTGCCCTGTAGTATGTGGAAATAGTACTATTTATGTGAAACTATTCACAAACTGTAAACATTTGTCAGCAGGCAATATGATAAACACATCCGGCTCCTCGGGCTGGTGCGAATGTTTCAATGTCAGTATGCGCCAAACCGTTGGATTGTGACACACCTTTACGCGTCTCTCGCTCGCTGCGCTCGCTCGAAAGCTATAGCCTAACCTAAACCCAATCCATCTTGCGTTAGTCATTCGATATGAAGGCAACTTATTTCGAATTTGCGAACGTGTCGGATCGTATGTGAGGTTGGACTAAATTTTTACGAGCGAGCGGAACGAGCGATCAACGATCACAATTTGCAAGGTATACATATACCTTATATTGCCTTGCATATATTTCGTGTTAGTACCTAATTTTGTCAGCCACTTCGGACATCACATTGGACTGTAGTATGTGGAAATAGTACTATTTATGTGAAACTATTCACAAACTGTAAACATTTGTCAGCAGGCAATAGGATAAAGACTTCCGGCTCCTCGGGCTGGTGCGAATGTTTCAATGTCCGTATGTACCAAACCGTTGGATTGTGATACACCTTTACGCGTCTCTCGCTCGCTGCGCTCGCTGGAAAACTATAGCCTAACCTAAAACCAATCCCTCTTGCGTTAGTCATTCGATATGAAGGCGACTTATTTCGAATTTGCGAACGTGTCGGATCGGATGTGAGGTTGGACTAAATTTTTACGAGCGAGCGGAGCGAGCGAGCAACGATCACAATTTGCAAGGTATACATATACCTTATATTGCCTTGCATATATTTCGTGTTAGTACCTAATTTTGTCAGCCACTTCGGACATCACATTGGACTGTAGTATGTGGAAATAGTACTATTTATGTGAATCTATTCACAAACTGTAAACATTTGTCAGCAGGCAATAGGATAAAGACTTCCGGCTCCTCGGGCTGGTGCGAATGTTTCAATGTCCGTATGTGCCAAACCGTTGGATTGTGACACACCTTTACGCGTCTCTCGTTCGCTGCGCTCGCTCGAAAGCTGTAGCCTAACCTAAACCCAATCCATCTTGCGTTAGTCATTCGATATGAAGGCAACTTATTTCGAATTTGCGAACGTGTCGGATCGTATGTGAGGTTGGACTAAATTTTTACGAGCGAGCGGAGCGAGCGAGCAACGATCACAATTTGCAAGGTATACATATACCTTATATTGCCTTGCATATATTTCGTGTTAGTACCTAATTCTGTCGGCCACTTCGGACATCACATTGGACTGTAGTATGTGGAAATAGTACTATTTATGTGAAACTATTCACAAACTGTAAACATTTGTCAGCAGGCAATATGATAAAGACATCCGGCTCCTCGGGCTGGTGCGAATGTTTCAATGTCAGTATGTGCCAAACCGTTGGATTGTGACACACCTTACGCGTCTCTCGCTCGCTGCGCTCGCTCGAAAGCTGTAGCCTAACGTAAACCCAATCCATCTTGCGTTAGTCATTCGATATGAAGGCAACTTATTTCGAATTTGCGAACGTGTCGGATCGTATGTGAGGTTGGACTAAATTTTTAAGAGCGAGCGGAGCGAGCGAGCAACGATCACAATTTGCAAGGTATACATATACCTTATATTGCCTTGCATATATTTCGTGTTAGTACCTAATTTTGTCAGCCACTTCGGACATCACATTGGACTGTAGTATGTGGAAATAGTACTATTTATGTGAAACTATTCACAAACTGTAAACATTTGTCAGCAGGCAATATGATAAAGACATCCGGCTCCTCGGGCTGGTGCGAATGTTTCAATGTCAGTATGTGCCAAACCGTTGGATTGTGACACACCTTTACGCGTCTCTCGCTCGCTGCGCTCGCTCGAAAACTATAGCGGAACCTAAAACCAATCCATCTTGCGTTAGTCATTCGATATGAAGGCAACTTATTTCGAATTTGCGAACGTGTCGGATCGTATGTGGGGTTGGACTAAATTTTTACGAGCGGGCGGAGCGAGCGAGCAACGATCACAATTTGCAAGGTATACATATACCTTATGTTGCCTTGCATATATTTCGTGTTAGTACCTAATTTTGTCAGCCACTTCGGACATCACATTGGACTGTAGTATGTGGAAATAGTACTATTTATGCGAAACTATTCACAAACTGTAAACATTTGTCAGTAGGCAATATGATAAAGACTTCCGGCTCCTCGGGTTGGTGCGAATGTTTCAATGTCAGTATGTGCCAAACCGTTGGATTGTGACACACCTTTACGCGTCTCTCGCTCGCTGCGCTCGCTCGAAAACTATAGCGTAACCTAAAACCAATCCATCTTGCGTTAGTCATTCGATATGAAGGCAACTTATTTCGAATTTGCGAACGTGTCGGATCGTATGTGAGGTTGGACTAAATTTTTACGAGCGGGCGGAGCGAGCGAGCAACGATCACAATTTGCAAGGTATACATATACCTTGCAATATGCATATATATCTTGTTAGTACCTAATTTTGTCAGCCACTTCGGACATCACATTGGACTGTAGTATGTGGAAATAGTACTATTTATGTGAAACTATTCACAAACTGTAAACATTTGTCAGCAGGCAATATGATAAAGACATCCGGCTCCTCGGGCTGGTGCGAATGTTTCAATGTCAGTATGTGCCAAACCGTTGGATTGTGACACACCTTACGCGTCTCTCGCTCGCTGCGCTCGCTCGAAAGCTGTAGCCTAACGTAAACCCAATCCATCTTGCGTTAGTCATTCGATATGAAGGCAACTTATTTCGAATTTGCGAACGTGTCGGATCGTATGTGAGGTTGGACTAAATTTTTAAGAGCGAGCGGAGCGAGCGAGCAACGATCACAATTTGCAAGGTATACATATACCTTATATTGCCTTGCATATATTTCGTGTTAGTACCTAATTTTGTCAGCCACTTCGGACATCACATTGGACTGTAGTATGTGGAAATAGTACTATTTATGTGAAACTATTCACAAACTGTAAACATTTGTCAGCAGGCAATATGATAAAGACATCCGGCTCCTCGGGCTGGTGCGAATGTTTCAATGTCAGTATGTGCCAAACCGTTGGATTGTGACACACCTTTACGCGTCTCTCGCTCGCTGCGCTCGCTCGAAAACTATAGCGGAACCTAAAACCAATCCATCTTGCGTTAGTCATTCGATATGAAGGCAACTTATTTCGAATTTGCGAACGTGTCGGATCGTATGTGGGGTTGGACTAAATTTTTACGAGCGGGCGGAGCGAGCGAGCAACGATCACAATTTGCAAGGTATACATATACCTTATGTTGCCTTGCATATATTTCGTGTTAGTACCTAATTTTGTCAGCCACTTCGGACATCACATTGGACTGTAGTATGTGGAAATAGTACTATTTATGCGAAACTATTCACAAACTGTAAACATTTGTCAGTAGGCAATATGATAAAGACTTCCGGCTCCTCGGGTTGGTGCGAATGTTTCAATGTCAGTATGTGCCAAACCGTTGGATTGTGACACACCTTTACGCGTCTCTCGCTCGCTGCGCTCGCTCGAAAACTATAGCGTAACCTAAAACCAATCCATCTTGCGTTAGTCATTCGATATGAAGGCAACTTATTTCGAATTTGCGAACGTGTCGGATCGTATGTGAGGTTGGACTAAATTTTTACGAGCGGGCGGAGCGAGCGAGCAACGATCACAATTTGCAAGGTATACATATACCTTGCAATATGCATATATATCTTGTTAGTACCTAATTTTGTCAGCCACTTCGGACATCACATTGCACTGTAGTATGTCGAAATAGTACTATTTATGTGAAACTATTCACAAACTGTAAACATTTGTCAGCAGGCAATATGATAAAGACTTCCGGCTCCTCGGGCTGGTGCGAATGTTTCAATGTCAGTATGTGCCAAACCGTTGGATTGTGACACACCTTTACGCGTCTCTCGCTCGCTGCGCTCGCTCGAAAACTATAGCGTAACCTAAAACCAATCCATCTTGCGTTCTTTATTCGATATGGTGGTGACTTATTTCGAATTTGCGAACGTGTCGGATCGGATGTGAGGTTGGACTAAATTTTTACGAGCGAGCGGAGCGAGCGAGCATCGATCACAATATGCAAGGTATACATATACCTTGCAATATGCATATATATCGTGTTAGTACCTAATTTCGTCAGCCACTGCGGACATCACATTGCCCTGTAGTATGTGGAAATAGTACTATTTATGTGAAACTATTGACAAACTGTAAACATTTGTCAGCAGGCAATATGATAAAGACATCCGGCTCCTCGGGCTGGTGCGAATGTTTCAATGTCAGTATGTGCCAAACCGTTGGATTGTGACACACCTTTACGCGTCTCTCGCTCGCTGCGCTCGCTCGAAAGCTGTAGCCTAACCTAAACCCAATCCATCTTGCGTTAGTCATTCGATATGAAGGCATCTTATTTCGAATTTGCGAACGTGTCGGATCGTATGTGAGGTTGGACTAAATTTTTACGAGCGAGCGGAGCGAGCGAGCAACGATCACAATTTGCAAGGTATACATATACCTTATATTGCCTTGCATATATTTCGTGTTAGTACCTAATTTTGTCAGCCACTTCGGACATCACATTGGACTGTAGTATGTGGAAATAGTACTATTTATGTGAAACTATTCACAAACTGTAAACATTTGTCAGCAGGCAATATGATAAAGACTTCCGGCTCCTCGGGCTGGTGCGAATGTTTCAATGTCAGTATGTGCCAAACCGTTGGATTGTGACACACCTTTACGCGTCTCTCGATCGCTGCGCTCGCTAGAAAACTATAGCGTAACCTAAAACCAATCCATATTGCGTTCATTATTCGATATGGTGGCGACTTATTTCGAATTTGCGAACGTGTCGGATCGGATGTGAGGTTGGACTAAATTTTTACGAGCGAGCGGAGCGAGCGAGCATCGATCACAATATGCAAGGTATACATATACCTTGCAATATGCATATATATCTTGTTAGTACCTAATTTTGTCAGCCACATCGGACATCACATTGCACTGTAGTATGTCGAAATAGTACTATTTATGTGAAACTATTCACAAACTGTAAACATTTGTCAGTAGGCAATATGATAAAGACTTCCGGCTCCTCGGGCTGGTGCGAATGTTTCAATGTCAGTATGTGCCAAACCGTTGGATTGTGACACACCTTTACGCGTCTCTCGCTCGCTGCGCTCGCTCGAAAACTATAGCGTAACCTAAAACCAATCCATCTTGCGTTCTTTATTCGATATGGTGGCGACTTATTTCGAATTTGCGAACGTGTCGGATCGGATGTGAGGTTGGACTAAATTTTTACGAGCGAGTGGAGCGAGCGAGCATCGATCATAATATGCAAGGTATACATATACCTTGCAATATGCATATATATCGTGTTAGTACCTAATTTCGTCAGCCACTTCGGACATCACATTGCCCTGTAGTATGTGGAAATAGTACTATTTATGTGAAACTATTCACAAACTGTAAACATTTGTCAGCAGGCAATATGATAAAGACATCCGGCTCCTCGGGCTGGTGCGAATGTTTCAATGTCAGTATGTGCCAAACCGTTGGATTGTGACACACCTTTACGCGTCTCTCGCTCGCTGCGCTCGCTCGAAAGCTGTAGCCTAACCTAAACCCAATCCATCTTGCGTTAGTCATTCGATATGTAGGCAACTTATTTCGAATTTGCGAACGTGTCGGATCGTATGTGAGGTTGGACTAAATTTTTACGAGCGAGCGGAGCGAGCGAGCAACGATCACAATTTGCAAGGTATACATATACCTTATATTGCCTTGCATATATTTCGTGTTAGTACCTAATTTTGTCGGCCACTTCGGACATCACATTGGACTGTAGTATGTGGAAATAGTACTATTTATGTGAAACTATTCACAAACTGTAAACATTTGTCAGCAGGCAATAGGATAAAGACTTCCGGCTCCTCGGGCTGGTGCGAATGTTTCAATGTCCGTATGTGCCAAACCGTTGGATTGCGACACACATTTGCGCGTCTCTCGTTCGCTGCGCTCGCTCGAAAACTATAGCGTAACCTAAAACCAATCCATCTTGCGTTCATTATTCGATATGGTGGCGACTTATTTCGAATTTGCGAACGTGTCGGATCGGATGTGAGGTTGGACTAAATTTTTACGAGCGAGTGGAGCGAGCGAGCAACGATCCCAATTTGCAAGGTATACATATACCTTATGTTGCCTTGCATATATTTCGTGTTAGTACCTAATTTTGTCAGCCACTTCGGACATCACATTGGACTGTAGTATGTGGTAATAGTACTATTTATGTGAAACTATTCACAAACTGTAAACATTTGTCAGCAGGCAATATGATAAAGACATCCGGCTCCTCGGGCTGGTGCGAATGTTTCAATGTCAGTCTGTGCCAAACCGTTGGATTGTGACACACCTTTACGCGTCTCTGGCTCGCTGCGCTCGCTCGAAAACTATAGCCTAACCTAAAACCAATCCCTCTTGCGTTAGTCATTCGATGTGAAGGCGACTTATTTCGAATTTGCGAACGTGTCGGATCGTATGTGAGGTTGGACTAAATTTTTAAGAGCGAGCGGAGCGAGCGAGCAACGATCACAATTTGCAAGGTATACATATACCTTATATTGCCTTGCATATATTTCGTGTTAGTACCTAATTTTGTCAGCCACTTCGGACATCACATTGGACTGTAGTATGTGGAAATAGTACTATTTATGTGAAACTATTCACAAACTGTAAACATTTGTCAGCAGGCAATATGATAAAGACATCCGGCTCCTCGTGCTGGTGCGAATGTTTCAATGTCAGTATGTGCCAAACCGTTGGATTGTGACACACCTTCACGCGTCTGTCGCTCGCTGCGCTCGCTCGAAAACTATAGCCTAGCCTAAAACCATTCCCTCTTGCGTTAGTCATTCGATGTGAAGGCGACTTATTTCGAATTTGCGAACGTGTCGGATCGGATGTGTGGTTGGACTAAATTTTTACGAGCGAGCGGAGCGAGCGAGCAACGATCACAATGTGCAAGGTATACATATACCTTGCAATATGCATATATATCGTGTTAGTACCTAATTTTGTCAGCCACTTCGGACGTCACATTGCACTGTAGTATGTCGAAATAGTACTATTTATGCGAAACTATTCACAAACTGTAACCATTTGTCAGTAGGCAATATGATAAAGACTTCCGGCTCCTCGGGTTGGTGCGAATGTTTCAATGTCAGTATGTGCCAAACCGTTGGATTGTGACACACCTTTACGCGTCTCTCGCTCGCTGCGCTCGCTCGAAAACTATAGCGTAACCTAAAACCAATCCATCTTGCGTTCATTATTCGATATGGTGGCGACTTATTTCGAATTTGCGAACGTGTCGGATCGGATGTGAGGTTGGACTAAATTTTTACGAGCGAGCGGAGCGAGCGAGCATCGGTCACAATATGCATGGTATACATATACCTTGCAATATGCATATATATCGTGTTAGTAACTAATTTCGTCAGCCACTTCGGACATCACATTGCCCTGTAGTATGTGGAAATAGTACTATTTATGTGAAACTATTCACAAACTGTAAACATTTGTCAGTAGGCAATATGATAAAGACTTCCGGCTCCTCGGGCTGGTGCGAATGTTTCAATGTCAGTATGTGCCAAACCGTTGGATTGTGACACACCTTTACGCGTCTCTCGCTCGCTGCGCTCGCTCGAAAGCTGTAGCCTAACCTAAACCCAATCCATCTTGCGTTAGTCATTCGATATGAAGGCATCTTATTTCGAATTGGCGAACGTGTCGGATCGTATGTGAGGTTGGACTAAATTTTTACGAGCGAGCGGAGCGAGCGAGCAACGATCACAATTTGCAAGGTATACATATACCTTGCAATATGCATATATATCGTGTTAGTACCTAATTTCGTCGCCCACTTCGGACATCACATTGCCCTGTAGTATGTGGAAATAGTACTATTTATGTGAAACTATTCACAAACTGTAAACATTTGTCAGCAGGCAATAGGATAAGGACTTCCGGCTCCTCGGGCTGGTGCAAATGTTTCAATGTCAGTATGTGCCAAACCGTTGGATTGTGACACACCTTTACGCGTCTCTCGCTCGCTGCGCTCGCTCGAAAACTATAGCGTAACCTAAAACCAATCCATCTTGCGTTCATTATTCGATATGGTGGCGACTTATTTCGAATTTGCGAACGTGTCGGATCGGACGTGAGGTTGGACTAAATTTTTACGAGCGAGCGGAGCGAGCGAGCAACTATCACAATTTGCAAGGTATACATATACCTTATATTGCCTTGCATATATTTCGTGTTAGTACCTAATTTTGTCAGCCACTTCGAACATCACATTGCACTGTAGTATGTCGAAATAGTACTATTTATGTGAAACTATTCACAAACTGTAAACATTTGTCAGTAGGCAATATGATAAAAACTTCCGGCTCCTCGGGCTGGTGCGAATGTTTCAATGTCAGTATGTGCCAAACCGTTGGATTGTGACACACCTTTACGCGTCTCTCGCTCGCTGCGCTCGCTCGAAAGCTGTAGCCTAACCTAAACCCAATCCATCTTGCGTTAGTCATTCGATATGAAGGCATCTTATTTCGAATTGGCGAACGTGTCGGATCGTATGTGAGGTTGGACTAAATTTTTACGAGCGAGCGGAGCGAGCGAGCAACGATCACAATTTGCAAGGTATACATATACCTTGCAATATGCATATATATCGTGTTAGTACCTAATTTCGTCAGCCACTTCGGACATCACATTGCCCTGTAGTATGTGGAAATAGTACTATTTATGTGAAACTATTCACAAACTGTAAACATTTGTCAGCAGGCAATATGATAAAGACATCCGGCTCCTCGGGCTGGTGCGAATGTTTCAATGTCAGTGTGTGCCAAACCGTTGGATTGTGACACACCTTTACGCGTCTCTCGCTCGCTGCGCTCGCTCGAAAGCTACAGCCTAACCTAAACCCAATCCATCTTGCGTTAGTCATTCGATATGAAGGCAACTTATTTCGAATTTGCGAACGTGTCGGATCGTATGTGAGGTTGGACTAAATTTTTACGAGCGAGCGGAGCGAGCGAGCAACGATCACAATTTGCAAGGTATACATATACCTTATATTGCCTTGCATATATTTCGTGTTAGTACCTAATTTTGTCGGCCACTTCGGACATCACATTGGACTGTAGTATGTGGAAATAGTACTATTTATGTGAAACTATTCACAAACTGTAAACAATTGTCAGCAGGCAATATGATAAAGACATCCGGCTCCTCGGGCTGGTGCGAATGTTTCAATGTCAGTATGTGTTCAAACCGTTGGATTGTGACACACCTTACGCGTCTCTCGCTCGCTGCGCTCGCTCGAAAGCTGTAGCCTAACGTAAACCCAATCCATCTTGCGTTAGTCATTCGATATGAAGGCAACTTATTTCGAATTTGCGAACGTGTCGGATCGTATGTGAGGTTGGACTAAATTTTTAAGAGCGAGCGGAGCGAGCGAGCAACGATCACAATTTGCAAGGTATACATATACCTTATATTGCCTTGCATATATTTCGTGTTAGTACCTAATTTTGTCAGCCACTTCGGACATCACATTGGACTGTAGTATGTGGAAATAGTACTATTTATGTGAAACTATTCACAAACTGTAAACATTTGTCAGCAGGCAATATGATAAAGACATCCGGCTCCTCGGGCTGGTGCGAATGTTTCAATGTCAGTATGTGCCAAACCGTTGGATTGTGACACACCTTTACGCGTCTCTCGCTCGCTGCGCTCGCTCGAAAACTATAGCGGAACCTAAAACCAATCCATCTTGCGTTAGTCATTCGATATGAAGGCAACTTATTTCGAATTTGCGAACGTGTCGGATCGTATGTGGGGTTGGACTAAATTTTTACGAGCGGGCGGAGCGAGCGAGCAACGATCACAATTTGCAAGGTATACATATACCTTATGTTGCCTTGCATATATTTCGTGTTAGTACCTAATTTTGTCAGCCACTTCGGACATCACATTGGACTGTAGTATGTGGAAATAGTACTATTTATGTGAAACAATTCACAAACTGTAAACATTTGTCAGCAGGCAATATGATAAAGACATCCGGCTCCTCGTGCTGGTGCGAATGTTTCAATGTCAGTATGTGCCAAACCGTTGGATTGTGACACACCTTCACGCGTCTGTCGCTCGCTGCGCTCGCTCGAAAACTATAGCCTAGCCTAAAACCATTCCCTCTTGCGTTAGTCATTCGATGTGAAGGCGACTTATTTCGAATTTGCGAACGTGTCGGATCGGATGTGAGGTTGGACTAAATTTTTACGAGCGAGCGGAGCGAGCGAGTAACGATCACAATATGCAAGGTATACATATACCTTGCAATATGCATATATATCGTGTTAGTACCTAATTTTGTCAGCCACTTCGGACGTCACATTGCACTGTAGTATGTCGAAATAGTACTATTTATGTGAAACTATTCACAAACTGTAAACATTTGTCAGTAGGCAATATGATAAAGACTTCCGGCTCCTCGGGCTGGTGCAAATGTTTCAATGTCAGTATGTGCCAAACCGTTGGATTGTGACACACCTTTACGCGTCTCTCGCTCGCTGCGCTCGCTCGAAAACTATAGCGTAACCTAAAACCAATCCATCTTGCGTTCATTATTCGATATGGTGGCGACTTATTTCGAATTTGCGAACGTGTCGGATCGGACGTGAGGTTGGACTAAATTTTTACGAGCGAGCGGAGCGAGCGAGCAACGATCACAATTTGCAAGGTATACATATACCTTATATTGCCTTGCATATATTTCGTGTTAGTACCTAATTTTGTCAGCCACTTCGAACATCACATTGCACTGTAGTATGTCGAAATAGTACTATTTATGTGAAACTATTCACAAACTGTAAACATTTGTCAGTAGGCAATATGATAAAAACTTCCGGCTCCTCGGGCTGGTGCGAATGTTTCAATGTCAGTATGTGCCAAACCGTTGGATTGTGACACACCTTTACGCGTCTCTCGCTCGCTGCGCTCGCTCGAAAGCTGTAGCCTAACCTAAACCCAATCCATCTTGCGTTAGTCATTCGATATGAAGGCATCTTATTTCGAATTGGCGAACGTGTCGGATCGTATGTGAGGTTGGACTAAATTTTTACGAGCGAGCGGAGCGAGCGAGCAACGATCACAATTTGCAAGGTATACATATACCTTGCAATATGCATATATATCGTGTTAGTACCTAATTTCGTCGCCCACTTCGGACATCACATTGCCCTGTAGTATGTGGAAATAGTACTATTTATGTGAAACTATTCACAAACTGTAAACATTTGTCAGCAGGCAATAGGATAAGGACTTCCGGCTCCTCGGGCTGGTGCGAATGTTTCAATGTCCGTATGTGCCAAACCGTAGGATTGTGACACACCTTTACGCGTCTCTCGTTCGCTGCGCTCGCTCGAAAACTATAGCGTAACCTAAAACCAATCCATCTTGCGTTCATTATTCGATATGGTGGCGACTTGTTTCGAATTTGCGAACGTGTCGGATCGGATGTGAGGTTGGACTAAATTTTTACGAGCGAGCGGAGCGAGCGAGCAACGATCACAATTTGCAAGGTATACATATACCTTATATTGCCTTGCATATATTTCGTGTTAGTACCTAATTTTGTCAGCCACTTCGGACATCACATTGGACTGTAGTATGTGGAAATAGTACTATTTATGTGAAACTATTCACAAACTGTAAACATTTGTCAGCAGGCAATATGATAAAGACATCCGGCTCCTCGGGCTGGTGCGAATGTTTCAATGTCAGTATGTGCCAAACCGTTGGATTGTGACACACCTTTACGCGTCTCTCGCTCGCTGCGCTCGCTCGAAAACTATAGCCTAACCTAAAACCAATCCCTCTTGCCTTAGTCATTCGATATGAAGGCGACTTATTTCGAATTTGCGAACGTGTCGGATCGGATGTGAGTTTGGACTAAATTTTTACGAGCGAGCGGAGCGAGCGAGCAACGATCACAATTTGCAAGGTATACATATACCTTGCAATATGCATATATATCGTGTTAGTACCTAATTTCGTCAGCCACTTCGGACATCACATTGCCCTGTAGTATGTGGAAATAGTACTATTTATGTGAAACTATTCACAAACTGTAAACATTTGTCAGCAGGCAATAGGATAAAGACTTCCGGCTCCTCGGGCTGGTGCGAATGTTTCAATGTCCGTATGTGCCAAACCGTTGGATTGTGACACACCTTTACGCGTCTCTCGTTCGCTGCGCTCGCTCGAAAACTATAGCGTAACCTAAAACCAATCCATCTTGCGTTCATTATTCGATATGGTGGCGACTTATTTCGAATTTGCGAACGTGTCGGATCGGATGTGAGGTTGGACTAAATTTTTACGAGCGAGCGGAGCGAGCGAGCAACGATCACAATTTGCAAGGTATACATATACCTTATACTGCCTTGCATATATTTCGTGTTAGTACCTAATTTTGTCAGCCACTTCGGACATCACATTGGACTGTAGTATGTGGAAATAGTACTATTTATGTGAAACTATTCGCAAACTGTAAAGATTTGTCAGCAGGCAATAGGATAAAGACTTCCGGCTCCTCGGGCTGGTGCGAATGTTTCAATGTCCGTATGTGCCAAACCGTTGGATTGTGACACACCTTTACGCGTCTCTCGTTCGCTGCGATCGCTCGAAAACTATAGCGTAACCTAAAACCAATCCATCTTGCGTTCATTATTCGATATGGTGGCGACTTATTTCGAATTTGCGAACGTGTCGGATCGGATGTGAGGTTGGACTAAATTTTTACGAGCGAGCGGAGCGAGCGAGCAACGATCACAATTTGCAAGGTATACATATAACTTGCAATATGTATATATATCGTGTTATTACCTAATTTTGTCAGCCACTTCGGACATCACATTGCACTGTAGTATGTGGAAATAGTACTATTTATGTGAAAATATTCATAAACTGTAAACATTTGTCAGTAGGCAATATGATAAAGACTTCCGGCTCCTCGGGCTGGTGCGAATGTTTCAATGTCAGTATGTGCCAAACCGTTCGATTGTGACACACCTTTACGCGTCTCTCGCTCGCTGCGCTCGCTCGAAAGCTGTAGCCTAACCTAAACCCAATCCATCTTGCGTTAGTCATTCGATATGAAGGCAACTTATTTCGAATTTGCGAACGTGTCGGATCGTATGTGAGGTTGGACTAAATTTTTACGAGCGAGCGGAGCGAGCGAGCAACGATCACAATTTGCAAGGTATACATATACCTTATACTGCCTTGCATATATTTCGTGTTAGTACCTAATTTTGTCAGCCACTTCGGACATCACATTGGACTGTAGTATGTGGAAATAGTACTATTTATGTGAAACTATTCACAAACTGTAAACATTTGTCAGCAGGCAATATGATAAAGACATCCGGCTCCTCGGGCTGGTGCGAATGTTTCAATGTCAGTATGTGCCAAACCGTTGGATTGTGACACACCTTTACGCGTCTCTCGCTCGCTGCGCTCGCTCGAAAACTATAGCCTAACCTAAAACCAATCCCTCTTGCGTTAGTCATTCGATATGAAGGCGACTTATTTCGAATTTGCGAACGTGTCGGATCGGATGTGAGGTTGGACTAAATTTTTACGAGCGAGCGGAGCGAGCGAGCATCGATCACAATATGCAAGGTATACATATACCTTGCAATATGCATATATATCGTGTTAGTACCTAATTTCGTCAGCCACTTCGGACATCACATTGCCCTGTAGTATGTGGAAATAGTACTATTTATGTGAAACTATTCACAAACTGTAAACATTTGTCAGCAGGCAATATGATAAAGACATCCGGCTCCTCGGGCTGGTGCGAATGTTTCAATGTCAGTATGTGCCAAACCGTTGGATTGTGACACACCTTTACGCGTCTCTCGCTCGCTGCGCTCGCTCGAAAGCTGTAGCCTAACCTAAACCCAATCCATCTTGCGTTAGTCATTCGATATGAAGGCAACTTATTTCGAATTTGCGAACGTGTCGGATCGTATGTGAGGTTGGACTAAATTTTTACGAGCGAGCGGAGCGAGCGAGCAACGATCACAATTTGCAAGGTATACATATACCTTATACTGCCTTGCATATATTTCGTGTTAGTACCTAATTTTGTCAGCCACTTCGGACATCACATTGGACTGTAGTATGTGGAAATAGTACTATTTATGTGAAACTATTCACAAACTGTAAACATTTGTCAGCAGGCAATATGATAAAGACATCCGGCTCCTCGGGCTGGTGCGAATGTTTCAATGTCAGTATGTGCCAAACCGTTGGATTGTGACACACCTTTACGCGTCTCTCGCTCGCTGCGCTCGCTCGAAAACTATAGCCTAACCTAAAACCAATCCCTCTTGCGTTAGTCATTCGATATGAAGGCGACTTATTTCGAATTTGCGAACGTGTCGGATCGGATGTGAGGTTGGACTAAATTTTTACGAGCGAGCGGAGCGAGCGAGCATCGATCACAATATGCAAGGTATACATATACCTTGCAATATGCATATATATCGTGTTAGTACCTAATTTCGTCAGCCACTTCGGACATCACATTGCCCTGTAGTATGTGGAAATAGTACTATTTATGTGAAACTATTCACAAACTGTAAACATTTGTCAGTAGGCAATATGATAAAGACTTCCGGCTCCTCGGGCTGGTGCGAATGTTTCAATGTCAGTATGTGCCAAACCGTTGGATTGTGACACATCTTTACGCGTCTCTCGCTCGCTGCGCTCGCTCGAAAACTATAGCGTAACCTAAAACCAATCCATCTTGCGTTCATTATTCGATATGGTGGCGACTTATATCGAATTTGCGAACGTGTCGGATCGGATGTGAGGTTGGACTAAATTTTTACGAGCGAGCGGAGCGAGCGAGCAACGATCACAATTTGCAAGGTATACATATACCTTGCAATATGCATATATATCATGTTAGTACCTAATTTTGTTAGCCACATCGGACATCACATTGGACTGTAGTATGTGGAAATAGTACTATTTATGTGAAACTATTCACAAACTGTAAACATTTGTCAGCAGGCAATAGGATAAATACTTCCGGCTCCTCTGGCTGGTGCGAATGTTTCAATGTCCGTATGTGCCAAACCGTTAGATTGTGACACACCTTTACGCGTCTCTCGTTCGCTGCGGTCGCTCGAAAACTATAGCGTAACCTAAAACCAATCCATCTTGCGTTCATTATTCGATATGGTGGAGACTTATTTCGAATTTGCGAGCGTGTCGGATCGGATGTGAGGTTGGACTAAATTTTTACGAGCGAGCGGAGCGAGTGAGCAACGATCACAATTTGCAAGGTATACATATACCTTATATTGCCTTGCATATATTTCGTGTTAGTACCTAATTTTGTCAGCCACTTCGGACATCACATTGCACTGTAGTATGTCGAAATAGTACTATATATGTGAAACTATTCACAAACTGTAAACATTTGTCAGTAGGCAATATGATAAAGACTTCCGGCTCCTCGGGCTGGTGCGAATGTTTCAATGTCAGTATGTGCCAAACCGTTGGATTGTGACACACCTTTACGCGTCTCTCGCTCGCTGCGCTCGCTCGAAAACTATAGCCTAACCTAAAACCAATCCCTCTTGCGTTAGTCATTCGATATGAAGGCGACTTATTTCGAATTTGCGAACGTGTCGGATCGGATGTGAGGTTGGACTAAATTTTTACGAGCGAGCGGAGCTAGCGAGCAACGATCACAATTTGCAAGGTATACATATACCTTGCAATATGCATATATATCGTGTTAGTACCTAATTTTGTCAGCCACTTCGGACATCACATTGCACTGTAGTATGTCGAAATAGTACTATTTATGTGAAACTATTCACAAACTGTAAACATTTGTCAGTAGGCAATATGATAAAGACTTCCGGCTCCTCGGGCTGGTGCGAATGTTTCAATGTCAGTATGTGCCAAACCGTTGGATTGTGACACATCTTTACGCGTCTCTCGCTCGCTGCGCTCGCTCGAAAACTATAGCGTAACCTAAAACCAATCCATCTTGCGTTCATTATTCGATATGGTGGCGACTTATATCGAATTTGCGAACGTGTCGGATCGGATGTGAGGTTGGACTAAATTTTTACGAGCGAGCGGAGCGAGCGAGCAACGATCACAATTTGCAAGGTATACATATACCTTGCAATATGCATATATATCGTGTTAGTACCTAATTTTGTTAGCCACATCGGACATCACATTGGACTGTAGTATGTGGAAATAGTACTATTTATGTGAAACTATTCACAAACTGTAAACATTTGTCAGCAGGCAATAGGATAAATACTTCCGGCTCCTCTGGCTGGTGCGAATGTTTCAATGTCCGTATGTGCCAAACCGTTAGATTGTGACACACCTTTACGCGTCTCTCGTTCGCTGCGGTCGCTCGAAAACTATAGCGTAACCTAAAACCAATCCATCTTGCGTTCATTATTCGATATGGTGGAGACTTATTTCGAATTTGCGAGCGTGTCGGATCGGATGTGAGGTTGGACTAAATTTTTACGAGCGAGCGGAGCGAGTGAGCAACGATCACAATTTGCAAGGTATACATATACCTTATATTGCCTTGCATATATTTCGTGTTAGTACCTAATTTTGTCAGCCACTTCGGACATCACATTGCACTGTAGTATGTCGAAATAGTACTATATATGTGAAACTATTCACAAACTGTAAACATTTGTCAGTAGGCAATATGATAAAGACTTCCGGCTCCTCGGGCTGGTGCGAATGTTTCAATGTCAGTATGTGCCAAACCGTTGGATTGTGACACACCTTTACGCGTCTCTCGCTCGCTGCGCTCGCTCGAAAACTATAGCCTAACCTAAAACCAATCCCTCTTGCGTTAGTCATTCGATATGAAGGCGACTTATTTCGAATTTGCGAACGTGTCGGATCGGATGTGAGGTTGGACTAAATTTTTACGAGCGAGCGGAGCGAGCGAGCAACGATCACAATTTGCAAGGTATACATATACCTTGCAATATGCATATATATCGTGTTAGTACCTAATTTTGTCAGCCACTTCGGACATCACATTGCACTGTAGTATGTCGAAATAGTACTATTTATGTGAAACTATTCACAAACTGTAAACATTTGTCAGTAGGCAATATGATAAAGACTTCCGGCTCCTCGGGCTGGTGCGAATGTTTCAATGTCAGTATGTGCCAAACCGTTGGATTGTGACACATCTTTACGCGTCTCTCGCTCGCTGCGCTCGCTCGAAAACTATAGCGTAACCTAAAACCAATCCATCTTGCGTTCATTATTCGATATGGTGGCGACATATTTCGAATTTGAGAACGTGCCGGATCGGTTGCGAGGTTGGAGTAGATTTTTACGAGCGAGCGGAACGAGCGAGCAACGATCACAATTTCCAAGCTATACATATACCTTATATTGCCTTGCATATATTTCGTGATATTACCTAATTTTGTCAGCCACTTCGGACATCACATTGCACTGTAGTATGTCGAAATAGTACTATTTATGTGAAACTATTCACAAACTGTAAACATTTGTCAGTAGGCAATATGATAAAGACTTCCGGCTCCTCGGGCTGGTGCGAATGTTTCAATGTGAGTATGTGCCAAACCGTTGGATTGTGACACACCTTTACGCGTCTCTCGCTCGCTGCGCTCGCTCGAAAACTATAGCGTAACCTAAAACCAATCCATCTTGCGTTCATTATTCGATATGGTGGCGACTTATTTCGAATTTGCGAACGTGTCGGATCGGATGTGAGGTTGGACTAAATTTTTACGAGCGAGCGGAGCGAGCGAGCATCGATCACAATATGCAAGGTATACATATACCTTGCAATATGCATATATATCGTGTTAGTACCTAATTTCGTCAGCCACTTCGGACATCACATTGCCCTGTAGTATGTGGAAATAGTACTATTTATGTGAAACTATTCTCAAACTGTAAACATTTGTCAGCAGGCAATATGATAAAGACATCCGGCTCCTCGGGCTGGTGCGAATGTTTCAATGTCAGTATGTGCCAAACCGTTGGATTGTGACACACCTTTACGCGTCTCTCGCTCGCTGCGCTCGCTCGAAAACTATAGCCTAACCTAAAACCAATCCCTCTTGCGTTAGTCATTCGATATGAAGGCGACTTATTTCGAATTTGCGAACGTGTCGGATCGGATGTGAGGTTGGACTAAATTTTTACGAGCGAGCGGAGCGAGCGAGCAACGATCACAATTTGCAAGGTATACATATACCTTGCAATATGCATATATATCGTGTTAGTACCTAATTTTGTCAGCCACTTCGGACATCACATTGCACTGTATTATGTCGAAATAGTACTATTTATGTGAAACTATTCACAAACTGTAAACATTTGTCAGTAGGCAATATGATAAAGACTTCCGGCTCCTCGGGCTGGTGCGAATGTTTCAATGTCAGTATGTGCCAAACCGTTGGATTGTGACACACCTTTACGCGTCTCTCGCTCGCTGCGCTCGCTCGAAAACTATAGCGTAACCTAAAACCAATCCATCTTGCGTTCATTATTCGATATGGTGGCGACTTATTTCGAATTTGCGAACGTGTCGGATCGGATGTGCGGTTGGACTAAATTTTTACGAGCGAGCGGAGCGAGCGAGCAACGATCACAATTTGCAAGGTATACATATACCTTATATTGCCTTGCATATATTTCGTGTTAGTACCTAATTTTGTCAGCCACTTCGGACATCACATTGGACTGTAGTATGTGGAAATAGTACTATTTATGTGAAAATATTCACAAACTGTAAACATTTGTCAGCAGGCAATATGATAAAGACATCCGGCTCCTCGGGCTGGTGCGAATGTTTCAATGTCAGTATGTGCCAAACCGTTGGATTGTGACACACCTTTACGCGTCTCTCGCTCGCTGCGCTCGCTCGAAAACTATAGCCTTACCTAAAACCAATCCCTCTTGCGTTAGTCATTCGACATGGAGGCGACTTATTTCGAATTTGCGAACGTGTCGGATCGGATGTGAGGTTGGACTAAATTTTTACGAGCGAGCGGAGCGAGCGAGCAACGATCACAATTTGCAAGGTATACATATACCTTATACTGCCTTCCATATATTTCGTGTTAGTACCTAATTTTGTCAGCCACTTCGGACATCACATTGGACTGTAGTATGTGGAAATAGTACTATTTATGTGAAACTATTCGCAAACTGTAAACATTTGTCAGCAGGCAATAGGATAAAGACTTCCGGCTCCTCGGGCTGGTGCGAATGTTTCAATGTCCGTATGTGCCAAACCGTTGGATTGTGACACACCTTTACGCGTCTCTCGTTCGCTGCGCTCGCTCGAAAACTATAGCGTAACCTAAAACCAATCCATCTTGCGTTCATTATTCGATATGGTGGCGACTTATTTCGAATTTGCGAACGTGTCGGATCGGATGTGAGGTTGGACTAAATTTTTACGAGCGAGAGGAGCGAGCGAGCAACGATCACAATTTGCAAGGTATACATATACCTTGCAATATGCATATATATCGTGTTAGTACCTAATTTTGTCAGCCACTTCGGACATCACATTGCACTGTAGTATGTCGAAATAGTACTATTTATGTGAAACTATTCACAAACTGTAAACATTTGTCAGCAGGCAATAGGATAAAGACTTCCGGCTCCTCGGGCTGGTGCGAATGTTTCAATGTCCGTATGTGCCAAACCGTTGGATTGTGACACACCTTTACGCGTCTCCCGTTCGCTGCGCTCGCTCGAAAACTATAGCGTAACCTAAAACCAATCCATCTTGCGTTCATTATTCGATATGGTGGCGACTTATTTCGAATTTGCGAACGTGTCGGATCGGATGTGAGGTTGGACTAAATTTTTACGAGCGAGCGGAGCGAGCGAGCAACGATCACAATTTGCAAGGTATACATATACCTTGCAATATGCATATATATCGTGTTAGTACCTAATTTTGTCAGCCACTTCGGACATCACATTGCACTGTAGTATGTCGAAATAGTACTATTTATGTGAAACTATTCACAAACTGTAAACATTTGTCAGTAGGCAATATGATAAAGACTTCCGGCTCCTCGGGCTGGTGCGAATGTTTCAATGTCAGTATGTGCCAAACCGTTGGATTGTGACACACCTTTACGCGTCTCTCGCTCGCTGCGCTCGCTCGAAAACTATAGCGTAACCTAAAACCAATCCATCTTGCGTTCATTATTCGATATGGTGGCGACTTATATCGAATTTGCGAACGTGTCGGATCGGATGTGAGGTTGGACTAAATTTTTACGAGCGAGCGGAGTGAGCGAGCAACGATCACAATTTGCAAGGTATACATATACCTTGCAATATGCATATATATCGTGTTAGTACCTAATTTTGTTAGCCACATCGGACATCACATTGGACTGTAGTATGTGGAAATAGTACTATTTATGTGAAACTATTTACAAACTGTAAACATTTGTCAGCAGGCAATAGGATAAATACTTCCGGCTCCTCTGGCTGGTGCGAATGTTTCAATGTCAGTATGTGCCAAACCGTTAGATTGTGACACACCTTTACGCGTCTCTCGCTCGCTGCGCTCGCTCGAAAACTATAGCCTAACCTAAAACCAATCCCTCTTGCGTTAATAATTCGATATGAAGGCGACTTATTTCGAATTTGCGAACGTGTCGGATCGGATGTGAGGTTGGACTAAATTTTTACGAGCGAGCGGAGCGAGCGAGCAACGATCACAATTTGCAAGGTATACATATACCTTGCAATATGCATATATATCGTGTTAGTACCTAATTTCGTCAGCCACTTCGGACATCACATTGCCCTGTAGTATGTGGAAATAGTACCATTTATGTGAAACTATTCACAAACTGTAAACATTTGTCAGCAGGCAATATGATAAAGACATCCGGCTCCTCGGGCTGGTGCGAATGTTTCAATGTCAGTATGTGCCAAACCGTTGGATTGTGACACACCTTTACGCGTCTCTCGCTCGCTGCGCTCGCTCGAAAGCTGTAGCCTAACCTAAAACCAATCCATCTTGCGATCATTATTCGATATGGTGGCGACTTATTTCGAATTTGCGAACGTGTCGGATCGGATGTGAGGTTGGACTAAATTTTTACGAGCGAGCGGAGCGAGCGAGCAACGATCACAATTTGCAAGGTATACATATACCTTGCAATATGCATATATATCGTGTTAGTACCTAATTTTGTCAGCCACTTCGGACATCACATTGCACTGTATTATGTCGAAATAGTACTATTTATGTGAAACTATTCACAAACTGTAAACATTTGTCAGTAGGCAATATGATAAAGACTTCCGGCTCCTCGGGCTGGTGCGAATGTTTCAATGTCAGTATGTGCCAAACCGTTGGATTGTGACACACCTTTACGCGTCTCTCGCTCGCTGCGCTCGCTCGAAAACTATAGCGTAACCTAAAACCAATCCATCTTGCGTTCATTATTCGATATGGTGGCGACTTATTTCGAATTTGCGAACGTGTCGGATCGGATGTGCGGTTGGACTAAATTTTTACGAGCGAGCGGAGCGAGCGAGCAACGATCACAATTTGCAAGGTATACATATACCTTATATTGCCTTGCATATATTTCGTGTTAGTACCTAATTTTGTCAGCCACTTCGGACATCATATTGGACTGTAGTATGTGGAAATAGTACTATTTATGTGAAACTATTCACAAACTGTAAACATTTGTCAGCAGGCAATATGATAAAGACATCCGGCTCCTCGGGCTGGTGCGAATGTTTCAATGTCAGTATGTGCCAAACCGTTGGATTGTGACACACCTTTACGCGTCTCTCGCTCGCTGCGCTCGCTCGAAAACTATAGCCTTACCTAAAACCAATCCCTCTTGCGTTAGTCATTCGATATGAAGGCGACTTATTTCGAATTTGCGAACGTGTCGGATCGGATGTGAGGTTGGACTAAATTTTTACGAGCGAGCGGAGCGAGCGAGCAACGATCACAATTTGCAAGGTATACATATACCTTATACTGCCTTCCATATATTTCGTGTTAGTACCTAATTTTGTCAGCCACTTCGGACATCACATTGGACTGTAGTATGTGGAAATAGTACTATTTATGTGAAACTATTCGCAAACTGTAAACATTTGTCAGCAGGCAATAGGATAAAGACTTCCGGCTCCTCGGGCTGGTGCGAATGTTTCAATGTCCGTATGTGCCAAACCGTTGGATTGTGACACACCTTTACGCGTCTCTCGTTCGCTGCGCTCGCTCGAAAACTATAGCGTAACCTAAAACCAATCCATCTTGCGTTCATTATTCGATATGGTGGCGACTTATTTCGAATTTGCGAACGTGTCGGATCGGATGTGAGGTTGGACTAAATTTTTACGAGCGAGCGGAGCGAGCGAGCAACGATCACAATTTGCAAGGTATACATATACCTTGCAATATGCATATATATCGTGTTAGTACCTAATTTTGTCAGCCACTTCGGACATCACATTGCACTGTAGTATGTCGAAATAGTACTATTTATGTGAAACTATTCACAAACTGTAAACATTTGTCAGCAGGCAATAGGATAAAGACTTCCGGCTCCTCGGGCTGGTGCGAATGTTTGAATGTCCGTATGTGCCAAACCGTTGGATTGTGACACACCTTTACGCGTCTCCCGTTCGCTGCGCTCGCTCGAAAACTATAGCGTAACCTAAAACCAATCCATCTTGCGTTCATTATTCGATATGGTGGCGACTTATTTCGAATTTGCGAACGTGTCGGATCGGATGTGAGGTTGGACTAAATTTTTACGAGCGAGCGGAGCGAGCGAGCAACGATCACAATTTGCAAGGTATACATATACCTTGCAATATGCATATATATCGTGTTAGTACCTAATTTCGTCAGCCACTTCGGACATCACATTGCCCTGTAGTATGTGGAAATAGTACCATTTATGTGAAACTATTCACAAACTGTAAACATTTGTCAGCAGGCAATATGATAAAGACATCCGGCTCCTCGGGCTGGTGCGAATGTTTCAATGTCAGTATGTGCCAAACCGTTGGATTGTGACACACCTTTACGCGTCTCTCGCTCGCTGCGCTCGCTCGAAAGCTGTAGCCTAACCTAAAACCAATCCATCTTGCGATCATTATTCGATATGGTGGCGACTTATTTCGAATTTGCGAACGTGTCGGATCGGATGTGAGGTTGGACTTAATTTTTACGAGCGAGCGGAGCGAGCGAGCAACGATCACAATTTGCAAGGTATACATATACCTTGCAATATGCATATATATCGTGTTAGTACCTAATTTCGTCAGCCACTTCGGACATCACATTGCCCTGTAGTATGTGGAAATAGTACTATTTATGTGAAACTATTCACAAACTGTAAACATTTGTCAGCAGGCAATATGATAAAGACATCCGGCTCCTCGGGCTGGTGCGAATGTTTCAATGTCAGTATGTGCCAAACCGTTGGATTGTGACACACCTTTACGCGTCTCTCGCTCGCTGCGCTCGCTCGAAAGCTGTAGCCTAACCTAAACCCAATCCATCTTGCGTTAGTCATTCGATATGAAGGCAACTTATTTCGAATTTGCGAACGTGTCGGATCGTATGTGAGGTTGGACTAAATTTTTACGAGCGAGCGGAGCGAGCGAGCAACGATCACAATTTGCAAGGTATACATATACCTTATATTGCCTTGCATATATTTCGTGTTAGTACCTAATTTTGTCAGCCACTTCGGACATCATATTGGACTGTAGTATGTGGAAATAGTACTATTTATGTGAAACTATTCACAAACTGTAAACATTTGTCAGCAGGCAATAGGATAAAGACTTCCGGCTCCTCGGGCTGGTGCGAATGTTTCAATGTCCGTATGTGCCAAACCGTTGGATTGTGACACACCTTTACGCGTCTCTCGTTCGCTGCGCTCGCTCGAAAACTATAGCGTAACCTAAAACCAATCCATCTTGCGTTCATTATTCCATATGGTGGCGACTTATATCGAATTTGCGAACGTGTCGGATCGGATGTGAGGTTGGACTAAATTTTTACGAGCGAGCGGAGCGAGCGAGCAACGATCACAATTTGCAAGGTATTCATATACCTTGCAATATGCATATATATCGTGTTAGTACCTAATTTTGTTAGCCACATCGGACATCACATTGGACTGTAGTATGTGGAAATAGTACTATTTATGTGAAACTATTTACAAACTGTAAACATTTGTCAGCAGGCAATAGGATAAATACTTCCGGCTCCTCTGGCTGGTGCGAATGTTTCAATGTCAGTATGTGCCAAACCGTTAGATTGTGACACACCTTTACGCGTCTCTCGCTCGCTGCGCTCGCTCGAAAACTATAGCCTAACCTAAAACCAATCCCTCTTGCGTTAGTCATTCGATATGAAGGCGACTTATTTCGAATTTGCGAACGTGTCGGATCGGATGTGAGGTTGGACTAAATTTTTACGAGCGAGCGGAGCGAGCGAGCAACGATCACAATTTGCAAGGTATACATATACCTTGCAATATGCATATATATCGTGTTAGTACCTAATTTTGTTAGCCACATCGGACATCACATTGGACTGTAGTATGTGGAAATAGTACTATTTATGTGAAACTATTTACAAACTGTAAACATTTGTCAGCAGGCAATAGGATAAATACTTCCGGCTCCTCTGGCTGGTGCGAATGTTTCAATGTCAGTATGTGCCAAACCGTTAGATTGTGACACACCTTTACGCGTCTCTCGCTCGCTGCGCTCGCTCGAAAACTATAGCCTAACCTAAAACCAATCCCTCTTGCGTTAGTCATTCGATATGAAGGCGACTTATTTCGAATTTGCGAACGTGTCGGATCGGATGTGAGGTTGGACTAAATTTTTACGAGCGAGCGGAGCGAGCGAGCAACGATCACAATTTGCAAGGTATACATATACCTTGCAATATGCATATATATCGTGTTAGTACCTAATTTTGTCAGCCACTTCGGACATCACATTGCACTGTAGTATGTCGAAATAGTACTATTTATGTGAAACTATTCACAAACTGTAAACATTTGTCAGCAGGCAATAGGATAAAGACTTCCGGCTCCTCTGGCTGGTGCGAATGTTTCAATGTCAGTATGTGCCAAACCGTTAGATTGTGACACACCTTTACGCGTCTCTCGCTCGCTGCGCTCGCTCGAAAACTATAGCGTAACCTAAAACCAATCCATCTTGCGTTCATTATTCGATATGGTGGCGACTTATTTCGAATTTGCGAACGTGTCGGATCGGATGTGAGGTTGGACTTAATTTTTACGAGCGAGCGGAGGGAGCGAGCAACGATCACAATTTGCAAGGTATACATATACCTTGCAATATGCATATATATCGTGTTAGTACCTAATTTTGTTAGCCACTTCGGACATCACATTGGACTGTAGTATGTGGAAATAGTACTATTTATGTGAAACTATTCACAAACTGTAAACATTTGTCAGCAGGCAATAGGATAAGGACTTCCGGCTCCTCGGGCTGGTGCGAATGTTTCAATGTCCGTATGTGCCAAACCGTTGGATTGTGACACACCTTTACGCGTCTCTCGTTCGCTGCGCTCGCTCGAAAACTATAGCGTAACCTAAAACCAATCCATCTTGCGTTCATTATTCGATATGGTGGCGACTTATTTCGAATTTGCGAACGTGTCGGATCGGATGTGAGGTTGGACTTAATTTTTACGAGCGAGCGGAGCGAGCGAGCAACGATCACAATTTGCAAGGTATACATATACCTTGCAATATGCATATATATCGTGTTAGTACCTAATTTTGTTAGCCACTTCGGACATCACATTGGACTGTAGTATGTGGAAATAGTACTATTTATGTGAAACTATTCACAAACTGTAAACATTTGTCAGCAGGCAATAGGATAAGGACTTCCGGCTCCTCGGGCTGGTGCGAATGTTTCAATGTCCGTATGTGCCAAACCGTTGGATTGTGACACACCTTTACGCGTCTCTCGTTCGCTGCGCTCGCTCGAAAACTATAGCGTAACCTAAAACCAATCCATCTTGCGTTCATTATTCGATATGGTGGCGACTTATTTCGAATTTGCGAACGTGTCGGATCGGATGTGAGGTTGGACTAAGTTTTCGAGCGAGCGCAGCGAGCGAGCAACGATCACAATTTGCAAGGTATACATATACCTTGCAATATGCATATATATCGTGTTAGTACCTAATTTTGTCAGCCACTTCGGACATCACATTGCACTGTAGTATGTCGAAATAGTACTATTTATGTGAAACTATTCACAAACTGTAAACATTTGTCAGCAGGCAATAGGATAAAGACTTCCGGCTCCTCGGGCTAGTGCGAATGTTTCAATGTCCGTATGTGCCAAACCGTTGGATTGTGACACACCTTTACGCGTCTCCCGTTCGCTGCGCTCGCTCGAAAACTATAGCGTAACCTAAAACCAATACATCTTGCGTTCATTATTCGATATGGTGGCGACTTATTTCGAATTTGCGAACGTGTCGGATCCGATGTGAGGTTGGACTAAATTTTTACGAGCGAGCGGAGCGAGCGAGCAACGATCACAATTTGCAAGGTATACATATACCTTGCAATATGCATATATATCGTGTTAGTACCTAATTTTGTCAGCCACTTCGGACATCACATTGCACTGTAGTATGTCGAAATAGTACTATTTATGTGAAACTATTCACAAACTGTAAACATTTGTCAGTAGGCAATATGATAAAGACTTCCGGCTCCTCGGGCTGGTGCGAATGTTTCAATGTCAGTATGTGCCAAACCGTTGGATTGTGACACACCTTTACGCGCCTCTCGCTCGCTCGAAAACTATAGCGTAACCTAAAACCAATCCATCTTGCGTTCATTATTCGATATGGTGGCGACTTATTTCGAATTTGCGAACGTGTCGGATCGGATGTGAGGTTGGACTAAATTTTTACGAGCGAGCGGAGCGAGCGAGCAACGATCACAATTTGCAAGGTATACATATACCTTGCAATATGCATATATATCGTGTTAGTACCTAATTTTGTCAGCCACTTCGGACATCACATTGCACTGTAGTATGTCGAAATAGTACTATTTATGTGAAACTATTCACAAACTGTAAACATTTGTCAGTAGGCAATATGATAAAGACTTCCGGCTCCTCGGGCTGGTGCGAATGTTTCAATGTCAGTATGTGCCAAACCGTTGGATTGTGACACACCTTTACGCGTCTCTCGCTCGCTGCGCTCGCTCGAAAACTATAGCGTAACCTAAAACCAATCCATCTTGCGTTCATTATTCGATATGGTGGCGACTTATATCGAATTTGCGAACGTGTCGGATCGGATGTGAGGTTGGACTAAATTTTTACGAGCGAGCGGAGTGAGCGAGCAACGATCACAATTTGCAAGGTATACATATACCTTGCAATATGCATATATATCGTGTTAGTACCTAATTTTGTTAGCCACATCGGACATCACATTGGACTGTAGTATGTGGAAATAGTACTATTTATGTGAAACTATTTACAAACTGTAAACATTTGTCAGCAGGCAATAGGATAAATACTTCCGGCTCCTCTGGCTGGTGCGAATGTTTCAATGTCAGTATGTGCCAAACCGTTAGATTGTGACACACCTTTACGCGTCTCGCGCTCGCTGCGCTCGCTCGAAAACTATAGCCTAACCTAAAACCAATCCCTCTTGCGTTAATAATTCGATATGAAGGCGACTTATTTCGAATCTGCGAACGTGTTGGATCGGATGTGAGGTTGGACTAAATTTTTACGAGCGAGCGGAGCGAGCGAGCAACGATCACAATTTGCAAGGTATACATATACCTTGCAATATGCATATATATCGTGTTAGTACCTAATTTCGTCAGCCACTTCGGACATCACATTGCCCTGTAGTATGTGGAAATAGTACCATTTATGTGAAACTATTCACAAACTGTAAACATTTGTCAGCAGGCAATATGATAAAGACATCCGGCTCCTCGGGCTGGTGCGAATGTTTCAATGTCAGTATGTGCCAAACCGTTGGATTGTGACACACCTTTACGCGTCTCTCGCTCGCTGCGCTCGCTCGAAAGCTGTAGCCTAACCTAAAACCAATCCATCTTGCGATCATTATTCGATATGGTGGCGACTTATTTCGAATTTGCGAACGTGTCGGATCGGATGTGAGGTTGGACTTAATTTTTACGAGCGAGCGGAGCGAGCGAGCAACGATCACAATTTGCAAGGTATACATATACCTTGCAATATGCATATACTTCGTGTTAGTACCTAATTTCGTCAGCCACTTCGGACATCACATTGCCCTGTAGTATGTGGAAATAGTACTATTTATGTGAAACTATTCACAAACTGTAAACATTTGTCAGCAGGCAATATGATAAAGACATCCGGCTCCTCGGGCTGGTGCGAATGTTTCAATGTCAGTATGTGCCAAACCGTTGGATTGTGACACACCTTTACGCGTCTCTCGCTCGCTGCGCTCGCTCGATAGCTGTAGCCTAACCTAAACCCAATCCATCTTGCGTTAGTCATTCGATATGAAGGCAACTTATTTCGAATTTGCGAACGTGTCGGATCGTATGTGAGGTTGGACTAAATTTTTACGAGCGAGCGGAGCGAGCGAGCAACGATCACAATTTGCAAGGTATACATATACCTTATATTGCCTTGCATATATTTCGTGTTAGTACCTAATTTTGTCAGCCACTTCGGACATCACATTGGACTGTAGTATGTGGAAATAGTACTATTTATGTGAAACTATTCACAAACTGTAAACATTTGTCAGCAGGCAATAGGATAAAGACTTCCGGCTCCTCGGGCTGGTGCGAATGTTTCAATGTCCGTATGTGCCAAACCGTTAGATTGTGACACACCTTTACGCGTCTCTCGCTCGCTGCGCTCGCTCGAAAACTATAGCGTAACCTAAAACCAATCCATCTTGCGTTCATTATTCGATATGGTGGCGACTTATTTCGAATTTGCGAACGTGTCGGATCGGATGTGAGGTTGGACTTAATTTTTACGAGCGAGCGGAGGGAGCGAGCAACGATCACAATTTGCAAGGTATACATATACCTTGCAATATGCATATATATCGTGTTAGTACCTAATTTTGTTAGCCACTTCGGACATCACATTGGACTGTAGTATGTGGAAATAGTACTATTTATGTGAAACTATTCACAAACTGTAAACATTTGTCAGCAGGCAATAGGATAAGGACTTCCGGCTCCTCGGGCTGGTGCGAATGTTTCAATGTCCGTATGTGCCAAACCGTTGGATTGTGACACACCTTTACGCGTCTCTCGTTCGCTGCGCTCGCTCGAAAACTATAGCGTAACCTAAAACCAATCCATCTTGCGTTCATTATTCGATATGGTGGCGACTTATTTCGAATTTGCGAACGTGTCGGATCGGATGTGAGGTTGGACTTAATTTTTACGAGCGAGCGGAGCGAGCGAGCAACGATCACAATTTGCAAGGTATACATATACCTTGCAATATGCATATATATCGTGTTAGTACCTAATTTTGTTAGCCACTTCGGACATCACATTGGACTGTAGTATGTGGAAATAGTACTATTTATGTGAAACTATTCACAAACTGTAAACATTTGTCAGCAGGCAATAGGATAAGGACTTCCGGCTCCTCGGGCTGGTGCGAATGTTTCAATGTCCGTATGTGCCAAACCGTTGGATTGTGACACACCTTTACGCGTCTCTCGTTCGCTGCGCTCGCTCGAAAACTATAGCGTAACCTAAAACCAATCCATCTTGCGTTCATTATTCGATATGAAGGCAACTTATTTCGAATTTGCGAACGTGTCGGATCGTATGTGAGGTTGGACTAAATTTTTACGAGCGAGCGGAGCGAGCGAGCAACGATCACAATTTGCAAGGTATACATATACCTTATATTGCCTTGCATATATTTCGTGTTAGTACCTAATTTTGTCAGCCACTTCGGACATCACATTGGACTGTAGTATGTGGAAATAGTACTATTTATGTGAAACTATTCACAAACTGTAAACATTTGTCAGCAGGCAATATGATAAAGACATCCGGCTCCTCGGGCTGGTGCGAATGTTTCAATGTCAGTATGTGCCAAACCGTTGGATTGTGACACACCTTTACGCGTCTCTCGCTCGCTGCGCTCGCTCGAAAACTATAGCCTAACCTAAAACCAATCCCTCTTGCGTTAGTCATTCGATATGAAGGCAACTTATTTCGAATTTGCGAACGTGTCGGATCGGATGTGAGGTTGGACTAAATTTTTACGAGCGAGCGGAGCGAGCGAGCAACGATCACAATTTGCAAGGTATACATATACCTTGCAATATGCATATATATCGTGTTAGTACCTAATTTCGTCAGCCACTTCGGACATCACATTGCCCTGTAGTATGTGGAAATAGTACTATTTATGTGAAACTATTCACAAACTGTAAAAATTTGTCAGCAGGCAATAGGATAAAGACTTCCGGCTCCTCGGGCTGGTGCGAATGTTTCAATGTCCGTATGTGCCAAACCGTTGGATTGTGACACACCTTTACGCGTGTCTCGCTCGCTGCGCTCGCTCTAAAACGATAGCCTAACCTAAAACCAATCCCTCTTGCGTTAGTCATTCGATATGAAGGCGACTTATTTCGAATTTGCGAACGTGTCGGATCGTATGCGAGGTTGGACTAAATTTTTACGAGCGAGCGGAGCGAGCGAGCAACGATCACAATTTGCAAGGTATACATATACCTTGCAATATGCATATATATCGTGTTAGTACCTAATTTCGTCAGCCACTTCGGACATCACATTGCCCTGTAGTATGTGGAAATAGTACTATTTATGTGAAACTATTCACAAACTGTAAAAATTTGTCAGCAGGCAATAGGATAAAGACTTCCGGCTCCTCGGGCTGGTGCGAATGTTTCAATGTCCGTATGTGCCAAACCGTTGGATTGTGACACACCTTTACGCGTCTCTCGTTCGCTGCGCTCGCTCGAAAACTATAGCGTAACCTAAAACCAATCCATCTTGCGTTCATTATTCGATATGAAGGCGACATATTTCGAATTTGCGAACGTGTCGGGTCGGATGTGAGGTTGGACTAAATTTTTACGAGCGAGCGGAGCGAGCGAGCAACGATCACAATTTGCAAGGTATACATATACCTTATATTGCCTTGCATATATTTCGTGTTATTACCTAATTTTGTCAGCCACTTCGGACATCACATTGCACTGTAGTATATCGAAATAGTACTATTTATGTGAAACTATTCACAAACTGTAAACATTTGTCAGTAGGCAACATGATAAAGACTTCCGGCTCCTCGGGCTGGTGCGAATTTTTCAATGTCAGTATGTGCCAAACCGTTGGATTGTGACACACATTTACGCGTCTCTCGCTCGCTGCGCTCGCTCGAAAACTATAGCGTAACCTAAAACCAATCCATCTTGCGTTCATTATTCGATATGGTGGCGACTTATTTCGAATTTGCGAACGTGTCGGATCGGATGTGAGGTTGGACTTAATTTTTACGAGCGAGCGGAGGGAGCGAGCAACGATCACAATTTGCAAGGTATACATATACCTTGCAATATGCATATATATCGTGTTAGTACCTAATTTTGTTAGCCACTTCGGACATCACATTGGACTGTAGTATGTGGAAATAGTACTATTTATGTGAAACTATTCACAAACTGTAAACATTTGTCAGCAGGCAATAGGATAAGGACTTCCGGCTCCTCGGGCTGGTGCGAATGTTTCAATGTCCGTATGTGCCAAACCGTTGGATTGTGACACACCTTTACGCGTCTCTCGTTCGCTGCGCTCGCTCGAAAACTATAGCGTAACCTAAAACCAATCCATCTTGCGTTCATTATTCGATATGGTGGCGACTTATTTCGAATTTGCGAACGTGTCGGATCGGATGTGAGGTTGGACTTAATTTTTACGAGCGAGCGGAGCGAGCGAGCAACGATCACAATTTGCAAGGTATACATATACCTTGCAATATGCATATATATCGTGTTAGTACCTAATTTTGTTAGCCACTTCGGACATCACATTGGACTGTAGTATGTGGAAATAGTACTATTTATGTGAAACTATTCACAAACTGTAAACATTTGTCAGCAGGCAATAGGATAAGGACTTCCGGCTCCTCGGGCTGGTGCGAATGTTTCAATGTCCGTATGTGCCAAACCGTTGGATTGTGACACACCTTTACGCGTCTCTCGTTCGCTGCGCTCGCTCGAAAACTATAGCGTAACCTAAAACCAATCCATCTTGCGTTCATTATTCGATATGAAGGCAACTTATTTCGAATTTGCGAACGTGTCGGATCGTATGTGAGGTTGGACTAAATTTTTACGAGCGAGCGGAGCGAGCGAGCAACGATCACAATTTGCAAGGTATACATATACCTTATATTGCCTTGCATATATTTCGTGTTAGTACCTAATTTTGTCAGCCACTTCGGACATCACATTGGACTGTAGTATGTGGAAATAGTACTATTTATGTGAAACTATTCACAAACTGTAAACATTTGTCAGCAGGCAATAGGATAAATAGTTCCGGCTCCTCTGGCTGGTGCGAATGTTTCAATGTCCGTATGTGCCAAACCGTTGGATTGTGATACACCTTTACGCGTCTCTCGCTCGCTGCTCTCGCTCGAAAACTATAGCCTAACCTAAAACCAAACCCTCTTGCGTTGATTATTCGATATGGTGGCGACTTATTTCGAATTTGCGAACGTGTCGGATCGGATGTGAGGTTGGACTAAATTTTTACGAGCGAGCGGAGCGAGCGAGCATCGATCACAATATGCAAGGTATACATATACCTTGCAATATGCATATATATCGTGTTAGTACCTAATTTCGTCAGCCACTTCGGACATCACATTGCCCTGTAGTATGTGGAAATAGTACTATTTATGTGAAACTATTCACAAACTGTAAACATTTGTCAGCAGGCAATATGATAAAGACATCCGGCTCCTCGGGCTGGTGCGAATGTTTCAATGTCAGTATGTGCCAAACCGTTGGATTGTGACACACCTTTACGCGTCTCTCGCTCGCTGCGCTCGCTCGAAAGCTGTAGCCTAACCTAAACCCAATCCATCTTGCGTTAGTCATTCGATATGAAGGCAACTTATTTCGAATTTGCGAACGTGTCGGATCGTATGTGAGGTTGGACTAAATTTTTACGAGCGAGCGGAGCGAGCGAGCAACGATCACAATTTGCAAGGTATACATATACCTTATATTGCCTTGCATATATTTCGTGTTAGTACCTAATTTTGTCAGCCACTTCGGACATCACATTGGACTGTAGTATGTGGAAATAGTACTATTTATGTGAAACTATTCACAAACTGTAAACATTTGTCAGTAGGCAGTATGATAAAGACTTCCGGCTCCTCGGGCTGGTGCGAATGTTTCAATGTCAGTATGTGCCAAACCGTTGGATTGTGACACACCTTTACGCGTCTCTCGCTCGCTGCGCTCGCTCGAAAGCTGTAGCCTAACCTAAACCCAATCCATCTTGCGTTAGTCATTCGATATGAAGGCAACTTATTTCGAATTTGCGAACGTGTCGGATCGTATGTGAGGTTAGACTAAATTTTTACGAGCGAGCGGAGCGAGCGAGCAACGATCACAATTTGCAAGGTATACATATACCTTATATTGCCTTGCATATATTTCGTGTTAGTACCTAATTTTGTCAGCCACTTCGGACATCACATTGGACTGTAGTATGTGGAAATAGTACTATTTATGTGAAACTATTCACAAACTGTAAACATTTGTCAGCAGGCAATATGATAAAGACATCCGGCTCCTCGGGGTGCGAATGTTTCAATGTCAGTATGTGCCAAACCGTTGGATTGTGACACACCTTTACGCGTCTCTCGTTCGCTGCGCTCGCTCGAAAACTATAGCGTAACCTAAAACCAATCCATCTTGCGTTCATTATTCGATATGGTGGCGACATATTTCGAATTTGCGAACGTGTCTGATCGTATGTGAGGTTGGACTAAATTTTTACGAGCGAGCGGAGCGGGCGTGCAACGATCACAATTTGCAAGGTATACATATACCTTATATTGCCTTGCATATATTTCGTGTTAGTACCTAATTTTGTCAGCCACTTCGGACATCACATTGGACTGTAGTATGTGGAAATAGTACTATTTATGTGAAACTATTCACAAACTGTAAACATTTGTCAGCAGGCAATAGGATAAAGACTTCCGGCTCCTCGGGCTGGTGCGAATGTTTCAATGTCCGTATGTGCCAAACCGTTGGACTGTGACACACCTTTACGCGTCTCTCGTTCGCTGCGCTCACTCGAAAACTATAGCGTAACCTAAAACCAATCCATCTTGCGTTCATTATTCGATATGGTGGCGACTTATTTCGAATTTGCGAACGTGTCGGATCGGATGTGAGGTTGGACTAAATTTTTACGAGCGAGCGGAGCGAGCGAGCAACGATCACAATTTGCAATGTATACATATACCTTATATTGCCTTGCATATATTTCGTGTTAGTACCTAATTTTGTCAGCCACTTCGGACATCACATTGGACTGTAGTATGTGCAAATAGTACTATTTATGTGAAACTATTCACAAACTGTAAACATTTGTCAGCAGGCAATAGGATAAAGACTTCCGGCTCCTCGGGCTGGTGCGAATGTTTCAATGTCCGTATGTGCCAAACCGTTGGATTGTGACACACCTTTACGCGTCTCTCGTTCGCTGCGCTCGCTCGAAAACTATAGCGTAACCTAAAACCAATCCATCTTGCGTTCATTATTCGATATGGTGGCGACTTATTTCGAATTTGCGAAGGTGTCGGATCGGATGTGAGGTTGGACTAAATTTTTACGAGCGAGCGGAGCGAGCGAGCAACGATCACAATTTGCAAGGTATACATATATCTTGCAATATGCATATATATCGTGTTAGTACCTAATTTTGTTAGCCACTTCGGACATCACATTGGACTGTAGTATGTGGAAATAGTACTATTTATGTGAAACTATTCACAAACTGTAAACATTTGTCAGCAGGCAATAGGATAAATACTTCCGGCTCCTCGGGCTGGTGCGAATGTTTCAATGTCCGTATGTGCCAAACCGTTGGATTGTGACACACCTTTACGCGTCTCTCGCTCGCTGCGCTCGCTCGAAAACTATAGCCTAACCTAAAACCAATCCCTCTTGCGTTAGTCATTCGAAATGAAGGCGACTTACTTCGAATTTGCGAACGTGTCGGATCGGATGTGAGGTTGGACTAAATTTTTACGAGCGAGCGGAGCGAGCGAGCAACGATCACAATTTGCAAGGTATACATATACCTTGCAATATGCATATATTTCGTGTTAGTACTTAATTTTGTCAGCCACTTCGCACATCACATTGCACTGTAGTATGTCGAAATAGTACTATTTATGTGAAACTATTCACAAACTGTAAACATTTGTCAGTAGGCAATATGATAAAGACTTCCGGCTCCTCGGGCTGGTGCGAATGTTTCAATGTCAGTATGTGCCAAACCGTTGGATTGTGACACACCTTTACGCGTCTCTCGCTCGCTGCGCTTGCTCGAAAACTATAGCGTAACCTAAAACCAATCCCTCTTGCGTTAGTCATTCGATATGAAGGCGACTTATTTCGAATTTGCGAACGTGTCGGATCGGATGTGAGGTTGGACTAAATTTTTACGAGCGAGCGGAGCGAGCGAGCAACGATCACAATTTGCAAGGTATACATATACCTTGCAATATGCATATATATCGTGTTAGTACCTAATTTTGTCAGCCACTTCGAACATCACATTGGACTGTAGTATGTGGAAATAGTACTATTTATGTGAAACTATTCACAAACTGTAAACATTTGTCAGCAGGCAATAGGATAAAGACTTCCGGCTCCTCGGGCTGGTGCGAATGTTTCAATGTCCGTATGTGCCAAACCGTTGGATTGTGACACACCTTTACGCGTCTCTCGTTCGCTGCGCTCGCTCGAAAACTATAGCGTAACCTAAAACCATTCCATCTTGCGTTCATTATTCGATATGGTGGCGACTTATTTCGAATTTGCGAACGTGTCGGATCGGATGTGAGGTTGGACTAAATTTTTACGAGCGAGCGGAGCGAGCGAGCAACGATCACAATTTGCAAGGTATACATATACCTTGCAATATGCATATATATCGTGTTAGTACCTAATTTTGTTAGCCACTTCGGACATCACATTGGACTGTAGTATGTGGAAATAGTACTATATATGTGAAACTATTCACAAACTGTAAACATTTGTCAGCAGGCAATAGGATAAAGACTTCCGCCTCCTCGGGCTGGTGCGAATGTTTCAATGTCCGTATGTGCCAAACCGTTGGATTGTGACACACCTTTACGCGTCTCTCGTTCGCTGCGCTCGCTCGAAAACTATAGCCTAACCTAAAACCAATCCCTCTTGCGTTAGTCATTCGATATGAAGGCGACTTATTTCGAATTTGCGAACGTGTCGGATCGGATGTGAGGTTGGACTAAATTTTTAGGAGCGAGCGGAGCGAGCGAGCAACGATCACAATTTGCAAGGTATACATATACCTTGCAATATGCATATATATCGTGTTAGTACCTAATTTTGTCAGCCACTTCGGTCATCACATTGCACTGTAGTATGTCGAAATAGTACTATTTATGTGAAACTATTCACAAACTGTAAACATTTGTCAGTAGGCAATGTGATAAAGACTTCCGGCTCCTCGGGCTGCTGCGAATGTTTCAATGTCAGTATGTGCCAAACCGTTGGATTGTGACACACCTTTACGCGTCTCTCGTTCGCTGCGCTCGCTCGAAAACTATAGCGTAACCTAAAACCAATCCATCTTGCGTTCATTATTCGATATGGTGGCGACTCATTTCGAATTTGCGAACTTGTCGGATCGGATGTGAGGTTGGACTAAATTTTTACGAGCGAGCGGAGCGAGCGAGCAACGATCACAATTTGCAAGGTATACATATACCTTGCAATATGCATATATATCGTGTTAGTACCTAATTTTGTTAGCCACTTCGGACATCACATTGGACTGTAGTATGTGGAAATAGTACTATTTATGTGAAACTATTCACAAACTGTAAACATTTGTCAGCAGGCAATAGGATAAATACTTCCGGCTCCTCTGGCTGGTGCGAATGTTTCAATGTCCGTATGTGCCAAACCGTTAGATTGTGATACACCTTTACGCGTCTCTCGCTCGCTGCGCTCGCTCGAAAACTATAGCCTAACCTAAAACCAATCCCTCTTGCTTTAGTCATTCGATATGAAGGCGACTTATTTCGAATTTGCGAACGTGTCGGATCGGATGTGAGGTTGGACTAAATTTTTACGAGCGAGCGGAGCGAGCGAGCAACGATCACAATTTGCAAGGTATACATATACCTTGCAATATGCATATATATCGTGTTAGTACCTAATTTTGTCAGCCACTTCGGACATCACATTGCACTGTAGTATGTCGAAATAGTACTATTTATGTGAAACTATTCACAAACTGTAAACATTTGTCAGCAGGCAATATGATAAAGACATCCGGCTCCTCGGGCTGGTGCGAATGTTTCAATGTCAGTATGTGCCAAACCGTTGGATTGTGACACACCTTTACGCGTCTCTCGCTCGCTGCGCTCGCTCGAAAACTATATCGTAACCTAAAACCAATCCATCTTGCGTTCATTATTCGATATGGTGGCGACATATTTCGAATTTGAGAACGTGTCGGAACGGTTGCGAGGTTGGAGTAGATTTTAACGAGCGAGCGGAACGAGCGAGCAACGATCACAATTTCCAAGCTATACAAATACCTTATATTGCCTTGCATATATTTCGTGTTATTACCTAATTTTGTCAGCCATTTCGGACATCACATTGCACTGTACTATGTGGAAACAGTACTATTTATGTGGAACTATTCACAAACTGTAAACACTTGTCAGTAGGCAATATGATAAAGACTTCCGGCTCCTCGGGCTGGTGCGAATGTTTCAATGTCAGTATGTGCCAAACCGTTGGATTGTGACACACCTTTACGCGTCTCTCGCTCGCTGCGCTTGCTCGAAAACTATAGCGTAACCTAAAACCAATCCCTCTTGCGTTAGTCATTCGATATGAAGGCGACTTATTTCGAATTTGCGAACGTGTCGGATCGGATGTGAGGTTGGACTAAATTTTTACGAGCGAGCGGAGCGAGCGAGCAACGATCACAATTTGCAAGGTATACATATACCTTGCAATATGCATATATATCGTGTTAGTACCTAATTTTGTCAGCCACTTCGGTCATCACATTGCACTGTAGTATGTCGAAATAGTACTATTTATGTGAAACTATTCACAAACTGTAAACATTTGTCAGGAGGCAATGTGATAAAGACTTCCGGCTCCTCGGGCTGGTGCGAATGTTTCAATGTCAGTATGTGGCAAACCGTTGGATTGTGACACACCTTTACGCGTCTCTCGTTCGCTGCGCTCGCTCGAAAACTATAGCGTAACCTAAAACCAATCCATCTTGCGTTCATTATTCGATATGGTGGCGACTCATTTCGAATTTGCGAACTTGTCGGATCGGATGTGAGGTTGGACTAAATTTTTACGAGCGAGCGGAGCGAGCGAGCAACGATCACAATTTGCAAGGTATACACATACCTTGCAATATGCATATATATCGTGTTAGTACCTAATTTTGTTAGCCACTTCGGACATCACATTGGACTGTAGTATGTGGAAATAGTACTATTTATGTGAAACTATTCACAAACTGTAAACATTTGTCAGCAGGCAATAGGATAAATACTTCCGGCTCCTCTGGCTGGTGCGAATGTTTCAATGTCCGTATGTGCCAAACCGTTAGATTGTGATACACCTTTACGCGTCTCTCGCTCGCTGCGCTCGCTCGAAAACTATAGCCTAACCTAAAACCAATCCCTCTTGCGTTAGTCATTCGATATGAAGGCGACTTATTTCGAATTTGCGAACGTGTCGGATCGGATGTGAGGTTGGACTAAATTTTTACGAGCGAGCAGAGCGAGCGAGCAACGATCACAATTTGCAAGGTATACATATACCTTGCAATATGCATATATATCGTGTTAGTACCTAATTTTGTCAGCCACTTCGGACATCACATTGCACTGTAGTATGTCGAAATAGTACTATTTATGTGAAACTATTCACAAACTGTAAACATTTGTCAGTAGGCAATATGATAAAGACTTCCGGCTCCTCGGGCTGGTGCGAATGTTTCAATGTCAGTATGTGCCAAACCGTTGGATTGTGACACACCTTTACGGGTCTCTCGCTCGCTGCGCTTGCTCGAAAACTATAGCGTAACCTAAAACCAATCCCTCTTGCGTTAGTCATTCGATATGAAGGCGACTTATTTCGAATTTGCGAACGTGTCGGATCGGATGTGAGGTTGGACTAAATTTTTACGAGCGAGCGGAGCGAGCGAGCAACGATCACAATTTGCAAGGTATACATATACCTTGCAATATGCATATATATCGTGTTAGTACCTAATTTGGTCAGCCACTTCGGACATCACATTGGACTGTAGTATGTGGAAATAGTACTATTTATGTGAAACTATTCACAAACTGTAAACATTTGTCAGCAGGCAATAGGATAAAGACTTCCGGCTCCTCGGGCTGGTGCGAATGTTTCAATGTCCGTATGTGCCAAACCGTTGGATTGTGACACACCTTTACGCGTCTCTCGTTCGCTGCGCTCGCTCGAAAACTATAGCGTAACCTAGAACCATTCCATCTTGCGTTCATTATTCGATATGGTGGCGACTTATTTCGAATTTGCGAACGTGTCGGATCGGATGTGAGGTTGGACTAAATTTTTACGAGCGAGCGGAGCGAGCGAGCAACGATCACAATTTGCAAGGTATACATATACCTTGCAATATGCATATATATCGTGTTAGTACCTAATTTTGTTAGCCACTTCGGACATCCCTTTGCACTGTAGTATGTGGAAATAGTACTATTTATGTGAAACTATTCACAAACTGTAAACATTTGTCAGCAGGCAATAGGATAAATACTTCCGGCTCCTTGGGCTGGTGCGAATGTTTCAATGTCCGTATGTGCCAAACCGTTGGATTGTGACACACCTTTACGCGTCTCTCGCTCGCTGCGCTCGCTCGAAAACTATAGCCTAACCTAAAACCAATCCCTCTTGCGTTAGTCATTCGATATGAAGGCGACTTATTTCGAATTTGCGAACGTGTCGGATCGGATGTGAGGTTGGACTAAATTTTTAGGAGCGAGCGGAGCGAGCGAGCAACGATCACAATTTGCAAGGTATACATATACCTTGCAATATGCATATATATCGTGTTAGTACCTAATTTTGTCAGCCACTTCGGTCATCACATTGCACTGTAGTATGTCGAAATAGTACTATTTATGTGAAACTATTCACAAACTGTAAACATTTGTCAGTAGGCAATGTGATAAAGACTTCCGGCTCCTCGGGCTGGTGCGAATGTTTCAATGTCAGTATGTGGCAAACCGTTGGATTGTGACACACCTTTACGCGTCTCTCGTTCGCTGCGCTCGCTCGAAAACTATAGCGTAACCTAAAACCAATCCATCTTGCGTTCATTATTCGATATGGTGGCGACTCATTTCGAATTTGCGAACTTGTCGGATCGGATGTGAGGTTGGACTAAATTTTTACGAGCGAGCGGAGCGAGCGAGCAACGATCACAATTTGCAAGGTATACACATACCTTGCAATATGCATATATATCGTGTTAGTACCTAATTTTGTTAGCCACTTCGGACATCACATTGGACTGTAGTATGTGGAAATAGTACTATTTATGTGAAACTATTCACAAACTGTAAACATTTGTCAGCAGGCAATAGGATAAATACTTCCGGCTCCTCTGGCTGGTGCGAATGTTTCAATGTCCGTATGTGCCAAACCGTTAGATTGTGATACACCTTTACGCGTCTCTCGCTCGCTGCGCTCGCTCGAAAACTATAGCCTAACCTAAAACCAATCCCTCTTGCGTTAGTCATTCGATATGAAGGCGACTTATTTCGAATTTGCGAACGTGTCGGATCGGATGAGAGGTTGGACTAAATTTTTACGAGCGAGCGGAGCGAGCGAGCAACGATCACAATTTGCAAGGTATACATATACCTTGCAATATGCATATATATCGTGTTAGTACCTAATTTTGTCAGCCACTTCGGACATCACATTGCACTGTAGTATGTCGAAATAGTACTATTTATGTGAAACTATTCACAAACTGTAAACATTTGTCAGTAGGCAATATGATAAAGACTTCCGGCTCCTCGGGCTGGTGCGAATGTTTCAATGTCAGTATGTGCCAAACCGTTGGATTGTGACACACCTTTACGGGTCTCTCGCTCGCTGCGCTCGCTCGAAAACTATAGCGTAACCTAAAACCAATCCATCTTGCGTTCATTATTCGATATGGTGGCGACTTATTTCGAATTTGCGAACGTGTCGGATCGGATGTGATGTTGGACTAAATTTTTACGAGCGAGCGGAGCGAGCGAGCATCGATCACAATATGCAAGGTATACATATACCTTGCAATATGCATATATATCGTGTTAGTACCTAATTTCGTCAGCCACTTCGGACATCACATTGGACTGTAGTATGTGGAAATAGTACTATTTATGTGAAACTATTCACAAACTGTAAACATTTGTCAGCAGGCAATAGGATAAAGACTTCCGGCTCCTCGGGCTGGTGCGAATGTTTCAATGTCCGTATGTGCCAAACCGTTGGATTGTGACACACCTTTACGCGTCTCTCGCTCGCTGCGCTCGCTCGAAAGCTGTAGCCTAACCTAAACCCAATCCATCTTGCGTTAGTCATTCGATATGAAGGCAACTTACTTCGAATTTGCGAACGTGTCGGATCGTATGTGAGGTTGGACTAAATTTTTACGAGCGAGCGGAGCGAGCGAGCAACGATCACAATTTGCAATGTATACATATACCTTATATTGCCTTGCACATTATTCGTGTTAGTACCTAATTTTGTCAGCCACTTCGGACATCACATTGGACTGTAGTATGTGGAAATAGTACTATTTATGTGAAACTATTCACAAACTGTAAACATTTGTCTGCAGGCAATAGGATAAAGACTTCCGGCTCCTCGGGCTGGTGCGAATGTTTCAATGTACGTATGTGCCAAACCGTTGAATTGTGGCACACCTTTACGCGTCTCTCGTTCGCTGCGCTCGCTCGAAAACTATAGCGTAACCTAAAACCAATCCATCTTGCGTTCATTATTCGATATGGTGGCGACTTATTTCGAATTTGCGAACGTGTCGAATCGGATGTGAGGTTGGACTAAATTTTTACGAGCGAGCGGAGCGAGCGAGCAACGATCACAATTTGCAAGGTATACATATACCTTGCAATATGCATATATATCGTGTTAGTACCTAATTTGGTCAGCCACTTCGGACATCACATTGCCCTGTAGTATGTGGAAATAGTACTATTTATGTGAAACTATTCACAAACTGTAAACATTTGTCAGCAGGCAATATGATAAAGACATCCGGCTCCTCGGGCTGGTGCGAATGTTTCAATGTCAGTATGTGCCAAACCGTTGGATTGTGACACACCTTTACGCGTCTCTCGCTCGCTGCGCTCGCTCGAAAACTATATCGTAACCTAAAACCAATCCATCTTGCGTTCATTATTCGATATGGTGGCGACATATTTCGAATTTGAGAACGTGTCGGATCGGTTGCGAGGTTGGAGTAGATTTTAACGAGCGAGCGGAACGAGCGAGCAACGATCACAATTTCCAAGCTATAGAAATACCTTATATTGCCTTGCATATATTTCGTGTTATTACCTAATTTTGTCAGCCATTTCGGACATCACATTGCACTGTACTATGTGGAAACAGTACTATTTATGTGGAACTATTCACAAACTGTAAACACTTGTCAGTAGGCAATATGATAAAGACTTCCGGCTCCTCGGGCTGGTGCGAATGTTTCAATGTCAGTATGTGCCAAACCGTTGGATTGTGACACACCTTTACGCGTCTCTCGCTCGCTGCGCTCGCTCGAAAACTATAGCGTAACCTAAAACCAATCCCTCTTGCGTTAGTCATTCGATATGAAGGCGACTTATTTCGAATTTGCGAACGTGTCGGATCGGATGTGAGGTTGGACTAAATTTTTACGAGCGAGCGGAGCGAGCGAGCAACGATCACAATTTGCAAGGTATACATATACCTTGCAATATGCATATATATCGTGTTAGTACCTAATTTTGTCAGCCACTTCGGACATCACATTGGACTGTAGTATGTGGAAATAGTACTATTTATGTGTAACTATTCACAAACTGTAAACATTTGTCAGCAGGCAATAGGATAAATACTTCCGGCTCCTCGGGCTGGTGCGAATGTTTCAATGTCCGTATGTGCCAAACCGTTGGATTGTGACACACCTTTACGCGTCTCTCGCTCGCTGCGCTCGCTCGAAAACTATAGCCTAACCTAAAACCAATCCCTCTTGCGTTAGTCATTCGATATGAAGGCGACTTATTTCGAATTTGCGAACGTGTCGGATCGGATGTGAGGTTGGACTAAATTTTTACGAGCGAGCGGAGCGAGCGAGCAACGATCACAATTTGCAAGGTATACATATACCTTGCAATATGCATATATATCGTGTTAGTACCTAATTTTGTCAGCCACTTCGGACATCACATTGCACTGTAGTATGTCGAAATAGTACTATTTATGTGAAACTATTCACAAACTGTAAACATTTGTCAGTAGGCAATGTGATAAAGACTTCCGGCTCCTCGGGCTGGTGCGAATGTTTCAATGTCAGTATGTGGCAAACCGTTGGATTGTGACACACCTTTACGCGTCTCTCGTTCGCTGCGCTCGCTCGAAAACTATAGCGTAACCTAAAACCAATCCATCTTGCGTTCATTATTCGATATGGTGGCGACTCATTTCGAATTTGCGAACGTGTCGGATCGGATGTGAGGTTGGACTAAATTTTTACGAGCGAGCGGAACGAGCGAGCAACGATCACAATTTGCAAGGTATACATATACCTTGCAATATGCATATATATCGTGTTAGTACCTAATTTTGTTAGCCACTTCGGACATCACATTGGACTGTAGTATGTGGAAATAGTACTATTTATGTGAAACTATTCACAAACTGTAAACATTTGTCAGCAGGCAATAGGATAAATACTTCCGGCTCCTCTGGCTGGTGCGAATGTTTCAATGTCCGTATGTGCCAAACCGTTAGATTGTGATACACCTTTACGCGTCTCTCGCTCGCTGCGCTCGCTCGAAAACTATAGCCTAACCTAAAACCAATCCCTCTTGCGTTAGTCATTCGATATGAAGGCGACTTATTTCGAATTTGCGAACGTGTCGGATCGGATGTGAGGTTGGACTAAATTTTTACGAGCGAGCGGAGCGAGCGAGCAACGATCACAATTTGCAAGGTATACATATACCTTGCAATATGCATATATATCGTGTTAGTACCTAATTTTGTCAGCCACTTCGGACATCACATTGCACTGTAGTATGTCGAAATAGTACTATTTATGTGAAACTATTCACAAACTGTAAACATTTGTCAGTAGGCAATATGATGAAGACTTCCGGCTCCTCGGGCTGGTGCGAATGTTTCAATGTCAGTATGTGCCAAACCGTTGGATTGTGACACACCTTTACGGGTCTCTCGCTCGCTGCGCTCGCTCGAAAACTATAGCGTAACCTAAAACCAATCCATCTTGCGTTCATTATTCGATATGGTGGCGACTTATTTCGAATTTGCGAACGTGTCGGATCGGATGTGAGGTTGGACTAAATTTTTACGAGCGAGCGGAGCGAGCGAGCATCGATCACAATATGCAAGGTATACATATACCTTGCAATATGCATATATATCGTGTTAGTACCTAATTTCGTCAGCCACTTCGGAAATCACATTGGACTGTAGTATGTGGAAATAGTACTATTTATGTGAAACTATTCACAAACTGTAAACATTTGTCAGCAGGCAATAGGATAAAGACTTCCGGCTCCTCGGGCTGGTGCGAATGTTTCAATGTCCGTATGTGCCAAACCGTTGGATTGTGACACACCTTTACGCGCCTCTCGTTCGCTGCGCTCGCTCGAAAACTATAGCGTAACCTAAAACCAATCCATCTTGCGTTCATTATTCGATATGGTGGCGACTTATTTCGAATTTGCGAACGTGTCGGATCGGATGTGAGGTTGGACTAAATTTTTACGAGCGAGCGGAGCGAGCGAGCATCGATCACAATATGCAAGGTATACATATACCTTGCAATATGCATATATATCGTGTTAGTACCTAATTTCGTCAGCCACTTCGGACATCACATTGCCCTGTAGTATGTGGAAATAGTACTATTTATGTGAAACTATTCACAAACTGTAAACATTTGCCAGCAAGCAATATGATAAAGTCATCCGGCTCCTCGGGCTGGTGCGAATGTTTCAATGTCCGTATGTGCCAAACCGTTGGATTGTGACACACCTTTACGCGTCTCTCGCTCGCTGCGCTCGCTCGAAAACTATAGCGTATCCTAAAACCAATCCATCTTGCGTTCATTATTCGATATGGTGGCGACTTATTTCGAATTTGCGAACGTGTCGGATCGGATGTGAGGTTGGACTAAATTTCTACGAGCGAGCGGAAGAGCCAGCATCGATCACAATATGCAAGGTATACATATACCTTGCAATATGCATATATATCGTGTTAGTACCTAATTTCGTCAGCCACTTCGGACATCACATTGCCCTGTAGTATGTCGAAATAGTACTATTTATGTGAAACTATTCACAAACTGTAAACATTTGTCAGCAGGCAATATGATAAGGACATCCGGCTCCTCGGGCTGGTGCGAATGTTTCAATGTCAGTATGTGCCAAACCGTTGGATTGTGACACACCTTTACGCGTCTCTCGCTCGCAGCGCTCGCTCGAAAGCTGTAGCCTAACCTAAACCCAATCCATCTTGCGTTAGTCATTCGATATGAAGGCAACTTATTTCGAATTTGCGAACGTGTCGGATCGGATGTGAGGTTGGACTAAATTTTTACGAGCGAGCGGAGCGAGCGAGCAACGATCACAATTTGCAAGGTATACATATACCTTGCAATATGCATATATATCGTGTTAGTACCTAATTTTGTCAGCCACTTCGGACATCACATTGCACTGTAGTATGTCGAAATAGTACTATTTATGTGAAACTATTCACAAACTGTAAACATTTGTCAGTAGGCAATATGATGAAGACTTCCGGCTCCTCGGGCTGGTGCGAATGTTTCAATGTCAGTATGTGCCAAACCGTTGGATTGTGACACACCTTTACGGGTCTCTCGCTCGCTGCGCTCGCTCGAAAACTATAGCGTAACCTAAAACCAATCCATCTTGCGTTCATTATTCGATATGGTGGCGACTTATTTCGAATTTGCGAACGTGTCGGATCGGATGTGAGGTTGGACTAAATTTTTACGAGCGAGCGGAGCGAGCGAGCATCGATCACAATATGCAAGGTATACATATACCTTGCAATATGCATATATATCGTGTTAGTACCTAATTTCGTCAGCCACTTCGGAAATCACATTGGACTGTAGTATGTGGAAATAGTACTATTTATGTGAAACTATTCACAAACTGTAAACATTTGTCAGCAGGCAATAGGATAAAGACTTCCGGCTCCTCGGGCTGGTGCGAATGTTTCAATGTCCGTATGTGCCAAACCGTTGGATTGTGACACACCTTTACGCGCCTCTCGTTCGCTGCGCTCGCTCGAAAACTATAGCGTAACCTAAAACCAATCCATCTTGCGTTCATTATTCGATATGGTGGCGACTTATTTCGAATTTGCGAACGTGTCGGATCGGATGTGAGGTTGGACTAAATTTTTACGAGCGAGCGGAGCGAGCGAGCATCGATCACAATATGCAAGGTATACATATACCTTGCAATATGCATATATATCGTGTTAGTACCTAATTTCGTCAGCCACTTCGGACATCACATTGCCCTGTAGTATGTGGAAATAGTACTATTTATGTGAAACTATTCACAAACTGTAAACATTTGCCAGCAAGCAATATGATAAAGTCATCCGGCTCCTCGGGCTGGTGCGAATGTTTCAATGTCCGTATGTGCCAAACCGTTGGATTGTGACACACCTTTACGCGTCTCTCGCTCGCTGCGCTCGCTCGAAAACTATAGCGTATCCTAAAACCAATCCATCTTGCGTTCATTATTCGATATGGTGGCGACTTATTTCGAATTTGCGAACGTGTCGGATCGGATGTGAGGTTGGACTAAATTTCTACGAGCGAGCGGAAGAGCCAGCATCGATCACAATATGCAAGGTATACATATACCTTGCAATATGCATATATATCGTGTTAGTACCTAATTTCGTCAGCCACTTCGGACATCACATTGCCCTGTAGTATGTCGAAATAGTACTATTTATGTGAAACTATTCACAAACTGTAAACATTTGTCAGCAGGCAATATGATAAAGACATCCGGCTCCTCGGGCTGGTGCGAATGTTTCAATGTCAGTATGTGCCAAACCGTTGGATTGTGACACACCTTTACGCGTCTCTCGCTCGCTGCGCTCGCTCGAAAGCTGTAGCCTAACCTAAACCCAATCCATCTTGCGTTAGTCATTCGATATGAAGGCAACTTATTTCGAATTTGCGAACGTGTCGGATCGTATGTGAGGTTGGACTAAATTTTTACGAACGAGCGGAGCGAGCGAGCAACGATCACAATTTGCAAGGTATACATATACCTTATATTGCCTTGCATATATTTCGTGTTAGTACCTAATTTTGTCAGCCACTTCGGACATCACATTGGACTGTAGTATGTGGAAATAGTACTATTTATGTGAAACTATTCACAAACTGTAAACATTTGTCAGTAGGCAATAGGATAAAGACTTCCGGCTCGTCGGGCTGGTGCGAATGTGTCAATGTCCGTATGTGCCAAACCGTTGGATTGTGACACACCTTTACGCGTCTCTCGTTCGCTGCGCTCGCTCGAAAACTATAACGTAACCTAAAACCAATCCATCTTGCGTTCATTATTCGATATGGTGGCGACTTATTTCGAATTTGCGAACGTGTCGGATCGGATGTGAGGTTGGACTAAATTTTTACGAGCGAGCGGAGCGAGCGAGCAACGATCACAATTTGCAAGGTATACATATACCTTATATTGCCTTGCATATATTTCGTGTTAGTACCTAATTTTTTCAGCCACTTCGGACATCACATTGGACTGTAGTATGTGGAAATAGTACTATTTATGTGAAACTATTCACAAACTGTATACATTTGTCAGCAGGCAATAGGATAAAGACTTCCGGCTCCTCGGGCTGGTGCGAATGTTTCAATGTCCGTATGTGCCAAACCGTTGGATCGTGACACACCTTTACGCGTCTCTCGCTCGCTGCGCTCGCTCGAAAGCTATAGCCTAACCTAAAACCAATCCCTCTTGCGTTAGTCATTCGATATGAAGGCGACTTATTTCGAATTTGCGAACGTGTCGGATCGGATGTGAGGTTGGACTAAATTTTTACGAGCGAGCGGAGCGAGCGAGCAACGATCACAATTTCCAAGCTATACATATACCTTGCAATATGCATATATATCGTGTTAGTACCTAATTTCGTCAGCCACTTCGGACATCACATTGCCCTGTAGTATGTGGAAATAGTACTATTTATGTGAAACTATTCACAAACTGTAAACATTTGTCAGCAGGCAATATGATAAAGACATCCGGCTCCTCGGGCTGGTGCGAATGTTTCAATGTCAGTATGTGCCAAACCGTTGGATTGTGACACACCTTTACGCGTCTCTCGCTCGCTGCGCTCGCTCGAAAGCTGTAGCCTAACCTAAACCCAATCCATCTTGCGTTAGTCAGTCGATATGAAGGCAACTTATTTCGAATTTGCGAACGTGTCGGATCGTATGTGAGGTTGGACTAAATTTTTACGAGCGAGCGGAGCGAGCGAGCAACGATCACAATTTGCAAGGTATACATATACCTTATATTGCCTTGCATATTTTTCGTGTTAGTACCTAATTTTGTCAGCCACTTCGGACATCACATTGGACTGTAGTATGTGGAAATAGTACTATTTATGTGAAACTATTCACAAACTGTAAACATTTGTCAGCAGGCAATAGGATAAAGACTTCCGGCTCCTCGGGCTGGTGCGAATGTTTCAATGTCCGTATGTGCCAAACCGTTGGATTGTGGCACACCTTTACGCGTCTCTCGTTCGCTGCGCTCGCTCGAAAACTATAGCGTAACCTAAAACCAATCCATCTTGCGTTCATTATTCGATATGGTGGCGACTTATTTCGAATTTGCGAACGTGTCGAATCGGATGTGAGGTTGGACTAAATTTTTACGAGCGAGCGGAGCGAGCGAGCAACGATCACAATTTGCAAGGTATACATATACCTTATATTGCCTTGCATATATTTCGTGTTAGTACCTAATTTTGTCAGCCACTTCGGACATCACATTGGACTGTAGTATGTGGAAATAGTACTATTTATGTGAAACTATTCACAAACTGCAAACATTTGTCAGCAGGCAATAGGATAAATACTTCCGGTTCCTCGGGCTGGTGCGAATGTTTCAATGTCCGTATGTGCCAAACCGTTGGATTGTGGCACACCTTTACGCGTCTCTCGTTCGCTGCGCTCGCTCGAAAACTATAGCGTAACCTAAACCCAATCTATCTTGCGTTAGTCATTCGATATGAAGGCAACTTATTTCGAATTTGCGAACGTGTCGGATCGGATGTGAGGTTGGACTAAATTTCTACGAGCGAGCGGAGCGAGCCAGCATCGATCACAATATGCAAGGTATACATATACCTTGCAATATGCATATATATCGTGTTAGTACCTAATTTTGTCAGCCACTTCGGACATCACATTGCACTGTAGTATGTGGAAATAGTACTATTTATGTGAAACTATTCACAAACTGTAAACATTTGTCAGTAGGCAATATGATAATGACTTCCGGCTCGTCGGGCTGGTGCGAATGTTTCAATGTCAGTATGTGCAAAACCATTGGATTGTGACACACCTTTACGCGTCTCTCGCTCGCTGCGCTCGCTCGAAAGCTATAGCGTAACCTAAAACCAATCCATCTTGCGTTAGTCATTCGATATGAAGGCAACTTATTTCGAATTTGCGAACGTGTCGGATCGTATGTGAGGTTGGACTAAATTTTTACGAGCGAGCGGAGCGAGCGAGCAACGATCACAATTTCCAAGCTATACATATACCTTATATTGCCTTGCATATATTTCGTGTTATTACCTAATTTTGTCAGCCATTTCGGACATCACATTGCACTGTACTATGTGGAAACAGTACTATTTATGTGGAACTATTCACAAACTGTAAACACTTGTCAGTAGGCAATATGATAAAGACTTCCGGCTCCTCGGGTTGGTGCGAACGTTTCATTGTCAGTATGTGCCAAACCGTTGGATTGTGACACACCCTTACGCGTCTCTCGCTCGCTGCGCTCGCTCGAAAGCTATAGCCTAACCTAAAACCAATCCCTCTTGCGTTAGTCATTCGATATGAAGGCGACTTATTTCGAATTTGCGAACGTGTCGGATCGGATGTGAGGTTGGACTAAATTTTTACGAGCGAGCGGAGCGAGCGAGCAACGATCACAATTTGCAAGGTATACATATACCTTGCAATATGCATATATATCGTGTGAGTACCTAATTTTGTCAGCCACTTCGGACATCACATTGCACTGTAGTATGTGGAAATAGTACTATTTATGTGAAACTATTCACAAACTGTAAACATTTGTCAGTAGGCAATAGGATAAATACTTCCGGCTCCTCGGGCTGGTGCGAATGTTTCAATGTCAGTATGTGCCAAACCGTTGGATTGTGACACACCTTTACGCGTCTCTCGCTCGCTGCGCTCGCTCGAAAACTATAGCGTATCCTAAAACCAATCCATCTTGCGTTCATTATTCGATATGGTGGCGACTTATTTCGAATTTGCGAACGTGTCGGATCGGATGTGATGTTGGACTAAATTTCTACGAGCGAGCGGAGCGAGCGAGCATCGATCACAATATGCAAGGTATACATATACCTTGCAATATGCATATATATCGTGTTAGTACCTAATTTCGTCAGCCACTTCGGACATCACATTGCCCTGTAGTATGTCGAAATAGTACTATTTATGTGAAACTATTCACAAACTGTAAACATTTGTCAGCAGGCAATATGATAAAGACATCCGGCTCCTCGGGCTGGTGCGAATGTTTCAATGTCAGTATGTGCCAAACCGTTGGATTGTGACACACCTTTACGCGTCTCTCGCTCGCTGCGCTCGCTCGAAAGCTGTAGCCTAACCTAAACCCAATCCATCTTGCGTTAGTCATTCGATATGAAGGCAACTTATTTCGAATTTGCGAACGTGTCGGATCGTATGTGAGGTTGGACTAAATTTTTACGAGCGAGCGGAGCGAGCGAGCAACGATCACAATTTGCAAGGTATACATATACCTTATATTGCCTTGCATATATTTCGTGTTAGTACCTAATTTTGTCAGCCACTTCGGACATCACATTGGACTGCAGTATGTGGAAATAGTACTATTTATGTGAAACTATTCACAAACTGTAAACATTTGTCAGTAGGCAATAGGATAAATACTTCTGGCTCCTCGGGCTGGTGCGAATGTTTCAATGTCCGTATGTGCCAAACCGTTGGATTGTGACACACCTTTACGCGTCTCTCGTTCGCTGCGCTCGCTCCAAAACTATAACGTAACCTAAAACCAATCCATCTTGCGTTCATTATTCGATATGGTGGCGACTTATTTCGAATTTGCGAACGTGTCGGATCGGATGTGAGGTTGGACTAAATTTTTACGAGCGAGCGGAGCGAGCGAGCAACGATCACAATTTGCAAGGTATACATATACCTTATATTGCCTTGCATATATTTCGTGTTAGTACCTAATTTTGTCAGCCACTTCGGACATCACATTGGACTGTAGTATGTGGAAATAGTACTATTTATGTGAAACTATTCACAAACTGTAAACATTTGTCAGCAGGCAATAGGATAAAGACTTCCGGCTCCTCGGGCTGGTGCGAATGTTTCAATGTCCGTGTGTGCCAAACCGTTGGATTGTGACACACCTTTACGCGTCTCTCGTTCGCTGCGCCCGCTCGAAAACTATAACGTAGCCTAAAACCAATCCATCTTGCGTTCATTATTCGATATGGTGGCGACTTATTTCGAATTTGCGAACGTGTCGGATCGGATGTGAGGTTGGACTAAATTTTTACGAGCGAGCGGAGCGAGCGAGCAACGATCACAATTTGCAAGGTATACATATACCTTATATTGCCTTGCATATATTTCGTGTTAGTACCTAATTTTGTCAGCCACTTCGGACATCACATTGGACTGTACTATGTGGAAACAGTACTATTTATGTGGAACTATTCACAAACTGTAAACACTTGTCAGTAGGCAATATGATAAAGACTTCCGGCTCCTCGGGTTGGTGCGAATGTTTCAATGTCAGTATGTGCCAAACCGTTGGATCGTGACACACCTTTACGCGTCTCTCGCTCGCTGCGCACGCTCGAAAGCTATAGCCTAACCTAAAACCAATCCCTCTTGCGTTAGTCATTCGATATGAAGGCGACTTATTTCGAATTTGCGAACGTGTCGGATCGGATGTGAGGTTGGACTAAATTTTTACGAGCGAGCGGAGCGAGCGAGCAACGATCACAATTTGCAAGGTATACATATAACTTGCAATATGCATATATATCGTGTGAGTACCTAATTTTGTCAGCCACTTCGGACATCACATTGCACTGTAGTATGTGGAAATAGTACTATTTATGTGAAACTATTCACAAACTGTAAACATTTGTCAGCAGGCAATATGATAAAGACTTCCGGCTCCTCGGGTTGGTGCGAATGTTTCAATGTCAGTATGTGCCAAACCGTTGGATTGTGACACACCTTTACGCGTCTCTCGCTCGCTGCGCTCGCTCGAAAGCTATAGCCTAACCTAAAACCAATCCCTCTTGCATTAGTCATTCGATATGAAGGCGACTTATTTCGAATTTGCGAACGTGTCGGATCGGATGTGAGGTTGGACTAAATTTTTACGAGCGAGCGGAGCGAGCGAGCAACGATCACAATTTGCAAGGTATACATATACCTTGCAGTATGCATATATATCGTGTTAGTACCTAATTTTGTTAGCCACTTCGGACATCACATTGGACTGTAGTATGTGGAAATAGTACTATTTATGTGAAACTATTCACAAACTGTAAACATTTGTCAGCAGGCAATAGGATAAAGACTTCCGGCTCCTCGGGCTGGTGCGAATGTTTCAATGTCCGTATGTGCCAAACCGTTAGATTGTGATACACCTTTACGCGTCTCTCGCTCGCTGCGCTCGCTCGAAAACTATAGCCTAACCTAAAACCAATCCCTCTTGCGTTAGTCATTCGATATGAAGGCGACTTATTTCGAATTTGCGAACGTGTCGGATCGGATGTGAGGTTGGACTAAATTTTTACGAGCGAGCGGAGCGAGCGAGCAACGATCACAATTTGCAAGGTATACATATACCTTGCAATATGCATATATATCGTCTTAGTACCTAATTTTGTCAGCCACTTCGGACATCACATTGCACTGTAGTATGTTGAAATAGTACTATTTATGTGAAACTATTCACAAACTGTAAACATTTGTCAGTAGGCAATATGATAAAGACTTCCGGCTCGTCGGGCTGGTGCGAATGTTTCAATGTCAGTATGTGCCAAACCATTGGATTGTGACACACCTTTACGCGTCTCTCGCTCGCTGCGCTCGCTCGAAAGCTATAGCGTAACCTAAAACCAATCCATCTTGCGTTAGTCATTCGATATGAAGGCAACTTATTTCGAATTTGCGAACGTGTCGGATCGTATGTGAGGTTGGACTAAATTTTTACGAGCGAGCGGAGCGAGCGAGCAACGATCACAATTTCCAAGCTATACATATACCTTATATTGCCTTGCATATATTTCGTGTTATTACCTAATTTTGTCAGCCATTTCGGACATCACATTGCACTGTACTATGTGGAAATAGTACTATTTATGTGAAACTATTCACAAACTGTAAACATTTGTCAGTAGGCAATAGGATAAAGACTTCCGGCTCCTCGGGCTGGTGCGAATGTTTCAATGTCCGTATGTGCCAAACCGTTAGATTGTGATACACCTTTACGCGTCTCTCGCTCGCTGCGCTCGCTCGAAAACTATAGCCTAACCTAAAACCAATCCCTCTTGCGTTAGTCATTCGATATGAAGGCGACTTATTTCGAATTTGCGAACGTGTCGGATCGGATGTGAGGTTGGACTAAATTTTTACGAGCGAGCGGAGCGAGCGAGCAACGATCACAATTTGCAAGGTATACATATAACTTGCAATATGCATATATATCGTGTGAGTACCTAATTTTGTCAGCCACTTCGGACATCACATTGCACTGTAGTATGTGGAAATAGTACTATTTATGTGAAACTATTCACAAACTGTAAACATTTGTCAGCAGGCAATATGATAAAGACTTCCGGCTCCTCGGGTTGGTGCGAATGTTTCAATGTCAGTATGTGCCAAACCGTTGGATTGTGACACACCTTTACGCGTCTCTCGCTCGCTGCGCTCGCTCGAAAGCTATAGCCTAACCTAAAACCAATCCCTCTTGCATTAGTCATTCGATATGAAGGCGACTTATTTCGAATTTGCGAACGTGTCGGATCGGATGTGAGGTTGGACTAAATTTTTACGAGCGAGCGGAGCGAGCGAGCAACGATCACAATTTGCAAGGTATACATATACCTTGCAGTATGCATATATATCGTGTTAGTACCTAATTTTGTTAGCCACTTCGGACATCACATTGGACTGTAGTATGTGGAAATAGTACTATTTATGTGAAACTATTCACAAACTGTAAACATTTGTCAGCAGGCAATAGGATAAAGACTTCCGGCTCCTCGGGCTGGTGCGAATGTTTCAATGTCCGTATGTGCCAAACCGTTAGATTGTGATACACCTTTACGCGTCTCTCGCTCGCTGCGCTCGCTCGAAAACTATAGCCTAACCTAAAACCAATCCCTCTTGCGTTAGTCATTCGATATGAAGGCGACTTATTTCGAATTTGCGAACGTGTCGGATCGGATGTGAGGTTGGACTAAATTTTTACGAGCGAGCGGAGCGAGCGAGCAACGATCACAATTTGCAAGGTATACATATACCTTGCAATATGCATATATATCGTCTTAGTACCTAATTTTGTCAGCCACTTCGGACATCACATTGCACTGTAGTATGTTGAAATAGTACTATTTATGTGAAACTATTCACAAACTGTAAACATTTGTCAGTAGGCAATATGATAAAGACTTCCGGCTCGTCGGGCTGGTGCGAATGTTTCAATGTCAGTATGTGCCAAACCATTGGATTGTGACACACCTTTACGCGTCTCTCGCTCGCTGCGCTCGCTCGAAAGCTATAGCGTAACCTAAAACCAATCCATCTTGCGTTAGTCATTCGATATGAAGGCAACTTATTTCGAATTTGCGAACGTGTCGGATCGTATGTGAGGTTGGACTAAATTTTTACGAGCGAGCGGAGCGAGCGAGCAACGATCACAATTTCCAAGCTATACATATACCTTATATTGCCTTGCATATATTTCGTGTTATTACCTAATTTTGTCAGCCATTTCGGACATCACATTGCACTGTACTATGTGGAAATAGTACTATTTATGTGAAACTATTCACAAACTGTAAACATTTGTCAGTAGGCAATAGGATAAATACTTCCGGCTCCTCGGGCTGGTGCGAATGTTTCAATGTCAGTATGTGCCAAACCGTTGGATTGTGACACACCTTTACGCGTCTCTCGCTCGCTGCGCTCGCTCGAAAACTATAGCGTATCCTAAAACCAATCCATCTTGCGTTCATTATTCGATATGGTGGCGACTTATTTCGAATTTGCGAACGTGTCGGATCGGATGTGATGTTGGACTAAATTTCTACGAGCGAGCGGAGCGAGCGAGCATCGATCACAATATGCAAGGTATACATATACCTTGCAATATGCATATATATCGTGTTAGTACCTAATTTCGTCAGCCACTTCGGACATCACATTGCCCTGTAGTATGTGGAAATAGTACTATTTATGTGAAACTATTCACAAACTGTAAACATTAGTCAGCAGGCAATATGATAAAGACATCCGGCTCCTCGGGCTGGTGCGAATGTTTCAATGTCACTATGTGCCAAACCGTTGGATTGTGACACACCTTTACGCGTCTCTCGCTCGCTGCGCTCGCTCGAAAGCTGTAGCCTAACCTAAACCCAATCCATCTTGCGTTAGTCATTCGATATGAAGGCAACTTATTTCGAATTTGCGAACGTGTCGGATCGTATGTGAGGTTGGACTAAATTTTTACGAGCGAGCGGAGCGAGCGAGCAACGATCACAATTTGCAAGGTATACATATACCTTATATTGCCTTGCATATATTTCGTGTTAGTACCTAATTTTGTCAGCCACTTCGGACATCACATTGGACTGTACTATGTGGAAACAGTACTATTTATGTGGAACTATTCACAAACTGTAAACACTTGTCAGTATGCAATATGATAAAGACTTCCGGCTCCTCGGGTTGGTGCGAATGTTTCAATGTCAGTATGTGCCAAACCGTTGGATTGTGACACACCTTTACGCGTCTCTCGCTCGCTGCGCTCGCTCGAAAGCTATAGCCTAACCTAAAACCAATCCCTCTTGCGTTAGTAATTCGATATGAAGGCGACTTATTTCGAATTTGCGAACGTGTCGGATCGGATGTGAGGTTGGACTAAATTTTTACGAGCGAGCGGAGCGAGCGAGCAACGATCTCAATTTGCAAGGTATACATATACCTTGCAATATGCATATATATCGTGTGAGTACCTAATTTTGTCAGCCACTTCGGACATCACATTGCACTGTAGTATGTGGAAATAGTATAATTTATGTGAAACTATTCACAAACTGTAAACATTTGTCAGTAGGCAATAGGATAAATACTTCCGGCTCCTCGGGCTGGTGCGAATGTTTCAATGTCAGTATGTGCCAAACCGTTGGATTGTGACACACCTTTACGCGTCTCTCGCTCGCTGCGCTCGCTCGAAAACTATAGCGTATCCTAAAACCAATCCATCTTGCGTTCATTATTCGATATGGTGGCGACTTATTTCGAATTTGCGAACGTGTCGGATCGGATGTGAGGTTGGACTAAATTTTTACGAGCGAGCGGAGCGAGCGAGCAACGATCACAATTTGCAAGGTATACATATACCTTGCAATATGCATATATATCGTGTGAGTACCTAATTTTGTCAGCCACTTCGGACATCACATTGCACTGTAGTATGTGGAAATATTACTATTTATGTGAAACTATTCACAAACTGTAAACATTTGTCAGTAGGCAATAGGATAAATACTTCCGGCTCCTCGGGCTGGTGCGAATGTTTCAATGTCAGTATGTGCCAAACCGTTGGATTGTGACACACCTTTACGCGTCTCTCGCTCGCTGCGCTCGCTCGAAAACTATAGCGTATCCTAAAACCAATCCATCTTGCGTTCATTATTCGATATGGTGGCGACTTATTTCGAATTTGCGAACGTGTCGGATCGGATGTGATGTTGGACTAAATTTCTACGAGCGAGCGGAGCGAGCGAGCATCGATCACAATATGCAAGGTATACATATACCTTGCAATATGCATATATATCGTGTTAGTACCTAATTTCGTCAGCCACTTCGGACATCACATTGCCCTGTAGTATGTCGAAATAGTACTATTTATGTGAAACTATTCACAAACTGTAAACATTTGTCAGCAGGCAATATGATAAAGACATCCGGCTCCTCGGGCTGGTGCGAATGTTTCAATGTCAGTATGTGCCAAACCGTTGGATTGTGACACACCTTTACGCGTCTCTCGCTCGCTGCGCTCGCTCGAAAGCTGTAGCCTAACCTAAACCCAATCCATCTTGCGTTCATTATTCGATATGAAGGCAACTTATTTCGAATTTGCGAACGTGTCGGATCGTATGTGAGGTTGGACTAAATTTTTACGAGCGAGCGGAGCGAGCGAGCAACGATCACAATTTGCAAGGTATACATATACCTTATATTGCCTTGCATATATTTCGTGTTAGTACCTAATTTTGTCAGCCACTTCGGACATCACATTGGACTGTAGTATGTGGAAATAGTACTATTTATGTGAAACTATTCACAAACTGTAAACATTTGTCAGTAGGCAATAGGATAAATACTTCTGGCTCCTCGGGCTGGTGCGAATGTTTCAATGTCCGTATGTGCCAAACCGTTGGATTGTGACACACCTTTACGCGTCTCTCGTTCGCTGCGCTCGCTCCAAAACTATAACGTAACCTAAAACCAATCCATCTTGCGTTCATTATTCGATATGGTGGCGACTTATTTCGAATTTGCGAACGTGTCGGATCGGATGTGAGGTTGGACTAAATTTTTACGAGCGAGCGGAGCGAGCGAGCAACGATCACAATTTGCAAGGTATACATATACCTTATATTGCCTTGCATATATTTCGTGTTAGTACCTAATTTTGTCAGCCACTTCGGACATCACATTGGACTGTAGTATGTGGAAATAGTACTATTTATGTGAAACTATTCACAAACTGTAAACATTTGTCAGCAGGCAATAGGATAAAGACTTCCGGCTCCTCGGGCTGGTGCGAATGTTTCAATGTCCGTGTGTGCCAAACCGTTGGATTGTGACACACCTTTACGCGTCTCTCGTTCGCTGCGCCCGCTCGAAAACTGTAACGTAGCCTAAAACCAATCCATCTTGCGTTCATATTCGATATGGTGGCGACTTATTTCGAATTTGCGAACGTGTCGGATCGGATGTGAGGTTGGACTAAATTTTTACGAGCGAGCGGAGCGAGCGAGCAACGATCACAATTTGCAAGGTATACATATACCTTATATTGCCTTGCATATATTTCGTGTTAGTACCTAATTTTGTCAGCCACTTCGGACATCACATTGGACTGTACTATGTGGAAACAGTACTATTTATGTGGAACTATTCACAAACTGTAAACACTTGTCAGTAGGCAATATGATAAAGACTTCCGGCTCCTCGGGTTGGTGCGAATGTTTCAATGTCAGTATGTGCCAAACCGTTGGATCGTGACACACCTTTACGCGTCTCTCGCTCGCTGCGCACGCTCGAAAGCTATAGCCTAACCTAAAACCAATCCCTCTTGCGTTAGTCATTCGATATGAAGGCGACTTATTTCGAATTTGCGAACGTGTCGGATCGGATGTGAGGTTGGACTAAATTTTTACGAGCGAGCGGAGCGAGCGAGCAACGATCACAATTTGCAAGGTATACATATACCTTGCAATATATATATATATCGTGTGAGTACCTAATTTTGTCAGCCACTTCGGACATCACATTGCACTGTAGTATGTGGAAATAGTACTATTTATGTGAAACTATTCACAAACTGTAAACATTTGTCAGCAGGCAATATGATAAAGACTTCCGGCTCCTCGGGTTGGTGCGAATGTTTCAATGTCAGTATGTGCCAAACCGTTGGATTGTGACACACCTTTACGCGTCTCTCGCTCGCTGCGCTCGCTCGAAAGCTATAGCCTAACCTAAAACCAATCCCTCTTGCGTTAGTCATTCGATATGAAGGCGACTTATTTCGAATTTGCGAACGTGTCGGATCGGATGTGAGGTTGGACTAAATTTTTACGAGCGAGCGGAGCGAGCGAGCAACGATCACAATTTGCAAGGTATACATATACCTCGCAATATGCATATATATCGTGTGAGTACCTAATTTTGTCAGCCACTTCGGACATCACATTGCACTGTAGTATGTGGAAATAGTACTATTTATGTGAAACTATTCACAAACTGTAAACATTTGTCAGTAGGCAATAGGATAAATACTTCCGGCTCCTCGGGCTGGTGCGAATGTTTCAATGTCAGTATGTGCCAAACCGTTGGATTGTGACACACCTTTACGCGTCTCTCGCTCGCTGCGCTCGCTCGAAAACTATAGCGTATCCTAAAACCAATCCATCTTGCGTTCACTATTCGATATGGTGGCGACTTATTTCGAATTTGCGAACGTGTCGGATCGGATGTGAGGTTGGACTAAATTTCTACGAGCGAGCGGAGCGAGCGAGCATCGATCACAATATGCAAGGTATACATATACCTTGCAATATGCATATATATCGTGTTAGTACCTAATTTCGTCAGCCACTTCGGACAACACATTGCCCTGTAGTATGTCGAAATAGTACTATTTATGTGAAACTATTCACAAACTGTAAACATTTGTCCGCAGGCAATATGATAAAGACTTCCGGCTCCTCGGGTTGGTGCGAACGTTTCATTGTCAGTATGTGCCAAACCGTTGGATTGTGACACACCCTTACGCGTCTCTCGCTCGCTGCGCTCGCTCGAAAGCTATAGCCTAACCTAAAACCAATCCCTCTTGCGTTAGTCATTCGATATGAAGGCGACTTATTTCGAATTTGCGAACGTGTCGGATCGGATGTGAGGTTGGACTAAATTTTTACGAGCGAGCGGAGCGAGCGAGCAACGATCACAATTTGCAAGGTATACATATACCTTGCAATATGCATATATATCGTGTGAGTACCTAATTTTGTCAGCCACTTCGGACATCACATTGCACTGTAGTATGTGGAAATAGTACTATTTATGTGAAACTATTCACAAACTGTAAACATTTGTCAGTAGGCAATAGGATAAATACTTCCGGCTCCTCGGGCTGGTGCGAATGTTTCAATGTCAGTATGTGCCAAACCGTTGGATTGTGACACACCTTTACGCGTCTCTCGCTCGCTGCGCTCGCTCGAAAACTATAGCGTATCCTAAAACCAATCCATCTTGCGTTCATTATTCGATATGGTGGCGACTTATTTCGAATTTGCGAACGTGTCGGATCGGATGTGATGTTGGACTAAATTTCTACGAGCGAGCGGAGCGAGCGAGCATCGATCACAATATGCAAGGTATACATATACCTTGCAATATGCATATATATCGTGTTAGTACCTAATTTCGTCAGCCACTTCGGACATCACATTGCCCTGTAGTATGTCGAAATAGTACTATTTATGTGAAACTATTCACAAACTGTAAACATTTGTCAGCAGGCAATATGATAAAGACATCCGGCTCCTCGGGCTGGTGCGAATGTTTCAATGTCAGTATGTGCCAAACCGTTGGATTGTGACACACCTTTACGCGTCTCTCGCTCGCTGCGCTCGCTCGAAAGCTGTAGCCTAACCTAAACCCAATCCATCTTGCGTTAGTCATTCGATATGAAGGCAACTTATTTCGAATTTGCGAACGTGTCGGATCGTATGTGAGGTTGGACTAAATTTTTACGAGCGAGCGGAGCGAGCGAGCAACGATCACAATTTGCAAGGTATACATATACCTTATATTGCCTTGCATATATTTCGTGTTAGTACCTAATTTTGTCAGCCACTTCGGACATCACATTGGACTGCAGTATGTGGAAATAGTACTATTTATGTGAAACTATTCACAAACTGTAAACATTTGTCAGTAGGCAATAGGATAAATACTTCTGGCTCCTCGGGCTGGTGCGAATGTTTCAATGTCCGTATGTGCCAAACCGTTGGATTGTGACACACCTTTACGCGTCTCTCGTTCGCTGCGCTCGCTCCAAAACTATAACGTAACCTAAAACCAATCCATCTTGCGTTCATTATTCGATATGGTGGCGACTTATTTCGAATTTGCGAACGTGTCGGATCGGATGTGAGGTTGGACTAAATTTTTACGAGCGAGCGGAGCGAGCGAGCAACGATCACAATTTGCAAGGTATACATATACCTTATATTGCCTTGCATATATTTCGTGTTAGTACCTAATTTTGTCAGCCACTTCGGACATCACATTGGACTGTAGTATGTGGAAATAGTACTATTTATGTGAAACTATTCACAAACTGTAAACATTTGTCAGCAGGCAATAGGATAAAGACTTCCGGCTCCTCGGGCTGGTGCGAATGTTTCAATGTCCGTGTGTGCCAAACCGTTGGATTGTGACACACCTTTACGCGTCTCTCGTTCGCTGCGCCCGCTCGAAAACTATAACGTAGCCTAAAACCAATCCATCTTGCGTTCATTATTCGATATGGTGGCGACTTATTTCGAATTTGCGAACGTGTCGGATCGGATGTGAGGTTGGACTAAATTTTTACGAGCGAGCGGAGCGAGCGAGCAACGATCACAATTTGCAAGGTATACATATACCTTATATTGCCTTGCATATATTTCGTGTTAGTACCTAATTTTGTCAGCCACTTCGGACATCACATTGGACTGTACTATGTGGAAACAGTACTATTTATGTGGAACTATTCACAAACTGTAAACACTTGTCAGTAGGCAATATGATAAAGACTTCCGGCTCCTCGGGTTGGTGCGAATGTTTCAATGTCAGTATGTGCCAAACCGTTGGATCGTGACACACCTTTACGCGTCTCTCGCTCGCTGCGCACGCTCGAAAGCTATAGCCTAACCTAAAACCAATCCCTCTTGCGTTAGTCATTCGATATGAAGGCGACTTATTTCGAATTTGCGAACGTGTCGGATCGGATGTGAGGTTGGACTAAATTTTTACGAGCGAGCGGAGCGAGCGAGCAACGATCACAATTTGCAAGGTATACATATAACTTGCAATATGCATATATATCGTGTGAGTACCTAATTTTGTCAGCCACTTCGGACATCACATTGCACTGTAGTATGTGGAAATAGTACTATTTATGTGAAACTATTCACAAACTGTAAACATTTGTCAGCAAGCAATATGATAAAGACTTCCGGCTCCTCGGGTTGGTGCGAATGTTTCAATGTCAGTATGTGCCAAACCGTTGGATTGTGACACACCTTTACGCGTCTCTCGCTCGCTGCGCTCGCTCGAAAGCTATAGCCTAACCTAAAACCAATCCCTCTTGCATTAGTCATTCGATATGAAGGCGACTTATTTCGAATTTGCGAACGTGTCGGATCGGATGTGAGGTTGGACTAAATTTTTACGAGCGAGCGGAGCGAGCGAGCAACGATCACAATTTGCAAGGTATACATATACCTTGCAATATGCATATATATCGTGTTAGTACCTAATTTCGTCAGCCACTTCGGACAACACATTGCCCTGTAGTAAGTCGAAATAGTACTATTTATGTGAAACTATTCACAAACTGTAAACATTTGTCCGCAGGCAATATGATAAAGTCATCCGGCTCCTCGGGCTGGTGCGAATGTTTCAATGTCAGTATGTGCCAAACCGTTGGATTGTGACACACCTTTACGCGTCTCTCGCTCGCTGCGCTCGCTCGAAAGCTGTAGCCTAACCTAAACCCAATCCATCTTGCGTTCATTATTCGATATGGTGGCGACTTATTTCGAATTTGCGAACGTGTCGGATCGGATGTGAGGTTGGACTAAATTTTTACGAGCGAGCGGAGCGAGCGAGCAACGATCACAATTTGCAAGGTACACATATACCTTATATTGCCATGCATATATTTCGTGTTAGTACCTAATTTTGTCAGCCACTTCGGACATCACATTGCACTGTAGTATGTGGAAATAGTACTATTTATGTGAAACTATTCACAAACTGTAAACATTTGTCAGCAAGCAATATGATAAAGACTTCCGGCTCCTCGGGTTGGTGCGAATGTTTCAATGTCAGTATGTGCCAAACCGTTGGATTGTGACACACCTTTACGCGTCTCTCGCTCGCTGCGCTCGCTCGAAAGCTATAGCCTAACCTAAAACCAATCCCTCTTGCATTAGTCATTCGATATGAAGGCGACTTATTTCGAATTTGCGAACGTGTCGGATCGGATGTGAGGTTGGACTAAATTTTTACGAGCGAGCGGAGCGAGCGAGCAACGATCACAATTTGCAAGGTATACATATACCTTGCAATATGCATATATATCGTGTTAGTACCTAATTTCGTCAGCCACTTCGGACAACACATTGCCCTGTAGTAAGTCGAAATAGTACTATTTATGTGAAACTATTCACAAACTGTAAACATTTGTCCGCAGGCAATATGATAAAGTCATCCGGCTCCTCGGGCTGGTGCGAATGTTTCAATGTCAGTATGTGCCAAACCGTTGGATTGTGACACACCTTTACGCGTCTCTCGCTCGCTGCGCTCGCTCGAAAGCTGTAGCCTAACCTAAACCCAATCCATCTTGCGTTCATTATTCGATATGGTGGCGACTTATTTCGAATTTGCGAACGTGTCGGATCGGATGTGAGGTTGGACTAAATTTTTACGAGCGAGCGGAGCGAGCGAGCAACGATCACAATTTGCAAGGTACACATATACCTTATATTGCCATGCATATATTTCGTGTTAGTACCTAATTTTGTCAGCCACTTCGGACATCACATTGGACTGTAGTATATGGAAATAGTACTATTTATGTGAAACTATTCACAAACTGTAAACATTTGTCAGCAGGCAATTGGATAAAGACTTCCGGCTCCTCGGGCTGGTGCGAATGTTTCAATGTCCGTATGTGCCAAACCGTTGGATTGTGACACACCTTTACGCGCCTCTCGTTCGCTGCGCTCGCTCGAAAACTATAGCGTAACCTAAAACCAATCCATCTTGCGTTCATTATTCGATATGGTGGCGACTTATTTCGAATTTGCGAACGTGTCGGATCGGATGTGAGGTTGGACTAAATTTTTACGAGCGAGCGGAGCGAGCGAGCAACGATCACAATTTGCAAGGTATACATATACCTTGCAATATGCATATATATCGTGTTAGTACCTAATTTTGTCAGCCACTTCGGACATCACATTGCACTGTAGTATGTTGAAATAGTACTATTTATGTGAAACTATTCACAAACTGTAAACATTTGTCAGTAGGCAATATGATAAAGACTTCCGGCTCGTCGGGCTGGTGCGAATGTTTCAATGTCAGTATGTGCCAAACCATTGGATTGTGACACACCTTTACGCGTCTCTCGCTCGCTGCGCTCGCTCGAAAGCTATAGCGTAACCTAAAACCAATCCATCTTGCGTTAGTCATTCGATATGAAGGCAACTTATTTCGAATTTGCGAACGTGTCGGATCGTATGTGAGGTTGGACTAAATTTTTACGAGCGAGCGGAGCGAGCGAGCAACGATCACAATTTCCAAGCTATACATATACCTTATATTGCCTTGCATATATTTCATGTTATTACCTAATTTTGTCAGCCATTTCGGACATCACATTGCACTGTACTATGTGGAAACAGTACTATTTATGTGGAACTATTCACAAACTGTAAACACTTGTCAGTAGGCAATATGATAAAGACCTCCGGCTCCTCGGGTTGGTGCGAATGTTTCAATGTCAGTATGTGCCAAACCGTTGGATTGTGACACACCTTTACGCGTCTCTCGCTCGCTGCGCTCGCTCGAAAGCTATAGCCTAACCTAAAACCAATCCCTCTTGCGTTAGTCATTCGATATGAAGGCGACTTATTTCGAATTTGCGAACGTGTCGGATCGGATGTGAGGTTGGACTAAATTTTTACGAGCGAGCGGAGCGAGCGAGCAACGATCACAATTTGCAAGGTATACATATACCTTGCAATATTCATATATATCGTGTGAGTACCTAATTTTGTCAGCCACTTCGGACATCACATTGCACTGTAGTATGTGGAAATAGTACTATTTATGTGAAACTATTCACAAACTGTAAACATTTGTCAGTAGGCAATATGATAAAGACTTCCGGCTCGTCGGGCTGGTGCGAATGTTTCAATGTCAGTATGTGCCAAACCATTGGATTGTGACACACCTTTACGCGTCTCTCGCTCGCTGCGCTCGCTCGAAAGCTATAGCGTAACCTAAAACCAATCCATCTTGCGTTAGTCATTCGATATGAAGGCAACTTATTTCGAATTTGCGAACGTGTCGGATCGTATGTGAGGTTGGACTAAATTTTTACGAGCGAGCGGAGCGAGCGAGCAACGATCACAATTTCCAAGCTATACATATACCTTATATTGCCTTGCATATATTTCATGTTATTACCTAATTTTGTCAGCCATTTCGGACATCACATTGCACTGTACTATGTGGAAACAGTACTATTTATGTGGAACTATTCACAAACTGTAAACACTTGTCAGTAGGCAATATGATAAAGACCTCCGGCTCCTCGGGTTGGTGCGAATGTTTCAATGTCAGTATGTGCCAAACCGTTGGATTGTGACACACCTTTACGCGTCTCTCGCTCGCTGCGCTCGCTCGAAAGCTATAGCCTAACCTAAAACCAATCCCTCTTGCGTTAGTCATTCGATATGAAGGCGACTTATTTCGAATTTGCGAACGTGTCGGATCGGATGTGAGGTTGGACTAAATTTTTACGAGCGAGCGGAGCGAGCGAGCAACGATCACAATTTGCAAGGTATACATATACCTTGCAATATTCATATATATCGTGTGAGTACCTAATTTTGTCAGCCACTTCGGACATCACATTGCACTGTAGTATGTGGAAATAGTACTATTTATGTGAAACTATTCACAAACTGTAAACATTTGTCAGTAGGCAATAGGATAAATACTTCCGGCTCCTCGGGCTGGTGCGAATGTTTCAATGTCAGTATGTGCCAAACCGTTGGATTGTGACACACCTTTACGCGTCTCCCGCTCGCTGCGCTCGCTCGAAAACTATAGCGTATCCTAAAACCAATCCATCTTGCGTTCATTATTCGATATGGTGGCGACTTATTTCGAATTTGCGAACGTGTCGGATCGGATGTGAGGTTGGACTAAATTTCTACGAGCGAGCGGAGCGAGCGAGCATCGATCACAATATGCAAGGTATACATATACCTTGCAATATGCATATATATCGTGTTAGTACCTAATTTCGTCAGCCACTTCGGACATCACATTGCCCTGTAGTATGTCGAAATAGTACTATTTATGTGAAACTATTCACAAACTGTAAACATTTGTCAGCAGACAATATGATAAAGACATCCGGCTCCTCGGGCTGGTGCGAATGTTTCAATGTCAGTATGTGCCAAACCGTTGGATTGTGACACACCTTTACGCGTCTCTCGCTCGCTGCGCTCGGTCGAAAGCTGTAGCCTAACCTAAACCCAATCCATCTTGCGTTAGTCATTCGATATGAAGGCAACTTATTTCGAATTTGCGAACGTGTCGGATCGTATGTGAGGTTGGACTAAATTTTTACGAGCGAGCGGAGCGAGCGAGCAACGATCACAATTTGCAAGGTATACATATACCTTATATTGCCTTGCATATATTTCGTGTTAGTACCTAATTTTGTCAGCAACTTCGGACATCACATTGGACTGTAGTATGTGGAAATAGTACTATTTATGTGAAACTATTCACAAACTGTAAACATTTGTCAGTAGGCAATAGGATAAAGACTTCCGGCTCCTCGGGCTGGTGCGAATGTTTCAATGTCAGTATGTGCCAAACCGTTGGATTGTGACACACCTTTACGCGTCTCTCGCTCGCTGCGCTCGCTCGAAAACTATAGCGTATCCTAAAACCAATCCATCTTGCGTTCATTATTCGATATGGTGGCGACTTATTTCGAATTTGCGAACGTGTCGGATCGGATGTGATGTTGGACTAAATTTCTACGAGCGAGCGGAGCGAGCGAGCATCGATCACAATATGCAAGGTATACATATACCTTGCAATATGCATATATATCGTGTTAGTACCTAATTTCGTCAGCCACTTCGGACATCACATTGCCCTGTAGTATGTCGAAATAGTACTATTTATGTGAAACTATTCACAAACTGTAAACATTTGTCAGCAGGCAATATGATAAAGACATCCGGCTCCTCGGGCTGGTGCGAATGTTTCAATGTCAGTATGTGCCAAACCGTTGGATTGTGACACACCTTTACGCGTCTCTCGCTCGCTGCGCTCGCTCGAAAGCTGTAGCCTAACCTAAACCCAATCCATCTTGCGTTCATTATTCGATATGAAGGCAACTTATTTCGAATTTGCGAACTTGTCGGATCGTATGTGAGGTTGGACTAAATTTTTACGAGCGAGCGGAGCGAGCGAGCAACGATCACAATTTGCAAGGTATACATATACCTTATATTGCCTTGCATATATTTCGTGTTAGTACCTAATTTTGTCAGCCACTTCGGACATCACATTGGACTGTAGTATGTGGAAATAGTACTATTTATGTGAAACTATTCACAAACTGTAAACATTTGTCAGTAGGCAATAGGATAAATACTTCTGGCTCCTCGGGCTGGTGCGAATGTTTCAATGTCCGTATGTGCCAAACCGTTGGATTGTGACACACCTTTACGCGTCTCTCGTTCGCTGCGCTCGCTCCAAAACTATAACGTAACCTAAAACCAATCCATCTTGCGTTCATTATTCGATATGGTGGCGACTTATTTCGAATTTGCGAACGTGTCGGATCGGATGTGAGGTTGGACTAAATTTTTACGAGCGAGCGGAGCGAGCGAGCAACGATCACAATTTGCAAGGTATACATATACCTTATATTGCCTTGCATATATTTCGTGTTAGTACCTAATTTTGTCAGCCACTTCGGACATCACATTGGACTGTAGTATGTGGAAATAGTACTATTTATGTGAAACTATTCACAAACTGTAAACATTTGTCAGCAGGCAATAGGATAAAGACTTCCGGCTCCTCGGGCTGGTGCGAATGTTTCAATGTCCGTGTGTGCCAAACCGTTGGATTGTGACACACCTTTACGCGTCTCTCGTTCGCTGCGCCCGCTCGAAAACTGTAACGTAGCCTAAAACCAATCCATCTTGCGTTCATATTCGATATGGTGGCGACTTATTTCGAATTTGCGAACGTGTCGGATCGGATGTGAGGTTGGACTAAATTTTTACGAGCGAGCGGAGCGAGCGAGCAACGATCACAATTTGCAAGGTATACATATACCTTATATTGCCTTGCATATATTTCGTGTTAGTACCTAATTTTGTCAGCCACTTCGGACATCACATTGGACTGTACTATGTGGAAACAGTACTATTTATGTGGAACTATTCACAAACTGTAAACACTTGTCAGTAGGCAATATGATAAAGACTTCCGGCTCCTCGGGTTGGTGCGAATGTTTCAATGTCAGTATGTGCCAAACCGTTGGATCGTGACACACCTTTACGCGTCTCTCGCTCGCTGCGCACGCTCGAAAGCTATAGCCTAACCTAAAACCAATCCCTCTTGCGTTAGTCATTCGATATGAAGGCGACTTATTTCGAATTTGCGAACGTGTCGGATCGGATGTGAGGTTGGACTAAATTTTTACGAGCGAGCGGAGCGAGCGAGCAACGATCACAATTTGCAAGGTATACATATACCTTGCAATATGCATATATATCGTGTGAGTACCTAATTTTGTCAGCCACTTCGGACATCACATTGCACTGTAGTATGTGGAAATAGTACTATTTATGTGAAACTATTCACAAACTGTAAACATTTGTCAGCAGGCAATATGATAAAGACTTCCGGCTCCTCGGGTTGGTGCGAATGTTTCAATGTCAGTATGTGCCAAACCGTTGGATTGTGACACACCTTTACGCGTCTCTCGCTCGCTGCGCTCGCTCGAAAGCTATAGCCTAACCTAAAACCAATCCCTCTTGCGTTAGTCATTCGATATGAAGGCGACTTATTTCGAATTTGCGAACGTGTCGGATCGGATGTGAGGTTGGACTAAATTTTTACGAGCGAGCGGAGCGAGCGAGCAACGATCACAATTTGCAAGGTATACATATACCTCGCAATATGCATATATATCGTGTGAGTACCTAATTTTGTCAGCCACTTCGGACATCACATTGCACTGTAGTATGTGGAAATAGTACTATTTATGTGAAACTATTCACAAACTGTAAACATTTGTCAGTAGGCAATAGGATAAATACTTCCGGCTCCTCGGGCTGGTGCGAATGTTTCAATGTCAGTATGTGCCAAACCGTTGGATTGTGACACACCTTTACGCGTCTCTCGCTCGCTGCGCTCGCTCGAAAACTATAGCGTATCCTAAAACCAATCCATCTTGCGTTCACTATTCGATATGGTGGCGACTTATTTCGAATTTGCGAACGTGTCGGATCGGATGTGAGGTTGGACTAAATTTCTACGAGCGAGCGGAGCGAGCGAGCATCGATCACAATATGCAAGGTATACATATACCTTGCAATATGCATATATATCGTGTTAGTACCTAATTTCGTCAGCCACTTCGGACATCACATTGCCCTGTAGTATGTGGAAATAGTACTATTTATGTGAAACTATTCACAAACTGTAAACATTAGTCAGCAGGCAATATGATAAAGACATCCGGCTCCTCGGGCTGGTGCGAATGTTTCAATGTCAGTATGTGCCAAACCGTTGGATTGTGACACACCTTTACGCGTCTCTCGCTCGCTGCGCTCGCTCGAAAGCTGTAGCCTAACCTAAACCCAATCCATCTTGCGTTAGTCAATCGATATGAAGGCAACTTATTTCGAATTTGCGAACGTGTCGGATCGTATGTGAGGTTGGACTAAATTTTTACGAGCGAGCGGAGCGAGCGAGCAACGATCACAATTTGCAAGGTATACATATACCTTATATTGCCTTGCATATATTTCGTGTTAGTACCTAATTTTGTCAGCCACTTCGGACATCACATTGGACTGTACTATGTGGAAACAGTACTATTTATGTGGAACTATTCACAAACTGTAAACACTTGTCAGTATGCAATATGATAAAGACTTCCGGCTCCTCGGGTTGGTGCGAATGTTTCAATGTCAGTATGTGCCAAACCGTTGGATTGTGACACACCTTTACGCGTCTCTCGCTCGCTGCGCTCGCTCGAAAGCTATAGCCTAACCTAAAACCAATCCCTCTTGCGTTAGTAATTCGATATGAAGGCGACTTATTTCGAATTTGCGAACGTGTCGGATCGGATGTGAGGTTGGACTAAATTTTTACGAGCGAGCGGAGCGAGCGAGCAACGATCACAATTTGCAAGGTATACATATACCTTGCAATATGCATATATATCGTGTTAGTACCTAATTTCGTCAGCCACTTCGGACAACACATTGCCCTGTAGTATGTCGAAATAGTACTATTTATGTGAAACTATTCACAAACTGTAAACATTTGTCCGCAGGCAATATGATAAAGTCATCCGGCTCCTCGGGCTGGTGCGAATGTTTCAATGTCAGTATGTGCCAAACCGTTGGATTGTGACACACCTTTACGCGTCTCTCGCTCGCTGCGCTCGCTCGAAAGCTGTAGCCTAACCTAAACCCAATCCATCTTGCGTTCATTATTCGATATGGTGGCGACTTATTTCGAATTTGCGAACGTGTCGGATCGGATGTGAGGTTGGACTAAATTTTTACGAGCGAGCGGAGCGAGCGAGCAACGATCACAATTTGCAAGGTATACATATACCTTGCAATATGCATATATATCGTGTTAGTACCTAATTTTGTTAGCCACTTCGGACATCACATTGGACTGTAGTATGTGGAAATAGTACTATTTATGTGAAACTATTCACAAACTGTAAACATTTGTCAGCAGGCAATAGGATAAAGACTTCCGGCTCCTCGGGCTGGTGCGAATGTTTCAATGTCCGTATGTGCCAAACCGTTAGATTGTGATACACCTTTACGCGTCTCTCGCTCGCTGCGCTCGCTCGAAAACTATAGCCTAACCTAAAACCAATCCCTCTTGCGTTAGTCATTCGATATGAAGGCGACTTATTTCGAATTTGCGAACGTGTCGGATCGGATGTGAGGTTGGACTAAATTTTTACGAGCGAGCGGAGCGAGCGAGCAACGATCACAATTTGCAAGGTATACATATACCTTGCAATATGCATATATATCGTGTTAGTACCTAATTTTGTCAGCCACTTCGGACATCACATTGCACTGTAGTATGTTGAAATAGTACTATTTATGTGAAACTATTCACAAACTGTAAACATTTGTCAGTAGGCAATATGATAAAGACTTCCGGCTCGTCGGGCTGGTGCGAATGTTTCGATGTCAGTATGTGCCAAACCATTGGATTGTGACACACCTTTACGCGTCTCTCGCTCGCTGCGCTCGCTCGAAAGCTATAGCGTAACCTAAAACCAATCCATCTTGCGTTAGTCATTCGATATGAAGGCAACTTATTTCGAATTTGCGAACGTGTCGGATCGTATGTGAGGTTGGACTAAATTTTTACGAGCGAGCGGAGCGAGCGAGCAACGATCACAATTTCCAAGCTATACATATACCTTATATTGCCTTGCATATATTTCGTGTTATTACCTAATTTTGTCAGCCATTTCGGACATCACATTGCACTGTACTATGTGGAAACAGTACTATTTATGTGGAACTATTCACAAACTGTAAACACTTGTCAGTAGGCAATATGATAAAGACTTCCGGCTCCTCGGGTTGGTGCGAATGTTTCAATGTCAGTATGTGCCAAACCGTTGGATTGTGACACACCTTTACGCGTCTCTCGCTCGCTGCGCTCGCTCGAAAACTATAGCGTATCCTAAAACCAATCCATCTTGCGTTCACTATTCGATATGGTGGCGACTTATTTCGAATTTGCGAACGTGTCGGATCGGATGTGAGGTTGGACTAAATTTCTACGAGCGAGCGGAGCGAGCGAGCATCGATCACAATATGCAAGGTATACATATACCTTGCAATATGCATATATATCGTGTTAGTACCTAATTTCGTCAGCCACTTCGGACATCACATTGCCCTGTAGTATGTGGAAATAGTACTATTTATGTGAAACTATTCACAAACTGTAAACATTAGTCAGCAGGCAATATGATAAAGACATCCGGCTCCTCGGGCTGGTGCGAATGTTTCAATGTCAGTATGTGCCAAACCGTTGGATTGTGACACACCTTTACGCGTCTCTCGCTCGCTGCGCTCGCTCGAAAGCTGTAGCCTAACCTAAACCCAATCCATCTTGCGTTAGTCAATCGATATGAAGGCAACTTATTTCGAATTTGCGAACGTGTCGGATCGTATGTGAGGTTGGACTAAATTTTTACGAGCGAGCGGAGCGAGCGAGCAACGATCACAATTTGCAAGGTATACATATACCTTATATTGCCTTGCATATATTTCGTGTTAGTACCTAATTTTGTCAGCCACTTCGGACATCACATTGGACTGTACTATGTGGAAACAGTACTATTTATGTGGAACTATTCACAAACTGTAAACACTTGTCAGTATGCAATATGATAAAGACTTCCGGCTCCTCGGGTTGGTGCGAATGTTTCAATGTCAGTATGTGCCAAACCGTTGGATTGTGACACACCTTTACGCGTCTCTCGCTCGCTGCGCTCGCTCGAAAGCTATAGCCTAACCTAAAACCAATCCCTCTTGCGTTAGTAATTCGATATGAAGGCGACTTATTTCGAATTTGCGAACGTGTCGGATCGGATGTGAGGTTGGACTAAATTTTTACGAGCGAGCGGAGCGAGCGAGCAACGATCACAATTTGCAAGGTATACATATACCTTGCAATATGCATATATATCGTGTTAGTACCTAATTTCGTCAGCCACTTCGGACAACACATTGCCCTGTAGTATGTCGAAATAGTACTATTTATGTGAAACTATTCACAAACTGTAAACATTTGTCCGCAGGCAATATGATAAAGTCATCCGGCTCCTCGGGCTGGTGCGAATGTTTCAATGTCAGTATGTGCCAAACCGTTGGATTGTGACACACCTTTACGCGTCTCTCGCTCGCTGCGCTCGCTCGAAAGCTGTAGCCTAACCTAAACCCAATCCATCTTGCGTTCATTATTCGATATGGTGGCGACTTATTTCGAATTTGCGAACGTGTCGGATCGGATGTGAGGTTGGACTAAATTTTTACGAGCGAGCGGAGCGAGCGAGCAACGATCACAATTTGCAAGGTATACATATACCTTGCAATATGCATATATATCGTGTTAGTACCTAATTTTGTTAGCCACTTCGGACATCACATTGGACTGTAGTATGTGGAAATAGTACTATTTATGTGAAACTATTCACAAACTGTAAACATTTGTCAGCAGGCAATAGGATAAAGACTTCCGGCTCCTCGGGCTGGTGCGAATGTTTCAATGTCCGTATGTGCCAAACCGTTAGATTGTGATACACCTTTACGCGTCTCTCGCTCGCTGCGCTCGCTCGAAAACTATAGCCTAACCTAAAACCAATCCCTCTTGCGTTAGTCATTCGATATGAAGGCGACTTATTTCGAATTTGCGAACGTGTCGGATCGGATGTGAGGTTGGACTAAATTTTTACGAGCGAGCGGAGCGAGCGAGCAACGATCACAATTTGCAAGGTATACATATACCTTGCAATATGCATATATATCGTGTTAGTACCTAATTTTGTCAGCCACTTCGGACATCACATTGCACTGTAGTATGTTGAAATAGTACTATTTATGTGAAACTATTCACAAACTGTAAACATTTGTCAGTAGGCAATATGATAAAGACTTCCGGCTCGTCGGGCTGGTGCGAATGTTTCGATGTCAGTATGTGCCAAACCATTGGATTGTGACACACCTTTACGCGTCTCTCGCTCGCTGCGCTCGCTCGAAAGCTATAGCGTAACCTAAAACCAATCCATCTTGCGTTAGTCATTCGATATGAAGGCAACTTATTTCGAATTTGCGAACGTGTCGGATCGTATGTGAGGTTGGACTAAATTTTTACGAGCGAGCGGAGCGAGCGAGCAACGATCACAATTTCCAAGCTATACATATACCTTATATTGCCTTGCATATATTTCGTGTTATTACCTAATTTTGTCAGCCATTTCGGACATCACATTGCACTGTACTATGTGGAAACAGTACTATTTATGTGGAACTATTCACAAACTGTAAACACTTGTCAGTAGGCAATATGATAAAGACTTCCGGCTCCTCGGGTTGGTGCGAATGTTTCAATGTCAGTATGTGCCAAACCGTTGGATTGTGACACACCTTTACGCGTCTCTCGCTCGCTGCGCTCGCTCGAAAGCTATAGCCTAACCTAAAACCAATCCCTCTTGCGTTAGTCATTCGATATGAAGGCGACTTATTTCGAATTTGCGAACGTGTCGGATCGGATGTGAGGTAGGACTAAATTTTTACGAGCGAGCGGAGCGAGCGAGCAACGATCACAATTTGCAAGGTATACATATACCTTATATTGCCTTGCATATATTTCGTGTTAGTACCTAATTTTGTCAGCCACTTCGGACATCACATTGGACTGTAGTATGTGGAAATAGTACTATTTATGTGAAACTATTCACAAACTGTAAACATTTGTCAGTAGGCAATAGGATAAAGACTTCCGGCTCCTCGGGCTGGTGCGAATGTTTCAATGTCCGTATGTGCCAAACCGTTGGATTGTGACACACCTTTACGCGTCTCTCGTTCGCTGCGCTCGCTCGAAAACTATAACGTAACCTAAAACCAATCCATCTTGCGTTCATTATTCGATATGGTGGCGACTTATTTCGAATTTGCGAACGTGTCGGATCGGATGTGAGGTTGGACTAAATTTTTACGAGCGAGCGGAGCGAGCGAGCAACGATCACAATTTGCAAGGTATACATATACCTTATATTGCCTTGCATATATTTCGTGTTAGTACCTAATTTTGTCAGCCACTTCGGACATCACATTGGACTGTAGTATGTGGAAATAGTACTATTTATGTGAAACTATTCACAAACTGTAAACATTTGTCAGCAGGCAATAGGATAAAGACTTCCGGCTCCTCGGGCTGGTGCGAATGTTTCAATGTCCGTATGTGCCAAACCGTTGGATTGTGACACACCTTTACGCGTCTCTCGCTCGCTGCGCTCGCTCGAAAGCTGTAGCCTAACCTAAACCCAATCCATCTTGCGTTCATTATTCGATATGGTGGCGACTTATTTCGAATTTGCGAACGTGTCGGATCGGATGTGAGGTTGGACTAAATTTTTACGAGCGAGCGGAGCGAGCGAGCAACGATCACAATTTGCAAGGTATACATATACCTTGCAATATGCATATATATCGTGTTAGTACCTAATTTTGTTAGCCACTTCGGACATCACATTGGACTGTAGTATGTGGAAATAGTACTATTTATGTGAAACTATTCACAAACTGTAAACATTTGTCAGCAGGCAATAGGATAAAGACTTCCGGCTCCTCGGGCTGGTGCGAATGTTTCAATGTCCGTATGTGCCAAACCGTTAGATTGTGATACACCTTTACGCGTCTCTCGCTCGCTGCGCTCGCTCGAAAACTATAGCCTAACCTAAAACCAATCCCTCTTGCGTTAGTCATTCGATATGAAGGCGACTTATTTCGAATTTGCGAACGTGTCGGATCGGATGTGAGGTTGGACTAAATTTTTACGAGCGAGCGGAGCGAGCGAGCAACGATCACAATTTGCAAGGTATACATATACCTTGCAATATGCATATATATCGTGTTAGTACCTAATTTTGTTAGCCACTTCGGACATCACATTGGACTGTAGTATGTGGAAATAGTACTATTTATGTGAAACTATTCACAAACTGTAAACATTTGTCAGCAGGCAATAGGATAAAGACTTCCGGCTCCTCGGGCTGGTGCGAATGTTTCAATGTCCGTATGTGCCAAACCGTTAGATTGTGATACACCTTTACGCGTCTCTCGCTCGCTGCGCTCGCTCGAAAACTATAGCCTAACCTAAAACCAATCCCTCTTGCGTTAGTCATTCGATATGGTGGCGACTTATTTCGAATTTGCGAACGTGTCGGATCGGATGTGAGGTTGGACTAAATTTTTACGAGCGAGCGGAGCGAGCGAGCAACGATCACAATTTGCAAGGTATACATATACCTTGCAATATGCATATATATCGTGTTATTACCTAATATTGTCAGCCACTTCGGACATCACATTGCACTGTAGTATGTTGAAATAGTACTATTTATGTGAAACTATTCACAAACTGTAAACATTTGTCAGTAGGCAATATGATAAAGACTTCCGGCTCGTCGGGCTGGTGCGAATGTTTCAATGTCAGTATGTGCCAAACCGTTGGATTGTGACACACCTTTACGCGTCTCTCGCTCGCTGCGCTCGCTCGAAAGCTATAGCCTAACCTAAAACCAATCCCTCTTGCGTTAGTCATTCGATATGAAGGCGACTTATTTCGAATTTGCGAACGTGTCGGATCGGATGTGAGGTTGGACTAAATTTTTACGAGCGAGCGGAGCGAGCGAGCAACGATCACAATTTGCAAGGTATACATATACCTTGCAATATTCATATATATCGTGTGAGTACCTAATTTTGTCAGCCACTTCGTACATCACATTGCACTGTAGTATGTGGAAATAGTACTATTTATGTGAAACTATTCACAAACTGTAAACATTTGTCAGTAGGCAATAGGATAAATACTTCCGGCTCCTCGGGCTGGTGCGAATGTTTCAATGTCAGTATGTGCCAAACCGTTGGATTGTGACACACCTTTACGCGTCTCCCGCTCGCTGCGCTCGCTCGAAAACTATAGCGTATCCTAAAACCAATCCATCTTGCGTTCATTATTCGATATGGTGGCGACTTATTTCGAATTTGCGAACGTGTCGGATCGGATGTGAGGTTGGACTAAATTTCTACGAGCGAGCGGAGCGAGCGAGCATCGATCACAATATGCAAGGTATACATATACCTTGCAATATGCATATATATCGTGTTAGTACCTAATTTCGTCAGCCACTTCGGACATCACATTGCCCTGTAGTATGTCGAAATAGTACTATTTATGTGAAACTATTCACAAACTGTAAACATTTGTCAGTAGGCAATAGGATAAAGACTTCCGGCTCCTCGGGCTGGTGCGAATGTTTCAATGTCCGTATGTGCCAAACCGTTGGATTGTGACACACCTTTACGCGTCTCTCGTTCGCTGCGCTCGCTCGAAAATTATAACGTAACCTAAAACCAATCCATCTTGCGTTCATTATTCGATATGGTGGCGACTTATTTCGAATTTGCGAACGTGTCGGATCGGATGTGAGGTTGGACTAAATTTTTACGAGCGAGCGGAGCGAGCGAGCAACGATCACAATTTGCAAGGTATACATATACCTTATATTGCCTTGCATATATTTCGTGTTAGTACCTAATTTTGTCAGCCACTTCGGACATCACATTGGACTGTAGTATGTGGAAATAGTACTATTTATGTGAAACTATTCACAAACTGTAAACATTTGTCAGCAGGCAATAGGATAAAGACTTCCGGCTCCTCGGGCTGGTGCGAATGTTTCAATGTCCGTATGTGCCAAACCGTTGGATTGTGACACACCTTTACGCGCCTCTCGTTCGCTGCGCTCGCTCGAAAACTATAGCGTAACCTAAAACCAATCCATCTTGCGTTCATTATTCGATATGGTGGCGACTTATTTCGAATTTGCGAACGTGTCGAATCGGATGTGAGGTTGGACTAAATTTTTACGAGCGAGCGGAGCGAGCGAGCAACGATCACATTTTGCAAGGTATACATATACCTTATATTGCCTTGCATATATTTCGTGTTAGTACCTAATTTTGTCAGCCACTTCGGACATCACATTGGACTGTAGTATGTGGAAATAGTACTATTTATGTGAAACTATTCACAAACTGTAAACATTTGTCAGCAGGCAATAGGATAAAGACTTCCGGCTCCTCGGGCTGGTGCGAATGTTTCAATGTCCGTATGTGCCAAACCGTTGGATTGTGACACACCTTTACGCGCCTCTCGTTCGCTGCGCTCGCTCGAAAACTATAGCCTAACCTAAAACCAATCCCTCTTGCGTTAGTCATTCGATATGAAGGCGACTTATTTCGAATTTGCGAACGTGTCGGATCGGATGTGAGGTTGGACTAAATTTTTACGAGCGAGCGGAGCGAGCGAGCAACGATCACAATTTGCAAGGTATACATATACCTTGCAATATGCATATATATCGTGTTAGTACCTAATTTTGTCAGCCACTTCGGACATCACATTGCACTGTAGTATGTTGAAATAGTACTATTTATGTGAAACTATTCACAAACTGTAAACATTTGTCAGTAGGCAATATGATAAAGACTTCCGGCTCGTCGGGCTGGTGCGAATGTTTCGATGTCAGTATGTGCCAAACCATTGGATTGTGACACACCTTTACGCGTCTCTCGCTCGCTGCGCTCGCTCGAAAGCTATAGCGTAACCTAAAACCAATCCCTCTTGCGTTAGTCATTCGATATGAAGGCGACTTATTTCGAATTTGCGAACGTGTCGGATCGGATGTGAGGTTGGACTAAATTTTTACGAGCGAGCGGAGCGAGCGAGCAACGATCACAATTTGCAAGGTATACATATACCTTGCAATATTCATATATATCGTGTGAGTACCTAATTTTGTCAGCCACTTCGGACATCACATTGCACTGTAGTATGTGGAAATAGTACTATTTATGTGAAACTATTCACAAACTGTAAACATTTGTCAGTAGGCAATAGGATAAATACTTCCGGCTCCTCGGGCTGGTGCGAATGTTTCAATGTCAGTATGTGCCAAACCGTTGGATTGTGACACACCTTTACGCGTCTCCCGCTCGCTGCGCTCGCTCGAAAACTATAGCGTATCCTAAAACCAATCCATCTTGCGTTCATTATTCGATATGGTGGCGACTTATTTCGAATTTGCGAACGTGTCGGATCGGATGTGAGGTTGGACTAAATTTCTACGAGCGAGCGGAGCGAGCGAGCATCGATCACAATATGCAAGGTATACATATACCTTGCAATATGCATATATATCGTGTTAGTACCTAATTTCGTCAGCCACTTCGGACATCACATTGCCCTGTAGTATGTCGAAATAGTACTATTTATGTGAAACTATTCACAATCTGTAAACATTTGTCAGCAGACAATATGATAAAGACATCCGGCTCCTCGGGCTGGTGCGAATGTTTCAATGTCAGTATGTGCCAAACCGTTGGATTGTGACACACCTTTACGCGTCTCTCGCTCGCTGCGCTCGCTCGAAAGCTGTAGCCTAACCTAAACCCAATCCATCTTGCGTTAGTCATTCGATATGAAGGCAACTTATTTCGAATTTGCGAACGTGTCGGATCGTATGTGAGGTTGGACTAAATTTTTACGAGCGAGCGGAGCGAGCGAGCAACGATCACAATTTGCAAGGTATACATATACCTTATATTGCCTTGCATATATTTCGTGTTAGTACCTAATTTTGTCAGCCACTTCGGACATCACATTGCACTGTAGTATGTTGAAATAGTACTATTTATGTGAAACTATTCACAAACTGTAAACATTTGTCAGTAGGCAATATGATAAAGACTTCCGGCTCGTCGGGCTGGTGCGAATGTTTCAATGTCAGTATGTGCCAAACCGTTGGATTGTGACACACCTTTACGCGTCTCTCGCTCGCTGCGCTCGCTCGAAAGCTATAGCCTAACCTAAAACCAATCCCTCTTGCGTTAGTCATTCGATATGAAGGCGACTTATTTCGAATTTGCGAACGTGTCGGATCGGATGTGAGGTTGGACTAAATTTTTACGAGCGAGCGGAGCGAGCGAGCAACGATCACAATTTGCAAGGTATACATATACCTTGCAATATTCATATATATCGTGTGAGTACCTAATTTTGTCAGCCACTTCGAACATCACATTGCACTGTAGTATGTGGAAATAGTACTATTTATGTGAAACTATTCACAAACTGTAAACATTTGTCAGTAGGCAATAGGATAAATACTTCGGGCTCCTCGGGCTGGTGCGAATGTTTCAATGTCAGTATGTGCCAAACCGTTGGATTGTGACACACCTTTACGCGTCTCCCGCTCGCTGCGCTCGCTCGAAAACTATAGCGTATCCTAAAACCAATCCATCTTGCGTTCATTATTCGATATGGTGGCGACTTATTTCGAATTTGCGAACGTGTCGGATCGGATGTGAGGTTGGACTAAATTTCTACGAGCGAGCGGAGCGAGCGAGCATCGATCACAATATGCAAGGTATACATATACCTTGCAATATGCATATATATCGTGTTAGTACCTAATTTCGTCAGCCACTTCGGACATCACATTGCCCTGTAGTATGTCGAAATAGTACTATTTATGTGAAACTATTCACAAACTGTAAACATTTGTCAGTAGGCAATAGGATAAAGACTTCCGGCTCCTCGGGCTGGTGCGAATGTTTCAATGTCCGTATGTGCCAAACCGTTGGATTGTGACACACCTTTACGCGTCTCTCGTTCGCTGCGCTCGCTCGAAAATTATAACGTAACCTAAAACCAATCCATCTTGCGTTCATTATTCGATATGGTGGCGACTTATTTCGAATTTGCGAACGTGTCGGATCGGATGTGAGGTTGGACTAAATTTTTACGAGCGAGCGGAGCGAGCGAGCAACGATCACAATTTGCAAGGTATACATATACCTTATATTGCCTTGCATATATTTCGTGTTAGTACCTAATTTTGTCAGCCACTTCGGACATCACATTGGACTGTAGTATGTGGAAATAGTACTATTTATGTGAAACTATTCACAAACTGTAAACATTTGTCAGCAGGCAATAGGATAAAGACTTCCGGCTCCTCGGGCTGGTGCGAATGTTTCAATGTCCGTATGTGCCAAACCGTTGGATTGTGACACACCTTTACGCGCCTCTCGTTCGCTGCGCTCGCTCGAAAACTATAGCGTAACCTAAAACCAATCCATCTTGCGTTCATTATTCGATATGGTGGCGACTTATTTCGAATTTGCGAACGTGTCGAATCGGATGTGAGGTTGGACTAAATTTTTACGAGCGAGCGGAGCGAGCGAGCAACGATCACATTTTGCAAGGTATACATATACCTTATATTGCCTTGCATATATTTCGTGTTAGTACCTAATTTTGTCAGCCACTTCGGACATCACATTGGACTGTAGTATGTGGAAATAGTACTATTTATGTGAAACTATTCACAAACTGTAAACATTTGTCAGCAGGCAATAGGATAAAGACTTCCGGCTCCTCGGGCTGGTGCGAATGTTTCAATGTCCGTATGTGCCAAACCGTTGGATTGTGACACACCTTTACGCGCCTCTCGTTCGCTGCGCTCGCTCGAAAACTATAGCCTAACCTAAAACCAATCCCTCTTGCGTTAGTCATTCGATATGAAGGCGACTTATTTCGAATTTGCGAACGTGTCGGATCGGATGTGAGGTTGGACTAAATTTTTACGAGCGAGCGGAGCGAGCGAGCAACGATCACAATTTGCAAGGTATACATATACCTTGCAATATGCATATATATCGTGTTAGTACCTAATTTTGTCAGCCACTTCGGACATCACATTGCACTGTAGTATGTTGAAATAGTACTATTTATGTGAAACTATTCACAAACTGTAAACATTTGTCAGTAGGCAATATGATAAAGACTTCCGGCTCGTCGGGCTGGTGCGAATGTTTCGATGTCAGTATGTGCCAAACCATTGGATTGTGACACACCTTTACGCGTCTCTCGCTCGCTGCGCTCGCTCGAAAGCTATAGCGTAACCTAAAACCAATCCCTCTTGCGTTAGTCATTCGATATGAAGGCGACTTATTTCGAATTTGCGAACGTGTCGGATCGGATGTGAGGTTGGACTAAATTTTTACGAGCGAGCGGAGCGAGCGAGCAACGATCACAATTTGCAAGGTATACATATACCTTGCAATATTCATATATATCGTGTGAGTACCTAATTTTGTCAGCCACTTCGGACATCACATTGCACTGTAGTATGTGGAAATAGTACTATTTATGTGAAACTATTCACAAACTGTAAACATTTGTCAGTAGGCAATAGGATAAATACTTCCGGCTCCTCGGGCTGGTGCGAATGTTTCAATGTCAGTATGTGCCAAACCGTTGGATTGTGACACACCTTTACGCGTCTCCCGCTCGCTGCGCTCGCTCGAAAACTATAGCGTATCCTAAAACCAATCCATCTTGCGTTCATTATTCGATATGGTGGCGACTTATTTCGACTTTGCGAACGTGTCGGATCGGATGTGAGGTTGGACTAAATTTCTACGAGCGAGCGGAGCGAGCGAGCATCGATCACAATATGCAAGGTATACATATACCTTGCAATATGCATATATATCGTGTTAGTACCTAATTTCGTCAGCCACTTCGGACATCACATTGCCCTGTAGTATGTCGAAATAGTACTATTTATGTGAAACTATTCACAATCTGTAAACATTTGTCAGCAGACAATATGATAAAGACATCCGGCTCCTCGGGCTGGTGCGAATGTTTCAATGTCAGTATGTGCCAAACCGTTGGATTGTGACACACCTTTACGCGTCTCTCGCTCGCTGCGCTCGCTCGAAAGCTGTAGCCTAACCTAAACCCAATCCATCTTGCGTTAGTCATTCGATATGAAGGCAACTTATTTCGAATTTGCGAACGTGTCGGATCGTATGTGAGGTTGGACTAAATTTTTACGAGCGAGCGGAGCGAGCGAGCAACGATCACAATTTGCAAGGTATACATATACCTTATATTGCCTTGCATATATTTCGTGTTAGTACCTAATTTTGTCAGCCACTTCGGACATCACATTGGACTGTAGTATGTGGAAATAGTACTATTTATGTGAAACTATTCACAAACTGTAAACATTTGTCAGTAGGCAATAGGATAAAGACTTCCGGCTCCTCGGGCTGGTGCGAATGTTTCAATGTCCGTATGTGCCAAACCGTTGGATTGTGACACACCTTTACGCGTCTCTCGTTCGCTGCGCTCGCTCGAAAACTATAACGTAACCTAAAACCAATCCATCTTGCGTTCATTATTCGATATGGTGGCGACTTATTTCGAATTTGCGAACGTGTCGGATCGGATGTGAGGTTGGACTAAATTTTTACCAGCGAGCGGAGCGAGCGAGCAACGATCACAATTTGCAAGGTATACATATACCTTATATTGCCTTGCATATATTTCGTGTTAGTACCTAATTTTGTCAGCCACTTCGGACATCACATTGGACTGTAGTATGTGGAAATAGTACTATTTATGTGAAACTATTCACAAACTGTAAACATTTGTCAGCAGGCAATAGGATAAAGACTTCCGGCTCCTCGGGCTGGTGCGAATGTTTCAATGTCCGTATGTGCCAAACCGTTGGATTGTGACACACCTTTACGCGCCTCTCGTTCGCTGCGCTCGCTCGAAAACTATAGCGTAACCTAAAACCAATCCATCTTGCGTTCATTATTCGATATGGTGGCGACTTATTTCGAATTTGCGAACGTGTCGAATCGGATGTGAGGTTGGACTAAATTTTTACGAGCGAGCGGAGCGAGCGAGCAACGATCACAAATTGCAAGGTATACATATACCTTATATTGCCTTGCATATATTTCGTGTTAGTACCTAATTTTGTCAGCCACTTCGGACATCACATTGGACTGTAGTATGTGGGAATAGTACTATTTATGTGAAACTATTCACAAACTGTAAACATTTGTCAGTAGGCAATATGATAAAGACTTCCGGCTCGTCGGGCTGGTGCGAATGTTTCGATGTCAGTATGTGCCAAACCATTGGATTGTGACACACCTTTACGCGTCTCTCGCTCGCTGCGCTCGCTCGAAAGCTATAGCGTAACCTAAAACCAATCCATCTTGCGTTAGTCATTCGATATGAAGGCAACTTATTTCGAATTTGCGAACGTGTCGGATCGTATGTGAGGTTGGACTAAATTTTTACGAGCGAGCGGAGCGAGCGAGCAACGATCACAATTTCCAAGCTATACATATACCTTATATTGCCTTGCATATATTTCGTGTTATTACCTAATTTTGTCAGCCATTTCGGACATCACATTGCACTGTACTATGTGGAAACAGTACTATTTATGTGGAACTATTCACAAACTGTAAACACTTGTCAGTAGGCAATATGATAAAGACTTCCGGCTCCTCGGGTTGGTGCGAATGTTTCAATGTCAGTATGTGCCAAACCGTTGGATTGTGACACACCTTTACGCGTCTCTCGCTCGCTGCGCTCGCTCGAAAGCTGTAGCCTAACCTAAACCCAATCCATCTTGCGTTAGTCATTCGATATGAAGGCAACTTATTTCGAATTTGCGAACGTGTCGGATCGTATGTGAGGTTGGACTAAATTTTTACGAGCGAGCGGAGCGAGCGAGCAACGATCACAATTTGCAAGGTATACATATACCTTATATTGCCTTGCATATATTTCGTGTTAGTACCTAATTTTGTCAGCCACATAGGACATCACATTGGACTGTAGTATGTGGAAATAGTACTATTTATGTGAAACTATTCACAAACTGTAAACATTTGTCAGTAGGCAATAGGATAAAGACTTCCGGCTCCTCGGGCTGGTGCGAATGTTTCAATGTCCGTATGTGCCAAACCGTTGGATTGTGACACACCTTTACGCGTCTCTCGCTCGCTGCGCTCGCTCGAAAGCTGTAGCCTAACCTAAACCCAATCCATCTTGCGTTAGTCATTCGATATGAAGGCAACTTATTTCGAATTTGCGAACGTGTCGGATCGTATGTGAGGTTGGACTAAATTTTTACGAGCGAGCGGAGCGAGCGAGCAACGATCACAATTTGCAAGGTATACATATACCTTGCAATATGCATATATATCGTGTTATTACCTAATATTGTCAGCCACTTCGGACATCACATTGCACTGTAGTATGTTGAAATAGTACTATTTATGTGAAACTATTCACAAACTGTAAACATTTGTCAGTAGGCAATATGATAAAGACTTCCGGCTCGTCGGGCTGGTGCGAATGTTTCAATGTCAGTATGTGCCAAACCGTTGGATTGTGACACACCTTTACGCGTCTCTCGCTCGCTGCGCTCGCTCGAAAGCTATAGCCTAACCTAAAACCAATCCCTCTTGCGTTAGTCATTCGATATGAAGGCGACTTATTTCGAATTTGCGAACGTGTCGGATCGGATGTGAGGTTGGACTAAATTTTTACGAGCGAGCGGAGCGAGCGAGCAACGATCACAATTTGCAAGGTATACATATACCTTGCAATATTCATATATATCGTGTGAGTACCTAATTTTGTCAGCCACTTCGTACATCACATTGCACTGTAGTATGTGGAAATAGTACTATTTATGTGAAACTATTCACAAACTGTAAACATTTGTCAGTAGGCAATAGGATAAATACTTCCGGCTCCTCGGGCTGGTGCGAATGTTTCAATGTCAGTATGTGCCAAACCGTTGGATTGTGACACACCTTTACGCGTCTCTCGCTCGCTGCGCTCGCTCGAAAACTATAGCGTATCCTAAAACCAATCCATCTTGCGTTCATTATTCGATATGGTGGCGACTTATTTCGAATTTGCGAACGTGTCGGATCGGATGTGAGGTTGGACTAAATTTCTACGAGCGAGCGGAGCGAGCGAGCATCGATCACAATATGCAAGGTATACATATACCTTGCAATATGCATATATATCGTGTTAGTACCTAATTTCGTCAGCCACTTCGGACATCACATTGCCCTGTAGTATGTCGAAATAGTACTATTTATGTGAAACTATTCACAAACTGTAAACATTTGTCAGTAGGCAATAGGATAAAGACTTCCGGCTCCTCGGGCTGGTGCGAATGTTTCAATGTCCGTATGTGCCAAACCGTTGGATTGTGACACACCTTTACGCGTCTCTCGTTCGCTGCGCTCGCTCGAAAATTATAACGTAACCTAAAACCAATCCATCTTGCGTTCATTATTCGATATGGTGGCGACTTATTTCGAATTTGCGAACGTGTCGGATCGGATGTGAGGTTGGACTAAATTTTTACGAGCGAGCGGAGCGAGCGAGCAACGATCACAATTTGCAAGGTATACATATACCTTATATTGCCTTGCATATATTTCGTGTTAGTACCTAATTTTGTCAGCCACTTCGGACATCACATTGGACTGTAGTATGTGGAAATAGTACTATTTATGTGAAACTATTCACAAACTGTAAACATTTGTCAGCAGGCAATAGGATAAAGACTTCCGGCTCCTCGGGCTGGTGCGAATGTTTCAATGTCCGTATGTGCCAAACCGTTGGATTGTGACACACCTTTACGCGCCTCTCGTTCGCTGCGCTCGCTCGAAAACTATAGCGTAACCTAAAACCAATCCATCTTGCGTTCATTATTCGATATGGTGGCGACTTATTTCGAATTTGCGAACGTGTCGAATCGGATGTGAGGTTGGACTAAATTTTTACGAGCGAGCGGAGCGAGCGAGCAACGATCACATTTTGCAAGGTATACATATACCTTATATTGCCTTGCATATATTTCGTGTTAGTACCTAATTTTGTCAGCCACTTCGGACATCACATTGGACTGTAGTATGTGGAAATAGTACTATTTATGTGAAACTATTCACAAACTGTAAACATTTGTCAGCAGGCAATAGGATAAAGACTTCCGGCTCCTCGGGCTGGTGCGAATGTTTCAATGTCCGTATGTGCCAAACCGTTGGATTGTGACACACCTTTACGCGCCTCTCGTTCGCTGCGCTCGCTCGAAAACTATAGCCTAACCTAAAACCAATCCCTCTTGCGTTAGTCATTCGATATGAAGGCGACTTATTTCGAATTTGCGAACGTGTCGGATCGGATGTGAGGTTGGACTAAATTTTTACGAGCGAGCGGAGCGAGCGAGCAACGATCACAATTTGCAAGGTATACATATACCTTGCAATATGCATATATATCGTGTTAGTACCTAATTTTGTCAGCCACTTCGGACATCACATTGCACTGTAGTATGTTGAAATAGTACTATTTATGTGAAACTATTCACAAACTGTAAACATTTGTCAGTAGGCAATATGATAAAGACTTCCGGCTCGTCGGGCTGGTGCGAATGTTTCGATGTCAGTATGTGCCAAACCATTGGATTGTGACACACCTTTACGCGTCTCTCGCTCGCTGCGCTCGCTCGAAAGCTATAGCGTAACCTAAAACCAATCCCTCTTGCGTTAGTCATTCGATATGAAGGCGACTTATTTCGAATTTGCGAACGTGTCGGATCGGATGTGAGGTTGGACTAAATTTTTACGAGCGAGCGGAGCGAGCGAGCAACGATCACAATTTGCAAGGTATACATATACCTTGCAATATTCATATATATCGTGTGAGTACCTAATTTTGTCAGCCACTTCGGACATCACATTGCACTGTAGTATGTGGAAATAGTACTATTTATGTGAAACTATTCACAAACTGTAAACATTTGTCAGTAGGCAATAGGATAAATACTTCCGGCTCCTCGGGCTGGTGCGAATGTTTCAATGTCAGTATGTGCCAAACCGTTGGATTGTGACACACCTTTACGCGTCTCCCGCTCGCTGCGCTCGCTCGAAAACTATAGCGTAACCTAAAACCAATCCATCTTGCGTTCATTATTCGATATGGTGGCGACTTATTTCGAATTTGCGAACGTGTCGGATCGGATGTGAGGTTGGACTAAATTTCTACGAGCGAGCGGAGCGAGCGAGCATCGATCACAATATGCAAGGTATACATATACCTTGCAATATGCATATATATCGTGTTAGTACCTAATTTCGTCAGCCACTTCGGACATCACATTGCCCTGTAGTATGTCGAAATAGTACTATTTATGTGAAACTATTCACAATCTGTAAACATTTGTCAGCAGACAATATGATAAAGACATCCGGCTCCTCGGGCTGGTGCGAATGTTTCAATGTCAGTATGTGCCAAACCGTTGGATTGTGACACACCTTTACGCGTCTCTCGCTCGCTGCGCTCGCTCGAAAGCTGTAGCCTAACCTAAACCCAATCCATCTTGCGTTAGTCATTCGATATGAAGGCAACTTATTTCGAATTTGCGAACGTGTCGGATCGTATGTGAGGTTGGACTAAATTTTTACGAGCGAGCGGAGCGAGCGAGCAACGATCACAATTTGCAAGGTATACATATACCTTATATTGCCTTGCATATATTTCGTGTTAGTACCTAATTTTGTCAGCCACTTCGGACATCACATTGCACTGTAGTATGTTGAAATAGTACTATTTATGTGAAACTATTCACAAACTGTAAACATTTGTCAGTAGGCAATATGATAAAGACTTCCGGCTCGTCGGGCTGGTGCGAATGTTTCAATGTCAGTATGTGCCAAACCGTTGGATTGTGACACACCTTTACGCGTCTCTCGCTCGCTGCGCTCGCTCGAAAGCTATAGCCTAACCTAAAACCAATCCCTCTTGCGTTAGTCATTCGATATGAAGGCGACTTATTTCGAATTTGCGAACGTGTCGGATCGGATGTGAGGTTGGACTAAATTTTTACGAGCGAGCGGAGCGAGCGAGCAACGATCACAATTTGCAAGGTATACATATACCTTGCAATATTCATATATATCGTGTGAGTACCTAATTTTGTCAGCCACTTCGAACATCACATTGCACTGTAGTATGTGGAAATAGTACTATTTATGTGAAACTATTCACAAACTGTAAACATTTGTCAGTAGGCAATAGGATAAATACTTCGGGCTCCTCGGGCTGGTGCGAATGTTTCAATGTCAGTATGTGCCAAACCGTTGGATTGTGACACACCTTTACGCGTCTCCCGCTCGCTGCGCTCGCTCGAAAACTATAGCGTATCCTAAAACCAATCCATCTTGCGTTCATTATTCGATATGGTGGCGACTTATTTCGAATTTGCGAACGTGTCGGATCGGATGTGAGGTTGGACTAAATTTCTACGAGCGAGCGGAGCGAGCGAGCATCGATCACAATATGCAAGGTATACATATACCTTGCAATATGCATATATATCGTGTTAGTACCTAATTTCGTCAGCCACTTCGGACATCACATTGCCCTGTAGTATGTCGAAATAGTACTATTTATGTGAAACTATTCACAAACTGTAAACATTTGTCAGTAGGCAATAGGATAAAGACTTCCGGCTCCTCGGGCTGGTGCGAATGTTTCAATGTCCGTATGTGCCAAACCGTTGGATTGTGACACACCTTTACGCGTCTCTCGTTCGCTGCGCTCGCTCGAAAACTATAACGTAACCTAAAACCAATCCATCTTGCGTTCATTATTCGATATGGTGGCGACTTATTTCGAATTTGCGAACGTGTCGGATCGGATGTGAGGTTGGACTAAATTTTTACGAGCGAGCGGAGCGAGCGAGCAACGATCACAATTTGCAAGGTATACATATACCTTATATTGCCTTGCATATATTTCGTGTTAGTACCTAATTTTGTCAGCCACTTCGGACATCACATTGGACTGTAGTATGTGGAAATAGTACTATTTATGTGAAACTATTCACAAACTGTAAACATTTGTCAGCAGGCAATAGGATAAAGACTTCCGGCTCCTCGGGCTGGTGCGAATGTTTCAATGTCCGTATGTGCCAAACCGTTGGATTGTGACACACCTTTACGCGCCTCTCGTTCGCTGCGCTCGCTCGAAAACTATAGCGTAACCTAAAACCAATCCATCTTGCGTTCATTATTCGATATGGTGGCGACTTATTTCGAATTTGCGAACGTGTCGAATCGGATGTGAGGTTGGACTAAATTTTTACGAGCGAGCGGAGCGAGCGAGCAACGATCACATTTTGCAAGGTATACATATACCTTATATTGCCTTGCATATATTTCGTGTTAGTACCTAATTTTGTCAGCCACTTCGGACATCACATTGGACTGTAGTATGTGGAAATAGTACTATTTATGTGAAACTATTCACAAACTGTAAACATTTGTCAGCAGGCAATAGGATAAAGACTTCCGGCTCCTCGGGCTGGTGCGAATGTTTCAATGTCCGTATGTGCCAAACCGTTGGATTGTGACACACCTTTACGCGCCTCTCGTTCGCTGCGCTCGCTCGAAAACTATAGCCTAACCTAAAACCAATCCCTCTTGCGTTAGTCATTCGATATGAAGGCGACTTATTTCGAATTTGCGAACGTGTCGGATCGGATGTGAGGTTGGACTAAATTTTTACGAGCGAGCGGAGCGAGCGAGCAACGATCACAATTTGCAAGGTATACATATACCTTGCAATATGCATATATATCGTGTTAGTACCTAATTTTGTCAGCCACTTCGGACATCACATTGCACTGTAGTATGTTGAAATAGTACTATTTATGTGAAACTATTCACAAACTGTAAACATTTGTCAGTAGGCAATATGATAAAGACTTCCGGCTCGTCGGGCTGGTGCGAATGTTTCGATGTCAGTATGTGCCAAACCATTGGATTGTGACACACCTTTACGCGTCTCTCGCTCGCTGCGCTCGCTCGAAAGCTATAGCGTAACCTAAAACCAATCCCTCTTGCGTTAGTCATTCGATATGAAGGCGACTTATTTCGAATTTGCGAACGTGTCGGATCGGATGTGAGGTTGGACTAAATTTTTACGAGCGAGCGGAGCGAGCGAGCAACGATCACAATTTGCAAGGTATACATATACCTTGCAATATTCATATATATCGTGTGAGTACCTAATTTTGTCAGCCACTTCGGACATCACATTGCACTGTAGTATGTGGAAATAGTACTATTTATGTGAAACTATTCACAAACTGTAAACATTTGTCAGTAGGCAATAGGATAAATACTTCCGGCTCCTCGGGCTGGTGCGAATGTTTCAATGTCAGTATGTGCCAAACCGTTGGATTGTGACACACCTTTACGCGTCTCCCGCTCGCTGCGCTCGCTCGAAAACTATAGCGTATCCTAAAACCAATCCATCTTGCGTTCATTATTCGATATGGTGGCGACTTATTTCGAATTTGCGAACGTGTCGGATCGGATGTGAGGTTGGACTAAATTTCTACGAGCGAGCGGAGCGAGCGAGCATCGATCACAATATGCAAGGTATACATATACCTTGCAATATGCATATATATCGTGTTAGTACCTAATTTCGTCAGCCACTTCGGACATCACATTGCCCTGTAGTATGTCGAAATAGTACTATTTATGTGAAACTATTCACAATCTGTAAACATTTGTCAGCAGACAATATGATAAAGACATCCGGCTCCTCGGGCTGGTGCGAATGTTTCAATGTCAGTATGTGCCAAACCGTTGGATTGTGACACACCTTTACGCGTCTCTCGCTCGCTGCGCTCGCTCGAAAGCTGTAGCCTAACCTAAACCCAATCCATCTTGCGTTAGTCATTCGATATGAAGGCAACTTATTTCGAATTTGCGAACGTGTCGGATCGTATGTGAGGTTGGACTAAATTTTTACGAGCGAGCGGAGCGAGCGAGCAACGATCACAATTTGCAAGGTATACATATACCTTATATTGCCTTGCATATATTTCGTGTTAGTACCTAATTTTGTCAGCCACTTCGGACATCACATTGGACTGTAGTATGTGGAAATAGTACTATTTATGTGAAACTATTCACAAACTGTAAACATTTGTCAGTAGGCAATAGGATAAAGACTTCCGGCTCCTCGGGCTGGTGCGAATGTTTCAATGTCCGTATGTGCCAAACCGTTGGATTGTGACACACCTTTACGCGTCTCTCGTTCGCTGCGCTCGCTCGAAAACTATAACGTAACCTAAAACCAATCCATCTTGCGTTCATTATTCGATATGGTGGCGACTTATTTCGAATTTGCGAACGTGTCGGATCGGATGTGAGGTTGGACTAAATTTTTACCAGCGAGCGGAGCGAGCGAGCAACGATCACAATTTGCAAGGTATACATATACCTTATATTGCCTTGCATATATTTCGTGTTAGTACCTAATTTTGTCAGCCACTTCGGACATCACATTGGACTGTAGTATGTGGAAATAGTACTATTTATGTGAAACTATTCACAAACTGTAAACATTTGTCAGCAGGCAATAGGATAAAGACTTCCGGCTCCTCGGGCTGGTGCGAATGTTTCAATGTCCGTATGTGCCAAACCGTTGGATTGTGACACACCTTTACGCGCCTCTCGTTCGCTGCGCTCGCTCGAAAACTATAGCGTAACCTAAAACCAATCCATCTTGCGTTCATTATTCGATATGGTGGCGACTTATTTCGAATTTGCGAACGTGTCGAATCGGATGTGAGGTTGGACTAAATTTTTACGAGCGAGCGGAGCGAGCGAGCAACGATCACAAATTGCAAGGTATACATATACCTTATATTGCCTTGCATATATTTCGTGTTAGTACCTAATTTTGTCAGCCACTTCGGACATCACATTGGACTGTAGTATGTGGGAATAGTACTATTTATGTGAAACTATTCACAAACTGTAAACATTTGTCAGTAGGCAATATGATAAAGACTTCCGGCTCGTCGGGCTGGTGCGAATGTTTCGATGTCAGTATGTGCCAAACCATTGGATTGTGACACACCTTTACGCGTCTCTCGCTCGCTGCGCTCGCTCGAAAGCTATAGCGTAACCTAAAACCAATCCATCTTGCGTTAGTCATTCGATATGAAGGCAACTTATTTCGAATTTGCGAACGTGTCGGATCGTATGTGAGGTTGGACTAAATTTTTACGAGCGAGCGGAGCGAGCGAGCAACGATCACAATTTCCAAGCTATACATATACCTTATATTGCCTTGCATATATTTCGTGTTATTACCTAATTTTGTCAGCCATTTCGGACATCACATTGCACTGTACTATGTGGAAACAGTACTATTTATGTGGAACTATTCACAAACTGTAAACACTTGTCAGTAGGCAATATGATAAAGACTTCCGGCTCCTCGGGTTGGTGCGAATGTTTCAATGTCAGTATGTGCCAAACCGTTGGATTGTGACACACCTTTACGCGTCTCTCGCTCGCTGCGCTCGCTCGAAAGCTATAGCCTAACCTAAAACCAATCCCTCTTGCGTTAGTCATTCGATATGAAGGCGACTTATTTCGAATTTGCGAACGTGTCGGATCGGATGTGAGGTTGGACTAAATTTTTACGAGCGAGCGGAGCGAGCGAGCAACGATCACAATTTGCAAGGTATACATATACCTTGCAATATTCATATATATCGTGTGAGTACCTAATTTTGTCAGCCACTTCGGACATCACATTGCACTGTAGTATGTGGAAATAGTACTATTTATGTGAAACTATTCACAAACTGTAAACATTTGTCAGTAGGCAATAGGATAAATACTTCCGGCTCCTCGGGCTGGTGCGAATGTTTCAATGTCAGTATGTGCCAAACCGTTGGATTGTGACACACCTTTACGCGTCTCCCGCTCGCTGCGCTCGCTCGAAAACTATAGCGTATCCTAAAACCAATCCATCTTGCGTTCATTATTCGATATGGTGGCGACTTATTTCGAATTTGCGAACGTGTCGGATCGGATGTGAGGTTGGACTAAATTTCTACGAGCGAGCGGAGCGAGCGAGCATCGATCACAATATGCAAGGTATACATATACCTTGCAATATGCATATATATCGTGTTAGTACCTAATTTCGTCAGCCACTTCGGACATCACATTGCCCTGTAGTATGTCGAAATAGTACTATTTATGTGAAACTATTCACAAACTGTAAACATTTGTCAGCAGACAATATGATAAAGACATCCGGCTCCTCGGGCTGGTGCGAATGTTTCAATGTCAGTATGTGCCAAACCGTTGGATTGTGACACACCTTTACGCGTCTCTCGCTCGCTGCGCTCGCTCGAAAGCTGTAGCCTAACCTAAACCCAATCCATCTTGCGTTAGTCATTCGATATGAAGGCAACTTATTTCGAATTTGCGAACGTGTCGGATCGTATGTGAGGTTGGACTAAATTTTTACGAGCGAGCGGAGCGAGCGAGCAACGATCACAATTTGCAAGGTATACATATACCTTATATTGCCTTGCATATATTTCGTGTTAGTACCTAATTTTGTCAGCCACATAGGACATCACATTGGACTGTAGTATGTGGAAATAGTACTATTTATGTGAAACTATTCACAAACTGTAAACATTTGTCAGTAGGCAATAGGATAAAGACTTCCGGCTCCTCGGGCTGGTGCGAATGTTTCAATGTCCGTATGTGCCAAACCGTTGGATTGTGACACACCTTTACGCGTCTCTCGCTCGCTGCGCTCGCTCGAAAGCTGTAGCCTAACCTAAACCCAATCCATCTTGCGTTAGTCATTCGATATGAAGGCAACTTATTTCGAATTTGCGAACGTGTCGGATCGTATGTGAGGTTGGACTAAATTTTTACGAGCGAGCGGAGCGAGCGAGCAACGATCACAATTTGCAAGGTATACATATACCTTGCAATATGCATATATATCGTGTGAGTACCTAATTTTGTCAGCCACTTCGGACATCACATTGCACTGTAGTATGTTGAAATAGTACTATTTATGTGAAACTATTCACAAACTGTAAACATTTGTCAGTAGGCAATATGATAAAGACTTCCGGCTCGTCGGGCTGGTGCGAATGTTTCGATGTCAGTATGTGCCAAACCATTGGATTGTGACACACCTTTACGCGTCTCTCGCTCGCTGCCCTCGCTCGAAAGCTGTAGCCTAACCTAAACCCAATCCATCTTGCGTTAGTCATTCGATATGAAGGCAACTTATTTCGAATTTGCGAACGTGTCGGATCGTATGTGAGGTTGGACTAAATTTTTACGAGCGAGCGGAGCGAGCGAGCAACGATCACAATTTGCAAGGTATACATATACCTTATATTGCCTTGCATATATTTCGTGTTAGTACCTAATTTTGTCAGCCACTTCGGACATCACATTGGACTGTAGTATGTGGAAATAGTACTATTTATGTGAAACTATTCACAAACTGTAAACATTTGTCAGTAGGCAATAGGATAAAGACTTCCGGCTCCTCGGGCTGGTGCGAATGTTTCAATGTCCGTATGTGCCAAACCGTTGGATTGTGACACACCTTTACGCGTCTCTCGTTCGCTGCGCTCGCTCGAAAACTATAACGTAACCTAAAACCAATCCATCTTGCGTTCATTATTCGATATGGTGGCGACTTATTTCGAATTTGCGAACGTGTCGGATCGGATGTGAGGTTGGACTAAATTTTTACGAGCGAGCGGAGCGAGCGAGCAACGATCACAATTTGCAAGGTATACATATACCTTATATTGCCTTGCATATATTTCGTGTTAGTACCTAATTTTGTCAGCCACTTCGGACATCACATTGGACTGTAGTATGTGGAAATAGTACTATTTATGTGAAACTATTCACAAACTGTAAACATTTGTCAGCAGGCAATAGGATAAAGACTTCCGGCTCCTCGGGCTGGTGCGAATGTTTCAATGTCCGTATGTGCCAAACCGTTGGATTGTGACACACCTTTACGCGCCTCTCGTTCGCTGCGCTCGCTCGAAAACTATAGCGTAACCTAAAACCAATCCATCTTGCGTTCATTATTCGATATGGTGGCGACTTATTTCGAATTTGCGAACGTGTCGAATCGGATGTGAGGTTGGACTAAATTTTTACGAGCGAGCGGAGCGAGCGAGCAACGATCACATTTTGCAAGGTATACATATACCTTATATTGCCTTGCATATATTTCGTGTTAGTACCTAATTTTGTCAGCCACTTCGGACATCACATTGGACTGTAGTATGTGGAAATAGTACTATTTATGTGAAACTATTCACAAACTGTAAACATTTGTCAGCAGGCAATAGGATAAAGACTTCCGGCTCCTCGGGCTGGTGCGAATGTTTCAATGTCCGTATGTGCCAAACCGTTGGATTGTGACACACCTTTACGCGCCTCTCGTTCGCTGCGCTCACTCGAAAACTATAGCGTAACCTAAAACCAATCCATCTTGCGTTCATTATTCGATATGGTGGCGACTTATTTCGAATTTGCGAACGTGTCGAATCGGATGTGAGGTTGGACTAAATTTTTACGAGCGAGCGGAGCGAGCGAGCAACGATCACAATTTGCAAGGTATACATATACCTTATATTGCCTTGCATATATTTCGTGTTAGTACCTAATTTTGTCAGCCACTTCGGACATCACATTGGACTGTAGTATGTGGGAATAGTACTATTTATGTGAAACTATTCACAAACTGTAAACATTTGTCAGTAGGCAATAGGATAAAGACTTCCGGCTCCTCGGGCTGGTGCGAATGTTTAATGTCCGTATGTGCCAAACCGTTGGATTGTGACACACCTTTACGCCTCTCTCGATCGCTGCGCTCGCTCGAAAACTATAGCGTAACCTAAAACCAATCCATCTTGCGTTCATTATTCGATATGGTGGCGACTTATTTCGAATTTGCGAACGTGTCGGATCGGATGTGAGGTTGGACTAAATTTTTACGAGCGAGCGGAGCGAGCGAGCAACGATCACAAATTGCAAGGTATACATATACCTTATATTGCCTTGCATATATTTCGTGTTAGTACCTAATTTTGTCAGCCACTTCGGACATCACATTGGACTGTAGTATGTGGAAATAGTACTATTTATGTGAAACTATTCACAAACTGTAAACATTTGTCAGCAGGCAATAGGATAAAGACTTCCGGCTCCTCGGGCTGGTGCGAATGTTTCAATGTCCGTATGTGCCAAACCGTTGGATTGTGACACACCTTTACGCGCCTCTCGTTCGCTGCGCTCGCTCGAAAACTATAGCGTAACCTAAAACCAATCCATCTTGCGTTCATTATTCGATATGGTGGCGACTTATTTCGAATTTGCGAACGTGTCGAATCGGATGTGAGGTTGGACTAAATTTTTACGAGCGAGCGGAGCGAGCGAGCAACGATCACAATTTGCAAGGTATACATATACCTTGCAATATGCATATATATCGTGTGAGTACCTAATTTTGTCAGCCACTTCGGACATCACATTGCACTGTAGTATGTGGAAATAGTACTATTTATGTGAAACTATTCACAAACTGTAAACATTTGTCAGCAGGCAATATGATAAAGACATCCGGATCCTCGGGCTGGTGCGAATGTTTCAATGTCAGTATGTGCCAAACCGTTGGATTGTGACACACCTTTACGCGTCTCTCGCTCGCTGCGCTCGCTCGAAAGCTGTAGCCTAACCTAAACCCAATCCATCTTGCGTTAGTCATTCGATATGAAGGCAACTTATTTCGAATTTGCGAACGTGTCGGATCGTATGTGAGGTTGGACTAAATTTTTACGAGCGAGCGGAGCGAGCGAGCAACGATCACAATTTGCAAGGTATACATATACCTTATATTGCCTTGCATATATTTCGTGTTAGTACCTAATTTTGTCAGCCACTTCGGACATCACATTGGACTGTAGTATGTGGAAATAGTACTATTTATGTGAAACTATTCACAAACTGTATACATTTGTCAGTAGGCAATAGGATAAAGACTTCCGGCTCCTCGGGCTGGTGCGAATGTTTCAATGTCCGTATGTGCCAAACCGTTGGATTGTGACACACCTTTACGCGTCTCTCGTTCGCTGCGCTCGCTCGAAAACTATAACGTAACCTAAAACCAATCCATGTTTGCGTTCATTATTCGATATGGTGGCGACTTATTTCGAATTTGCGAACGTGTCGGATCGGATGTGAGGTTGGACTAAATTTTTACGAGCGAGCGGAACGAGCGAGCAACGATCACAATTTGCAAGGTATACATATACCTTATATTGCCTTGCATATATTTCGTGTTAGTACCTAATTTTGTCAGCCACATAGGACATCACATTGGACTGTAGTATGTGGAAATAGTACTATTTATGTGAAACTATTCACAAACTGTAAACATTTGTCAGTAGGCAATAGGATAAAGACTTCCGGCTCCTCGGGCTGGTGCGAATGTTTCAATGTCCGTATGTGCCAAACCGTTGGATTGTGACACACCTTTACGCGTCTCTCGCTCGCTGCGCTCGCTCGAAAGCTGTAGCCTAACCTAAACCCAATCCATCTTGCGTTAGTCATTCGATATGAAGGCAACTTATTTCGAATTTGCGAACGTGTCGGATCGTATATGAGGTTGGACTAAATTTTTACGAGCGAGCGGAGCGAGCGAGCAACGATCACAATTTGCAAGGTATACATATACCTTATATTGCCTTGCATATATTTCGTGTTAGTACCTAATTTTGTGAGCCACTTCGGACATCACATTGGACTGTAGTATGTGGAAATAGTACTATTTATGTGAAACTATTCACAAACTGTAAACATTTGTCAGTAGGCAATAGGATAGAGACTTCCGGCTCCTCGGGCTGGTGCGAATGTTTCAATGTCCGTATGTGCCAAACCGTTGGATTGTGACACACCTTTACGCGTCTCTCGTTCGCTGCGCTCGCTCGAAAACTATAACGTAACCTAAAACCAATCCATCTTGCGTTCATTATTCGATATGGTGGCGACTTATTTCGAATTTGCGAACGTGTCGGATCGGATGTGAGGTTGGACTAAATTTTTACGAGCGAGCGGAGCGAGCGAGCAACGATCACAATTTGAAAGGTATACATATACCTTGCAATATGCATATATATCGTGTGAGTACCTAATTTTGTCAGCCACTTCGGACATCACATTGGACTGTAGTATGTGGAAATAGTACTATTTATGTGAAACAATTCACAAACTGTAAACATTTGTCAGCAGGCAATAGGATAAAGACTTCCGGCTCCTCGGGCTGGTGCGAATGTTTCAATGTCAGTATGTGCCAAACCGTTGGACTGTGACACACCTTTACGCGTCGCTCGCTCGCTGCGCTCGCTCGAAAACTATAGCGTAACCTAAAACCAATCCATCTTGCGTTCATTATTCGATATGGTGGCGACTTATTTCGAATTTGCGAACGTGTCGGATCGGATGTGAGGTTGGACTAAATTATTACGAGCGAGCGGAGCGAGCGAGCAACGATCACAATTTGCAAGGTATACATATACCTTGCAATATGCATATATATCGTGTTAGTACCTAATTTTGTCAGCCACTTCGGACATCACATTGCACTGTAGTATGTCGAAATAGTACTATTTATGTGAAACTATTCACAAACTGTAAACATTTGTCAGCAGGCAATATGATAAAGTTATCCGGCTGCTCGGGCTGGTGCGAATGTTTCAATTTCAGTATGTGCCAAACCGTTGGATTGTGACACACCTTTACGCGTCTCTCGCTCGCTGCGCTCGCTCGAAAGCTGTAGCCTAACCTAAACCCAATCCATCTTGCGTTAGTCATTCGATATGAAGGCAACTTATTTCAAATTTGCGAACGTGTCGGATCGTATGTGAGGTTGGACTAAATTTTTACGAGCGAGCGGAACGAGCGAGCAACGATCACAATTTCCAAGCTATACATATACCTTATATTGCCTTGCATATATTTCGTGTTATTACCTAATTTTGTCAGCCATTTCGGACATCACATTGCACTGTACTATGTGGAAACAGTACTATTTATGTGGAACTATTCACAAACTGTAAACACTTGTCAGTAGGCAATATGATAAAGACTTCCGGCTCCTCGGGTTGGTGCGAATGTTTCAATGTCAGTATGTGCCAAACCGTTGGATTGTGACACACCTTTACGCGTCTCTCGCTCGCTGCGCTCGCTCGAAAGCTATAGCCTAAGCTAAAACCAATCCCTCTTGCGTTAGTCATTCGATATGAAGGCGACTTATTTCGAATTTGCGAACGTGTCGGATCGGATGTGAGGTTGGACTAAATTTTTACGAGCGAGCGGAGCGAGCGAGCAACGATCACAATTTGCAAGGTATACATATACCTTGCAATATGCATATATATCGTGTGAGTACCTAATTTTGTCAGCCACTTCGGACATCACATTGCACTGTAGTATGTGGAAATAGTACTATTTATGTGAAACTATTCACAAACTGTAAACATTTGTCAGTAGGCAATAGGATAAATACTTCCGGCTCCTCGGGCTGGTGCGAATGTTTCAATGTCAGTATGTGCCAAACCGTTTGATTGTGACACACCTTTACGCGTCTCTCGCTCGCTGCGCTCGTTCGAAAGCTGTAGCCTAACCTAAACCCAATCCATCTTGCGTTAGTCATTCGATATGTAGGCAACTTATTTCGAATTTGCGAACGTGTCGGATCGGATGTGAGGTTGGACTAAATTTTTACGAGCGAGCGGAGCGAGCGAGCAACGATCACAATTTGCAAGGTATACATATACCTTATATTGCCTTGCATATATTTCGTGTTAGTACCTAATTTTGTCAGCCACTTCGGACATCACATTGGACTGTAGTATGTGGAAATAGTACTACTTATGTGAAACTATTCACAAACTGTAAACATTTGTCAGCAGGCAATAGGATAAAGACTTCCGGCTCCTCGGGCTGGTGCGAATGTTTCAATGTCCGTATGTGCCAAACCGTTAGATTGTGATACACCTTTACGCGTCTCTCGCTCGCTGCGCTCGCTCGAAAACTATAGCCTAACCTAAAACCAATCCCTCTTGCGTTAGTCATTCGATATGAAGGCGACTTATTTCGAATTTGCGAACGTGTCGGATCGGATGTGAGGTTGGACTAAATTTTTACGAGCGAGCGGAGCGAGCGAGCAACGATCACAATTTGCAAGGTATACATATACCTTGCAATATGCATATATATCGTGTTAGTACCTAATTTTGTCAGCCACTTCGGACATCACATTGCACTGTAGTATGTCGAAATAGTACTATTTATGTGAAACTATTCACAAACTGTAAACATTTGTCAGCAGGCAATATGATAAAGTTATCCGGCTGCTCGGGCTGGTGCGAATGTTTCAATTTCAGTATGTGCCAAACCGTTGGATTGTGACACACCTTTACGCGTCTCTCGCTCGCTGCGCTCGCTCGAAAGCTGTAGCCTAACCTAAACCCAATCCATCTTGCGTTAGTCATTCGATATGAAGGCAACTTATTTCAAATTTGCGAACGTGTCGGATCGTATGTGAGGTTGGACTAAATTTTTACGAGCGAGCGGAACGAGCGAGCAACGATCACAATTTCCAAGCTATACATATACCTTATATTGCCTTGCATATATTTCGTGTTATTACCTAATTTTGTCAGCCATTTCGGACATCACATTGCACTGTACTATGTGGAAACAGTACTATTTATGTGGAACTATTCACAAACTGTAAACACTTGTCAGTAGGCAATATGATAAAGACTTCCGGCTCCTCGGGTTGGTGCGAATGTTTCAATGTCAGTATGTGCCAAACCGTTGGATTGTGACGCACCTTTACGCGTCTCTCGCTCGCTGCGCTCGTTCGAAAGCTGTAGCCTAACCTAAACCCAATCCATCTTGCGTTAGTCATTCGATATGTAGGCAACTTATTTCGAATTTGCGAACGTGTCGGATCGGATGTGAGGTTGGACTAAATTTTTACGAGCGAGCGGAGCGAGCGAGCAACGATCACAATTTGCAAGGTATACATATACCTTATATTGCCTTGCATATATTTCGTGTTAGTACCTAATTTTGTCAGCCACTTCGGACATCACATTGGACTGTAGTATGTGGAAATAGTACTACTTATGTGAAACTATTCACAAACTGTAAACATTTGTCAGCAGGCAATAGGATAAAGACTTCCGGCTCCTCGGGCTGGTGCGAATGTTTCAATGTCCGTATGTGCCAAACCGTTAGATTGTGATACACCTTTACGCGTCTCTCGCTCGCTGCGCTCGCTCGAAAACTATAGCCTAACCTAAAACCAATCCCTCTTGCGTTAGTCATTCGATATGAAGGCGACTTATTTCGAATTTGCGAACGTGTCGGATCGGATGTGAGGTTGCACTAAATTTTTACGAGCGAGCGGAGCGAGCGAGCAACGATCACAATTTGCAAGGTATACATATACCTTGCAATATGCATATATATCGTGTTAGTACCTAATTTTGTCAGCCACTTCGGACATCACATTGCACTGTAGTATGTCGAAATAGTACTATTTATGTGAAACTATTCACAAACTGTAAACATTTGTCAGCAGGCAATATGATAAAGTTATCCGGCTGCTCGGGCTGGTGCGAATGTTTCAATTTCAGTATGTGCCAAACCGTTGGATTGTGACACACCTTTACGCGTCTCTCGCTCGCTGCGCTCGCTCGAAAGCTGTAGCCTAACCTAAACCCAATCCATCTTGCGTTAGTCATTCGATATGAAGGCAACTTATTTCAAATTTGCGAACGTGTCGGATCGTATGTGAGGTTGGACTAAATTTTTACGAGCGAGCGGAACGAGCGAGCAACGATCACAATTTCCAAGCTATACATATACCTTATATTGCCTTGCATATATTTCGTGTTATTACCTAATTTTGTCAGCCATTTCGGACATCACATTGCACTGTACTATGTGGAAACAGTACTATTTATGTGGAACTATTCACAAACTGTAAACACTTGTCAGTAGGCAATATGATAAAGACTTCCGGCTCCTCGGGTTGGTGCGAATGTTTCAATGTCAGTATGTGCCAAACCGTTGGATTGTGACGCACCTTTACGCGTCTCTCGCTCGCTGCGCTCGCTCGAAAGCTATAGCCTAAGCTAAAACCAATCCCTCTTGCGTTAGTCATTCGAGATGAAGGCGACTTATTTCGAATTTGCGAACGTGTCGAATCGGATGTGAGGTTGGACTAAATTTTTACGAGCGAGCGGAGCGAGCGAGCAACGATCACATTTTGCAAGGTATACATATACCTTATATTGCCTTGCATATATTTCGTGTTAGTACCTAATTTTGTCAGCCACTTCGGACATCACATTGCACTGTAGTATGTGGAAATAGTACTATTTATGTGAAACTATTCACAAACTGTAAACATTTGTCAGTAGGCAATAGGATAAATACTTCCGGCTCCTCGGGCTGGTGCGAATGTTTGAATGTCAGTATGTGCCAAACCGTTTGATTGTGACACACCTTTACGCGTCTCTCGCTCGCTGCGCTCGTTCGAAAGCTGTAGCCTAACCTAAACCCAATCCATCTTGCGTTAGTCATTCGATATGTAGGCAACTTATTTCGAATTTGCGAACGTGTCGGATCGGATGTGAGGTTGGACTAAATTTTTACGAGCGAGCGGAGCGAGCGAGCAACGATCACAATTTGCAAGGTATACATATACCTTATATTGCCTTGCATATATTTCGTGTTAGTACCTAATTTTGTCAGCCACTTCGGACATCACATTGGACTGTAGTATGTGGAAATAGTACTATTTATGTGAAACTATTCACAAACTGTAAACATTTGTCAGTAGGCAATAGGAAAGAGACTTCCGGCTCCTCGGGCTGGTGCGAATGTTTCAATGTCCGTATGTGCCAAACCGTTGGATTGTGACACACCTTTACGCGTCTCTCGTTCGCTGCGCTCGCTCGAAAACTATAACGTAACCTAAAGCCAATCCATCTTGCGATCATTATTCGATATGGTGGCGACTTATTTCGAATTTGCGAACGTGTCGGATCGGATGTGAGGTTGGACTAAATTTTTACGAGCGAGCGGAGCGAGCGAGCAACGATCACAATTTGCAAGGTATACATATACCTTATATTGCCTTGCATATATTTCGTGTTAGTACCTAATTTTGTCAGCCACTTCGGACATCACATTGGACTGTAGTATGTGGAAATAGTACTATTTATGTGAAACTATTCACAAACTGTAAACATTTGTCAGTAGGCAATAGGATAAATACTTCCGGCTCCTCGGGCTGGTGCGAATGTTTCAATGTCAGTATGTGCCAAACCGTTGGATTGTGACACACCTTTACGCGTCTCTCGCTCGCTGCGCTCGCTCGAAAGCTATAGCGTATCCTAAAACCAATCCATCTTGCGTTCATTATTCGATATGGTGGCGACTTATTTCGAATTTGCGAACGTGTCGGATCGGATGTGAGGTTGGACTAAATTTCTACGAGCGAGCGGAGCGAGCGAGCAACGATCACAATTTGCAAGGTATACATATACCTTATACTGCCTTGCATATATTTCGTGTTAGTACCTAATTTTGTCAGCCACTTCGGACATCACATTGGACTGTAGTATGTGGAAATAGTACTATTTATGTGAAACTATTCACAAACTGTAAACATTTGTCAGTAGGCAATATGATAAAGACATCCGGCTCCTCGGGCTGGTGCGAATGTTTCAATGTCAGTATGTGCCAAACCGTTGGTTTGTGACACACCTTTACGCGTCTCTCGCTCGCTGCGCTCGCTCGAAAACTATAGCGTAACCTAAAACCAATCCATCTTGCGTTCATTATTCGATATGGTGGCGACTTATTTCGAATTTGCGAACGTGTCGGATCGGATGTGAGGTTGGACTAAATTTTTACGAGCGAGCGGAGCGAGCGAGCATCGATCACAGTATGCAAGGTATACATATACCTTGCAATATGCATATATATCGTGTTAGTACCTAATTTCGTCAGCCACTTCGGACATCACATTGCCCTGTAGTATGTGGAAATAGTACTATTTATGTGAAACTATTCACAAACTGTAAACATTTGTCAGCAGGCAATATGATAAAGTCATCCGGCTCCTCGGGCTGGTGCGAATGTTTCAATGTCAGTATGTGCCAAACCGTTGGATTGTGACACACCTTTACGCGTCTCTCGCTCGCTGCGCTCGCTCGAAAGCTGTAGCCTAACCTAAACCCAATCCATCTTGCGTTAGTCACTCGATATGAAGGCAACTTATTTCGAATTTGCGAACGTGTCGGATCGTATGTGAGGTTGGACTAAATTTTTACGAGCGAGCGGAACGAGCGATCAACGATCACAATTTCCAAGCTATACATATACCTTATATTGCCTTGCATATATTTCGTGTTATTACCTAATTTTGTCAGCCATTTCGGACATCACATTGCACTGTACTATGTGGAAACAGTACTATTTATGTGGAACTATTCACAAACTGTAAACACTTGTCAGTAGGCAATATGATAAAGACTTCCGGCTCCTCGGGCTGGTGCGAATGTTTCAATGTCCGTATGTGCCAAACCGTTGGATTGTGACACACCTTTACGCGCCTCTCGTTCGCTGCGCTCGCTCGAAAACTATAGCGTAACCTAAAACCAATCCATCTTGCGTTCATTATTCGATATGGTGGCGACTTATTTCGAATTGGCGAACGTGTCGGATCGGATGTGAGGTTGGACTAAATTTTGACGAGCGAGCGGAGCGAGCGAGGAACGATCACAATTTGCAAGGTATACATATACCTTGCAATATGCATATATATCGTGTTAGTACCTAATTTTGTTAGCCACTTCGGACATCACATTGGACTGTAGTATGTGGAAATAGTACTATTTATGTGAAACTATTCACAAACTGTAAACATTTGTCAGCAGGCAATAGGATAAAGACTTCCGGCTCCTCGGGCTGGTGCGAATGTTTCAATGTCCGTATGTGCCAATCCGTTGGATTGTGACACACCTTTACGCGCCTCTCGTTCGCTGCGCTCGCCCGAAAACTATAGCGTAACCTAAAACCAATCCATCTTGCGTTCATTATTCGATATGGTGGCGACTTATTTCGAATTGGCGAACGTGTCGGATCGGATGTGAGGTTGGACTAAATTTTGACGAGCGAGCGGAGCGAGCGAGCAACGATCACAATTTGCAAGGTATACATATACCTTGCAATATGCATATATATCGTGTTAGTACCTAATTTTGTTAGCCACTTCGGACATCACATTGGACTGTAGTATGTGGAAATAGTACTATTTATGTGAAACTATTCACAAACTGTAAACATTTGTCAGCAGGCAATAGGATAAAGACTTCCGGCTCCTCGGGCTGGTGCGAATGTTTCAATGTCCGTATGTGCCAAACCGTTGGATTGTGACACACCTTTACGCGCCTCTCGTTCGCTGCGCTCGCTCGAAAACTATAGCGTAACCTAAAACCAATCCATCTTGCGTTCATTATTCGATATGGTTGCGACTTATTTCGAATTGGCGAACGTGTCGGATCGGATGTGAGGTTGGACTAAATTTTGACGAGCGAGCGGAGCGAGCGAGCAACGATCACAATTTGCAAGGTATACATATACCTTGCAATATGCATATATATCGTGTTAGTACCTAATTTTGTTAGCCACTTCGGACATCACATTGGACTGTAGTATGTGGAAATAGTACTATTTATGTGAAACTATTCACAAACTGTAAACATTTGTCAGCACGCAATAGGATAAAGACTTCCGGCTCCTCGGGCTGGTGCGAATGTTTCAATGTCCGTATGTGCCAAACCGTTGGATTGTGACACACCTTTACGCGCCTCTCGTTCGCTGCGCTCGCTCGAAAACTATAGCGTAACCTAAAACCAATCCATCTTGCGTTCATTATTCGATATGGTGGCGACTTATTTCGAATTGGCGAACGTGTCGGATCGGATGTGAGGTTGGACTAAATTTTGACGAGCGAGCGGAGCGAGCGAGCAACGATCACAATTTGCAAGGTATACATATACCTTGCAATATGCATATATATCGTGTTAGTACCTAATTTTGTTAGCCACTTCGGACATCAAATTGGACTGTAGTATGTGGAAATAGTACTATTTATGTGAAACTATTCACAAACTGTAAACATTTGTCAGCAGGCAATAGGATAAAGACTTCCGGCTCCTCAGGCTGGTGCGAATGTTTCAATGACCGTATGTGCCAAACCGTTAGATTGTGATACACCTTTACGCGTCTCTCGCTCGCTGCGCTCGCTCGAAAACTATAGCCTAACCTAAAACCAATCCCTCTTGCGTTAGTCATTCGATATGAAGGCGACTTATTTCGAATTTGCGAACGTGTCGGATCGGATGTGAGGTTGGACTAAATTTTTACGAGCGAGCGGAGCGAGCGAGCAACGATCACAATTTGCAAGGTATACATATACCTTGCAATATGCATATATATCGTGTTAGTACCTAATTTTGTCAGCCACTTCGGACATCACATTGCACTGTAGTATGTCGAAATAGTACTATTTATGTGAAACGATTCACAAACTGCAAACATTTGTCAGTAGGCAATATGATAAAGACTTCCGGCTCCTCGGGCTGGTGCGAATGTTTCAATGTCAGTATGTGCCAAACCGTTGGATTGTGACACACCTTTACGCGTCTCTCGCTCGCTGCGCTCGCTCGAAAACTATAGCGTAACCTAAAACCAATCCATCTTGCGTTCATTATTCGATATGGTGGCGACTTATTTCGAATTTGCGAACGTGTCGGATCGGATGTGAGGTTGGACTAAATTTTTACGAGCGAGCGGAGCGAGCGAGCATCGATCACAATATGCAAGGTATACATATACCTTGCAATATGCATATATATCGTGTTAGTACCTAATTTTGTCAGCCACTTCGGACATCACATTGCCCTGTAGTATGTGGAAATAGTACTATTTATGTGAAACTATTCACAAACTGTAAACATTTGTCAGCAGGCAATATGATAAAGTCATCCGGCTCCTCGGGCTGGTGCAAATGTTTCAATGTCAGTATGTGCCAAACCGTTGGATTGTGACACACCTTTACGCGTCTCTCGCTCGCTGCGCTCGCTCGAAAGCTATAGCCTAACCTAAACCCAATCCATCTTGCGTTAGTCATTCGATATGAAGGCAACTTATTTCGAATTTGCGAACGTGTCGGATCGTATGTGAGGTTGGACTAAACTTTTACGAGCGAGCGGAGCGAGCGAGCAACGATCACAATTTCCAAGCTATACATATACCTTATATTGCCTTGCATATATTTCGTGTTATTACCTAATTTTGTCAGCCATTTCGGACATCACATTGCACTGTAGTATGTGGAAATAGTACTATTTATGTGAAACTATTCACAAACTGTAAACATTTGTCAGCAGGCAATAGGATAAATACTCCCGGCTCCTCTGGCTGGTGCGAATGTTTCAATGTCCGTATGAGCCAAACCGTTAGATTGTGATACACCTTTACGCATCTCTCGCTCGCTGCGCTCGCTCGAAAACTATAGCCTAACCTAAAACCAATCCCTCTTGCGTTAGTCATTCGATATGAAGGCGACTTATTTCGAATTTGCGAACGTGTCGGATCGGATGTGAGGTTGGACTAAATTTTTACGAGCGAGCGGAGCGAGCGAGCAACGATCACAATTTGCAAGGTATACATATACCTTGCAATATGCATATATATCGTGTTAGTACCTAATTTTGTCAGCCACTTCGGACATCACATTGCACTGTAGTATGTGGAAATACTACTATTTATGTGAAACTATTCACAAACTGTAAACATTTGTCAGCAGGCAATAGGATAAAGACTTCCGGCTCCTCGGGCTGGTGCGAATGTTTCAATGTCCGTATGTGCCAAACCGTTGGATTGTGACACACCTTTACGCGTCTCTCGTTCGCTGCGCTCGCTCGAAAACTATAGCGTAACCTAAAACCAATCCATCTTGCGTTCATTATTCGATATGGTGGCGACTTATTTCGAATTTGCGAACGTGTCGGATCGGATGTGAGGTTGGACTAAATTTTTACGAGCGAGCGGAGCGAGCGAGCAACGATCACAATTTGCAAGGTATACATATACCTTGCAATATGCATATACATCGTGTTAGTACCTAATTTTGTTAGCCACTTCGGACATCACATTGGACTGTAGTATGTGGAAATAGTACTATTTATGTGAAACTATTCACAAACTGTAAACATTTGTCAGCAGGCAATAGGATAAATACTCCCGGCTCCTCTGGCTGGTGCGAATGTTTCAATGTCCGTATGAGCCAAACCGTTAGATTGTGATACACCTTTACGCGTCTCTCGCTCGCTGCGCTCGCTCGAAAACTGTAGCCTAACCTAAAACCAATCCCTCTTGCGTTAGTCATTCGATATGAAGGCGACTTATTTCGAATTTGCGAACGTGTCGGATCGGATGTGAGGTTGGACTAAATTTTTACGAGCGAGCGGAGCGAGCGAGCAACGATCAGAATTTGCAAGGTATACATATACCCTGCAATATGCATATATATCGTGTTAGTACCTAATTTTGTCAGCCACTTCGGACATCACATTGCACTGTAGTATGTCGAAATAGTACTATTTATGTGAAACTATTCACAAACTGTAAACATTTGTCAGTAGCCAATATGATAAAGACTTCCGGCTCCTCGGGCTGGTGCGAATGTTTCAATGTCAGTATATGCCAAACCGTTGGATTGTGACACACCTTTACGCGTCTCTCGTTCGCTGCGCTCGCTCGAAAACTATAGCGTAACATAAAACCAATCCATCTTGCGTTCATTATTCGATATGGTGGCGACTTATTTCGAATTTGCGAACGTGTCGGATCGGATGTGAGGATGGACTAAATTTTTACGAGCGAGCGGAGCGAGCGAGCATCGATCACAATATGCAAGGTATACATATACCTTGCAATATGCATATATATCGTGTTACTACCTAATTTCGTCAGCCACTTCGGACATCACATTGCCCTGTAGTATGTGGAAATAGTACTATTTATGTGAAACTATTCACAAACTGTAAACATTTGTCAGCAGGCAATATGATAAAGACATCCGGCTCCTCGGGCTGGTGCGAATGTTTCAATGTCAGTATGTGCCAAACCGTTGGATTGTGACACACCTTTACGCGTCTCTCGCTCGCTGCGCTCGCTCGAAAGCTGTAGCCTAACCTAAACCCAATCCATCTTGCGTTAGTCATTCGATATGAAGGCAACTTATTTCGAATTTGCGAACGTGTCGGATCGTATGTGAGGTTGGACTAAACTTTTACGAGCGAGCGGAGCGAGCGAGCAACGATCACAATTTCCAAGCTATACATATACCTTATATTGCCTTGCATATATTTCGTGTTATTACCTAATTTTGTCAGCCATTTCGGACATCACATTGCACTGTACTATGTGGAAACAGTACTATTTATGTGGAACTATTCACAAACTGTAAACACTTGTCAGTAGGCAATATGATAAAGACTTCCGGCTCCTCGGGTTGGTGCGAATGTTTCAATGTCAGTATGTGCCAAACCGTTGGATTGTGACACACCTTTACGCGGCTCTCGCTCGCTGCGCTCGCTCAAAAGCTATAGCCTAACCTAAAACCAATCCCTCTTGCGTTAGTCATTCGATATGAAGGCGACTTATTTCGAATTTGCGAACGTGTCGGATCGGATGTGAGGTTGGACTAAATTTTTACGAGCGAGCGGAGCGAGCGAGCAACGATCACAATTTGCAAGGTATACATATACCTTGCAATATGCATATATATCGTGTGAGTACCTAATTTTGTCAGCCACTTCGGACATCACATTGCACTGTAGTATGTGGAAATAGTACTATTTATGTGAAACTATTCACAAACTGTAAACATTTCTCAGTAGGAAATAGGATAAATACTTCCGGCCCCTCGGGCTGGTGCGAATGTTTCAATGTCCGTATGTGCCAAACCGTTGGATTGTGGCACACCTTTACGCGTCTCTCGTTCGCTGCGCTCGCTCGAAAACTATAGCTTAACCTAAAACCAATCCATCTTGCGTTCATTATTCGATATGGTGGCGACTTATTTCGATTTTGCGAACGTGTCGGATCGGATGTGAGGTTGGACTAAATTTTTACGAGCGAGCGGAGCGAGCGAGCAACGATCACAATTTGCAAGGTATACATATACCTTGCAATATGCATATATATCGTGTTAGTACCTAATTTTGTCAGCCACTTCGGACATCACATTGCACTGTAGTATGTCGAAATAGTACTATTTATGTGAAACTATTCACAAACTGTAAACATTTGTCAGTAGGCAACATGATAAAGACTTCCGGCTCCTCGGGCTGGTGCGAATGTTTCAATGTCCGTATGTGCCAAACCGTTGTATTGTGACACACCTTTACGCGTCTCTCGCTCGCTGCGCTCGCTCGAAAACTATAGCCTAACCTAAAACCAATCCCTCTTGCGTTAGTCATTCGATATGAAGGCGACTTATATCGAATTTGCGAACGTGTCGGATCGTATGTGAGGTTGGACTAAATTTTTACGAGCGAGCGGAGCGAGCGAGCAACGATCACAATTTGCAAGTTATACATATACCTTATATTGCCTTGCATACATTTCGTGTTATTACCTAATTTTGTCAGCCACTTCGGACATCACATTGCACTTTAGTATGTGGAAATAGTACTATTTATGTGATACTATTCATAAACTGTAAACATTTGTCAGGAGGCAATAGGCTAAAGACATCTGGCTCCACGTGCTGGTGCGAATGACTCAATGTCCGTATGCGCCAAACCGTTGGATTGTGACACACCTTTACGCGTCTCTCGCTCGCTGCGCTCGCTCGAAAACTATAGCCTAACCTAAAACCAATCCATCTTGCGTTAGTCATTCGATATGAAGGCAACTTATTTCGAATTTGCGAACGTGTCGGATCGTATGTGAGGTTGGACTAAATTTTTACGAGCGAGCGGAGCGAGCGAGCAACGATCACAATTTGCAAGGTATACATATACCTTGCAATATGCATATATATCGTGTTAGTACCTAATTTTGTCAGCCACTTCGGACATCACATTGCACTGTAGTATGTCGAAATAGTACTATTTATGTGAAACTATTCACAAACTGTAAACATTTGTCAGTAGGCAATATGATAAAGACTTCCGGCTCCTCGGGCTGGTGCGAATGTTCCAATGTCCGTATGTGCCAAACCGTTGGATTGTGACACACCTTTACGCGTCTCTCGCTCGCTGCGCTCTCTCGAAAGCTGTAGCCTAACCTAAACCCAATCCATCTTGCGTTAGTCATTCGATATGTAGGCAACTTATTTCGAATTTGCGAACGTGTCGGATCGGATGTGAGGTTGGACTAAATTTTTACGAGCGAGCGGAGCGAGCGAGCAACGATCACAATTTGCAAGGTATACATATACCTTATACTGCCTTGCATATATTTCGTGTTAGTACCTAATTTTGTCAGCCACTTCGGACATCACATTGGACTGTAGTATGTGGAAATAGTACTATTTATGTGAAACTATTCACAAACTGTAAACATTTGTCAGCAGGCAATAGGATAAAGACTTCCGGCTCCTCGGGCTGGTGCGAATGTTTCAATGTCCGTATGTGCCAAACCGTTGGATTGTGACACACCTTTACGCGCCTCTCGTTCGCTGCGCTCGCTCGAAAACTATAGCGTAACCTAAAACCAATCCATCTTGCGTTCATTATTCGATATGGTGGCGACTTATTTCGAATTGGCGAACGTGTCGGATCGGATGTGAGGTTGGACTAAATTTTGACGAGCGAGCGGAGCGAGCGAGCAACGATCACAATTTGCAAGGTATACATATACCTTGCAATATGCATATATATCGTGTTAGTACCTAATTTTGTTAGCCACTTCGGACATCACATTGGACTGTAGTATGTGGAAATAGTACTATTTATGTGAAACTATTCACAAACTGTAAACATTTGTCAGCAGGCAATAGGATAGAGACTTCCGGCTCCTCGGGCTGGTGCGAATGTTTCAATGTCCGTATGTGCCAAACCGTTGGATTGTGACACACCTTTACGCGTCTCTCGTTCGCTGCGCTCGCTCGAAAACTATAGCGTAACCTAAAACCAATCCATCTTGCGTTCATTATTCGATATGGTGGCGACTTATTTCGAATTTGCGAACGTGTCGGATCGGATGTGAGGTTGGACTAAATTTTTACGAGCGAGCGGAGCGAGCGAGCAACGATCACAATATGCAAGGTATACATATACCTTGCAATATGCATATATATCGTGTTAGTACCTAATTTCGTCAGCCACTTCGGACATCACATTGCCCTGTAGTATGTGGAAATAGTACTATTTATGTGAAACTATTCACAAACTGTAAACATTTGTCAGCAGGCAATATGATAAAGACATCCGGCTCCTCGGGCTGGTGCGAATGTTTCAATGTCAGTATGTGCCAAACCGTTAGATTGTGATACACCTTTACGCGTCTCTCGCTCGCTGCGCTCGCTCGAAAACTATAGCCTAACCTAAAACCAATCCCTCTTGCGTTAGTCGTTCGATATGAAGGCAACTTATTTCGAATTTGCGAACGTGTCGGATCGTATGTGAGGTTGGACTAAATTTTTACGAGCGAGCGGTGCGAGCGAACAACGATCACAATTTGCAAGGTATACATATACCTTATATTGCCCTGCATATATTTCGTGTTATTACCTAATTTTGTCAGCCATTTCGGACATCACATTGCACTGTACTATGTGGAAACAGTACTATTTATGTGGAACTATTCACAAACTGTAAACACTTGTCAGTAGGCAATATGATAAAGACTTCCGGCTCCTCGGGTTGGTGCGAATGTTTCAATGTCAGTATGTGCCAAACCGTTGGATTGTGACACACCTTTACGCGTCTCTCGCTCGCTGCGCTCGCTCGAAAGCTATAGCCTAACCTAAAACCAATCCCTCTTGCGTTAGTCATTCGATATGAAGGCGACTTATTTCGAATTTTCGAACGTGTCGGATCGGATGTGAGGTTGGACTAAATTTTTACGAGCGAGCGGAGCGAGCGAGCAACGATCACAATTTGCAAGGTATACATATACCTTGCAATATGCATATATATCGTGTGAGTACCTAATTTTGTCAGCCACTTCGGACATCACCTTGCACTGTAGTATGTGGAAATAGTACTATTTATGTGAAACTATTCACAAACTGTAAACATTTGTCAGTAGGAAATAGGATAAATACTTCCGGCTCCTCGGGCTGGTGCGAATGTTTCAATGTCCGTATGTGCCAAACCGTTGGATTGTGACACACCTTTACGCGTCTCTCGCTCGCTGCGCTCGCTCGAAAACTATAGCGTATCCTAAAACCAATCCATCTTGCGTTCATTATTCGATATGGTGGCGACTTATTTCGAATTTGCGAACGTGTCGGATCGGATGTGAGGTTGGACTAAATTTTTATGAGCGAGCGGAGCTAGCGAGCAACGATCACAATTTGCAAGGTATACATATACCTTATATTGCCTTGCATATATTTCGTGTTAGTACCTAATTTTGTCAGCCACTTCGGACATCACATTGCACTGTAGTATGTCGAAATAGTACTATTTATGTGAAACTATTCACAAACTGTAAACATTTGTCAGCAGGCAATATGATAAAGACATCCGGCTCCTCGGGCTGGTGCGAATGTTTCAATGTCAGTATGTGCCAAACCGTTGGATTGTGACACACCTTTACGCGTCTCTCGCTCGCTGCGCTCGCTCGAAAGCTGTAGCCTAACCTAAACCCAATCCATCTTGCGTTAGTCATTCGATATGTAGGCAACTTATTTCGAATTTGCGAACGTGTCGGATCGGATGTGAGGTTGGACTAAATTTTTACGAGCGAGCGGAGCGAGCGAGCAACGATCACAATTTGCAAGGTATACATATACCTTATACTGCCTTGCATATATTTCGTGTTAGTACCTAATTTTGTCAGCCACATCGGACATCACATTGGACTGTAGTATGTGGAAATAGTACTATTTATGTGAAACTATTCACAACCTGTAAACATTTGTCAGCAGGCAATAGGATAAAGACTTCCGGCTCCTCGGGCTGGTGCGAATGTTTCAATGTCCGTATGTGCCAAACCGTTGGATTGTGACACACCTTTACGCGCCTCTCGTTCGCTGCGCTCGCTCGAAAACTATAGCGTAACCTAAAACCAATCCATCTTGCGTTCATTATTCGATATGGTGGCGACTTATTTCGAATTGGCGAACGTGTCGGATCGGATGTGAGGTTGGACTAAATTTTGACGAGCGAGCGGAGCGAGCGAGCAACGATCACAATTTGCAAGGTATACATATACCTTGCAATATGCATATATATCGTGTTAGTACCTAATTTTGTTAGCCACTTCGGACATCACATTGGACTGTAGTATGTGGAAATAGTACTATTTATGTGAAACTATTCACAAACTGTAAACATTTGTCAGCAGGCAATAGGATAAATACTCCCGGCTCCTCTGGCTGGTGCGAATGTTTCAATGTCCGTATGAGCCAAACCGTTAGATTGTGATACACCTTTACGCGTCTCTCGCTCGCTGCGCTCGCTCGAAAACTATAGCCTAACCTAAACCCAATCCATCTTGCGTTAGTCATTCGATATGAGGGCAACTTATTTCGAATTTGCGAACGTGTCGGATCGTATGTGAGGTTGGACTAAATTTTTACGAGCGAGCGGAGCGAGCGAGCAACGATCACAATTTGCAAGGTATACATATACCGTATATTGCCTTGCATATATTTCGTGTTAGTACCTAATTTTGTCAGCCACTTCGGACATCACATTGGACTGTAGTATGTGGAAATAGTACTATATATGTGAAACTATTCACAAACTGTAAACATTTGTCAGCAGGCAATAGGATAGAGACTTCCGGCTCCTCGGGCTGGTGCGAATGTTTCAATGTCCGTATGTGCCAAACCGTTGGATTGTGACACACCTTTACGCGTCTCTCGTTCGCTGCGCTCGCTCGAATACTATAGCGTAACCTAAAACCAATCCATCTTGCGTTCATTATTCGATATGGTGGCGACTTATTTCGAATTTGCGAACGTGTCGGATCGGATGTGAGGTTGGACTAAATTTTTACGAGCGAGCGGAGCGAGCGAGCAACGATCACAATATACAAGGTATACATATACCTTGCAATATGCATATATATCGTGTTAGTACCTAATTTCGTCAGCCACTTCGGACATCACATTGCCCTGTAGTATGTGGAAATAGTACTATTTATGTGAAACTATTCACAAACTGTAAACATTTGTCAGCAGGCAATATGATAAAGACATCCGGCTCCTCGGGCTGGTGCGAATGTTTCAATGTCAGTATGAGCCAAACCGTTGGATTGTGACACACCTTTACGCGTCTCTCGCTCGCTGCGCTCGCTCGAAAACTATAGCCTAACCTAAAACCAATCCCTCTTGCGTTAGTCGTTCGATATGAAGGCAACTTATTTCGAATTTGCGAACGTGTCGGATCGTATGTGAGGTTGGACTAAATTTTTACGAGCGAGCGGAGCGAGCGAGCAACGATCACAATTTCCAAGCTATACATATACCTTATATTGCCTTGCATATATTTCGTGTTATTACCTAATTTTGTCAGCCATTTCGGACATCACATTGCACTGTACTATGTGGAAACAGTACTATTTATGTGGAACTATTCACAAACTGTAAACACTTGTCAGTAGGCAATATGATAAAGACTTCCGGCTCCTCGGGTTGCTGCGAATGTTTCAATGTCAGTATGCGCCAAACCGTTGGATTGTGACACACCTTTACGCGTCTCTCGCTCGCTGCGCTCGCTCGAAAGCTATAGCCTAACCTAAAACCAATCACTCTTGCGTTAGTCATTCGATATGAAGGCGACTTATTTCGAATTTGCGAACGTGTCGGATCGGATGTGAGGTTGGACTAAATTTTTACGAGCGAGCGGAGCGAGCGAGCAGCGATCACAATTTGCAAGGTATACATATACCTTATATTGCCTTGCATATATTTCGTGTTAGTACCTAATTTTGTCAGCCACTTCGGACATCACATTGCACTGTAGTATGTGGAAATAGTACTATTTATGTGAAACTATTCACAAACTGTAAACATTTGTCAGCAGCCAATAGGATAAATACTTCCGGCTCCTCTGGCTGGTGCGAATGTTTCAATGTCCGTATGTGCCAAACCGTTAGATTGTGATACACCTTTACGCGTCTCTCGCTCGCTGCGCTCGCTCGAAAACTATAGCCTAACCTAAAACCAATCCCTCTTGCGTTAGTCGTTCGATATGAAGGCAACTTATTTCGAATTTGCGAACGTGTCGGATCGTATGTGAGGTTGGACTAAATTTTTACGAGCGAGCGGAGCGAGCGAGCAACGATCACAATTTCCAAGCTATACATATACCTTATATTGCCTTGCATATATTTCGTGTTATTACCTAATTTTGTCAGCCATTTCGGACATCACATTGCACTGTACTATGTGGAAACAGTACTATTTATGTGGAACTATTCACAAACTGTAAACACTTGTCAGTAGGCAATATGATAAAGACTTCCGGCTCCTCGGGTTGCTGCGAATGTTTCAATGTCAGTATGTGCCAAACCGTTGGATTGTGACACACCTTTACGCGTCTCTCGCTCGCTGCGCTCGCTCGAAAGCTATAGCCTAACCTAAAACCAATCCCTCTTGCGTTAGTCATTCGATATGAAGGCGACTTATTTCGAATTTGCGAACGTGTCGGATCGGATGTGAGGTTGGACTAAATTTTTACGAGCGAGCGGAGCGAGCGAGCAACGATCACAATTTGCAAGGTATACATATACCTTGCAATATGCATATATATCGTGTGAGTACCTAATTTTGTCAGCCACTTCGGACATCACATTGCACTGTAGTATGTGGAAATAGTACTATTTATGTGAAACTATTCACAAACTGTAAACATTTGTCAGTAGGAAATAGGATAAATACTTCCGGCTCCTCGGGCTGGTGCGAATGTTCCAATGTCCGTATGTGCCAAACCGTTGGATTGTGGCACACCTTTACGCGTCTCTCGTTCGCTGCGCTCGCTCGAAAACTATAGCGTAACCTAAAACCAATCCATCTTGCGTCCATTATTCGATATGGTGGCGACTTATTTCGAATTTGCGAACGTGTCGGATCGGATGTGAGGTTGGACTAAATTTTTACGAGCGAGCGGAGCGAGCGAGCAACGATCACAATTTGCAAGGTATACATATACCTTGCAATATGCATATATATCGTGTGAGTACCTAATTTTGTCAGCCACTTCGGACATCACATTGCACTGTAGTATGTGGAAATAGTACTATTTATGTGAAACTATTCACAAACTGTAAACATTTGTCAGTAGGCAATAGGATAAATACTTCCGGCTCCTCGGGCTGGTGCGAATGTTTCAATGTCAGTATGTGCCAAACTGTTGGATTGTGACACACCTTTACGCGTCTCTCGCTCGCTGCGCTCGCTCGAAAACTATAGCGTATCCTAAAACCAATCCATCTTGCGTTCATTATTCGATATGGTGGCGACTTATTTCGAATTTGCGAACGTGTCGGATCGGATGTGAGGTTGAACTAAATTTCTACGAGCGAGCGGAGCGAGCGAGCATCGATCACAATATGCAAGGTATACATATACCTTGCAATATGCATATATATCGTGTTAGTACCTAATTTCGTCAGCCACTTCGGACATCACATTGCCCTGTAGTATGTCGAAATAGTACTATTTATGTGAAACTATTCATAAACTGTAAACATTTGTCAGCAGGCAATATGATAAAGACATCCGGCTCCTCGGGCTGGTGCGAATGTTTCAATGTCAGTATGTGCCAAACCGTTGGATTGTGACACACCTTTACGCGTCTCTCGCTCGCTGCGCTCTCTCGAAAGCTGTAGCCTAACCTAAACCCAATCCATCTTGCGTTAGTCATTCGATATGTAGGCAACTTATTTCGGATTTGCGAACGTGTCGGATCGGATGTGAGGTTGGACTAAATTTTTACGAGCGAGCGGAGCGAGCGAGCAACGATCACAATTTGCAAGGTATACATATACCTTGCAATATGCATATATATCGTGTGAGTACCTAATTTTGTCAGCCACTTCGGACATCACATTGCACTGTAGTATGTGGAAATAGTACTATTTATGTGAAACTATTCACAAACTGTAAACATTTGTCAGTAGGAAATAGGATAAATACTTCCGGCTCCTCGGGCTGGTGCGAATGTTTCAATGTCCGTATGTGCCAAACCGTTGGATTGTGGCACACCTTTACGCGTCTCTCGTTCGCTGCGCTCGCTCGAAAACTATAGCGTAACCTAAAACCAATCCATCTTGCGTTCATTATTCGATATGGTGGCGACTTATTTCGAATTTGCGAACGTGTCGGATCGGATGTGAGGTTGGACTAAATTTTTACGAGCGAGCGGAGCGAGCGAGCAACGATCACAATTTGCAAGGTATACATATACCTTATACTGCCTTGCATATATTTCGTGTTAGTACCTAATTTCGTCAGCCACTTCGGACATCACATTGCCCTGTAGTATGTGGAAATAGTACTATGTATGTGAAACTATTCACAAACTGTAAACATTTGTCAGCAGGCAATATGATAAAGACATCCGGCTCCTCGGGCTGGTGCGAATGTTTCAATGTCAGTATGTGCCAAACCGTTGGATTGTGACACACCTTTACGCGTCTCTCGCTCGCTGCGCTCGCTCGAAAGCTGTAGCCTAACCTAAACCCAATCCATCTTGCGTTAGTCATTCGATATGTAGGCAACTTATTTCGAATTTGCGAACGTGTCGGATCGGATGTGAGGTTGGACTAAATTTTTACGAGCGAGCGGAGCGAGCGGGCAACGATCACAATTTGCAAGGTATACATATACCTTATACTGCCTTGCATATATTTCGTGTTAGTACCTAATTTTGTCAGCCACTTCGGACATCACATTGGACTGTAGTATGTGGAAATAGTACTATTTATGTGAAACTATTCACAAACTGTAAACATTTGTCAGCAGGCAATAGGATAAATACTCCCGGCTCCTCTGGCTGGTGCGAATGTTTCAATGTCCGTATGAGCCAAACCGTTAGATTGTGATACACCTTTACGCGTCTCTCGCTCGCTGCGCTCGCTCGAAAACTATAGCCTAACCTAAAACCAATCCCTCTTGCGTTAGTCATTCGATATGAAGGCGACTTATTTCGAATTTGCGAACGTGTCGGATCGGATGTGAGGTTGGACTAAATTTTTACGAGCGAGCGGAGCGAGCGAGCAACGATCCAGAATTTGCAAGGTATACATATACCTTGCAATATGCATATATATCGTGTTAGTACCTAATTTTGTCAGCCACTTCGGACATCACATTGCACTGTAGTATGTCGAAATAGTACTATTTATGTGAAACTATTCACAAACTGTAAACATTTGTCAGTAGCCAATATGATAAAGACTTCCGGCTCCACGGGCTGGTGCGAATGTTCCAATGTCCGTATGTGCCAAACCGTTGGATTGTGACACACCTTTACGCGTCTCTCGCTCGCTGCGCTCGCTCGAAAACTATAGCGTATCCTAAAACCAATCCATCTTGCGTTCATTATTCGATATGGTGGCGACTTATTTCGAATTTGCGAACGTGTCGGATCGGATGTGAGGTTGGACTAAATTTCTACGAGCGAGCGGAGCGAGCGAGCATCGATCACAATATGCAAGGTATACATATACCTTGCAATATGCATATATATCGTGTTAGTACCTAATTTCGTCAGCCACTTCGGACATCACATTGCCCTGTAGTATGTCGAAATAGTACTATTTATGTGAAACTATTCACAAACTGTAAACATTTGTCAGCAGACAATATGATAAAGACATCCGGCTCCTCGGGCTGGTGCGAATGTTTCAATGTCAGTATGTGCCAAACCGTTGGATTGTGACACACCTTTACGCGTCTCTCGTTCGCTGCGCTCGCTCGAAAACTATAACGTAACCTAAAACCAATCCATCTTGCGTTCATTATTCGATATGGTGGCGACTTATTTCGAATTTGCGAACGTGTCGGATCGGATGTGAGGTTGGACTAAATTTTTACCAGCGAGCGGAGCGAGCGAGCAACGATCACAATTTGCAAGGTATACATATACCTTATATTGCCTTGCATATATTTCGTGTTAGTACCTAATTTTGTCAGCCACTTCGGACATCACATTGGACTGTAGTATGTGGAAATAGTACTATTTATGTGAAACTATTCACAAACTGTAAACATTTGTCAGCAGGCAATAGGATAAAGACTTCCGGCTCCTCGGGCTGGTGCGAATGTTTCAATGTCCGTATGTGCCAAACCGTTGGATTGTGACACACCTTTACGCGCCTCTCGTTCGCTGCGCTCGCTCGAAAACTATAGCGTAACCTAAAACCAATCCATCTTGCGTTCATTATTCGATATGGTGGCGACTTATTTCGAATTTGCGAACGTGTCGAATCGGATGTGAGGTTGGACTAAATTTTTACGAGCGAGCGGAGCGAGCGAGCAACGATCACAAATTGCAAGGTATACATATACCTTATATTGCCTTGCATATATTTCGTGTTAGTACCTAATTTTGTCAGCCACTTCGGACATCACATTGGACTGTAGTATGTGGAAATAGTACTATTTATGTGAAACTATTCACAAACTGTAAACATTTGTCAGTAGGCAATAGGATAAAGACTTCCGGCTCCTCGGGCTGGTGCGAATGTTTCAATGTCCGTATGTGCCAAACCGTTGGATTGTGACACACCTTTACGCGTCTCTCGTTCGCTGCGCTCGCTCGAAAACTATAACGTAACCTAAAACCAATCCATCTTGCGTTCATTATTCGATATGGTGGCGACTTATTTCGAATTTGCGAACGTGTCGAATCGGATGTGAGGTTGGACTAAATTTTTACCAGCGAGCGGAGCGAGCGAGCAACGATCACAATTTGCAAGGTATACATATACCTTATATTGCCTTGCATATATTTCGTGTTAGTACCTAATTTTGTCAGCCACTTCGGACATCACATTGGACTGTAGTATGTGGAAATAGTACTATTTATGTGAAACTATTCACAAACCGTAAACATTTGTCAGTAGGCAATAGGATAAATACTTCCGGCTCCTCGGGCTGGTGCGAATGTTTCAATGTCCGTATGTGCCAAACCGTTGGATTGTGACACACCTTTACGCGTCTCTCGTTCGCTGCGCTCGCTCGAAAACTATAGCGTAACCTAAAACCAATCCATCTTGCGTTCATTATTCGATATGGTGGCGACTTATTTCGAATTTGCGAACGTGTCGGATCGGATGTGAGGATGGACTAAATTTTTACGAGCGAGCGGATCGAGCGAGCATCGATCACAATATGCAAGGTATACATATACCTTGCAATATGCATATATATCGTGTTAGTACCTAATTTCGTCAGCCACTTCGGACATCACATTGCCCTGCAGTATGTGGAAATAGTACTATTTATGTGAAACTATTCACAAACTGTAAACATTTGTCAGCAGGCAATATGATAAAGACATCCGGCTCCTCGGGCTGGTGCGAATGTTTCAATGTCAGTATGTGCCAAACCGTTGGATTGTGACACACCTTTACGCGTCTCTCGCTCGCTGCGCTCGCTCGAAAGCCGTAGCCTAACCTAAACCCAATCCATCTTGCGTTAGTCATTCGATATGAAGGCAACTTATTTCGAATTTGCGAACGTGTCGGATCGTATGTGAGGTTGGACTAAATTTTTACGAGCGAGCGGAGCTAGCGAGCAACGATCACAATTTGCAAGGTATACATATTCCTTATATTGCCTTGCATATATTTCGTGTTAGTACCTAATTTTGTCAGCCACTTCGGACATCACATTGCACTGTAGTATGTCGAAATAGTACTATTTATGTGAAACTATTCACAAACTGTAAACATTTGTCAGCAGGCAATATGATAAAGACATCCGGCTCCTCGGGCTGGTTCGAATGTTTCAATGTCAGTATGTGCCAAACCGTTGGATTGTGACACACCTTTACGCGTCTCTCGCTCGCTGCGCTCGCTCGAAAGCTGTAGCCTAACCTAAACCCAATCCATCTTGCGTTAGTCATTCGATATGAGGGCAACTTATTTCGAATTTGCGAACGTGTCGGATCGTATGTGAGGTTGGACTAAATTTTTACGAGCGAGCGGGGCGAGCGAGCAACGATCACAATTTGCAAGGTATACATATACCGTATATTGCCTTGCATATATTTCGTGTTAGTACCTAATTTTGTCAGCCACTTCGGACATCACATTGGACTGTAGTATGTGGAAATGGTACTATATATGTGAAACTATTCACAAACTGTAAACATTTGTCAGCAGGCAATAGGATAGAGACTTCCGGCTCCTCGGGCTGGTGCGAATGTTTCAATGTCCGTATGTGCCAAACCGTTGGATTGTGACACACCTTTACGCGTCTCTCGTTCGCTGCGCTCGCTCGAAAACTATAGCGTAACCTAAAACCAATCCACCTTGCGTTCATTATTCGATATGGTGGCGACTTATTTCGAATTTGCGAACGTGTCGGATCGGATGTGAGGTTGGACTAAATTTTTACGAGCGAGCGGAGCGAGCGAGCAACGATCACAATATACAAGGTATACATATACCTTGCAATATGCATATATATCGTGTTAGTACCTAATTTCGTCAGCCACTTCGGACATCACATTGCCCTGTAGTATGTGGAAATAGCACTATTTATGTGAAACTATTCACAAACTGTAAACATTTGTCAGCAGGCAATATGATAAAGACATCCGGCTCCTCGGGCTGGTGCGAATGTTTCAATGTCAGTATGTGCCAAACCGTTGGATTGTGACACACCTTTACGCGTCTCTCGCTCGCTGCGCTCGCTCGAAAGCTGTAGCCTAACCTAATCCCAATCCATCTTGCGTTAGTCATTCGATATGAAGGCAACTTATTTCGAATTTGCGAACGTGTCGGATCGTATGTGAGGTTGGACTAAATTTTTACGAGCGAGCGGAGCGAGCGAGCAACGATCACAATTTGCAAGGTATACATATACCGTATATTGCCTTGCATATATTTCGTGTTAGTACCTAATTTTGTCAGCCACTTCGGACATCACATTGGACTGTAGTATGTGGAAATAGTACTATATATGTGAAACTATTCACAAACTGTAAACATTTGTCAGCAGGCAATAGGATAGAGACTTCCGGCTCCTCGGGCTGGTGCGAATGTTTCAATGTCCGTATGTGCCAAACCGTTGGATTGTGACACACCTTTACGCGTCTCTCGTTCGCTGCGCTCGCTCGAAAACTATAGCGTAACCTAAAACCAATCCATCTTGCGTTCATTATTCGATATGGTGGCGACTTTTTTCGAATTTGCGAACGTGTCGGATCGGATGTGAGGTTGGACTAAATTTTTACGAGCGAGCGGAGCGAGCGAGCAACGATCACAATATGCAAGGTATACATATACCTTGCAATATGCATATATATCGTGTTAGTACCTAATTTCGTCAGCCACTTCGGACAACACATTGCCCTGTAGTATGTGGAAATAGTACTCTTTATGTGAAACTATTCACAAACTGTAAACATTTGTCAGCAGGCAATATGATGAAGACATCCGGCTCCTCGGGCTGGTGCCAATGTTTCAATGTCAGTATGTGCCAAACCGTTGGATTGTGACACACCTTTACGCGTCTCTCGCTCGCTGCGCTCGCCCGAAAGCTGTAGCCTAACCTAATCCCAATCCATCTTGCGTTAGTCATTCGATATGAAGGCAACTTATTTCGAATTTGCGAACGTGTCGGATCGTATGTGAGGTTGGACTAAATTTTTACGAGCGAGCGGAGCGAGCGAGCAACGATCACAATTTGCAAGGTATACATATACCTTATATTGCCTTGCATATATTTCGTGTTAGTACCTAATTTTGTCAGCCACTTCGGACATCACATTGCACTGTAGTATGTGGAAATAGTACTATTTATGTGAAACTATTCACAAACTGTAAACATTTGTCAGCAGCCAATAGGATAAATACTTCCGGCTCCTCTGGCTGGTGCGAATGTTTCAATGTCCGTATGTGCCAAACCGTTAGATTGTGATACACCTTTACGCGTCTCTCGCTCGCTGCGCTCGCTCGAAAACTATAGCCTAACCTAAAACCAATCCCTCTTGCGTTAGTCGTTCGATATGAAGGCGACTTATTTCGAATTTGCGATCGTGTCGGATCGGATGTGAGGTTGGACTAAATTTTTACGAGCGAGCGGAGCGAGCGAGCAACGATCACAATTTGCAAGGTATACATATACCTTGCAATATGCATATATATCGTGTTAGTACCTAATTTTGTCAGCCACTTCGGACATCACATTGCACTGTAGTATGTGCAAATAGTACTATTTATGTGAAACTATTCACAAACTGTAAACATTTGTCAGCAGGCAATATGATAAAGACATCCGGCTCCTCGGGCTGGTGCGAATGTTTCAATGTCAGTATGTGGAAAACCGTTGGATTGTGACACACCTTTACGCGTCTCTCGCTCGCTGCGCTCGCTCGAAAACTATAGCGTAACCTAAAACCAATCCATCTTGCGTTCATTATTCGATATGGTGGCGACTTATTTCGAATTTGCGAACGTGTCGGATCGGATGTGAGGTTGGACTAAATTTTTACGAGCGAGCGGAGCGAGCGAGCAACGATCACAATTTGCAAGGTATACATATACCTTATATTGCCTTGCATATATTTCGTGTTAGTACCTAATGTTGTCAGCCACTTCGGACATCACATTGGACTGTAGTATGTGGAAATAGTACTATTTATGTGAAACTATTCACAAACTGTAAACATTTGTCAGCAGGCAATAGGATAAAGACTTCCGGCTCCTCGGGCTGGTGCGAATGTTTCAATGTCCGTATGTGCCAAACCGTTGGATTGTGACACACCTTTACGCGTCTCACGTTCGCTGCGCTCGCTCGAAAACTATAGCGTAACCTAAAACCAATCCATCTTGCGTTCATTATTCGATATGGTGGCGACTTATTTCGAGTTTGCGAACGTGTCAGATCGGATGTGAGGTTGGACTAAATTTTTACGAGCGAGCGGAGCGAGCGAGCAACGATCACAATTTGCAAGGTATACATATACCTTATATTGCCTTGCATATATTTCGTGTTAGTACCTAATTTTGTCAGCCACTTCGGACATCACATTGGACTGTAGTATGTGGAAATAGTACTATTTATGTGAAACTATTCACAAAGTGTAAACATTTGTCAGCAGGCAATAGGATAAAGACTTCCGGCTCCTCGGGCTGGTGCGAATGTTTCAATGTCCGTATGTGCCAAACCCTTGGATTGTGACACACCTTTACGCGTCTCTCGTTCGCTGCGCTCGCTCGAAAACTATAGCGTAACCTAAAACCAATCCATCTTGCGTTCATTATTCGATATGGTGGCGACTTATTTCGAATTTGCGAACGTGTCGGATCGGATGTGAGGTTGGACTAAATTTTTGCGAGCGAGCGGAGCGAGCGAGCATCGATCACAATATGCAAGCTATACATATACCTTGCAATATGCATATATATCGTGTTAGTACCTAATTTCGTCAGCCACTTCGGACATCACATTGCCCTGTAGTATGTGGAAATAGTACTATTTATGTGAAACTATTCACAAACTGTAAACATTTGTCAGCAGGCAATATGATAAAGACATCCGGCTCCTCGGGCTGGTGCGAATGTTTCAATGTCAGTATGTGCCAAACCGTTGGATTGTGACACACCTTTACGCGTCTCTCGCTCGCTGCGCTCGCTCGAAAGCTGTAGCCTAACCTAAACCCGATCCATCTTGCGTTAATCATTCGATATGAAGGCAACTTATTTCGAATTTGCGAACGTGTCGGATCGTATGTGAGGTTGGACTAAATTTTTACGAGCGAGCGGAGCGAGCGAGCAACGATCACAATTTGCAAGGTATACATATACCTTATATTGCCTTGCATATATTTCGTGTTAGTACCTAATTTTGTCAGCCACTTCGGACATCACATTGGACTGTAGTATGTGGAAATAGTACTATTTACGTGAAACAATTCACAAACTGTAAACATTTGTCAGCAGGCAATAGGATAAAGACTTCCGGCTCCTCTGGCTGGTGCGAATGTTTCAATGTCCGTATGTGCCAAACCGTTAGATTGTGATACACCTTTACGCGTCTCTCGCACGCTGCGCTCGCTCGAAAACTATAGCCTAACCTAAAACCAATCCCTCTTGCGTTAGTCATTCGATATGAAGGCGACTTATTTCGAATTTGCGAATGTGTCGGATCGGGTGTGAGGTTGGACTAAATTTTTACGAGCGAGCGGAGCGAGCGAGCAACGATCACAATTTGCAAGGTATACATATACCTTGCAATATGCATATATATCGTGTGAGTACCTAATTTTGTCAGCCACTTCGGACATCACATTGCACTGTAGTAAGTGGAAATAGTACTATTTATGTGAAACTATTCACAAACTGTAAACATTTGTCAGTAGGAAATAGGATAAATACTTCCGGCTCCTCGGGCTGGTGCGAATGTTTCAATGTCCGTATGTGCCAAACCGTTGGATTGTGGCACACCTTTACGCGTCTCTCGTTCGCTGCGCTCGCTCGAAAACTATGGCGTAACCTAAAACCAATCCATCTTGCGTTCATTATTCGATATGGTGGCGACTTATTTCGAATTTGCGAACGTGTCGGATCGGATGTGAGGTTGGACTAAATTTTGACGAGCGAGCGGAGCGAGCGAGCAACGATCACAATTTGCAAGGTATACATATACCTTGCAATATGCATATATATCGTGTGAGTACCTAATTTTGTCAGCCACTTCGGACATTAAATTGCACTGTAGTATGTGAAAATAGTACTATTTATGTGAAACTATTCACAAACCGCAAACATTTGTCAGTAGGCAATAGGATAAATACTTCCGGCTCCTCGGGCTGGTGCGAATGTTTCAATGTCCGTATGTGCCAAACCGTTGGATTGTGACACACCTTTACGCGTCTCTCGTTCGCTGCGCTCGCTCGAAAACTATAGCGTAACCTAAAACCAATCCATCTTGCGTTCATTATTCGATATAGTGGCGACTTATTTCGAATTTGCGAACGTGTCGGATCGGATGTGAGGTTGGACTAAATTTTTACGAGCGAGCGGAGCGAGCGAGCAACGATCACAATTTGCAAGGTATACATATACCTTGCAATATGCATATATATCGTGTTAGTACCTAATTTTGTTAGCCACTTCGGACATCACATTGGACTGTAGTATGTGGAAATAGTACTATTTATGTGAAACTATTCACAAACTGTAAACATTTGTCAGCAGGCAATAGGATAAATACTCCCGGCTCCTCTGGCAGGTGCGAATGTTTCAATGTCCGTATGAGCCAAACCGTTAGATTGTGATACACCTTTACGCGTCTCTCGCTCGCTGCGCTCGCTCGAAAACTATAGCCTAACCTAAAACCAATCCCTCTTGCGTTAGTCATTCGATATGAAGGCGACTTATTTCGAATTTGCGAACGTGTCGGATCGGATGTGAGGTTGGACTAAATTTTTACGAGCGAGCGGAGCGAGCGAGCAACGATCAGAATTTGCAAGGTATACATATACCTTGCAATATGCATATATATCGTGTTAGTACCTAATTTTGTCAGCCACTTCGGACATCACATTGCACTGTAGTATGTCGAAATAGTACTATTTATGTGAAACTATTCACAAACTGTAATCATTTGTCAGTAGCCAATATGATAAAGACTTCCGGCTCCTCGGGCTGGTGCGAATGTTTCAATGTCAGTATGTGCCAAACCGATGGATTGTGACACACCTTTACGCGTCTCTCGCTCGCTGCGCTCGCTCGAAAACTATAGCGTAACCTAAAACCAATCCATCTTGCGTTCATTATTCGATATGGTGGCGACTTATTTCGAATTTGCGAACGTGTCGGATCGGATGTGAGGTTGGACTAAATTTTTACGAGCGAGCGGAGCGAGCGAGCAACGATCACAATTTGCAAGGTATACATATACCTTGCAATATGCATATATATCGTGTGAGTACCTAATTTTGTCAGCCACTTCGGACATCACATTGCACTGTAGTATGTGGAAATAGTACTATTTATGTGAAACTATTCACAAACTGTAAACATTTGTCAGTAGGCAATAGGATAAATACTTCCGGCTCCTCGGGCTGGTGCGAATGTTTCAATGTCAGTATGTGCCAAACCGTTGGATTGTGACACACCTTTACGCGTCTCTCGCTCGCTGCGCTCGCTCGAAAACTATAGCGTATCCTAAAACCAATCCATCTTGCGTTAGTCATTCGATATGAAGGCAACTTATTTCGAATTTGCGAACGTGTCGGATCGTATGTGAGGTTGGACTAAATTTTTACGAGCGAGCGGAGCGAGTGAGCAACGATCACAATTTCCAAGCTATACATATACCTTATATTGCCTTGCATATATTTCGTGTTATTACCTAATTTTGTCAGCCATTTCGGACATCACATTGCACTGTACTATGTGGAAACAGTACTATTTATGTGGAACTATTCACAAACTGTAAACACTTGTCAGTAGGCAATATGATAAAGACTTCCGGCTCCTCGGGTTGGTGCGAATGTTTCAATGTCAGTATGTGCCAAACCGTTGGATTGTGACACACCTTTACGCGCCTCTCGTTCGCTGCGCTCGCTCGAAAGCTATAGCCTAACCTAAAACCAATCCCTCTTGCGTTAGTCATTCGATATGAAGGCGACTTATTTCGAATTTGCGAACGTGTCGGATCGGATGTGAGGTTGGACTAAATTTTTACGAGCAAGCGGAGCGAGCGAGCAACGATCACAATTTGCAAGGTATACATATACCTTGCAATATGCATATATATCGTGTGAGTACCTAATTTTGTCAGCCACTTTGGACATCACATTGCACTGTAGTATGTGGAAATAGTACTATTTATGTGAAACTATTCACAAACTGTAAACATTTGTCAGTAGGAAATAGGATAAATACTTCCGGCTCCTCGGGCTGGTGCGAATGTTTCAATGTCCGTATGTGCCAAACCGTTGGATTGTGGCACACCTTTACGCGTCTCTCGTTCGCTGCGCTCGCTCGAAAACTATGGCGTAACCTAAAACCAATCCATCTTGCGTTCATTATTCGATATGGTGGCGACTTATTTCGAATTTGCGAACGTGTCGGATCGGATGTGAGGTTGGACTAAATTTTGACGAGCGAGCGGAGCGAGCGAGCAACGATCACAATTTGCAAGGTATACATATACCTTGCAATATGCATATATATCGTGTGAGTACCTAATTTTGTCAGCCACTTCGGACATCAAATTGCACTGTAGTATGTGAAAATAGTACTATTTATGTGAAACTATTCACAAACCGTAAACATTTGTCAGTAGGCAATAGGATAAATACTTCCGGCTCCTCGGGCTGGTGCGAATGTTTCAATGTCCGTATGTGCCAAACCGTTGGATTGTGACACACCTTTACGCGTCTCTCGTTCGCTGCGCTCGCTCGAAAACTATAGCGTAACCTAAAACCAATCCATCTTGCGTTCATTATTCGATATGGTGGCGACTTATTTCGAATTTGCGAACGTGTCGGATCGGATGTGAGGTTGGACTAAATTTTTACGAGCGAGCGGAGCGAGCGAGCAACGATCACAATTTGCAAGGTATACATATACCTTGCAATATGCATATATATCGTGTTAGTACCTAATTTTGTTAGCCACTTCGGACATCACATTGGACTGTAGTATGTGGAAATAGTACTATTTATGTGAAACTATTCACAAACTGTAAACATTTGTCAGCAGGCAATAGGATAAATACTCCCGGCTCCTCTGGCAGGTGCGAATGTTTCAATGTCCGTATGAGCCAAACCGTTAGATTGTGATACACCTTTACGCGTCTCTCGCTCGCTGCGCTCGCTCGAAAACTATAGCCTAACCTAAAACCAATCCCTCTTGCGTTAGTCATTCGATATGAAGGCGACTTATTTCGAATTTGCGAACGTGTCGGATCGGATGTGAGGTTGGACTAAATTTTTACGAGCGAGCGGAGCGAGCGAGCAACGATCAGAATTTGCAAGGTATACATATACCTTGCAATATGCATATATATCGTGTTAGTACCTAATTTTGTCAGCCACTTCGGACATCACATTGCACTGTAGTATGTCGAAATAGTACTATTTATGTGAAACTATTCACAAACTGTAAACATTTGTCAGTAGCCAATATGATAAAGACTTCCGGCTCCTCGGGCTGGTGCGAATGTTTCAATGTCAGTATGTGCCAAACCGTTGGATTGTGACACACCTTTACGCGTCTCTCGCTCGCTGCGCTCGCTCGAAAACTATAGCGTAACCTAAAACCAATCCATCTTGCGTTCATTATTCGATATGGTGGCGACTTATTTCGAATTTGCGAACGTGTCGGATCGGATGTGAGGTTGGACTAAATTTTTACGAGCGAGCGGAGCGAGCGAGCAACGATCACAATTTGCAAGGTATACATATACCTTGCAATATGCATATATATCGTGTTAGTACCTAATTTTGTTAGCCACTTCGGACATCACATTGGACTGTAGTATGTGGAAATAGTACTATTTAAGTGAAACTATTCACAAACTGTAAACATTTGTCAGCAGGCAATAGGATAAAGACTTCCGGCTCCTCGGGCTGGTGCGAATGTTTCAATGTCCGTATGTGCCAAACCGTTGGATTGTGACACACCTTTACGCGTCTCTCGTTCGCTGCGCTCGCTCAAAAGCTGTAGCCTAACCTAAACCCAATCCATCTTGCGTTAGTCATTCGATATGAAGGCAACTTATTTCGAATTTGCGAACGTGTCGGATCGTATGTGAGGTTGGACTCAATTTTTACGAGCGAGCGGAGCGAGCGAGCAACGGTCACAATTTGCAAGGTATACATATACCTTGCAATATGCATATATATCGTGTGAGTACCTAATTTTGTCAGCCACTTCGGACATCACATTGCACTGTAGTATGTGGAAATAGTACTATTTATGTGAAACTATTCACAAACTGTAAACATTTGTCAGTGGGCAATAGGATAAATAATTCCGGCTCCTCGGGCTGGTGCGAATGTTTCAATGTCAGTATGTGCCAAACCGTTGGATTGTGACACACCTTTACGCGTCTCTCGCTCGCTGCGCTCGCTCGAAAACTATAGCGTATCCTAAAACCAATCCATCTTGCGTTAGTCATTCGATATGAAGGCAACTTATTTCGAATTTGCGAACGTGTCGGATCGTATGTGAGGTTGGACTAAATTTTTACGAGCGAGCGGAGCGAGCGAGCAACGGTCACAATTTGCAAGGTATACATATACCTTGCAATATGCATATATATCGTGTGAGTACCTAATTTTGTCAGCCACTTCGGACATCACATTGCACTGTAGTATGTGGAAATAGTACTATTTATGTGAAACTATTCACAAACTGTAAACATTTGTCAGTAGGCAATAGGATAAATACTTCCGGCTCCTCGGGCTGGTGCGAATGTTTCAATGTCAGTATGTGCCAAACCGTTGGATTGTGACACACCTTTACGCGTCTCTCGCTCGCTGCGCTCGCTCGAAAACTATAGCGTATCCTAAAACCAATCCATCTTGCGTTAGTCATTCGATATGAAGGCAACTTATTTCGAATTTGCGAACGTGTCGGATCGTATGTGAGGTTGGACTAAATTTTTACGAGCGAGCGGAGCGAGCGAGCAACGATCACAATTTCCAAGCTATACATATACCTTATATTGCCTTGCATATATTTCGTGTTATTACCTAATTTTGTCAGCCATTTCGGACATCACATTGCACTGTACTATGTGGAAACAGTACTATTTATGTGGAACTATTCACAAACTGTAAACACTTGTCAGTAGGCAATATGATAAAGACTTCCGGCTCCTCGGGTTGGTGCGAATGTTTCAATGTCAGTATGTGCCAAACCGTTGGATTGTGACACACCTTTACGCGCCTCTCGTTCGCTGCGCTCGCTCGAAAGCTATAGCCTAACCTAAAACCAATCCCTCTTGCGTTAGTCATTCGATATGAAGGCGACTTATTTCGAATTTGCGAACGTGTCGGATCGGATGTGAGGTTGGACTAAATTTTTACGAGCGAGCGGAGCGAGCGAGCAACGATCACAATTTGCAAGGTATACATATACCTTGCAATATGCATATATATCGTGTGAGTACCTAATTTTGTCAGCCACTTTGGACATCACATTGCACTGTAGTATGTGGAAATATTACTATTTATGTGAAACTATTCACAAACTGTAAACATTTGTCAGTAGGAAATAGGATAAATACTTCCGGCTCCTCGGGCTGGTGCGAATGTTTCAATGTCCGTATGTGCCAAACCGTTGGATTGTGGCACACCTTTACGCGTCTCTCGTTCGCTGCGCTCGCTCGAAAACTATGGCGTAACCTAAAACCAATCCATCTTGCGTTCATTATTCGATATGGTGGCGACTTATTTCGAATTTGCGAACGTGTCGGATCGGATGTGAGGTTGGACTAAATTTTGACGAGCGAGCGGAGCGAGCGAGCAACGATCACAATTTGCAAGGTATACATATACCTTGCAATATGCATATATATCGTGTGAGTACCTAATTTTGTCAGCCACTTCGGACATCAAATTGCACTGTAGTATGTGAAAATAGTACTATTTATGTGAAACTATTCACAAACCGTAAACATTTGTCAGTAGGCAATAGGATAAATACTTCCGGCTCCTCGGGCTGGTGCGAATGTTTCAATGTCCGTATGTGCCAAACCGTTGGATTGTGACACACCTTTACGCGTCTCTCGTTCGCTGCGCTCGCTCGAAAACTATAGCGTAACCTAAAACCAATCCATCTTGCGTTCATTATTCGATATGGTGGCGACTTATTTCGAATTTGCGAACGTGTCGGATCGGATGTGAGGTTGGACTAAATTTTTACGAGCGAGCGGAGCGAGCGAGCAACGATCACAATTTGCAAGGTATACATATACCTTGCAATATGCATATATATCGTGTTAGTACCTAATTTTGTTAGCCACTTCGGACATCACATTGGACTGTAGTATGTGGAAATAGTACTATTTATGTGAAACTATTCACAAACTGTAAACATTTGTCAGCAGGCAATAGGATAAATACTCCCGGCTCCTCTGGCAGGTGCGAATGTTTCAATGTCCGTATGAGCCAAACCGTTAGATTGTGATACACCTTTACGCGTCTCTCGCTCGCTGCGCTCGCTCGAAAACTATAGCCTAACCTAAAACCAATCCCTCTTGCGTTAGTCATTCGATATGAAGGCGACTTATTTCGAATTTGCGAACGTGTCGGATCGGATGTGAGGTTGGACTAAATTTTTACGAGCGAGCGGAGCGAGCGAGCAACGATCAGAATTTGCAAGGTATACATATACCTTGCAATATGCATATATATCGTGTTAGTACCTAATTTTGTCAGCCACTTCGGACATCACATTGCACTGTAGTATGTCGAAATAGTACTATTTATGTGAAACTATTCACAAACTGTAAACATTTGTCAGTAGCCAATATGATAAAGACTTCCGGCTCCTCGGGCTGGTGCGAATGTTTCAATGTCAGTATGTGCCAAACCGTTGGATTGTGACACACCTTTACGCGTCTCTCGCTCGCTGCGCTCGCTCGAAAACTATAGCGTAACCTAAAACCAATCCATCTTGCGTTCATTATTCGATATGGTGGCGACTTATTTCGAATTTGCGAACGTGTCGGATCGGATGTGAGGTTGGACTAAATTTTTACGAGCGAGCGGAGCGAGCGAGCAACGATCACAATTTGCAAGGTATACATATACCTTGCAATATGCATATATATCGTGTGAGTACCTAATTTTGTCAGCCACTTCGGACATCACATTGCACTGTAGTATGTGGAAATAGTACTATTTATGTGAAACTATTCACAAACTGTAAACATTTGTCAGTAGGCAATAGGATAAATAATTCCGGCTCCTCGGGCTGGTGCGAATGTTTCAATGTCAGTATGTGCCAAACCGTTGGATTGTGACACACCTTTACGCGTCTCTCGCTCGCTGCGCTCGCTCGAAAACTATAGCGTATCCTAAAACCAATCCATCTTGCGTTAGTCATTCGATATGAAGGCAACTTATTTCGAATTTGCGAACGTGTCGGATCGTATGTGAGGTTGGACTAAATTTTTACGAGCGAGCGGAGCGAGCGAGCAACGATCACAATTTCCAAGCTATGCATATACCTTATATTGCCTTGCATATATTTCGTGTTATTACCTAATTTTGTCAGCCATTTCGGACATCACATTGCACTGTACTATGTGGAAACAGTACTATTTATGTGGAACTATTCACAAACTGTAAACACTTGTCAGTAGGCAATATGATAAAGACTTCCGGCTCCTCGGGTTGGTGCGAATGTTTCAATGTCAGTATGTGCCAAACCGTTGGATTGTGACACACCTTTACGCGTCTCTCGCTCGCTGCGCTCGCTCGAAAGCTATAGCCTAACCTAAAACCAATCCCTCTTGCGTTAGTCATTCGATATGAAGGCGACATATTTCGAATTTGCGAACGTGTCGGATCGGATGTGAGGTTGGACTAAATTTTTACGAGCGAGCGGAGCGAGCGAGCAACGATCACAATTTGCAAGGTATACATATACCTTGCAATATGCATATATATCGTGTTAGTACATAATTTTGTCAGCCACTTCGGACATCACATTGCACTGTAGTATGTGGAAATAGTACTATTTATGTGAAACTATTCACAAACTGTAAACATTTGTCAGCAGGCAATAGGATAAAGACTTCCGGCTCCTCGGGCTGGTGCGAATGTTTCAATGTCCGTATGTGCCAAACCGTTGGATTGTGACACACCTTTACGCGTCTCTCGTTCGCTGCGCTCGCTCGAAAACTATAGCGTAACCTAAAACCAATCCATCTTGCGTTCATTATTCGATATGGTGGCGACTTATTTCGAATTTGCGAACGTGTCGGATCGGATGTGAGGTTGGACTAAATTTTTACGAGCGAGCGGAGCGAGCGAGCAACGATCACAATTTGCAAGGTATACATATACCTTGCAATATGCATATATATCGTGTTAGTACCTAATTTTGTTAGCCACTTCGGACATCACATTGGACTGTAGTATGTGGAAATAGTACTATTTATGTGAAACTATTCACAAACTGTAAACATTTGTCAGCAGGCAATAGGATAAATACTTCCGGCTCCTCTGGCTGGTCCGAATGTTTCAATGTCCGTATGTGCCAAACCGTTAGATTGTGATACACCTTTACGCGTCTCTCGCTCGCTGCGCTCGCTCGAAAACTATAGCCTAACCTAAAACCAATCCCTCTTGCGTTAGTCATTCGATATGAAGGCGACTTATTTCGAATTTGCGAACGTGTCGGATCGGATGTGAGGTTGGACTAAATTTTTACGAGCGAGCGGAGCGAGCGAGCAACGATCACAATTTGCAAGGTATACATATACCTTGCAATATGCATATATATCGTGTTAGTACCTAATTTTGTCAGCCACTTCGGACATCACATTGCACTGTAGTATGTCGAAATAGTACTATTTATGTGAAACTATTCACAAACTGTAAACATTTGTCAGTAGCCAATATGATAAAGACTTCCGGCTCCTCGGGCTGGTGCGAATGTTTCAATGTCAGTATGTGCCAAACCGTTGGATTGTGACACACCTTTACGCGTCTCTCGCTCGCTGCGCTCGCTCGAAAACTATAGCGTAATCTAAAACCAATCCATCTTGCGTTCATTATTCTATATGGTGGCGACTTATTTCGAATTTGCGAACGTGTCGGATCGGATGTGAGGTTGGACTAAATTTTTACGAGCGAGCGGAGCGAGCGAGCAACGATCACAATTTGCAAGGTATACATATACCTTGCAATATGCATATATATCGTGTTAGTACCCAATTTTGTCAGCCACTTCGGACATCACATTGGACTGTAGTATGTGGAAATAGTACTATTTATGTGAAACTATTCACAAACTGTAAACATTTGTCAGCAGGCAATAGGATAAAGACTTCCGGCTCCTCGGGCTGGTGCGAATGTTTCAATGTCAGTATGTGCCAAACCGTTGGATTGTGACACACCTTTACGCGTCTCTCGTTCGCTGCGCTCGCTCGAAAACTATAGCGTAACCTAAAACCAATCCATCTTGCGTTCATTATTCGATATGGTGGCGACTTATTTCGAATTTGCGAACGTGTCGGATCGGATGTGAGGTTGGACTAAATTTTTACGAGCGAGCGGAGCGAGCGAGCAACGATCACAATTTGCAAGGTATACATATACCTTGCAATATGCATATATATCGTGTTAGTACCTAATTTTGTGAGCCACTTCGGACATCACATTGGACTGTAGTATGTGGAAATAGTACTATTTATGTGAAACTATTCACAAACTGTAAACATTTGTCAGCAGGCAATAGGATAAAGACTTCCGGCTACTCGGGCTGGTGTGAATGTTTCAATGTCCGTATGTGCCAAACCGTTGGATTGTGACACACCTTTACGCGTCTCTCGTTCGCTGCGCTCGCTCGAAAACTATAGCGTAACCTAAAACCAATCCATCTTGCGTTCATTATTCGATATGGTGGCGACTTATTTCGAATTTGCGAACGTGTCGGATCGGATGTGAGGTTGGACTAAATTTTTACGAGCGAGCGGAGCGAGCGAGCAACGATCACAATTTGCAAGGTATACATATACCTTGCAATATGCATATATATCGTGTTAGTACCTAATTTTGTTAGCCACTTCGGACATCACATTGGACTGTAGTATGTGGAAATAGTACTATTTATGTGAAACTATTCACAAACTGTAAACATTTGTCAGCAGGCAATAGGATAAATACTTCCGGCTCCTCTGGCTGGTCCGAATGTATCAATGTCCGTATGTGCCAAACCGTTAGATTGTGATACACCTTTACGCGTCTCTCGCTCGCTGCGCTCGCTCGAAAACTATAGCCTAACCTAAAACCAATCCCTCTTGCGTTAGTCATTCGATATGAAGGCGACTTATTTCGAATTTGCGAACGTGTCGGATCGGATGTGAGGTTGGACTAAATTTTTACGAGCGAGCGGAGCGAGCGAGCAACGATCACAATTTGCAAGGTATACATATACCTTGCAATATGCATATATATCGTGTTAGTACCTAATTTCGTCAGCCACTTGGGACATCACATTGCAATGTAGTATGTGGAAATAGTACTATTTATGTGAAACAATTCACAAATTGTAAACATTTGTCAGCAGGCAATAGGATAAAGACTTCCGGCTCCTCGGGCTGGTGCGAATGTTTCAATGTCAGTATGTGCCAAACCGTTGGATTGTGACACACCTTTACGCGTCTCTCGTTCGCTGCGCTCGCTCGAAAACTATAGCGTAACCTAAAACCAATCCATCTTGCGTTCATTATTCGATATGGTGGCGACTTATTTCGAATTTGCGAACGTGTCGGATCGGATGTGAGGTTGGACTAAGTTTTTACGAGCGAGCGGAGCGAGCGAGCAACGATCACAATTTGCAAGGTATACATATACCTTGCAATATGCATAAATATCGTGTTAGTACCTAATTTTGTCAGCCACTTCGGACATCACATTGGACTGTCGTATGTGGAAATAGTACTATTTATGTGAAACCATTCACAAACTGTAAACATTTGTCAGCAGGCAATAGGATAAAGACTTCCGGCTCCTCGGGCTGGTGCGAATGTTTGAATGTCCGTATGTGCCAAACCGTTGGATTGTGACACACCATTACGCGTCTCTCGTTCGCTGCGCTCGCTCGAAAACTATAGCCTAACCTAAAACCAATCCATCTTGCGTTCATTATTCGATATGGTGGCGACTTATTTCGAATTTGCGAACGTGTCGGATCGGATGTGAGGTTGGACTAAATTTTTACGAGCGAGCGGAGCGAGCGAGCAACGATCACAATTTGCAAGGTATACATATACCTTGCAATATGCATATATATCGTGTTAGTACCTAATTTTGTGAGCCACTTCGGACATCACATTGGACTGTAGTATGTGGAAATAGTACTATTTATGTGAAACTATTCACAAACTGTAAACATTTGTCAGCAGGCAATAGGATAAAGACTTCCGGCTCCCCGGGCTGGTGCGAATGTTTCAATGTCCGTATGTGCCAAACCGTTGGATTGTGACACACCTTTACGCGTCTCTCGTTCGCTGCGCTCGCTCGAAAACTATAGCGTAACCTAAAACCAATCCATCTTGCGTTCATTATTCGATATGGTGGCGACTTATTTCGAATTTGCGAACGTGTCGGATCGGATGTGAGGTTGGACTAAATTTTTACGAGCGAGCGGAGCGAGCGAGCAACGATCACAATTTGCAAGGTATACATATACCTTGCAATATGCATATATATCGTGTTAGTACCTAATTTCGTCAGCCACTTGGGACATCACATTGCAATGTAGTATGTGGAAATAGTACTATTTATGTGAAACAATTCACAAACTGTAAACATTTGTCAGCAGGCAATAGGATAAAGACTTCCGGCTCCTCGGGCTGGTGCGAATGTTTCAATGTCAGTATGTGCCAAACCGTTGGATTGTGACACACCTTTACGCGTCTCTCGTTCGCTGCGCTCGCTCGAAAACTATAGCGTAACCTAAAACCAATCCATCTTGCGTTCATTATTCGATATGGTGGCGACTTATTTCGAATTTGCGAACGTGTCGGATCGGATGTGAGGTTGGACTAAGTTTTTACGAGCGAGCGGAGCGAGCGAGCAACGATCACAATTTGCAAGGTATACATATACCTTGCAATATGCATATATATCGTGTTAGTACCTAATTTTGTCAGCCACTTCGGACATCACATTGGACTGTAGTATGTGGAAATAGTACTATTTATGTGAAACTATTCACAAACTGTAAACATTTGTCAGCAGGCAATAGGATAAAGACTTCCGGCTCCTCGGGCTGGTGCGAATGTTTGAATGTCCGTATGTGCCAAACCGTTGGATTGTGACACACCATTACGCGTCTCTCGTTCGCTGCGCTCGCTCGAAAACTATAGCCTAACCTAAAACCAATCCATCTTGCGTTCATTATTCGATATGGTGGCGACTTATTTCGAATTTGCGAACGTGTCGGATCGGATGTGAGGTTGGACTAAATTTTTACGAGCGAGCGGAGCGAGCGAGCAACGATCACAATTTGCAAGGTATACATATACCTTGCAATATGCATATATATCGTGTTAGTACCTAATTTTGTTAGCCACTTCGGATATCACATTGGACTGTAGTATGTGGAAATAGTACTATTTATGTGAAACTATTCACAAACTGTAAACATTTGTCAGCAGGCAATAGGATAAAGACTTCCGGCTCCTCGGGCTGGTGCGAATGTTTCAATGTCCGTATGTGCCAAACCGTTGGATTGTGACACACCTTTACGCGTCTCTCGTTCGCTGCGCTCGCTCGAAAACTATAGCGTAACCTAAAACCAATCCATCTTGCGTTCATTATTCGATATGGTGGCGACTTATTTCGAATTTGCGAACGTGTCGGATCGGATGTGAGGTTGGACTAAATTTTTACGAGCGAGCGGAGCGAGCGAGCAACGATCACAATTTGCAAGGTATACATATACCTTGCAATATGCATATATATCGTCTTAGCACCTAATTTTGTTAGCCACTTCGGATATCACATTGGACTGTAGTATGTGGAAATAGTACTATTTATGTGAAACTATTCACAAACTGTAAACATTTGTCAGCAGGCAATAGGATAAATACTTCCGGCTCCTCTGGCTGGTGCGAATGTTTCAATGTCCGTATGTGCCAAACCGTTAGATTGTGATACACCTTTACGCGTCTCTCGCTAGCCGCGCTCGCTCGAAAACTATAGCCTAACCTAAAACCAATCCCTCTTGCGTTAGTCATTCGATATGAAGGCGACTTATTTCGAATTTGCGAACGTGTCGGATCGGATGTGAGGTTGGACTAAATTTTTACGAGCGAGCGGAGCGAGCGAGCAACGATCACAATTTGCAAGGTATACATATACCTTGCAATATGCATATATATCGTGTTAGTACCTAATTTCGTCAGCCACTTGGGACATCACATTGCAATGTAGTATGTGGAAATAGTACTATTTATGTGAAACAATTCACAAATTGTAAACATTTGTCAGCAGGCAATAGGATAAAGACTTCCGGCTCCTCGGGCTGGTGCGAATGTTTCAATGTCAGTATGTGCCAAACCGTTGGATTGTGACACACCTTTACGCGTCTCTCGTTCGCTGCGCTCGCTCGAAAACTATAGCGTAACCTAAAACCAATCCATCTTGCGTTCATTATTCGATATGGTGGCGACTTATTTCGAATTTGCGAACGTGTCGGATCGGATGTGAGGTTGGACTAAGTTTTTACGAGCGAGCGGAGCGAGCGAGCAACGATCACAATTTGCAAGGTATACATATACCTTGCAATATGCATAAATATCGTGTTAGTACCTAATTTTGTCAGCCACTTCGGACATCACATTGGACTGTCGTATGTGGAAATAGTACTATTTATGTGAAACCATTCACAAACTGTAAACATTTGTCAGCAGGCAATAGGATAAAGACTTCCGGCTCCTCGGGCTGGTGCGAATGTTTGAATGTCCGTATGTGCCAAACCGTTGGATTGTGACACACCATTACGCGTCTCTCGTTCGCTGCGCTCGCTCGAAAACTATAGCCTAACCTAAAACCAATCCATCTTGCGTTCATTATTCGATATGGTGGCGACTTATTTCGAATTTGCGAACGTGTCGGATCGGATGTGAGGTTGGACTAAATTTTTACGAGCGAGCGGAGCGAGCGAGCAACGATCACAATTTGCAAGGTATACATATACCTTGCAATATGCATATATATCGTGTTAGTACCTAATTTTGTGAGCCACTTCGGACATCACATTGGACTGTAGTATGTGGAAATAGTACTATTTATGTGAAACTATTCACAAACTGTAAACATTTGTCAGCAGGCAATAGGATAAAGACTTCCGGCTCCCCGGGCTGGTGCGAATGTTTCAATGTCCGTATGTGCCAAACCGTTGGATTGTGACACACCTTTACGCGTCTCTCGTTCGCTGCGCTCGCTCGAAAACTATAGCGTAACCTAAAACCAATCCATCTTGCGTTCATTATTCGATATGGTGGCGACTTATTTCGAATTTGCGAACGTGTCGGATCGGATGTGAGGTTGGACTAAATTTTTACGAGCGAGCGGAGCGAGCGAGCAACGATCACAATTTGCAAGGTATACATATACCTTGCAATATGCATATATATCGTGTTAGTACCTAATTTCGTCAGCCACTTGGGACATCACATTGCAATGTAGTATGTGGAAATAGTACTATTTATGTGAAACAATTCACAAACTGTAAACATTTGTCAGCAGGCAATAGGATAAAGACTTCCGGCTCCTCGGGCTGGTGCGAATGTTTCAATGTCCGTATGTGCCAAACCGTTGGATTGTGACACACCTTTACGCGTCTCTCGTTCGCTGCGCTCGCTCGAAAACTATAGCGTAACCTAAAACCAATCCATCTTGCGTTCATTATTCGATATGGTGGCGACTTATTTCGAATTTGCGAACGTGTCGGATCGGATGTGAGGTTGGACTAAATTTTTACGAGCGGGCGGAGCGAGCGAGCAACGATCACAATTTGCAAGGTATACATATACCTTGCAATATGCATATATATCGTGTTAGTACCTAATTTTGTTAGCCACTTCGGATATCACATTGGACTGTAGTATGTGGAAATAGTACTATTTATGTGAAACTATTCACAAACTGTAAACATTTGTCAGCAGGCAATAGGATAAAGACTTCCGGCTCCTCGGGCTGGTGCGAATGTTGCAATGTCCGTATGTGCCAAACCGTTGGATTGTGACACACCTTTACGCGTCTCTCGTTCGCTGCGCTCGCTCGAAAACTATAGCGTAACCTAAAACCAATCCATCTTCCGTTCATTATTCGATATGGTGGCGACTTATTTCGAATTTGCGAACGTGTCGGATCGGATGTGAGGTTGGACTAAATTTTTACGAGCGAGCGGAGCGAGCGAGCAACGATCACTATTTGCAAGGTATACATATACCTTGCAATATGCATATATATCGTGTTAGTACCTAATTTTGTTAGCCACTTCGGACATCACATTGGACTGTAGTATGTGGAAATAGTACTATTTATGTGAAACTATTCACAAACTGTAAACATTTGTCAGCAGGCAATAGGATAAATACTTCCGGCTCCTCTGGCTGGTGCGAATGTTTCAATGTCCGCATGTGCCAAACCGTTAGATTGTGATACACCTTTACGCGTCTCTCGCTCGCCGCGCTCGCTCGAAAACTATAGCCTAACCTAAAACCAATCCCTCTTGCGTTAGTCATTCGATATGAAGGCGACTTATTTCGAATTTGCGAACGTGTCGGATCGGATGTGAGGTTGGACTAAATTTTTACGAGCGAGCGGAGCGAGCGAGCAACGGTCACAATTTGCAAGGTATACATATACCTTGCAATATGCATATATATCGTGTTAGTACCTAATTTTGTTAGCCACTTCGGACATCACATTGGACTGTAGTATGTGGAAATAGTACTATTTATGTGAAACTATTCACAAACTGTAAACATTTGTCAGCAGGCAATAGGATAAAGACTTCCGGCTCCTCGGGCTGGTGCGAATGTTTCAATGTCCGTATGTGCCAAACCGTTGGATTGTGACACACCTTTACGCGTCTCTCGTTCGCTGCGCTCGCTCGAAAACTATAGCGTAACCTAAAACCAATCCATCTTGCGTTCATTATTCGATATGGTGGCGACTTATTTCGAATTTGCGAACGTGTCGGATCGGATGTGAGGTTGGACTAAATTTTTACGAGCGAGCGGAGCGAGCGAGCATCGATCACAATATGCAAGGTATACATATACCTTGCAATATGCATATATATCGTGTTAGTACCTAATTTCGTCAGCCACTTCGCACATCACATTGCCCTGTAGTATGTGGAAATAGTACTATTTATGTGAAACTATTCACAAACTGTAAACATTTGTCAGCAGGCAATAGGATAAAGACTTCCGGCTCCTCGGGCTGGTGCGAATGTTTCAATGTCCGTATGTGCCAAACCGTTGGATTGTGACACACCTTTACGCGTCTCTCGTTCGCTGCGCTCGCTCGAAAACTATAGCGTAACCTAAAACCAATCCATCTTGCGTTCATTATTCGATATGGTGGCGACTTATTTCGAATTTGCGAACGTGTCGGATCGGACGTGAGGTTGGACTAAATTTTTACGAGCGAGCGGAGCGAGCGAGCAACGATCACTATTTGCAAGGTATACATATACCTTATATTGCCTTGCATATATTTCGTGTTAGTACCTAATTTTTTCAGCCACTTCGGACATCACATTGAACTGTAGTATGTGGAAATAGTACTATTTATGTGAAACTATTCACAAACTGTAAACATTTGTCAGCAGGCAATAGGATAAAGACTTCCGGCTCCTCGGGCTGGTGCGAATGTTTCAATGTCCGTATGTGCCAAACCGTTGGATTGTGACACACCTTTACGCGTCTCTCGTTCGCTGCGCTCGCTCGAAAACTATAGCGTAACCTAAAACCAATCCATCTTGCGTTCATTATTCGATATGGTGGCGACTTATTTCGAATTTGCGAACGTGTCGGATCGGATGTGAGGTTGGACTAAATTTTTACGAGCGGGCGGAGCGAGCGAGCAACGATCACAATTTGCAAGGTATACATATACCTTGCAATATGCATATATATCGTGTTAGTACCTAATTTTGTTAGCCACTTCGGACATCACATTGGACTGTAGTATGTGGAAATAGTACTATTTATGTGAAACTATTCACAAACTGTAAACATTTGTCAGCAGGCAATAGGATAAATACTTCCGGCTCCTCTGGCTGGTGCGAATGTTTCAATGTCCGCATGTGCCAAACCGTTAGATTGTGATACACCTTTACGCGTCTCTCGCTCGCCGCGCTCGCTCGAAAACTATAGCCTAACCTAAAACCAATCCCTCTTGCGTTAGTCATTCGATATGAAGGCGACTTATTTCGAATTTGCGAACGTGTCGGATCGGATGTGAGGTTGGACTAAATTTTTACGAGCGAGCGGAGCGAGCGAGCAACGATCAGAATTTGCAAGGTATACATATACCTTGCAATATGCATATATATCGTGTTAGTACCTAATTTTGTTAGCCACTTCGGACATCACATTGGACTGTAGTATGTGGAAATAGTACTATTTATGTGAAACTATTCACAAACTGTAAACATTTGTCAGCAGGCAATAGGATAAAGACTTCCGGCTCCTCGGGCTGGTGCGAATGTTTCAATGTCCGTATGTGCCAAACCGTTGGATTGTGACACACCTTTACGCGTCTCTCGTTCGCTGCGCTCGCTCGAAAACTATAGCCTAACCTAAAACCAATCCATCTTGCGTTCATTATTCGATATGGTGGCGACTTATTTCGAATTTGCGAACGTGTCGGATCGGATGTGAGGTTGGACTAAATTTTTACGAGCGAGCGGAGCGAGCGAGCAACGATCACAATTTGCAAGGTATACATATACCTTGCAATATGCATATATATCGTGTTAGTACCTAATGTTGTTAGCCACTTCGGACATCACATTGCACTGTAGTATGTGGAAATAGTACTATTTATGTGAAACTATTCACAAACTGTAAACATTTGCCAGCAGGCAATAGGATAAAGACTTCCGGCTCCTCGGGCTGGTGCGAATGTTTCAATGTCCGTATGTGCCAAACCGTTAGGTTGTGATACACCTTTACGCGTCTCTCGCTCGCCGCGCTCGCTCGAAAACTATAGCCTAACCTAAAACCAATCCCTCTTGCGTTAGTCATTCGATATGAAGGCGACTTATTTCGAATTTGCGAACGTGTCGGATCGGGTGTGAGGTTGGACTAAATTTTTACGAGCGAGCGGAGCGAGCGAGCAACGATCACAATTTGCAAGGTATACATATACCTTGCAATATGCATATATATCGTGTTAGTACCTAATTTTGTCAGAAACTTCGGACATCACATTGCACTGTAGTATGTGGGAATAGTACTATTTATGTGAAACTATTCACAAACTGTAAACATTTGTCAGCAGGCAATAGGATAAAGACTTCCGGCTCCTCGGGCTGGTGCGTATGTTTCAATGTCCGTATGTGCCAAACCGTTGGATTGTGACACACCTTTACGCGTCTCTCGTTCGCTGCGCTCGCTCGAAAACTATAGCGTAACCTAAAACCAATCCATCTTGCGTTCATTATTCGATATGGTGGCGACTTATTTCGAATTTGCGAACGTGTCGGATCGGATGTGAGGTTGGACTAAATTTTTACGAGCGAGCGGAGCGAGCGAGCATCGATCACAATATGCAAGGTATACATATACCTTGCAATATGCATATATATCGTGTTAGTACCTAATTTCGTCAGCCACTTCGCACATCACATTGCCCTGTAGTATGTGGAAATAGTACTATTTATGTGAAACTATTCACAAACTGTAAACATTTGTCAGCAGGCAATAGGATAAAGACTTCCGGCTCCTCGGGCTGGTGCGAATGTTTCAATGTCCGTATGTGCCAAACCGTTGGATTGTGACACACCTTTACGCGTCTCTCGTTCGCTGCGCTCGCTCGAAAACTATAGCGTAACCTAAAACCAATCCATCTTGCGTTCATTATTCGATATGGTGGCGACTTATTTCGAATTTGCGAACGTGTCGGATCGGACGTGAGGTTGGACTAAATTTTTACGAGCGAGCGGAGCGAGCGAGCAACGATCACTATTTGCAAGGTATACATATACCTTATATTGCCTTGCATATATTTCGTGTTAGTACCTAATTTTTTCAGCCACTTCGGACATCACATTGAACTGTAGTATGTGGAAATAGTACTATTTATGTGAAACTATTCACAAACTGTAAACATTTGTCAGCAGGCAATAGGATAAAGACTTCCGGCTCCTCGGGCTGGTGCGAATGTTTCAATGTCCGTATGTGCCAAACCGTTGGATTGTGACACACCTTTACGCGTCTCTCGTTCGCTGCGCTCGCTCGAAAACTATAGCGTAACCTAAAACCAATCCATCTTGCGTTCATTATTCGATATGGTGGCGACTTATTTCGAATTTGCGAACGTGTCGGATCGGATGTGAGGTTGGACTAAATTTTTACGAGCGGGCGGAGCGAGCGAGCAACGATCACAATTTGCAAGGTATACATATACCTTGAAATATGCATATATATCGTGTTAGTACCTAATTTTGTTAGCCACTTCGGATATCACATTGGACAGTAGTATGTGGAAATAGTACTATTTATGTGAAACTATTCACAAACTGTAAACATTTGTCAGCAGGCAATAGGATAAATACTTCCGGCTCCTCTGGCTGGTGCGAATGTTTCAATGTCCGTATGTGCCAAACCGTTAGATTGTGATACACCTTTACGCGTCTCTCGCTCGCCGCGCTCGCTCGAAAACTATAGCCTAACCTAAAACCAATCCCTCTTGCGTTAGTCATTCGATATGAAGGCGACTTATTTCGAATTTGCGATCGTGTCGGATCGGATGTGAGGTTGGACTAAATTTTTACGAGCGAGCGGAGCGAGCGAGCAACGATCACAATTTGCAAGGTATACATGTACCTTGCAATATGCATATATATCGTGTTAGTACCTAATTTTGTTAGCCACTTCGGACATCACATTGGACTGTAGTATGTGGAAATAGTACTATTTATGTGAAACTATTCACAAACTGTAAACATTTGTCAGCAGGCAATAGGATAAAGACTTCCGGCTCCTCGGGCTGGTGCGAATGTTTCAATGTCCGTATGTGCCAAACCGTTGGATTGTGACACACCTTTACGCGTCTCTCGTTCGCTGCGCTCGCTCGAAAACTATAGCGTAACCTAAAACCAATCCATCTTGCGTTCATTATTCGATATGGTGGCGACTTATTTCGAATTTGCGAACGTATCGGATCGGATGTGAGGTTGGACTAAATTTTTACGAGCGAGCGGAGCGAGCGAGCATCGATCACAATATGCAAGGTATACATATACCTTGCAATATGCATATATATCGTGTTAGTACCTAATTTCGTCAGCCACTTCGCACATCACATTGCCCTGTAGTATGTGGAAATAGTACTATTTATGTGAAACTATTCACAAACTGTAAACATTTGTCAGCAGGCAATATGATAAAGACATCCGGCTCCTCGGGCTGGTGCGAATGTTTCAATGTCAGTATGTGCCAAACCGTTGGATTGTGACACACCTTTACGCGTCTCTCGTTCGCTGCGCTCGCTCGAAAACTATAGCGTAACCTAAAACCAATCCATCTTGCGTTCATTATTCGATATGGTGGCGACTTATTTCGAATTTGCGAACGTGTCGGATCGGATGTGAGGTTGGACTAAATTTTTACGAGCGAGCGGAGCGAGCGAGCATCGATCACAATATGCAAGGTATACATATACCTTGCAATATGCATATATATCGTGTTAGTACCTAATTTCGTCAGCCACTTCGGACATCACATTGCCCTGTAGTATGTGGAAATAGTACTATTTATGTGAAACTATTCACAAACTGTAAACATTTGTCAGCAGGCAATATGATAAAGACATCCGGCTCCTCGGGCTGGTGCGAATGTTTCAATGTCAGTATGTGCCAAACCGTTGGATTGTGACACACCTTTACGCGTCTCTCGCTCGCTGCGCTCGCTCGAAAGCTGTAGCCTAACCTAAACCCAATCCATCTTGCGTTAGTCATTCGATATGAAGGCAACTTATTTCGAATTTGCGAACGTGTCGGATCGTATGTGAGGTTGGACTAAATTTTTACGAGCGAGCGGAGCGAGCGAGCAACGATCACAATTTGCAAGGTATACATATACCTTATATTGCCTTGCATATATTTCGTGTTAGTACCTAATTTTGTCAGCCACTTCGGACATCACATTGGACTGTAGTATGTGGAAATAGTACTATTTATGTGAAACTATTCACAAACTGTAAACATTTGTCAGCAGGCAATAGGATAAATAGTTCCGGCTCCTCTGGCTGGTGCGAATGTTTCAATGTCCGTATGTGCCAAACCGTTGGATTGTGATACACCTTTACGCGTCTCTCGCTCGCTGCGCTCGCTCGAAAACTATAGCCTAACCTAAAACCAATCCCTCTTGCGTTGATTATTCGATATGGTGGCGACTTATTTCGAATTTGCGAACGTGTCGGATCGGATGTGAGGTTGGACTAAATTTTTACGAGCGAGCGGAGCGAGCGAGCATCGATCACAATATGCAAGGTATACATATACCTTGCAATATGCATATATATCGTGTTAGTACCTAATTTCGTCAGCCACTTCGGACATCACATTGCCCTGTAGTATGTGGAAATAGTACTATTTATGTGAAACTATTCACAAACTGTAAACATTTGTCAGCAGGCAATATGATAAAGACATCCGGCTCCTCGGGCTGGTGCGAATGTTTCAATGTCAGTATGTGCCAAACCGTTGGATTGTGACACACCTTTACGCGTCTCTCGTGCGCTGCGCTCGCTCGAAAACTATAGCGTAACCTAAACCCAATCCATCTTGCGTTAGTCATTCGATATGAAGGCAACTTATTTCGAATTTGCGAACGTGTCGGATCGGATGTGAGGTTGGACTAAATTTTTACGAGCGAGCGGAGCGAGCGAGCAACGATCACAATTTGCAAGGTATACATATACCTTATATTGCCTTGCAAATATTTCGTGTTAGTACCTAATTTTGTCAGCCACTTCGGACGTCACATTGGACTGTAGTATGTCGAAATAGTACTATTTATGTGAAACTATTCACAAACTGTAAACATTTGTTAGCAGGCAATAGGATAAATACTTCCGGCTCCTCTGGCTGGTGCGAATGTATCAATGTCCGTATGTGGCAAACCGTTGGATTGTGATACACCTTTACGCGACTCTCGCTCGCTGCGCTCGCTCGAAACCTATAGCCTAACCTAAAACCAATCCCTCTTGCGTTCATTATTCGATATGGTGGCGACTTATTTCGAATTTGCGAACGTGTCGGATCGGATGTGAGGTTGGACTAAATTTTTACGTCCGAGCGGAGCGAGCGAGCAACGATCACAATTTGCAAGGTATACATATACCTTGCAATATGCATATATATCGTGTTAGTACCTAATTTTGTCAGCCACTTCGGACATCACATTGCACTGTAGTATGTCGAAATGGTACTATTTATGTGAAACTATTCACAAACTGTAAACATTTGTCAGTAGGCAATATGATAAAGACTTCCGGCTCCTCGTGCTGGTGCGAATGTTTCAATGTCAGTATGTGCCAAACCGTTGGATTGTGACACACCTTTACGCGTCTCTCGTTCGCTGCGCTCGCTCGAAAACTATAGCGTAACCTAAAACCAATCCATCTTGCGTTCATTATTCGATATGGTGGCGACTTATTTCGAATTTGCGAACGTGTCGGATCGGATGTGAGGTTGGACTAAATTTTTACGAGCGGGCGGAGCGAGCGAGCAACGATCACAATTTGCAAGGTATACATATACCTTGAAATATGCATATATATCGTGTTAGTACCTAATTTTGTTAGCCACTTCGGATATCACATTGGACTGTAGTATGTGGAAATAGTACTATTTATGTGAAACTATTCACAAACTGTAAACATTTGTCAGCAGGCAATAGGATAAATACTTCCGGCTCCTCTGGCTGGTGCGAATGTTTCAATGTCCGTATGTGCCAAACCGTTAGATTGTGATACACCTTTACGCGTCTCTCGCTCGCCGCGCTCGCTCGAAAACTATAGCCTAACCTAAAACCAATCCCTCTTGCGTTAGTCATTCGATATGAAGGCGACTTATTTCGAATTTGCGATCGTGTCGGATCGGATGTGAGGTTGGACTAAATTTTTACGAGCGAGCGGAGCGAGCGAGCAACGATCACAATTTGCAAGGTATACATGTACCTTGCAATATGCATATATATCGTGTTAGTACCTAATTTTGTTAGCCACTTCGGACATCACATTGGACTGTAGTATGTGGAAATAGTACTATTTATGTGAAACTATTCACAAACTGTAAACATTTGTCAGCAGGCAATAGGATAAAGACTTCCGGCTCCTCGGGCTGGTGCGAATGTTTCAATGTCCGTATGTGCCAAACCGTTGGATTGTGACACACCTTTACGCGTCTCTCGTTCGCTGCGCTCGCTCGAAAACTATAGCGTAACCTAAAACCAATCCATCTTGCGTTCATTATTCGATATGGTGGCGACTTATTTCGAATTTGCGAACGTATCGGATCGGATGTGAGGTTGGACTAAATTTTTACGAGCGAGCGGAGCGAGCGAGCATCGATCACAATATGCAAGGTATACATATACCTTGCAATATGCATATATATCGTGTTAGTACCTAATTTCGTCAGCCACTTCGCACATCACATTGCCCTGTAGTATGTGGAAATAGTACTATTTATGTGAAACTATTCACAAACTGTAAACATTTGTCAGCAGGCAATATGATAAAGACATCCGGCTCCTCGGGCTGGTGCGAATGTTTCAATGTCAGTATGTGCCAAACCGTTGGATTGTGACACACCTTTACGCGTCTCTCGTTCGCTGCGCTCGCTCGAAAACTATAGCGTAACCTAAAACCAATCCATCTTGCGTTCATTATTCGATATGGTGGCGACTTATTTCGAATTTGCGAACGTGTCGGATCGGATGTGAGGTTGGACTAAATTTTTACGAGCGAGCGGAGCGAGCGAGCATCGATCACAATATGCAAGGTATACATATACCTTGCAATATGCATATATATCGTGTTAGTACCTAATTTCGTCAGCCACTTCGGACATCACATTGCCCTGTAGTATGTGGAAATAGTACTATTTATGTGAAACTATTCACAAACTGTAAACATTTGTCAGCAGGCAATATGATAAAGACATCCGGCTCCTCGGGCTGGTGCGAATGTTTCAATGTCAGTATGTGCCAAACCGTTGGATTGTGACACACCTTTACGCGTCTCTCGCTCGCTGCGCTCGCTCGAAAGCTGTAGCCTAACCTAAACCCAATCCATCTTGCGTTAGTCATTCGATATGAAGGCAACTTATTTCGAATTTGCGAACGTGTCGGATCGTATGTGAGGTTGGACTAAATTTTTACGCGCGAGCGGAGCGAGCGAGCAACGATCACAATTTGCAAGGTATACATATACCTTATATTGCCTTGCATATATTTCGTGTTAGTACCTAATTTTGTCAGCCACTTCGGACATCACATTGGACTGTAGTATGTGGAAATAGTACTATTTATGTGAAACTATTCACAAACTGTAAACATTTGTCAGCAGGCAATAGGATAAATAGTTCCGGCTCCTCTGGCTGGTGCGAATGTTTCAATGTCCGTATGTGCCAAACCGTTGGATTGTGATACACCTTTACGCGTCTCTCGCTCGCTGCGCTCGCTCGAAAACTATAGCCTAACCTAAAACCAATCCCTCTTGCGTTGATTATTCGATATGGTGGCGACTTATTTCGAATTTGCGAACGTGTCGGATCGGATGTGAGGTTGGACTAAATTTTTACGAGCGAGCGGAGCGAGCGAGCATCGATCACAATATGCAAGGTATACATATACCTTGCAATATGCATATATATCGTGTTAGTACCTAATTTCGTCAGCCACTTCGGACATCACATTGCCCTGTAGTATGTGGAAATAGTACTATTTATGTGAAACTATTCACAAACTGTAAACATTTGTCAGCAGGCAATATGATAAAGACATCCGGCTCCTCGGGCTGGTGCGAATGTTTCAATGTCAGTATGTGCCAAACCGTTGGATTGTGACACACCTTTACGCGTCTCTCGTGCGCTGCGCTCGCTCGAAAACTATAGCGTAACCTAAACCCAATCCATCTTGCGTTAGTCATTCGATATGAAGGCAACTTATTTCGAATTTGCGAACGTGTCGGATCGGATGTGAGGTTGGACTAAATTTTTACGAGCGAGCGGAGCGAGCGAGCAACGATCACAATTTGCAAGGTATACATATACCTTATATTGCCTTGCAAATATTTCGTGTTAGTACCTAATTTTGTCAGCCACTTCGGACGTCACATTGGACTGTAGTATGTCGAAATAGTACTATTTATGTGAAACTATTCACAAACTGTAAACATTTGTCAGCAGGCAATAGGATAAATACTTCCGGCTCCTCTGGCTGGTGCGAATGTTTCAATGTCCGTATGTGGCAAACCGTTGGATTGTGATACACCTTTACGCGACTCTCGCTCGCTGCGCTCGCTCGAAACCTATAGCCTAACCTAAAACCAATCCCTCTTGCGTTCATTATTCGATATGGTGGCGACTTATTTCGAATTTGCGAACGTGTCGGATCGGATGTGAGGTTGGACTAAATTTTTACGTCCGAGCGGAGCGAGCGAGCAACGATCACAATTTGCAAGGTATACATATACCTTGCAATATGCATATATATCGTGTTAGTACCTAATTTTGTCAGCCACTTCGGACATCACATTGCACTGTAGTATGTCGAAATGGTACTATTTATGTGAAACTATTCACAAACTGTAAACATTTGTCAGTAGGCAATATGATAAAGACTTCCGGCTCCTCGTGCTGGTGCGAATGTTTCAATGTCAGTATGTGCCAAACCGTTGGATTGTGACACACCTTTACGCGTCTCTCGCTCGCTGCGCTCGCTCGAAAACTATAGCCTAACCTAAAACCAATCCCTCTTGCGTTAGTCATTCGATATGAAGGCGACTTATTTCGAATTTGCGAACGTGTCGGATCGGATGTGAGGTTGGACTAAATTTTTACGAGCGAGCGGAGCGAGCGAGCAACGATCACAATTTGCAAGGTATACATATACCTTGCAATATGCATATATATCGTGTTAGTACCTAATTTTGTCAGCCACTTCGGACATCACATTGCACTGTAGTATGTCGAAATAGTATTATTTATGTGAAACTATTCACAAACTGTAAACATTTGTCAGCAGGCAATATGATAAAGACATCCGGCTCCTCGGGCTGGTGCGAATGTTTCAATGTCAGTATGTGCCAAACCGTTGGATTGTGACACACCTTTACGCGTCTCTCGCTCGCTGCGCTCGCTCGAAAGCTGTAGCCTAACCTAAACCCAATCCATCTTGCGTTAGTCATTCGATATGAAGGCAACTTATTTCGAATTTGCGAACGTGTCGGATCGTATGTGAGGTTGGACTAAATTTTTACGAGCGAGCGGAGCGAGCGAGCAACGATCACAATTAGCAAGGTATACATATACATTATATTGCCTTGCATATATTTCGTGTTAGTACCTAATTTTGTCAGCCACTTCGGACATCACATTGGACTGTAGTATGTGGAAATAGTACTATTTATGTGAAACTATTCACAAACTGTAAACATTTGTCAGCAGGCAATAGGATATAGACTTCCGGCTCCTCGGGCTGGTGCGAATGTTTCAATGTCCGTATGTGCCAAACCGTTGGATTGTGACACACCTTTACGCGTCTCTCGTTCGCTGCGCTCGCTCGAAAACTATAGCGTAACCTAAAACCAATCCATCTTGCGTTCATTATTCGATATGGTGGCGACTTATTTCGAATTTGCGAACGTGTCGGATCGGATGTGAGGTTGGACTAAATTTTTACGTGCGAGCGGAGCGAGCGAGCAACGATCACAATTTGCAAGGTATACATATACCTTGCAATATGCATATATATCGTGTTAGTACCTAATTTTGTTAGCCACTTCGGACATCACATTGGACTGTAGTATGTGGAAATAGTACTATTTATGTGAAGCTATTCACAAACTGTAAACATTTGTCAGCAGGCAATAGGATAAATACTTCCGGCTCCTCTGGCTGGTGCGAATGTTTCAATGTCCGTATGTGCCAAACCGTTAGATTGTGATACACCTTTACGCGTCTCTCGTTCGCAGCGCTCGCTCGAAAACTATAGCGTAACCTAAAACCAATCCATCTTGCGTTCATTATTCGATATGGTGGCGACTTATTTCGAATTTGCGAACGTGTCGGATCGGATGTGAGGTTGGACTAAATTTTTACGAGCGAGCGGAGCGAGCGAGCATCGATCACAATATGCAAGGTATACATATACCTTGCAATATGCATATATATCGTGTTAGTACCTAATTTCGTCAGCCACTTCGCACATCACATTGCCCTGTAGTATGTGGAAATAGTACTATTTATGTGAAACTATTCACAAACTGTAAACATTTGTCAGCAGGCAATATGATAAAGACATCCGGCTCTTCGGGCTGGTGCGAATGTTTCAATGTCAGTATGTGCCAAACCGTTGGATTGTGACACACCTTTACGCGTCTCTCGCTCGCTGCGCTCGCTCGAAAGCTGTAGCCTAACCTAAACCCAATCCATCTTGCGTTAGTCATTCGATATGAAGGCAACTTATTTCGAATTTGCGAACGTGTCGGATCGTATGTGAGGTTGGACTAAATTTTTACGAGCGAGCGGAGCGAGCGAGCAACGATCACAATTTGCAAGGTATACATATACCTTATATTGCCTTGCATATATTTCGTGTTAGTACCTAATTTTGTCAGCCACTTCGGACATCACATTGGACTGTAGTATGTGGAAATAGTACTATTTATGTGAAACTATTCACAAACTGTAAACATTTGTCAGCAGGCAATAGGATAAATAGTTCCGGCTCCTCTGGCTGGTGCGAATGTTTCAATGTCCGTATGTGCCAAACCGTTGGATTGTGATACACCTTTTCGCGTCTCTCGCTCGCTGCTCTCGCTCGAAAACTATAGCCTAACCTAAAACCAAACCCTCTTGCGTTGATTATTCGATATGGTGGCGACTTATTTCGAATTTGCGAACGTGTCGGATCGGATGTGAGGTTGGACTAAATTTTTACGAGCGAGCGGAGCGAGCGAGCATCGATCACAATATGCAAGGTATACATATACCTTGCAATATGCATATATATCGTGTTAGTACCTAATTTCGTCAGCCACTTCGGACATCACATTGCCCTGTAGTATGTGGAAATAGTACTATTTATGTGAAACTACTCACAAACTGTAAACATTTGTCAGCAGGCAATATGATAAAGACATCCGGCTCCTCGGGCTGGTGCGAATGTTTCAATGTCAGTATGTGCCAAACCGTTGGATTGTGACACACCTTTACGCGTCTCTCGTTCGCTGCGCTCGCTCGAAAACTATAGCGTAACCTAAACCCAATCCATCTTGCGTTAGTCATTCGATATGAAGGCAACTTATTTCAAATTTGCGAACGTGTCGGATCGGATGTGAGGTTGGACTAAATTTTTACGAGCGAGCGGAGCGAGCGAGCAACGATCACAATTTGCAAGGTATACATATACCTTGCAATATGCATATATATCGTGTTAGTACCTAATTTTGTTAGCCACTTCGGACATCACATTGGACTGTAGTATGTGGAAATAGTACTATTTATGTGAAACTATTCACAAACTGTAAACATTTGTCAGCAGGCAATAGGATAAAGACTTCCGGCTCCTCGGGCTGGTGCGAATGTTTCAATGTCCGTATGTGCCAAACCGTTGGATTGTGACACACCTTTACGCGTCTCTCGCTCGCTGCGCTCGCTCGAAAACTATAGCCTAACCTAAAACCAATCCCTCTTGCGTTAGTCATTCGATATGAAGGCGACTTATTTCGAATTTGCGAACGTGTCGGATCGGATGTGAGGTTGGACTAAATTTTTACGAGCGAGCGGAGCGAGCGAGCAACGATCAGATTTTGCAAGGTATACATATACCTTGCAATATGCATATATATCGTGTTAGTACCTAATTTTGTCAGCCACTTCGGACATCACATTGCACTGTAGTATGTCGAAATAGTACTATTTGCGTGAAACTATTCACAAACTGTAAACATTTGTCAGTAGGCAATATGATAAAGACTTCCGGCTCCTCGGGCTGGTGCGAATGTTTCAATGTCAGTATGTGCCAAACCGTTGGATTGTGACACACCTTTACGCGACTCTCGCTCGCTGCGCTCGCTCGAAAACTATAGCGTAACCTAAAACCAATCCATCTTGCGTTCATTATTCGATATGGTGGCGACTTATTTCGAATTTGCGAACGTGTCGGATCGGATGTGAGGTTGGACTAAATTTTTAGGAGCGAGCGGAGCGAGCGAGCATCGATCACAATATGCAAGGTATACATATACCTTGCAATATGCATATATATCGTGTTAGTACCTAATTTCGTCAGCCACTTCGGACATCACATTGCCCTGTAGTATGTGGAAATAGTACTATTTATGTGAAACTATTCACAAACTGTAAACATTTGTCAGCAGGCAATATGATAAAGACATCCGGCTCCTCGGGCTGGTGCGAATGTTTCAATGTCAGTATGTGCTAAACCGTTGGATTGTGACACACCTTTACGCGTCTCTCGCTCGCTGCGCTCGCTCGAAAGCTGTAGCCTAACCTAAACTCAATCCATCTTGCGTTAGTCATTCGATATGAAGGCAACTTATTTCAAATTTGCGAACGTGTCGGATCGTATGTGAGGTTGGACTAAATTTTTACGAGCGAGCGGAGCGAGCGAGCAACGATCACACTTTGCAAGGTATACATACACCTTATATTGCCTTGCATATATTTCGTGTTAGTACCAAATTTTGTCAGCCACTTCGGACATCACATTGGACTGTAGTATGTCGAAATAGTACTATTTATGTGAAACTATTCACAAACTGTAAACATTTGTCAGTAGGCAATATGATAAAGACTTCCGGCTCCTCGGGCTGGTGCGAATGTTTCAATGTCAGTATGTGCCAAACCGTTGGATTGTGACACACCTTTACGCGTCTCTCGTTCGCAGCGCTCGCTCGAAAACTATAGCGTAACCTAAAACCAATCCATCTTGCGTTCATTATTCGATATGGTGGCGACTTATTTCGAATTTGCGAACGTGTCGGATCGGATGTGAGGTTGGACTAAATTTTTACGAGCGAGCGGAGCGAGCGAGCATCGATCACAATATGCAAGGTATACATATACCTTGCAATATGCATATATATCGTGTTAGTACCTAATTTCGTCAGCCACTTCGCACATCACATTGCCCTGTAGTATGTGGAAATAGTACTATTTATGTGAAACTATTCACAAACTGTAAACATTTGTCAGCAGGCAATATGATAAAGACATCCGGCTCCTCGGGCTGGTGCGAATGTTTCAATGTCAGTATGTGCCAAACCGTTGGATTGTGACACACCTTTACGCGTCTCTCGCTCGCTGCGCTCGCTCGAAAGCTGTAGCCTAACCTAAACCCAATCCATCTTGCGTTAGTCATTCGATATGAAGGCAACTTATTTCGAATTTGCGAACGTGTCGGATCGTATGTGAGATTGGACTAAATTTTTACGAGCGAGCGGAGCGAGCGAGCAACGATCACAATTTGCAAGGTATACATATACCTTATATTGCCTTGCATATATTTCGTGTTAGTACCTAATTTTGTCAGCCACTTCGGATATCACATTGGACTGTAGTATGTGGAAATAGTACTATTTATGTGAAACTATTCACAAACTGTAAACATTTGTCAGCAGGCAATAGGATAAATAGTTCCGGCTCCTCTGGCTGGTGCGAATGTTTCAATGTCCGTATGTGCCAAACCGTTGGATCGTGATACACCTTTACGCGTCTCTCGCTCGCTGCTCTCGCTCGAAAACTATAGCCTAACCTAAAACCAAACCCTCTTGCGTTGATTATTCGATATGGTGGCGACTTATTTCGAATTTGCGAACGTGTCGGATCGGATGTGAGGTTGGACTAAATTATTACGAGCGAGCGGAGCGAGCGAGCATCGATCACAATATGCAAGGTATACATATACCTTGCAATATGCATATATATCGTGTTAGTACCTAATTTCGTCAGCCACTTCGGACATCACATTGCCCTGTAGTATGTGGAAATAGTACTATTTATGTGAAACTATTCACAAACTGTAAACATTTGTCAGCAGGCAATATGATAAAGACATCCGGCTCCTCGGGCTGGTGCGAATGTTTCAATGTCAGCATGTGCCAAACCGTTGGATTGTGACACACCTTTACGCGTCTCTCGTTCGCTGCGCTCGCTCGAAAACTATAGCGTAACCTAAACCCAATCCATCTTGCGTTAGTCATTCGATATGAAGGCAACTTATTTCGAATTTGCGAACGTGTCGGATCGGATGTGAGGTTGGACTAAATTTTTACGAGCGAGCGGAACGAGCGAGCAACGATCACAATTTGCAAGGTATACATATATCTTGCAATATGCATATATATCGTGTTAGTACCTAATTTTGTTAGCCACTTCGGACATCACATTGGACTGTAGTATGTGGAAATAGTACTATTTATGTGAAACTATTCACAAACTGTAAACATTTGTCAGCAAGCAATAGGATAAATACTTCCGGCTCCTCTGGCTGGTGCGAATGTTTCAATGTCCGTATGTGCCAAACCGTTAGATTGTGAGACACCTTTACGCGTCTCTCGCTCGCTGCGCTCGCTCGAAAACTATAGCCTAACCTAAAACCAATCCCTCTTGCGTTAGTCATTCGATATGAAGGCGACTTATTTCGAATTTGCGAACGTGTCGGATCGGATGTGAGGTTGGACTAAATTTTTACGAGCGAGCGGAGCGAGCGAGCAACGATCAGAATTTGCAAGGTATACATATACCTTGCAATATGCATATATATCGTGTTAGTACCTAATTTTGTCAGCCACTTCGGACATCACATTGCACTGTAGTATGTCGAAATAGTACTATTTGTGTGAAACTATTCACAAACTGTAAACATTTGTCAGTAGGCAATATGATAAAGACTTCCGGCTCCTCGGGCTGGTGCGAATGTTTCAATGTCAGTATGTGCCAAACCGTTGGATTGTGACACACCTTTACGCGTCTCTCGCTCGCTGCGCTCGCTCGAAAACTATAGCGTAACCTAAAACCAATCCATCTTGCGTTCATTATTCGATATGGTGGCGACTTATTTCGAATTTGCGAACGTGTCGGATCGGATGTGAGGTTGGACTAAATTTTTAGGAGCGAGCGGAGCGAGCGAGCATCGATCACAATATGCAAGGTATACATATACCTTGCAATATGCATATATATCGTGTTAGTACCTAATTTCGTCAGCCACTTCGGACATCACATTGCCCTGTAGTATGTGGAAATAGTACTATTTATGTGAAACTATTCACAAACTGTAAACATTTATCAGCAGGCAATATGATAAAGACATCCGGCTCCTCGGGCTGGTGCGAATGTTTCAATGTCAGTATGTGCTAAACCGTTGGATTGTGACACACCTTTACGCGTCTCTCGCTCGCTGCGCTCGCTCGAAAGCTGTAGCCTAACCTAAACCCAATCCATCTTGCGTTAGTCATTCGATATGAAGGCAACTTATTTCAAATTTGCGAACGTGTCGGATCGTATGTGAGGTTGGACTAAATTTTTACGAGCGAGCGGAGCGAGCGAGCAACGATCACACTTTGCAAGGTATACATACACCTTATATTGCCTTGCATATATTTCGTGTTAGTACCAAATTTTGTCAGCCACTTCGGACATCACATTGGACTGTAGTATGTCGAAATAGTACTATTTATGTGAAACTATTCACAAACTGTAAACATTTGTCAGTAGGCAATATGATAAAGACTTCCGGCTCCTCGGGCTGGTGCGAATGTTTCAATGTCAGTATGTGCCAAACCGTTGGATTGTGACACACCTTTACGCGTCTCTCGCTCGCTGCGCTCGCTCGAAAACTATAGCGTAACCTAAAACCAATCCATCTTGCGTTCATTATTCGATATGGTGGCGACTTATTTCGAATTTGCGAACGTGTCGGATCGGATGTGAGGTTGGACTAAATTTTTACGAGCGAGCGGAGCGAGCGAGCATCGATCACAATATGCAAGGTATACATATACCTTGCAATATGCATATATATCGTGTTAGTACCTAATTTCGTCAGCCACTTCGGACATCACATTGCCCTGTAGTATGTGGAAATAGTACTATTTATGTGAAACTATTCACAAACTGTAAACATTTGTCAGCAGGCAATATGATAAAGACATCCGGCTCCTCGGGCTGGTGCGAATGTTTCAATGTCAGTATGTGCCAAACCGTTGGATTGTGACACACCTTTACGCGTCTCTCGCTCGCTGCGCTCGCTCGAAAGCTGTATCCTAACCTAAACCCAGTCCATCTTGCGTTAGTCATTCGATATGAAGGCAACTTATTTCGAATTTGCGAACGTGTCGGATCGTATGTGAGGTTGGACTAAATTTTTACGAGCGAGCGGAGCGAGCGAGCAACGATCACAATTTGCAAGGTATACATATACCTTATATTGCCTTGCATATATTTCGTGTTAGTACCTAATTTTGTCAGCCACTTCGGACGTCACATTGGACTGTAGTATGTCGAAATAGTACTATTTATGTGAAACTATTCACAAACTGTAAACATTTGTCAGCAGGCAATAGGATAAATACTTCCGGCTCCTCTGGCTGGTGCGAATGTTTCAATGTCAGTATGTGCCAAACCGTTGGATTGTGACACACCTTTACGCGTCTCTCGCTCGCTGCGCTCGCTCGAAAACTATAGCGTAACCTAAAACCAATCCATCTTGCGTTCATTATTCGATATGGTGGCGACTTATTTCGAATTTGCGAACGTGTCGGATCGGATGTGAGGTTGGACTAAATTTTTACGTGCGAGCGGAGCGAGCGAGCAACGATCACAATTTGCAAGGTATACATATACCTTGCAATATGCATATATATCGTGTTAGTACCTAATTTTGTCAGCCACTTCGGACATCACATTGCACTGTAGTATGTCGAAATAGTACTATTTATGTGAAACTATTCACAAACTGTAAACATTTGTCAGTAGGCAATATGATAAAGACTTCCGGCTCCTCGGGCTGGTGCGAATGTTTCAATGTCAGTATGTGCCAAACCGTTGGATTGTGACACACCTTTACGCGTCTCTCGCTCGCTGCGCTCGCTCGAAAGCTGTAGCCTAACATAAACCCAATCCATCTTGCGTTAGTCATTCGATATGAAGGCAACTTATTTCGAATTTGCGAACGTGTCGGATCGTATGTGAGGTTGGACTAAATTTTTACGAGCGAGCGGAGCGAGCGAGCAACGATCACAATTAGCAAGGTATACATATACATTATATTGCCTTGCATATATTTCGTGTTAGTACCTAATTTTGTCAGCCACTTCGGACATCACATTGGACTGTAGTATGTGGAAATAGTACTATTTATGTGAAACTATTCACAAACTGTAAACATTTGTCAGCAGGCAATAGGATAAAGACTTCCGGCTCCTCGGGCTGGTGCGAATGTTTCAATGTCCGTATGTGTCAAACCGTTAGATTGTGATACACCTTTACGCGTCTCTCGCTCGCTGCGCTCGCTCGAAAACTATAGCCTAACCTAAAACCAATCCCTCTTGCGTTAGTCATTCGATATGAAGGCGACTTATTTCGAATTTGCGAACGTGTCGGATCGGATGTGAGGTTGGACTAAATTTTTACGAGCGAGCGGAGCGAGCGAGCAACGATCACAATTTGCAAGGTATACATATACCTTGCAATATGCATATATATCGTGTTAGTACCTAATTTTGTCAGCCACTTCGGACATCACATTGCACTGTAGTATGTCGAAATAGTATTATTTATGTGAAACTATTCACAAACTGTAACCATTTGTCAGCAGGCAATATGATAAAGACATCCGGCTCCTCGGGCTGGTGCGAATGTTTCAATGTCAGTATGTGCCAAACCGTTGGATTGTGACACACCTTTACGCGTCTCTCGCTCGCTGCGCTCGCTCGAAAGCTGTAGCCTAACATAAACCCAATCCATCTTGCGTTAGTCATTCGATATGAAGGCAACTTATTTCGAATTTGCGAACGTGTCGGATCGTATGTGAGGTTGGACTAAATTTTTACGAGCGAGCGGAGCGAGCGAGCAACGATCACAATTAGCAAGGTATACATATACATTATATTGCCTTGCATATATTTCGTGTTAGTACCTAATTTTGTCAGCCACTTCGGACATCACATTGGACTGTAGTATGTGGAAATAGTACTATTTATGTGAAACTATTCACAAACTGTAAACATTTGTCAGCAGGCAATAGGATAAAGACTTCCGGCTCCTCGGGCTGGTGCGAATGTTTCAATGTCCGTATGTGCCAAACCGTTGGATTGTGACACACCTTTACGCGTCTCTCGTTCGCTGCGCTCGCTCGAAAACTATAGCGTAACCTAAAACCAATCCATCTTGCGTTCATTATTCGATATGGTGGCGACTTATTTCGAATTTGCGAACGTGTCGGGTCGGATGTGAGGTTGGACTAAATTTTTACGTGCGAGCGGAGCGAGCGAGCAACGATCACAATTTGCAAGGTATACATATACCTTGCAATATGCATATATATCGTGTTAGTACCTAATTTTGTTAGCCACTTCGGACATCACATTGGACTGTAGTATGTGGAAATAGTACTATTTATGTGAAGCTATTCACAAACTGTAAACATTTGTCAGCAGGCAATAGGATAAATACTTCCGGCTCCTCTGGCTGGTGCGAATGTTTCAATGTCCGTATGTGCCAAACCGTTAGATTGTGATACACCTTTACGCGTCTCTCGCTCGCTGCGCTCGCTCGAAAACTATAGCCTAACCTAAAACCAATCCCTCTTGCGTTAGTCATTCGATATGAAGGCGACTTATTTCGAATTTGCGAACGTGTCGGATCGGATGTGAGGTTGGACTAAATTTTTACGAGCGAGCGGAGCGAGCGAGCAACGATCACAATTTGCAAGGTATACATATACCTTGCAATATGCATATATATCGTGTTAGTACCTAATTTTGTCAGCCACTTCGGACATCACATTGCACTGTAGTATGTCGAAATAGTATTATTTATGTGAAACTATTCACAAACTGTAAACATTTGTCAGCAGGCAATATGATAAAGACATCCGGCTCCTCGGGCTGGTGCGAATGTTTCAATGTCAGTATGTGCCAAACCGTTGGATTGTGACACACCTTTACGCGTCTCTCGCTCGCTGCGCTCGCTCGAAAGCTGTAGCCTAACATAAACCCAATCCATCTTGCGTTAGTCATTCGATATGAAGGCAACTTATTTCGAATTTGCGAACGTGTCGGATCGTATGTGAGGTTGGACTAAATTTTTACGAGCGAGCGGAGCGAGCGAGCAACGATCACAATTAGCAAGGTATACATATACATTATATTGCCTTGCATATATTTCGTGTTAGTACCTAATTTTGTCAGCCACTTCGGACATCACATTGGACTGTAGTATGTGGAAATAGTACTATTTATGTGAAACTATTCACAAACTGTAAACATTTGTCAGCAGGCAATAGGATAAAGACTTCCGGCTCCTCGGGCTGGTGCGAATGTTTCAATGTCCGTATGTGCCAAACCGTTGGATTGTGACACACCTTTACGCGTCTCTCGCTCGCTGCGCTCGCTCGAAAACTATAGCGTAACCTAAAACCAATCCATCTTGCGTTCATTATTCGATATGGTGGCGACTTATTTCGAATTTGCGAACGTGTCGGATCGGATGTGAGGTTGGACTAAATTTTTACGTGCGAGCGGAGCGAGCGAGCAACGATCACAATTTGCAAGGTATACATATACCTTGCAATATGCATATATATCGTGTTAGTACCTAATTTTGTTAGCCACTTCGGACATCACATTGGACTGTAGTATGTGGAAATAGTACTATTTATGTGAAGCTATTCACAAACTGTAAACATTTGTCAGCAGGCAATAGGATAAAGACTTCCGGCTCCTCGGGCTGGTGCGAATGTTTCAATGTCCGTATGTGCCAAACCGTTGGATTGTGACACACCTTTACGCGTCTCTCGCTCGCTGCGCTCGCTCGAAAACTATAGCCTAACCTAAAACCAATCCCTCTTGCGTTAGTCATTCGATATGAAGGCGACTTATTTCGAATTTGCGAACGTGTCGGATCGGATGTGAGGTTGGACTAAATTTTTACGAGCGAGCGGAGCGAGCGAGCAACGATCACAATTTGCAAGGTATACATATACCTTGCAATATGCATATATATCGTGTTAGTACCTAATTTTGTCAGCCACTTCGGACATCACATTGCACTGTAGTATGTCGAAATAGTATTATTTATGTGAAACTATTCACAAACTGTAAACATTTGTCAGCAGGCAATATGATAAAGACATCCGGCTCCTCGGGCTGGTGCGAATGTTTCAATGTCAGTATGTGCCAAACCGTTGGATTGTGACACACCTTTACGCGTCTCTCGCTCGCTGCGCTCGCTCGAAAGCTGTAGCCTAACATAAACCCAATCCATCTTGCGTTAGTCATTCGATATGAAGGCAACTTATTTCGAATTTGCGAACGTGTCGGATCGTATGTGAGGTTGGACTAAATTTTTACGAGCGAGCGGAGCGAGCGAGCAACGATCACAATTAGCAAGGTATACATATACATTATATTGCCTTGCATATATTTCGTGTTAGTACCTAATTTTGTCAGCCACTTCGGACATCACATTGGACTGTAGTATGTGGAAATAGTACTATTTATGTGAAACTATTCACAAACTGTAAACATTTGTCAGCAGGCAATAGGATAAAGACTTCCGGCTCCTCGGGCTGGTGCGAATGTTTCAATGTCCGTATGTGCCAAACCGTTGGATTGTGACACACCTTTACGCGTCTCTCGCTCGCTGCGCTCGCACGAAAACTATAGCGTAACCTAAAACCAATCCATCTTGCGTTCATTATTCGATATGGTGGCGACTTATTTCGAATTTGCGAACGTGTCGGATCGGATGTGAGGTTGGACTAAATTTTTACGTGCGAGCGGAGCGAGCGAGCAACGATCACAATTTGCAAGGTATACATATACCTTGCAATATGCATTTATATCGTGTTAGTACCTAATTTTGTTAGCCACTTCGGACATCACATTGGACTGTAGTATGTGGAAATAGTACTATTTATGTGAAGCTATTCACAAACTGTAAACATTTGTCAGCAGGCAATAGGATAAAGACTTCCGGCTCCTCGGGCTGGTGCGAATGTTTCAATGTCCGTATGTGCCAAACCGTTGGATTGTGACACACCTTTACGCGTCTCTCGCTCGCTGCGCTCGCTCGAAAGCTGTAGCCTAACCTAAACCCAATCCATCTTGCGTTAGTCATTCGATATGAAGGCAACTTATTTCGAATTTGCGAACGTGTCGGATCGCAAGTGAGGTTGGACTAAATTTTTACGAGCGAGCGGAGCGAGCGAGCAACGATCACAATTTGCAAGGTATACATATACATTATATTGCCTTGCATATATTTCGTGTTAGTACCTAATTTTGTCAGCCACTTCGGACATCACAATGGACTGTAGTATGTGGAAATAGTGCTATTTATGTGAAACTATTCACAAACTGTAAACATTTGTCAGCAGGCAATAGGATAAAGACTTCCGGCTCCTCGGGCTGGTGCGAATGTTTCAATGTCCGTATGTGCCAAACCGTTGGATTGTGACACACCTTTACGCGTCTCTCGCTCGCTGCGCTCGCTCGAAATCTGTAGCCTAACCTAAACCCAATCCATCTTGCGTTAGTCATTCGATATGAAGGCAACTTATTTCGAATTTGCGAACGTGTCGGATCGTATGTGAGGTTGGACTAAATTTTTACGAGCGAGCGGAGCGAGCGAGCAACGATCACAATTTGCAAGGTATACATATACATTATATTGCCTTGCATATATTTCGTGTTAGTACCTAATTTTGTCAGCCACTTCGGACATCACATTGGACTGTAGTATGTGGAAATAGTGCTATTTATGTGAAACTATTCACAAACTGTAAACATTTGTCAGCAGGCAATAGGATAAATACTTCCGGCTCCTCTGGCTGGTGCGAATGTTTCAATGTCCGTATGTGCCAAACCGTTAGATTGTGATACACCTTTACGCGTCTCTCGCTCGCTGCTCTCGCTCGAAAACTATAGCCTAACCTAAAACCAAACCCTCTTGCGTTGATTATTCGATATGGTGGCGACTTATTTCGAATTTGCGAACGTGTCGGATCGGATGTGAGGTTGGACTAAATTTTTACGAGCGAGCGGAGCGAGCGAGCATCGATCACAATATGCAAGGTATACATATACCTTGCAATATGCATATATATCGTGTTAGTACCTAATTTCGTCAGCCACTTCGGACATCACATTGCCCTGTAGTATGTGGAAATAGTACTATTTATGTGAAACTATTCACAAACTGTAAACATTTGTCAGCAGGCAATATGATAAAGACATCCGGCTCCTCGGGCTGGTGCGAATGTTTCAATGTCAGTATGTGCCAAACCGTTGGATTGTGACACACCTTTACGCGTCTCTCGTTCGCTGCGCTCGCTCGAAAACTATAGCGTAACCTAAACCCAATCCATCTTGCGTTAGTCATTCGATATGAAGGCAACTTATTTCGAATTTGCGAACGTGTCGGATCGGATGTGAGGTTGGACTAAATTTTTACGAGCGAGCGGAGCGAGCGAGCAACGATCACAATTTGCAAGGTATACATATACCTTGCAATATGCATATATATCGTGTTAGTACCTAATTTTGTTAGCCACTTCGGACATCACATTGGACTGTAGTATGTGGAAATAGTACTATTTATGTGAAACTATTCACAAACTGTAAACATTTGTCAGCAGGCAATAGGATAAATACTTCCGGCTCCTCTGGCTGGTGCGAATGTTTCAATGTCCGTATGTGCCAAACCGTTAGATTGTGAGACACCTTTACGCGTCTCTCGCTCGCTGCGCTCGCTCGAAAACTATAGCCTAACATAAAACCAATCCCTCTTGCGTTAGTCATTCGATATGAAGGCGACTTATTTCGAATTTGCGAACGTGTCGGATCGTATGTGAGGTTGGACTAAATTTTTACGAGCGAGCGGAGCGAGCGAGCAACGATCACAATTAGCAAGGTATACATATACATTATATTGCCTTGCATATATTTCGTGTTAGTACCTAATTTTGTCAGCCACTTCGGACATCACATTGGACTGTAGTATGTGGAAATAGTACTATTTATGTGAAACTATTCACAAACTGTAAACATTTGTCAGCAGGCAATAGGATAAAGACTTCCGGCTCCTCGGGCTGGTGCGAATGTTTCAATGTCCGTATGTGCCAAACCGTTAGATTGTGATACACCTTTACGCGTCTCTCGCTCGCTGCGCTCGCTCGAAAACTATAGCCTAACCTAAAACCAATCCCTCTTGCGTTAGTCATTCGATATGAAGGCGACTTATTTCGAATTTGCGAACGTGTCGGATCGGATGTGAGGTTGGACTAAATTTTTACGAGCGAGCGGAGCGAGCGAGCAACGATCACAATTTGCAAGGTATACATATACCTTGCAATATGCATATATATCGTGTTAGTACCTAATTTTGTCAGCCACTTCGGACATCACATTGCACTGTAGTATGTCGAAATAGTATTATTTATGTGAAACTATTCACAAACTGTAAACATTTGTCAGCAGGCAATATGATAAAGACATCCGGCTCCTCGGGCTGGTGCGAATGTTTCAATGTCAGTATGTGCCAAACCGTTGGATTGTGACACACCTTTACGCGTCTCTCGCTCGCTGCGCTCGCTCGAAAGCTGTAGCCTAACATAAACCCAATCCATCTTGCGTTAGTCATTCGATATGAAGGCAACTTATTTCGAATTTGCGAACGTGTCGGATCGTATGTGAGGTTGGACTAAATTTTTACGAGCGAGCGGAGCGAGCGAGCAACGATCACAATTAGCAAGGTATACATATACATTATATTGCCTTGCATATATTTCGTGTTAGTACCTAATTTTGTCAGCCACTTCGGACATCACATTGGACTGTAGTATGTGGAAATAGTACTATTTATGTGAAACTATTCACAAACTGTAAACATTTGTCAGCAGGCAATAGGATAAAGACTTCCGGCTCCTCGGGCTGGTGCGAATGTTTCAATGTCCGTATGTGCCAAACCGTTAGATTGTGATACACCTTTACGCGTCTCTCGCTGGCTGCGCTCGCTCGAAAACTATAGCCTAACCTAAAACCAATCCCTCTTGCGTTAGTCATTCGATATGAAGGCGACTTATTTCGAATTTGCGAACGTGTCGGATCGGATGTGAGGTTGGACTAAATTTTTACGAGCGAGCGGAGCGAGCGAGCAACGATCACAATTTGCAAGGTATACATATACCTTGCAATATGCATATATATCGTGTTAGTACCTAATTTTGTCAGCCACTTCGGACATCACATTGCACTGTAGTATGTCGAAATAGTATTATTTATGTGAAACTATTCACAAACTGTAAACATTTGTCAGCAGGCAATATGATAAAGACATCCGGCTCCTCGGGCTGGTGCGAATGTTTCAATGTCAGTATGTGCCAAACCGTTGGATTGTGACACACCTTTACGCGTCTCTCGCTCGCTGCGCTCGCTCGAAAGCTGTAGCCTAACATAAACCCAATCCATCTTGCGTTAGTCATTCGATATGAAGGCAACTTATTTCGAATTTGCGAACGTGTCGGATCGTATGTGAGGTTGGACTAAATTTTTACGAGCGAGCGGAGCGAGCGAGCAACGATCACAATTAGCAAGGTATACATATACATTATATTGCCTTGCATATATTTCGTGTTAGTACCTAATTTTGTCAGCCACTTCGGACATCACATTGGACTGTAGTATGTGGAAATAGTACTATTTATGTGAAACTATTCACAAACTGTAAACATTTGTCAGCAGGCAATAGGATAAAGACTTCCGGCTCCTCGGGCTGGTGCGAATGTTTCAATGTCCGTATGTGCCAAACCGTTGGATTGTGACACACCTTTACGCGTCTCTCGTTCGCTGCGCTCGCTCGAAAACTATAGCGTAACCTAAAACCAATCCATCTTGCGTTCATTATTCGATATGGTGGCGACTTATTTCGAATTTGCGAACGTGTCGGATCGGATGTGAGGTTGGACTAAATTTTTACGAGCGAGCGGAGCGAGCGAGCAACGATCACAATTAGCAAGGTATACATATACATTATATTGCCTTGCATATATTTCGTGTTAGTACCTAATTTTGTCAGCCACTTCGGACATCACATTGGACTGTAGTATGTGGAAATAGTACTATTTATGTGAAACTATTCACAAACTGTAAACATTTGTCAGCAGGCAATAGGATAAAGACTTCCGGCTCCTCGGGCTGGTGCGAATGTTTCAATGTCCGTATGTGCCAAACCGTTGGATTGTGACACACCTTTACGCGTCTCTCGTTCGCTGCGCTCGCTCGAAAACTATAGCGTAACCTAAAACCAATCCATCTTGCGTTCATTATTCGATATGGTGGTGACTTATTTCGAATTTGCGAACGTGTCGGATCGGATGTGAGGTTGGACTAAATTTTTACGTGCGAGCGGAGCGAGCGAGCAACGATCACAATTTGCAAGGTATACATATACCTTGCAATATGCATATATATCGTGTTAGTACCTAATTTTGTTAGCCACTTCGGACATCACATTGGACTGTAGTATGTGGAAATAGTACTATTTATGTGAAGCTATTCACAAACTGTAAACATTTGTCAGCAGGCAATAGGATAAATACTTCCGGCTCCTCTGGCTGGTGCGAATGTTTCAATGTCCGTATGTGCCAAACCGTTAGATTGTGATACACCTTTACGCGTCTCTCGCTCGCTGCGCTCGCTCGAAAACTATAGCCTAACCTAAAACCAATCCCTCTTGCGTTAGTCATTCGATATGAAGGCGACTTATTTCGAATTTGCGAACGTGTCGGATCGGATGTGAGGTTGGGCTAAATTTTTACGAGCGAGCGGAGCGAGCGAGCAACGATCACAATTTGCAAGGTATACATATACCTTGCAATATGCATATATATCGTGTTAGTACCTAATTTTGTCAGCCACTTCGGACATCACATTGCACTGTAGTATGTCGAAATAGTATTATTTATGTGAAACTATTCACAAACTGTAAACATTTGTCAGCAGGCAATATGATAAAGACATCCGGCTCCTCGGGCTGGTGCGAATGTTTCAATGTCAGTATGTGCCAAACCGTTGGATTGTGACACACCTTTACGCGTCTCTCGCTCGCTGCGCTCGCTGTAAAGCTGTAGCCTAACCTAAACCCAATCCATCTTGCGTTAGTCATTCGATATGAAGGCAACTTATTTCGAATTTGCGAACGTGTCGGATCGTATGTGAGGTTGGACTAAATTTTTACGAGCGAGCGGAGCGAGCGAGCAACGATCACAATTAGCAAGGTATACATATACATTATATTGCCTTGCATATATTTCGTGTTAGTACCTAATTTTGTCAGCCACTTCGGACATCACATTGGACTGTAGTATGTGGAAATAGTACTATTTATGTGAAACTATTCACAAACTGTAAACATTTGTCAGCAGGCAATAGGATAAAGACTTCCGGCTCCTCGGGCTGGTGCGAATGTTTCAATGTCCGTATGTGCCAAACCGTTGGATTGTGACACACCTTTACGCGTCTCTCGTTCGCTGCGCTCGCTCGAAAACTATAGCGTAACCTAAAACCAATCCATCTTGCGTTCATTATTCGATATGGTGGCGACTTATTTCGAATTTGCGAACGTGTCGGATCGGATGTGAGGTTGGACTAAATTTTTACGTGCGAGCGGAGCGAGCGAGCAACGATCACAATTTGCAAGGTATATGTATACCTTGCAATATGCATATATATCGTGTTAGTACCTAATTTTGTTAGCCACTTCGGACATCACATTGCACTGTAGTATGTCGAAATAGTACTATTTATGTGAAACTATTCACAAACTGTAAACATTTGTCAGTAGGCAATATGATAAAGACTTCCGGCTCCTCGGGCTGGTGCGAATGTTTCAATGTCAGTATGTGCCAAACCGTTGGATTGTGACACACCTTTACGCGTCTCTCGCTCGCTGCGCTCGCTCGAAAACTATAGCGTAACCTAAAACCAATCCATCTTGCGTTCATTATTCGATATGGTGGCGACTTATTTCGAATTTGCGAACGTGTCGGATCGGATGTGAGGTTGGACTAAATTCTTACGAGCGAGCGGAGCGAGCGAGCATCGATCACAATATGCAAGGTATACATATACCTTGCAATATGCATATATATCGTGTTAGTACCTAATTTCGTCAGCCACTTCGGACATCACATTGCCCTGTAGTATGTGGAAATAGTACTATTTATGTGAAACTATTCACAAAATGTAAACATTTGTCAGCAGGCAATAGGATAAATACTTCCGGCTCCTCTGGCTGGTGCGAATGTTTCAATGTCCGTATGTGCCAAACCGTTGGATTGTGACACACCTTTACGCGTCTCTCGCTCGCTGCGCTCGCTCGAAAGCTGTAGCCTAACCTAAACCCAATCCATCTTGCGTTAGTCATTCGATATGAAGGCAACTTATTTCGAATTTGCGAACGTGTCGGATCGTATGTGAGGTTGGACTAAATTTTTACGAGCGAGCGGAGCGAGCGAGCAACGATCACAATTTGCAAGGTATACATATACATTATATTGCCTTGCATATATTTCGTGTTAGTACCTAATTTTGTCAGCCACTTCGGACATCACATTGGACTGTAGTATGTGGAAATAGTGCTATTTATGTGAAACTATTCACAAACTGTAAACATTTGTCAGCAGGCAATAGGATAAAGACTTCCGGCTCCTCGGGCTGGTGCGAATGTTTCAATGTCCGTATGTGCCAAACCGTTGGATTGTGACACACCTTTACGCGTCTCTCGCTCGCTGCGCTCGCTCGAAAGCTGTAGCCTAACCTAAACCCAATCCATCTTGCGTTAGTCATTCGATATGAAGGCAACTTATTTCGAATTTGCGAACGTGTCGGATCGTATGTGAGGTTGGACTAAATTTTTACGAGCGAGCGGAGCGAGCGAGCAACGATCACAATTTGCAAGGTATACATATACATTATATTGCCTTGCATATATTTCGTGTTAGTACCTAATTTTGTCAGCCACTTCGGACATCACATTGGACTGTAGTATGTGGAAATAGTGCTATTTATGTGAAACTATTCACAAACTGTAAACATTTGTCAGCAGGCAATAGGATAAAGACTTCCGGCTCCTCGGGCTGGTGCGAATGTTTCAATGTCCGTATGTGCCAAACCGTTGGATTGTGACACACCATTACGCGTCTCTCGCTCGCTGCGCTCGCTCGAAATCTGTAGCCTAACCTAAACCCAATCCATCTTGCGTTAGTCATTCGATATGAAGGCAACTTATTTCGAATTTGCGAACGTGTCGGATCGTATGTGAGGTTGGACTAAATTTTTACGAGCGAGCGGAGCGAGCGAGCAACGATCACAATTTGCAAGGTATACATATACATTATATTGCCTTGCATATATTTCGTGTTAGTACCTAATTTTGTCAGCCACTTCGGACATCACATTGGACTGTAGTATGTGGAAATAGTGCTATTTATGTGAAACTATTCACAAACTGTAAACATTTGTCAGCAGGCAATAGGATAAATACTTCCGGCTCCTCTGGCTGGTGCGAATGTTTCAATGTCCGTATGTGCCAAACCGTTAGATTGTGATACACCTTTACGCGTCTCTCGCTCGCTGCGCTCGCTCGAAAACTATAGCCTAACCTAAAACCAATCCCTCTTGCGTTAGTCATTCGATATGAAGGCGACTTATTTCGAATTTGCGAACGTGTCGGATCGGATGTGAGGTTGGACTAAATTTTTACGAGCGAGCGGAGCGAGCGAGCAACGATCACTATTTGCAAGGTGTACATATACCTTGCAATATGCATATATATCGTGTTAGTACCTAATTCTGTCAGCCACTTCGGACATCACATTGCACTGTAGTATGTCGAAATAGTACTATTTATGTGAAACTATTCACAAACTGTAAACATTTGTCAGTAGGCAATATGATAAAGACTTCCGGCTCCTCGGGCTGGTGCGAATGTTTCAATGTCAGTATGTGCCAAACCGTTGGATTGTGACACACCTTTACGCGTCTCTCGCTCGCTGCGCTCGCTCGAAAACTATAGCGTAACCTAAAACCAATCCATCTGGCGTTCATTATTCGATATGGTGGCGACTTATTTCGAATTTGCGAACGTGTCGGATCGGATGTGAGGTTGGACTAAATTCTTGCGAGCGAGCGGAGCGAGCGAGCATCGATCACAATATGCAAGGTATACATATACCTTGCAATATGCATATATATCGTGTTAGTACCTAATTTCGTCAGCCACTTCGGACATCACATTGCCCTGTAGTATGTGGAAATAGTACTATTTATGTGAAACTATTCACAAACTGTAAACATTTGTCAGCAGGCAATAGGATAAATACTTCCGGCTCCTCTGGCTGGTGCGAATGTTTCAATGTCCGTATGTGCCAAACCGTTAGATTGTGATACACCTTTACGCGTCTCTCGCTCGCTGCGCTCGCTCGAAAACTATAGCCTAACCTAAAACCAATCCCTCTTGCGTTAGTCATTCGATATGAAGGCGACTTATTTCGAATTTGCGAACGTGTCGGATCGGATGTGAGGTTGGACTAAATTTTTACGAGCGAGCGGAGCGAGCGAGCAACGATCACAATTTGCAAGGTATACATATACCTTGCAATATGCATATATGTCGTGTTAGTACCTAATTTCGTCAGCCACTTCGGACATCACATTGCCCTGTAGTATGTGGAAATAGTACTATTTATGTGAAACTATTCACAAACTGTAAACATTTGTCAGCAGGCAATAGGATAAATACTTCCGGCTCCTCTGGCTGGTGCGAATGTTTCAATGTCCGTATGTGCCAAACCGTTGGATTGTGACACACCTTTACGCGTCTCTCGCTCGCTGCGCTCGCTCGAAAGCTGTAGCCTAACCTAAACCCAATCCATCTTGCGTTAGTCATTCGATATGAAGGCAACTTATTTCGAATTTGCGAACGTGTCGGATCGTATGTGAGGTTGGACTAAATTTTTACGAGCGAGCGGAGCGAGCGAGCAACGATCACAATTTGCAAGGTATACATATACATTATATTGCCTTGCATATATTTCGTGTTAGTACCTAATTTTGTCAGCCACTTCGGACATCACATTGGACTGTAGTATGTGGAAATAGTGCTATTTATGTGAAACTATTCACAAACTGTAAACATTTGTCAGCAGGCAATAGGATAAAGACTTCCGGCTCCTCGGGCTGGTGCGAATGTTTCAATGTCCGTATGTGCCAAACCGTTGGATTGTGACACACCATTACGCGTCTCTCGCTCGCTGCGCTCGCTCGAAATCTGTAGCCTAACCTAAACCCAATCCATCTTGCGTTAGTCATTCGATATGAAGGCAACTTATTTCGAATTTGCGAACGTGTCGGATCGTATGTGAGGTTGGACTAAATTTTTACGAGCGAGCGGAGCGAGCGAGCAACGATCACAATTTGCAAGGTATACATATACATTATATTGCCTTGCATATATTTCGTGTTAGTACCTAATTTTGTCAGCCACTTCGGACATCACATTGGACTGTAGTATGTGGAAATAGTGCTATTTATGTGAAACTATTCACAAACTGTAAACATTTGTCAGCAGGCAATAGGATAAATACTTCCGGCTCCTCTGGCTGGTGCGAATGTTTCAATGTCCGTATGTGCCAAACCGTTAGATTGTGATACACCTTTACGCGTCTCTCGCTCGCTGCGCTCGCTCGAAAACTATAGCCTAACCTAAAACCAATCCCTCTTGCGTTAGTCATTCGATATGAAGGCGACTTATTTCGAATTTGCGAACGTGTCGGATCGGATGTGAGGTTGGACTAAATTTTTACGAGCGAGCGGAGCGAGCGAGCAACGATCACAATTTGCAAGGTGTACATATACCTTGCAATATGCATATATATCGTGTTAGTACCTAATTCTGTCAGCCACTTCGGACATCACATTGCACTGTAGTATGTCGAAATAGTACTATTTATGTGAAACTATTCACAAACTGTAAACATTTGTCAGTAGGCAATATGATAAAGACTTCCGGCTCCTCGGGCTGGTGCGAATGTTTCAATGTCAGTATGTGCCAAACCGTTGGATTGTGACACACCTTTACGCGTCTCTCGCTCGCTGCGCTCGCTCGAAAACTATAGCGTAACCTAAAACCAATCCATCTGGCGTTCATTATTCGATATGGTGGCGACTTATTTCGAATTTGCGAACGTGTCGGATCGGATGTGAGGTTGGACTAAATTCTTGCGAGCGAGCGGAGCGAGCGAGCATCGATCACAATATGCAAGGTATACATATACCTTGCAATATGCATATATATCGTGTTAGTACCTAATTTCGTCAGCCACTTCGGACATCACATTGCCCTGTAGTATGTGGAAATAGTACTATTTATGTGAAACTATTCACAAACTGTAAACATTTGTCAGCAGGCAATAGGATAAATACTTCCGGCTCCTCTGGCTGGTGCGAATGTTTCAATGTCCGTATGTGCCAAACCGTTAGATTGTGATACACCTTTACGCGTCTCTCGCTCGCTGCGCTCGCTCGAAAACTATAGCCTAACCTAAAACCAATCCCTCTTGCGTTAGTCATTCGATATGAAGGCGACTTATTTCGAATTTGCGAACGTGTCGGATCGGATGTGAGGTTGGACTAAATTTTTACGAGCGAGCGGAGCGAGCGAGCAACGATCACAATTTGCAAGGTATACATATACCTTGCAATATGCATATATGTCGTGTTAGTACCTAATTTCGTCAGCCACTTCGGACATCACATTGCCCTGTAGTATGTGGAAATAGTACTATTTATGTGAAACTATTCACAAACTGTAAACATTTGTCAGCAGGCAATAGGATAAATACTTCCGGCTCCTCTGGCTGGTGCGAATGTTTCAATGTCCGTATGTGCCAAACCGTTAGATTGTGATACACCTTTACGCGTCTCTCGCTCGCTGCGCTCGCTCGAAAACTATAGCCTAACCTAAAACCAATCCCTCTTGCGTTAGTCATTCGATATGAAGGCGACTTATTTCGAATTTGCGAACGTGTCGGATCGGATGTGAGGTTGGACTAAATTTTTACGAGCGAGCGGAGCGAGCGAGCAACGATCACAATTTGCAAGGTATACATATACCTTGCAATATGCATATATATCGTGTTAGTACCTAATTTTGTCAGCCACTTCGGACATCACATTGCACTGTAGTATGTCGAAATAGTATTATTTATGTGAAACTATTCACAAACTGTAAACATTTGCAGCAGGCAATATGATAAAGACATCCGGCTCCTCGGGCTGGTGCGAATGTTTCAATGTCAGTATGTGCCAAACCGTTGGATTGTCACACACCTTTACGCGTCTCTCGCTCGCTGCGCCCGCTCGAAAGCTGTAGCCTAACCTAAACCCAATCCATCTTGCGTTAGTCATTCGATATGAAGGCAACTTATTTCGAATTTGCGAACGTGTCGGATCGTATGTGAGGTTGGACTAAATTTTTACGAGCGAGCGGAGCGAGCGAGCAACGATCACAATTTGCAAGGTATACATATACCTTATATTGCCTTGCATATATTTCGTGTTAGTACCTAATTTTGTCAGCCACTTCGGACATCACATTGGACTGTAGTATGTGGAAATAGTACTATTTATGTGAAACTATTCACAAACTGTAAACATTTGTCAGCAGGCAATAGGATAAAGACTTCCGGCTCCTCGGGCTGGTGCGAATGTTTCAATGTCCGTATGTGCCAAACCGTTGGATTGTGACACACCTTTACGCGTCTGTCGTTCGCTGCGCTCGCTCGATAACTATAGCGTAACCTAAAACCAATCCATCTTGCGTTCATTATTCGATATGGTGGCGACTTATTTCGAATTTGCGAACGTGTCGGATCGGATGTGAGGTTGGACTAAATTTTTACGTGCGAGCGGAGCGAGCGAGCAACGATCACAATTTGCAAGGTATACATATACCTTGCAATATGCATATATATCGTGTTAGTACCTAATTTTGTTAGCCACTTCGGACATCACATTGGACTGTAGTATGTGGAAATAGTACTATTTATGTGAAACTATTCACAAACTGTAAACATTTGTCAGCAGGCAATAGGATAAATACTTCCGGCTCCTCTGGCTGGTGCGAATGTTTCAATGTCCGTATGTGCCAAACCGTTAGATTGTGATACACCTTTACGCGTCTCTCGCTCGCTGCGCTCGCTCGAAAACTATAGCCTAACCTAAAACCAATCCCTCTTGCGTTAGTCATTCTATATGAAGGCAACTTATTTCGAATTTGCGAACGTGTCGGATCGTATGTGAGGTTGGACTAAATTTTTACGAGCGAGCGGAGCGAGCGAGCAACGATCACAATTTGCAAGGTATACATATACATTATATTGCCTTGCATATATTTCTTGTTAGTACCTAATTTTGTCAGCCACTTCGGACATCACATTGGACTGTAGTATGTGGAAATAGTACTATTTATGTGAAACTATTCACAAACTGTAAACATTTGTCAGCAGGCAATAGGATAAAGACTTCCGGCTCCTCGGGCTGGTGCGAATGTTTCAATGTCCGTATGTGCCAAACCGTTGGATTGTGGCACACCTTTACGCGTCTCTCGTTCGCTGCGCTCGCTCGAAAACTATAGCGTAACCTAAAACCAATCCATCTTGCGTTCATTATTCGATATGGTGGCGACTTATTTCGAATTTGCGAACGTGTCGGATCGGATGTGAGGTTGGACTAAATTTTTACGTGCGAGCGGAGCGAGCGAGCAACGATCACAATTTGCAAGGTATACATATACCTTGCAATATGCATATATATCGTGTTAGTACCTAATTTTGTTGGCCACTTCGGACATCACATTGGACTGTAGTATGTGGAAATAGTACTATTTATGTGAAACTATTCACAAACTGTAAACATTTGTCAGCAGGCAATAGGATAAATACTTCCGGCTCCTCTGGCTGGTGCGAATGTTTCAATGTCCGTATGTGCCAAACCGTTAGATTGTGATACACCTTTACGCGTCTCTCGCTCGCTGCGCTCGCTCGAAAACTATAGCCTAACCTAAAACCAATCCCTCTTGCGTTAGTCATTCTATATGAAGGCAACTTATTTCGAATTTGCGAACGTGTCGGATCGTATGTGAGGTTGGACTAAATTTTTACGAGCGAGCGGAGCGAGCGAGCAACGATCACAATTTGCAAGGTATACATATACATTATATTGCCTTGCATATATTTCTTGTTAGTACCTAATTTTGTCAGCCACTTCGGACATCACATTGGACTGTAGTATGTGGAAATAGTACTATTTATGTGAAACTATTCACAAACTGTAAACATTTGTCAGCAGGCAATAGGATAAAGACTTCCGGCTCCTCGGTCTGGTGCGAATGTTTCAATGTCCGTATGTGCCAAACCGTTGGATTGTGACACACCTTTACGCGTCTCTCGTTCGCTGCGCTCGCTCGAAAACTATAGCGTAACCTAAAACCAATCCATCTTGCGTTCATTATTCGATATGGTGGCGACTTATTTCGAATTTGCGAACGTGTCGGATCGGATGTGAGGTTGGACTAAATTTTTACGTGCGAGCGGAGCGAGCGAGCAACGATCACAATTTGCAAGGTATACATATACCTTGCAATATGCATATATATCGTGTTAGTACCTAATTTTGTTGGCCACATCGGACATCACATTGCACTGTAGTATGTCGAAATAGTACTATTTATGTGAAACTATTCACAAACTGTAAACATTTGTCAGTAGGCAATATGATAAAGACTTCCGGCTCCTCGGGCTGGTGCGAATGTTTCAATGTCAGTATGTGCCAAACCGTTGGATTGTGACACACCTTTACGCGTCTCTCGCTCGCTGCGCTCGCTCGAAAACTATAGCGTAACCTAAAACCAATCCATCTTGCGTTCATTATTCGATATGGTGGCGACTTATTTCGAATTTGCGAACGTGTCGGATCGGATGTGAGGTTGGACTAAATTCTTACGAGCGAGCGGAGCGAGCGAGCATCGATCACAATATGCAAGGTATACATATACCTTGCAATATGCATATATATCGTGTTAGTACCTAATTTCGTCAGCCACTTCGGACATCACATTGCCCTGTAGTATGTGGAAATAGTACTATTTATGTGAAACTATTCACAAACTGAAAAACATTTGTCAGCAGGCAATATGATAAAGACATCCGGCTCCTCGGGCTGGTGCGAATGTTTCAATGTCCGTATGTGCCAAACCGTTAGATTGTGATACACCTTTACGCGTCTCTCGCTCGCTGCGCTCGCTCGAAAACTATAGCCTAACCTAAAACCAATCCCTCTTGCGTTAGTCATTCGATATGAAGGCGACTTATTTCGAATTTGCGAACGTGTCGGATCGGATGTGAGGTTGGACTAAATTTTTACGAGCGAGCGGAGCGAGCGAGCTACGATCACAATTTGCAAGGTATACATATACCTTGCAATATGCATATATATCGTGTTAGTACCTAATTTCGTCAGCCACTTCGGACATCACATTGCCCTGTAGTATGTGGAAATAGTACTATTTATGTGAAACTATTCACAAACTGTAAACATTTGTCAGCAGGCAATATGATAAAGACATCCGGCTCCTCGGGCTGGTGCGAATGTTTCAATGTCAGTATGTACCAAACCGTTGGATTGTGACACACCTTTACGCGTCTCTCGCTCGCTGCGCTCGCTCGAAAGCTGTAGCCTAACCTAAACCCAATCCATCTTGCGTTAGTCATTCGATATGAAGGCAACTTATTTCGAATTTGCGAACGTGTCGGATCGTATGTGAGGTTGGACTAAATTTTTACGAGCGAGCGGAGCGAGCGAGCAACGATCACAATTTGCAAGGTATACATATACATTATATTGCCTTGCATATATTTCGTGTTAGTACCTAATTTTGTCAGCCACTTCGGACATCACATTGGACTGTAGTATGTGGAAATAGTACTATTTATGTGAAACTATTCACAAACTGTAAACATTTGTCAGCAGGCAATAGGATAAAGACTTCCGGCTCCTCGGGCTGGTGCGAATGTTTCAATGTCCGTATGTGCCAAACCGTTGGATTGTGACACACCTTTACGCGTCTCTCGTTCGCTGCGCTCGCTCGAAAACTATAACGTAACCTAAAACCAATCCATCTTGCGTTCATTATTCGATATGATGGCGTCTTATTTCGAATTTGCGAACGTGTCGGATCGGATGTGAGGTTGGACTAAATTTTTACGAGCGAGCGGAGCGAGCGAGCAACGATCACAATTTGCAAGGTATACATATACCTTGCAATATGCATATATATCGTGTTAGTACCTAATTTCGTCAGCCACTTCGGACATCACATTGCACTGCAGTATGTCGAAATAGTACTATTTATGTGAAACTATTCACAAACTGTAAACATTTGTCAGTAGGCAATATGATAAAGACTTCCGGCTCCTCGGGCTGGTGCGAATGTTTCAATGTCAGTATGTGCCAAACCGTTGGATTGTGACACACCTTTACGCGTCTCTCGCTCGCTGCGCTCACTCGAAAGCTGTAGCCTAACCTAAACCCAATCCATCTTGCGTTAGTCATTCGATATGAAGGCAACTTATTTCGAATTTGCGAACGTGTCGGATCGTATGTGAGGTTGGACTAAATTTTTACGAGCGAGCGGAGCGAGCGAGCAACGATCACAATTTGCAAGGTATACATATACATTATATTGCCTTGCATATATTTCGTGTTAGTACCTAATTTTGTCAGCCACTTCGGACATCACATTGGACTGTAGTATGTGGAAATAGTACTATTTATATGAAACTATTCACAAACTGTAAACATTTGTCAGCAGGCAATAGGATAAATACTTCCGGCTCCTCTAGCTGGTGCGAATGTTTCAATGTCCGTATGTGCCAAACCGTTAGATTGTGATACACCTTTACGCGTCTCTCGCTCGCTGCGCTCGCTCGAAAACTATAGCGTAACCTAAAACCAATCCATCTTGCGTTCATTATTCGATATGGTGGCGACTTATTTCGAATTTGCGAACGTGTCGGATCGGATGTGAGGTTGGACTAAATTCTTACGAGCGAGCGGAGCGAGCGAGCATCGATCACAATATGCAAGGTATACATATACCTTGCAATATGCATATATATGGTGTTAGTACCTAATTTTGTCAGCCACTTCGGACATCACATTGCACTGTAGTATGTCGAAATAGTACTATTTATGTGAAACTATTCACAAACTGTAAACATTTGTCAGTAGGCAATATGATAAAGACTTCCGGCTCCTCGGGCTGGTGCGAATGTTTCAATGTCAGTATGTGCCAAACCGTTGGATTGTGACACACCTTTACGCGTCTCTCGCTCGCTGCGCTCGCTCGAAAACTATAGCGTAACCTAAAACCAATCCATCTTGCGTTCATTATTCGATATGGTGGCGACTTATTTCGAATTTGCGAACGTGTCGGATCGGATGTGAGGTTGGACTAAATTCTTACGAGCGAGCGGAGCGAGCGAGCATCGATCACAATATGCAAGGTATACATATACCTTGCAATATGCATATATATCGTGTTAGTACCTAATTTCGTCAGCCACTTCGGACATCACATTGCCCTGTAGTATGTGGAAATAGTACTATTTATGTGAAACTATTCACAAACTGTAAACATTTGTCAGCAGGCAATATGATAAAGACATCCGGCTCCTCGGGCTGGTGCGAATGTTTCAATGTCAGTATGTGCCAAACCGGTGGATTGTGACACACCTTTACGCGTCTCTCGCTCGCTGCGCTCGCTCGAAAGCTGTAGCCTAACCTAAACCCAATCCATCTTGCGTTAGTCATTCGATATGAAGGCAACTTATTTCGAATTTGCGAACGTGTCGGATCGTATGTGAGGTTGGACTAAATTTTTACGAGCGAGCGGAGCGAGCGAGCAACGATCACAATTTGCAAGGTATACATATACCTTGCAATATGCATATATATCGTGTTAGTACCTAATTTTGTCAGCCACTTCGGACATCACATTGCACTGTAGTATGTCGAAATAGTACTATTTATGTGAAACTATTCACAAACTGTAAACATTTGTCAGTAGGCAATATGATAAAGACTTCCGGCTCCTCGGGCTGGTGCGAATGTTTCAATGTCAGTATGTGCCAAACCGTTGGATTGTGACACACCTTTACGCGTCTCTCGCTCGCTGCGCTCGCTCGAAAACTATAGCGTAACCTAAAACCAATCCATCTTGCGTACATTATTCGATATGGTGGCGACTTATTTCGAATTTGCGAACGTGTCGGATCGGATGTGAGGTTGGACTAAATTTTTACGAGCGAGCGGAGCGAGCGAGCGTCGATCACAATATGCAAGGTATACATATACCTTGCAATATGCATATATATCGTGTTAGTACCTAATTTTGTCAGCCACTTCGGACATCACATTGCACTGTAGTATGTCGAAATAGTACTATTTATGTGAAACTATTCACAAACTGTAAACATTTGTCAGTAGGCAATATGATAAAGACTTCCGGCTCCTCGGGCTGGTGCGAATGTTTCAATGTCAGTATGTGCCAAACCGTTGGATTGTGACACACCTTTACGCGTCTCTCGCTCGCTGCGCTCGCTCGAAAACTATAGCGTAACCTAAAACCAATCCATCTTGCGTTCATTATTCGATATGGTGGCGACTTATTTCGAATTTGCGAACGTGTCGGATCGGATGTGAGGTTGGACTAAATTCTTACGAGCGAGCGGAGCGAGCGAGCATCGATCACAATATGCAAGGTATACATATACCTTGCAATATGCATATATATCGTGTTAGTACCTAATTTCGTCAGCCACTTCGGACATCACATTGCCCTGTAGTATGTGGAAATAGTACTATTTATGTGAAACTATTCACAAACTGTAAACATTTGTCAGCAGGCAATATGATAAAGACATCCGGCTCCTCGGGCTGGTGCGAATGTTTCAATGTCCGTATGTGCCAAACCGTTGGATTGTGACACACCTTTACGCGTCTCTCGTTCGCTGCGCTCGCTCGAAAACTATAGCGTAACCTAAAACCAATCCATCTTGCGTTCATTATTCGATATGGTGGCGACTTATTTCGAATTTGCGAACGTGTCGGATCGGATGTGAGGTTGGACTAAATTTTTACGAGCGAGCGGAGCGAGCGAGCAACGATCACAATTTGTAAGGTATACATATACCTTGCAATATGCATATATATCGTGTTAGTACCTAATTTTGTCAGCCACTTCGGACATCACATTGCACTGTAGTATGTGGAAATAGTACTATTTATGTGAAACTATTCACAAACTGTAAACATTTGTCAGCAGGCAATAGGATAAAGACTTCCGGCTCCTCGGGCTGGTGCGAATGTTTCAATGTCCGTATGTGCCAAACCGTTGGATTGTGACACACCTTTACGCGTCTCTCGTTCGCTGCGCTCGCTCGAAAACTATAGCGTAACCTAAAACCAATCCATCTTGCGCTCATTATTCGATATGGTGGCGACTTATTTCGAATTTGCGAACGTGTCGGATCGGATGTGAGGTTGGACTAAATCTTTACGAGCGAGCGGAGCGAGCGAGCAACGATCACAATTTGCAAGGTATACATATACCTTATATTGCCTTGCATATATTTCGTGTTAGTACCTAATTTCGTCAGCCACTTCGGACATCACATTGCCCTGTAGTATGTGGAAATAGTACTATTTATGTGAAACTATTCACAAACTGTAAACATTTGTCAGCAGGCAATAGGATAAAGACTTCCGGCTCCTCGGGCTGGTGCGAATGTTTCAATGTCAGTATGTGCCAAACCGTTGGATTGTGACACACCTTTACGCGTCTCTCGCTCGCTGCGCTCGCTCGAAAACTATAGCGTAACCTAAGACCAATCCATCTTGCGTTCATTATTCGATATGGTGGCGACTTATTTCGAATTTGCGAACGTGTCGGATCGGATGTGAGGTTGGACTAAATTTTTACGAGCGAGCGGAGCGAGCGAGCATCGATCACAATATGCAAGGTATACATATACCTTGCAATATGCATATATATCGTGTTAGTACCTAATTTCGTCAGCCACTTCGGACATCACATTGCCCTGTAGTATGTGGAAATAGTACTATTTATGTGAAACTATTCACAAACTGTAAACATTTGTCAGCAGGCAATATGATAAAGACATCCGGCTCCTCGGGCTGGTGCGAATGTTTCAATGTCAGTATGTGCCAAACCGTTGGATTGTGACACACCTTTACGCGTCTCTCGCTCGATGCGCTCGCTCGAAAGCTGTAGCCTAACCTAAACCCAATCCATCTTGCGTTAGTCATTCGATATGAAGGCAACTTATTTCGAATTTGCGAACGTGTCGGATCGTATGTGAGGTTGGACTGAATTTTTACGAGCGAGCGGAGCGAGCGAGCAACGATCACAATTTGCAAGGTATACATATACCTTATATTGCCTTGCATATATTTCGTGTTAGTACCTAATTTTGTCAGCCACTTCGGACATCACATTGGACTGTAGTATGTGGAAATAGTACTATTTATGTGAAACTATTCACAAACTGTAAACATTTGTCAGCAGGCAATAGGATAAAGACTTCCGGCTCCTCGGGCTGGTGCGAATGTTTCAATGTCCGTATGTGCCAAACCGTTGGATTGTGACACACCTTTACGCGTCCCTCGTTCGCTGCGCTCGCTCGAAAACTATAGCGTAACCTAAAACCAATTCATCTTGCGTTCATTATTCGATATGGTGGCGACTTATTTCGAATTTGCGAACGTGTCGGATCGGATGTGAGGTTGGACTAAATTTTTACGAGCGAGCGGAGCGAGCGAGCAACGATCACAATTTGCAAGGTATACATATACCTTGCAATATGCATATATATCGTGTTAGTACCTAATTTTGTTAGCCACTTCGGACATCACATTGGACTGTAGTATGTGGAAATAGTACTATTTATGTGAAACTATTCACAAACTGTAAACATTTGTCAGCAGGCAATAGGATAAATACTTCCGGCTCCTCTGGCTAGTGCGAATGTTTCAATGTCCGTATGTGCCAAACCGTTAGATTGTGATGCACCTTCACGCGTCTCTCGCTCGCTGCGCTCGCTCGAAAACTATAGCCTAACCTAAAACCAATCCCTCTTGCGTTAGTCATTCGATATGAAGGCGACTTATTTCGAATTTGCGAACGTGTCGGATCGGATGTGAGGTTGGACTAAATTTTTACGAGCGAGCGGAGCGAGCGAGCAACGATCACAATTTGCAAGGTATACATATACCTTGCAATATGCATATATATCGTGTTAGTACCTAATTTTGTTAGCCACTTCGGACATCACATTGGACTGTAGTATGTGGAAATAGTACTATTTATGTGAAACTATTCACAAACTGTAAACATTTGTCAGCAGGCAATAGGATAAATACTTCCGGCTCCTCTGGCTGGTGCGAATGTTTCAATGTCAGTATGTGCCAAACCGTTGGATTGTGACACACCTTTACGCGTCTCTCGCTCGCTGCGCTCGCTCGAAAACTATAGCCTAACCTAAAACCAATCCCTCTTGCGTTAGTCATTCGATATGAAGGCGACTTATTTCGAATTTGCGAACGTGTCGGATCGGATGTGAGGTTGGACTAAATTTTTACGAGCGAGCGGAGCGAGCGAGCAACGATCACAATTTGCAAGGTATACATATACCTTGCAATATGCATATATATCGTGTTAGTACCTAATTTTGTCAGCCACTTCGGACATCACATTGCACTGTAGTATGTCGAAATAGTACTATTTATGTGAAACTATTCACAAACTGTAAACATTTGTCAGTAGGCAATATGATAAAGACTTCCGGCTCCTCGGGCTGGTGCGAATGTTTCAATGTCAGTATGTGCCAAACCGTTGGATTGTGACACACCTTTACGCGTCTCTCGCTCGCTGCGCTCGCTCGAAAACTATAGCGTAACCTAAAACCAATCCATCTTGCGTACATTATTCGATATGGTGGCGACTTATTTCGAATTTGCGAACGTGTCGGATCGGATGTGAGGTTGGACTAAATTTTTACGAGCGAGCGGAGCGAGCGAGCATCGATCACAATATGCAAGGTATACATATACCTTGCAATATGCATATATATCGTGTTAGTACCTAATTTTGTCAGCCACTTCGGACATCACATTGCACTGTAGTATGTCGAAATAGTACTATTTATGTGAAACTATTCACAAACTGTAAACATTTGTCAGTAGGCAATATGATAAAGACTTCCGGCTCCTCGGGCTGGTGCGAATGTTTCAATGTCAGTATGTGCCAAACCGTTGGATTGTGACACACCTTTACGCGTCTCTCGCTCGCTGCGCTCGCTCGAAAACTATAGCGTAACCTAAAACCAATCCATCTTGCGTTCATTATTCGATATGGTGGCGACTTATTTCGAATTTGCGAACGTGTCGGATCGGATGTGAGGTTGGACTAAATTCTTACGAGCGAGCGGAGCGAGCGAGCATCGATCACAATATGCAAGGTATACATATACCTTGCAATATGCATATATATCGTGTTAGTACCTAATTTCGTCAGCCACTTCGGACATCACATTGCCCTGTAGTATGTGGAAATAGTACTATTTATGTGAAACTATTCACAAACTGTAAACATTTGTCAGCAGGCAATATGATAAAGACATCCGGCTCCTCGGGCTGGTGCGAATGTTTCAATGTCCGTATGTGCCAAACCGTTGGATTGTGACACACCTTTACGCGTCTCTCGTTCGCTGCGCTCGCTCGAAAACTATAGCGTAACCTAAAACCAATCCATCTTGCGTTCATTATTCGATATGGTGGCGACTTATTTCGAATTTGCGAACGTGTCGGATCGGATGTGAGGTTGGACTAAATTTTTACGAGCGAGCGGAGCGAGCGAGCCACGATCACAATTTGTAAGGTATACATATACCTTGCAATATGCATATATATCGTGTTAGTACCTAATTTTGTCAGCCACTTCGGACATCACATTGCACTGTAGTATGTGGAAATAGTACTATTTATGTGAAACTATTCACAAACTGTAAACATTTGTCAGCAGGCAATAGGATAAAGACTTCCGGCTCCTCGGGCTGGTGCGAATGTTTCAATGTCCGTATGTGCCAAACCGTTGGATTGTGACACACCTTTACGCGTCTCTCGTTCGCTGCGCTCGCTCGAAAACTATAGCGTAACCTAAAACCAATCCATCTTGCGCTCATTATTCGATATGGTGGCGACTTATTTCGAATTTGCGAACGTGTCGGATCGGATGTGAGGTTGGACTAAATCTTTACGAGCGAGCGGAGCGAGCGAGCAACGATCACAATTTGCAAGGTATACATATACCTTATATTGCCTTGCATATATTTCGTGTTAGTACCTAATTTCGTCAGCCACTTCGGACATCACATTGCCCTGTAGTATGTGGAAATAGTACTATTTATGTGAAACTATTCACAAACTGTAAACATTTGTCAGCAGGCAATAGGATAAAGACTTCCGGCTCCTCGGGCTGGTGCGAATGTTTCAATGTCAGTATGTGCCAAACCGTTGGATTGTGACACACCTTTACGCGTCTCTCGCTCGCTGCGCTCGCTCGAAAACTATAGCGTAACCTAAGACCAATCCATCTTGCGTTCATTATTCGATATGGTGGCGACTTATTTCGAATTTGCGAACGTGTCGGATCGGATGTGAGGTTGGACTAAATTTTTACGAGCGAGCGGAGCGAGCGAGCATCGATCACAATATGCAAGGTATACATATACCTTGCAATATGCATATATATCGTGTTAGTACCTAATTTCGTCAGCCACTTCGGACATCACATTGCCCTGTAGTATGTGGAAATAGTACTATTTATGTGAAACTATTCACAAACTGTAAACATTTGTCAGCAGGCAATATGATAAAGACATCCGGCTCCTCGGGCTGGTGCGAATGTTTCAATGTCAGTATGTGCCAAACCGTTGGATTGTGACACACCTTTACGCGTCTCTCGCTCGATGCGCTCGCTCGAAAGCTGTAGCCTAACCTAAACCCAATCCATCTTGCGTTAGTCATTCGATATGAAGGCAACTTATTTCGAATTTGCGAACGTGTCGGATCGTATGTGAGGTTGGACTAAATTTTTACGAGCGAGCGGAGTGAGCGAGCAACGATCACAATTTGCAAGGTATACATATACCTTATATTGCCTTGCATATATTTCGTGTTAGTACCTAATTTTGTCAGCCACTTCGGACATCACATTGGACTGTAGTATGTGGAAATAGTACTATTTATGTGAAACTATTCACAAACTGTAAACATTTGTCAGCAGGCAATAGGATAAAGACTTCCGGCTCCTCGGGCTGGTGCGAATGTTTCAATGTCCGTATGTGCCAAACCGTTGGATTGTGACACACCTTTACGCGTCTCTCGTTCGCTGCGCTCGCTCGAAAACTATAGCGTAACCTAAAACCAATTCATCTTGCGTTCATTATTCGATATGGTGGCGACTTATTTCGAATTTGCGAACGTGTCGGATCGGATGTGAGGTTGGACTAAATTTTTACGAGCGAGCGGAGCGAGCGAGCAACGATCACAATTTGCAAGGTATACATATACCTTGCAATATGCATATATATCGTGTTAGTACCTAATTTTGTTAGCCACTTCGGACATCACATTGGACTGTAGTATGTGGAAATAGTACTATTTATGTGAAACTATTCACAAACTGTAAACATTTGTCAGCAGGCAATAGGATAAATACTTCCGGCTCCTCTGGCTAGTGCGAATGTTTCAATGTCCGTATGTGCCAAACCGTTAGATTGTGATGCACCTTCACGCGTCTCTCGCTCGCTGCGCTCGCTCGAAAACTATAGCCTAACCTAAAACCAATCCCTCTTGCGTTAGTCATTCGATATGAACGCGACTTATTTCGAATTTGCGAACGTGTCGGATCGGATGTGAGGTTGGACTAAATTTTTACGAGCGAGCGGAGCGATCGAGCAACGATCACAATTTGCAAGGTATACATATACCTTGCAATATGCATATATATCGTGTTAGTACCTAATTTTGTCAGCCACTTCGGACATCACATTGCACTGTAGTATGTCGAAATAGTACTATTTATGTGAAACTATTCACAAACTGTAAATATTTGTCAGCAGGCTATAGGATAAAGACTTCCGGCTCCTCGGGCTGGTGCGAATGTTTCAATGTCAGTATGTGCCAAACCGTTGGATTGTGACACACCTTTACGCGTCTCTCGCTCGCTGCGCTCGCTCGAAAACTATAGCGTAACCTAAAACCAATCCATCTTGCGTTCATTATTCGATATGGTGGCGACTTATTTCGAATTTGCGAACGTGTCGGATCGGATGTGAGGTTGGACTCAATTTTTACGAGCGAGCGGAGCGAGCGAGCATCGATCACAATATGCAAGGTATACATATACCTTGCAATATGCATATATATCGTGTTAGTACCTAATTTCGTGAGCCACTTCGGACATCACATTGCCCTGTAGTATGTGGAAATAGAACTATTTATGTGAAACTATTCACAAACTGTAAACATTTGTCAGCAGGCAATAGGATAAATACTTCCGGCTCCTCTGGCGGGTGCGAATGTTTCAATGTCCGTATGTGCCAAACCGTTAGATTGTGATACACCTTCACGCGTCTCTCGCTCGCTGCGCTCGCTCGAAAACTATAGCCTAACCTAAAACCAATCCCTCTTGCGTTAGTCATTCGATATGAAGGCGACTTATTTCGAATTTGCGAACATGTCGGATCGGATGTGAGGTTGGACTAAATTTTTACGAGCGAGCGGAGCGAGCGAGCAACGATCACAATTTGCAAGCTATACATATAACTTGCAATATGCATATATATCGTGTTAGTACCTAATTTTGTCAGCCACTTCGCACATCACATTGCACTCTAGTATGTGGAAATAGTACTATTTATGTGAAACTATTCACAAACTGTAAACATTTGTCAGCAGGCAATAGGATAAAGACTTCCGGCTCCTCGGGCTGGTGCGAATGTTTCAATGTCCGTATGTGCCAAACCGTTGGATTGTGACACACCTTTACGCGTCTCTCGTTCGCTGCGCTCGCTCGAAAACTATAGCGTAACCTAAAACCAATCCATCTTGCGTTCATTATTCGATATGGTGGCGACTTATTTCGAATTTGCGAACGTGTCGGATCGGATGTGAGGTTGGACTAAATTTTTACGAGCGAGCGGAGCGAGCGAGCAACGATCACAATTTGCAAAGTATACATATACCTTATATTGCCTTGCATATATTTCGTGTTAGTACCTAATTTTGTCAGCCACTTCGGACATCACATTGGACTGTAGTATGTGGAAATAGTACTATTTATGTGAAACTATTCACAAACTGTAAACATTTGTCAGCAGGCAATAGGATAAAGACTTCCGGCTCCTCGGGCTGGTGCGAATGTTTCAATGGCCGTATGTGCCAAACCGTTGGATTGTGACACACCTTTACGCGTCTCTCGTTCGCTGCGCTCGCTCGAAAACTATAGCGTAACCTAAAACCAATCCATCTTGCGTTCATTATTCGATATGGTGGCGACTTATTTCGAATTTGCGAACGTGTCGGATCGGATGTGAGGTTGGACTAAATTTTTACGAGCGAGCGGAGCGAGCGAGCAACGATCACAATTTGCAATGTATACATATACCTTGCAATATGCATATATATCGTGTTAGTACCTAATTTTGTCAGCCACTTCGGACATCACATTGCACTGTAGTATGTCGAAATAGTACTATTTATGTGAAACTATTCACAAACTGTAAACATTTGTCAGCAGGCTATAGGATAATGACTTCCGGCTCCTCGGGCTGGTGCGAATGTTTCAATGTCAGTATGTGCCAAACCGTTGGATTGTGACACACCTTAACGCGTCTCTCGCTCGCTGCGCTCGCTCGAAAACTATAGCGTAACCTAAAACCAATCCATCTTGTGTTCATTATTCGATATGGTGGCGACTTATTTCGAATTTGCGAACGTGTCGGATCGGATGTGAGGTTGGACTAAATTTTTACGAGCGAGCGGAGCGAGCGAGCAACGATCACAATTTGCAAGGTATACATATACCTTGCAATATGCATATATATCGTGTTAGTACCTAATTTTGTTAGCCACTTCGGACATCACATTGGACTGTAGTATGTGGAAATAGTACTATTTATGTGAAACTATTCACAAACTGTAAACATTTGTCAGCAGGCAATAGGATAAATACTTCCGGCTCCTCGGGCTGGTGCGAATGTTTCAATGTCCGTATGTGCCAAACCGTTAGATTGTGATACACCTTCACGCGTCTCTCGCTCGCTGCGCTCGCTCGAAAACTATAGCCTAACCTAAAACCAATCCCTCTTGCGTTAGTCATTCGATATGAAGGCGACTTATTTCGAATTTGCGAACGTGTCGGATCGGATGTGAGGTTGGACTAAATTTTTACGAGCGAGCGGAGCGAGCGAGCAACGATCACAATTTGCAAGGTATACATATACCTTGCAATATGCATATATATCGTGTTAGTACCTAATTTTGTCAGCCACTTCGGACATCACATTGCACTGTAGTATGTCGAAATAGTACTATTTATGTGAAACTATTCACAAACTGTAAACATTTGTCAGCAGGCTATAGGATAAGGACTTCCGGCTCCTCGGGCTGGTGCGAATGTTTTAATGTCAGTATGTGCCAAACCGTTGGATTGTGACACACCTTTACGCGTCTCTCGCTCGCTGCGCTCGCTCAAAAACTATAGCGTAACCTAAAACCAATCCATCTTGCGTTCATTATTCGATATGGTGGCGACTTATTTCGAATTTGCGAACGTGTCGGATCGGATGTGAGGTTGGACTAAATTTTTACGAGCGAGCGAGCATCGATCACAATATGCAAGGTATACATATACCTTGCAATATGCATATATATCGTGTTAGTACCTAATTTCGTCAGCCACGTCGGACATCACATTGCCCTGTAGTATGTGGAAATAGTACTATTTATGTGAAACTATTCACAAACTGTAAACATTTGTCAGCAGGCAATAGGATAAATACTTCCGGCTCCTCTGGCTGGTGCGAATGTTTCAATGTCAGTATGTGCCAAACCGTTGGATTGTGACACACCTTTACGCGTCTCTCGCTCGCTGCGCTCGCTCGAAAACTATAGCGTAACCTAAAACCAATCCATCTTGCGTTCATTATTCGATATGGTGGCGACTTATTTCGAATTTGCGAACGTGTCGGATCGGATGTGAGGTTGGACTAAATTTTTACGAGCGAGCGGAGCGAGCGAGCATCGATCACAATATGCAAGGTATACATATACCTTGCAATATGCATATATATCGTGTTAGTACCTAATTTCGTCAGCCACGTCGGACATCACATTGCCCTGTAGTATGTGGAAATAGTACTATTTATGTGAAACTATTCACAAACTGTAAACATTTGTCAGCAGGCAATAGGATAAATACTTCCGGCTCCTCTGGCTGGTGCGAATGTTTCAATGTCCGTATGTGCCAAACCGTTAGACTGTGATACACCTTCACGCGTCTCTCGCTCGCTGCGCTCGCTCGAAAACTATAGCCTAACCTAAAACCAATCCCTCTTGCGTTAGTCATTCGATATGAAGGCGACTTATTTCGAATTTGCGAACGTGTCGGATCGGATGTGAGGATGGACTAAATTTTTACGAGCGAGCGGAGCGAGCGAGCAACGATCACAATTTGCAAGGTATACATATACCTTGCAATATGCATATATATCGTGTTAGTACCTAATTTTGTCAGCCACTTCGGACATCACATTGGACTGTAGTATGTGGAAATAGTACTATTTATGTGAAACTATTCACAAACTGTAACCATTTGTCAGCAGGCAATAGGATAAATACTTCCGGCTCCTCTGGCTGGTGCGAATGTTTCAATGTCCGTATGTGCCAAACCGTTAGACTGTGATACACCTTCACGCGTCTCTCGCTCGCTGCGCTCGCTCGAAAACTATAGCCTAACCTAAAACCAATCCCTCTTGCGTTAGTCATTCGATATGAAGGCGACTTATTTCGAATTTGCGAACGTGTCGGATCGGATGTGAGGTTGGACTAAATTTTTACGAGCGAGCGGAGCGAGCGAGCAACGATCACAATTTGCAAGGTATACATATACCTTGCAATATGCATATATATCGTGTTAGTACCTAATTTTGTCAGCCACTTCGGACATCACATTGGACTGTAGTATGTGGAAATAGTACTATTTATGTGAAACTATTCACAAACTGTAAACATTTGTCAGCAGGCAATAGGATAAAGACTTCCGGCTCCTCGGGCTGGTGCGAATGTTTCAATGTCCGTATGTGCCAAACCGTTGGATTGTGACACACCTTTACGCGTCTCTCGTTCGCTGCGCTCGCTCGAAAACTATAGCGTAACCTAAAACCAATCCATCTTGCGTTCATTATTCGATATGGTGGCGACTTATTTCGAATTTGCGAACGTGTCGGATCGGATGTGAGGTTGGACTAAATTTTTACGAGCGAGCGGAGCGAGCGAGCAACGATAACAATTTGCAAGGTATACATATACCTTGCAATATGCATATATATCGTGTTAGTACCTAATTTTGTTAGCCACTTCGGACATCACATTGGACTGTAGTATGTGGAAATAGTACTATTTATGTGAAACTATTCACAAACTGTAAACATTTGTCAGCAGGCAATAGGATAAATACTTCCGGCTCCTCTGGCTGGTGCGAATGTTTCAATGTCCGTATGTGCCAAACCGTTGGATTGTGACACACCTTTACGCGTCTCTCGTTCGCTGCGCTCGCTCGAAAACTATAGCGTAACCTAAAACCAATCCATCTTGCGTTCATTATTCGATATGGTGGCGACTTATTTCGAATTTGCGAACGTGTCGGATCGGATGTGAGGTTGGACTAAATTTTTACGAGCGAGCGGAGCGAGCGAGCAACGATCACAATTTGCAAGGTATACATATACCTTATATTGCCTTGCATATATTTCGTGTTAGTACCTAATTTTGTCAGCCACTTCGGACATCAGATTGGACTGTATTGTGTGGAAATAGTACTATTTATGTGAAACTATTCACAAACTGTAAACATTTGTCAGCAGGCAATAGGATAAAGACTTCCGGCTCCTCGGGCTGGTGCGAATGTTTCATTGTCAGTATGTGCCAAACCGTTGGATTGTGACACACCTTTACGCGTCTCTCGCTCGCTGCGCTCGCTCGAAAACTATAGCGTAACCTAAAACCAATCCATCTTGCGTTCATTATTCGATATGGTGGCGACTTATTTCGAATTTGCGAACGTGTCGGATCGGATGTGAGGTTGGACTAAATTTTTACGAGCGAGCGGAGCGAGCGAGCATCGATCACAATATGCAAGGTATACATATACCTTGCAATATGCATATATATCGTGTTAGTACCTAATTTCGTCAGCCACTTCGGACATCACATTGCCCTGTAGTATGTGGAAATAGTACTATTTATGTGAAACTATTCACAAACTGTAAACATTTGTCAGCAGGCAATATGATAAAGACATCCGGCTCCTCGGGCTGGTGCGAATGTTTCAATGTCAGTATGTGCCAAACCGTTGGATTGTGACACACCTTTACGCGTCTCTCGCTCGATGCGCTCTCTCGAAAGCTGTAGCCTAACCTAAACCCAATCCATCTTGCGTTAGTCATTCGATATGAAGGCAACTTATTTCGAATTTGCGAACGTGTCGGATCGTATGTGAGGTTGGACTAAATTTTTACGAGCGAGCGGAGCTAGCGAGCAACGATCACAATTTGCAAGGTATACATATACCTTATATTGCCTTGCATATATTTCGTGTTAGTACCTAATTTTGTCAGCCACTTCGGACATCACATTGGACTGTAGTATGTGGAAATAGTACTATTTATGTGAAACTATTCACAAACTGTAAACATTTGTCAGCAGGCAATAGGATAAATACTTCCGGCTCCTCTGGCTGGTGCGAATGTTTCAATGTCCGTATGTGCCAAACCGTTGGATTGTGACACACCTTTATGCGTCTCTCGTTCGCTGCGCTCGCTCGAAAACTATAGCGTAACCTAAAACCAATCCATCTTGCGTTCATTATTCGATATGGTGGCGACTTATTTCGAATTTGCGAACGTGTCGGATCGGATGTGAGGTTGGACTAAATTTTTACGAGCGAGCGGAGCGAGCGAGAGACGGTCACAATTTGCAAGGTATACATATACCTTGCAATATGCATATATATCGTGTTAGTACCTAATTTTGTCAGCCACTTCGGACATCACATTGCACTGTAGTATGTGGAAATAGTACTATTTATGTGAAACTATTCACAAACTGTAAACATTTGTCAGCAGGCAATATGATAAAGACATCCGGCTCCTCGGGCTGGTGCGAATGTTTCAATGTCAGTATGTGCCAAACCGTTGGATTGTGACACACCTTTACGCGTCTCTCGCTCGATGCGCTCGCTCGAAAGCTGTAGCCTAACCTAAACCCAATCCATCTTGCGTTAGTCATTCGATATGAAGGCAACTTATTTCGAATTTGCGAACGTGTCGGATCGTATGTGAGGTTGGACTAAATTTTTACGAGCGAGCGGAGCGAGCGAGCAACGATCACAATTTGCAAGGTATACATATACCTTATATTGCCTTGCATATATTTCGTGTTAGTACCGAATTTTGTCAGCCACTTCGGACATCACATTGGACTGTAGTATGTGGAAATAGTACTATTTATGTGAAACTATTCACAAACTGTAAACATTTGTCAGCAGGCAATAGGATAAAGACTTCCGGCTCCTCGGGCTGGTGCGAATGTTTCAATGTCCGTATGTGCCAAACCGTTGGATTGTGACACACCTTTACGCGTCTCTCGTTCGCTGCGCTCGCTCGAAAACTATAGCGTAACCTAAAACCAATCCATCTTGCGTTCATTATTCGATATGGTGGCGACTTATTTCGAATTTGCGAACGTGTTGGATCGGATGTGAGGTTGGACTAAATTTTTACGAGCGAGCGGAGCGACCGAGCAACGATCACAATTTGCAAGGTATACATATACCTTGCAATATGCATATATATCGTGTTAGTACCTAATTTTGTTAGCCACTTCGGACATCACATTGGACTGTAGTATGTGGAAATAGTACTATTTATGTGAAACTATTCACAAACTGTAAACATTTGTCAGCAGGCAATAGGATAAATACTTCCGGCTCCTCTGGCTGGTGCGAATGTTTCAATGTCCGTATGTGCCAAACCGTTAGATTGTGATACACCTTCACGCGTCTCTCGCTCGCTGCGCTCGCTCGAAAACTATAGCCTAACCTAAAACCAATCCCTCTTGCGTTAGTCATTCGATATGAAGGCGACTTATTTCGAATTTGCGAACGTGTCGGATCGGATGTGAGGTTGGACTAAATTTTTACGAGCGAGCGGAGCGAGCGAGCAACGATCACAATTTGCAAGGTATACATATACCTTATATTGCCTTGCATATATTTCGTGTTAGTACCTAATTTTGTCAGCCACTTCGGACATCACATTGCACTGTAGTATGTCGAAATAGTACTATTTATGTGAAACTATTCACAAACTGTAAACATTTGTCAGCAGGCTATAGGATAAAGACTTCCGGCTCCTCGGGCTGGTGCGAATGTTTCAATGTCAGTATGTGCCAAACCGTTGGATTGTGACACACCTTTACGCGTCTCTCGCTCGCTGCGCTCGCTCGAAAACTATAGCGTAACCTAAAACCAATCCATCTTGCGTTCATTATTCGATATGGTGGCGACTTATTTCGAATTGGCGAACGTGTCGGATCGGATGTGAGGTTGGACTCAATTTTTACGAGCGAGCGGAGCGAGCGAGCATCGATCACAATATGCAAGGTATACATATACCTTGCAATATGCATATATATCGTGTTAGTACCTAATTTCGTGAGCCACTTCGGACATCACATTGCCCTGTAGTATGTGGAAATAGTACTATTTATGTGAAACTATTCACAAACTGTAAACATTTGTCAGCAGGCAATAGGATAAATACTTCCGGCTCCTCTGGCTGGTGCGAATGTTTCAATGTCCGTATGTGCCAAACCGTTAGATTGTGATACACCTTCACGCGTCTCTCGCTCGCTGCGCTCGCTCGAAAACTATAGCCTAACCTAAAACCAATCCCTCTTGCGTTAGTCATTCGATATGAAGGCGACTTATTTCGAATTTGCGAACGTGTCGGATCGGATGTGAGGTTGGACTAAATTTTTACGAGCGAGCGGAGCGAGCGAGCAACTATCACAATTTGCAAGCTATACATATAACTTGCAATATGCATATATATCGTGTTAGTACCTAATTTTGTCAGCCACTTCGCACATCACATTGCACTGTAGTATGTGGAAATAGTACTATTTATGTGAAACTATTCACAAACTGTAAACATTTGTCAGCAGGCAATAGGATAAAGACTTCCGGCTCCTCGGCTGGTGCGAATGTTTCAATGTCCGTATGTGCCAAACCGTTGGATTGTGACACACCTTTACGCGTCTCTCGTTCGCTGCGCTCGCTCGAAAACTATAGCGTAACCTAAAACCAATCCATCTTGCGCTCATTATTCGATATGGTGGCGACTTATTTCGAATTTTCGAACGTGTCGGATCGGATGTGAGGTTGGACTAAATTTTTACGAGCGAGCGGAGCGAGCGAGCAACGATCACAATTTGCAAGGTATACATATACCTTGCAATATGCATATATATCGTGTTAGTACCTAATTTCGTCAGCCACTTCGGACATCACATTGCCCTGTAGTATGTGGAAATAGTACTATTTATGTGAAACTATTCACAAACTGTAAACATTTGTCAGCAGGCAATATGATAAAGACATCCGGCTCCTCGGGCTGGTGCGAATGTTTCAATGTCAGTATGTGCCAAACCGTTGGATTGTGACACACCTTTACGCGTCTCTCGCTCGATGCGCTCGCTCGAAAGCTGTAGCCTAACCTAAACCCAATCCATCTTGCGTTAGTCATTCGATATGAAGGCAACTTATTTCGAATTTGCGAACGTGTCGGATCGTATGTGAGGTTGGACTAAATTTTTACGAGCGAGCGGAGCTAGCGAGCAACGATCACAATTTGCAAGGTATACATATACCTTATATTGCCTTGCATATATTTCGTGTTAGTACCTAATTTTGTCAGCCACTTCGGACATCACATTGGACTGTAGTATGTGGAAATAGTACTATTTATGTGAAACTATTCACAAACTGTAAACATTTGTCAGCAGGCAATAGGATAAATACTTCCGGCTCCTCTGGCTGGTGCGAATGTTTCAATGTCCGTATGTGCCAAACCGTTGGATTGTGACACACCTTTATGCGTCTCTCGTTCGCTGCGCTCGCTCGAAAACTATAGCGTAACCTAAAACCAATCCATCTTGCGTTCATTATTCGATATGGTGGCGACTTATTTCGAATTTGCGAACGTGTCGGATCGGATGTGAGGTTGGACTAAATTTTTACGAGCGAGCGGAGCGAGCGAGCAACGGTCACAATTTGCAAGGTATACATATACCTTGCAATATGCATATATATCGTGTTAGTACCTAATTTTGTCAGCCACTTCGGACATCACATTGCACTGTAGTATGTGGAAATAGTACTATTTATGTGAAACTATTCACAAACTGTAAACATTTGTCAGCAGGCAATATGATAAAGACATCCGGCTCCTCGGGCTGGTGCGAATGTTTCAATGTCAGTATGTGCCAAACCGTTGGATTGTGACACACCTTTACGCGTCTCTCGCTCGATGCGCTCGCTCGAAAGCTGTAGCCTAACCTAAACCCAATCCATCTTGCGTTAGTCATTCGATATGAAGGCAACTTATTTCGAATTTGCGAACGTGTCGGATCGTATGTGAGGTTGGACTAAATTTTTACGAGCGAGCGGAGCGAGCGAGCAACGATCACAATTTGCAAGGTATACATATACCTTATATTGCCTTGCATATATTTCGTGTTAGTACCGAATTTTGTCAGCCACTTCGGACATCACATTGGACTGTAGTATGTGGAAATAGTACTATTTATGTGAAACTATTCACAAACTGTAAACATTTGTCAGCAGGCAATAGGATAAAGACTTCCGGCTCCTCGGGCTGGTGCGAATGTTTCAATGTCCGTATGTGCCAAACCGTTGGATTGTGACACACCTTTACGCGTCTCTCGTTCGCTGCGCTCGCTCGAAAACTATAGCGTAACCTAAAACCAATCCATCTTGCGTTCATTATTCGATATGGTGGCGACTTATTTCGAATTTGCGAACGTGTTGGATCGGATGTGAGGTTGGACTAATTTTTACGAGCGAGCGGAGCGACCGAGCAACGATCACAATTTGCAAGGTATACATATACCTTGCAATATGCATATATATCGTGTTAGTACCTAATTTTGTTAGCCACTTCGGACATCACATTGGACTGTAGTATGTGGAAATAGTACTATTTATGTGAAACTATTCACAAACTGTAAACATTTGTCAGCAGGCAATAGGATAAATACTTCCGGCTCCTCTGGCTGGTGCGAATGTTTCAATGTCCGTATGTGCCAAACCGTTAGATTGTGATACACCTTTCACGCGTCTCTCGCTCGCTGCGCTCGCTCGAAAACTATAGCCTAACCTAAAACCAATCCCTCTTGCGTTAGTCATTCGATATGAAGGCGACTTATTTCGAATTTGCGAACGTGTCGGATCGGATGTGAGGTTGGACTAAATTTTTACGAGCGAGCGGAGCGAGCGAGCAACGATCACAATTTGCAAGGTATACATATACCTTATATTGCCTTGCATATATTTCGTGTTAGTACCTAATTTTGTCAGCCACTTCGGACATCACATTGCACTGTAGTATGTCGAAATAGTACTATTTATGTGAAACTATTCACAAACTGTAAACATTTGTCAGCAGGCTATAGGATAAAGACTTCCGGCTCCTCGGGCTGGTGCGAATGTTTCAATGTCAGTATGTGCCAAACCGTTGGATTGTGACACACCTTTACGCGTCTCTCGCTCGCTGCGCTCGCTCGAAAGCTATAGCGTAACCTAAAACCAATCCATCTTGCGTTCATTATTCGATATGGTGGCGACTTATTTCGAATTGGCGAACGTGTCGGATCGGATGTGAGGTTGGACTCAATTTTTACGAGCGAGCGGAGCGAGCGAGCATCGATCACAATATGCAAGGTATACATATACCTTGCAATATGCATATATATCGTGTTAGTACCTAATTTCGTGAGCCACTTCGGACATCACATTGCCCTGTAGTATGTGGAAATAGTACTATTTATGTGAAACTATTCACAAACTGTAAACATTTGTCAGCAGGCAATATGATAAAGACATCCGGCTCCTCGGGCTGGTGCGAATGTTTCAATGTCAGTATGTGCCAAACCGTTGGATTGTGACACACCTTTACGCGTCTCTCGCTCGATGCGCTCGCTCGAAAGCTGTAGCCTAACCTAAACCCAATCCATCTTGCGTTAGTCATTCGATATGAAGGCAACTTATTTCGAATTTGCGAACGTGTCGGATCGTATGTGAGGTTGGACTAAATTTTTACGAGCGAGCGGAGCTAGCGAGCAACGATCACAATTTGCAAGGTATACATATACCTTATATTGCCTTGCATATATTTCGTGTTAGTACCTAATTTTGTCAGCCACTTCGGACATCACATTGGACTGTAGTATGTGGAAATAGTACTATTTATGTGAAACTATTCACAAACTGTAAACATTTGTCAGCAGGCAATAGGATAAATACTTCCGGCTCCTCTGGCTGGTGCGAATGTTTCAATGTCCGTATGTGCCAAACCGTTGGATTGTGACACACCTTTATGCGTCTCTCGTTCGCTGCGCTCGCTCGAAAACTATAGCGTAACCTAAAACCAATCCATCTTGCGTTCATTATTCGATATGGTGGCGACTTATTTCGAATTTGCGAACGTGTCGGATCGGATGTGAGGTTGGACTAAATTTTTACGAGCGAGCGGAGCGAGCGAGCAACGGTCACAATTTGCAAGGTATACATATACCTTGCAATATGCATATATATCGTGTTAGTACCTAATTTTGTCAGCCACTTCGGACATCACATTGCACTGTAGTATGTGGAAATAGTACTATTTATGTGAAACTATTCACAAACTGTAAACATTTGTCAGCAGGCAATATGATAAAGACATCCGGCTCCTCGGGCTGGTGCGAATGTTTCAATGTCAGTATGTGCCAAACCGTTGGATTGTGACACACCTTTACGCGTCTCTCGCTCGATGCGCTCGCTCGAAAGCTGTAGCCTAACCTAAACCCAATCCATCTTGCGTTAGTCATTCGATATGAAGGCAACTTATTTCGAATTTGCGAACGTGTCGGATCGTATGTGAGGTTGGACTAAATTTTTACGAGCGAGCGGAGCGAGCGAGCAACGATCACAATTTGCAAGGTATACATATACCTTATATTGCCTTGCATATATTTCGTGTTAGTACCGAATTTTGTCAGCCACTTCGGACATCACATTGGACTGTAGTATGTGGAAATAGTACTATTTATGTGAAACTATTCACAAACTGTAAACATTTGTCAGCAGGCTATAGGATAAAGACTTCCGGCTCCTCGGGCTGGTGCGAATGTTTCAATGTCAGTATGTGCCAAACCGTTGGATTGTGACACACCTTTACGCGTCTCTCGCTCGCTGCGCTCGCTCGAAAACTATAGCGTAACCTAAAACCAATCCATCTTGCGTTCATTATTCGATATGGTGGCGACTTATTTCGAATTGGCGAACGTGTCGGATCGGATGTGAGGTTGGACTCAATTTTTACGAGCGAGCGGAGCGAGCGAGCATCGATCACAATATGCAAGGTATACATATACCTTGCAATATGCATATATATCGTGTTAGTACCTAATTTCGTGAGCCACTTCGGACATCACATTGCCCTGTAGTATGTGGAAATAGTACTATTTATGTGAAACTATTCACAAACTGTAAACATTTGTCAGCAGGCAATAGGATAAATACTTCCGGCTCCTCTGGCTGGTGCGAATGTTTCAATGTCCGTATGTGCCAAACCGTTAGATTGTGATACACCTTCACGCGTCTCTCGCTCGCTGCGCTCGCTCGAAAACTATAGCCTAACCTAAAACCAATCCCTCTTGCGTTAGTCATTCGATATGAAGGCGACTTATTTCGAATTTGCGAACGTGTCGGATCGGATGTGAGGTTGGACTAAATTTTTACGAGCGAGCGGAGCGAGCGAGCAACTATCACAATTTGCAAGCTATACATATAACTTGCAATATGCATATATATCGTGTTAGTACCTAATTTTGTCAGCCACTTCGCACATCACATTGCACTGTAGTATGTGGAAATAGTACTATTTATGTGAAACTATTCACAAACTGTAAACATTTGTCAGCAGGCAATAGGATAAAGACTTCCGGCTCCTCGGCTGGTGCGAATGTTTCAATGTCCGTATGTGCCAAACCGTTGGATTGTGACACACCTTTACGCGTCTCTCGTTCGCTGCGCTCGCTCGAAAACTATAGCGTAACCTAAAACCAATCCATCTTGCGCTCATTATTCGATATGGTGGCGACTTATTTCGAATTTTCGAACGTGTCGGATCGGATGTGAGGTTGGACTAAATTTTTACGAGCGAGCGGAGCGAGCGAGCAACGATCACAATTTGCAAGGTATACATATACCTTGCAATATGCATATATATCGTGTTAGTACCTAATTTCGTCAGCCACTTCGGACATCACATTGCCCTGTAGTATGTGGAAATAGTACTATTTATGTGAAACTATTCACAAACTGTAAACATTTGTCAGCAGGCAATATGATAAAGACATCCGGCTCCTCGGGCTGGTGCGAATGTTTCAATGTCAGTATGTGCCAAACCGTTGGATTGTGACACACCTTTACGCGTCTCTCGCTCGATGCGCTCGCTCGAAAGCTGTAGCCTAACCTAAACCCAATCCATCTTGCGTTAGTCATTCGATATGAAGGCAACTTATTTCGAATTTGCGAACGTGTCGGATCGTATGTGAGGTTGGACTAAATTTTTACGAGCGAGCGGAGCTAGCGAGCAACGATCACAATTTGCAAGGTATACATATACCTTATATTGCCTTGCATATATTTCGTGTTAGTACCTAATTTTGTCAGCCACTTCGGACATCACATTGGACTGTAGTATGTGGAAATAGTACTATTTATGTGAAACTATTCACAAACTGTAAACATTTGTCAGCAGGCAATAGGATAAATACTTCCGGCTCCTCTGGCTGGTGCGAATGTTTCAATGTCCGTATGTGCCAAACCGTTGGATTGTGACACACCTTTATGCGTCTCTCGTTCGCTGCGCTCGCTCGAAAACTATAGCGTAACCTAAAACCAATCCATCTTGCGTTCATTATTCGATATGGTGGCGACTTATTTCGAATTTGCGAACGTGTCGGATCGGATGTGAGGTTGGACTAAATTTTTACGAGCGAGCGGAGCGAGCGAGCAACGGTCACAATTTGCAAGGTATACATATACCTTGCAATATGCATATATATCGTGTTAGTACCTAATTTTGTCAGCCACTTCGGACATCACATTGCACTGTAGTATGTGGAAATAGTACTATTTATGTGAAACTATTCACAAACTGTAAACATTTGTCAGCAGGCAATATGATAAAGACATCCGGCTCCTCGGGCTGGTGCGAATGTTTCAATGTCAGTATGTGCCAAACCGTTGGATTGTGACACACCTTTACGCGTCTCTCGCTCGATGCGCTCGCTCGAAAGCTGTAGCCTAACCTAAACCCAATCCATCTTGCGTTAGTCATTCGATATGAAGGCAACTTATTTCGAATTTGCGAACGTGTCGGATCGTATGTGAGGTTGGACTAAATTTTTACGAGCGAGCGGAGCGAGCGAGCAACGATCACAATTTGCAAGGTATACATATACCTTATATTGCCTTGCATATATTTCGTGTTAGTACCGAATTTTGTCAGCCACTTCGGACATCACATTGGACTGTAGTATGTGGAAATAGTACTATTTATGTGAAACTATTCACAAACTGTAAACATTTGTCAGCAGGCAATAGGATAAAGACTTCCGGCTCCTCGGGCTGGTGCGAATGTTTCAATGTCCGTATGTGCCAAACCGTTGGATTGTGACACACCTTTACGCGTCTCTCGTTCGCTGCGCTCGCTCGAAAACTATAGCGTAACCTAAAACCAATCCATCTTGCGTTCATTATTCGATATGGTGGCGACTTATTTCGAATTTGCGAACGTGTTGGATCGGATGTGAGGTTGGACTAAATTTTTACGAGCGAGCGGAGCGACCGAGCAACGATCACAATTTGCAAGGTATACATATACCTTGCAATATGCATATATATCGTGTTAGTACCTAATTTTGTTAGCCACTTCGGACATCACATTGGACTGTAGTATGTGGAAATAGTACTATTTATGTGAAACTATTCACAAACTGTAAACATTTGTCAGCAGGCAATAGGATAAATACTTCCGGCTCCTCTGGCTGGTGCGAATGTTTCAATGTCCGTATGTGCCAAACCGTTAGATTGTGATACACCTTCACGCGTCTCTCGCTCGCTGCGCTCGCTCGAAAACTATAGCCTAACCTAAAACCAATCCCTCTTGCGTTAGTCATTCGATATGAAGGCGACTTATTTCGAATTTGCGAACGTGTCGGATCGGATGTGAGGTTGGACTAAATTTTTACGAGCGAGCGGAGCGAGCGAGCAACGATCACAATTTGCAAGGTATACATATACCTTATATTGCCTTGCATATATTTCGTGTTAGTACCTAATTTTGTCAGCCACTTCGGACATCACATTGCACTGTAGTATGTCGAAATAGTACTATTTATGTGAAACTATTCACAAACTGTAAACATTTGTCAGCAGGCTATAGGATAAAGACTTCCGGCTCCTCGGGCTGGTGCGAATGTTTCAATGTCAGTATGTGCCAAACCGTTGGATTGTGACACACCTTTACGCGTCTCTCGCTCGCTGCGCTCGCTCGAAAACTATAGCGTAACCTAAAACCAATCCATCTTGCGTTCATTATTCGATATGGTGGCGACTTATTTCGAATTGGCGAACGTGTCGGATCGGATGTGAGGTTGGACTCAATTTTTACGAGCGAGCGGAGCGAGCGAGCATCGATCACAATATGCAAGGTATACATATACCTTGCAATATGCATATATATCGTGTTAGTACCTAATTTCGTGAGCCACTTCGGACATCACATTGCCCTGTAGTATGTGGAAATAGTACTATTTATGTGAGACTATTCACAAACTGTAAACATTTGTCAGCAGGCAATAGGATAAATACTTCCGGCTCCTCTGGCTGGTGCGAATGTTTCAATGTCCGTATGTGCCAAACCGTTAGATTGTGATACACCTTCACGCGTCTCTCGCTCGCTGCGCTCGCTCGAAAACTATAGCCTAACCTAAAACCAATCCCTCTTGCGTTAGTCATTCGATATGAAGGCGACTTATTTCGAATTTGCGAACGTGTCGGATCGGATGTGAGGTTGGACTAAATTTTTACGAGCGAGCGGAGCGAGCGAGCAACTATCACAATTTGCAAGCTATACATATAACTTGCAATATGCATATATATCGTGTTAGTACCTAATTTTGTCAGCCACTTCGCACATCACATTGCACTGTAGTATGTGGAAATAGTACTATTTATGTGAAACTATTCACAAACTGTAAACATTTGTCAGCAGGCAATAGGATAAAGACTTCCGGCTCCTCGGCTGGTGCGAATGTTTCAATGTCCGTATGTGCCAAACCGTTGGATTGTGACACACCTTTACGCGTCTCTCGTTCGCTGCGCTCGCTCGAAAACTATAGCGTAACCTAAAACCAATCCATCTTGCGCTCATTATTCGATATGGTGGCGACTTATTTCGAATTTTCGAACGTGTCGGATCGGATGTGAGGTTGGACTAAATTTTTACGAGCGAGCGGAGCGAGCGAGCAACGATCACAATTTGCAAGGTATACATATACCTTGCAATATGCATATATATCGTGTTAGTACCTAATTTTGTCAGCCACTTCGGACATCACATTGCACTGTAGTATGTGGAAATAGTACTATTTATGTGAAACTATTCACAAACTGTAAACATTTGTCAGCAGGCAATAGGATAAAGACTTCCGGCTCCTCGGGCTGGTGCGAATGTTTCAATGTCCGTATGTGCCAAACCGTTGGATTGTGACACACCTTTACGCGTCTCTCGTTCGCTGCGCTCGCTCGAAAACTATAGCGTAACCTAAAACCAATCCATCTTGCGCTCATTATTCGATATGGTGGCGACTTATTTCGAATTTTCGAACGTGTCGGATCGGATGTGAGGTTGGACTAAATTTTTACGAGCGAGCGGAGCGAGCGAGCAACGATCACAATTTGCAAGGTATACATATACCTTGCAATATGCATATATATCGTGTTAGTACCTAATTTTGTCAGCCACTTCGGACATCACATTGCACTGTAGTATGTGGAAATAGTACTATTTATGTGAAACTATTCACAAACTGTAAACATTTGTCAGCAGGCAATAGGATAAAGACTTCCGGCTCCTCGGGCTGGTGCGAATGTTTCAATGTCCGTATGTGCCAAACCGTTGGATTGTGACACACCTTTACGCGTCTCTCGTTCGCTGCGCTCGCTCGAAAACTATAGCGTAACCTAAAACCAATCCATCTTGCGCTCATTATTCGATATGGTGGCGACTTATTTCGAATTTGCGAACGTGTCGGATCGGATGTGAGGTTGGACTAAATTTTTACGAGCGAGCGGAGCGAGCGAGCATCGATCACAATATGCAAGGTATACATATACCTTGCAATATGCATATATATCGTGTTAGTACCTAATTTCGTCAGCCACTTCGGACATCACATTGCCCTGTAGTATGTGGAAATAGTACTATTTATGTGAAACTATTCACAAACTGTAAACATTTGTCAGCAGGCAATAGGATAAATACTTCCGGCTCCTCTGGCTGGTGCGAATGTTTCAATGTCCGTATGTGCCAAACCGTTAGATTGTGATACACCTTCACGCGTCTCTCGCTCGCTGCGCTCGCTCGAAAACTATAGCCTAACCTAAAACCAATCCCTCTTGCGTTAGTCATTCGATATGAAGGCGACTTATTTCGAATTTGCGAACGTGTCGGATCGGATGTGAGGTTGGACTAAATTTTTACGAGCGAGCGGAGCGAGCGAGCAACGATCACAATTTGCAAGGTATACATATACCTTATATTGCCTTGCATATATTTCGTGTTAGTACCTAATTTTGTCAGCCACTTCGGACATCACATTGCACTGTAGTATGTCGAAATATTACTATTTATGTGAAACTATTCACAAACTGTAAACATTTGTCAGCAGGCTATAGGATAAAGACTTCCGGCTCCTCGGGCTGGTGCGAATGTTTCAATGTCAGTATGTGCCAAACCGTTGGATTGTGACACACCTTTACGCGTCTCTCGCTCGCTGCGCTCGCTCGAAAACTATAGCGTAACCTAAAACCAATCCATCTTGCGTTCATTATTCGATATGGTGGCGACTTATTTCGAATTGGCGAACGTGTCGGATCGGATGTGAGGTTGGACTCAATTTTTACGAGCGAGCGGAGCGAGCGAGCATCGATCACAATATGCAAGGTATACATATACCTTGCAATATGCATATATATCGTGTTAGTACCTAATTTCGTGAGCCACTTCGGACATCACATTGCCCTGTAGTATGTGGAAATAGTACTATTTATGTGAAACTATTCACAAACTGTAAACATTTGTCAGCAGGCAATAGGATAAATACTTCCGGCTCCTCTGGCTGGTGCGAATGTTTCAATGTCCGTATGTGCCAAACCGTTAGATTGTGATACACCTTCACGCGTCTCTCGCTCGCTGCGCTCGCTCGAAAACTATAGCCTAACCTAAAACCAATCCCTCTTGCGTTAGTCATTCGATATGAAGGCGACTTATTTCGAATTTGCGAACGTGTCGGATCGGATGTGAGGTTGGACTAAATTTTTACGAGCGAGCGGAGCGAGCGAGCAACTATCACAATTTGCAAGCTATACATATAACTTGCAATATGCATATATATCGTGTTAGTACCTAATTTTGTCAGCCACTTCGCACATCACATTGCACTGTAGTATGTGGAAATAGTACTATTTATGTGAAACTATTCACAAACTGTAAACATTTGTCAGCAGGCAATAGGATAAAGACTTCCGGCTCCTCGGCTGGTGCGAATGTTTCAATGTCCGTATGTGCCAAACCGTTGGATTGTGACACACCTTTACGCGTCTCTCGTTCGCTGCGCTCGCTCGAAAACTATAGCGTAACCTAAAACCAATCCATCTTGCGCTCATTATTCGATATGGTGGCGACTTATTTCGAATTTGCGAACGTGTCGGATCGGATGTGAGGTTGGACTAAATTTTTACGAGCGAGCGGAGCGAGCGAGCATCGATCACAATATGCAAGGTATACATATACCTTGCAATATGCATATATATCGTGTTAGTACCTAATTTCGTCAGCCACTTCGGACATCACATTGCCCTGTAGTATGTGGAAATAGTACTATTTATGTGAAACTATTCACAAACTGTAAACATTTGTCAGCAGGCAATATGATAAAGACATCCGGCTCCTCGGGCTGGTGCGAATGTTTCAATGTCAGTATGTGCCAAACCGTTGGATTGTGACACACCTTTACGCGTCTCTCGCTCGATGCGCTCGCTCGAAAGCTGTAGCCTAACCTAAACCCAATCCATCTTGCGTTAGTCATTCGATATGAAGGCAACTTATTTCGAATTTGCGAACGTGTCGGATCGTATGTGAGGTTGGACTAAATTTTTACGAGCGAGCGGAGCGAGCGAGCAACGATCACAATTTGCAAGGTATACATATACCTTATATTGCCTTGCATATATTTCGTGTTAGTACCTAATTTTGTCAGCCACTTCGGACATCACATTGGACTGTAGTATGTGGAAATAGTACTATTTATGTGAAACTATTCACAAACTGTAAACATTTGTCAGCAGGCAATAGGATAAAGACTTCCGGCTCCTCGGGCTGGTGCGAAAGTTTCAATGTCCGTATGTGCCAAACCGTTGGATTGTGACACACCTTTACGCGTCTCTCGTTCGCTGCGCTCGCTCGAAAACTATAGCGTAACCTAAAACCAATCCATCTTGCGTTCATTATTCGATATGGTGGCGACTTACTTCGAATTTGCGAACGTGTCGGATCGGATGTGAGGTTGGACTAAATTTTTACGAGCGAGCGGAGCGAGCGAGCAACGATCACAATTTGCAAGGTATACATATACCTTGCAATATGCATATATATCGTGTTAGTACCTAATTTTGTTAGCCACTTCGGACATCACATTGGACTGTAGTATGTGGAAATAGTACTATTTATGTGAAACTATTCACAAACTGTAAACATTTGTCAGCAGGCAATAGGATAAATACTTCCGGCTCCTCTGGCTGGTGCGAATGTTTCAATGTCCGTATGTGCCAAACCGTTAGATTGTGATACACCTTCACGCGTCTCTCGCTCGCTGCGCTCGCTCGAAAACTATAGCCTAACCTAAAACCAATCCCTCTTGCGTTAGTCATTCGATATGAAGGCGACTTATTTCGAATTTGCGAACGTGTCGGATCGGATGTGAGGTTGGACTAAATTTTTACGAGCGAGCGGAGCGAGCGAGCATCGATCACAATATGCCAGGTATACATATACCTTGCAATATGCATATATATCGTGTTAGTACCTAATTTCGTCAGCCACTTCGGACATCACATTGCCCTGTAGTATGTGGAAATAGTACTATTTATGTGAAACTATTCACAAACTGTAAACATTTGTCAGCAGGCAATATGATAAAGACATCCGGCTCCTCGGGCTGGTGCGAACGTTTCAATGTCAGTATGTGCCAAACCGTTGGATTGTGACACACCTTTACGCGTCTCTCGCTCGATGCGCTCGCTCGAAAACTCTAGCGTAACCTAAAACCAATCCATCTTGCGTTCATTATTCGATATGGTGGCGACTTATTTCGAATTGGCGAACGTGTCGGATCGGATGTGAGGTTGGACTCAATTTTTACGAGCGAGCGGAGCGAGCGAGCATCGATCACAATATGCAAGGTATACATATACCTTGCAATATGCATATATATCGTGTTAGTACCTAATTTCGTGAGCCACTTCGGACATCACATTGCCCTGTAGTATGTGGAAATAGTACTATTTATGTGAAACTATTCACAAACTGTAAACATTTGTCAGCAGGCAATAGGATAAATACTTCCGGCTCCTCTGGCTGGTGCGAATGTTTCAATGTCCGTATGTGCCAAACCGTTAGATTGTGATACACCTTCACGCGTCTCTCGCTCGATGCGCTCGCTCGAAAACTATAGCCTAACCTAAAACCAATCCCTCTTGCGTTAGTCATTCGATATGAAGGCGACTTATTTCGAATTTGCGAACGTGTCGGATCGGATGTGAGGTTGGACTAAATTTTTACGAGCGAGCGGAGCGAGCGAGCAACGATCACAATTTGCAAGCTATACATATAACTTGCAATATGCATATATATCGTGTTAGTACCTAATTTTGTCAGCTACTTCGCACATCACATTGCACTGTAGTATGTGGAAATAGTACTATTTATGTGAAACTATTCACAAACTGTAAACATTTGTCAGCAGGCAATAGGATAAAGACTTCCGGCTCCTCGGGCTGGTGCGAATGTTTCAATGTCCGTATGTGCCAAACCGTTGGATTGTGACACACCTTTACGCGTCTCTCGTTCGCTGCGCTCGCTCGAAAACTATAGCGTAACCTAAAACCAATCCATCTTGCGCTCATTATTCGATATGGTGGCGACTTATTTCGAATTTTCGAACGTGTCGGATCGGATGTGAGGTTGGACTAAATTTTTACCAGCGAGCGGAGCGAGCGAGCAACGATCACAATTTGCAAGGTATACATATACCTTGCAATATGCATATATATCGTGTTAGTACCTAATTTTGTCAGCCACTTCGGACATCACATTGCACTGTAGTATGTGGAAATAGTACTATTTATGTGAAACTATTCACAAACTGTAAACATTTGTCAGCAGGCAATAGGATAAAGACTTCCGGCTCCTCGGGCTGGTGCGAATGTTTCAATGTCCGTATGTGCCAAACCGTTGGATTGTGACACACCTTTACGCGTCTCTCGTTCGCTGCGCTCGCTCGAAAACTATAGCGTGACCTAAAACCAATCCATCTTGCGCTCATTATTCGATATGGTGGCGACTTATTTCGAATTTGCGAACGTGTCGGATCGTATGTGAGGTTGGACTAAATTTTTACGAGCGAGCGGAGCGAGCGAGCAACGATCACAATTTGCAAGGTATACATATACCTTATATTGCCTTGCATATATTTCGTGTTAGTACCTAATTTTGTCAGCCACTTCGGACATCACATTGGACTGTAGTATGTGGAAATAGTACTATTTATGTGAAACTATTCACAAACTGTAAACATTTGTCAGCAGGCAATAGGATAAAGACTTCCGGCTCCTCGGGCTGGTGCGAAAGTTTCAATGTCCGTATGTGCCAAACCGTTGGATTGTGACACACCTTTACGCGTCTCTCGTTCGCTGCGCTCGCTCGAAAACTATAGCGTAACCTAAAACCAATCCATCTTGCGTTCATTATTCGATATGGTGGCGACTTATTTCGAATTTGCGAACGTGTCGGATCGGATGTGAGGTTGGACTAAATTTTTACGAGCGAGCGGAGCGAGCGAGCAACGATCACAATTTGCAAGGTATACATATACCTTGCAATATGCATATATATCGTGTTAGTACCTAATTTTGTTAGCCACTTCGGACATCACATTGGACTGTAGTATGTGGAAATAGTACTATTTACGTGAAACTATTCACAAACTGTAAACATTTGTCAGCAGGCAATAGGATAAATACTTCCGGCTCCTCTGGCTGGTGCGAATGTTTCAATGTCCGTATGTGCCAAACCGTTAGATTGTGATACACCTTCACGCGTCTCTCGCTCGCTGCGCTCGCTCGAAAACTATAGCCTAACCTAAAACCAATCCCTCTTGCGTTAGTCATTCGATATGAAGGCGACTTATTTCGAATTTGCGAACGTGTCGGATCGGATGTGAGGTTGGACTAAATTTTTACGAGCGAGCGGAGCGAGCGAGCATCGATCACAATATGCAAGGTATACATATACCTTGCAATATGCATATATATCGTGTTAGTACCTAATTTCGTCAGCCACTTCGGACATCACATTGCCCTGTAGTATGTGGAAATAGTACTATTTATGTGAAACTATTCACAAACTGTAAACATTTGTCAGCAGGCAATATGATAAAGACATCCGGCTCCTCGGGCTGGTGCGAACGCTTCAATGTCAGTATGTGCCAAACCGTTGGATTGTGACACACCTTTACGCGTCTCTCGCTCGATGCGCTCGCTCGAAAACTCTAGCGTAACCTAAAACCAATCCATCTTGCGTTCATTATTCGATATGGTGGCGACTTATTTCGAATTGGCGAACGTGTCGGATCGGATGTGAGGTTGGACTCAATTTTTACGAGCGAGCGGAGCGAGCGAGCATCGATCACAATATGCAAGGTATACATATACCTTGCAATATGCATATATATCGTGTTAGTACCTAATTTCGTGAGCCACTTCGGACATCACATTGCCCTGTAGTATGTGGAAATAGTACTATTTATGTGAAACTATTCACAAACTGTAAACATTTGTCAGCAGGCAATAGGATAAATACTTCCGGCTCCTCTGGCTGGTGCGAATGCTTCAATGTCCGTATGTGCCAAACCGTTAGATTGTGATACACCTTCACGCGTCCCTCGATCGCTGCGCTCGCTCGAAAACTATAGCCTAACCTAAAACCAATCCCTCTTGCGTTAGTCATTCGATATGAAGGCGACTTATTTCGAATTTGCGAACGTGTCGGATCGGATGTGAGGTTGGACTAAATTTTTACGAGCGAGCGGAGCGAGCGAGCATCGATCACAATATGCAAGGTATACATATACCTTGCAATATGCATATATATCGTGTTAGTACCTAATTTCGTCAGCCACTTCGCACATCACATTGCCCTGTAGTATGTGGAAATAGTACTATTTATGTGAAACTATTCACAAACTGTAAACATTTGTCAGCAGGCAATAGGATAAAGACTTCCGGCTCCTCGGGCTGGTGCGAATGTTTCAATGTCAGTATGTGCCAAACCGTTGGATTGTGACACACCTTTACGCGTCTCTCGCTCGCTGCGCTCGCTCGGAAACTATAGCGTAACCTAAAACCAATCCATCTTGCGTTCATTATTCGATATGGTGGCGACTTATTTCGAATTTGCGAACGTGTCGGATCGGATGTGAGGTTGGACTAAATTTTTACGAGCGAGCGGAGCGAGCGAGCATCGATCACAATATGCAAGGTATACATATACCTTGCAATATGCATATATATCGTGTTAGTACCTAATTTCGTCAGCCACTTCGGACATCACATTGCCCTGTAGTATGTGGAAATAGTACTATTTATGTGAAACTATTCACAAACTGTAAACATTTGTCAGCAGGCAATAGGATAAATACTTCCGGCTCCTCTGGCTGGTGCGAATGTTTCAATGTCCGTATGTGCCAAACCGTTAGATTGTGATACACCTTCACGCGTCTCTCGCTCGATGCGCTCGCTCGAAAACTATAGCCTAACCTAAAACCAATCCCTCTTGCGTTAGTCATTCGATATGAAGGCGACTTATTTCGAATTTGCGAACGTGTCGGATCGGATGTGAGGTTGGACTAAATTTTTACGAGCGAGCGGAGCGAGCGAGCAACGATCACAATTTGCAAGCTATACATATAACTTGCAATATGCATATATATCGTGTTAGTACCTAATTTTGTCAGCTACTTCGCACATCACATTGCACTGTAGTATGTGGAAATAGTACTATTTATGTGAAACTATTCACAAACTGTAAACATTTGTCAGCAGGCAATAGGATAAAGACTTCCGGCTCCTCGGGCTGGTGCGAATGTTTCAATGTCCGTATGTGCCAAACCGTTGGATTGTGACACACCTTTACGCGTCTCTCGTTCGCTGCGCTCGCTCGAAAACTATAGCGTAACCTAAAACCAATCCATCTTGCGCTCATTATTCGATATGGTGGCGACTTATTTCGAATTTTCGAACGTGTCGGATCGGATGTGAGGTTGGACTAAATTTTTACCAGCGAGCGGAGCGAGCGAGCAACGATCACAATTTGCAAGGTATACATATACCTTGCAATATGCATATATATCGTGTTAGTACCTAATTTTGTCAGCCACTTCGGACATCACATTGCACTGTAGTATGTGGAAATAGTACTATTTATGTGAAACTATTCACAAACTGTAAACATTTGTCAGCAGGCAATAGGATAAAGACTTCCGGCTCCTCGGGCTGGTGCGAATGTTTCAATGTCCGTATGTGCCAAACCGTTGGATTGTGACACACCTTTACGCGTCTCTCGTTCGCTGCGCTCGCTCGAAAACTATAGCGTAACCTAAAACCAATCCATCTTGCGCTCATTATTCGATATGGTGGCGACTTATTTCGAATTTGCGAACGTGTCGGGTCGGATGTGAGGTTGGACTAAATTTTTACGAGCGAGCGGAGCGAGCGAGCAACGATCACAATTTGCAAGGTATACATATACCTTATATTGCCTTGCATATATTTCGTGTTAGTACCTAATTTTGTCAGCCACTTCGGACATCAGATTGGACTGTATTGTGTGGAAATAGTACTATTTATGTGAAACTATTCACAAACTGTAAACATTTGTCAGCAGGCAATAGGATAAAGACTTCCGGCTCCTCGGGCTAGTGCGAATGTTTCAATGTCAGTATGTGCCAAACCGTTGGATTGTGACACACCTTTACGCGTCTCTCGCTCGCTGCGCTCGCTCGGAAACTATAGCGTAACCTAAAACCAATCCATCTTGCGTTCATTATTCGATATGGTGGCGACTTATTTCGAATTTGCGAACGTGTCGGATCGGATGTGAGGTTGGACTAAATTTTTACGAGCGAGCGGAGCGAGCGAGCATCGATCACAATATGCAAGGTATACATATACCTTGCAATATGCATATATATCGTGTTAGTACCTAATTTCGTCAGCCACTTCGGACATCACATTGCCCTGTAGTATGTGGAAATAGTACTATTTATGTGAAACTATTCACAAACTGTAAACATTTGTCAGCAGGCAATATGATAAAGACATCCGGCTCCTCGGGCTGGTGCGAATGTTTCAATGTCAGTATGTGCCAAACCGTTGGATTGTGACACACCTTTACGCGTCTCTCGCTCGATGCGCTCGCTCGAAAGCTGTAGCCTAACCTAAACCCAATCCATCTTGCGTTAGTCATTCGATATGAAGGCAACTTATTTCGAATTTGCGAACGTGTCGGATCGTATGTGAGGTTGGACTGAATTTTTACGAGCGAGCGGAGCGAGCGAGCAACGATCACAATTTGCAAGGTATACATATACCTTATATTGCCTTGCATATATTTCGTGTTAGTACCTAATTTTGTCAGCCACTTCGGACATCACATTGGACTGTAGTATGTGGAAATAGTACTATTTATGTGAAACTATTCACAAACTGTAAACATTTGTCAGCAGGCAATAGGATAAAGACTTCCGGCTCCTCGGGCTGGTGCGAATGTTTCAATGTCCGTATGTGCCAAACCGTTGGATTGTGACACACCTTTACGCGTCTCTCGTTCGCTGCGCTCGCTCGAAAACTATAGCGTAACCTAAAACCAATCCATCTTGCGTTCATTATTCGATATGGTGGCGACTTATTTCGAATTTGCGAGCGTGTCGGATCGGATGTGAGGTTGGACTAAATTTTTACGAGCGAGCGGAGCGAGCGAGCAACGATCACAATTTGCAAGGTATACATATACCTTGCAATATGCATATATATCGTGTTAGTACCTAATTTTGTTAGCCACTTCGGACATCACATTGGACTGTAGTATGTGGAAATAGTACTATTTATGTGAAACTATTCACAAACTGTAAACATTTGTCAGCAGGCAATAGGATAAATACTTCCGGCTCCTCTGGCTGGTGCGAATGTTTCAATGTCCGTATGTGCCAAACCGTTAGATTGTGATACACCTTCACGCGTCACTCGCTCGCTGCGCTCGCTCGAAAACTATAGCCTAACCTAAAACAAATCCCTCTTGCGTTAGTCATTCGATATGAAGGCGACTTATTTCGAATTTGCGAACGTGTCGGATCGGATGTGAGGTTGGACTAAATTTTTACGAGCGAGCGGAGCGAGCGAGCAACGATCACAATATGCAAGGTATACATATACCTTGCAATATGCATATATATCGTGTTAGTACCTAATTTCGTCAGCCACTTCGGACATCACATTGCCCTGTAGTATGTGGAAATAGTACTATTTATGTGAAACTATTCACAAACTGTAAACATTTGTCAGCAGGCAATATGATAAAGACATCCGGCTCCTCGGGCTGGTGCGAATGTTTCAATGTCAGTATGTGCCAAACCGTTGGATTGTGACACACCTTTACGCGTTTCTCGCTCGATGCGCTCGCTCGAAAGCTGTAGCCTAACCTAAACCCAATCCATCTTGCGTTAGTCATTCGATATGAATTCAACTTATTTCGAATTTGCGAACGTGTCGGATCGTATGTGAGGTTGGACTAAATTTTTACGAGCGAGCGGAGCGAGCGAGCAACGATCACAATTTGCAAGGTATACATATACCTTGCAATATGCATATATATCGTGTTAGTACCTAATTTCGTCAGCCACTTCGGACATCACATTGCCCTGTAGTATGTGGAAATAGTACTATTTATGTGAAACTATTCACAAACTGTAAACATTTGTCAGCAGGCAATATGATAAAGACATACGGCTCCTCGGGCTGGTGCGAATGTTTCAATGTCAGTATGTGCCAAACCGTTGGATTGTGACACACCTTTACGCGTCTCTCGCTCGATGCGCTCGCTCGAAAGCTGTAGCCTAACCTAAACCCAATCCATCTTGCGTTAGTCATTCGATATGAAGGCAACTTATTTCGAATTTGCGAACGTATCGGATCGGATGTGAGGTTGGACTAAATTTTTACGAGCGAGCGGAGCGAGCGAGCAACGATCACAATTTGCAAGGTATACATATACCTTGCAATATGCATATATATCGTGTTAGTACCTAATTTTGTCAGCCACTTCGGACATCACATTGCACTGTAGTATGTGGAAATAGTACTATTTATGTGAAACTATTCACAAACTGTAAACATTTGTCAGCAGGCAATAGGATAAAGACTTCCGGCTCCTCGGGCTGGTGCGAATGTTTCAATGTCCGTATGTGCCAAACCGTTGGATTGTGACACACCTTTACGCGTCTCTCGTTCGCTGCGCTCGCTCGAAAACTATAGCGTAACCTAAAACCAATCCATCTTGCGCTCATTATTCGATATGGTGGCGACTTATTTCGAATTTGCGAACGTGTCGGATCGGATGTGAGGTTGGACTAAATTTTTACGAGCGAGCGGAGCGAGCGAGCAACGATCACAATTTGCAAGGTATACATATACCTTATATTGCCTTGCATATATTTCGTGTTAGTACCTAATTCTGTCAGCCACTTCGGACATCAGATTGGACTGTATTGTGTGGAAATAGTACTATTTATGTGAAACTATTCACAAACTGTAAACATTTGTCAGCAGGCAATAGGATAAAGACTTCCGGCTCCTCGGGCTGGTGCGAATGTTTCAATGTCAGTATGTGCCAAACCGTTGGATTGTGACACACCTTTACGCGTCTCTCGCTCGCTGCGCTCGCTCGAAAACTATAGCGTAACCTAAAACCAATCCATCTTGCGTTCATTATTCGATATGGTGGCGACTTATTTCGAATTTGCGAACGTGTCGGATCGGATGTGAGGTTGGACTAAATTTTTAGGAGCGAGCGGAGCGAGCGAGCATCGATCACAATATGCAAGGTATACATATACCTTGCAATATGCATATATATCGTGTTAGTACCTAATTTCGTCAGCCACTTCGGACATCACATTGCCCTGTAGTATGTGGAAATAGTACTATTTATGTGAAACTATTCACAAACTGTAAACATTTGTCAGCAGGCAATATGATAAAGACATCCGGCTCCTCGGGCTGGTGCGAATGTTTCAATGTCAGTATGTGCCAAACCGTTGGATTGTGACACACCTTTACGCGTTTCTCGCTCGATGCGCTCGCTCGAAAGCTGTAGCCTAACCTAAACCCAATCCATCTTGCGTTAGTCATTCGATATGAAGGCGACTTATTTCGAATTTGCGAACGTGTCGGATCGGATGTGAGGTTGGACTAAATTTTTACGAGCGAGCGGAGCGAGCGAGCAACGATCACAATTTGCAAGGTATACATATACCTTGCAATATGCATATATATCGTGTTAGTACCTAATTTCGTCAGCCACTTCGGACATCACATTGCCCTGTAGTATGTGGAAATAGTACTATTTATGTGAAACTATTCACAAACTGTAAACATTTGTCAGCAGGCAATAGGATAAAGACTTCCGGCTCCTCGGGCTGGTGCGAATGTTTCAATGTCCGTATGTGCCAAACCGTTGGATTGTGACACACCTTTACGCGTCTCTCGTTCGCTGCGCTCGCTCGAAAACTATAGCGTAACCTAAACCCAATCCATCTTGCGTTAGTCATTCGATATGAAGGCAACTTATTTCGAATTTGAGAACGAGTCGGATCGTATGTGAGGTTGGACTAAATTTTTACGAGCGAGCGGAGCGAGCGAGCAACGATCACAATTTGCAAGGTATACATATACCTTATATTGCCTTGCATATATTTCGTGTTAGTACCTAATTTTGTCAGCCACTTCGGACATCACATTGGACTGTAGTATGTGGAAATAGTACTATTTATGTGAAACTATTCACAAACTGTAAACATTTGTCAGCAGGCAATAGGATAAAGACTTCCGGCTCCTCGGGCTGGTGCGAATGTTTCAATGTCCGTATGTGCCAAACCGTTGGATTGTGACACACCTTTACGCGTCTCTCGTTCGCTGCGCTCGCTCGAAAACTATAGCGTAACCTAAAACCAATCCATCTTGCGTTCATTATTCGATATGGTGGCGACTTATTTCGAATTTGCGAACGTGTCGGATCGGATGTGAAGTTGGACTAAATTTTTACGAGCGAGCGGAGCGAGCGAGCAACGATCACAATTTGCAAGGTATACATATACCTTGCAATATGCATATATATCGTGTTAGTACCTAATTTGGTTAGCCACTTCGGACATCACATTGGACTGTAGTATGTGGAAATAGTACTATTTATGTGAAACTATTCACAAACTGTAAACATTTGTCAGCAGGCCATAGGATAAATACTTCCGGCTCCTCTGGCTGGTGCGAATGTTTCAATGTCCGTATGTGCCAAACCGTTAGATTGTGATACACCTTCACGCGTCTCTCGCTCGCTGCGCTCGCTCGAAAACTATAGCCTAACCTAAAACCAATCCCTCTTGCGTTAGTCATTCGATATGAAGGCGACTTATTTCGAATTTGCGAACGTGTCGGATCGGATGTGAGGTTGGACTAAATTTTTACGAGCGAGCGGAGCGAGCGAGCATCGATCACAATATGCAAGGTATACATATACCTTGCAATATGCATATATATCGTGTTAGTACCTAATTTCGTCAGCCACTTCGGACATCACATTGCCCTGTAGTATGTGGAAATAGTACTATTTATGTGAAACTATTCACAAACTGTAAACATTTGTCAGCAGGCAATATGATAAAGACATCCGGCTCCTCGGGCTGGTGCGAATGTTTCAATGTCAGTATGTGCCAAACCGTTGGATTGTGACACACCTTTACGCGTCTCTCGCTCGATGCGCTCGCTCGAAAGCTGTAGCCTAACCTAAACCCAATCCATCTTGCGTTAGTCATTCGATATGAAGGCAACTTATTTCGAGTTTGCGAACGTGTCGGATCGTATGTGAGGTTGGACTAAATTTTTACGAGCGAGCGGAGCGAGCGAGCAACGATCACAATTTGCAAGGTATACATATACCTTATATTGCCTTGCATATATTTCGTGTTAGTACCTAATTTTGTCAGCCACTTCGGACATCACATTGCACTGTAGTATGTCGAAATAGTACTATTTATGTGAAACTATTCACAAACTGTAAACATTTGTCAGCAGGCTATAGGATAAAGGCTTCCGGCTCCTCGGGCTGGTGCGAATGTTTCAATGTCAGTATGTGCCAAACCGTTGGATTGTGACACACCTTTACGCGTCTCTCGCTCGCTGCGCTCGCTCGAAAACTATAGCGTAACCTAAAACCAATCCATCTTGCGTTCATTATTCGATATGGTGGCGACTTATTTCGAATTGGCGAACGTGTCGGATCGGCTGTGAGGTTGGACTCAATTTTTACGAGCGAGCGGAGCGAGCGAGCATCGATCACAATATGCAAGGTATACATATACCTTGCAATATGCATATATATCGTGTTAGTACCTAATTTCGTGAGCCACTTCGGACATCACATTGCCCTGTACTATGTGGAAATAGTACTATTTATGTGAAACTATTCACAAACTGTAAACATTTGTCAGCAAGCTATAGGATAAATACTTCCGGCTCCTCTGGCTGGTGCGAATGTTTCAATGTCCGTATGTGCCAAACCGTTAGATTGTGATACACCTTCACGCGTCCCTCGCTCGCTGCACTCGCTCGAAAACTATAGCCTAACCTAAAACCAATCCCTCTTGCGTTAGTCATTCGATATGAAGGCGACTTATTTCGAATTTGCGAACGTGTCGGATCGGATGTGAGGTTGGACTAAATTCTTACGAGCGAGCGGAGCGAGCGAGCAACGATCACAATTTGCAAGCTATACATATAACTTGCAATATGCATATATATCGTGTTAGTACCTAATTTTGTCAGCCACTTCGCACATCACATTGCACTGTAGTATGTGGAAATAGTACTATTTATGTGAAACTATTCACAAACTGTAAACATTTGTCAGCAGGCAATAGGATAAAGACTTCCGGCTCCTCGGGCTGGTGCGAATGTTTCAATGTCCGTATGTGCCAAACCGTTAGATTGTGATACACCTTTACGCGTCTCTCGCTCGATGCGCTCGCTCGAAAGCTGTAGCCTAACCTAAACCCAATCCATCTTGCGTTAGTCATTCGATATGAAGGCAACTTATTTCGAATTTGCGAACGTGTCGGATCGTATGTGAGGTTGGACTAAATTTTTACGAGCGAGCGGAGCGAGCGAGCAACGATCACAATTTGCAAGGTATACATATACCTTATATTGCCTTGCATATATTTCGTGTTAGTACCTAATTTTGTCAGCCACTTCGGACATCACATTGGACTGTAGTATGTGGAAATAGTACTATTTATGTGAAACTATTCACAAACTGTAAACATTTGTCAGCAGGCAATAGGATAAAGAATTCCGGCTCCTCGGGCTGGTGCGAATGTTTCAATGTCCGTATGTGCCAAACCGTTGGATTGTGACACACCTTTACGCGTCTCTCGTTCGCTGCGCTCGCTCGAAAACTATAGCGTAACCTAAAACCAATCCATCTTGCGTTCATTATTCGATATGGTGGCGACTTATTTCGAATTTGCGAACGTGTCGGATCGGATGTGAGGTTGGACTAAATTTTTACGAGCGAGCGGAGCGAGCGAGCAACGATCACAATTTGCAAGGTATACATATAACTTGCAATATGCATATATATCGTGTTAGTACCTAATCTTGTCAGCCACTTCGCACATCACATTGCACTGTAGTATGTGGAAATAGTACTATTTATGTGAAACTATTCACAAACTGTAAACATTTGTCAGCAGGCAATAGGATAAAGACTTCCGGCTCCTCGGGCTGGTGCGAATGTTTCAATGTCAGTATGTGCCAAACCGTTGGATTGTGACACACCTTTACGCTTCTCTCGCTCGCTGTGCTCGCTCGAAAACTATAGCGTAACCTAAAACCAATCCATCTTGCGTTCATTATTCGATATGGTGGCGACTTATTTCGAATTTGCGAACGTGTCGGATCGGATGTGAGGTTGGACTAAATTTTTACGAGCGAGCGGAGCGAGCGAGCATCGATCACAATATGCAAGGTATACATATACCTTATATTGCCTTGCATATATTTCGTGTTAGTACCTAATTTTGTCAGCCACTTCGGACATCACATTGGACTGTAGTATGTGGAAATAGTACTATTTATGTGAAACTATTCACAAACTGTAAACATTTGTCAGCAGGCAATAGGATAAAGACTTCCGGCTCCTCGGGCTGGTGCGAATGTTTCAATGTCCGTATGTGCCAAACCGTTGGATTGTGACACACCTTTACGCGTCTCTCGCTCGATGCGCTCGCTCGAAAGCTGTAGCCTAACCTAAACCCAATCCATCTTGCGTTAGTCATTCGATATGAATTCAACTTATTTCGAATTTGCGAACGTGTCGGATCGTATGTGAGGTTGGACTAAATTTTTACGAGCGAGCGGAGCGAGCGAGCAACGATCACAATTTGCAAGGTATACATATACCTTATATTGCCTTGCATATATTTCGTGTTAGTACCTAATTTTGTCAGCCACTTCGGACATCACATTGCCCTGTAGTATGTGGAAATAGTACTATTTATGTGAAACTATTCACAAACTGTAAACATTTGTCAGCAGGCAATATGATAAAGACATACGGCTCCTCGGGCTGGTGCGAATGTTTCAATGTCAGTATGTGCCAAACCGTTGGATTGTGACACACCTTTACGCGTCTCTCGCTCGATGCGCTCGCTCGAAAGCTGTAGCCTAACCTAAACCCAATCCATCTTGCGTTAGTCATTCGATATGAAGGCAACTTATTTCGAATTTGCGAACGTGTCGGATCGTATGTGAGGTTGGACTAAATTTTTACGAGCGAGCGGAGCGAGCGAGCAACGATCACAATTTGCAAGGTATACATATACCTTATATTGCCTTGCATATATTTCGTGTTAGTACCTAATTTTGTCAGCCACTTCGGACATCACATTGGACTGTAGTATGTCGAAATAGTACTATTTATGTGAAACTATTCACAAACTGTAAACATTTGTCAGCAGGCAATAGGATAAATACTTCCGGCTCCTCTGGCTGGTGCGAATGTTTCAATGTCCGTATGTGCCAAACCGTTGGATTGTGACACACCTTTATGCGTCACTCGTTCGCTGCGCTCGCTCGAAAACTATAGCGTAACCTAAAACCAATCCATCTTGCGTTCATTATTCGATATGGTGGCGACTTATTTCGAATTTGCGAACGTGTCGGATCGGATGTGAGGTTGGACTAAATTTTTACGAGCGAGCGGAGCGAGCGAGCAACGATCACAATTTGCAAGGTATACATATACCTTGCAATATGCATATATATCGTGTTAGTACCTAATTTTGTCAGCCACTTCGGACATCACATTGCACTGTAGTATGTGGAAATAGTACTATTTATGTGAAACTATTCACAAACTGTAAACATTTGTCAGCAGGCAATAGGATAAAGACTTCCGGCTCCTCGGGCTGGTGCGAATGTTTCAATGTCCGTATGTGCCAAACCGTTGGATTGTGACACACCTTTACGCGTCTCTCGTTCGCTGCGCTCGCTCGAAAACTATAGCGTAACCTAAAACCAATCCATCTTGCGCTCATTATTCGATATGGTGGCGACTTATTTCGAATTTTCGAACGTGTCGGATCGGATGTGAGGTTGGACTAAATTTTTACCAGCGAGCGGAGCGAGCGAGCAACGATCACAATTTGCAAGGTATACATATACCTTGCAATATGCATATATATCGTGTTAGTACCTAATTTTGTCAGCCACTTCGGACATCACATTGCACTGTAGTATGTGGAAATAGTACTATTTATGTGAAACTATTCACAAACTGTAAACATTTGTCAGCAGGCAATAGGATAAAGACTTCCGGCTCCTCGGGCTGGTGCGAATGTTTCAATGTCCGTATGTGCCAAACCGTTGGATTGTGACACACCTTTACGCGTCTCTCGTTCGCTGCGCTCGCTCGAAAACTATAGCGTAACCTAAAACCAATCCATCTTGCGCTCATTATTCGATATGGTGGCGACTTATTTCGAATTTGCGAACGTGTCGGGTCGGATGTGAGGTTGGACTAAATTTTTACGAGCGAGCGGAGCGAGCGAGCAACGATCACAATTTGCAAGGTATACATATACCTTATATTGCCTTGCATATATTTCGTGTTAGTACCTAATTTTGTCAGCCACTTCGGACATCAGATTGGACTGTATTGTGTGGAAATAGTACTATTTATGTGAAACTATTCACAAACTGTAAACATTTGTCAGCAGGCAATAGGATAAAGACTTCCGGCTCCTCGGGCTAGTGCGAATGTTTCAATGTCAGTATGTGCCAAACCGTTGGATTGTGACACACCTTTACGCGTCTCTCGCTCGCTGCGCTCGCTCGGAAACTATAGCGTAACCTAAAACCAATCCATCTTGCGTTCATTATTCGATATGGTGGCGACTTATTTCGAATTTGCGAACGTGTCGGATCGGATGTGAGGTTGGACTAAATTTTTACGAGCGAGCGGAGCGAGCGAGCATCGATCACAATATGCAAGGTATACATATACCTTGCAATATGCATATATATCGTGTTAGTACCTAATTTCGTCAGCCACTTCGGACATCACATTGCCCTGTAGTATGTGGAAATAGTACTATTTATGTGAAACTATTCACAAACTGTAAACATTTGTCAGCAGGCAATATGATAAAGACATCCGGCTCCTCGGGCTGGTGCGAATGTTTCAATGTCAGTATGTGCCAAACCGTTGGATTGTGACACACCTTTACGCGTCTCTCGCTCGATGCGCTCGCTCGAAAGCTGTAGCCTAACCTAAACCCAATCCATCTTGCGTTAGTCATTCGATATGAAGGCAACTTATTTCGAATTTGCGAACGTGTCGGATCGTATGTGAGGTTGGACTGAATTTTTACGAGCGAGCGGAGCGAGCGAGCAACGATCACAATTTGCAAGGTATACATATACCTTATATTGCCTTGCATATATTTCGTGTTAGTACCTAATTTTGTCAGCCACTTCGGACATCACATTGGACTGTAGTATGTGGAAATAGTACTATTTATGTGAAACTATTCACAAACTGTAAACATTTGTCAGCAGGCAATAGGATAAAGACTTCCGGCTCCTCGGGCTGGTGCGAATGTTTCAATGTCCGTATGTGCCAAACCGTTGGATTGTGACACACCTTTACGCGTCTCTCGTTCGCTGCGCTCGCTCGAAAACTATAGCGTAACCTAAAACCAATCCATCTTGCGTTCATTATTCGATATGGTGGCGACTTATTTCGAATTTGCGAGCGTGTCGGATCGGATGTGAGGTTGGACTAAATTTTTACGAGCGAGCGGAGCGAGCGAGCAACGATCACAATTTGCAAGGTATACATATACCTTGCAATATGCATATATATCGTGTTAGTACCTAATTTTGTTAGCCACTTCGGACATCACATTGGACTGTAGTATGTGGAAATAGTACTATTTATGTGAAACTATTCACAAACTGTAAACATTTGTCAGCAGGCAATAGGATGAATACTTCCGGCTCCTCTGGCTGGTGCGAATGTTTCAATGTCCGTATGTGCCAAACCGTTAGATTGTGATACACCTTCACGCGTCACTCGCTCGCTGCGCTCGCTCGAAAACTATAGCCTAACCTAAAACAAATCCCTCTTGCGTTAGTCATTCGATATGAAGGCGACTTATTTCGAATTTGCGAACGTGTCGGATCGGATGTGAGGTTGGACTAAATTTTTACGAGCGAGCGGAGCGAGCGAGCAACGATCACAATATGCAAGGTATACATATACCTTGCAATATGCATATATATCGTGTTAGTACCTAATTTCGTCAGCCACTTCGGACATCACATTGCCCTGTAGTATGTGGAAATAGTACTATTTATGTGAAACTATTCACAAACTGTAAACATTTGTCAGCAGGCAATATGATAAAGACATCCGGCTCCTCGGGCTGGTGCGAATGTTTCAATGTCAGTATGTGCCAAACCGTTGGATTGTGACACACCTTTACGCGTTTCTCGCTCGATGCGCTCGCTCGAAAGCTGTAGCCTAACCTAAACCCAATCCATCTTGCGTTAGTCATTCGATATGAATTCAACTTATTTCGAATTTGCGAACGTGTCGGATCGTATGTGAGGTTGGACTAAATTTTTACGAGCGAGCGGAGCGAGCGAGCAACGATCACAATTTGCAAGGTATACATATACCTTGCAATATGCATATATATCGTGTTAGTACCTAATTTCGTCAGCCACTTCGGACATCACATTGCCCTGTAGTATGTGGAAATAGTACTATTTATGTGAAACTATTCACAAACTGTAAACATTTGTCAGCAGGCAATATGATAAAGACATACGGCTCCTCGGGCTGGTGCGAATGTTTCAATGTCAGTATGTGCCAAACCGTTGGATTGTGACACACCTTTACGCGTCTCTCGCTCGATGCGCTCGCTCGAAAGCTGTAGCCTAACCTAAACCCAATCCATCTTGCGTTAGTCATTCGATATGAAGGCAACTTATTTCGAATTTGCGAACGTATCGGATCGGATGTGAGGTTGGACTAAATTTTTACGAGCGAGCGGAGCGAGCGAGCAACGATCACAATTTGCAAGGTATACATATACCTTGCAATATGCATATATATCGTGTTAGTACCTAATTTTGTCAGCCACTTCGGACATCACATTGCACTGTAGTATGTGGAAATAGTACTATTTATGTGAAACTATTCACAAACTGTAAACATTTGTCAGCAGGCAATAGGATAAAGACTTCCGGCTCCTCGGGCTGGTGCGAATGTTTCAATGTCCGTATGTGCCAAACCGTTGGATTGTGACACACCTTTACGCGTCTCTCGTTCGCTGCGCTCGCTCGAAAACTATAGCGTAACCTAAAACCAATCCATCTTGCGCTCATTATTCGATATGGTGGCGACTTATTTCGAATTTGCGAACGTGTCGGATCGGATGTGAGGTTGGACTAAATTTTTACGAGCGAGCGGAGCGAGCGAGCAACGATCACAATTTGCAAGGTATACATATACCTTATATTGCCTTGCATATATTTCGTGTTAGTACCTAATTCTGTCAGCCACTTCGGACATCAGATTGGACTGTATTGTGTGGAAATAGTACTATTTATGTGAAACTATTCACAAACTGTAAACATTTGTCAGCAGGCAATAGGATAAAGACTTCCGGCTCCTCGGGCTGGTGCGAATGTTTCAATGTCAGTATGTGCCAAACCGTTGGATTGTGACACACCTTTACGCGTCTCTCGCTCGCTGCGCTCGCTCGAAAACTATAGCGTAACCTAAAACCAATCCATCTTGCGTTCATTATTCGATATGGTGGCGACTTATTTCGAATTTGCGAACGTGTCGGATCGGATGTGAGGTTGGACTAAATTTTTAGGAGCGAGCGGAGCGAGCGAGCATCGATCACAATATGCAAGGTATACATATACCTTGCAATATGCATATATATCGTGTTAGTACCTAATTTCGTCAGCCACTTCGGACATCACATTGCCCTGTAGTATGTGGAAATAGTACTATTTATGTGAAACTATTCACAAACTGTAAACATTTGTCAGCAGGCAATATGATAAAGACATCCGGCTCCTCGGGCTGGTGCGAATGTTTCAATGTCAGTATGTGCCAAACCGTTGGATTGTGACACACCTTTACGCGTTTCTCGCTCGATGCGCTCGCTCGAAAGCTGTAGCCTAACCTAAACCCAATCCATCTTGCGTTAGTCATTCGATATGAAGGCGACTTATTTCGAATTTGCGAACGTGTCGGATCGGATGTGAGGTTGGACTAAATTTTTACGAGCGAGCGGAGCGAGCGAGCAACGATCACAATTTGCAAGGTATACATATACCTTGCAATATGCATATATATCGTGTTAGTACCTAATTTCGTCAGCCACTTCGGACATCACATTGGACTGTAGTATGTGGAAATAGTACTATTTATGTGAAACTATTCACAAACTGTAAACATTTGTCAGCAGGCCATAGGATAAATACTTCCGGCTCCTCTGGCTGGTGCGAATGTTTCAATGTCCGTATGTGCCAAACCGTTAGATTGTGATACACCTTCACGCGTCTCTCGCTCGCTGCGCTCGCTCGAAAACTATAGCCTAACCTAAAACCAATCCCTCTTGCGTTAGTCATTCGATATGAAGGCGACTTATTTCGAATTTGCGAACGTGTCGGATCGGATGTGAGGTTGGACTAAATTTTTACGAGCGAGCGGAGCGAGCGAGCATCGATCACAATATGCAAGGTATACATATACCTTGCAATATGCATATATATCGTGTTAGTACCTAATTTCGTCAGCCACTTCGGACATCACATTGCCCTGTAGTATGTGGAAATAGTACTATTTATGTGAAACTATTCACAAACTGTAAACATTTGTCAGCAGGCAATATGATAAAGACATCCGGCTCCTCGGGCTGGTGCGAATGTTTCAATGTCCGTATGTGCCAAACCGTTGGATTGTGACACACCATTACGCGTCTCTCGTTCGCTGCGCTCGCTCGAAAACTATAGCGTAACCTAAAACCAATCCATCTTGCGTTCATTATTCGATATGGTGGCGACTTATTTCGAATTTGCGAACGTGTCGGATCGTATGTGAGGTTGGACTAAATTTTTACGAGCGAGCGGAGCGAGCGAGCAACGATCACAATTTGCAAGGTATACATATACCTTATATTGCCTTGCATATATTTCGTGTTAGTACCTAATTTTGTCAGCCACTTCGGACATCACATTGCACTGTAGTATGTCGAAATAGTACTATTTATGTGAAACTATTCACAAACTGTAAACATTTGTCAGCAGGCTATAGGATAAAGGCTTCCGGCTCCTCGGGCTGGTGCGAATGTTTCAATGTCAGTATGTGCCAAACCGTTGGATTGTGACACACCTTTACGCGTCTCTCGCTCGCTGCGCTCGCTCGAAAACTATAGCGTAACCTAAAACCAATCCATCTTGCGTTCATTATTCGATATGGTGGCGACTTATTTCGAATTGGCGAACGTGTCGGATCGGCTGTGAGGTTGGACTCAATTTTTACGAGCGAGCGGAGCGAGCGAGCATCGATCACAATATGCAAGGTATACATATACCTTGCAATATGCATATATATCGTGTTAGTACCTAATTTCGTGAGCCACTTCGGACATCACATTGCCCTGTACTATGTGGAAATAGTACTATTTATGTGAAACTATTCACAAACTGTAAACATTTGTCAGCAAGCAATAGGATAAATACTTCCGGCTCCTCTGGCTGGTGCGAATGTTTCAATGTCCGTATGTGCCAAACCGTTAGATTGTGATACACCTTCACGCGTCCCTCGCTCGCTGCACTCGCTCGAAAACTATAGCCTAACCTAAAACCAATCCCTCTTGCGTTAGTCATTCGATATGAAGGCGACTTATTTCGAATTTGCGAACGTGTCGGATCGGATGTGAGGTTGGACTAAATTCTTACGAGCGAGCGGAGCGAGCGAGCAACGATCACAATTTGCAAGCTATACATATAACTTGCAATATGCATATATATCGTGTTAGTACCTAATTTTGTCAGCCACTTCGCACATCACATTGCACTGTAGTATGTGGAAATAGTACTATTTATGTGAAACTATTCACAAACTGTAAACATTTGTCAGCAGGCAATAGGATAAAGACTTCCGGCTCCTCGGGCTGGTGCGAATGTTTCAATGTCAGTATGTGCCAAACCGTTGGATTGTGACACACCTTTACGCTTCTCTCGCTCGCTGTGCTCGCTCGAAAACTATAGCGTAACCTAAAACCAATCCATCTTGCGTTCATTATTCGATATGGTGGCGACTTATTTCGAATTTGCGAACGTGTCGGATCGGATGTGAGGTTGGACTAAATTTTTACGAGCGAGCGGAGCGAGCGAGCATCGATCACAATATGCAAGGTATATGTATACCTTATATTGCCTTGCATATATTTCGTGTTAGTACCTAATTTTGTCAGCCACTTCGGACATCACATTGGACTGTAGTATGTGGAAATAGTACTATTTATGTGAAACTATTCACAAACTGTAAACATTTGTCAGCAGGCAATAGGATAAAGACTTCCGGCTCCTCGGGCTGGTGCGAATGTTTCAATGTCCGTATGTGCCAAACCGTTGGATTGTGACACACCTTTACGCGTCTCTCGCTCGATGCGCTCGCTCGAAAGCTGTAGCCTAACCTAAACCCAATCCATCTTGCGTTAGTCATTCGATATGAATTCAACTTATTTCGAATTTGCGAACGTGTCGGATCGTATGTGAGGTTGGACTAAATTTTTACGAGCGAGCGGAGCGAGCGAGCAACGATCACAATTTGCAAGGTATACATATACCTTATATTGCCTTGCATATATTTCGTGTTAGTACCTAATTTTGTCAGCCACTTCGGACATCACATTGCCCTGTAGTATGTGGAAATAGTACTATTTATGTGAAACTATTCACAAACTGTAAACATTTGTCAGCAGGCAATATGATAAAGACATACGGCTCCTCGGGCTGGTGCGAATGTTTCAATGTCAGTATGTGCCAAACCGTTGGATTGTGACACACCTTTACGCGTCTCTCGCTCGATGCGCTCGCTCGAAAGCTGTAGCCTAACCTAAACCCAATCCATCTTGCGTTAGTCATTCGATATGAAGGCAACTTATTTCGAATTTGCGAACGTGTCGGATCGTATCTGAGGTTGGACTAAATTTTTACGAGCGAGCGGAGCGAGCGAGCAACGATCACAATTTGCAAGGTATACATATACCTTATATTGCCTTGCATATATTTCGTGTTAGTACCTAATTTTGTCAGCCACTTCGGACATCACATTGGACTGTAGTATGTCGAAATAGTACTATTTATGTGAAACTATTCACAAACTGTAAACATTTGTCAGCAGGCAATAGGATAAATACTTCCGGCTCCTCTGGCTGGTGCGAATGTTTCAATGTCCGTATGTGCCAAACCGTTGGATTGTGACACACCTTTATGCGTCACTCGTTCGCTGCGCTCGCTCGAAAACTATAGCGTAACCTAAAACCAATCCATCTTGCGTTCATTATTCGATATGGTGGCGACTTATTTCGAATTTGCGAACGTGTCGGATCGGATGTGAGGTTGGACTAAATTTTTACGAGCGAGCGGAGCGAGCGAGCAACGATCACAATTTGCAAGGTATACATATACCTTGCAATATGCATATATATCGTGTTAGTACCTAATTTTGTCAGCCACTTCGGACATCACATTGCACTGTAGTATGTGGAAATAGTACTATTTATGTGAAACTATTCACAAACTGTAAACATTTGTCAGCAGGCAATAGGATAAAGACTTCCGGCTCCTCGGGCTGGTGCGAATGTTTCAATGTCCGTATGTGCCAAACCGTTGGATTGTGACACACCTTTACGCGTCTCTCGTTCGCTGCGCTCGCTCGAAAACTATAGCGTAACCTAAAACCAATCCATCTTGCGCTCATTATTCGATATGGTGGCGACTTATTTCGAATTTGCGAACGTGTCGGATCGGATGTGAGGTTGGACTAAATTTTTACGAGCGAGCGGAGCGAGCGAGCAACGATCACAATTTGCAAGGTATACATATACCTTATATTGCCTTGCATATATTTCGTGTTAGTACCTAATTTTGTCAGCCACTTCGGACATCACATTGCCCTGTAGTATGTGGAAATAGTACTATTTATGTGAAACTATTCACAAACTGTAAACATTTGTCAGCAGGCAATATGATAAAGACATCCGGCTCCTCGGGCTGGTGCGAATGTTTCAATGTCAGTATGTGCCAAACCGTTGGATTGTGACACACCTTTACGCGTCTCTCGCTCGATGCGCTCGCTCGAAAGCTGTAGCCTAACCTAAACCCAATCCATCTTGCGTTAGTCATTCGATATGAAGGCAACTTATTTCGAGTTTGCGAACGTGTCGGATCGTATGTGAGGTTGGACTAAATTTTTACGAGCGAGCGGAGCGAGCGAGCAACGATCACAATTTGCAAGGTATACATATACCTTATATTGCCTTGCATATATTTCGTGTTAGTACCTAATTTTGTCAGCCACTTCGGACATCACATTGCACTGTAGTATGTCGAAATAGTACTATTTATGTGAAACTATTCACAAACTGTAAACATTTGTCAGCAGGCTATAGGATAAAGACTTCCGGCTCCTCGGGCTGGTGCGAATGTTTCAATGTCAGTATGTGCCAAACCGTTGGATTGTGACACACCTTTACGCGTCTCTCGCTCGCTGCGCTCGCTCGAAAACTATAGCGTAACCTAAAACCAATCCATCTTGCGTTCATTATTCGATATGGTGGCGACTTATTTCGAATTGGCGAACGTGTCGGATCGGCTGTGAGGTTGGACTCAATTTTTACGAGCGAGCGGAGCGAGCGAGCATCGATCACAATATGCAAGGTATACATATACCTTGCAATATGCTTATATATCGTGTTAGTACCTAATTTCGTGAGCCACTTCGGACATCACATTGCCCTGTACTATGTGGAAATAGTACTATTTATGTGAAACTATTCACAAACTGTAAACATTTGTCAGCAAGCAATAGGATAAATACTTCCGGCTCCTCTGGCTGGTGCGAATGTTTCAATGTCCGTATGTGCCAAACCGTTAGATTGTGATACACCTTCACGCGTCCCTCGCTCGCTGCACTCGCTCGAAAACTATAGCCTAACCTAAAACCAATCCCTCTTGCGTTAGTCATTCGATATGAAGGCGACTTATTTCGAATTTGCGAACGTGTCGGATCGGATGTGAGGTTGGACTAAATTCTTACGAGCGAGCGGAGCGAGCGAGCAACGATCACAATTTGCAAGCTATACATATAACTTGCAATATGCATATATATCGTGTTAGTACCTAATTTTGTCAGCCACTTCGCACATCACATTGCACTGTAGTATGTGGAAATAGTACTATTTATGTGAAACTATTCACAAACTGTAAACATTTGTCAGCAGGCAATAGGATAAAGACTTCCGGCTCCTCGGGCTGGTGCGAATGTTTCAATGTCCGTATGTGCCAAACCGTTGGATTGTGACACACCTTTACGCGTCTCTCGTTCGCTGCGCTCGCTCGAAAACTATAGCGTAACCTAAAACCAATTCATCTTGCGTTCATTATTCGATATGGTGGCGACTTATTTCGAATTTGCGAACGTGTCGGATCGTATGTGAGGTTGGACTAAATTTTTACGAGCGAGCGGAGCGAGCGAGCAACGATCACAATTTGCAAGGTATACATATACCTTATATTGCCTTGCATATATTTCGTGTTAGTACCTAATTTTGTCAGCCACTTCGGACATCACATTGGACTGTAGTATGTGGAAATAGTACTATTTATGTGAAACTATTCACAAACTGTAAACATTTGTCAGCAGGCAATAGGATAAAGAATTCCGGCTCCTCGGGCTGGTGCGAATGTTTCAATGTCCGTATGTGCCAAACCGTTGGATTGTGACACACCTTTACGCGTCTCTCGTTCGCTGCGCTCGCTCGAAAACTATAGCGTAACCTAAAACCAATCCATCTTGCGTTCATTATTCGATATGGTGGCGACTTATTTCGAATTTGCGAACGTGTCGGATCGGATGTGAGGTTGGACTAAATTTTTACGAGCGAGCGGAGCGAGCGAGCAACGATCACAATTTGCAAGGTATACATATAACTTGCAATATGCATATATATCGTGTTAGTACCTAATCTTGTCAGCCACTTCGCACATCACATTGCACTGTAGTATGTGGAAATAGTACTATTTATGTGAAACTATTCACAAACTGTAAACATTTGTCAGCAGGCAATAGGATAAAGACTTCCGGCTCCTCGGGCTGGTGCGAATGTTTCAATGTCCGTATGTGCCAAACCGTTGGATTGTGACACACCTTTACGCGTCTCTCGCTCGATGCGCTCGCTCGAAAGCTGTAGCCTAACCTAAACCCAATCCATCTTGCGTTAGTCATTCGATATGAATTCAACTTATTTCGAATTTGCGAACGTGTCGGATCGTATGTGAGGTTGGACTAAATTTTTACGAGCGAGCGGAGCGAGCGAGCAACGATCACAATTTGCAAGGTATACATATACCTTATATTGCCTTGCATATATTTCGTGTTAGTACCTAATTTTGTCAGCCACTTCGGACATCACATTGCCCTGTAGTATGTGGAAATAGTACTATTTATGTGAAACTATTCACAAACTGTAAACATTTGTCAGCAGGCAATATGATAAAGACATACGGCTCCTCGGGCTGGTGCGAATGTTTCAATGTCAGTATGTGCCAAACCGTTGGATTGTGACACACCTTTACGCGTCTCTCGCTCGATGCGCTCGCTCGAAAGCTGTAGCCTAACCTAAACCCAATCCATCTTGCGTTAGTCATTCGATATGAAGGCAACTTATTTCGAATTTGCGAACGTGTCGGATCGTATGTGAGGTTGGACTAAATTTTTACGAGCGAGCGGAGCGAGCGAGCAACGATCACAATTTGCAAGGTATACATATACCTTATATTGCCTTGCATATATTTCGTGTTAGTACCTAATTTTGTCAGCCACTTCGGACATCACATTGGACTGTAGTATGTGGAAATAGTACTATTTATGTGAAACTATTCACAAACTGTAAACATTTGTCAGCAGGCAATAGGATAAATACTTCCGGCTCCTCTGGCTGGTGCGAATGTTTCAATGTCCGTATGTGCCAAACCGTTGGATTGTGACACACCTTTATGCGTCACTCGTTCGCTGCGCTCGCTCGAAAACTATAGCGTAACCTAAAACCAATCCATCTTGCGTTCATTATTCGATATGGTGGCGACTTATTTCGAATTTGCGAACGTGTCGGATCGGATGTGAGGTTGGACTAAATTTTTACGAGCGAGCGGAGCGAGCGAGCAACGATCACAATTTGCAAGGTATACATATACCTTGCAATATGCATATATATCGTGTTAGTACCTAATTTTGTCAGCCACTTCGGACATCACATTGCACTGTAGTATGTGGAAATAGTACTATTTATGTGAAACTATTCACAAACTGTAAACATTTGTCAGCAGGCAATAGGATAAAGACTTCCGGCTCCTCGGGCTGGTGCGAATGTTTCAATGTCCGTATGTGCCAAACCGTTGGATTGTGACACACCTTTACGCGTCTCTCGTTCGCTGCGCTCGCTCGAAAACTATAGCGTAACCTAAAACCAATCCATCTTGCGCTCATTATTCGATATGGTGGCGACTTATTTCGAATTTGCGAACGTGTCGGATCGGATGTGAGGTTGGACTAAATTTTTACGAGCGAGCGGAGCGAGCGAGCAACGATCACAATTTGCAAGGTATACATATACCTTATATTGCCTTGCATATATTTCGTGTTAGTACCTAATTTTGTCAGCCACTTCGGACATCAGATTGGACTGTATTGTGTGGAAATAGTACTATTTATGTGAAACTATTCACAAACTGTAAACATTTGTCAGCAGGCAATAGGATAAAGACTTCCGGCTCCTCGGGCTGGTGCGAATGTTTCAATGTCAGTATGTGCCAAACCGTTGGATTGTGACACACCTTTACGCGTCTCTCGCTCGCTGCGCTCGCTCGAAAACTATAGCGTAACCTAAAACCAATCCATCTTGCGTTCATTATTCGATATGGTGGCGACTTATTTCGAATTTGCGAACGTGTCGGATCGGATGTGAGGTTGGACTAAATTTTTACGAGCGAGCGGAGCGAGCGAGCATCGATCACAATATGCAAGGTATACATATACCTTGCAATATGCATATATATCGTGTTAGTACCTAATTTCGTCAGCCACTTCGGACATCACATTGCCCTGTAGTATGTGGAAATAGTACTATTTATGTGAAACTATTCACAAACTGTAAACATTTGTCAGCAGGCAATATGATAAAGACATCCGGCTCCTCGGGCTGGTGCGAATGTTTCAATGTCAGTATGTGCCAAACCGTTGGATTGTGACACACCTTTACGCGTCTCTCGCTCGATGCGCTCGCTCGAAAGCTGTAGCCTAACCTAAACCCAATCCATCTTGCGTTAGTCATTCGATATGAAGGCAACTTATTTCGAATTTGCGAACGTGTCGGATCGTATGTGAGGTTGGACTAAATTTTTACGAGCGAGCGGAGCGAGCGAGCAACGATCACAATTTGCAAGGTATACATATACCTTATATTGCCTTGCATATATTTCGTGTTAGTACCTAATTTTGTCAGCCACTTCGGACATCACATTGCACTGTAGTATGTCGAAATAGTACTATTTATGTGAAACTATTCACAAACTGTAAACATTTGTCAGCAGGCAATAGGATAAAGACTTCCGGCTCCTCGGGCTGGTGCGAATGTTTCAATGTCAGTATGTGCCAAACCGTTGGATTGTGACACACCTTTACGCGTCTCTCGCTCGCTGCGCTCGCTCGAAAACTATAGCGTAACCTAAAACCAATCCATCTTGCGTTCATTATTCGATATGGTGGCGACTTATTTCGAATTGGCGAACGTGTCGGATCGGATGTGAGGGTGGACTCAATTCTTACGAGCGAGCGGAGCGAGCGAGCATCGATCACAATATGCAAGGTATACATATACCTTGCAATATGCATATATATCGTGTTAGTACCTAATTTCGTGAGCCACTTCGGACATCACATTGCCCTGTAGTATGTGGAAATAGTACTATTTATGTGAAACTATTCACAAACTGTAAACATTTGTCAGCAAGCAATAGGATAAATACTTCCGGCTCCTCTGGCTGGTGCGAATGTTTCAATGTCCGTATGTGCCAAACCGTTAGATTGTGATACACCTTCACGCGTCCCTCGCTCGCTGCGCTCGCTCGAAAACTATAGCCTAACCTAAAACCAATCCCTCTTGCGTTAGTCATTCGATATGAAGGCGACTTATTTCGAATTTGCGAACGTGTCGGATCGGATGTGAGGTTGGACTAAATTTTTACGAGCGAGCGGAGCGAGCGAGCAACGATCACAATTTGCAAGCTATACATATAACTTGCAATACGCATATATATCGTGTTAGTACCTAATTTTGTCAGCCACTTCGCACATCACATTGCACTGTAGTATGTGGAAATAGTACTATTTATGTGAAACTATTCACAAACTGTAAACATTTGTCAGCAAGCAATAGGATAAATACTTCCGGCTCCTCTGGCTGGTGCGAATGTTTCAATGTCCGTATGTGCCAAACCGTTGGATTGTGACACACCTTTACGCGTCTCTCGCTCGCTGCGCCCGCTCGAAAGCTGTAGCCTAACCTAAACCCAATCCATCTTGCGTTAGTCATTCGATATGAAGGCAACTTATTTCGAGTTTGCGAACGTGTCGGATCGTATGTGAGGTTGGACTAAATTTTTACGAGCGAGCGGAGCGAGCGAGCAACGATCACAATTTGCAAGGTATACATATACCTTATATTGCCTTGCATATATTTCGTGTTAGTACCTAATTTTGTCAGCCACTTCGGACATCACATTGCACTGTAGTATGTCGAAATAGTACTATTTATGTGAAACTATTCACAAACTGTAAACATTTGTCAGCAGGCTATAGGATAAAGACTTCCAGCTCCTCGGGCTGGTGCGAATGTTTCAATGTCAGTGTGTGCCAAACCGTTGGATTGTGACACACCTTTACGCGTCTCTCGCTCGCTGCGCTCGCTCGAAAACTATAGCGTAACCTAAAACCAATCCATCTTGCGTTCATTATTCGATATGGTGGCGACTTATTTCGAATTGGCGAACGTGTCGGATCGGATGTGAGGTTGAACTCAATTTTTACGAGCGAGCGGAGCGAGCGAGCATCGATCACAATATGCAAGGTATACATATACCTTGCAATATGCATATATATCGTGTTAGTACCTAATTTCGTGAGCCACTTCGGACATCACATTGCCCTGTAGTATGTGGAAATAGTACTATTTATGTGAAACTATTCACAAACTGTAAACATTTGTCAGCAAGAAATAGGATAAATACTTCCGGCTCCTCTGGCTGGTGCGAATGTTTCAATGTCCGTATGTGCCAAACCGTTAGATTGTGATACACCTTCACGCGTCCCTCGCTCGCTGCGCTCGCTCGAAAACTATAGCCTAACCTAAAACCAATCCCTCTTGCGTTAGTCATTCGATATGAAGGCGACTTATTTCGAATTTGCGAACGTGTCGGATCGGATGTGAGGTTGGACTAAATTTTTACGAGCGAGCGGAGCGAGCGAGCAACGATCACAATTTGCAAGCTATACATATAACTTGCAATATGCATATATATCGTGTTAGTACCTAATTTTGTCAGCCACTTCGCACATCACATTGCACTGTAGTATGTGGAAATAGTACTATTTATGTGAAACTATTCACAAACTGTAAACATTTGTCAGCAGGCAATAGGATAAAGACTTCCGGCTCCTCGGGCTGGTGCGAATGTTTCAATGTCCGTATGTGCCAAACCGTTAGATTGTGATACACCTTTACGCGTCTCTCGCTCGATGCGCTCGCTCGAAAGCTGTAGCCTAACCTAAACCCAATCCATCTTGCGTTAGTCATTTGATATGAAGGCAACTTATTTCGAATTTGCGAACGTGTCCGATCGTATGTGAGGTTGGACTAAATTTTTACGAGCGAGCGGAGCGAGCGAGCAACGATAACAATTTGCAAGGTATACATATACCTTATATTTCCTTGCATATATTTCGTGTTAGTACCTAATTTTGTCAGCCACTTCGGACATCACATTGGACTGTAGTATGTGGAAATAGTACTATTTATGTGAAACTATTCACAAACTGTAAACATTTGTCAGCAGGCAATAGGATAAAGACTTCCGGCTCCTCGGGCTGGTGCGAATGTTTCAATGTCCGTATGTGCCAAACCGTTGGATTGTGACACATCTTTACGCGTCTCTCGTTCGCTGCGCTCGCTCGAAAACTATAGCGTAACCTAAAACCAATCCATCTTGCGTTCATTATTCGATATGGTGGCGACTTATTTCGAATTTGCGAACGTGTCGGATCGGATGTGAGGTTGGACTAAATTTTTACGAGCGAGCGGAGCGAGCGAGCAACGATCACAATTTGCAAGGTATACATATACCTTGCAATATGCATATATATCGTGTTAGTACCTAATTTTGTTAGCCACTTCGGACATCACATTGGACTGTAGTATGTGGAAATAGTACTATTTATGTGAAACTATTCACAAACTGTAAACATTTGTCAGCAGGCAATAGGATAAATACTTCCGGCTCCTCTGGCTGGTGCGAATGTTTCAATGTCCGTATGTGCCAAACCGTTAGATTGTGATACACCTTCACGCGTCTCTCGCTCGCTGCGCTCGCTCGAAAACTATAGCGTAACCTAAAACCAATCCATCTTGCGTTCATTATTCGATATGGTGGCGACTTCTTTCGAATTTGCGAACGTGTCGGATCGGATGTGAGGTTGGACTAAATTTTTACGAGCGAGCGGAGCGAGCGAGCAACGATCAAAATTTGCAAGGTATACATATACCTTGCAATATGCATATATATCGTGTTAGTACCTAATTTCGTCAGCCACTTCGGACATCACATTGCCCTGTAGTATGTGGAAATAGTACTATTTATGTGAAACTATTCACAAACTGTAAACATTTGTCAGCAGGCAATATGATAAAGACATCCGGCTCCTCGGGCTGGTGCGAATGTTTCAATGTCAGTATGTACCAAACCGTTGGATTGTGACACACCTTTACGCGTCTCTCGCTCGATGCGCTCGCTCGAAAGCTGTAGCCTAACCTAAACCCAATCCATCTTGCGTTAGTCATTCGATATGAAGGCAACTTATTTCGAATTTGCGAACGTGTCGGATCGTATGTGAGGTTGGACTAAATTTTTACGAGCGAGCGGAGCGAGCGAGCAACGATCACAATTTGCAAGGTATACATATACCTTATATTGCCTTGCATATATTTCGTGTTAGTACCTAATTTTGTCAGCCACTTCGGACATCACATTGCACTGTAGTATGTCGAAATAGTACTATTTATGTGAAACTATTCACAAACTGTAAACATTTGTCAGCAAGCAATAGGATAAATACTTCCGGCTCCTCTGGCTGGTGCGAATGTTTCAATGTCCGTATGTGCCAAACCGTTAGATTGTGATACACCTTCACGCGTCTCTCGCTCGCTGCGCTCGCTCGAAAACTATAGCCTAACCTAAAACCAATCCCTCTTGCGTTAGTCATTCGATATGAAGGCGACTTATTTCGAATTTGCGAACGTGTCGGATCGGATGTGAGGTTGGACTAAATTTTTACGAGCGAGCGGAGCGAGCGAGCAACGATCACAATTTGCAAGCTATACGTATAACTTGCAATATGCATATATATCGTGTTAGTACCTAATTTTGTCAGCCACTTCGGACATCACATTGGACTGTAGTATGTGGAAATAGTACTATTTATGTGAAACTATTCACAAACTGTAAACATTTGTCAGCAGGCAATAGGATAAAGACTTCCGGCTCCTCGGGCTGGTGCGAATGTTTCAATGTCCGTATGTGCCAAACCGTTGGATTGTGACACACCTTTACGCGTCTCTCGTTCGCTGCGCTCGCTCGAAAACTATAGCGTAACCTAAAACCAATCTATCTTGCGTTCATTATTCGATATGGTGGCGACTTATTTCGAATTTGCGAACGTGTCGGATCGGATGTGAGGTTGGACTAAATTTTTACGAGCGAGCAGAGCGAGCGAGCAACGATCACAATTTGCAAGGTATACATATACCTTGCAATATGCATATATATCGTGTTAGTACCTAATTTTGTTAGCCACTTCGGACATCACATTGGACTGTAGTATGTGGAAATAGTACTATTTATGTGAAACTATTCACAAACTGTAAACATTTGTCAGCAGGCAATAGGATATATACTTCCGGCTCCTCTGGCTGGTGCGAATGTTTCAATGTCCGTATGTGCCAAACCGTTAGATTGTGATACACCTTCACGCGTCTCTCGCTCGCTGCGCTCGCTCGAAAACTATAGCCTAACCTAAAACCAATCCCTCTTGCGTTAGTCATTCGATATGAAGGCGACTTATTTCGAATTTGCGAACGTGTCGGATCGGATGTGAGGTTGGACTAAATTTTTACGAGCGAGCGGAGCGAGCGAGCATCGATCACAATATGCAAGGTATACATATACCTTGCAATATGCATATATATCGTGTTAGTACCTAATTTCATCAGCCACTTCGGACATCACATTGCCCTGTAGTATGTGGAAATAGTACTATTTATGTGAAACTATTCACAAACTGTAAACATTTGTCAGCAGGCAATATGATAAAGACATCCGGCTCCTCGGGCTGGTGCGAATGTTTCAATGTCAGTATGTACCAAACCGTTGGATTGTGACACACCTTTACGCGTCTCTCGCTCGATGCGCTCGCTCGAAAGCTGTAGCCTAACCTAAACCCAATCCATCTTGCGTTAGTCATTCGATATGAAGGCAACTTATTTCGAATTTGCGAACGTGTCGGATCGTATGTGAGGTTGGACTAAATTTTTACGAGCGAGCGGAGCGAGCGAGCAACGATCACAATTTGCAAGGTATACATATACCTTATATTGCCTTGCATATATTTCGTGTTAGTACCTAATTTTGTCAGCCACTTCGGACATCACATTGCACTGTAGTATGTCGAAATAGTACTATTTATGTGAAACTATTCACAAACTGTAAACATTTGTCAGCAAGCAATAGGATAAATACTTCCGGCTCCTCTGGCTGGTGCGAATGTTTCAATGTCCGTATGTGCCAAACCGTTAGATTGTGATACACCTTCACGCGTCTCTCGCTCGCTGCGCTCGCTCGAAAACTATAGCCTAACCTAAAACCAATCCCTCTTGCGTTAGTCATTCGATATGAAGGCGACTTATTTCGAATTTGCGAACGTGTCGGATCGGATGTGAGGTTGGACTAAATTTTTACGAGCGAGCGGAGCGAGCGAGCAACGATCACAATTTGCAAGCTATATATATAACTTGCAATATGCATATATATCGTGTTAGTACCTAATTTTGTCAGCCACTTCGGACATCACATTGGACTGTAGTATGTGGAAATAGTACTATTTATGTGAAACTATTCACAAACTGTAAACATTTGTCAGCAGGCAATAGGATATATACTTCCGGCTCCTCTGGCTGGTGCGCATGTTTCAATGTCCGTATGTGCCAAACCGTTAGATTGTGATACACCTTCACGCGTCTCTCGCTCGCTGCGCTCGCTCGAAAACTATAGCCTAACCTAAAACCAATCCCTCTTGCGTTAGTCATTCGATATGAAGGCGACTTATTTCGAATTTGCGAACGTGTCGGATCGGATGTGAGGTTGGACTAAATTTTTACGAGCGAGCGGAGCGAGCGAGCATCGATCACAATATGCAAGGTATACATATACCTTGCAATATGCATATATATCGTGCTAGTACCTAATTTCGTCAGCCACTTCGGACATCACATTGCCCTGTAGTATGTGGAAATAGTACTATTTATGTGAAACTATTCACAAACTGTAAACATTTGTCAGCAGGCAATATGATAAAGACATCCGGCTCCTCGGGCTGGTGCGAATGTTTCAATGTCAGTATGTGCCAAACCGTTGGATTGTGACACACCTTTACGCGTCTCTCGCTCGATGCGCTCGCTCGAAAGCTGTAGCCTAACCTAAACCCAATCCATCTTGCGTTAGTCATTCGATATGAAGGCAACTTATTTCGAATTTGCGAACGTGTCGGATCGTATGTGAGGTTGGACTAAATTTTTACGAGCGAGCGGAGCGAGCGAGCAACGATCACAATTTGCAAGGTATACATATACCTTATATTGCCTTGCATATATTTCGTGTTAGTACCTAATTTTGTCAGCCACTTCGGACATCACATTGCACTGTAGTATGTCGAAATAGTACTATTTATGTGAAACTATTCACAAACTGTAAACATTTGTCAGCAGGCTATAGGATAAAGACTTCCGGCTCCTCGGGCTGGTGCGAATGTTTCAATGTCAGTATGTGCCAAACCGTTGGATTGTGACACACCTTTACGCGTCTCTCGCTCGCTGCGCTCGCTCGAAAACTATAGCGTAACCTAAAACCAATCCATCTTGCGTTCATTATTCGATATGGTGGCGACTTATTTCGAATTGGCGAACGTGTCGGATCGGATGTGAGGTTGGACTCAATTTTTACGAGCGAGCGGAGCGAGCGAGCATCGATCACAATATGCAAGGTATACATATACCTTGCAATATGCATATATATCGTGTTAGTACCTAATTTCGTGAGCCACTTCGGACATCACATTGCCCTGTAGTATGTGGAAATAGTACTATTTATGTGAAACTATTCACAAACTGTAAACATTTGTCAGCAAGCAATAGGATAAATACTTCCGGCTCCTCTGGCTGGTGCGAATGTTTCAATGTCCGTATGTGCCAAACCGTTAGATTGTGATACACCTTCACGCGTCTCTCGCTCGCTGCGCTCGCTCGAAAACTATAGCGTAACCTAAAACCAATCCATCTTGCGTTCATTATTCGATATGGTGGCGACTTATTTCGAATTTGCGAACGTGTCGAATCGGATGTGAGGTTGGACTAAATTTTTACGAGCGAGCGGAGCGAGCGAGCAACGATCACAATTTGCAAGCTATACATATAACTTGCAATATGCATATATATCGTGTTAGTACCTAATTTTGTCAGCCACTTCGCACATCACATTGCACTCTAGTATGTGGAAATAGTACTATTTATGTGAAACTATTCACAAACTGTAAACATTTGTCAGCAGGCAATAGGATAAATACTTCCGGCTCCTCGGGCTGGTGCGAATGATTCAATGTCCGTATGTGCCAAACCGTTGGATTGTGACACACCTTTACGCGTCTCTCGTTCGCTGCGCTCGCTCGAAAACTATAGCGTAACCTAAAACCAATTCATCTTGCGTTCATTATTCGATATGGTGGCGACTTATTTCGAATTTGCGAACGTGTCGGATCGGATGTGAGGTTGGACTAAATTTTTACGAGCGAGCGGAGCGAGCGAGCTACGATCACAATTTGCAAGGTATACATATACCTTATATTGCCTTGCATATATTTCGTGTTAGTACCTAATTTTGTCAGCCACTTCAGACATCAGATTGGACTGTATTGTGTGGAAATAGTACTATTTATGTGAAACTATTCACAAACTGTAAACATTTGTCAGCAGGCAATAGGATAAAGACTTCCGGCTCCTCGGGCTGGTGCGAATCTTTCAATGTCAGTATGTGCCAAACCGTTGGATTGTGACACACCTTTACGCGTCTCTCGTTCGCTGCGCTCGCTCGAAAACTATAGCGTAACCTAAAACCAATTCATCTTGCGTTCATTATTCGATATGGTGGCGACTTATTTCGAATTTGCGAACGTGTCGGATCGGATGTGAGGTTGGACTAAATTTTTACGAGCGAGCGGAGCGAGCGAGCAACGATCACAATTTGCAAGGTATACATATACCTTGCAATATGCATATATATCGTGTTAGTACCTAATTTTGTTAGCCACTTCGGACATCACATTGGACTGTAGTATGTGGAAATAGTACTATTTATGTGAAACTATTCACAAACTGTAAACATTTGTCAGCAGGCAATAGGATAAATACTTCCGGCTCCTCTGGCTGGTGCGAATGTTTCAATGTCCGTATGTGCCAAACCGTTAGATTGTGATGCACCTTCACGCGTCTCTCGCTCGCTGCGCTCGCTCGAAAACTATAGCCTAACCTAAAACCAATCCCTCTTGCGTTAGTCATTCGATATGAAGGCGACTTATTTCGAATTTGCGAACGTGTCGGATCGGATGTGAGGTTGGACTAAATTTTTACGAGCGAGCGGAGCGAGCGAGCAACGATCACAATTTGCAAGGTATACATATACCTTGCAATATGCATATATATCGTGTTAGTACCTAATTTTGTCAGCCACTTCGGACATCACATTGCACTGTACTATGTCGAAATAGTACTATTTATGTGAAACTATTCACAAACTGTAAACAGTTGTCAGCAGGCTATAGGATAAAGACTTCCGGCTCCTCGGGCTGGTGCGAATGTTTCAATGTCAGTATGTGCCAAACCGTTGGATTGTGACACACCTTTACGCGTCTCTCGCTCGCTGCGCTCGCTCGAAAGCTATAGCGTAACCTAAAACCAATCCATCTTGCGTTCATTATTCGATATGGCGGCGACTTATTTCGAATTTGCGAACGTGTCGGATCGGATGTGAGATTGGACTCAATTTTTACGAGCGAGCGGAGCGAGCGAGCATCGATCACAATATGCAAGGTATACATATACCTTGCAATATGCATATATATCGTGTTAGTACCTAATTTCGTGAGCCACTTCGGACATCACATTGCCCTGTAGTATGTGGAAATAGTACTATTTATGTGAAACTATTCACAAACTGTAAACATTTGTCAGCAGGCAATAGGATAAATACTTCCGGCTCCTCTGGCTGGTGCGAATGTTTCAATGTCAGTATGTGCCAAACCGTTGGATTGTGACACACCTTTACGCGTCTCTCGCTCGATGCGCTCGCTCGAAAGCTGTAGCCTAACCTAAACCCAATCCATCTTGCGTTAGTCATTCGATATGAAGGCAACTTATTTCGAATTTGCGAACGTGTCGGATCGTATGTGAGGTTGGACTAAATTTTTACGAGCGAGCGGAGCGAGCGAGCAACGATCACAATTTGCAAGGTATACATATACCTTATATTGCCTTGCATATATTTCGTGTTAGTACCTAATTTTGTCAGCCACTTCGGACATCACATTGCACTGTAGTATGTCGAAATAGTACTATTTATGTGAAACTATTCACAAACTGTAAACATTTGTCAGCAGGCTATAGGATAAAGACTTCCGGCTCCTCGGGCTGGTGCGAATGTTTCAATGTCAGTATGTGCCAAACCGTTGGATTGTGACACACCTTTACGCGTCTCTCGCTCGCTGCGCTCGCTCGAAAACTATAGCGTAACCTAAAACCAATCCATCTTGCGTTCATTATTCGATATGGTGGCGACTTATTTCGAATTGGCGAACGTGTCGGATCGGATGTGAGGTTGGACTCAATTTTTACGAGCGAGCGGAGCGAGCGAGCATCGATCACAATATGCAAGGTATACATATACCTTGCAAAATGCATATATATCGTGTTAGTACCTAATTTCGTGAGCCACTTCGGACATCACATTGCCCTGTAGTATGTGGAAATAGTACTATTTATGTGAAACTATTCACAAACTGTAAACATTTGTCAGCAAGCAATAGGATAAATACTTCCGGCTCCTCTGGCTGGTGCGAATGTTTCAATGTCCGTATGTGCCAAACCGTTAGATTGTGATGCACCTTCACGCGACTCTCGCTCGCTGCGCTCGCTCGAAAACTATAGCCTAACCTAAAACCAATCCCTCTTGCGTTAGTCATTCGATATGAAGGCGACTTATTTCGAATTTGCGAACGTGTCGGATCGGATCTGAGGTTGGACTAAATTTTTACGAGCGAGCGGAGCGAGCGAGCAACGATCACAATTTGCAAGCTATACATATAACTTGCAATATGCATATATATCGTGTTAGTACCTAATTTTGTCAGCCACTTCGGACATCACATTGGACTGTAGTATGTGGAAATAGTACTATTTATGTGAAACTATTCACAAACTGTAAACATTTGTCAGCAGGCAATAGGATAAATACTTCCGGCTCCTCTGGCTGGTGCGAATGTTTCAATGTCCGTATGTGCCAAACCGTTAGATTGTGATACACCTTCACGCGTCTCTCGCTCGCTGCGCTCGCTCGAAAACTATAGCGTAACCTAAAACCAATCCATCTTGCGTTCATTATTCGATATGGTGGCGACTTATTTCGAATTTGCGAACGTGTCGAATCGGATGTGAGGTTGGACTAAATTTTTACGAGCGAGCGGAGCGAGCGAGCAACGATCACAATTTGCAAGCTATACATATAACTTGCAATATGCATATATATCGTGTTAGTACCTAATTTTGTCAGCCACTTCGCACATCACATTGCACTCTAGTATGTGGAAATAGTACTATTTATGTGAAACTATTCACAAACTGTAAACATTTGTCAGCAGGCAATAGGATAAATACTTCCGGCTCCTCTGGCTGGTGCGAATGTTTCAATGTCCGTATGTGCCAAACCGTTAGATTGTGATACACCTTCACGCGTCTCTCGCTCGCTGCGCTCGCTCGATAACTATAGCGTAACCTAAAACCAATCCATCTTGCGTTCATTATTCGATATGGTGGCGACTTATTTCGAATTTGCGAACGTGTCGAATCGGATGTGAGGTTGGACTAAATTTTTACGAGCGAGCGGAGCGAGCGAGCTACGATCACAATTTGCAAGGTATACATATACCTTATATTGCCTTGCATATATTTCGTGTTAGTACCTAATTTTGTCAGCCACTTCAGACATCAGATTGGACTGTATTGTGTGGAAATAGTACTATTTATGTGAAACTATTCACAAACTGTAAACATTTGTCAGCAGGCAATAGGATAAAGACTTCCGGCTCCTCGGGCTGGTGCGAATCTTTCAATGTCAGTATGTGCCAAACCGTTGGATTGTGACACACCTTTACGCGTCTCTCGTTCGCTGCGCTCGCTCGAAAACTATAGCGTAACCTAAAACCAATTCATCTTGCGTTCATTATTCGATATGAAGGCGACTTATTTCGAATTTGCGAACGTGTCGGATCGGATGTGAGGTTGGACTAAATTTTTACGAGCGAGCGGAGCGAGCGAGCAACGATCACAATTTGCAAGGTATACATATACCTTGCAATATGCATATATATCGTGTTAGTACCTAATTTTGTCAGCCACTTCGGACATCACATTGCACTGTACTATGTCGAAATAGTACTATTTATGTGAAACTATTCACAAACTGTAAACAGTTGTCAGCAGGCTATAGGATAAAGACTTCCGGCTCCTCGGGCTGGTGCGAATGTTTCAATGTCAGTATGTGCCAAACCGTTGGATTGTGACACACCTTTACGCGTCTCTCGCTCGCTGCGCTCGCTCGAAAGCTATAGCCTAACCTAAAACCAATCCCTCTTGCGTTAGTCATTCGATATGAAGGCGACTTATTTCGAATTTGCGAACGTGTCGGATCGGATGTGAGGTTGGACTAAATTTTTACGAGCGAGCGGAGCGAGCGAGCAACGATCACAATTTGCAAGGTATACATATACCTTGCAATATGCATATATATCGTGTTAGTACCTAATTTTGTCAGCCACTTCGGACATCACATTGCACTGTACTATGTCGAAATAGTACTATTTATGTGAAACTATTCACAAACTGTAAACAGTTGTCAGCAGGCTATAGGATAAAGACTTCCGGCTCCTCGGGCTGGTGCGAATGTTTCAATGTCAGTATGTGCCAAACCGTTGGATTGTGACACACCTTTACGCGTCTCTCGCTCGCTGCGCTCGCTCGAAAACTATAGCGTAACCTAAACCCAATCCATCTTGCGTTAGTCATTCGATATGAAGGCAACTTATTTCGAATTTGCGAACGTGTCGGATCGTATGTGAGGTTGGACTAAATTTTTACGAGCGAGCGGAGCGAGCGAGCAACGATCACAATTTGCAAGGTATACATATACCTTATATTGCCTTGCATATATTTCGTGTTAGTACCTAATTTTGTCAGCCACTTCGGACATCACATTGCACTGTAGTATGTCGAAATAGTACTATTTATGTGAAACTATTCACAAACTGTAAACATTTGTCAGCAGGCTATAGGATAAAGACTTCCGGCTCCTCGGGCTGGTGCGAATGTTTCAATGTCAGTATGTGCCAAACCGTTGGATTGTGACACACCTTTACGCGTCTCTCGCTCGCTGCGCTCGCTCGAAAACTATAGCGTAACCTAAAACCAATCCATCTTGCGTTCATTATTCGATATGGTGGCGACTTATTTCGAATTGGCGAACGTGTCGGATCGGATGTGAGGTTGGACTAAATTTTTACGAGCGAGCGGAGCGAGCGAGCATCGATCACAATATGCAAGGTATACATATACCTTGCAATATGCATATATATCGTGTTAGTACCTAATTTCGTCAGCCACTTCGGACATCACATTGCCCTATAGTGTGTGGAAATAGTACTATTTATGTGAAACTATTCACAAACTGTAAACATTTGTCAGCAAGCAATAGGATAAATACTTCCGGCTCCTCTGGCTGGTGCGAATGTTTCAATGTCCGTATGTGCCAAACCGTTAGATTGTGATACACCTTCACGCGTCTCTCGCTCGCTGCGCTCGCTCGAAAACTATAGCGTAACCTAAAACCAATCCATCTTGCGTTCATTATTCGATATGGTGGCGACTTATTTCGAATTTGCGAACGTGTCGGATCGGATGTGAGGTTGGACTAAATTTTTACGAGCGAGCGGAGCGAGCGAGCAACGATCACAATTTGCAAGGTATACATATACCTTGCAATATGCATATATATCGTGTTAGTACCTAATTTTGTTAGCCACTTCGGACATCACATTGGACTGTAGTATGTGGAAATAGTACTATTTATGTGAAACTATTCACAAACTGTAAACATTTGTCAGCAGGCAATAGGATAAATACTTCCGGCTCCTCTGGCTGGTGCGAATGTTTCAATGTCCGTATGTGCCAAACCGTTAGATTGTGATACACCTTCACGCGTCTCTCGCTCGCTGCGCTCGCTCGAAAACTATAGCGTAACCTAAAACCAATCTATCTTGCGTTCATTATTCGATATGGTGGCGACTTCTTTCGAATTTGCGAACGTGTCGGATCGGATGTGAGGTTGGACTAAATTTTTACGAGCGAGCGGAGCGAGCGAGCAACGATCACAATTTGCAAGGTATACATATACCTTGCAATATGCATATATATCGTGTTAGTACCTAATTTTGTCAGCCACTTCGGACATCACATTGCACTGTAGTATGTCGAAATAGTACTATTTATGTGAAACTATTCACAAACTGTAAAACTTTGTCAGCAGGCTATAGGATAAAGACTTCCGGCTCCTCGGGCTGGTGCGAATGTTTCAATGTCAGTATGTGCCAAACCGTTGGATTGTGACACACCTTTACGCGTCTCTCGCTCGCTGCGCTCGCCCGAAACCTATAGCGTAACCTAAAACCAATCCATCTTGCGTTCATTATTCGATATGGTGGCGACTTATTTCGAATTTGCGAACGTGTCGGATCGGATGTGAGGTTGGACTAAATTTTTACGAGCGAGCGGAGCGAGCGAGCATCGATCACAATATGCAAGGTATACATATACCTTGCAATATGCATATATATCGTGTTAGTACCTAATTTCGTCAGCCACTTCGGACATCACATTGCCCTGTAGTATGTGGAAATAGTACTATTTATGTGAAACTATTCACAAACTGTAAACATTTGTCAGCAGGCAATATGATAAAGACATCCGGCTCCTCGGGCTGGTGCGAATGTTTCAATGTCAGTATGTGCCAAACCGTTGGATTGTGACACACCTTTACGCGTCTCTCGCTCGATGCGCTCGCTCGAAAGCTGTAGCCTAACCTAAACCCAATCCATCTTGCGTTAGTCATTCGATATGAAGGCAACTTATTTCGAGTTTGCGAACGTGTCGGATCGTATGTGAGGTTGGACTAAATTTTTACGAGCGAGCGGAGCGAGCGAGCAACGATCACAATTTGCAAGGTATACATATACCTTATATTGCCTTGCATATATTTCGTGTTAGTACCTAATTTTGTCAGCCACTTCGGACATCACATTGCACTGTAGTATGTCGAAATAGTACTATTTATGTGAAACTATTCACAAACTGTAAACATTTGTCAGCAGGCTATAGGATAAAGACTTCCGGCTCCTCGGGCTGGTGCGAATGTTTCAATGTCAGTGTGTGCCAAACCGTTGGATTGTGACACACCTTTACGCGTCTCTCGCTCGCTGCGCTCGCTCGAAAACTATAGCGTAACCTAAAACCAATCCATCTTGCGTTCATTATTCGATATGGTGGCGACTTATTTCGAATTGGCGAACGTGTCGGATCGGATGTGAGGTTGGACTCAATTTTTACGAGCGAGCGGAGCGAGCGAGCATCGATCACAATATGCAAGGTATACATATACCTTGCAATATGCATATATATCGTGTTAGTACCTAATTTCGTGAGCCACTTCGGACATCACATTGCCCTGTAGTATGTGGAAATAGTACTATTTATGTGAAACTATTCACAAACTGTAAACATTTGTCAGCAAGCAATAGGATAAATACTTCCGGCTCCTCTGGCTGGTGCGAATGTTTCAATGTCCGTATGTGCCAAACCGTTAGATTGTGATACACCTTCACGCGTCCCTCGCTCGCTGCGCTCGCTCGAAAACTATAGCCTAACCTAAAACCAATCCCTCTTGCGTTAGTCATTCGATATGAAGGCGACTTATTTCGAATTTGCGAACGTGTCGGATCGGATGTGAGGTTGGACTAAATTTTTACGAGCGAGCGGAGCGAGCGAGCAACGATCACAATTTGCAAGCTATACATATAACTTGCAATATGCATATATATCGTGTTCGTACCTAATTTTGTCAGCCACTTCGCACATCACATTGCACTGTAGTATGTGGAAATAGTACTATTTATGTGAAACTATTCACAAACTGTAAACATTTGTCAGCAAGCAATAGGATAAATACTTCCGGCTCCTCTGGCTGGTGCGAATGTTTCAATGTCCGTATGTGCCAAACCGTTAGATTGTGATGCACCTTCACGCGACTCTCGCTCGCTGCGCTCGCTCGAAAACTATAGCCTAACCTAAAACCAATCCCTCTTGCGTTAGTCATTCGATATGAAGGCGACTTATTTCGAATTTGCGAACGTGTCGGATCGGATCTGAGGTTGGACTAAATTTTTACGAGCGAGCGGAGCGAGCGAGCAACGATCACAATTTGCAAGCTATACATATAACTTGCAATATGCATATATATCGTGTTAGTACCTAATTTTGTCAGCCACTTCGGACATCACATTGGACTGTAGTATGTGGAAATAGTACTATTTATGTGAAACTATTCACAAACTGTAAACATTTGTCAGCAGGCAATAGGATAAATACTTCCGGCTCCTCTGGCTGGTGCGAATGTTTCAATGTCCGTATGTGCCAAACCGTTAGATTGTGATACACCTTCACGCGTCTCTCGCTCGCTGCGCTCGCTCGAAAACTATAGCGTAACCTAAAACCAATCCATCTTGCGTTCATTATTCGATATGGTGGCGACTTATTTCGAATTTGCGAACGTGTCGAATCGGATGTGAGGTTGGACTAAATTTTTACGAGCGAGCGGAGCGAGCGAGCAACGATCACAATTTGCAAGCTATACATATAACTTGCAATATGCATATATATCGTGTTAGTACCTAATTTTGTCAGCCACTTCGCACATCACATTGCACTCTAGTATGTGGAAATAGTACTATTTATGTGAAACTATTCACAAACTGTAAACATTTGTCAGCAGGCAATAGGATAAATACTTCCGGCTCCTCTGGCTGGTGCGAATGTTTCAATGTCCGTATGTGCCAAACCGTTAGATTGTGATACACCTTCACGCGTCTCTCGCTCGCTGCGCTCGCTCGAAAACTATAGCGTAACCTAAAACCAATCCATCTTGCGTTCATTATTCGATATGGTGGCGACTTATTTCGAATTTGCGAACGTGTCGAATCGGATGTGAGGTTGGACTAAATTTTTACGAGCGAGCGGAGCGAGCGAGCTACGATCACAATTTGCAAGGTATACATATACCTTATATTGCCTTGCATATATTTCGTGTTAGTACCTAATTTTGTCAGCCACTTCAGACATCAGATTGGACTGTATTGTGTGGAAATAGTACTATTTATGTGAAACTATTCACAAACTGTAAACATTTGTCAGCAGGCAATAGGATAAAGACTTCCGGCTCCTCGGGCTGGTGCGAATCTTTCAATGTCAGTATGTGCCAAACCGTTGGATTGTGACACACCTTTACGCGTCTCTCGTTCGCTGCGCTCGCTCGAAAACTATAGCGTAACCTAAAACCAATTCATCTTGCGTTCATTATTCGATATGGTGGCGACTTATTTCGAATTTGCGAACGTGTCGGATCGGATGTGAGGTTGGACTAAATTTTTACGAGCGAGCGGAGCGAGCGAGCAACGATCACAATTTGCAAGGTATACATATACCTTGCAATATGCATATATATCGTGTTAGTACCTAATTTTGTTAGCCACTTCGGACATCACATTGGACTGTAGTATGTGGAAATAGTACTATTTATGTGAAACTATTCACAAACTGTAAACATTTGTCAGCAGGCAATAGGATAAATACTTCCGGCTCCTCTGGCTGGTGCGAATGTTTCAATGTCCGTATGTGCCAAACCGTTAGATTGTGATGCACCTTCACGCGTCTCTCGCTCGCTGCGCTCGCTCGAAAACTATAGCCTAACCTAAAACCAATCCCTCTTGCGTTAGTCATTCGATATGAAGGCGACTTATTTCGAATTTGCGAACGTGTCGGATCGGATGTGAGGTTGGACTAAATTTTTACGAGCGAGCGGAGCGAGCGAGCAACGATCACAATTTGCAAGGTATACATATACCTTGCAATATGCATATATATCGTGTTAGTACCTAATTTCGTCAGCCACTTCGGACATCACATTGCCCTGTAGTATGTGGAAATAGTACTATTTATGTGAAACTATTCACAAACTGTAAACATTTGTCAGCAGGCAGTATGATAAAGACATCCGGCTCCTCGGGCTGGTGCGAATGTTTCAATGTCAGTATGTGCCAAACCGTTGGATTGTGACACACCTTTACGCGTCTCTCGCTCGATGCGCTCGCTCGAAAGCTGTAGCCTAACCTAAACCCAATCCATCTTGCGTTAGTCATTCGATATGAAGGCAACTTATTTCGAGTTTGCGAACGTGTCGGATCGTATGTGAGGTTGGACTAAATTTTTACGAGCGAGCGGAGCGAGCGAGCAACGATCACAATTTGCAAGGTATACATATACCTTATATTGCCTTGCATATATTTCGTGTTAGTACCTAATTTTGTCAGCCACTTCGGACATCACATTGCACTGTAGTATGTCGAAATAGTACTATTTATGTGAAACTATTCACAAACTGTAAACATTTGTCAGCAGGCTATAGGATAAAGACTTCCGGCTCCTCGGGCTGGTGCGAATGTTTCAATGTCAGTGTGTGCCAAACCGTTGGATTGTGACACACCTTTACGCGTCTCTCGCTCGCTGCGCTCGCTCGAAAACTATAGCGTAACCTAAAACCAATCCATCTTGCGTTCATTATTCGATATGGTGGCGACTTATTTCGAATTGGCGAACGTGTCGGATCGGATGTGAGGTTGGACTCAATTTTTACGAGCGAGCGGAGCGAGCGAGCATCGATCACAATATGCAAGGTATACATATACCTTGCAATATGCATATATATCGTGTTAGTACCTAATTTCGTGAGCCACTTCGGACATCACATTGCCCTGTAGTATGTGGAAATAGTACTATTTATGTGAAACTATTCACAAACTGTAAACATTTGTCAGCAAGCAATAGGATAAATACTTCCGGCTCCTCTGGCTGGTGCGAATGTTTCAATGTCCGTATGTGCCAAACCGTTAGATTGTGATACACCTTCACGCGTCCCTCGCTCGCTGCGCTCGCTCGAAAACTATAGCCTAACCTAAAACCAATCCCTCTTGCGTTAGTCATTCGATATGAAGGCGACTTATTTCGAATTTGCGAACGTGTCGGATCGGATGTGAGGTTGGACTAAATTTTTACGAGCGAGCGGAGCGAGCGAGCAACGATCACAATTTGCAAGCTATACATATAACTTGCAATATGCATATATATCGTGTTCGTACCTAATTTTGTCAGCCACTTCGCACATCACATTGCACTGTAGTATGTGGAAATAGTACTATTTATGTGAAACTATTCACAAACTGTAAACATTTGTCAGCAGGCAATAGGATAAAGACTTCCGGCTCCTCGGGCTGGTGCGAATGTTTCAATGTCCGTATGTGCCAAACCGTTAGATTGTGATACACCTTTACGCGTCTCTCGCTCGATGCGCTCGCTCGAAAGCTGTAGCCTAACCTAAACCCAATCCATCTTGCGTTAGTCATTCGATATGAAGGCAACTTATTTCGAATTTGCGAACGTGTCGGATCGTATGTGAGGTTGGACTAAATTTTTACGAGCGAGCGGAGCGAGCGAGCATCGATCACAATATGCAAGGTATACATATACCTTGCAATATGCATATATATCGTGTTAGTACCTAATTTCGTCAGCCACTTCGGACATCACATTGCCCTGTAGTATGTGGAAATAGTACTATTTATGTGAAACTATTCACAAACTGTAAACATTTGTCAGCAGGCTATAGGATAAAGACTTCCGGCTCCTCGGGCTGGTGCGAATGTTTCAATGTCAGTATGTGCCAAACCGTTGGATTGTGACACACCTTTACGCGTCTCTCGCTCGCTGCGCTCGCTCGAAAACTATAGCGTAACCTAAAACCAATCCATCTTGCGTTCATTATTCGATATGGTGGCGACTTATTTCGAATTGGCGAACGTGTCGGATCGGATGTGAGGTTGGACTCAATTTTTACGAGCGAGCGGAGCGAGCGAGCATCGATCACAATATGCAAGGTATACATATACCTTGCAAAATGCATATATATCGTGTTAGTACCTAATTTCGTGAGCCACTTCGGACATCACATTGCCCTGTAGTATGTGGAAATAGTACTATTTATGTGAAACTATTCACAAACTGTAAACATTTGTCAGCAAGCAATAGGATAAATACTTCCGGCTCCTCTGGCTGGTGCGAATGTTTCAATGTCCGTATGTGCCAAACCGTTAGATTGTGATGCACCTTCACGCGACTCTCGCTCGCTGCGCTCGCTCGAAAACTATAGCCTAACCTAAAACCAATCCCTCTTGCGTTAGTCATTCGATATGAAGGCGACTTATTTCGAATTTGCGAACGTGTCGGATCGGATCTGAGGTTGGACTAAATTTTTACGAGCGAGCGGAGCGAGCGAGCAACGATCACAATTTGCAAGCTATACATATAACTTGCAATATGCATATATATCGTGTTAGTACCTAATTTTGTCAGCCACTTCGGACATCACATTGGACTGTAGTATGTGGAAATAGTACTATTTATGTGAAACTATTCACAAACTGTAAACATTTGTCAGCAGGCAATAGGATAAATACTTCCGGCTCCTCTGGCTGGTGCGAATGTTTCAATGTCCGTATGTGCCAAACCGTTAGATTGTGATACACCTTCACGCGTCTCTCGCTCGCTGCGCTCGCTCGAAAACTATAGCGTAACCTAAAACCAATCCATCTTGCGTTCATTATTCGATATGGTGGCGACTTATTTCGAATTTGCGAACGTGTCGAATCGGATGTGAGGTTGGACTAAATTTTTACGAGCGAGCGGAGCGAGCGAGCAACGATCACAATTTGCAAGCTATACATATAACTTGCAATATGCATATATATCGTGTTAGTACCTAATTTTGTCAGCCACTTCGCACATCACATTGCACTCTAGTATGTGGAAATAGTACTATTTATGTGAAACTATTCACAAACTGTAAACATTTGTCAGCAGGCAATAGGATAAATACTTCCGGCTCCTCTGGCTGGTGCGAATGTTTCAATGTCCGTATGTGCCAAACCGTTAGATTGTGATACACCTTCACGCGTCTCTCGCTCGCTGCGCTCGCTCGAAAACTATAGCGTAACCTAAAACCAATCCATCTTGCGTTCATTATTCGATATGGTGGCGACTTATTTCGAATTTGCGAACGTGTCGAATCGGATGTGAGGTTGGACTAAATTTTTACGAGCGAGCGGAGCGAGCGAGCTACGATCACAATTTGCAAGGTATACATATACCTTATATTGCCTTGCATATATTTCGTGTTAGTACCTAATTTTGTCAGCCACTTCAGACATCAGATTGGACTGTATTGTGTGGAAATAGTACTATTTATGTGAAACTATTCACAAACTGTAAACATTTGTCAGCAGGCAATAGGATAAAGACTTCCGGCTCCTCGGGCTGGTGCGAATCTTTCAATGTCAGTATGTGCCAAACCGTTGGATTGTGACACACCTTTACGCGTCTCTCGTTCGCTGCGCTCGCTCGAAAACTATAGCGTAACCTAAAACCAATTCATCTTGCGTTCATTATTCGATATGGTGGCGACTTATTTCGAATTTGCGAACGTGTCGGATCGGATGTGAGGTTGGACTAAATTTTTACGAGCGAGCGGAGCGAGCGAGCAACGATCACAATTTGCAAGGTATACATATACCTTGCAATATGCATATATATCGTGTTAGTACCTAATTTTGTTAGCCACTTCGGACATCACATTGGACTGTAGTATGTGGAAATAGTACTATTTATGTGAAACTATTCACAAACTGTAAACATTTGTCAGCAGGCAATAGGATAAATACTTCCGGCTCCTCTGGCTGGTGCGAATGTTTCAATGTCCGTATGTGCCAAACCGTTAGATTGTGATGCACCTTCACGCGTCTCTCGCTCGCTGCGCTCGCTCGAAAACTATAGCCTAACCTAAAACCAATCCCTCTTGCGTTAGTCATTCGATATGAAGGCGACTTATTTCGAATTTGCGAACGTGTCGGATCGGATGTGAGGTTGGACTAAATTTTTACGAGCGAGCGGAGCGAGCGAGCAACGATCACAATTTGCAAGGTATACATATACCTTGCAATATGCATATATATCGTGTTAGTACCTAATTTTGTCAGCCACTTCGGACATCACATTGCACTGTACTATGTCGAAATAGTACTATTTATGTGAAACTATTCACAAACTGTAAACAGTTGTCAGCAGGCTATAGGATAAAGACTTCCGGCTCCTCGGGCTGGTGCGAATGTTTCAATGTCAGTATGTGCCAAACCGTTGGATTGTGACACACCTTTACGCGTCTCTCGCTCGCTGCGCTCGCTCGAAAACTATAGCGTAACCTAAACCCAATCCATCTTGCGTTAGTCATTCGATATGAAGGCAACTTATTTCGAATTTGCGAACGTGTCGGATCGTATGTGAGGTTGGACTAAATTTTTACGAGCGAGCGGAGCGAGCGAGCAACGATCACAATTTGCAAGGTATACATATACCTTATATTGCCTTGCATATATTTCGTGTTAGTACCTAATTTTGTCAGCCACTTCGGACATCACATTGCACTGTAGTATGTCGAAATAGTACTATTTATGTGAAACTATTCACAAACTGTAAACATTTGTCAGCAGGCTATAGGATAAAGACTTCCGGCTCCTCGGGCTGGTGCGAATGTTTCAATGTCCGTATGTGCCAAACCGTTGGATTGTGACACACCTTTACGCGTCTCTCGCTCGCTGCGCTCGCTCGAAAACTATAGCGTAACCTAAAACCAATCCATCTTGCGTTCATTATTCGATATGGTGGCGACTTATTTCGAATTGGCGAACGTGTCGGATCGGATGTGAGGTTGGACTCAATTTTTACGAGCGAGCGGAGCGAGCGAGCATCGATCACAATATGCAAGGTATACATATACCTTGCAAAATGCATATATATCGTGTTAGTACCTAATTTCGTGAGCCACTTCGGACATCACATTGCCCTGTAGTATGTGGAAATAGTACTATTTATGTGAAACTATTCACAAACTGTAAACATTTGTCAGCAAGCAATAGGATAAATACTTCCGGCTCCTCTGGCTGGTGCGAATGTTTCAATGTCCGTATGTGCCAAACCGTTAGATTGTGATACACCTTCACGCGTCTCTCGCTCGCTGCGCTCGCTCGAAAACTATAGCGTAACCTAAAACCAATCCATCTTGCGTTCATTATTCGATATGGTGGCGACTTATTTCGAATTTGCGAACGTGTCGGATCGGATGTGAGGTTGGACTAAATTTTTACGAGCGAGCGGAGCGAGCGAGCAACGATCACAATTTGCAAGGTATACATATACCTTGCAATATGCATATATATCGTGTTAGTACCTAATTTTGTTAGCCACTTCGGACATCACATTGGACTGTAGTATGTGGAAATAGTACTATTTATGTGAAACTATTCACAAACTGTAAACATTTGTCAGCAGGCAATAGGATAAATACTTCCGGCTCCTCTGGCTGGTGCGAATGTTTCAATGTCCGTATGTGCCAAACCGTTAGATTGTGATACACCTTCACGCGTCTCTCGCTCGCTGCGCTCGCTCGAAAACTATAGCCTAACCTAAAACCAATCCCTCTTGCGTTAGTCATTCGATATGAAGGCGACTTATTTCGAATTTGCGAACGTGTCGGATCGGATCTGAGGTTGGACTAAATTTTTACGAGCGAGCGGAGCGAGCGAGCAACGATCACAATTTGCAAGCTATACATATAACTTGCAATATGCATATATATCGTGTTAGTACCTAATTTTGTCAGCCACTTCGGACATCACATTGGACTGTAGTATGTGGAAATAGTACTATTTATGTGAAACTATTCACAAACTGTAAACATTTGTCAGCAGGCAATAGGATAAATACTTCCGGCTCCTCTGGCTGGTGCGAATGTTTCAATGTCCGTATGTGCCAAACCGTTAGATTGTGATACACCTTCACGCGTCTCTCGCTCGCTGCGCTCGCTCGAAAACTATAGCGTAACCTAAAACCAATCCATCTTGCGTTCATTATTCGATATGGTGGCGACTTATTTCGAATTTGCGAACGTGTCGAATCGGATGTGAGGTTGGACTAAATTTTTACGAGCGAGCGGAGCGAGCGAGCAACGATCACAATTTGCAAGCTATACATATAACTTGCAATATGCATATATATCGTGTTAGTACCTAATTTTGTCAGCCACTTCGCACATCACATTGCACTCTAGTATGTGGAAATAGTACTATTTATGTGAAACTATTCACAAACTGTAAACATTTGTCAGCAGGCAATAGGATAAATACTTCCGGCTCCTCTGGCTGGTGCGAATGTTTCAATGTCCGTATGTGCCAAACCGTTAGATTGTGATACACCTTCACGCGTCTCTCGCTCGCTGCGCTCGCTCGAAAACTATAGCGTAACCTAAAACCAATCCATCTTGCGTTCATTATTCGATATGGTGGCGACTTATTTCGAATTTGCGAACGTGTCGAATCGGATGTGAGGTTGGACTAAATTTTTACGAGCGAGCGGAGCGAGCGAGCTACGATCACAATTTGCAAGGTATACATATACCTTATATTGCCTTGCATATATTTCGTGTTAGTACCTAATTTTGTCAGCCACTTCAGACATCAGATTGGACTGTATTGTGTGGAAATAGTACTATTTATGTGAAACTATTCACAAACTGTAAACATTTGTCAGCAGGCAATAGGATAAAGACTTCCGGCTCCTCGGGCTGGTGCGAATCTTTCAATGTCAGTATGTGCCAAACCGTTGGATTGTGACACACCTTTACGCGTCTCTCGTTCGCTGCGCTCGCTCGAAAACTATAGCGTAACCTAAAACCAATTCATCTTGCGTTCATTATTCGATATGGTGGCGACTTATTTCGAATTTGCGAACGTGTCGGATCGGATGTGAGGTTGGACTAAATTTTTACGAGCGAGCGGAGCGAGCGAGCAACGATCACAATTTGCAAGGTATACATATACCTTGCAATATGCATATATATCGTGTTAGTACCTAATTTTGTTAGCCACTTCGGACATCACATTGGACTGTAGTATGTGGAAATAGTACTATTTATGTGAAACTATTCACAAACTGTAAACATTTGTCAGCAGGCAATAGGATAAATACTTCCGGCTCCTCTGGCTGGTGCGAATGTTTCAATGTCCGTATGTGCCAAACCGTTAGATTGTGATGCACCTTCACGCGTCTCTCGCTCGCTGCGCTCGCTCGAAAACTATAGCCTAACCTAAAACCAATCCCTCTTGCGTTAGTCATTCGATATGAAGGCGACTTATTTCGAATTTGCGAACGTGTCGGATCGGATGTGAGGTTGGACTAAATTTTTACGAGCGAGCGGAGCGAGCGAGCAACGATCACAATTTGCAAGGTATACATATACCTTGCAATATGCATATATATCGTGTTAGTACCTAATTTTGTCAGCCACTTCGGACATCACATTGCACTGTACTATGTCGAAATAGTACTATTTATGTGAAACTATTCACAAACTGTAAACAGTTGTCAGCAGGCTATAGGATAAAGACTTCCGGCTCCTCGGGCTGGTGCGAATGTTTCAATGTCAGTATGTGCCAAACCGTTGGATTGTGACACACCTTTACGCGTCTCTCGCTCGCTGCGCTCGCTCGAAAACTATAGCGTAACCTAAACCCAATCCATCTTGCGTTAGTCATTCGATATGAAGGCAACTTATTTCGAATTTGCGAACGTGTCGGATCGTATGTGAGGTTGGACTAAATTTTTACGAGCGAGCGGAGCGAGCGAGCAACGATCACAATTTGCAAGGTATACATATACCTTATATTGCCTTGCATATATTTCGTGTTAGTACCTAATTTTGTCAGCCACTTCGGACATCACATTGCACTGTAGTATGTCGAAATAGTACTATTTATGTGAAACTATTCACAAACTGTAAACATTTGTCAGCAGGCTATAGGATAAAGACTTCCGGCTCCTCGGGCTGGTGCGAATGTTTCAATGTCAGTATGTGCCAAACCGTTGGATTGTGACACACCTTTACGCGTCTCTCGCTCGCTGCGCTCGCTCGAAAACTATAGCGTAACCTAAAACCAATCCATCTTGCGTTCATTATTCGATATGGTGGCGACTTATTTCGAATTGGCGAACGTGTCGGATCGGATGTGAGGTTGGACTCAATTTTTACGAGCGAGCGGAGCGAGCGAGCATCGATCACAATATGCAAGGTATACATATACCTTGCAAAATGCATATATATCGTGTTAGTACCTAATTTCGTGAGCCACTTCGGACATCACATTGCCCTGTAGTATGTGGAAATAGTACTATTTATGTGAAACTATTCACAAACTGTAAACATTTGTCAGCAAGCAATAGGATAAATACTTCCGGCTCCTCTGGCTGGTGCGAATGTTTCAATGTCCGTATGTGCCAAACCGTTAGATTGTGATACACCTTCACGCGTCTCTCGCTCGCTGCGCTCGCTCGAAAACTATAGCGTAACCTAAAACCAATCCATCTTGCGTTCATTATTCGATATGGTGGCGACTTATTTCGAATTTGCGAACGTGTCGGATCGGATGTGAGGTTGGACTAAATTTTTACGAGCGAGCGGAGCGAGCGAGCAACGATCACAATTTGCAAGGTATACATATACCTTGCAATATGCATATATATCGTGTTAGTACCTAATTTTGTTAGCCACTTCGGACATCACATTGGACTGTAGTATGTGGAAATAGTACTATTTATGTGAAACTATTCACAAACTGTAAACATTTGTCAGCAGGCAATAGGATAAATACTTCCGGCTCCTCTGGCTGGTGCGAATGTTTCAATGTCCGTATGTGCCAAACCGTTAGATTGTGATACACCTTCACGCGTCTCTCGCTCGCTGCGCTCGCTCGAAAACTATAGCGTAACCTAAAACCAATCTATCTTGCGTTCATTATTCGATATGGTGGCGACTTCTTTCGAATTTGCGAACGTGTCGGATCGGATGTGAGGTTGGACTAAATTTTTACGAGCGAGCGGAGCGAGCGAGCAACGATCACAATTTGCAAGGTATACATATACCTTGCAATATGCATATATATCGTGTTAGTACCTAATTTTGTCAGCCACTTCGGACATCACATTGCACTGTAGTATGTCGAAATAGTACTATTTATGTGAAACTATTCACAAACTGTAAAACTTTGTCAGCAGGCTATAGGATAAAGACTTCCGGCTCCTCGTGCTGGTGCGAATGTTTCAATGTCAGTATGTGCCAAACCGTTGGATTGTGACACACCTTTACGCGTCTCTCGCTCGCTGCGCTCGCCCGAAACCTATAGCGTAACCTAAAACCAATCCATCTTGCGTTCATTATTCGATATGGTGGCGACTTATTTCGAATTTGCGAACGTGTCGGATCGGATGTGAGGTTGGACTAAATTTTTACGAGCGAGCGGAGCGAGCGAGCATCGATCACAATATGCAAGGTATACATATACCTTGCAATATGCATATATATCGTGTTAGTACCTAATTTCGTCAGCCACTTCGGACATCACATTGCCCTGTAGTATGTGGAAATAGTACTATTTATGTGAAACTATTCACAAACTGTAAACATTTGTCAGCAGGCAATATGATAAAGACATCCGGCTCCTCGGGCTGGTGCGAATGTTTCAATGTCAGTATGTGCCAAACCGTTGGATTGTGACACACCTTTACGCGTCTCTCGCTCGATGCGCTCGCTCGAAAGCTGTAGCCTAACCTAAACCCAATCCATCTTGCGTTAGTCATTCGATATGAAGGCAACTTATTTCGAGTTTGCGAACGTGTCGGATCGTATGTGAGGTTGGACTAAATTTTTACGAGCGAGCGGAGCGAGCGAGCAACGATCACAATTTGCAAGGTATACATATACCTTATATTGCCTTGCATATATTTCGTGTTAGTACCTAATTTTGTCAGCCACTTCGGACATCACATTGCACTGTAGTATGTCGAAATAGTACTATTTATGTGAAACTATTCACAAACTGTAAACATTTGTCAGCAGGCTATAGGATAAAGACTTCCGGCTCCTCGGGCTGGTGCGAATGTTTCAATGTCAGTGTGTGCCAAACCGTTGGATTGTGACACACCTTTACGCGTCTCTCGCTCGCTGCGCTCGCTCGAAAACTATAGCGTAACCTAAAACCAATCCATCTTGCGTTCATTATTCGATATGGTGGCGACTTATTTCGAATTGGCGAACGTGTCGGATCGGATGTGAGGTTGGACTCAATTTTTACGAGCGAGCGGAGCGAGCGAGCATCGATCACAATATGCAAGGTATACATATACCTTGCAATATGCATATATATCGTGTTAGTACCTAATTTCGTGAGCCACTTCGGACATCACATTGCCCTGTAGTATGTGGAAATAGTACTATTTATGTGAAACTATTCACAAACTGTAAACATTTGTCAGCAAGCAATAGGATAAATACTTCCGGCTCCTCTGGCTGGTGCGAATGTTTCAATGTCCGTATGTGCCAAACCGTTAGATTGTGATACACCTTCACGCGTCCCTCGCTCGCTGCGCTCGCTCGAAAACTATAGCCTAACCTAAAACCAATCCCTCTTGCGTTAGTCATTCGATATGAAGGCGACTTATTTCGAATTTGCGAACGTGCCGGATCGGATGTGAGGTTGGACTAAATTTTTACGAGCGAGCGGAGCGAGCGAGCAACGATCACAATTTGCAAGCTATACATATAACTTGCAATATGCATATATATCGTGTTCGTACCTAATTTTGTCAGCCACTTCGCACATCACATTGCACTGTAGTATGTGGAAATAGTACTATTTATGTGAAACTATTCACAAACTGTAAACATTTGTCAGCAGGCAATAGGATAAAGACATCCGGCTCCTCGGGCTGGTGCGAATGTTTCAATGTCAGTATGTACCAAACCGTTGGATTGTGACACACCTTTACGCGTCTCTCGCTCGCTGCGCTCGCTCGAAAGCTGTAGCCTAACCTAAACCCAATCCATCTTGCGTTAGTCATTCGATATGAAGGCAACTTATTTCGAATTTGCGAACGTGTCGGATCGTATGTGAGGTTGGACTAAATTTTTACGAGCGAGCGGAGCGAGCGAGCATCGATCACAATATGCAAGGTATACATATACCTTGCAATATGCATATATATCGTGTTAGTACCTAATTTCGTCAGCCACTTCGGACATCACATTGCCCTGTAGTATGTGGAAATAGTACTATTTATGTGAAACTATTCACAAACTGTAAACATTTGTCAGCAGGCAATATGATAAAGACATCCGGCTCCTCGGGCTGGTGCGAATGTTTCAATGTCAGTATGTACCAAACCGTTGGATTGTGACACACCTTTACGCGTCTCTCGCTCGATGCGCTCGCTCGAAAGCTGTAGCCTAACCTAAACCCAATCCATCTTCCGTTAGTCATTCGATATGAAGGCAACTTATTTCGAATTTGCGAACCTGTCGGATCGTATGTGAGGTTGGACGCAAATTTTTACGAGCGAGCGGAGCGAGCGAGCATCGATCACAATATGCAAGGTATACATATACCTTGCAATATGCATATATATCGTGTTAGTACCTAATTTCGTGAGCCACTTCGGACATCACATTGCCCAGTAGTATGTGGAAATAGTACTATTTATGTGAAACTATTCACAAACTGTAAACATTTGTCAGCAAGCAATAGGATAAATACTTCCGGCTCCTCTGGCTGGTGCGAATGTTTCAATGTCCGTATGTGCCAAACCGTTAGATTGTGATACACCTTCACGCGTCTCTCGCTCGCTGCGCTCGCTCGAAAACTATAGCCTAACCTAAAACCAATCCCTCTTGCGTTAGTCATTCGATATGAAGGCGACTTATTTCGAATTTGCGAACGTGTCGGATCGGATGTGAGGTTGGACTAAATTTTTACGAGCGAGCGGAGCGAGCGAGCATCGATCACAATATGCAAGGTATACATATACCTTGCAATATGCATATATATCGTGTTAGTACCTAATTTCGTCAGCCACTTCGGACATCACATTGCCCTGTAGTATGTGGAAATAGTACTATTTATGTGAAACTATTCACAAACTGTAAACATTTGTCAGCAGGCAATAGGATAAAGACTTCCGGCTCCTCGGGCTGGTGCGAATGTTTCAATGTCCGTATGTGCCAAACCGTTGGATTGTGACACACCTTTACGCGTCTCTCGTTCGCTGCGCTCGCTCGAAAACTATAGCGTAACCTAAAACCAATCCATCTTGCGTTCATTATTCGATATGGTGGCGACTTATTTCGAATTTGCGAACGTGTCGGATCGGATGTGAGGTTGGACTAAATTTTTACGAGCGAGCGGAGCGAGCGAGCAACGATCACAATTTGCAAGGTATACATATACCTTGCAATAAGCATATATATCGTGTTAGTACCTAATTTTGTTAGCCACTTCGGACATCACATTGGACTGTAGTATGTGGAAATAGTACTATTTATGTGAAACTATTCACAAACTGTAAACATTTGTCAGCAGGCAATAGGATAAATACTTCCGGCTCCTCTGGCTGGTGCGAATGTTTCAATGTCCGTATGTGCCAAACCGTTAGATTGTGATACACCTTCACGCGTCTCTCGCTCGCTGCGCTCGCTCGAAAACTATAGCGTAACCTAAAACCAATCCATCTTGCGTTCATTATTCGATATGGTGGCGACTTATTTCGAATTTGCGAACGTGTCGGATCGGATGTGAGGTTGGACTCAATTTTTACGAGCGAGCGGAGCGAGCGAGCATCGATCACAATATGCAAGGTATACATATACCTTGCAAAATGCATATATATCGTGTTAGTACCTAATTTCGTGAGCCACTTCGGACATCACATTGCCCTGTAGTATGTCGAAATAGTACTATTTATGTGAAACTATTCACAAACTGTAAACATTTGTCAGCAGGCTATAGGATAAAGACTTCCGGCTCCTCGGGCTGGTGCGAATGTTTCAATGTCAGTATGTGCCAAACCGTTGGATTGTGACACACCTTTACGCGTCTCTCGCTCGCTGCGCTCGCTCGAAAACTATAGCGTAACCTAAAACCAATCCATCTTGCGTTCATTATTCGATATGGTGGCGACTTATTTCGAATTGGCGAACGTGTCGGATCGGATGTGAGGTTGGACTCAATTTTTACGAGCGAGCGGAGCGAGCGAGCATCGATCACAATATGCAAGGTATACATATACCTTGCAAAATGCATATATATCGTGTTAGTACCTAATTTCGTGAGCCACTTCGGACATCACATTGCCCTGTAGTATGTGGAAATAGTACTATTTATGTGAAACTATTCACAAACTGTAAACATTTGTCAGCAAGCAATAGGATAAATACTTCCGGCTCCTCTGGCTGGTGCGAATGTTTCAATGTCCGTATGTGCCAAACCGTTAGATTGTGATACACCTTCACGCGTCTCTCGCTCGCTGCGCTCGCTCGAAAACTATAGCGTAACCTAAAACCAATCCATCTTGCGTTCATTATTCGATATGGTGGCGACTTATTTCGAATTGGCGAACGTGTCGGATCGGATGTGAGGTTGGACTCAATTTTTACGAGCGAGCGGAGCGAGCGAGCATCGATCACAATATGCAAGGTATACATATACCTTGCAATATGCATATATATCGTGTTAGTACCTAATTTCGTGAGCCACTTCGGACATCACATTGCCCTGTAGTATGTGGAAATAGTACTATTTATGTGAAACTATTCACAAACTGTAAACATTTGTCAGCAGGCAATAGGATAAATACTTCCGGCTCCTCTGGCTGGTGCGAATGTTTCAATGTCCGTATGTGCCAAACCGTTAGATTGTGATACACCTTCACGCGTCTCTCGCTCGCTGCGCTCGCTCGAAAACTATAGCCTAACCTAAAACCAATCCCTCTTGCGTTAGTCATTCGATATGAAGGCGACTTATTTCGAATTTGCGAACGTGTCGGATCGGATCTGAGGTTGGACTAAATTTTTACGAGCGAGCGGAGCGAGCGAGCAACGATCACAATTTGCAAGCTATACATATAACTTGCAATATGCATATATATCGTGTTAGTACCTAATTTTGTCAGCCACTTCGGACATCACATTGGACTGTAGTATGTGGAAATAGTACTATTTATGTGAAACTATTCACAAACTGTAAACATTTGTCAGCAGGCAATAGGATAAATACTTCCGGCTCCTCTGGCTGGTGCGAATGTTTCAATGTCCGTATGTGCCAAACCGTTAGATTGTGATACACCTTCACGCGTCTCTCGCTCGCTGCGCTCGCTCGAAAACTATAGCGTAACCTAAAACCAATCCATCTTGCGTTCATTATTCGATATGGTGGCGACTTATTTCGAATTTGCGAACGTGTCGAATCGGATGTGAGGTTGGACTAAATTTTTACGAGCGAGCGGAGCGAGCGAGCAACGATCACAATTTGCAAGCTATACATATAACTTGCAATATGCATATATATCGTGTTAGTACCTAATTTTGTCAGCCACTTCGCACATCACATTGCACTCTAGTATGTGGAAATAGTACTATTTATGTGAAACTATTCACAAACTGTAAACATTTGTCAGCAGGCAATAGGATAAATACTTCCGGCTCCTCTGGCTGGTGCGAATGTTTCAATGTCCGTATGTGCCAAACCGTTAGATTGTGATACACCTTCACGCGTCTCTCGCTCGCTGCGCTCGCTCGAAAACTATAGCGTAACCTAAAACCAATCCATCTTGCGTTCATTATTCGATATGGTGGCGACTTATTTCGAATTTGCGAACGTGTCGAATCGGATGTGAGGTTGGACTAAATTTTTACGAGCGAGCGGAGCGAGCGAGCTACGATCACAATTTGCAAGGTATACATATACCTTATATTGCCTTGCATATATTTCGTGTTAGTACCTAATTTTGTCAGCCACTTCAGACATCAGATTGGACTGTATTGTGTGGAAATAGTACTATTTATGTGAAACTATTCACAAACTGTAAACATTTGTCAGCAGGCAATAGGATAAAGACTTCCGGCTCCTCGGGCTGGTGCGAATCTTTCAATGTCAGTATGTGCCAAACCGTTGGATTGTGACACACCTTTACGCGTCTCTCGTTCGCTGCGCTCGCTCGAAAACTATAGCGTAACCTAAAACCAATTCATCTTGCGTTCATTATTCGATATGGTGGCGACTTATTTCGAATTTGCGAACGTGTCGGATCGGATGTGAGGTTGGACTAAATTTTTACGAGCGAGCGGAGCGAGCGAGCAACGATCACAATTTGCAAGGTATACATATACCTTGCAATATGCATATATATCGTGTTAGTACCTAATTTTGTTAGCCACTTCGGACATCACATTGGACTGTAGTATGTGGAAATAGTACTATTTATGTGAAACTATTCACAAACTGTAAACATTTGTCAGCAGGCAATAGGATAAATACTTCCGGCTCCTCTGGCTGGTGCGAATGTTTCAATGTCCGTATGTGCCAAACCGTTAGATTGTGATGCACCTTCACGCGTCTCTCGCTCGCTGCGCTCGCTCGAAAACTATAGCCTAACCTAAAACCAATCCCTCTTGCGTTAGTCATTCGATATGAAGGCGACTTATTTCGAATTTGCGAACGTGTCGGATCGGATGTGAGGTTGGACTAAATTTTTACGAGCGAGCGGAGCGAGCGAGCAACGATCACAATTTGCAAGGTATACATATACCTTGCAATATGCATATATATCGTGTTAGTACCTAATTTTGTCAGCCACTTCGGACATCACATTGCACTGTACTATGTCGAAATAGTACTATTTATGTGAAACTATTCACAAACTGTAAACAGTTGTCAGCAGGCTATAGGATAAAGACTTCCGGCTCCTCGGGCTGGTGCGAATGTTTCAATGTCAGTATGTGCCAAACCGTTGGATTGTGACACACCTTTACGCGTCTCTCGCTCGCTGCGCTCGCTCGAAAACTATAGCGTAACCTAAACCCAATCCATCTTGCGTTAGTCATTCGATATGAAGGCAACTTATTTCGAATTTGCGAACGTGTCGGATCGTATGTGAGGTTGGACTAAATTTTTACGAGCGAGCGGAGCGAGCGAGCAACGATCACAATTTGCAAGGTATACATATACCTTATATTGCCTTGCATATATTTCGTGTTAGTACCTAATTTTGTCAGCCACTTCGGACATCACATTGCACTGTAGTATGTCGAAATAGTACTATTTATGTGAAACTATTCACAAACTGTAAACATTTGTCAGCAGGCTATAGGATAAAGACTTCCGGCTCCTCGGGCTGGTGCGAATGTTTCAATGTCAGTATGTGCCAAACCGTTGGATTGTGACACACCTTTACGCGTCTCTCGCTCGCTGCGCTCGCTCGAAAACTATAGCGTAACCTAAAACCAATCCATCTTGCGTTCATTATTCGATATGGTGGCGACTTATTTCGAATTGGCGAACGTGTCGGATCGGATGTGAGGTTGGACTCAATTTTTACGAGCGAGCGGAGCGAGCGAGCATCGATCACAATATGCAAGGTATACATATACCTTGCAAAATGCATATATATCGTGTTAGTACCTAATTTCGTGAGCCACTTCGGACATCACATTGCCCTGTAGTATGTGGAAATAGTACTATTTATGTGAAACTATTCACAAACTGTAAACATTTGTCAGCAAGCAATAGGATAAATACTTCCGGCTCCTCTGGCTGGTGCGAATGTTTCAATGTCCGTATGTGCCAAACCGTTAGATTGTGATACACCTTCACGCGTCTCTCGCTCGCTGCGCTCGCTCGAAAACTATAGCGTAACCTAAAACCAATCCATCTTGCGTTCATTATTCGATATGGTGGCGACTTATTTCGAATTTGCGAACGTGTCGGATCGGATGTGAGGTTGGACTAAATTTTTACGAGCGAGCGGAGCGAGCGAGCAACGATCACAATTTGCAAGCTATACATATAACTTGCAATATGCATATATATCGTGTTAGTACCTAATTTTGTCAGCCACTTCGCACATCACATTGCACTCTAGTATGTGGAAATAGTACTATTTATGTGAAACTATTCACAAACTGTAAACATTCGTCAGCAGGCAATAGGATAAAGACTTCCGGCTCCTCGGGCTGGTGCGAATGTTTCAATGTCCGTATGTGCCAAACCGTTGGATTGTGACACACCTTTACGCGTCTCTCGTTCGCTGCGCTCGCTCGAAAACTATAGCGTAACCTAAAACCAATCCATCTTGCGTTCATTATTCGATATGGTGGCGACTTATTTCGAATTTGCGAACGTGTCGGATCGGATGTGAGGTTGGACTAAATTTTTACGAGCGAGCGGAGCGAGCGAGCAACGATCACAATTTGCAAGGTATACATATACCTTGCAATATGCATATATATCGTGTTAGTACCTAATTTTGTTAGCCACTTCGGACATCACATTGGACTGTAGTATGTGGAAATAGTACTATTTATGTGAAACTATTCACAAACTGTAAACATTTGTCAGCAGGCAATAGGATAAATACTTCCGGCTCCTCTGGCTGGTGCGAATGTTTCAATGTCTGTATGTGCCAAACCGTTAGATTGTGATACACCTTCACGCGTCTCTCGCTCGCTGCGCTCGCTCGAAAACTATAGCGTAACCTAAAACCAATCCATCTTGCGTTCATTATTCGATATGGTGGCGACTTATTTCGAATTTGCGAACGTGTCGGATCGGATGTGAGGTTGGACTAAATTTTTACGAGCGAGCGGAGCGAGCGAGCAACGATCACAATTTGCAAGCTATACATATAACTTGCAATATGCATATATATCGTGTTAGTACCTAATTTTGTCAGCCACTTCGCACATCACATTGCACCCTAGTATGTGGAAATAGTACTATTTATGTGAAACTATTCACAAACTGTAAACATTTGTCAGCAGGCAATAGGATAAAGACTTCCGGCTCCTCGGGCTGGTGCGAATGTTTCAATGTCCGTATGTGCCAAACCGTTGGATTGTGACACACCTTTACGCGTCTCTCGTTCGCTGCGCTCGCTCGAAAACTATAGCGTAACCTAAAACCAATCCATCTTACGCTCATTATTCGATATGGTGGCGACTTATTTCGAATTTGCGAACGTGTCGGATCGGATGTGAGGTTGGACTAAATTTTTACGAGCGAGCGGAGCGAGCGAGCTACGATCACAATTTGCAAGGTATACATATACCTTATATTGCCTTGCATATATTTCGTGTTAGTACCTAATTTTGTCAGCCACTTCAGACATCAGATTGGACTGTATTGTGTGGAAATAGTACTATTTATGTGAAACTATTCACAAACTGTAAACATTTGTCAGCAGGCAATAGGATAAAGACTTCCGGCTCCTCGGGCTGGTGCGAATCTTTCAATGTCAGTATGTGCCAAACCGTTGGATTGTGACACACCTTTACGCGTCTCTCGTTCGCTGCGCTCGCTCGAAAACTATAGCGTAACCTAAAACCAATTCATTTTGCGTTCATTATTCGATATGGTGGCGACTTATTTCGAATTTGCGAACGTGTCGGATCGGATGTGAGGTTGGACTAAATTTTTACGAGCGAGCGGAGCGAGCGAGCAACGATCACAATTTGCAAGATATACATATACCTTGCAATATGCATATATATCGTGTTAGTACCTAATTTTGTTAGCCACTTCGGACATCACATTGGACTGTAGTATGTGGAAATAGTACTATTTATGTGAAACTATTCACAAACTGTAAACATTTGTCAGCAGGCAATAGGATAAATACTTCCGGCTCCTCTGGCTGGTGCGAATGTTTCAATGTCCGTATGTGCCAAACCGTTAGATTGTGATACACCTTCACGCGTCTCTCGCTCGCTGCGCTCGCTCGAAAACTATAGCCTAACCTAAAACCAATCCCTCTTGCGTTAGTCATTCGATATGAAGGCGTCTTATTTCGAATTTGCGAACGTGTCGGATCGGATGTGAGGTTGGACTAAATTTTTACGAGCGAGCGGAGCGAGCGAGCATCGATCACAATATGCAAGGTATACATATACCTTGCAATATGCATATATATCGTGTTAGTACCTAATTTCGTCAGCCACTTCGGACATCACATTGCCCTATAGTATGTGGAAATAGTACTATTTATGTGAAACTATTCACAAACTGTAAACATTTGTCAGCAGGCAATATGATAAAGACATCCGGCTCCTCGGGCTGGTGCGAATGTTTCAATGTCAGTATGTGCCAAACCGTTGGATTGTGACACACCTTTACGCGTCTCTCGCTCGATGCGCTCGCTCGAAAGCTGTAGCCTAACCTAAACCCAATCCATCTTGCGTTAGTCATTCGATATGAAGGCAACTTATTTCGAATTTGCGAACGTGTCGGATCGTATGTGAGGTTGGACTAAATTTTTACGAGCGAGCGGAGCGAGCGAGCAACGATCACAATTTGCAAGGTATACATATACCTTATATTGCCTTGCATATATTTCGTGTTAGTACCTAATTTTGTCAGCCACTTCGGACATCACATTGCACTGTAGTATGTCGAAATAGTACTATTTATGTGAAACTATTCACAAACTGTAAACATTTGTCAGCAGGCTATAGGATAAAGACTTCCGGCTCCTCGGGCTGGTGCGAATGTTTCAATGTCAGTATGTGCCAAACCGTTGGATTGTGACACACCTTTACGCGTCTCTCGCTCGCTGCGCTCGCTCGAAAACTATAGCGTAACCTAAAACCAATCCATCTTGCGTTCATTATTCGATATGGTGGCGACTTATTTCGAATTGGCGAACGTGTCGGATCGGATGTGAGGTTGGACTCAATTTTTACGAGCGAGCGGAGCGAGCGAGCATCGATCACAATATGCAAGGTATACATATACCTTGCAAAATGCATATATATCGTGTTAGTACCTAATTTCGTGAGCCACTTCGGACATCACATTGCCCTGTAGTATGTGGAAATAGTACTATTTATGTGAAACTATTCACAAACTGTAAACATTTGTCAGCAAGCAATAGGATAAATACTTCCGGCTCCTCTGGCTGGTGCGAATGTTTCAATGTCCGTATGTGCCAAACCGTTAGATTGTGATACACCTTCACGCGTCTCTCGCTCGCTGCGCTCGCTCGAAAACTATAGCCTAACCTAAAACCAATCCCTCTTGCGTTAGTCATTCGATATGAAGGCGACTTATTTCGAATTTGCGAACGTGTCGGATCGGATGTGAGGTTGGACTAAATTTTTACGAGCGAGCGGAGCGAGCGAGCAACGATCACAATTTGCAAGCTATACATATAACTTGCAATATGCATATATATCGTGTTAGTACCTAATTTTGTCAGCCACTTCGCACATCACATTGCACTCTAGTATGTGGAAATAGTACTATTTATGTGAAACTATTCACAAACTGTAAACATTTGTCAGCAGGCAATAGGATAAAGACTTCCGGCTCCTCGGGCTGGTGCGAATGTTTCAATGTCCGTATGTGCCAAACCGTTGGATTGTGACACACCTTTACGCGTCTCTCGTTCGCTGCGCTCGCTCGAAAACTATAGCGTAACCTAAAACCAATCCATCTTGCGTTCATTATTCGATATGGTGGCGACTTATTTCGAATTTGCGAACGTGTCGGATCGGATGTGAGGTTGGACTAAATTTTTACGAGCGAGCGGAGCGAGCGAGCAACGATCACAATTTGCAAGGTATACATATACCTTGCAATATGCATATATATCGTGTTAGTACCTAATTTTGTTAGCCACTTCGGACATCACATTGGACTGTAGTATGTGGAAATAGTACTATTTATGTGAAACTATTCACAAACTGTAAACATTTGTCAGCAGGCAATAGGATAAATACTTCCGGCTCCTCTGGCTGGTGCGAATGTTTCAATGTCCGTATGTGCCAAACCGTTAGATTGTGATACACCTTCACGCGTCTCTCGCTCGCTGCGCTCGCTCGAAAACTATAGCGTAACCTAAAACCAATCCATCTTGCGTTCATTATTCGATATGGTGGCGACTTATTTCGAATTTGCGAACGTGTCGGATCGGATGTGAGGTTGGACTAAATTTTTACGAGCGAGCGGAGCGAGCGAGCAACGATCACAATTTGTAAGCTATACATATAACTTGCAATATGCATATATATCGTGTTAGTACCTAATTTTGTCAGCCACTTCGCACATCACATTGCACCCTAGTATGTGGAAATAGTACTATTTATGTGAAACTATTCACAAACTGTAAACATTTGTCAGCAGGCAATAGGATAAAGACTTCCGGCTCCTCGGGCTGGTGCGAATGTTTCAATGTCCGTATGTGCCAAACCGTTGGATTGTGACACACCTTTACGCGTCTCTCGTTCGCTGCGCTCGCTCGAAAACTATAGCGTAACCTAAAACCAATCCATCTTACGCTCATTATTCGATATGGTGGCGACTTATTTCGAATTTGCGAACGTGTCGGATCGGATGTGAGGTTGGACTAAATTTTTACGAGCGAGCGGAGCGAGCGAGCAACGATCACAATTTGCAAGGTATACATATACCTTGCAATATGCATATATATCGTGTTAGTACCTAATTTTGTTAGCCACTTCGGACATCACATTGCCCTGTAGTATGTGGAAATAGTACTATTTATGTGAAACTATTCACAAACTGTAAACATTTGTCAGCAGGCAATATGATAAAGACATCCGGCTCCTCGGGCTGGTGCGAATGTTTCAATGTCAGTATGTGCCAAACCGTTGGATTGTGACACACCTTTACGCGTCTCTCGCTCGATGCGCTCGCTCGAAAGCTGTAGCCTAACCTAAACCCAATCCATCTTGCGTTAGTCATTCGATATGAAGGCAACTTATTTCGAATTTGCGAACGTGTCGGATCGTATGTGAGGTTGGACTAAATTTTTACGAGCGAGCGGAGCGAGCGAGCAACGATCACAATTTGCAAGGTATACATATACCTTATATTGCCTTGCATATATTTCGTGTTAGTACCTAATTTTGTCAGCCACTTCGGACATCACATTGCACTGTAGTATGTCGAAATAGTACTATTTATGTGAAACTATTCACAAACTGTAAACATTTGTCAGCAGGCTATAGGATAAAGACTTCCGGCTCCTCGGGCTGGTGCGAATGTTTCAATGTCAGTATGTGCCAAACCGTTGGATTGTGACACACCTTTACGCGTCTCTCGCTCGCTGCGCTCGCTCGAAAACTATAGCGTAACCTAAAACCAATCCATCTTGCGTTCATTATTCGATATGGTGGCGACTTATTTCGAATTGGCGAACGTGTCGGATCGGATGTGAGGTTGGACTCAATTTTTACGAGCGAGCGGAGCGAGCGAGCATCGATCACAATATGCAAGGTATACATATACCTTGCAAAATGCATATATATCGTGTTAGTACCTAATTTCGTGAGCCACTTCGGACATCACATTGCCCTGTAGTATGTGGAAATAGTACTATTTATGTGAAACTATTCACAAACTGTAAACATTTGTCAGCAAGCAATAGGATAAATACTTCCGGCTCCTCTGGCTGGTGCGAATGTTTCAATGTCCGTATGTGCCAAACCGTTAGATTGTGATACACCTTCACGCGTCTCTCGCTCGCTGCGCTCGCTCGAAAACTATAGCCTAACCTAAAACCAATCCCTCTTGCGTTAGTCATTCGATATGAAGGCGACTTATTTCGAATTTGCGAACGTGTCGGATCGGATGTGAGGTTGGACTAAATTTTTACGAGCGAGCGGAGCGAGCGAGCAACGATCACAATTTGCAAGCTATACATATAACTTGCAATATGCATATATATCGTGTTAGTACCTAATTTTGTCAGCCACTTCGCACATCACATTGCACTCTAGTATGTGGAAATAGTACTATTTATGTGAAACTATTCACAAACTGTAAACATTTGTCAGCAGGCAATAGGATAAAGACTTCCGGCTCCTCGGGCTGGTGCGAATGTTTCAATGTCCGTATGTGCCAAACCGTTGGATTGTGACACACCTTTACGCGTCTCTCGTTCGCTGCGCTCGCTCGAAAACTATAGCGTAACCTAAAACCAATCCATCTTGCGTTCATTATTCGATATGGTGGCCATTTATTTCGAATTTGCGAACGTGTCGGATCGGATGTGAGGTTGGACTAAATTTTTACGAGCGAGCGGAGCGAGCGAGCAACGATCACAATTTGCAAGGTATACATATACCTTGCAATATGCATATATATCGTGTTAGTACCTAATTTTGTTAGCCACTTCGGACATCACATTGGACTGTAGTATGTGGAAATAGTACTATTTATGTGAAACTATTCACAAACTGTAAACATTTGTCAGCAGGCAATAGGATAAATACTTCCGGCTCCTCTGGCTGGTGCGAATGTTTCAATGTCCGTATGTGCCAAACCGTTAGATTGTGATACACCTTCACGCGTCTCTCGCTCGCTGCGCTCGCTCGAAAACTATAGCGTAACCTAAAACCAATCCATCTTGCGTTCATTATTCGATATGGTGGCGACTTATTTCGAATTTGCGAACGTGTCGGATCGGATGTGAGGTTGGACTAAATTTTTACGAGCGAGCGGAGCGAGCGAGCAACGATCACAATTTGCAAGCTATACATATAACTTGCAATATGCATATATATCGTGTTAGTACCTAATTTTGTCAGCCACTTCGCACATCACATTGCACTCTAGTATGTGGAAATAGTACTATTTATGTGAAACTATTCACAAACTGTAAACATTCGTCAGCAGGCAATAGGATAAAGACTTCCGGCTCCTCGGGCTGGTGCGAATGTTTCAATGTCCGTATGTGCCAAACCGTTGGATTGTGACACACCTTTACGCGTCTCTCGTTCGCTGCGCTCGCTCGAAAACTATAGCGTAACCTAAAACCAATCCATCTTGCGTTCATTATTCGATATGGTGGCGACTTATTTCGAATTTGCGAACGTGTCGGATCGGATGTGAGGTTGGACTAAATTTTTACGAGCGAGCGGAGCGAGCGAGCAACGATCACAATTTGCAAGGTATACATATACCTTGCAATATGCATATATATCGTGTTAGTACCCAATTTTGTTAGCCACTTCGGACATCACATTGGACTGTAGTATGTGGAAATAGTACTATTTATGTGAAACTATTCACAAACTGTAAACATTTGTCAGCAGGCAATAGGATAAATACTTCCGGCTCCTCTGGCTGGTGCGAATGTTTCAATGTCCGTATGTGCCAAACCGTTAGATTGTGATACACCTTCACGCGTCTCTCGCTCGCTGCGCTCGCTCGAAAACTATAGCGTAACCTAAAACCAATCCATCTTGCGTTCATTATTCGATATGGTGGCGACTTATTTCGAATTTGCGAACGTGTCGGATCGGATGTGAGGTTGGACTAAATTTTTACGAGCGAGCGGAGCGAGCGAGCAACGATCACAATTTGCAAGCTATACATATAACTTGCAATATGCATATATATCGTGTTAGTACCTAATTTTGTCAGCCACTTCGCACATCACATTGCACCCTAGTATGTGGAAATAGTACTATTTATGTGAAACTATTCACAAACTGTAAACATTTGTCAGCAGGCAATATGATAAAGACATCCGGCTCCTCGGGCTGGTGCGAATGTTTCAATGTCAGTATGTGCCAAACCGTTGGATTGTGACACACCTTTACGCGTCTCTCGCTCGATGCGCTCGCTCGAAAGCTGTAGCCTAACCTAAACCCAATCCATCTTGCGTTAGTCATTCGATATGAAGGCAACTTATTTCGAATTTGCGAACGTGTCGGATCGTATGTGAGGTTGGACTAAATTTTTACGAGCGAGCGGAGCGAGCGAGCAACGATCACAATTTGCAAGGTATACATATACCTTATATTGCCTTGCATATATTTCGTGTTAGTACCTAATTTTGTCAGCCACTTCGGACATCACATTGCACTGTAGTATGTCGAAATAGTACTATTTATGTGAAACTATTCACAAACTGTAAACATTTGTCAGCAGGCTATAGGATAAAGACTTCCGGCTCCTCGGGCTGGTGCGAATGTTTCAATGTCAGTATGTGCCAAACCGTTGGATTGTGACACACCTTTACGCGTCTCTCGCTCGCTGCGCTCGCTCGAAAACTATAGCGTAACCTAAAACCAATCCATCTTGCGTTCATTATTCGATATGGTGGCGACTTATTTCGAATTGGCGAACGTGTCGGATCGGATGTGAGGTTGGACTCAATTTTTACGAGCGAGCGGAGCGAGCGAGCATCGATCACAATATGCAAGGTATACATATACCTTGCAAAATGCATATATATCGTGTTAGTACCTAATTTCGTGAGCCACTTCGGACATCACATTGCCCTGTAGTATGTGGAAATAGTACTATTTATGTGAAACTATTCACAAACTGTAAACATTTGTCAGCAAGCAATAGGATAAATAATTCCGGCTCCTCTGGCTGGTGCGAATGTTGCAATGTCCGTATGTGCCAAACCGTTAGATTGTGATACACCTTCACGCGTCTCTCGCTCGCTGCGCTCGCTCGAAAACTATAGCCTAACCTAAAACCAATCCCTCTTGCGTTAGTCATTCGATATGAAGGCGACTTATTTCGAATTTGCGAACGTGTCGGATCGGATGTGAGGTTGGACTAAATTTTTACGAGCGAGCGGAGCGAGCGAGCAACGATCACAATTTGCAAGCTATACATATAACTTGCAATATGCATATATATCGTGTTAGTACCTAATTTTGTCAGCCACTTCGCACATCACATTGCACTCTAGTATGTGGAAATAGTACTATTTATGTGAAACTATTCACAAACTGTAAACATTTGTCAGCAGGCAATAGGATAAAGACTTCCGGCTCCTCGGGCTGGTGCGAATGTTTCAATGTCCGTATGTGCCAAACCGTTGGATTGTGACACACCTTTACGCGTCTCTCGTTCGCTGCGCTCGCTCGAAAACTATAGCGTAACCTAAAACCAATCTATCTTGCGTTCATTATTCGATATGGTGGCGACTTCTTTCGAATTTGCGAACGTGTCGGATCGGACGTGAGGTTGGACTAAATTTTTACGAGCGAGCGGAGCGAGCGAGCAACGATCACAATTTGCAAGGTATACATATACCTTGCAATATGCATATATATCGTGTTAGTACCTAATTTTGTCAGCCACTTCGGACATCACATTGCACTGTAGTATGTCGAAATAGTACTATTTATGTGAAACTATTCACAAACTGTAAAACTTTGTCAGCAGGCTATAGGATAAAGACTTCCGGCTCCTCGGGCTGGTGCGAATGTTTCAATGTCAGTATGTGCCAAACCGTTGGATTGTGACACACCTTTACGCGTCTCACGCTCGCTGCGCTCGCTCGAAAACTATAGCGTAACCTAAAACCAATCCATCTTGCGTTCATTATTCGATATGGTGGCGACTTATTTCGAATTTGCGAACGTGTCGGATCGGATGTGAGGTTGGACTAAATTTTTACGAGCGAGCGGAGCGAGCGAGCATCGATCACAATATGCAAGGTATACATATACCTTGCAATATGCATATATATCGTGTTAGTACCTAATTTCGTCAGCCACTTCGGACATCACATTGCCCTGTAGTATGTGGAAATAGTACTATTTATGTGAAACTATTCACAAACTGTAAACATTTGTCAGCAGGCAATATGATAAAGACATCCGGCTCCTCGGGCTGGTGCGAATGTTTCAATGTCAGTATTTGCCAAACCGTTGGATTGTGACACACCTTTACGCGTCTCTCGCTCGATGCGCTCGCTCGAAAGCTGTAGCCTAACCTAAACCCAATCCATCTTGCGTTAGTCATTCGATATGAAGGCAACTTATTTCGAGTTTGCGAACGTGTCGGATCGTATGTGAGGTTGGACTAAATTTTTACGAGCGAGCGGAGCGAGCGAGCAACGATCACAATTTGCAAGGTATACATATACCTTGCAATATGCATATATATCGTGTTAGTACCTAATTTTGTTAGCCACTTCGGACATCACATTGGACTGTAGTATGTGGAAATAGTACTATTTATGTGAAACTATTCACAAACTGTAAACATTTGTCAGCAGGCAATAGGATAAATACTTCCGGCTCCTCTGGCTGGTGCGAATGTTTCAATGTCCGTATGTGCCAAACCGTTAGATTGTGATACACCTTCACGCGTCTCTCGCTCGCTGCGCTCGCTCGAAAACTATAGCCTAACCTAAAACCAATCCCTCTTGCGTTAGTCATTCGATATGAAGGCGACTTATTTCGAATTTGCGAACGTGTCGGATCGGATGTGAGGTTGGACTAAATTTTTACGAGCGAGCGGAGCGAGCGAGCATCGATCACAATATGCAAGGTATACATATACCTTGCAATATGCATATATATCGTGTTAGTACCTAATTTCGTCAGCCACTTCGGACATCACATTGCCCTGTAGTATGTGGAAATAGTACTATTTATGTGAAACTATTCACAAACTGTAAACATTTGTCAGCAGGCAATATGATAAAGACATCCGGCTCCTCGGGCTGGTGCGAATGTTTCAATGTCAGTATGTACCAAACCGTTGGATTGTGACACACCTTTACGCGTCTCTCGCTCGATGCGCTCGCTCGAAAGCTGTAGCCTAACCTAAACCCAATCCATCTTGCGTTAGTCATTCGATATGAAGGCAACTTATTTCGAATTTGCGAACGTGTCGGATCGTATGTGAGGTTGGACTAAATTTTTAGGAGCGAGCGGAGCCAGCGAGCATCGATCACAATATGCAAGGTATACATATACCTTGCAATATGCATATATATCGTGTTAGTACCTAATTTCGTCAGCCACTTCGGACATCACATTGCCCTGTAGTATGTGGAAATAGTACTATTTATGTGAAACTATTCACAAACTGTAAACATTTGTCAGCAGGCAATATGATAAAGACATCCGGCTCCTCGGGCTGGTGCGAATGTTTCAATGTCAGTATGTACCAAACCGTTGGATTGTGACACACCTTTACGCGTCTCTCGCTCGATGCGCTCGCTCGAAAGCTGTAGCCTAACCTAAACCCAATCCATCTTGCGTTAGTCATTCGATATGAAGGCAACTTATTTCGAATTTGCGAACGTGTCGGATCGTATGTGAGGTTGGACTCAATTTTTACGAGCGAGCGGAGCGAGCGAGCATCGATCACAATATGCAAGGTATACATATACCTTGCAATATGCATATATATCGTGTTAGTACCTAATTTCGTGAGCCACTTCGGACATCACATTGCCCTGTAGTATGTGGAAATAGTACTATTTATGTGAAACTATTCACAAACTGTAAACATTTGTCAGCAAGCAATAGGATAAATACTTCCGGCTCCTCTGGCTGGTGCGAATGTTTCAATGTCCGTATGTGCCAAACCGTTAGATTGTGATACACCTTCACGCGTCTCTCGCTCGATGCGATCGCTCGAAAACTATAGCCTAACCTAAAACCAATCCCTCTTGCGTTAGTCATTCGATATGAAGGCGACTTATTTCGAATTTGCGAACGTGTCGGATCGGATGTGAGGTTGGACTAAATTTTTACGAGCGAGCGGAGCGAGCGAGCAACGATCACAATTTGCAAGCTATACATATAACTTGCAATATGCATATATATCGTGTTAGTACCTAATTTTGTCAGCCACTTCGCACATCACATTGCACTGTAGTATGTGGAAATAGTACTATTTATGTGAAACTATTCACAAACTGTAAACATTTGTCAGCAGGCAATAGGATAAAGACTTCCGGCTCCTCGGGCTGGTGCGAATGTTTCAATGTCCGTATGTGCCAAACCGTTAGATTGTGATACACCTTTACGCGTCTCTCGCTCGATGCGCTCGCTCGAAAGCTGTAGCCTAACCTAAACCCAATCCATCTTGCGTTAGTCATTCGATATGAAGGCAACTTATTTCGAATTTGCGAACGTGTCGGATCGTATGTGAGGTTGGACTAAATTTTTACGAGCGAGCGGAGCGAGCGAGCAACGATAACAATTTGCAAGGTATACATATACCTTATATTGCCTTGCATATATTTCGTGTTAGTACCTAATTTTGTCAGCCACTTCGGACATCACATTGGACTGTAGTATGTGGAAATAGTACTATTTATGTGAAACTATTCACAAACTGTAAACATTTGTCAGCAGGCAATATGATAAAGACATCCGGCTCCTCGGGCTGGTGCGAATGTTTCAATGTCAGTATGTGCCAAACCGTTGGATTGTGACACACCTTTACGCGTCTCTCGCTCGATGCGCTCGCTCGAAAGCTGTAGCCTAACCTAAACCCAATCCATCTTGCGTTAGTCATTCGATATGAAGGCAACTTATTTCGAGTTTGCGAACGTGTCGGATCGTATGTGAGGTTGGACTAAATTTTTACGAGCGAGCGGAGCGAGCGAGCAACGATCACAATTTGCAAGGTATACATATACCTTATATTGCCTTGCATATATTTCGTGTTAGTACCTAATTTTGTCAGCCACTTCGGACATCACATTGCACTGTAGTATGTCGAAATAGTACTATTTATGTGAAACTATTCACAAACTGTAAACATTTGTCAGCAGGCTATAGGATAAAGACTTCCGGCTCCTCGGGCTGGTGCGAATGTTTCAATGTCAGTGTGTGCCAAACCGTTGGATTGTGACACACCTTTACGCGTCTCTCGCTCGCTGCGCTCGCTCGAAAACTATAGCGTAACCTAAAACCAATCCATCTTGCGTTCATTATTCGATATGGTGGCGACTTATTTCGAATTGGCGAACGTGTCGGATCGGATGTGAGGTTGGACTCAATTTTTACGAGCGAGCGGAGCGAGCGAGCATCGATCACAATATGCAAGGTATACATATACCTTGCAATATGCATATATATCGTGTTAGTACCTAATTTCGTGAGCCACTTCGGACATCACATTGCCCTGTAGTATGTGGAAATAGTACTATTTATGTGAAACTATTCACAAACTGTAAACATTTGTCAGCAGGCAATATGATAAAGACATCCGGCTCCTCGGGCTGGTGCGAATGTTTCAATGTCAGTATGTACCAAACCGTTGGATTGTGACACACCTTTACGCGTCTCTCGCTCGATGCGCTCGCTCGAAAGCTGTAGCCTAACCTAAACCCAATCCATCTTGCGTTAGTCATTCGATATGAAGGCAACTTATTTCGAATTTGCGAACGTGTCGGATCGTATGTGAGGTTGGACTCAATTTTTACGAGCGAGCGGAGCGAGCGAGCATCGATCACAATATGCAAGGTATATGTATACCTTGCAATATGCATATATATCGTGTTAGTACTTAATTTCGTGAGCCACTTCGGACATCACATTGCCTTGTAGTATGTGGAAATAGTACTATTTATGTGAAACTATTCACAAACTGTAAACATTTGTCAGCAAGCAATAGGATAAATACTTCCGGCTCCTCTGGCTGGTGCGAATGTTTCAATGTCCGTATGTGCCAAACCGTTAGATTGTGATACACCTTCACGCGTCTCTCGCTCGCTGCGATCGCTCGAAAACTATAGCCTAACCTAAAACCAATCCCTCTTGCGTTAGTCATTCGATATGAAGGCGACTTATTTCGAATTTGCGAACGTGTCGGATCGGATGTGAGGTTGGACTAAATTTTTACGAGCGAGCGGAGCGAGCGAGCAACGATCACAATTTGCAAGCTATACATATAACTTGCAATATGCATATATATCGTGTTAGTACCTAATTTTGTCAGCCACTTCGCACATCACATTGCACTGTAGTATGTGGAAATAGTACTATTTATGTGAAACTATTCACAAACTGTAAACATTTGTCAGCAGGCAATAGGATAAAGACTTCCGGCTCCTCGGGCTGGTGCGAATGTTTCAATGTCCGTATGTGCCAAACCGTTAGATTGTGATACACCTTTACGCGTCTCTCGCTCGATGCGCTCGCTCGAAAGCTGTAGCCTAACCTAAACCCAATCCATCTTGCGTTAGTCATTCGATATGAAGGCAACTTATTTCGAATTTGCGAACGTGTCGGATCGTATGTGAGGTTGGACTAAATTTTTACGAGCGAGCGGAGCGAGCGAGCAACGATAACAATTTGCAAGGTATACATATACCTTATATTGCCTTGCATATATTTCGTGTTAGTACCTAATTTTGTCAGCCACTTCGGACATCACATTGGACTGTAGTATGTGGAAATAGTACTATTTATGTGAAACTATTCACAAACTGTAAACATTTGTCAGCAGGCAATAGGATAAAGACTTCCGGCTCCTCGGGCTGGTGCGAATGTTTCAATGTCCGTATGTGCCAAACCGTTGGATTGTGACACACCTTTACGCGTCTCTCGTTCGCTGCGCTCGCTCGAAAACTATAGCGTAACCTAAAACCAATCCATCTTGCGTTCATTATTCGATATGGTGGCGACTTATTTCGAATTTGCGAACGTGTCGGATCGGATGTGAGGTTGGACTAAATTTTTACGAGCGAGCGGAGCGAGCGAGCAACGATCACAATTTGCAAGGTATACATATACCTTGCAATATGCATATATATCGTGTTAGTACCTAATTTTGTTAGCCACTTCGGACATCACATTGGACTGTAGTATGTGGAAATAGTACTATTTATGTGAAACTATTCACAAACTGTAAACATTTGTCAGCAGGCAAGAGGATAAATACTTCCGGCTCCTCTGGCTGGTGCGAATGTTTCAATGTCCGTATGTGCCAAACCGTTAGATTGTGATACACCTTCACGCGTCTCTCGCTCGCTGCGCTCGCTCGAAAACTATAGCGTAACCTAAAACCAATCCATCTTGCGTTCATTATTCGATATGGTGGCGACTTATTTCGAATTTGCGAACGTGTCGGATCGGATGTGAGGTTGGACTAAATTTTTACGAGCGAGCGGAGCGAGCGAGCAACGATCACAATTTGCAAGCTATACATATAACTTGCAATATGCATATATATCGTGTTAGTACCTAATTTTGTCAGCCACTTCGCACATCACATTGCACCCTAGTATGTGGAAATAGTACTATTTATGTGAAACTATTCACAAACTGTAAACATTTGTCAGCAGGCAATAGGATAAAGACTTCCGGCTCCTCGGGCTGGTGCGAATGTTTCAATGTCCGTATGTGCCAAACCGTTGGATTGTGACACACCTTTACGCGTCTCTCGTTCGCTGCGCTCGCTCGAAAACTATAGCGTAACCTAAAACCAATCCATCTTACGCTCATTATTCGATATGGTGGCGACTTATATCGAATTTGCGAACGTGTCGGATCGGATGTGAGGTTGGACTAAATTTTTACGAGCGAGCGGAGCGAGCGAGCTACGATCACAATTTGCAAGGTATACATATACCTTATATTGCCTTGCATATATTTCGTGTTAGTACCTAATTTTGTCAGCCACTTCAGACATCAGATTGGACTGTATTGTGTGGAAATAGTACTATTTATGTGAAACTATTCACAAACTGTAAACATTTGTCAGCAGGCAATAGGATAAAGACTTCCGGCTCCTCGGGCTGGTGCGAATCTTTCAATGTCAGTATGTGCCAAACCGTTGGATTGTGACACACCTTTACGCGTCTCTCGTTCGCTGCGCTCGCTCGAAAACTATAGCGTAACCTAAAACCAATTCATCTTGCGTTCATTATTCGATATGGTGGCGACTTATTTCGAATTTGCGAACGTGTCGGATCGGATGTGAGGTTGGACTAAATTTTTACGAGCGAGCGGAGCGAGCGAGCAACGATCACAATTTGCAAGGTATACATATACCTTGCAATATGCATATATATCGTGTTAGTACCTAATTTTGTTAGCCACTTCGGACATCACATTGGACTGTAGTATGTGGAAATAGTACTATTTATGTGAAACTATTCACAAACTGTAAACATTTGTCAGCAGGCAATAGGATAAATACTTCCGGCTCCTCTGGCTGGTGCGAATGTTTCAATGTCCGTATGTGCCAAACCGTTAGATTGTGATACACCTTCACGCGTCTCTCGCTCGCTGCGCTCGCTCGAAAACTATAGCCTAACCTAAAACCAATCCCTCTTGCGTTAGTCATTCGATATGAAGGCGTCTTATTTCGAATTTGCGAACGTGTCGGATCGGATGTGAGGTTGGACTAAATTTTTACGAGCGAGCGGAGCGAGCGAGCATCGATCACAATATGCAAGGTATACATATACCTTGCAATATGCATATATATCGTGTTAGTACCTAATTTCGTCAGCCACTTCGGACATCACATTGCCCTATAGTATGTGGAAATAGTACTATTTATGTGAAACTATTCACAAACTGTAAACATTTGTCAGCAGGCAATATGATAAAGACATCCGGCTCCTCGGGCTGGTGCGAATGTTTCAATGTCAGTATGTGCCAAACCGTTGGATTGTGACACACCTTTACGCGTCTCTCGCTCGATGCGCTCGCTCGAAAGCTGTAGCCTAACCTAAACCCAATCCATCTTGCGTTAGTCATTCGATATGAAGGCAACTTATTTCGAATTTGCGAACGTGTCGGATCGTATGTGAGGTTGGACTAAATTTTTACGAGCGAGCGGAGCGAGCGAGCAACGATCACAATTTGCAAGGTATACATATACCTTATATTGCCTTGCATATATTTCGTGTTAGTACCTAATTTTGTCAGCCACTTCGGACATCACATTGCACTGTAGTATGCCGAAATAGTACTATTTATGTGAAACTATTCACAAACTGTAAACATTTGTCAGCAGGCTATAGGATAAAGACTTCCGACTCCTCGGGCTGGTGCGAATGTTTCAATGTCAGTATGTGCCAAACCGTTGGATTGTGACACACCTTTACGCGTCTCTCGCTCGCTGCGCTCGCTCGAAAACTATAGCGTAACCTAAAACCAATCCATCTTGCGTTCATTATTCGATATGGTGGCGACTTATTTCGAATTGGCGAACGTGTCGGATCGGATGTGAGGTTGGACTCAATTTTTACGAGCGAGCGGAGCGAGCGAGCATCGATCACAATATGCAAGGTATACATATACCTTGCAAAATGCATATATATCGTGTTAGTACCTAATTTCGTGAGCCACTTCGGACATCACATTGCCCTGTAGTATGTGGAAATAGTACTATTTATGTGAAACTATTCACAAACTGTAAACATTTGTCAGCAAGCAATAGGATAAATACTTCCGGCTCCTCTGGCTGGTGCGAATGTTTCAATGTCCGTATGTGCCAAACCGTTAGATTGTGATACACCTTCACGCGTCTCTCGCTCGCTGCGCTCGCTCGAAAACTATAGCCTAACCTAAAACCAATCCCTCTTGCGTTAGTCATTCGATATGAAGGCGACTTATTTCGAATTTGCGAACGTGTCGGATCGGATGTGAGGTTGGACTAAATTTTTACGAGCGAGCGGAGCGAGCGAGCAACGATCACAATTTGTAAGCTATACATATAACTTGCAATATGCATATATATCGTGTTAGTACCTAATTTTGTCAGCCACTTCGCACATCACATTGCACCCTAGTATGTGGAAATAGTACTATTTATGTGAAACTATTCACAAACTGTAAACATTTGTCAGCAGGCAATAGGATAAAGACTTCCGGCTCCTCGGGCTGGTGCGAATGTTTCAATGTCCGTATGTGCCAAACCGTTGGATTGTGACACACCTTTACGCGTCTCTCGTTCGCTGCGCTCGCTCGAAAACTATAGCGTAACCTAAAACCAATCCATCTTACGCTCATTATTCGATATGGTGGCGACTTATTTCGAATTTGCGAACGTGTCGGATCGGATGTGAGGTTGGACTAAATTTTTACGAGCGAGCGGAGCGAGCGAGCAACGATCACAATTTGCAAGGTATACATATACCTTGCAATATGCATATATATCGTGTTAGTACCTAATTTTGTTAGCCACTTCGGACATCACATTGGACTGTAGTATGTGGAAATAGTACTATTTATGTGAAACTATTCACAAACTGTAAACATTTGTCAGCAGGCAATAGGATAAATACTTCCGGCTCCTCTGGCTGGTGCGAATGTTTCAATGTCCGTATGTGCCAAACCGTTAGATTGTGATACACCTTCACGCGTCTCTCGCTCGCTGCGCTCGCTCGAAAACTATAGCGTAACCTAAAACCAATCCATCTTGCGTTCATTATTCGATATGGTGGCGACTTATTTCGAATTTGCGAACGTGTCGGATCGGATGTGAGGTTGGACTAAATTTTTACGAGCGAGCGGAGCGAGCGAGCATCGATCACAATATGCAAGGTATACATATACCTTGCAATATGCATATATATCGTGTTAGTACCTAATTTCGTCAGCCACTTCGGACATCACATTGCCCTGTAGTATGTGGAAATAGTACTATTTATGTGAAACTATTCACAAACTGTAAACATTTGTCAGCAGGCAATAGGATAAATACTTCCGGCTCCTCTGGCTGGTGCGAATGTTTCAATGTCCGTATGTGCCAGACCGTTTGATTGTGATACACCTTCACGCGTCTCTCGCTCGCTGTGCTCGCTCGAAAACTATAGCCTAACCTAAAACCAATCCCTCTTGCGTTAGTCATTCGATATGAAGGCGACTTATTTCGAATTTGCGAACGTGTCGGATCGGATGTGAGGTTGGACTAAATTTTTACGAGCGAGCGGAGCGAGCGAGCAACGATCACAATTTGCAAGCTATACATATAACTTGCAATATGCATATATATCGTGTTAGTACCTAATTTTGTCAGCCACTTCGCACATCACATTGCACTGTAGTATGTGGAAATAGTACTATTTATGTGAAACTATTCACAAACTGTAAACATTTGTCAGCAGGCAATAGGATAAAGACTTCCGGCTCCTCGGGCTGGTGCGAATGTTTCAATGTCCGTATGTGCCAAACCGTTAGATTGTGATACACCTTTACGCGTCTCTCGCTCGATGCGCTCGCTCGAAAGCTGTAGCCTAACCTAAACCCAATCCATCTTGCGTTAGTCATTCGATATGAAGGCAACTTATTTCGAATTTGCGAACGTGTCGGATCGTATGTGAGGTTGGACTAAATTTTTACGAGCGAGCGGAGCGAGCGAGCAACGATAACAATTTGCAAGGTATACATATACCTTATATTGCCTTGCATATATTTCGTGTTAGTACCTAATTTTGTCAGCCACTTCGGACATCACATTGGACTGTAGTATGTGGAAATAGTACTATTTATGTGAAACTATTCACAAACTGTAAACATTTGTCAGCAGGCAATATGATAAAGACATCCGGCTCCTCGGGCTGGTGCGAATGTTTCAATGTCAGTATGTGCCAAACCGTTGGATTGTGACACACCTTTACGCGTCTCTCGCTCGATGCGCTCGCTCGAAAGCTGTAGCCTAACCTAAACCCAATCCATCTTGCGTTAGTCATTCGATATGAAGGCAACTTATTTCGAGTTTGCGAACGTGTCGGATCGTATGTGAGGTTGGACTAAATTTTTACGAGCGAGCGGAGCGAGCGAGCAACGATCACAATTTGCAAGGTATACATATACCTTATATTGCCTTGCATATATTTCGTGTTAGTACCTAATTTTGTCAGCCACTTCGGACATCACATTGCACTGTAGTATGTCGAAATAGTACTATTTATGTGAAACTATTCACAAACTGTAAACATTTGTCAGCAGGCTATAGGATAAAGACTTCCGGCTCCTCGGGCTGGTGCGAATGTTTCAATGTCAGTGTGTGCCAAACCGTTGGATTGTGACACACCTTTACGCGTCTCTCGCTCGCTGCGCTCGCTCGAAAACTATAGCGTAACCTAAAACCAATCCATCTTGCGTTCATTATTCGATATGGTGGCGACTTATTTCGAATTGGCGAACGTGTCGGATCGGATGTGAGGTTGGACTCAATTTTTACGAGCGAGCGGAGCGAGCGAGCATCGATCACAATATGCAAGGTATACATATACCTTGCAATATGCATATATATCGTGTTAGTACCTAATTTCGTGAGCCACTTCGGACATCACATTGCCCTGTAGTATGTGGAAATAGTACTATTTATGTGAAACTATTCACAAACTGTAAACATTTGTCAGCAGGCAATATGATAAAGACATCCGGCTCCTCGGGCTGGTGCGAATGTTTCAATGTCAGTATGTACCAAACCGTTGGATTGTGACACACCTTTACGCGTCTCTCGCTCGATGCGCTCGCTCGAAAGCTGTAGCCTAACCTAAACCCAATCCATCTTGCGTTAGTCATTCGATATGAAGGCGACTTATTTCGAATTTGCGAACGTGTCGGATCGTATGTGAGGTTGGACTCAATTTTTACGAGCGAGCGGAGCGAGCGAGCATCGATCACAATATGCAAGGTATACATATACCTTGCAATATGCATATATATCGTGTTAGTACCTAATTTCGTGAGCCACTTCGGACATCACATTGCCCTGTAGTATGTGGAAATAGTACTATTTATGTGAAACTATTCACAAACTGTAAACATTTGTCAGCAAGCAATAGGATAAATACTTCCGGCTCCTCTGGCTGGTGCGAATGTTTCAATGTCCGTATGTGCCAAACCGTTAGATTGTGATACACCTTCACGCGTCTCTCGCTCGCTGCGATCGCTCGAAAACTATAGCCTAACCTAAAACCAATCCCTCTTGCGTTAGTCATTCGATATGAAGGCGACTTATTTCGAATTTGCGAACGTGTCGGATCGTATGTGAGGTTGGACTAAATTTTTACGAGCGAGCGGAGCGAGCGAGCAACGATCACAATTTGCAAGCTATACATATAACTTGCAATATGCATATATATCGTGTTAGTACCTAATTTTGTCAGCCACTTCGCACATCACATTGCACTGTAGTATGTGGAAATAGTACTATTTATGTGAAACTATTCACAAACTGTAAACATTTGTCAGCAGGCAATAGGATAAAGACTTCCGGCTCCTCGGGCTGGTGCGAATGTTTCAATGTCCGTATGTGCCAAACCGTTAGATTGTGATACACCTTTACGCGTCTCTCGCTCGATGCGCTCGCTCGAAAGCTGTAGCCTAACCTAAACCCAATCCATCTTGCGTTAGTCATTCGATATGAAGGCAACTTATTTCGAATTTGCGAACGTGTCGGATCGTATGTGAGGTTGGACTAAATTTTTACGAGCGAGCGGAGCGAGCGAGCAACGATAACAATTTGCAAGGTATACATATACCTTATATTGCCTTGCATATATTTCGTGTTAGTACCTAATTTTGTCAGCCACTTCGGACATCACATTGGACTGTAGTATGTGGAAATAGTACTATTTATGTGAAACTATTCACAAACTGTAAACATTTGTCAGCAGGCAATAGGATAAAGACTTCCGGCTCCTCGGGCTGGTGCGAATGTTTCAATGTCCGTATGTGCCAAACCGTTGGATTGTGACACACCTTTACGCGTCTCTCGTTCGCTGCGCTCGCTCGAAAACTATAGCGTAACCTAAAACCAATCCATCTTGCGTTCATTATTCGATATGGTGGCGACTTATTTCGAATTTGCGAACGTGTCGGATCGGATGTGAGGTTGGACTAAATTTTTACGAGCGAGCGGAGCGAGCGAGCAACGATCACAATTTGCAAGGTATACATATACCTTGCAATATGCATATATATCGTGTTAGTACCTAATTTTGTTAGCCACTTCGGACATCACATTGGACTGTAGTATGTGGAAATAGTACTATTTATGTGAAACTATTCACAAACTGTAAACATTTGTCAGCAGGCAAGAGGATAAATACTTCCGGCTCCTCTGGCTGGTGCGAATGTTTCAATGTCCGTATGTGCCAAACCGTTAGATTGTGATACACCTTCACGCGTCTCTCGCTCGCTGCGCTCGCTCGAAAACTATAGCGTAACCTAAAACCAATCCATCTTGCGTTCATTATTCGATATGGTGGCGACTTATTTCGAATTTGCGAACGTGTCGGATCGGATGTGAGGTTGGACTAAATTTTTACGAGCGAGCGGAGCGAGCGAGCAACGATCACAATTTGCAAGCTATACATATAACTTGCAATATGCATATATATCGTGTTAGTACCTAATTTTGTCAGCCACTTCGCACATCACATTGCACCCTAGTATGTGGAAATAGTACTATTTATGTGAAACTATTCACAAACTGTAAACATTTGTCAGCAGGCAATAGGATAAAGACTTCCGGCTCCTCGGGCTGGTGCGAATGTTTCAATGTCCGTATGTGCCAAACCGTTGGATTGTGACACACCTTTACGCGTCTCTCGTTCGCTGCGCTCGCTCGAAAACTATAGCGTAACCTAAAACCAATCCATCTTACGCTCATTATTCGATATGGTGGCGACTTATATCGAATTTGCGAACGTGTCGGATCGGATGTGAGGTTGGACTAAATTTTTACGAGCGAGCGGAGCGAGCGAGCTACGATCACAATTTGCAAGGTATACATATACCTTATATTGCCTTGCATATATTTCGTGTTAGTACCTAATTTTGTCAGCCACTTCAGACATCAGATTGGACTGTATTGTGTGGAAATAGTACTATTTATGTGAAACTATTCACAAACTGTAAACATTTGTCAGCAGGCAATAGGATAAAGACTTCCGGCTCCTCGGGCTGGTGCGAATCTTTCAATGTCAGTATGTGCCAAACCGTTGGATTGTGACACACCTTTACGCGTCTCTCGTTCGCTGCGCTCGCTCGAAAACTATAGCGTAACCTAAAACCAATTCATCTTGCGTTCATTATTCGATATGGTGGCGACTTATTTCGAATTTGCGAACGTGTCGGATCGGATGTGAGGTTGGACTAAATTTTTACGAGCGAGCGGAGCGAGCGAGCAACGATCACAATTTGCAAGGTATACATATACCTTGCAATATGCATATATATCGTGTTAGTACCTAATTTTGTTAGCCACTTCGGACATCACATTGGACTGTAGTATGTGGAAATAGTACTATTTATGTGAAACTATTCACAAACTGTAAACATTTGTCAGCAGGCAATAGGATAAATACTTCCGGCTCCTCTGGCTGGTGCGAATGTTTCAATGTCCGTATGTGCCAAACCGTTAGATTGTGATACACCTTCACGCGTCTCTCGCTCGCTGCGCTCGCTCGAAAACTATAGCCTAACCTAAAACCAATCCCTCTTGCGTTAGTCATTCGATATGAAGGCGTCTTATTTCGAATTTGCGAACGTGTCGGATCGGATGTGAGGTTGGACTAAATTTTTACGAGCGAGCGGAGCGAGCGAGCATCGATCACAATATGCAAGGTATACATATACCTTGCAATATGCATATATATCGTGTTAGTACCTAATTTCGTCAGCCACTTCGGACATCACATTGCCCTATAGTATGTGGAAATAGTACTATTTATGTGAAACTATTCACAAACTGTAAACATTTGTCAGCAGGCAATATGATAAAGACATCCGGCTCCTCGGGCTGGTGCGAATGTTTCAATGTCAGTATGTGCCAAACCGTTGGATTGTGACACACCTTTACGCGTCTCTCGCTCGATGCGCTCGCTCGAAAGCTGTAGCCTAACCTAAACCCAATCCATCTTGCGTTAGTCATTCGATATGAAGGCAACTTATTTCGAATTTGCGAACGTGTCGGATCGTATGTGAGGTTGGACTAAATTTTTACGAGCGAGCGGAGCGAGCGAGCAACGATCACAATTTGCAAGGTATACATATACCTTATATTGCCTTGCATATATTTCGTGTTAGTACCTAATTTTGTCAGCCACTTCGGACATCACATTGCACTGTAGTATGCCGAAATAGTACTATTTATGTGAAACTATTCACAAACTGTAAACATTTGTCAGCAGGCTATAGGATAAAGACTTCCGACTCCTCGGGCTGGTGCGAATGTTTCAATGTCAGTATGTGCCAAACCGTTGGATTGTGACACACCTTTACGCGTCTCTCGCTCGCTGCGCTCGCTCGAAAACTATAGCGTAACCTAAAACCAATCCATCTTGCGTTCATTATTCGATATGGTGGCGACTTATTTCGAATTGGCGAACGTGTCGGATCGGATGTGAGGTTGGACTCAATTTTTACGAGCGAGCGGAGCGAGCGAGCATCGATCACAATATGCAAGGTATACATATACCTTGCAAAATGCATATATATCGTGTTAGTACCTAATTTCGTGAGCCACTTCGGACATCACATTGCCCTGTAGTATGTGGAAATAGTACTATTTATGTGAAACTATTCACAAACTGTAAACATTTGTCAGCAAGCAATAGGATAAATACTTCCGGCTCCTCTGGCTGGTGCGAATGTTTCAATGTCCGTATGTGCCAAACCGTTAGATTGTGATACACCTTCACGCGTCTCTCGCTCGCTGCGCTCGCTCGAAAACTATAGCCTAACCTAAAACCAATCCCTCTTGCGTTAGTCATTCGATATGAAGGCGACTTATTTCGAATTTGCGAACGTGTCGGATCGGATGTGAGGTTGGACTAAATTTTTACGAGCGAGCGGAGCGAGCGAGCAACGATCACAATTTGCATTCTATACATATAACTTGCAATATGCATATATATCGTGTTAGTACCTAATTTTGTCAGCCACTTCGCACATCACATTGCACTCTAGTATGTGGAAATAGTACTATTTATGTGAAACTATTCACAAACTGTAAACATTTGTCAGCAGGCAATAGGATAAAGACTTCCGGCTCCTCGGGCTGGTGCGAATGTTTCAATGTCCGTATGTGCCAAACCGTTGGATTGTGACACACCTTTACGCGTCTCTCGTTCGCTGCGCTCGCTCGAAAACTATAGCGTAACCTAAAACCAATCCATCTTGCGTTCATTATTCGATATGGTGGCGACTTATTTCGAATTTGCGAACGTGTCGGATCGGATGTGAGGTTGGACTAAATTTTTACGAGCGAGCGGAGCGAGCGAGCAACGATCACAATTTGCAAGGTATACATATACCTTGCAATATGCATATATATCGTGTTAGTACCTAATTTTGTTAGCCACTTCGGACATCACATTGGACTGTAGTATGTGGAAATAGTACTATTTATGTGAAACTATTCACAAACTGTAAACATTTGTCAGCAGGCAATAGGATAAATACTTCCGGCTCCTCTGGCTGGTGCGAATGTTTCAATGTCCGTATGTGCCAAACCGTTAGATTGTGATACACCTTCACGCGTCTCTCGCTCGCTGCGCTCGCTCGAAAACTATAGCGTAACCTAAAACCAATCCATCTTGCGTTCATTATTCGATATGGTGGCGACTTATTTCGAATTTGCGAACGTGTCGGATCGGATGTGAGGTTGGACTAAATTTTTACGAGCGAGCGGAGCGAGCGAGCATCGATCACAATATGCAAGGTATACATATACCTTGCAATATGCATATATATCGTGTTAGTACCTAATTTCGTCAGCCACTTCGGACATCACATTGCCCTGTAGTATGTGGAAATAGTACTATTTATGTGAAACTATTCACAAACTGTAAACATTTGTCAGCAGGCAATAGGATAAATACTTCCGGCTCCTCTGGCTGGTGCGAATGTTTCAATGTCCGTATGTGCCAGACCGTTTGATTGTGATACACCTTCACGCGTCTCTCGCTCGCTGTGCTCGCTCGAAAACTATAGCCTAACCTAAAACCAATCCCTCTTGCGTTAGTCATTCGATATGAAGGCGACTTATTTCGAATTTGCGAACGTGTCGGATCGGATGTGAGGTTGGACTAAATTTTTACGAGCGAGCGGAGCGAGCGAGCAACGATCACAATTTGCAAGCTATACATATAACTTGCAATATGCATATATATCGTGTTAGTACCTAATTTTGTCAGCCACTTCGCACATCACATTGGACTCTAGTATGTGGAAATAGTACTATTTATGTGAAACTATTCACAAACTGTAAACATTTGTCAGCAGGCAATAGGATAAAGACTTCCGGCTCCTCGGGCTGGTGCGAATGTTTCAATGTCCGTATGTGCCAAACCGTTGGATTGTGACACACCTTTACGCGTCTCTCGCTCGCTGCGCTCGCTCGAAAACTATAGCGTAACCTAAAACCAATCCATCTTGCGTTCATTATTCGATATGGTGGCGACTTATTTCGAATTTGCGAACGTGTCGGATCGGATGTGAGGTTGGACTAAATTTTTACGAGCGAGCGGAGCGAGCGAGCAACGATCACAATTTGCAAGGTATACATATACCTTGCAATATGCATATATATCGTGTTAGTACCTAATTTTGTTAGCCACTTCGGACATCACATTGGACTGTAGTATGTGGAAATAGTACTATTTATGTGAAACTATTCACAAACTGTAAACATTTGTCAGCAGGCAATAGGATAAATACTTCCGGCTCCTCTGGCTGGTGCGAATGTTTCAATGTCCGTATGTGCCAAACCGTTAGATTGTGATACACCTTCACGCGTCTCTCGCTCGCTGCGCTCGCTCGAAAACTATAGCCTAACCTAAAACCAATCCCTCTTGCGTTAGTCATTCGATATGAAGGCGACTTATTTCGAATTTGCGAACGTGTCGGATCGGATGTGAGGTTGGACTAAATTTTTACGAGCGAGCGGAGCGAGCGAGCAACGATCACAATTTGCAAGCTATACATATAACTTGCAATATGCATATATATCGTGTTAGTACCTAATTTTGTCAGCCACTTCGCACATCACATTGCACTCTAGTATGTGGAAATAGTACTATTTATGTGAAACTATTCACAAACTGTAAACATTTGTCAGCAGGCAATAGGATAAAGACTTCCGGCTCCTCGGGCTGGTGCGAATGTTTCAATGTCCGTATGTGCCAAACCGTTGGATTGTGACACACCTTTACGCGTCTCTCGTTCGCTGCGCTCGCTCGAAAACTATACCGTAACCTAAAACCAATCCATCTTGCGTTCATTATTCGATATGGTGGCGACTTATTTCGAATTTGCGAACGTGTCGGATCGGATGTGAGGTTGGACTAAATTTTTACGAGCGAGCGGAGCGAGCGAGCAACGATCACAATTTGCAAGGTATACATATACCTTGCAATATGCATATATATCGTGTTAGTACCTAATTTTGTTAACCACTTCGGACATCACATTGGACTGTAGTATGTGGAAATAGTACTATTTATGTGAAACTATTCACAAACTGTAAACATTTGTCAGCAGGCAATAGGATAAATACTTCCGGCTCCTCTGGCTGGTGCGAATGTTTCAATGTCCGTATGTGCCAAACCGTTAGATTGTGATACACCTTCACGCGTCTCTCGCTCGCTGCGCTCGCTCGAAAACTATAGCCTAACCTAAAACCAATCCCTCTTGCGTTAGTCATTCGATATGAAGGCGACTTATTTCGAATTTGCGAACGTGTCGGATCGGCTGTGAGGTTGGACTAAATTTTTACGAGCGAGCGGAGCGAGCGAGCAACGATCACAATTTGCAAGGTATACATATACCTTATATTGCCTTGCATATATTTCGTGTTAGTACCTAATTTTGTCAGCCACTTCGGACATCACATTGGACTGTAGTATGTGGAAATAGTACTATTTATGTGAAACAATTCACAAACTGTAAACATTTGTCAGCAGGCAATAGGATAAAGACTTCCGGCTCCTCGGGCTGGTGCGAATGTTTCAATGTCAGTATGTGCCAAACCGTTGGACTGTGACACACCTTTACGCGTCGCTCGCTCGCTGCGCTCGCTCGAAAACTATAGCGTAACCTAAAACCAATCCATCTTGCGTTCATTATTCGATATGGTGGCGACTTATTTCGAATTTGCGAACGTGTCGGATCGGATGTGAGGTTGGACTAAATTATTACGAGCGAGCGGAGCGAGCGAGCAACGATCACAATTTGCAAGGTATACATATACCTTGCAATATGCATATATATCGTGTTAGTACCTAATTTTGTTAGCCACTTCGGACATCACATTGGACTGTAGTATGTGGAAATAGTACTATTTATGTGAAACTATTCACAAACTGTAAACATTTGTCAGCAGGCAATAGGATAAATACTTCCGGCTCCTCTGGCTGGTGCGAATGTTTCAATGTCCGTATGTGCCAAACCGTTAGATTGTGATACACCTTCAAGCGTCTCTCGCTCGCTGCGCTCGCTCGAAAACTATAGCCTAACCTAAAACCAATCCCTCTTGCGTTAGTCATTCGATATGAAGGCGACTTATTTCGAATTTGCGAACGTGTCGGATCGGATGTGAGGTTGGACTAAATCTTTACGAGCGAGCGGAGCGAGCGAGCAACGATCACAATTTGCAAGGTATACATATACCTTGCAATATGCATATATATCGTGTTAGTACCTAATTTTGTCAGCCACTTCGGACATCACATTGCACTGTAGTATGTCGAAATAGTACTATTTATGTGAAACTATTCACAAACTGTAAACATTTGTCAGCAGGCTATAGGATAAATACTTCCGGCTCCTCGGGCTGGTGCGAATGTTTCAATGTCAGTATGTGCCAAACCGTTGGATTGTGACACACCTTTACGCGTCTCTCGCTCGCTGCGCTCGCTCGAAAACTATAGCGTAACCTAAAACCAATCCATCTTGCGTTCATTATTCGATATGGTGGCGACTTATTTCGAATTTGCGAACGTGTCGGATCGGATGTGAGGTTGGACTAAATTTTTACGAGCGAGCGGTGCGAGCGAGCATCGATCACAATATGCAAGGTATACATATACCTTGCAATATGCATATATATCGTGTTAGTACCTAATTTCGTCAGCCACTTCGGACATCACATTGCCCTGTAGTATGTGGAAATAGTACTATTTATGTGAAACTATTCACAAACTGTAAACATTTGTCAGCAGGCAATATGATAAAGACATCCGGATCCTCGGGCTGGTGCGAATGTTTCAATGTCAGTATGTGCCAAACCGTTGGATTGTGACACACCTTTACGCGTCTCTCGCTCGCTGCGCTCGCTCGAAAGCTGTAGCCTAACCTAAAACCAATCCGTCTTGCGTTCATTATTCGATATGGTGGCGACTTATTTCGAATTTGCGAACGTGTCGGATCGGATGTGAGGTTGGACTAAATTTTTACGAGCGAGCGGAGCGAGCGAGCAACGATCACAATTTGCAAGGTATACATATACCTTATATTGCCTTGCATATATTTCGTGTTAGTACCTAATTTTGTCAGCCACTTCGGACATCACATTGGACTGTAGTATGTGGAAATAGTACTATTTATGTGAAACTATTCACAAACTGTAAACATTTGTCAGCAGGCAATAGGATAAAGACTTCCGGCTCCTCGGGCTGGTGCGAATGTTTCAATGTCCGTATGTGCCAAACCGTTGGATTGTGACACACCTTTACGCGTCTCTCGTTCGCTGCGCTCGCTCGAAAACTATAGCGTAACCTAAAACCAATCCATCTTGCGTTCATTATTCGATATGGTGGCGACTTATTTCGAATTTGCGAACGTGTCGGATCGTATGTGAGGTTGGACTAAATTTTTACGAGCGAGCGGAGCGAGCGAGCAACGATCACAATTAGCAAGGTATACATATACCTTATATTGCCTTGCATATATTTCGTGTTAGTACCTAATTTTGTCAGCCACTTCGGACATCACATTGGACTGTAGTATGTGGAAATAGTACTATTTATGTGAAACTATTCACAAACTGTAAACATTTGTCAGCAGGCAATAGGATAAAGACTTCCGGCTCCTCGGGCTGGTGCGAATGTTTCAATGTCCGTATGTGCCAAACCGTTGGATTGTGACACACCTTTACGCGTCTCTCGTTCGCTGCGCTCGCTCGAAAACTATAGCGTAACCTAAAACCAATCCATCTTGCGTTCATTATTCGATATGGTGGCGATTTATTTCGAATTTGCGAACGTGTCGGATCGGATGTGAGGTTGGACTAAATTTTTACGAGCGAGCGGAGCGAGCGAGCAACGATCACAATTTGCAAGGTATACATATACCTTGCAATATGCATATATATCGTGTTAGTACCTAATTTTGTTAGCCACTTCGGACATCACATTGGACTGTAGTATGTGGAAATAGTACTATTTATGTGAAACTATTCACAAACTGTAAACATTTGTCAGCAGGCAATAGGATAAATACTTCCGGCTCCTCTGGCTGGTGCGAATGTTTCAATGTCCGTATGTGCCAAACCGTTAGATTGTGATACACCTTCACGCGTCTCTCGCTCGCTGCGCTCGCTCGAAAACTATAGCCTAACCTAAAACCAATCCCTCTTGCGTTAGTCATTCGATATGAAGGCGACTTATTTCGAATTTGCGAACGTGTCGGATCGGATGTGAGGTTGGACTAAATTTTTACGAGCGAGCGGAGCGAGCGAGCAACGATCACAATTTGCAAGCTATACATATAACTTGCAATATGCATATATATCGTGTTAGTACCTAATTTTGTCAGCCACTTCGCACATCACATTGCACTCTAGTATGTGGAAATAGTACTATTTATGTGAAACTATTCACAAACTGTAAACATTTGTCAGCAGGCAATAGGATAAAGACTTCCGGCTCCTCGGGCTGGTGCGAATGTTTCAATGTCCGTATGTGCCAAACCGTTGGATTGTGATACACCTTCACGCGTCTCTCGCTCGCTGCGCTCGCTCGAAAACTATAGCCTAACCTAAAACCAATCCCTCTTGCGTTAGTCATTCGATATGAAGGCGACTTATTTCGAATTTGCGAACGTGTCGGATCGGATGTGAGGTTGGACTAAATTTTTACGAGCGAGCGGAGCGAGCGAGCAACGATCACAATTTGCAAGCTATACATATAACTTGCAATATGCATATATATCGTGTTAGTACATAATTTTGTCAGCCACTTCGCACATCACATTGCACTCTAGTATGTGGAAATAGTACTATTAATGTGAAACTATTCACAAACTGTAAACATTTGTCAGCAGGCAATAGGATAAAGACTTCCGGCTCCTCGGGCTGGTGCGAATGTTTCAATGTCAGTATGTGCCAAACCGTTGGATTGTGACACACCTTTACGCGTCTCTCGCTCGCTGCGCTCGCTCGAAAACTATAGCGTAACCTAAAACCAATCCATCTTGCGTTCATTATTCGATATGGTGGCGACTTATTTCGAATTTGCGAACGTGTCGGATCGGATGTGAGGTTGGACTAAATTTTTACGAGCGAGCGGAGCGAGCGAGCATCGATCACAATATGCAAGGTATACATATACCTTGCAATATGCATATATATCGTGTTAGTACCTAATTTCGTCAGCCACTTCGGACATCACATTGCCCTGTAGTATGTGGAAATAGTACTATTTATGTGAAACTATTCACAAACTGTAAACATTTGTCAGCAGGCAATAGGATAAATACTTCCGGCTCCTCTGGCTGGTGCGAATGTTTCAATGTCCGTATGTGCCAAACCGTTAGATTGTGATACACCTTCACGCGTCTCTCGCTCGCTGCGCTCGCTCGAAAACTATAGCCTAACCTAAAACCAATCCCTCTTGCGTTAGTCATTCGATATGAAGGCGACTTATTTCGAATTTGCGAACGTGTCGGATCGGATGTGAGGTTGGACTAAATTTTTACGAGCGAGCGGAGCGAGCGAGCAACTATCACAATTTGCAAGGTATACATATACCTTGCAATATGCATATATATCGTGTTAGTACCTAATTTTGTTAGCCACTTCGGACATCACATTGGACTGTAGTATGTGGAAATAGTACTATTTATGTGAAACTATTCACAAACTGTAAACATTTGTCAGCAGGCAATAGGATAAATACTTCCGGCTCCTCTGGCTGGTGCGAATGTTTCAATGTCCGTATGTGCCAAACCGTTAGATTGTGATACACATTCACGCGTCTCTCGCTCGCTGCGCTCGCTCGAAAACTATAGCCTAACCTAAAACCAATCCCTCTTGCGTTAGTCATTCGATATGAAGGCGACTTATTTCGAATTTGCGAACGTGTCGGATCGGATGTGAGGTTGGACTAAATTTTTACGAGCGAGCGGAGCGAGCGAGCAACGATCACAATTTGCAAGGTATACATATACCTTGCAATATGCATATATATCGTGTTAGTACCTAATTTTGTCAGCCACTTCGGACATCACATTGCACTGTAGTATGTCGAAATAGTACTATTTATGTGAAACTATTCACAAACTGTAAACATTTGTCAGCAGGCAATAGGATAAATACTTCCGGCTCCTCTGGCTGGTGCGAATGTTTCAATGTCCGTATGTGCCAAACCGTTAGATTGTGATACACCTTCACGTGTCTCTCGCTCGCTGCGCTCGCTCGAAAACTATAGCCTAACCTAAAACCAATCCCTCTTGCGTTAGTCATTCGATATGAAGGCGACTTATTTCGAATTTGCGAACGTGTCGGATCGGCTGTGAGGTTGGACTAAATTTTTACGAGCGAGCGGAGCGAGCGAGCAACGATCACAATTTGCAAGGTATACATATACCTTATATTGCCTTGCATATATTTCGTGTTAGTACCTAATTTTGTCAGCCACTTCGGACATCACATTGGACTGTAGTATGTGGAAATAGTACTATTTATGTGAAACAATTCACAAACTGTAAACATTTGTCAGCAGGCAATAGGATAAAGACTTCCGGCTCCTCGGGCTGGTGCGAATGTTTCAATGTCAGTATGTGCCAAACCGTTGGACTGTGACACACCTTTACGCGTCGCTCGCTCGCTGCGCTCGCTCGAAAACTATAGCGTAACCTAAAACCAATCCATCTTGCGTTCATTATTCGATATGGTGGCGACTTATTTCGAATTTGCGAACGTGTCGGATCGGATGTGAGGTTGGACTAAATTATTACGAGCGAGCGGAGCGAGCGAGCAACGATCACAATTTGCAAGGTATACATATACCTTGCAATATGCATATATATCGTGTTAGTACCTAATTTTGTTAGCCACTTCGGACATCACATTGGACTGTAGTATGTGGAAATAGTACTATTTATGTGAAACTATTCACAAACTGTAAACATTTGTCAGCAGGCAATAGGATAAATACTTCCGGCTCATCTGGCTGGTGCGAATGTTTCAATGTCCGTATGTGCCAAACCGTTAGATTGTGATACACCTTCACGCGTCTCTCGCTCGCTGCGCTCGCTCGAAAACTATAGCCTAACCTAAAACCAATCCCTCTTGCGTTAGTCATTCGATATGAAGGCGACTTATTTCGAATTTGCGAACGTGTCGGATCGGATGTGAGGTTGGACTAAATCTTTACGAGCGAACGGAGCGAGCGAGCAACGATCACAATTTGCAAGGTATACATATACCTTGCAATATGCATATATATCGTGTTAGTACCTAATTTTGTCAGCCACTTCGGACATCACATTGCACTGTAGTATGTCGAAATAGTACTATTTATGTGAAACTATTCACAAACTGTAAACATTTGTCAGCAGGCTATAGGATAAATACTTCCGGCTCCTCGGGCTGGTGCGAATGTTTCAATGTCAGTATGTGCCAAACCGTTGGATTGTGACACACCTTTACGCGTCTCTCGCTCGCTGCGCTCGCTCGAAAACTATAGCGTAACCTAAAACCAATCCATCTTGCGTTCATTATTCGATATGGTGGCGACTTATTTCGAATTTGCGAACGTGTCGGATCGGATGTGAGGTTGGACTAAATTTTTACGAGCGAGCGGTGCGAGCGAGCATCGATCACAATATGCAAGGTATACATATACCTTGCAATATGCATATATATCGTGTTAGTACCTAATTTCGTCAGCCACTTCGGACATCACATTGCCCTGTAGTATGTGGAAATAGTACTATTTATGTGAAACTATTCACAAACTGTAAACATTTGTCAGCAGGCAATATGATAAAGACATCCGGATCCTCGGGCTGGTGCGAATGTTTCAATGTCAGTATGTGCCAAACCGTTGGATTGTGACACACCTTTACGCGTCTCTCGCTCGCTGCGCTCGCTCGAAAGCTGTAGCCTAACCTAAAACCAATCCGTCTTGCGTTCATTATTCGATATGGTGGCGACTTATTTCGAATTTGCGAACGTGTCGGATCGGATGTGAGGTTGGACTAAATTTTTACGAGCGAGCGGAGCGAGCGAGCAACGATCACAATTTGCAAGGTATACATATACCTTATATTGCCTTGCATATATTTCGTGTTAGTACCTAATTTTGTCAGCCACTTCGGACATCACATTGGACTGTAGTATGTGGAAATAGTACTATTTATGTGAAACTATTCACAAACTGTAAACATTTGTCAGCAGGCAATAGGATAAAGACTTCCGGCTCCTCGGGCTGGTGCGAATGTTTCAATGTCCGTATGTGCCAAACCGTTGGATTGTGACACACCTTTACGCGTCTCTCGTTCGCTGCGCTCGCTCGAAAACTATAGCGTAACCTAAAACCAATCCATCTTGCGTTCATTATTCGATATGGTGGCGACTTATTTCGAATTTGCGAACGTGTCGGATCGTATGTGAGGTTGGACTAAATTTTTACGAGCGAGCGGAGCGAGCGAGCAACGATCACAATTAGCAAGGTATACATATACCTTATATTGCCTTGCATATATTTCGTGTTAGTACCTAATTTTGTCAGCCACTTCGGACATCACATTGGACTGTAGTATGTGGAAATAGTACTATTTATGTGAAACTATTCACAAACTGTAAACATTTGTCAGCAGGCAATAGGATAAAGACTTCCGGCTCCTCGGGCTGGTGCGAATGTTTCAATGTCCGTATGTGCCAAACCGTTGGATTGTGACACACCTTTACGCGTCTCTCGTTCGCTGCGCTCGCTCGAAAACTATAGCGTAACCTAAAACCAATCCATCTTGCGTTCATTATTCGATATGGTGGCGACTTATTTCGAATTTGCGAACGTGTCGGATCGGATGTGAGGTTGGACTAAATTTTTACGAGCGAGCGGAGCGAGCGAGCAACGATCACAATTTGCAAGGTATACATATACCTTGCAATATGCATATATATCGTGTTAGTACCTAATTTTGTTAGCCACTTCGGACATCACATTGGACTGTAGTATGTGGAAATAGTACTATTTATGTGAAACTATTCACAAACTGTAAACATTTGTCAGCAGGCAATAGGATAAATACTTCCGGCTCCTCTGGCTGGTGCGAATGTTTCAATGTCCGTATGTGCCAAACCGTTAGATTGTGATACACCTTCACGCGTCTCTCGCTCGCTGCGCTCGCTCGAAAACTATAGCCTAACCTAAAACCAATCCCTCTTGCGTTAGTCATTCGATATGAAGGCGACTTATTTCGAATTTGCGAACGTGTCGGATCGGATGTGAGGTTGGACTAAATTTTTACGAGCGAGCGGAGCGAGCGAGCGACGATCACAATTTGCAAGGTATACATATACCTTGCAATATGCATATATATCGTGTTAGTACCTAATTTTGTCCGCCACTTCGGACATCACATTGCACTGTAGTATGTCGAAATAGTACTATTTATGTGAAACTATTCACAAACTGTAAACATTTGTCAGCAGGCAATAGGATAAAGACTTCCGGCTCCTCGGGCTGGTGCGAATGTTTCAATGTCCGTATGTGCCAAACCGTTGGATTGTGACACACCTTTACGCGTCTCTCGTTCGCTGCGCTCGCTCGAAAACTATAGCGTAACCTAAAACCAATCCATCTTGCGTTCATTATTCGATATGGTGGCGACTTATTTCGAATTTGCGAACGTGTCGGATCGTATGTGAGGTTGGACTAAATTTTTACGAGCGAGCGGAGCGAGCGAGCAACGATCACAATTAGCAAGGTATACATATACCTTATATTGCCTTGCATATATTTCGTGTTAGTACCTAATTTTGTCAGCCACTTCGGACATCACATTGGACTGTAGTATGTGGAAATAGTACTATTTATGTGAAACTATTCACAAACTGTAAACATTTGTCAGCAGGCAATAGGATAAAGACTTCCGGCTCCTCGGGCTGGTGCGAATGTTTCAATGTCCGTATGTGCCAAACCGTTGGATTGTGACACACCTTTACGCGTCTCTCGTTCGCTGCGCTCGCTCGAAAACTATAGCGTAACCTAAAACCAATCCATCTTGCGTTCATTATTCGATATGGTGGCGACTTATTTCGAATTTGCGAACGTGTCGGATCGGATGTGAGGTTGGACTAAATTTTTACGAGCGAGCGGAGCGAGCGAGCAACGATCACAATTTGCAAGGTATACATATACCTTGCAATATGCATATATATCGTGTTAGTACCTAATTTTGTTAGCCACTTCGGACATCACATTGGACTGTAGTATGTGGAAATAGTACTATTTATGTGAAACTATTCACAAACTGTAAACATTTGTCAGCAGGCAATAGGATAAATACTTCCGGCTCCTCTGGCTGGTGCGAATGTTTCAATGTCCGTATGTGCCAAACCGTTAGATTGTGATACACCTTCACGCGTCTCTCGCTCGCTGCGCTCGCTCGAAAACTATAGCCTAACCTAAAACCAATCCCTCTTGCGTTAGTCATTCGATATGAAGGCGACTTATTTCGAATTTGCGAACGTGTCGGATCGGATGTGAGGTTGGACTAAATTTTTACGAGCGAGCGGAGCGAGCGAGCGACGATCACAATTTGCAAGGTATACATATACCTTGCAATATGCATATATATCGTGTTAGTACCTAATTTTGTCCGCCACTTCGGACATCACATTGCACTGTAGTATGTCGAAATAGTACTATTTATGTGAAACTATTCACAAACTGTAAACATTTGTCAGCAGGCTATAGGATAAAGACTTGCGGCTCCTCGGGCTGGTGCGAATGTTTCAATGTCAGTATGTGCCAAACCGTTGGATTGTGACACACCTTTACGCGTCTCTCGCTCGCTGCGCTCGCTCGAAAACTATAGCGTAACCTAAAACCAATCCATCTTGCGTTCATTATTCGATATGGTGGCGACTTATTTCGAATTTGCGAACGTGTCGGATCGGATGTGAGGTTGGACTAAATTTTTACGAGCGAGCGGAGCGAGCGAGCATCGATCACAATATGCAAGGTATACATATACCTTGCAATATGCATATATATCGTGTTAGTACCTAATTTCGTCAGCCACTTCGGACATCACATTGCCCTGTAGTATGTGGAAATAATACTATTTATGTGAAACTATTCACAAACTGTAAACATTTGTCAGCAGGCAATAGGATAAATACTTCCGGCTCCTCTGGCTGGTGCGAATGTTTCAATGTCCGTATGTGCCAAACCGTTAGATTGTGATACACCTTCACGCGTCTCTCGCTCGCTGCGCTCGCTCGAAAACTATAGCCTAACCTAAAACCAATCCCTCTTGCGTTAGTCATTCGATATGAAGGCGACTTATTTCGAATTTGCGAACGTGTCGGATCGGATGTGAGGTTGGACTAAATTTTTACGAGCGAGCGGAGCGAGCGAGCAACTATCACAATTTGCAAGGTATACATATACCTTGCAATATGCATATATATCGTGTTAGTACCTAATTTTGTTAGCCACTTCGGACATCACATTGCACTGTAGTATGTCGAAATAGAACTATTTATGCGAAACTATTCACAAACTGTATACATTTGTCAGCAGGCTATAGGATAAAGACTTCCGGCTCCTCGGGCTGGTGCGAATGTTTCAATGTCCGTATGTGCCAAACCGTTGGATTGTGACACACCTTTACGCGTCTCTCGCTCGCTGCGCTCGCTCGAAAACTATAGCGTAACCTAAAACCAATCCATCTTGCGTTCATTATTCGATATGGTGGCGACTTATTTCGAATTTGCGAACGTGTCGGATCGGATGTGAGGTTGGACTAAATTTTTACGAGCGAGCGGAGCGAGCGAGCAACGATCACAATTTGCAAGGTATACATATACCTTGCAATATGCATATATATCGTGTTAGTACCTAATTTCGTCAGCCACTTCGGACATCACATTGCCCTGTAGTATGTGGAAATAGTACTATTTATGTGAAACTATTCACAAACTGTAAACATTTGTCAGCAGGCAATAGGATAAATACTTCCGGCTCCTCTGGCTGGTGCGAATGTTTCAATGTCCGTATGTGCCAAACCGTTAGATTGTGATACACCTTCACGCGTCTCTCGCTCGCTGCGCTCGCTCGAAAACTATAGCCTAACCTAAAACCAATCCCTCTTGCGTTAGTCATTTGATATGAAGGCGACTTATTTCGAATTTGCGAACGTGTCGGATCGGATGTGAGGTTGGACTAAATTTTTACGAGCGAGCGGAGCGAGCGAGCAACGATCACAATTTCCAAGGTATACATATACCTTGCAATATGCATATATATCGTGTTAGTACCTAATTTTGTTAGCCACTTCGGACATCACATTGGACTGTAGTATGTGGAAATAGTACTATTTATGTGAAACTATTCACAAACTGTAAACATTTGTCAGCAGGCTATAGGATAAAGACTTGCGGCTCCTCGGGCTGGTGCGAATGTTTCAATGTCAGTATGTGCCAAACCGTTGGATTGTGACACACCTTTACGCGTCTCTCGCTCGCTGCGCTCGCTCGAAAACTATAGCGTAACCTAAAACCAATCCATCTTGCGTTCATTATTCGATATGGTGGCGACTTATTTCGAATTGGCGAACGTGTCGGATCGGATGTGAGGTTGGACTAAATTTTTACGAGCGAGCGGAGCGAGCGAGCAACGATCACAATTTGCAAGGTATACATATACCTTATATTGCCTTGCATATATTTCGTGTTAGTACCTAATTTTGTCAGCCACTTCGGACATCACATTGGACTGTAGTATGTGGAAATAGTACTATTTATGTGAAACTATTCACAAACTGTAAACATTTGTCAGCAGGCAATAGGATAAAGACTTCCGGCTCCTCGGGCTGGTGCGAATGTTTCAATGTCCGTATGTGCCAAACCGTTGGATTGTGACACACCTTTACGCGTCTCTCGTTCGCTGCGCTCGCTCGAAAACTATAGCGTAACCTAAAACCAATCCATCTTGCGCTCATTATTCGATATGGTGGCGACTTATTTCGAATTTGCGAACGTGTCGGATCGGATGTGAGGTTGGACTAAATTTTTACGAGCGAGCGGAGCGAGCGAGCAACGATCACAATTTGCAAGGTATACATATACCTTATATTGCCTTGCATATATTTCGTGTTAGTACCTAATTTTGTCAGCCACTTCAGACATCACATTGGACTGTAGTATGTGGAAATAGTACTATTTATGTGAAACTATTCACAAACTGTAAACAATTGTCAGCAGGCAATAGGATAAAGACTTCCGGCTCCTCGGGCTGGTGCGTATGTTTCAATGTCAGTATGTGCCAAACCGTTGGATTGTGACACACCTTTACGCGTCTCTCGCTCGCTGCGCTCGCTCGAAAACTATAGCGTAACCTAAAACCAATCCATCTTGCGTTCATTATTCGATATGGTGGCGACTTATTTCGAATTTGCGAACGTGTCGGATCGGATGTGAGGTTGGACTAAATTTTTACGAGCGAGCGGAGCGAGCGAGCATCGATCACAATATGCAAGGTATACATATACCTTGCAATATGCATATATATCGTGTTAGTACCTAATTTCGTCAGCCACTTCGGACATCACATTGCCCTGTAGTATGTGGAAATAGTACTATTTATGTGAAACTATTCACAAACTGTAAACATTTGTCAGCAGGCAATAGGATAAAGACATCCGGCTCCTCGGGCTGGTGCGAATGTTTCAATGTCAGTATGTGCCAAACCGTTGGATTGTGACACACCTTTACGCGTCTCTCGCTCGATGCGCTCGCTCGAAAGCTGTAGCCTAACCTAAACCCAATCCATCTTGCGTTAGTCATTCGATATGAAGGCAACTTATTTCGAATTGGCGAACGTGTCGGATCGTATGTGAGGTTGGACTAAATTTTTACGAGCGAGCGGAGCGAGCGAGCAACGATCACAATTTGCAAGGTATACATATACCTTATATTGCCTTGCACATATTTCGTGTTAGTACCTAATTTTGTCAGCCATTTCGGACATCACATTGGACTGTAGTATGTGGAAATAGTACTATTTATGTGAAACTAATCACAAACTGTAAACATTTGTCAGCAGGCAATAGGATAAAGACTTCCGGCTCCTCGGGCTGGTGCGAATGTTTCAATGTCCGTATGTGCCAAACCGTTGGATTGTGACACACCTTTACGCGTCTCTCGTTCGCTGCGCTCGCTCGAAAACTATAGCGTAACCTAAAACCAATCCATCTTGCGTTCATTATTCGATATGGTGGCGACTTATTTCGAATTTGCGAACGTGTCGGATCGTATGTGAGGTTGGACTAAATTTTTACGAGCGAGCGGAGCGAGCGAGCAACGATCACAATTAGCAAGGTATACATATACCTTATATTGCCTTGCATATATTTCGTGTTAGTACCTAATTTTGTCAGCCACTTCGGACATCACATTGGACTGTAGTATGTGGAAATAGTACTATTTATGTGAAACTATTCACAAACTGTAAACATTTGTCAGCAGGCAATAGGATAAAGACTTCCGGCTCCTCGGGCTGGTGCGAATGTTTCAATGTCAGTATGTGCCAAACCGTTGGATTGTGACACACCTTTACGCGTCTCTCGCTCGCTGCGCTCGCTCGAAAACTATAGCGTAACCTAAAACCAATCCATCTTGCGTTCATTATTCGATATGGTGGCGACTTATTTCGAATTTGCGAACGTGTCGGATCGGATGTGAGGTTGGACTAAATTTTTACGAGCGAGCGGAGCGAGCGAGCATCGATCACAATATGCAAGGTATACATATACCTTGCAATATGCATATATATCGTGTTAGTACCTAATTTCGTCAGCCACTTCGGACATCACATTGCCCTGTAGTATGTGGAAATAGTACTATTTATGTGAAACTATTCACAAACTGTAAACATTTCTCAGCAGGCAATAGGATAAATACTTCCGGCTCCTCTGGCTGGTGCGAATGTTTCAATGTCCGTATGTGCCAAACCGTTAGATTGTGATACACCTTCACGCGTCTCTCGCTCGCTGCGCTCGCTCGAAAACTATAGCCTAACCTAAAACCAATCCCTCTTGCGTTAGTCATTCGATATGAAGGCGACTTATTTCGAATTTGCGAACGTATCGGATCGGATGTGAGGTTGGACTAAATTTTTACGAGCGAGCGGAGCGAGCGAGCAACTATCACAATTTGCAAGGTATACATATACCTTGCAATATGCATATATATCGTGTTAGTACCTAATTTTGTCAGCCACATCGGACATCACATTGCACTGTAGTATGTCGAAATAGAACTATTTATGCGAAACTATTCACAAACTGTATACATTTGTCAGCAGGCTATAGGATAAAGACTTCCGGCTCCTCGGGCTGGTGCGAATGTTTCAATGTCCGTATGTGCCAAACCGTTGGATTGTGACACACCTTTACGCGTCTCTCGCTCGCTGCGCTCGCTCGAAAACTATAGCGTAACCTAAAACCAATCCATCTTGCGTTCATTATTCGATATGGTGGCGACTTATTTCGAATTTGCGAACGTGTCGGATCGGATGTGAGGTTGGACTAAATTTTTACGAGCGAGCGGAGCGAGCGAGCAACGATCACAATTTGCAAGGTATACATATACCTTATATTGCCTTGCATATATTTCGTGTTAGTACCTAATTTTGTCAGCCACTTCGGACATCACATTGGACTGTAGTATGTGGAAATAGTACTATTTATGTGAAACAATTCACAAACTGTAAACATTTGTCAGCAGGCAATAGGATAAATACTTCCGGCTCCTCGGGCTGGTGCGAATGTTTCAATGTCAGTATGTGCCAAACCGTTGGACTGTGACACACCTTTACGCGTCGCTCGCTCGCTGCGCTCGCTCGAAAACTATAGCGTAACCTAAAACCAATCCATCTTGCGTTCATTATTCGATATGGTGGCGACTTATTTCGAATTTGCGAACGTGTCGGATCGGATGTGAGGTTGGACTAAATTTTTACGAGCGAGCGGAGCGAGCGAGCAACGATCACAATTTGCAAGGTATACATATACCTTGCAATATGCATATATATCGTGTTAGTACCTAATTTTGTTAGCCACTTCGGACATCACATTGGACTGTAGTATGTGGAAATAGTACTATTTATGTGAAACTATTCACAAACTGTAAACATTTGTCAGCAGGCAATAGGATAAATACTTCCGGCTCCTCTGGCTGGTGCGAATGTTTCAATGTCCGTATGTGCCAAACCGTTAGATTGTGATACACCTTCACGCGTCTCTCGCTCGCTGCGCTCGCTCGAAAACTATAGCCTAACCTAAAACCAATCCCTCTTGCGTTAGTCATTCGATATGAAGGCGACTTATTTCGAATTTGCGAACGTGTCGGATCGGATGTGAGGTTGGACTAAATTTTTACGAGCGAGCGGAGCGAGCGAGCAACTATCACAATTTGCAAGGTATACATATACCTTGCAATATGCATATATATCGAGTTAGTACCTAATTTTGTCAGCCACTTCGGACATCACATTGCACTGTAGTATGTCGAAATAGAACTATTTATGCGAAACTATTCACAAACTGTAAACATTTGTCAGCAGGCTATAGGATAAAGACTTCCGGCTCCTCGGGCTGGTGCGAATGTTTCAATGTCAGTATGTGCCAAACCGTTGGACTGTGACAGACCTTTACGCGTCTCTCGCTCGCTGCGCTCGCTCGAAAACTATAGCGTAACCTAAAACCAATCCATCTTGCGTTCATTATTCGATATGGTGGCGACTTATTTCGAATTTGCGAACGTGTCGGATCGGATGTGAGGTTGGACTAAATTTTTACGAGCGAGCGGAGCGAGCGAGCAACGATCACAATTTGCAAGGTATACATATACCTTGCAATATGCATATATATCGTGTTAAAACCTAATTTTGTCAGCCACTTCGGACATCACATTGCACTGTAGTATGTCGAAATAGTACTATTTATGTGAAAATATTCACAAACTGTAAACATTTGTCAGCAGGCTATAGGATAAATACTTCCGGCTCCTCGGGCTGGTGCGAATGTTTCAATGTCAGTATGTGCCAAACCGTTGGACTGTGACACACCTTTACGCGTCTCTCGCTCGCTGCGCTCGCTCGAAAAGTATAGCGTAACCTAAAACCAATCCATCTTGCGTTCATTATTCGATATGGTGGCGACTTATTTCGAATTTGCGAACGTGTCGGATGTGAGGTTGGACTAAATTTTTACGAGCGAGCGGAGCGAGCGAGCATCGATCACAATATGCAAGGTATACATATACCTTGCAATATGCATATATATCGTGTTAGTACCTAATTTCGTCAGCCACTTCGGACATCACATTGCCCTGTAGTATGTGGAAATAGTACTATTTATGTGGAACTGTTCACAAACTGTAAACATTTGTCAGCAGGCAATAGGATAAATACTTCCGGCTCCTCTGGCTGGTGAGAATGTTTCAATGTCAGTATGTGCCAAACCGTTGGATTGTGACACACCTTTACGCGTCTCTCGCTCGCTGCGCTCGCTCGAAAACTATAGCGTAACCTAAAACCAATCCATCTTGCGTTCATTATTCGATATGGTGGCGACTTATTTCGAATTTGCGAACGTGTCGGATCGGATGTGAGGTTGGACTAAATTTTTACGAGCGAGTGGTGCGAGGAGCATCGATCACAATATGCAAGGTATACATATACCTTGCAATATGCATATATATCGTGTTAGTACCTAATTTCGTCAGCCACTTCGGACATCACATTGCCCTGTAGTATGTGGAAATAGTACTATTTATGTGAAACTATTCACAAACTGTAAACATTTGTCAGCAGGCAATATGATAAAGACATCCGGATCCTCGGGCTGGTGCGAATGTTTCAATGTCAGTATGTGCCAAACCGTTGGATTGTGACACACCTTTACGCGTCTCTCGCTCGCTGCGCTCGCTCGAAAGCTGTAGCCTAACCTAAAACCAATCCATCTTGCGTTCATTGTTCGATATGGTGGCGACTTATTTCGAATTTGCGAACGTGACGGATCGGATGTGAGGTTGGACTAAATTTTTACGAGCGAGCGGAGCGAGCGAGCAACGATCACAATTTGCAAGGTATACATATACCTTATATTGCCTTGCATATATTTCGTGTTAGTACCTAATTTTGTCAGCCACTTCGGACATCACATTGGACTGTAGTATGTGGAAATAGTACTATTTATGTGAAACTATTCACGAACTGTAAACATTTGTCAGCAGGCAATAGGATAAAGACTTCCGGCTCCTCGGGCTGGTGCGAATGTTTCAATGTCCGTATGTGCCAAACCGTTGGATTGTGACACACCTTTACGCGTCTCTCGTTCGCTGCGCTCGCTCGAAAACTATAGCGTAACCTAAAACCAATCCATCTTGCGCTCATTATTCGATATGGTGGCGACTTATTTCGAATTTGCGAACGTGTCGGATCGGATGTGAGGTTGGACTAAATTTTTACGAGCGAGCGGAGCGAGCGAGCAACGATCACAATTTGCAAGGTATACATATACCTTATATTGCCTTGCATATATTTCGTGTTAGTACCTAATTTTGTCAGCCACTTCAGACATCACATTGGACTGTAGTATGTGGAAATAGTACTATTTATGTGAAACTATTCACAAACTGTAAACAATTGTCAGCAGGCAATAGGATAAAGACTTCCGGCTCCTCGGGCTGGTGCGAATGTTTCAATGTCAGTATGTGCCAAACCGTTGGATTGTGACACACCTTTACGCGTCTCTCGCTCGCTGCGCTCGCTCGAAAACTATAGCGTAACCTAAAACCAATCCATCTTGCGTTCATTATTCGATATGGTGGCGACTTATTTCGAATTTGCGAACGTGTCGGATCGGATGTGAGGTTGGACTAAATTTTTACGAGCGAGCGGAGCGAGCGAGCATCGATCACAATATGCAAGGTATACATATACCTTGCAATATGCATATATATCGTGTTAGTACCTAATTTCGTCAGCCACTTCGGACATCACATTGCCCTGTAGTATGTGGAAATAGTACTATTTATGTGAAACTATTCACAAACTGTAAACATTTGTCAGCAGGCAATAGGATAAAGACATCCGGCTCCTCGGGCTGGTGCGAATGTTTCAATGTCAGTATGTGCCAAACCGTTGGATTGTGACACACCTTTACGCGTCTCTCGCTCGATGCGCTCGCTCGAAAGCTGTAGCCTAACCTAAACCCAATCCATCTTGCGTTAGTCATTCGATATGGTGGCGACTTATTTCGAATTTGCGAACGTGTCGGATCGGATGTGAGGTTGGACTAAATTTTTACGAGCGAGCGGAGCGAGCGAGCAACGATCACAATTTGCAAGGTATACATATACCTTATATTGCCTTGCATATATTTCGTGTTAGTACCTAATTTTGTCAGCCACTTCAGACATCACATTGGACTGTAGTATGTGGAAATAGTACTATTTATGTGAAACTATTCACAAACTGTAAACAATTGTCAGCAGGCAATAGGATAACGACTTCCGGCTCCTCGGGCTGGTGCGAATGTTTCAATGTCAGTATGTGCCAAACCGTTGTATTGTGACACACCTTTACGCGTCTCTCGCTCGCTGCGCTCGCTCGAAAACTATAGCGTAACCTAAAACCAATCCATCTTGCGTTCATTATTCGATATGGTGGCGACTTATTTCGAATTTGCGTACGTGTCGGATCGGATGTGAGGTTGGACTAAATTTTTACGAGCGAGCGGAGCGAGCGAGCAACGATCACAATTTGCAAGGTATACATATACCTTGCAATATGCATATATATCGTGTTAGTACCTAATTTCGTCAGCCACTTCGGACATCACATTGCCCTGTATTATGTGGAAATAGTACTATTTATGTGAAACTATTCACAAACTGTAAACATTTGTCAGCAGGCAATATGATAAAGACATCCGGCTCCTCGGGCTGGTGCGAATGGTTCAATGTCAGTATGTGCCAAACCGTTGGATTGTGACACACCTTTACGCGTCTCTCGCTCGCTGCGCTCGCTCGAAAGCTGTAGCCTAACCTAAAACTAATCCATCTTGCGTTCATTATTCGATATGGTGGCGACTTATTTCGAATTTGCGAACGTGTCGGATCGGATGTGAGGTTGGACTAAATTTTTACGAGCGAGCGGAGCGAGCGAGCATCGATCACAATATGCAAGGTATACATATACCTTGCAATATGCATATATATCGTGTTAGTACCTAATTTTGTCAGCCACTTCGGACATCACATTGGACTGTAGTATGTGGAAATAGTACTATTTATGTGAAACTATGCACAAACTGTAAACATTTGTCAGCAGGCAATATGATAAAGACATCCGGCTCCTCGGGCTGGTGCGAATGTTTCAATGTCAGTATGTGCCAAACCGTTGGATTGTGACACACCTTTACGCGTCTCTCGCTCGCAGCGCTCGCTCGAAAGCTGTAGCCTAACCTAAACCCAATCCATCTTGCGTTAGTCATTCGATATGAAAGCAACTTATTTCGAATTTGCGAACGTGACGGATCGTATGTGAGGTTGGACTAAATTTTTACGAGCGAGCGGAGCGAGCGAGCAACGATCACAATTTGCAAGGTATACATATACCTTATATTGCCTTGCATATATTTCGTGTTAGTACCTAATTTTGTCAGCCACTTCGGACATCACATTGGACTGTAGTATGTGGAAATAGTACTATTTATGTGAAACTATTCACAAACTGTAAACATTTGTCAGCAGGCAATAGGATAAAGACTTCCGGCTCCTCGGGCTGGTGCGAATGTTTCAATGTCCGTATGTGCCAAACCGTTGGATTGTGACACACCTTTACGCGTCTCTCGTTCGCTGCGCTCGCTCGAAAACTATAGCGTAACCTAAAACCAATCCATCTTGCGTTCATTATTCGATATGGTGGCGACTTATTTCGAATTTGCGAACGTGTCGGATCGGATGTGAGGTTGGACTAAATTTTTACGAGCGAGCGGAGCGAGCGAGCATCGATCACAATATGCAAGGTATACATATACCTTGCAATATGCATATATATCGTGTTAGTACCTAATTTCGTCAGCCACTTCGGACATCACATTGCCCTGTAGTATGTGGAAATAGTACTATTTATGTGAAACTATTCACAAACTGTAAACATTTGTCAGCAGGCAATAGGATAAATACTTCCGGCTCCTCTGGCTGGTGCGAATGTTTCAATGTCCGTATGTGCCAAACCGTTAGATTGTGATACACCTTCATGCGTCTCTCGCTCGCTGCGCTCGCTCGAAAACTATAGCCTAACCTAAAACCAATCCCTCTTGCGTTAGTCATTCGATATGAAGGCGACTTATTTCGAATTTGCGAACGTGTCGGATCGGATGTGAGGTTGGACTAAATTTTTACGAGCGAGCGGAGCGAGCGAGCAACGATCACAATTTGCAAGGTATACATATACCTTGCAATATGCATATATATCGTGTTAGTACCTAATTTCGTCAGCCACTTCGGACATCACATTGCCCTGTCGTATGTGGAAATAGTGCTATTTATGTGAAACTATTCACAAACTGTAAACATTTGTCAGCAGGCAATATGATAAAGACATCCGGCTCCTCGGGCTGGTGCGAATGGTTCAATGTCAGTATGTGCCAAACCGTTGGATTGTGACACACCTTTAGCGTCTCTCGCTCGCTGCGCTCGCTCGAAAGCTGTAGCCTAACCTAAAACAAATCCATCTTGCGTTCATTATTCGATATGGTGGCGACTTATTTCGAATTTGCGAACGTGTCGGATCGGATGTGAGGTTGGACTAAATTTTTACGAGCGAGCGGAGCGAGCGAGCATCGATCACAATATGCAAGGTATACATATACCTTGCAATATGCATATATATCGTGTTAGTACCTAATTTTGTCAGCCACTTCGGACATCACATTGGACTGTAGTATGTGGAAATAGTACTATTTATGTGAAACTATTCACAAACTGTAAACATTTGTCAGCAGGCAATATGATAAAGACATCCGGCTCCTCGGGCTGGTGCGAATGTTTCAATGTCAGTATGTGCCAAACCGTTGGATTGTGACACACCTTTACGCGTCTCTCGCTCGCTGCGCTCGCTCGAAAACTATAGCGTAACCTAAAACCAATCCATCTTGCGTTCATTATTCGATATGGTGGCGACTTATTTCGAATTTGCGAACGTGTCGGATCGGATGTGAGGTTGGACTAAATTTTTACGAGCGAGCGGAGCGAGCGAGCATCGATCACAATATGCAAGGTATATGTATACCTTGCAATATGCATATATATCGTGTTAGTACCTAATTTCGTCAGCCACTTCGGACATCACATTGCCCTGTAGTATGTGGAAATAGTACTATTTATGTGAAACTATTCACAAACTGTAAACATTTGTCAGCAGGCAATAGGATAAATACTTCCGGCTCCTCTGGCTGGTGCGAATGTTTCAATGTCCGTATGTGCCAAACCGTTAGATTGTGATACACCTTCATGCGTCTCTCGCTCGCTGCGCTCGCTCGAAAACTATAGCCTAACCTAAAACCAATCCCTCTTGCGTTAGTCATTCGATATGAAGGCGACTTATTTCGAATTTGCGAACGTGTCGGATCGGATGTGAGGTTGGACTAAATTTTTACGAGCGAGCGGAGCGAGCGAGCAACGATCACAATTTGCAAGGTATACATATACCTTGCAATATGCATATATATCGTGTTAGTACCAAATTTTGTCAGCCACTTCGGACATCACATTGCACTGTAGTATGTCGAAATAGTACTATTTATGTGAAACTATTCACAAACTGTAAACATTTGTCAGCAGGCTATAGGATAAAGACTTCCGGCTCCTCGGGCTGGTGCGAATGTTTCAATGTCAGTATGTGCCAAACCGTTGGATTGTGACACACCTTTACGCGTCTCTCGCTCGCTGCGCTCGCTCGAAAACTATAGCGTAACCTAAAACCAATCCATCTTGCGTTCATTATTCGATATGGTGGCGACTTATTTCGAATTTGCGAACGTGTCGGATCGGATGTGAGGTTGGACTAAATTTTTACGAGCGAGCGGTGCGAGCGAGCATCGATCACAATATGCAAGGTATACATACACCTTGCAATATGCATATATATCGTGTTAGTACCTAATTTCGTCAGCCACTTCGGACATCACATTGCCCTGTCGTATGTGGAAATAGTGCTATTTATGTGAAACTATTCACAAACTGTAAACATTTGTCAGCAGGCAATATGATAAAGACATCCGGCTCCTCGGGCTGGTGCGAATGGTTCAATGTCAGTATGTGCCAAACCGTTGGATTGTGACACACCTTTACGCGTCTCTCGCTCGCTGCGCTCGCTCGAAAGCTGTAGCCTAACCTAAAACTAATCCATCTTGCGTTCATTATTCGATATGGTGGCGACTTATTTCGAATTTGCGAACGTGTCGGATCGGATGTGAGGTTGGACTAAATTTTTACGAGCGAGCGGAGCGAGCGAGCATCGATCACAATATGCAAGGTATACATATACCTTGCAATATGCATATATATCGTGTTAGTACCTAATTTCGTCAGCCACTTCGGACATCACATTGCCCTGTAGTATGTGGAAATAGTACTATTTATGTGAAACTATTCACAAACTGTAAACATTTGTCAGCAGGCAATAGGATAAATACTTCCGGCTCCTCTGGCTGGTGCGAATGTTTCAATGTCCGTATGTGCCAAACCGTTAGATTGTGATACACCTTCATGCCTCTCTCGCTCGCTGCGCTCGCTCGAAAACTATAGCCTAACCTAAAACCAATCCCTCTTGCGTTAGTCATTCGATATGAAGGCGACTTATTTCGAATTTGCGAACGTGTCGGATCGGATGTGAGGTTGGACTAAATTTTTACGAGCGAGCGGAGCGAGCGAGCAACGATCACAATTTGCAAGGTATACATATACCTTGCAATATGCATATATATCGTGTTAGTACCAAATTTTGTCAGCCACTTCGGACATCACATTGCACTGTAGTATGTCGAAATAGTACTATTTATGTGAAACTATTCACAAACTGTAAACATTTGTCAGCAGGCTATAGGATAAAGACTTCCGGCTCCTCGGGCTGGTGCGAATGTTTCAATGTCAGTATGTGCCAAACCGTTGGATTGTGACACACCTTTACGCGTCTCTCGCTCGCTGCGCTCGCTCGAAAACTATAGCGTAACCTAAAACCAATCCATCTTGCGTTCATTATTCGATATGGTGGCGACTTATTTCGAATTTTCGAACGTGTCGGATCGGATGTGAGGTTGGACTAAATTTTTACGAGCGAGCGGAGCGAGCGAGCATCGATCACAATATGCAAGGTATACATATACCTTGCAATATGCATATATATCGTGTTAGTACCTAATTTCGTCAGCCACTTCGGACATCACATTGCCCTGTAGTATGTGGAAATAGTACTATTTATGTGAAACTATTCACAAACTGTAAACATTTGTCAGCAGGCAATAGGATAAATACTTCCGGCTCCTCTGGCTGGTGCGAATGTTTCAATGTCCGTATGTGCCAAACCGTTAGATTGTGATACACCTTCATGCGTCTCTCGCTCGCTGCGCTCGCTCGAAAACTATAGCCTAACCTAAAACCAATCCCTCTTGCGTTAGTCATTCGATATGAAGGCGACTTATTTCGAATTTGCGAACGTGTCGGATCGGATGTGAGGTTGGACTAAATTTTTACGAGCGAGCGGAGCGAGCGAGCAACGATCACAATTTGCAAGGTATACATATACCTTGCAATATGCATATATATCGTGTTAGTACCAAATTTTGTCAGCCACTTCGGACATCACATTGGACTGTAGTAAGTGGAAATAGTACTATTTATGTGAAACTATTCACAAACTGTAAACATTTGTCAGCAGGCAATAGGATAAAGAATTCCGGCTCCTCGGGCTGGTGCGAATGTTTCAATGTCAGTATGTGCCAAACCGTTGGACTGTGACACACCTTTACGCGTCGCTCGCTCGCTGCGCTCGCTCGAAAACTATAGCGTAACCTAAAACCAATCCATCTTGCGTTCATTATTCGATATGGTGGCGACTTATTTCGAATTTGCGAACGTGTCGGATCGGATGTGAGGTTGGACTAAATTTTTACGAGCGAGCGGAGCGAGCGAGCAACGATCACAATTTGCAAGGTATACATATACCTTATATTGCCTTGCATATATTTCGTGTTAGTACCTAATTTTGTCAGCCACTTCGGACATCACATTGGACTGTAGTATGTGGAAATAGTACTATTTATGTGAAACTATTCACAAACTGTAAACATTTGTCAGCAGGCAATAGGATAAAGAATTCCGGCTCCTCGGGCTGGTGCGAATGTTTCAATGTCAGTATGTGCCAAACCGTTGGACTGTGACACACCTATACGCGTCGCTCGCTCGCTGCGCTCGCTCGAAAACTATAGCGTAACCTAAAACCAATCCATCTTGCGTTCATTATTCGATATGGTGGCGACTTATTTCGAATTTGCGAACGTGTCGGATCGGATGTGAGGTTGGACTAAATTTTTACGAGCGAGCGGAGCGAGCGAGCAACGATCACAATTTGCAAGGTATACATATACCTTGCAATATGCATATATATCGTGTTAGTACCTAATTTCGTCAGCCACTTCGGACATCACATTGCCCTGTATTATGTGGAAATAGTACTATTTATGTGAAACTATTCACAAACTGTAAACATTTGTCAGCAGGCAATAGGATAAATACTTCCGGCTCCTCTGGCTGGTGCGAATGTTTCAATGTCCGTATGTGCCAAACCGTTAGATTGTGATACACCTTTACGCGTCTCTCGCTCGCTGCGCTCGCTCGAAAACTATAGCCTAACCTAAAACCAATCCCTCTTGCGTTAGTCATTCGATATGAAAGCGACTTATTTCGAATTTGCGAACGTGTCGGATCGGATGTGAGGTTGGACTAAATTTTTACGAGCGAGCGGAGCGAGCGAGCAACGATCACAATTTGCAAGGTATACATATACCTTGCAATATGCATATATATCGTGTTAGTACCAAATTTTGTCAGCCACTTCGGACATCACATTGCACTGTAGTATGTCGAAATAGTACTATTTATGTGAAACTATTCACAAACTGTAAACATTTGTCAGCAGGCAATAGGATAAAGACTTCCGGCTCCTCGGGCTGGTGCGAATGTTTCAATGTCCGTATGTGCCAAACCGTTGGATTGTGACACACCTTTACGCGTCTCTCGTTCGCTGCGCTCGCTCGAAAACTATAGCGTAACCTAAAACCAATCCATCTTGCGTTCATTATTCGATATGGTGGCGACTTATTTCGAATTTGCGTACGTGTCGGATCGGATGTGAGGTTGGACTAAATTTTTACGAGCGAGCGGAGCGAGCGAGCAACGATCACAATTTGCAAGGTATACATATACCTTGCAATATGCATATATATCGTGTTAGTACCTAATTTCGTCAGCCACTTCGGACATCACATTGCCCTGTATTATGTGGAAATAGTACTATTTATGTGAAACTATTCACAAACTGTAAACATTTGTCAGCAGGCAATATGATAAAGACATCCGGCTCCTCGGGCTGGTGCGAATGGTTCAATGTCAGTATGTGCCAAACCGTTGGATTGTGACACACCTTTACGCGTCTCTCGCTCGCTGCGCTCGCTCGAAAGCTGTAGCCTAACCTAAAACTAATCCATCTTGCGTTCATTATTCGATATGGTGGCGACTTATTTCGAATTTGCGAACGTGTCGGATCGGATGTGAGGTTGGACTAAATTTTTACGAGCGAGCGGAGCGAGCGAGCATCGATCACAATATGCAAGGTATACATATACCTTGCAATATGCATATATATCGTGTTAGTACCTAATTTTGTCAGCCACTTCGGACATCACATTGGACTGTAGTGTGTGGAAATAGTACTATTTATGTGAAACTATGCACAAACTGTAAACATTTGTCAGCAGGCAATATGATAAAGACATCCGGCTCCTCGGGCTGGTGCGAATGTTTCAATGTCAGTATGTGCCAAACCGTTGGATTGTGACACACCTTTACGCGTCTCTCGCTCGCAGCGCTCGCTCGAAAGCTGTAGCCTAACCTAAACCCAATCCATCTTGCGTTAGTCATTCGATATGAAAGCAACTTATTTCGAATTTGCGAACGTGACGGATCGTATGTGAGGTTGGACTAAATTTTTACGAGCGAGCGGAGCGAGCGAGCAACGATCACAATTTGCAAGGTATACATATACCTTATATTGCCTTGCATATATTTCGTGTTAGTACCTAATTTTGTCAGCCACTTCGGACATCACATTGGACTGTAGTATGTGGAAATAGTACTATTTATGTGAAACTATTCACAAACTGTAAACATTTGTCAGCAGGCAATAGGATAAAGACTTCCGGCTCCTCGGGCTGGTGCGAATGTTTCAATGTCCGTATGTGCCAAACCGTTGGATTGTGACACACCTTTACGCGTCTCTCGTTCGCTGCGCTCGCTCGAAAACTATAGCGTAACCTAAAACCAATCCATCTTGCGTTCATTATTCGATATGGTGGCGACATATTTCGAATTTGCGAACGTGTCGGATCGGATGTGAGGTTGGACTAAATTTTTACGAGCGAGCGAAGCGAGCTAGCAACGATCACAATTTGCAAGGTATACATATACCTTATATTGCCTTGCATATATTTCGTGTTAGTACCTAATTTTGTCAGCCACTTCGGACATCACATTGGACTGTAGTAAGTGGAAATAGTACTATTTATGTGAAACTATTCACAAACTGTAAACATTTGTCAGCAGGCTATAGGATAAAGACTTCCGGCTCCTCGGGCTGGTGCGAATGTTTCAATGTCAGTATGTGCCAAACCGTTGGATTGTGACACACCTTTACGCGTCTCTCGCTCGCTGCGCTCGCTCGAAAACTATAGCGTAACCTAAAACCAATCCATCTTGCGTTCATTATTCGATATGGTGGCGACTTATTTCGAATTTGCGAACGTGTCGGATCGGATGTGAGGTTGGACTAAATTTTTACGAGCGAGCGGAGCGAGCGAGCATCGATCACAATATGCAAGGTATACATATACCTTGCAATATGCATATATATCGTGTTAGTACCTAATTTCGTCAGCCACTTCGGACATCACATTGCCCTGTAGTATGTGGAAATAGTACTATTTATGTGAAACTATTCACAAACTGTAAACATTTGTCAGCAGGCAATAGGATAAATACTTCCGGCTCCTCTGGCTGCTGCGAATGTTTCAATGTCCGTATGTGCCAAACCGTTAGATTGTGATACACCTTCATGCGTCTCTCGCTCGCTGCGCTCGCTCGAAAACTATAGCCTAACCTAAAACCAATCCCTCTTGCGTTAGTCATTCGATATGAAGGCGACTTATTTCGAATTTGCGAACGTGTCGGATCGGATGTGAGGTTGGACTAAATTTTTACGAGCGAGCGGAGCGAGCGAGCAACGATCACAATTTGCAAGGTATACATATACCTTGCAATATGCATATATATCGTGTTAGTACCTAATTTCGTCAGCCACTTCGGACATCACATTGCCCTGTCGTATGTGGAAATAGTGCTATTTATGTGAAACTATTCACAAACTGTAAACATTTGTCAGCAGGCAATATGATAAAGACATCCGGCTCCTCGGGCTGGTGCGAATGGTTCAATGTCAGTATGTGCCAAACCGTTGGATTGTGACACACCTTTACGCGTCTCTCGCTCGCTGCGCTCGCTCGAAAGCTGTAGCCTAACCTAAAACAAATCCATCTTGCGTTCATTATTCGATATGGTGGCGACTTATTTCGAATTTGCGAACGTGTCGGATCGGATGTGAGGTTGGACTAAATTTTTACGAGCGAGCGAAGCGAGCGAGCATCGATCACAATATGCAAGGTATACATATACCTTGCAATATGCATATATATCGTGTTAGTACCTAATTTTGTCAGCCACTTCGGACATCACATTGGACTGTAGTATGTGGAAATAGTACTATTTATGTGAAACTATTCACAAACTGTAAACATTTGTCAGCAGGCAATATGATAAAGACATCCGGCTCCTCGGGCTGGTGCGAATGTTTCAATGTCAGTATGTGCCAAACCGTTGGATTGTGACACACCTTTACGCGTCTCTCGCTCGCTGCGCTCGCTCGAAAACTATAGCGTAACCTAAAACCAATCCATCTTGCGTTCATTATTCGATATGGTGGCGACTTATTTCGAATTTGCGAACGTGTCGGATCGGATGTGAGGTTGGACTAAATTTTTACGAGCGAGCGGAGCGAGCGAGCATCGATCACAATATGCAAGGTATACATATACCTTGCAATATGCATATATATCGTGTTAGTACCTAATTTCGTCAGCCACTTCGGACATCACATTGCCCTGTAGTATGTGGAAATAGTACTATTTATGTGAAACTATTCACAAACTGTAAACATTTGTCAGCAGGCAATAGGATAAATACTTCCGGCTCCTCTGGCTGGTGCGAATGTTTCAATGTCCGTATGTGCCAAACCGTTAGATTGTGATACACCTTCATGCGTCTCTCGCTCGCTGCGCTCGCTCGAAAACTATAGCCTAACCTAAAACCAATCCCTCTTGCGTTAGTCATTCGATATGAAGGCGACTTATTTCGAATTTGCGAACGTGTCGGATCGGATGTGAGGTTGGACTAAATTTTTACGAGCGAGCGGAGCGAGCGAGCAACGATCTCAATTTGCAAGGTATACATATACCTTGCAATATGCATATATATCGTGTTAGTACCAAATTTTGTCAGCCACTTCGGACATCACATTGCACTGTAGTATGTCGAAATAGTACTATTTATGTGAAACTATTCACAAACTGTAAACATTTGTCAGCAGGCTATAGGATAAAGACTTCCGGCTCCTCGGGCTGGTGCGAATGTTTCAATGTCAGTATGTGCCAAACCGTTGGATTGTGACACACCTTTACGCGTCTCTCGCTCGCTGCGCTCGCTCGAAAACTATAGCGTAACCTAAAACCAATCCATCTTGCGTTCATTATTCGATATGGTGGCGACTTATTTCGAATTTGCGAACGTGTCGGATCGGATGTGAGGTTGGACTAAATTTTTACGAGCGAGCGGTGCGAGCGAGCATCGATCACAATATGCAAGGTATACATACACCTTGCAATATGCATATATATCGTGTTAGTACCTAATTTCGTCAGCCACTTCGGACATCACATTGCCCTGTCGTATGTGGAAATAGTGCTATTTATGTGAAACTATTCACAAACTGTAAACATTTGTCAGCAGGCAATATGATAAAGACATCCGGCTCCTCGGGCTGGTGCGAATGGTTCAATGTCAGTATGTGCCAAACCGTTGGATTGTGACACACCTTTACGCGTCTCTCGCTCGCTGCGCTCGCTCGAAAGCTGTAGCCTAACCTAAAACTAATCCATCTTGCGTTCATTATTCGATATGGTGGCGACTTATTTCGAATTTGCGAACGTGTCGGATCGGATGTGAGGTTGGACTAAATTTTTACGAGCGAGCGGAGCGAGCGAGCATCGATCACAATATGCAAGGTATACATATACCTTGCAATATGCATATATATCGTGTTAGTACCTAATTTCGTCAGCCACTTCGGACATCACATTGCCCTGTAGTATGTGGAAATAGTACTATTTATGTGAAACTATTCACAAACTGTAAACATTTGTCAGCAGGCAATAGGATAAATACTTCCGGCTCCTCTGGCTGGTGCGAATGTTTCAATGTCCGTATGTGCCAAACCGTTAGATTGTGATACACCTTCATGCGTCTCTCGCTCGCTGCGCTCGCTCGAAAACTATAGCCTAACCTAAAACCAATCCCTCTTGCGTTAGTCATTCGATATGAAGGCGACTTATTTCGAATTTGCGAACGTGTCGGATCGGATGTGAGGTTGGACTAAATTTTTACGAGCGAGCGGAGCGAGCGAGCAACGATCACAATTTGCAAGGTATACATATACCTTGCAATATGCATATATATCGTGTTAGTACCAAATTTTGTCAGCCACTTCGGACATCACATTGCACTGTAGTATGTCGAAATAGTACTATTTATGTGAAACTATTCACAAACTGTAAACATTTGTCAGCAGGCTATAGGATAAAGACTTCCGGCTCCTCGGGCTGGTGCGAATGTTTCAATGTCAGTATGTGCCAAACCGTTGGATTGTGACACACCTTTACGCGTCTCTCGCTCGCTGCGCTCGCTCGAAAACTATAGCGTAACCTAAAACCAATCCATCTTGCGTTCATTATTCGATATGGTGGCGACTTATTTCGAATTTGCGAACGTGTCGGATCGGATGTGAGGTTGGACTAAATTTTTACGAGCGAGCGGAGCGAGCGAGCATCGATCACAATATGCAAGGTATACATATACCTTGCAATATGCATATATATCGTGTTAGTACCTAATTTCGTCAGCCACTTCGGACATCACATTGCCCTGTAGTATGTGGAAATAGTACTATTTATGTGAAACTATTCACAAACTGTAAACATTTGTCAGCAGGCAATAGGATAAATACTTCCGGCTCCTCTGGCTGGTGCGAATGTTTCAATGTCCGTATGTGCCAAACCGTTAGATTGTGATACACCTTCATGCGTCTCTCGCTCGCTGCGCTCGCTCGAAAACTATAGCCTAACCTAAAACCAATCCCTCTTGCGTTAGTCATTCGATATGAAGGCGACTTATTTCGAATTTGCGAACGTGTCGGATCGGATGTGAGGTTGGACTAAATTTTTACGAGCGAGCGGAGCGAGCGAGCAACGATCACAATTTGCAAGGTATACATATACCTTGCAATATGCATATATATCGTGTTAGTACCAAATTTTGTCAGCCACTTCGGACATCACATTGGACTGTAGTAAGTGGAAATAGTACTATTTATGTGAAACTATTCACAAACTGTAAACATTTGTCAGCAGGCAATAGGATAAAGAATTCCGGCTCCTCGGGCTGGTGCGAATGTTTCAATGTCAGTATGTGCCAAACCGTTGGACTGTGACACACCTTTACGCGTCGCTCGCTCGCTGCGCTCGCTCGAAAACTATAGCGTAACCTAAAACCAATCCATCTTGCGTTCATTATTCGATATGGTGGCGACTTATTTCGAATTTGCGAACGTGTCGGATCGGATGTGAGGTTGGACTAAATTTTTACGAGCGAGCGGAGCGAGCGAGCAACGATCACAATTTGCAAGGTATACATATACCTTATATTGCCTTGCATATATTTCGTGTTAGTACCTAATTTTGTCAGCCACTTCGGACATCACATTGGACTGTAGTAAGTGGAAATAGTACTATTTATGTGAAACTATTCACAAACTGTAAACATTTGTCAGCAGGCAATAGGATAAAGAATTCCGGCTCCTCGGGCTGGTGCGAATGTTTCAATGTCAGTATGTGCCAAACCGTTGGACTGTGACACACCTATACGCGTCGCTCGCTCGCTGCGCTCGCTCGAAAACTATAGCGTAACCTAAAACCAATCCATCTTGCGTTCATTATTCGATATGGTGGCGACTTATTTCGAATTTGCGAACGTGTCGGATCGGATGTGAGGTTGGACTAAATTTTTACGAGCGAGCGGAGCGAGCGAGCAACGATCACAATTTGCAAGGTATACATATACCTTGCAATATGCATATATATCGTGTTAGTACCTAATTTCGTCAGCCACTTCGGACATCACATTGCCCTGTCGTATGTGGAAATAGTGCTATTTATGTGAAACTATTCACAAACTGTAAACATTTGTCAGCAGGCAATATGATAAAGACATCCGGCTCCTCGGGCTGGTGCGAATGGTTCAATGTCAGTATGTGCCAAACCGTTGGATTGTGACACACCTTTACGCGTCTCTCGCTCGCTGCGCTCGCTCGAAAGCTGTAGCCTAACCTAAAACTAATCCATCTTGCGTTCATTATTCGATATGGTGGCGACTTATTTCGAATTTGCGAACGTGTCGGATCGGATGTGAGGTTGGACTAAATTTTTACGAGCGAGCGGAGCGAGCGAGCAACGATCACAATTTGCAAGGTATACATATACCTTGCAATATGCATATATATCGTGTTAGTACCTAATTTCGTCAGCCACTTCGGACATCACATTGCCCTGTCGTATGTGGAAATAGTGCTATTTATGTGAAACTATTCACAAACTGTAAACATTTGTCAGCAGGCAATATGATAAAGACATCCGGCTCCTCGGGCTGGTGCGAATGGTTCAATGTCAGTATGTGCCAAACCGTTGGATTGTGACACACCTTTACGCGTCTCTCGCTCGCTGCGCTCGCTCGAAAGCTGTAGCCTAACCTAAAACCAATCCATCTTGCGTTCATTATTCGATATGGTGGCGACTTATTTCGAATTTGCGAACGTGTCGGATCGGATGTGAGGTTGGACTAAATTTTTACGAGCGAGCGGAGCGAGCGAGCATCGATCACAATATGCAAGGTATACATATACCTTGCAATATGCATATATATCGTGTTAGTACCTAATTTTGTCAGCCACTTCGGACATCACATTGGACTGTAGTATGTGGAAATAGTACTATTTATGTGAAACTATTCACAAACTGTAAACATTTGTCAGCAGGCAATATGATAAAGACATCCGGCTCCTCGGGCTGGTGCGAATGTTTCAATGTCAGTATGTGCCAAACCGTTGGATTGTGACACACCTTTACGCGTCTCTCGCTCGCTGCGCTCGCTCGAAAACTATAGCGTAACCTAAAACCAATCCATCTTGCGTTCATTATTCGATATGGTGGCGACTTATTTCGAATTTGCGAACGTGTCGGATCGGATGTGAGGTTGGACTAAATTTTTACGAGCGAGCGGAGCGAGCGAGCATCGATCACAATATGCAAGGTATACATATACCTTGCAATATGCATATATATCGTGTTAGTACCTAATTTCGTCAGCCACTTCGGACATCACATTGCCCTGTAGTATGTGGAAATAGTACTATTTATGTGAAACTATTCACAAACTGTAAACATTTGTCAGCAGGCAATAGGATAAATACTTCCGGCTCCTCTGGCTGGTGCGAATGTTTCAATGTCCGTATGTGCCAAACCGTTAGATTGTGATACACCTTCATGCGTCTCTCGCTCGCTGCGCTCGCTCGAAAACTATAGCCTAACCTAAAACCAATCCCTCTTGCGTTAGTCATTCGATATGAAGGCGACTTATTTCGAATTTGCGAACGTGTCGGATCGGATGTGAGGTTGGACTAAATTTTTACGAGCGAGCGGAGCGAGCGAGCAACGATCACAATTTGCAAGGTATACATATACCTTGCAATATGCATATATATCGTGTTAGTACCAAATTTTGTCAGCCACTTCGGACATCACATTGCACTGTAGTATGTCGAAATAGTACTATTTATGTGAAACTATTCACAAACTGTAAACATTTGTCAGCAGGCTATAGGATAAAGACTTCCGGCTCCTCGGGCTGGTGCGAATGTTTCAATGTCAGTATGTGCCAAACCGTTGGATTGTGACACACCTTTACGCGTCTCTCGCTCGCTGCGCTCGCTCGAAAACTATAGCGTAACCTAAAACCAATCCATCTTGCGTTCATTATTCGATATGGTGGCGACTTATTTCGAATTTGCGAACGTGTCGGATCGGATGTGAGGTTGGACTAAATTTTTACGAGCGAGCGGAGCGAGCGAGCAACGATCACAATTTGCAAGGTATACGTATACCTTATATTGCCTTGCATATATTTCGTGTTAGTACCTAATTTTGTCAGCCACTTCGGACATCACATTGGACTGTAGTAAGTGGAAATAGTACTATTTATGTGAAACTATTCACAAACTGTAAACATTTGTCAGCAGGCAATAGGATAAAGAATTCCGGCTCCTCGGGCTGGTGCGAATGTTTCAATGTCAGTATGTGCCAAACCGTTGGACTGTGACACACCTATACGCGTCGCTCGCTCGCTGCGCTCGCTCGAAAACTATAGCGTAACCTAAAACCAATCCATCTTGCGTTCATTATTCGATATGGTGGCGACTTATTTCGAATTTGCGAACGTGTCGGATCGGATGTGAGGTTGGACTAAATTTTTACGAGCGAGCGGAGCGAGCGAGCAACGATCACAATTTGCAAGGTATACATATACCTTGCAATATGCATATATATCGTGTTAGTACCTAATTTTGTCAGCCACTTCGGACATCACATAGCACTGTAGTATGTCGAAATAGTACTATTTATGTGAAACTATTCACAAACTGTAAACATTTGTCAGCAGGCTATAGGATAAAGACTTCCGGCTCCTCGGGCTGGTGCGAATGTTTCAATGTCAGTATGTGCCAAACCGTTGGATTGTGACACACCTTTACGCGTCTCTCGCTCGCTGCGCTCGCTCGAAAACTATAGCGTAACCTAAAACCAATCCATCTTGCGTTCATTATTCGATATGGTGGCGACTTATTTCGAATTTGCGAACGTGTCGGATCGGATGTGAGGTTGGACTAAATTTTTACGAGCGAGCGGTGCGAGCGAGCATCGATCACAATATGCAAGGTATACATATACCTTGCAATATGCATATATATCGTGTTAGTACCTAATTTCGTCAGCCACTTCGGACATCACATTGCCCTGTCGTATGTGGAAATAGTGCTATTTATGTGAAACTATTCACAAACTGTAAACATTTGTCAGCAGGCAATATGATAAAGACATCCGGCTCCTCGGGCTGGTGCGAATGGTTCAATGTCAGTATGTGCCAAACCGTTGGATTGTGACACACCTTTACGCGTCTCTCGCTCGCTGCGCTCGCTCGAAAGCTGTAGCCTAACCTAAAACTAATCCATCTTGCGTTCATTATTCGATATGGTGGCGACTTATTTCGAATTTGCGAACGTGTCGGATCGGATGTGAGGTTGGACTAAATTTTTACGAGCGAGCGGAGCGAGCGAGCATCGATCACAATATGCAAGGTATACATATACCTTGCAATATGCATATATATCGTGTTAGTACCTAATTTTGTCAGCCACTTCGGACATCACATTGGACTGTAGTATGTGGAAATAGTACTATTTATGTGAAACTATTCACAAACTGTAAACATTTGTCAGCAGGCAATATGATAAAGACATCCGGCTCCTCGGGCTGGTGCGAATGTTTCAATGTCAGTATGTGCCAAACCGTTGGATTGTGACACACCTTTACGCGTCTCTCGCTCGCTGCGCTCGCTCGAAAGCTGTAGCCTAACCTAAACCCAATCCATCTTGCGTTAGTCATTCGATATGAAGGCAGCTTATTTCGAATTTGCGAACGTGTCGGATCGTATGTGAGGTTGGACTAAATTTTTACGAGCGAGCGGAGCGAGCGAGCAACGATCACAATTTGCAAGGTATACATATACCTTATATTGCCTTGCATATATTTCGTGTTAGTACCTAATTTTGTCAGCCACTTCGGACATCACATTGCACTGTAGTATGTCGAAATAGAACTATTTATGCGAAACTATTCACAAACTGTAAACATTTGTCAGCAGGCTATAGGATAAAGACTTCCGGCTCCTCGGGCTGGTGCGAATGTTTCAATGTCAGTATGTGCCAAACCGTTGGACTGTGACACACCTTTACGCGTCTCTCGCTCGCTGCGCTCGCTCGAAAACTATAGCGTAACCTAAAACCAATCCATCTTGCGTTCATTATTCGATATGGTGGCGACTTATTTCGAATTTGCGAACGTGTCGGATCGGATGTGGGGTTGGACTAAATTTTTACGAGCGAGCGGAGCGAGCGAGCATCGATCACAATATGCAAGGTATACATATACCTTGCAATATGCATATATATCGTGTTAGTACCTAATTTCGTCAGCCACTTCGGACATCACATTGCCCTGTAGTATGTGGAAATAGTACTATTTATGTGAAACTATTCACAAACTGTAAACATTTGTCAGCAGGCAATAGGATAAATACTTCCGGCTCCTCTGGCTGGTGAGAATGTTTCAATGTCCGTATGTGCCAAACCGTTAGATTGTGATACACCTTCACGCGTCTCTCGCTCGCTGCGCTCGCTCGAAAACTATAGCCTAACCTAAAACCAATCCCTCTTGCGTTAGTCATTCGATATGAAGGCGATTTATTTCGAATTTGCGAACGTGTCGGATCGGATGTGAGGTTGGACTAAATTTTTACGAGCGAGCGGAGCGAGCGAGCATCGATCACAATATGCAAGGTATACATATACCTTGCAATATGCATATATATCGTGTTAGTACCTAATTTCGTCAGCCACTTCGGACATCACATTGCCCTGTAGTATGTGGAAATAGTACTATTTATGTGAAACTATTCACAAACTGTAAACATTTGTCAGCAGGCAATAGGATAAATACTTCCGGCTCCTCTGGCTGGTGCGAATGTTTCAATGTCCGTATGTGCCAAACCGTTAGATTGTGATACACCTTCATGCGTCTCTCGCTCGCTGCGCTCGCTCGAAAACTATAGCCTAACCTAAAACCAATCCCTCTTGCGTTAGTCATTCGATATGAAGGCGACTTATTTCGAATTTGCGAACGTGTCGGATCGGATGTGAGGTTGGACTAAATTTTTACGAGCGAGCGGAGCGAGCGAGCAACGATCACAATTTGCAAGGTATACATATACCTTGCAATATGCATATATATCGTGTTAGTACCAAATTTTGTCAGCCACTTCGGACATCACATTGCACTGTAGTATGTCGAAATAGTACTATTTATGTGAAACTATTCACAAACTGTAAACATTTGTCAGCAGGCTATAGGATAAAGACTTCCGGCTCCTCGGGCTGGTGCGAATGTTTCAATGTCAGTATGTGCCAAACCGTTGGATTGTGACACACCTTTACGCGTCTCTCGCTCGCTGCGCTCGCTCGAAAACTATAGCGTAACCTAAAACCAATCCATCTTGCGTTCATTATTCGATATGGTGGCGACTTATTTCGAATTTGCGAACGTGTCGGATCGGATGTGAGGTTGGACTAAATTTTTACGAGCGAGCGGAGCGAGCGAGCATCGATCACAATATGCAAGGTATACATATACCTTGCAATATGCATATATATCGTGTTAGTACCAAATTTTGTCAGCCACTTCGGACATCACATTGGACTGTAGTAAGTGGAAATAGTACTATTTATGTGAAACTATTCACAAACTGTAAACATTTGTCAGCAGGCAATAGGATAAAGAATTCCGGCTCCTCGGGCTGGTGCGAATGTTTCAATGTCAGTATGTGCCAAACCGTTGGACTGTGACACACCTTTACGCGTCGCTCGCTCGCTGCGCTCGCTCGAAAACTATAGCGTAACCTAAAACCAATCCATCTTGCGTTCATTATTCGATATGGTGGCGACTTATTTCGAATTTGCGAACGTGTCGGATCGGATGTGAGGTTGGACTAAATTTTTACGAGCGAGCGGAGCGAGCGATCAACGATCACAATTTGCAAGGTATACGTATACCTTATATTGCCTTGCATATATTTCGTGTTAGTACCTAATTTTGTCAGCCACTTCGGACATCACATTGGACTGTAGTAAGTGGAAATAGTACTATTTATGTGAAACTATTCACAAACTGTAAACATTTGTCAGCAGGCAATAGGATAAAGAATTCCGGCTCCTCGGGCTGGTGCGAATGTTTCAATGTCAGTATGTGCCAAACCGTTGGACTGTGACACACCTATACGCGTCGCTCGCTCGCTGCGCTCGCTCGAAAACTATAGCGTAACCTAAAACCAATCCATCTTGCGTTCATTATTCGATATGGTGGCGACTTATTTCGAATTTGCGAACGTGTCGGATCGGATGTGAGGTTGGACTAAATTTTTACGAGCGAGCGGAGCGAGCGAGCAACGATCACAATTTGCAAGGTATACATATACCTTGCAATATGCATATATATCGTGTTAGTACCTAATTTTGTCAGCCACTTCGGACATCACATTGCACTGTAGTATGTCGAAATAGTACTATTTATGTGAAACTATTCACAAACTGTAAACATTTGTCAGCAGGCTATAGGATAAAGACTTCCGGCTCCTCGGGCTGGTGCGAATGTTTCAATGTCAGTATGTGCCAAACCGTTGGATTGTGACACACCTTTACGCGTCTCTCGCTCGCTGCGCTCGCTCGAAAACTATAGCGTAACCTAAAACCAATCCATCTTGCGTTCATTATTCGATATGGTGGCGACTTATTTCGAATTTGCGAACGTGTCGGATCGGATGTGAGGTTGGACTAAATTTTTACGAGCGAGCGGTGCGAGCGAGCATCGATCACAATATGCAAGGTATACATATACCTTGCAATATGCATATATATCGTGTTAGTACCTAATTTCGTCAGCCACTTCGGACATCACATTGCCCTGTCGTATGTGGAAATAGTGCTATTTATGTGAAACTATTCACAAACTGTAAACATTTGTCAGCAGGCAATATGATAAAGACATCCGGCTCCTCGGGCTGGTGCGAATGGTTCAATGTCAGTATGTGCCAAACCGTTGGATTGTGACACACCTTTACGCGTCTCTCGCTCGCTGCGCTCGCTCGAAAGCTGTAGCCTAACCTAAAACTAATCCATCTTGCGTTCATTATTCGATATGGTGGCGACTTATTTCGAATTTGCGAACGTGTCGGATCGGATGTGAGGTTGGACTAAATTTTTACGAGCGAGCGGAGCGAGCGAGCATCGATCACAATATGCAAGGTATACATATACCTTGCAATATGCATATATATCGTGTTAGTACCTAATTTTGTCAGCCACTTCGGACATCACATTGGACTGTAGTATGTGGAAATAGTACTATTTATGTGAAACTATTCACAAACTGTAAACATTTGTCAGCAGGCAATATGATAAAGACATCCGGCTCCTCGGGCTGGTGCGAATGTTTCAATGTCAGTATGTGCCAAACCGTTGGATTGTGACACACCTTTACGCGTCTCTCGCTCGCTGCGCTCGCTCGAAAACTATAGCGTAACCTAAAACCAATCCATCTTGCGTTCATTATTCGATATGGTGGCGACTTATTTCGAATTTGCGAACGTGTCGGATCGGATGTGAGGTTGGACTAAATTTTTACGAGCGAGCGGAGCGAGCGAGCATCGATCACAATATGCAAGGTATACATATACCTTGCAATATGCATATATATCGTGTTAGTACCTAATTTCGTCAGCCACTTCGGACATCACATTGCCCTGTAGTATGTGGAAATAGTACTATTTATGTGAAACTATTCACAAACTGTAAACATTTGTCAGCAGGCAATAGGATAAATACTTCCGGCTCCTCTGGCTGGTGCGAATGTTTCAATGTCCGTATGTGCCAAACCGTTAGATTGTGATACACCTTCATGCGTCTCTCGCTCGCTGCGCTCGCTCGAAAACTATAGCCTAACCTAAAACCAATCCCTCTTGCGTTAGTCATTCGATATGAAGGCGACTTATTTCGAATTTGCGAACGTGTCGGATCGGATGTGAGGTTGGACTAAATTTTTACGAGCGAGCGGAGCGAGCGAGCAACGATCACAATTTGCAAGGTATACATATACCTTGCAATATGCATATATATCGTGTTAGTACCAAATTTTGTCAGCCACTTCGGACATCACATTGCACTGTAGTATGTCGAAATAGTACTATTTATGTGAAACTATTCACAAACTGTAAACATTTGTCAGCAGGCTATAGGATAAAGACTTCCGGCTCCTCGGGCTGGTGCGAATGTTTCAATGTCAGTATGTGCCAAACCGTTGGATTGTGACACACCTTTACGCGTCTCTCGCTCGCTGCGCTCGCTCGAAAACTATAGCGTAACCTAAAACCAATCCATCTTGCGTTCATTATTCGATATGGTGGCGACTTATTTCGAATTTGCGAACGTGTCGGATCGGATGTGAGGTTGGACTAAATTTTTACGAGCGAGCGGAGCGAGCGAGCATCGATCACAATATGCAAGGTATACATATACCTTGCAATATGCATATATATCGTGTTAGTACCAAATTTTGTCAGCCACTTCGGACATCACATTGGACTGTAGTAAGTGGAAATAGTACTATTTATGTGAAACTATTCACAAACTGTAAACATTTGTCAGCAGGCAATAGGATAAAGAATTCCGGCTCCTCGGGCTGGTGCGAATGTTTCAATGTCAGTATGTGCCAAACCGTTGGACTGTGACACACCTATAAGCGTCGCTCGCTCGCTGCGCTCGCTCGAAAACTATAGCGTAACCTAAAACCAATCCATCTTGCGTTCATTATTCGATATGGTGGCGACTTATTTCGAATTTGCGAACGTGTCGGATCGGATGTGAGGTTGGACTAAATTTTTACGTGCGAGCGGAGCGAGCGAGCAACGATCACAATTTGCAAGGTATACGTATACCTTATATTGCCTTGCATATATTTCGTGTTAGTACCTAATTTTGTCAGCCACTTCGGACATCACATTGGACTGTAGTAAGTGGAAATAGTACTATTTATGTGAAACTATTCACAAACTGTAAACATTTGTCAGCAGGCAATAGGATAAAGATTTCCGGCTCCTCGGGCTGGTGCGAATGTTTCAATGTCAGTATGTGCCAAACCGTTGGACTGTGACACACCTATAAGCGTCGCTCGCTCGCTGCGCTCGCTCGAAAACTATAGCGTAACCTAAAACCAATCCATCTTGCGTTCATTATTCGATATGGTGGCGACTTATTTCGAATTTGCGAACGTGTCGGATCGGATGTGAGGTTGGACTAAATTTTTACGAGCGAGCGGAGCGAGCGAGCAACGATCACAATTTGCAAGGTATACATATACCTTGCAATATGCATATATATCGTGTTAGTACCTAATTTTGTCAGCCACTTCGGACATCACATTGCACTGTAGTATGTCGAAATAGTACTATTTATGTGAAACTATTCACAAACTGTAAACATTTGTCAGCAGGCTATAGGATAAAGACTTCCGGCTCCTCGGGCTGGTGCGAATGTTTCAATGTCAGTATGTGCCAAACCGTTGGATTGTGACACACCTTTACGCGTCTCTCGCTCGCTGCGCTCGCTCGAAAACTATAGCGTAACCTAAAACCAATCCATCTTGCGTTCATTATTCGATATGGTGGCGACTTATTTCGAATTTGCGAACGTGTCGGATCGGATGTGAGGTTGGACTAAATTTTTACGAGCGAGCGGTGCGAGCGAGCATCGATCACAATATGCAAGGTATACATATACCTTGCAATATGCATATATATCGTGTTAGTACCTAATTTCGTCAGCCACTTCGGACATCACATTGCCCTGTCGTATGTGGAAATAGTGCTATTTATGTGAAACTATTCACAAACTGTAAACATTTGTCAGCAGGCAATATGATAAAGACATCCGGCTCCTCGGGCTGGTGCGAATGTTTCAATGTCAGTATGTGCCAAACCGTTGGATTGTGACACACCTTTACGCGTCTCTCGCTCGCTGCGCTCGCTCGAAAACTATAGCGTAACCTAAAACCAATCCATCTTGCGTTCATTATTCGATATGGTGGCGACTTATTTCGAATTTGCGAACGTGTCGGATCGGATGTGAGGTTGGACTAAATTTTTACGAGCGAGCGGAGCGAGCGAGCATCGATCACAATATGCAAGGTATACATATACCTTGCAATATGCATATATATCGTGTTAGTACCTAATTTCGTCAGCCACTTCGGACATCACATTGCCCTGTAGTATGTGGAAATAGTACTATTTATGTGAAACTATTCACAAACTGTAAACATTTGTCAGCAGGCAATAGGATAAATACTTCCGGCTCCTCTGGCTGGTGCGAATGTTTCAATGTCCGTATGTGCCAAACCGTTAGATTGTGATACACCTTCATGCGTCTCTCGCTCGCTGCGCTCGCTCGAAAACTATAGCCTAACCTAAAACCAATCCCTCTTGCGTTAGTCATTCGATATGAAGGCGACTTATTTCGAATTTGCGAACGTGTCGGATCGGATGTGAGGTTGGACTAAATTTTTACGAGCGAGCGGAGCGAGCGAGCAACGATCACAATTTGCAAGGTATACATATACCTTGCAATATGCATATATATCGTGTTAGTACCAAATTTTGTCAGCCACTTCGGACATCACATTGCACTGTAGTATGTCGAAATAGTACTATTTATGTGAAACTATTCACAAACTGTAAACATTTGTCAGCAGGCTATAGGATAAAGACTTCCGGCTCCTCGGGCTGGTGCGAATGTTTCAATGTCAGTATGTGCCAAACCGTTGGATTGTGACACACCTTTACGCGTCTCTCGCTCGCTGCGCTCGCTCGAAAACTATAGCGTAACCTAAAACCAATCCATCTTGCGTTCATTATTCGATATGGTGGCGACTTATTTCGAATTTGCGAACGTGTCGGATCGGATGTGAGGTTGGACTAAATTTTTACGAGCGAGCGGAGCGAGCGAGCATCGATCACAATATGCAAGGTATACATATACCTTGCAATATGCATATATATCGTGTTAGTACCAAATTTTGTCAGCCACTTCGGACATCACATTGGACTGTAGTAAGTGGAAATAGTACTATTTATGTGAAACTATTCACAAACTGTAAACATTTGTCAGCAGGCAATAGGATAAAGAATTCCGGCTCCTCGGGCTGGTGCGAATGTTTCAATGTCAGTATGTGCCAAACCGTTGGACTGTGACACACCTTTACGCGTCGCTCGCTCGCTGCGCTCGCTCGAAAACTATAGCGTAACCTAAAACCAATCCATCTTGCGTTCATTATTCGATATGGTGGCGACTTATTTCGAATTTGCGAACGTGTCGGATCGGATGTGAGGTTGGACTAAATTTTTACGAGCGAGCGGAGCGAGCGAGCAACGATCACAATTTGCAAGGTATACGTATACCTTATATTGCCTTGCATATATTTCGTGTTAGTACCTAATTTTGTCAGCCACTTCGGACATCACATTGGACTGTAGTAAGTGGAAATAGTACTATTTATGTGAAACTATTCACAAACTGTAAACATTTGTCAGCAGGCAATAGGATAAAGAATTCCGGCTCCTCGGGCTGGTGCGAATGTTTCAATGTCAGTATGTGCCAAACCGTTGGACTGTGACACACCTATACGCGTCGCTCGCTCGCTGCGCTCGCTCGAAAACTATAGCGTAACCTAAAACCAATCCATCTTGCGTTCATTATTCGATATGGTGGCGACTTATTTCGAATTTGCGAACGTGTCGGATCGGATGTGAGGTTGGACTAAATTTTTACGAGCGAGCGGAGCGAGCGAGCAACGATCACAATTTGCAAGGTATACATATACCTTGCAATATGCATATATATCGTGTTAGTACCTAATTTTGTCAGCCACTTCGGACATCACATTGCACTGTAGTATGTCGAAATAGTACTATTTATGTGAAACTATTCACAAACTGTAAACATTTGTCAGCAGGCTATAGGATAAAGACTTCCGGCTCCTCGGGCTGGTGCGAATGTTTCAATGTCAGTATGTGCCAAACCGTTGGATTGTGACACACCTTTACGCGTCTCTCGCTCGCTGCGCTCGCTCGAAAACTATAGCGTAACCTAAAACCAATCCATCTTGCGTTCATTATTCGATATGGTGGCGACTTATTTCGAATTTGCGAACGTGTCGGATCGGATGTGAGGTTGGACTAAATTTTTACGAGCGAGCGGTGCGAGCGAGCATCGATCACAATATGCAAGGTATACATATACCTTGCAATATGCATATATATCGTGTTAGTACCTAATTTCGTCAGCCACTTCGGACATCACATTGCCCTGTCGTATGTGGAAATAGTGCTATTTATGTGAAACTATTCACAAACTGTAAACATTTGTCAGCAGGCAATATGATAAAGACATCCGGCTCCTCGGGCTGGTGCGAATGGTTCAATGTCAGTATGTGCCAAACCGTTGGATTGTGACACACCTTTACGCGTCTCTCGCTCGCTGCGCTCGCTCGAAAGCTGTAGCCTAACCTAAAACTAATCCATCTTGCGTTCATTATTCGATATGGTGGCGACTTATTTCGAATTTGCGAACGTGTCGGATCGGATGTGAGGTTGGACTAAATTTTTACGAGCGAGCGGAGCGAGCGAGCATCGATCACAATATGCAAGGTATACATATACCTTGCAATATGCATATATATCGTGTTAGTACCTAATTTCGTCAGCCACTTCGGACATCACATTGCCCTGTAGTATGTGGAAATAGTACTATTTATGTGAAACTATTCACAAACTGTAAACATTTGTCAGCAGGCAATAGGATAAATACTTCCGGCTCCTCTGGCTGGTGAGAATGTTTCAATGTCCGTATGTGCCAAACCGTTAGATTGTGATACACCTTCACGCGTCTCTCGCTCGCTGCGCTCGCTCGAAAACTATAGCCTAACCTAAAACCAATCCTTCTTGCGTTAGTCATTCGATATGAAGGCGACTTATTTCGAATTTGCGAACGTGTCGGATCGGATGTGAGGTTGGACTAAATTTTTACGAGCGAGCGGAGCGAGCGAGCAACGATCACAATTTGCAAGGTATACATATACCTTGCAATATGCATATATATCGTGTTAGTACCTAATTTTGTCAGCCACTTCGGACATCACATTGCACTGTAGTATGTCGAAATAGTACTATTTATGTGAAACTATTCACAAACTGTAAACATTTGTCAGCAGGCTATAGGATAAAGACTTCCGGCTCCTCGGGCTGGTGCGAATGTTTCAATGTCAGTATGTGCCAAACCGTTGGATTGTGACACACCTTTACGCGTCTCTCGCTCGCTGCGCTCGCTCTAAAACTATAGCGTAACCTAAAACCAATCCATCTTGCGTTCATTATTCGATATGGTGGCGACTTATTTCGAATTTGCGAACGTGTCGGATCGGATGTGAGGTTGGACTAAATTTTTACGAGCGAGCGGTGCGAGCGAGCAACGATCACAATTTGCAAGGTATACATATACCTTGCAATATGCATATATATCGTGTTAGTACCAAATTTTGTCAGCCACTTCGGACATCACATTGCACTGTAGTATGTCGAAATAGTACTATTTATGTGAAACTATTCACAAACTGTAAACATTTGTCAGCAGGCTATAGGATAAAGACTTCCGGCTCCTCGGGCTGGTGCGAATGTTTCAATGTCAGTATGTGCCAAACCGTTGGATTGTGACACACCTTTACGCGTCTCTCGCTCGCTGCGCTCGCTCGAAAACTATAGCGTAACCTAAAACCAATCCATCTTGCGTTCATTATTCGATATGGTGGCGACTTATTTCGAATTTGCGAACGTGTCGGATCGGATGTGAGGTTGGACTAAATTTTTACGAGCGAGCGGAGCGAGCGAGCATCGATCACAATATGCAAGGTATACATATACCTTGCAATATGCATATATATCGTGTTAGTACCTAATTTCGTCAGCCACTTCGGACATCACATTGCCCTGTAGTATGTGGAAATAGTACTATTTATGTGAAACTATTCACAAACTGTAAACATTTGTCAGCAGGCAATAGGATAAATACTTCCGGCTCCTCTGGCTGGTGCGAATGTTTCAATGTCCGTATGTGCCAAACCGTTAGATTGTGATACACCTTCATGCGTCTCTCGCTCGCTGCGCTCGCTCGAAAACTATAGCCTAACCTAAAACCAATCCCTCTTGCGTTAGTCATTCGATATGAAGGCGACTTATTTCGAATTTGCGAACGTGTCGGATCGGATGTGAGGTTGGACTAAATTTTTACGAGCGAGCGGAGCGAGCGAGCAACGATCACAATTTGCAAGGTATACATATACCTTGCAATATGCATATATATCGTGTTAGTACCAAATTTTGTCAGCCACTTCGGACATCACATTGCACTGTAGTATGTGGAAATAGTACTATTTATGTGAAACTATTCACAAACTGTAAACATTTGTCAGCAGGCTATAGGATAAAGACTTCCGGCTCCTCGGGCTGGTGCGAATGTTTCAATGTCAGTATGTGCCAAACCGTTGGACTGTGACACACCTTTACGCGTCGCTCGCTCGCTGCGCTCGCTCGAAAACTATAGCGTAACCTAAAACCAATCCATCTTGCGTTCATTATTCGATATGGTGGCGACTTATTTCGAATTTGCGAACGTGTCGGATCGGATGTGAGGTTGGACTAAATTTTTACGAGCGAGCGGAGCGAGCGAGCAACGATCACAATTTGCAAGGTATACATATACCTTATATTGCCTTGCATATATTTCGTGTTAGTACCTAATTTTGTCAGCCACTTCGGACATCACATTGGACTGTAGTATGTGGAAATAGTACTATTTATGTGAAACTATTCACAAACTGTAAACATTTGTCAGCAGGCAATAGGATAAAGACTTCCGGCTCCTCGGGCTGGTGCGAATGTTTCAATGTCCGTATGTGCCAAACCGTTGGACTGTGACACACCTATACGCGTCGCTCGCTCGCTGCGCTCGCTCGAAAACTATAGCGTAACCTAAAACCAATCCATCTTGCGTTCATTATTCGATATGGTGGCGACATATTTCGAATTTGCGAACGTGTCGGATCGGATGTGAGGTTGGACTAAATTTTTACGAGCGAGCGGAGCGAGCGAACAACGATCACAATTTGCAAGGTATACATATACCTTATATTGCCTTGCATATATTTCGTGTTAGTACCTAATTTTGTCAGCCACTTCGGACATCACATTGCACTGTAGTATGTCGAAATAGAACTATTTATGCGAAACTATTCACAAACTGTAAACATTTGTCAGCAGGCTATAGGATAAAGACTTCCGGCTCCTCGGGCTGGTGCGAATGTTTCAATGTCAGTATGTGCCAAACCGTTGGACTGTGACACACCTTTACGCGTCTCTCGCTCGCTGCGCTCGCTCGAAAACTATAGCGTAACCTAAAACCAATCCATCTTGCGTTCATTATTCGATATGGTGGCGACTTATTTCGAATTTGCGAACGTGTCGGATCGGATGTGAGGTTGGACTAAATTTTTACGAGCGAGCGGAGCGAGCGAGCATCGATCACAATATGCAAGGTATACATATACCTTGCAATATGCATATATATCGTGTTAGTACCTAATTTCGTCAGCCACTTCGGACATCAGATTGCCCTGTAGTATGTGGAAATAGTACTATTTATGTGAAACTATTCACAAACTGTAAACATTTGTCAGCAGGCAATAGGATAAATACTTCCGGCTCCTCTGGCTGGTGAGAATGTTTCAATGTCCGTATGTGCCAAACCGTTAGATTGTGATACACCTTCACGCGTCTCTCGCTCGCTGCGCTCGCTCGAAAACTATAGCCTAACCTAAAACCAATCCCTCTTGCGTTAGTCATTCGATATGAAGGCGACTTATTTCGAATTTGCGAACGTGTCGGATCGGATGTGAGGTTGGACTAAATTTTTACGAGCGAGCGGAGCGAGCGAGCAACGATCACAATTTGCAAGGTATACATATACCTTGCAATATGCATATATATCGTGTTAGTACCAAATTTTGTCAGCCACTTCGGACATCACATTGCACTGTAGTATGTCGAAATAGTACTATTTATGTGAAACTATTCACAAACTGTAAACATTTGTCAGCAGGCTATAGGATAAAGACTTCCGGCTCCTCGGGCTGGTGCGAATGTTTCAATGTCAGTATGTGCCAAACCGTTGGACTGTGACACACCTTTACGCGTCGCTCGCTCGCTGCGCTCGCTCGAAAACTATAGCGTAACCTAAAACCAATCCATCTTGCGTTCATTATTCGATATGGTGGCGACTTATTTCGAATTTGCGAACGTGTCGGATCGGATGTGAGGTTGGACTAAATTTTTACGAGCGAGCGGAGCGAGCGAGCAACGATCACAATTTGCAAGGTATACATATACCTTATATTGCCTTGCATATATTTCGTGTTAGTACCTAATTTTGTCAGCCACTTCGGACATCACATTGGACTGTAGTATGTGGAAATAGTACTATTTATGTGAAACTATTCACAAACTGTAAACATTTGTCAGCAGGCAATAGGATAAAGACTTCCGGCTCCTCGGGCTGGTGCGAATGTTTCAATGTCCGTATGTGCCAAACCGTTGGACTGTGACACACCTATACGCGTCGCTCGCTCGCTGCGCTCGCTCGAAAACTATAGCGTAACCTAAAACCAATCCATCTTGCGTTCATTATTCGATATGGTGGCGACATATTTCGAATTTGCGAACGTGTCGGATCGGATGTGAGGTTGGACTAAATTTTTACGAGCGAGCGGAGCGAGCGAACAACGATCACAATTTGCAAGGTATACATATACCTTATATTGCCTTGCATATATTTCGTGTTAGTACCTAATTTTGTCAGCCACTTCGGACATCACATTGCACTGTAGTATGTCGAAATAGAACTATTTATGCGAAACTATTCACAAACTGTAAACATTTGTCAGCAGGCTATAGGATAAAGACTTCCGGCTCCTCGGGCTGGTGCGAATGTTTCAATGTCAGTATGTGCCAAACCGTTGGACTGTGACACACCTTTACGCGTCTCTCGCTCGCTGCGCTCGCTCGAAAACTATAGCGTAACCTAAAACCAATCCATCTTGCGTTCATTATTCGATATGGTGGCGACTTATTTCGAATTTGCGAACGTGTCGGATCGGATGTCAGGTTGGACTAAATTTTTACGAGCGAGCGGAGCGAGCGAGCATCGATCACAATATGCAAGGTATACATATACCTTGCAATATGCATATATATCGTGTTAGTACCTAATTTCGTCAGCCACTTCGGACATCACATTGCCCTGTAGTATGTGGAAATAGTACTATTTATGTGAAACTATTCACAAACTGTAAACATTTGTCAGCAGGCAATAGGATAAATACTTCCGGCTCCTCTGGCTGGTGAGAATGTTTCAATGTCCGTATGTGCCAAACCGTTAGATTGTGATACACCTTCACGCGTCTCTCGCTCGCTGCGCTCGCTCGAAAACTATAGCCTAACCTAAAACCAATCCCTCTTGCGTTAGTCATTCGATATGAAGGCGACTTATTTCGAATTTGCGAACGTGTCGGATCGGATGTGAGGTTGGACTAAATTTTTACGAGCGAGCGGAGCGAGCGAGCAACGATCACAATTTGCAAGGTATACATATACCTTATATTGCCTTGCATATATTTCGTGTTAGTACCTAATTTTGTCAGCCACTTCGGACATCACATTGCACTGTAGTATGTCGAAATAGAACTATTTATGCGAAACTATTCACAAACTGTAAACATTTGTCAGCAGGCTATAGGATAAAGACTTCCGGCTCCTCGGGCTGGTGCGAATGTTTCAATGTCAGTATGTGCCAAACCGTTGGACTGTGACACACCTTTACGCGTCTCTCGCTCGCTGCGCTCGCTCGAAAACTATAGCGTAACCTAAAACCAATCCATCTTGCGTTCATTATTCGATATGGTGGCGACTTATTTCGAATTTGCGAACGTGTCGGATCGGATGTGAGGTTGGACTAAATTTTTACGAGCGAGCGGAGCGAGCGAGCATCGATCACAATATGCAAGGTATACATATACCTTGCAATATGCATATATATCGTGTTAGTACCTAATTTCGTCAGCCACTTCGGACATCACATTGCCCTGTAGTATGTGGAAATAGTACTATTTATGTGAAACTATTCACAAACTGTAAACATTTGTCAGCAGGCAATAGGATAAATACTTCCGGCTCCTCTGGCTGGTGAGAATGTTTCAATGTCCGTATGTGCCAAACCGTTAGATTGTGATACACCTTCACGCGTCTCTCGCTCGCTGCGCTCGCTCGAAAACTATAGCCTAACCTAAAACCAAACCCTCTTGCGTTAGTCATTCGATATGAAGGCGACTTATTTCGAATTTGCGAACGTGTCGGATCGGATGTGAGGTTGGACTAAATTTTTACGAGCGAGCGGAGCGAGCGAGCAACGATCACAATTTGCAAGGTATACATATACCTTGCAATATGCATATATATCGTGTTAGTACCAAATTTTGTCAGCCACTTCGGACATCACATTGCACTGTAGTATGTCGAAATAGTACTATTTATGTGAAACTATTCACAAACTGTAAACATTTGTCAGCAGGCTATAGGATAAAGACTTCCGGCTCCTCGGGCTGGTGCGAATGTTTCAATGTCAGTATGTGCCAAACCGTTGGACTGTGACACACCTTTACGCGTCGCTCGCTCGCTGCGCGCGCTCGAAAACTATAGCGTAACCTAAAACCAATCCATCTTGCGTTCATTATTCGATATGGTGGCGACTTATTTCGAATTTGCGAACGTGTCGGATCGGATGTGAGGTTGGACTAAATTTTTACGAGCGAGCGGAGCGAGCGAGCAACGATCACAATTTGCAAGGTATACATATACCTTATATTGCCTTGCATATATTTCGTGTTAGTACCTAATTTTGTCAGCCACTTCGGACATCACATTGGACTGTAGTATGTGGAAATAGTACTATTTATGTGAAACTATTCACAAACTGTAAACATTTGTCAGCAGGCAATAGGATAAAGACTTCCGGCTCCTCGGGCTGGTGCGAATGTTTCAATGTCCGTATGTGCCAAACCGTTGGACTGTGACACACCTATACGCGTCGCTCGCTCGCTGCGCTCGCTCGAAAACTATAGCGTAACCTAAAACCAATCCATCTTGCGTTCATTATTCGATATGGTGGCGACATATTTCGAATTTGCGAACGTGTCGGATCGGATGTGAGGTTGGACTAAATTTTTACGAGCGAGCGGAGCGAGCGAACAACGATCACAATTTGCAAGGTATACATATACCTTATATTGCCTTGCATATATTTCGTGTTAGTACCTAATTTTGTCAGCCACTTCGGACATCACATTGCACTGTAGTATGTCGAAATAGAACTATTTATGCGAAACTATTCACAAACTGTAAACATTTGTCAGCAGGCTATAGGATAAAGACTTCCGGCTCCTCGGGCTGGTGCGAATGTTTCAATGTCAGTATGTGCCAAACCGTTGGACTGTGACACACCTTTACGCGTCTCTCGCTCGCTGCGCTCGCTCGAAAACTATAGCGTAACCTAAAACCAATCCATCTTGCGTTCATTATTCGATATGGTGGCGACTTATTTCGAATTCGCGAACGTGTCGGATCGGATGTGAGGTTGGACTAAATTTTTACGAGCGAGCGGAGCGAGCGAGCATCGATCACAATATGCAAGGTATACATATACCTTGCAATATGCATATATATCGTGTTAGTACCTAATTTCGTCAGCCACTTCGGACATCACATTGCCCTGTAGTATGTGGAAATAGTACTATTTATGTGAAACTATTCACAAACTGTAAACATTTGTCAGCAGGCAATAGGATAAATACTTCCGGCTCCTCTGGCTGGTGAGAATGTTTCAATGTCCGTATGTGCCAAACCGTTAGATTGTGATACACCTTCACGCGTCTCTCGCTCGCTGCGCTCGCTCGAAAACTATAGCCTAACCTAAAACCAATCCCTCTTGCGTTAGTCATTCGATATGAAGGCGACTTATTTCGAATTTGCGAACGTGTCGGATCGGATGTGAGGTTGGACTAAATTTTTACGAGCAAGCGGAGCGAGCGAGCAACGATCACAATTTGCAAGGTATACATATACCTTGCAATATGCATATATATCGTGTTAGTACCAAATTTTGTCAGCCACTTCGGACATCACATTGCACTGTAGTATGTCGAAATAGTACTATTTATGTGAAACTATTCACAAACTGTAAACATTTGTCAGCAGGCTATAGGATAAAGACTTCCGGCTCCTCGGGCTGGTGCGAATGTTTCAATGTCAGTATGTGCCAAACCGTTGGACTGTGACACACCTTTACGCGTCGCTCGCTCGCTGCGCTCGCTCGAAAACTATAGCGTAACCTAAAACCAATCCATCTTGCGTTCATTATTCGATATGGTGGCGACTTATTTCGAATTTGCGAACGTGTCGGATCGGATGTGAGGTTGGACTAAATTTTTACGAGCGAGCGGAGCGAGCGAGCAACGATCACAATTTGCAAGGTATACATATACCTTATATTGCCTTGCATATATTTCGTGTTAGTACCTAATTTTGTCAGCCACTTCGGACATCACATTGGACTGTAGTATGTGGAAATAGTACTATTTATGTGAAACTATTCACAAACTGTAAACATTTGTCAGCAGGCAATAGGATAAAGACTTCCGGCTCCTCGGGCTGGTGCGAATGTTTCAATGTCCGTATGTGCCAAACCGTTGGACTGTGACACACCTATACGCGTCGCTCGCTCGCTGCGCTCGCTCGAAAACTATAGCGTAACCTAAAACCAATCCATCTTGCGTTCATTATTCGATATGGTGGCGACATATTTCGAATTTGCGAACGTGTCGGATCGGATGTGAGGTTGGACTAAATTTTTACGAGCGAGCGGAGCGAGCGAACAACGATCACAATTTGCAAGGTATACATATACCTTATATTGCCTTGCATATATTTCGTGTTAGTACCTAATTTTGTCAGCCACTTCGGACATCACATTGCACTGTAGTATGTCGAAATAGAACTATTTATGCGAAACTATTCACAAACTGTAAACATTTGTCAGCAGGCTATAGGATAAAGACTTCCGGCTCCTCGGGCTGGTGCGAATGTTTCAATGTCAGTATGTGCCAAACCGTTGGACTGTGACACACCTTTACGCGTCTCTCGCTCGCTGCGCTCGCTCGAAAACTATAGCGTAACCTAAAACCAATCCATCTTGCGTTCATTATTCGATATGGTGGCGACTTATTTCGAATTTGCGAACGTGTCGGATCGGATGTCAGGTTGGACTAAATTTTTACGAGCGAGCGGAGCGAGCGAGCATCGATCACAATATGCAAGGTATACATATACCTTGCAATATGCATATATATCGTGTTAGTACCTAATTTCGTCAGCCACTTCGGACATCACATTGCCCTGTAGTATGTGGAAATAGTACTATTTATGTGAAACTATTCACAAACTGTAAACATTTGTCAGCAGGCAATAGGATAAATACTTCCGGCTCCTCTGGCTGGTGAGAATGTTTCAATGTCCGTATGTGCCAAACCGTTAGATTGTGATACACCTTCACGCGTCTCTCGCTCGCTGCGCTCGCTCGAAAACTATAGCCTAACCTAAAACCAATCCCTCTTGCGTTAGTCATTCGATATGAAGGCGACTTATTTCGAATTTGCGAACGTGTCGGATCGGATGTGAGGTTGGACTAAATTTTTACGAGCGAGCGGAGCGAGCGAGCAACGATCACAATTTGCAAGGTATACATATACCTTGCAATATGCATATATATCGTGTTAGTACCAAATTTTGTCAGCCACTTCGGACATCACATTGCACTGTAGTATGTCGAAATAGTACTATTTATGTGAAACTATTCACAAACTGTAAACATTTGTCAGCAGGCTATAGGATAAAGACTTCCGGCTCCTCGGGCTGGTGCGAATGTTTCAATGTCAGTATGTGCCAAACCGTTGGACTGTGACACACCTTTACGCGTCGCTCGCTCGCTGCGCGCGCTCGAAAACTATAGCGTAACCTAAAACCAATCCATCTTGCGTTCATTATTCGATATGGTGGCGACTTATTTCGAATTTGCGAACGTGTCGGATCGGATGTGAGGTTGGACTAAATTTTTACGAGCGAGCGGAGCGAGCGAGCAACGATCACAATTTGCAAGGTATACATATACCTTGCAATATGCATATATATCGTGTTAGTACCTAATTTTGTCAGCCACTTCGGACATCACATTGCACTGTAGTATGTCGAAATAGTACTATTTATGTGAAACTATTCACAAACTGTAAACATTTGTCAGCAGGCTATAGGATAAAGACTTCCGGCTCCTCGGGCTGGTGCGAATGTTTCAATGTCAGTATGTGCCAAACCGTTGGATTGTGACACACCTTTACGCGTCTCTCGCTCGCTGCGCTCGCTCGAAAACTATAGCGTAACCTAAAACCAATCCATCTTGCGTTCATTATTCGATATGGTGGCGACTTATTTCGAATTTGCGAACGTGTCGGATCGGATGTGAGGTTGGACTAAATTTTTACGAGCGAGCGGTGCGAGCGAGCATCGATCACAATATGCAAGGTATACATATACCTTGCAATATGCATATATATCGTGTTAGTACGTAATTTCGTCAGCCACTTCGGACATCACATTGCCCTGTAGTATGTGGAAATAGTACTATTTATGTGAAACTATTCACAAACTGTAAACATTTGTCAGCAGGCAATATGATAAAGACATCCGGCTCCTCGGCCTGGTGCGAATGTTTCAATGTCAGTATGTGCCAAACCGTTGGATTGTGACACACCTTTACGCGTCTCTCGTTCGCTGCGCTCGCTCGAAAACTATAGCCTAACCTAAAACCAATCCATCTTGCGTTCATTATTCGATATGGTGGCGACTTATTTCGAATTTGCGAACGTGTCGGATCGGATGTGAGGTTGGACTAAATTTTTACGAGCGACCGGAGCGAGCGAGCAACGATCACAATTTGCAAGGTATACATATACCTTATATTGCCTTGCATATATTTCGTGTTAGTACCTAATTTTGTCAGCCACTTCGGACATCACATTGGACTGTAGTATGCGGAAATAGTACTATTTATGTGAAACTATTCACAAACTGTAAACATTTGTCAGCAGGCAATAGGATAAAGACTTCCGGCTCCTCGGGCTGGTGCGAATGTTTCAATGTCAGTATGTGCCAAACCGTTGGACTGTGACACACCTTTACGCGTCTCTCGCTCGCTGCGCTCGCTCGAAAACTATAGCGTAACCTAAAACCAATCCATCTTGCGTTCATTATTCGATATGGTGGCGACTTATTTCGAATTTGCGAACGTGTCGGATCGGATGTGAGGTTGGACTAAATTTTTACGAGCGAGCGGAGCGAGCGAGCATCGATCACAATATGCAAGGTATACATATACCTTGCAATATGCATATATATCGTGTTAGTACCTAATTTCGTCAGCCACTTCGGACATCACATTGCCCTGTAGTATGTGGAAATAGTACTATTTATGTGAAACTATTCACAAACTGTAAACATTTGTCAGCAGGCAATATGATAAAGACATCCGGCTCCTCGGGCTGGTGCGAATGGTTCAATGTCAGTATGTGCCAAACCGTTGGATTGTGACACACCTTTACGCGTCTCTCGCTCGCTGCGCTCGCTCGAAAGCTGTAGCCTAACCTAAACCCAATCCATCTTGCGTTAGTCATTCGATATGAAGGCAACTTATTTCGAATTTGCGAACGTGTCGGATCGTATGTGAGGTTGGACTAAATTTTTACGAGCGAGCGGAGCGAGCGAGCAACGATCACAATTTGCAAGGTATACATATACCTTATATTGCCTTGCATATATTTCGTGTTAGTACCTAATTTTGTCAGCCACTTCGGACATCACATTGGACTGTAGTATGTGGAAATAGTACTATTTATGTGAAACTATTCACAAACTGTAAACATTTGTCAGCAGGCAATAGGATAAAGACTTCCGGCTCCTCGGGCTGGTGCGAATGTTTCAATGTCCGTATGTGCCAAACCGTTGGATTGTGACACACCTTTACGCGTCTCTCGTTCGCTGCGCTCGCTCGAAAACTATAGCCTAACCTAAAACCAATCCATCTTGCGTTCATTATTCGATATGGTGGCGACTTATTTCGAATTTGCGAACGTGTCGGATCGGATGTGAGGTTGGACTAAATTTTTACGAGCGACCGGAGCTAGCGAGCAACGATCACAATTTGCAAGGTATACATATACCTTATATTGCCTTGCATATATTTCGTGTTAGTACCTAATTTTGTCAGCCACTTCGGACATCACATTGGACTGTAGTATGCGGAAATAGTACTATTTATGTGAAACTATTCACAAACTGTAAACATTTGTCAGCAGGCAATAGGATAAAGACATCCGGCTCCTCGGGCTGGTGCGAATGTTTCAATGTCAGTATGTGCCAAACCGTTGGACTGTGACACACCTTTACGCGTCTCTCGCTCGCTGCGCTCGCTCGAAAACTATAGCGTAACCTAAAACCAATCCATCTTGCGTTCATTATTCGATATGGTGGCGACTTATTTCGAATTTGCGAACGTGTCGGATCGGATGTGAGGTTGGACTAAATTTTTACGAGCGAGCGGAGCGAGCGAGCATCGATCACAATATGCAAGGTATACATATACCTTGCAATATGCATATATATCGTGTTAGTACCTAATTTCGTCAGCCACTTCGGACATCACATTGCCCTGTAGTATGTGGAAATAGTACTATTTATGTGAAACTATTCACAAACTGTAAACATTTGTCAGCAGGCAATATGATAAAGACATCCGGCTCATCGGGCTGGTGCGAATGGTTCAATGTCAGTATGTGCCAAACCGTTGGATTGTGACACACCTTTACGCGTCTCTCGCTCGCTGCGCTCGCTCGAAAGCTGTAGCCTAACCTAAAATTAATCCATCTTGCGTTCATTATTCGATATGGTGGCGACTTATTTCGAATTTGCGAACGTGTCGGATCGGATGTGAGGTTGGACTAAATTTTTACGAGCGAGCGGAGCGAGCGAGCATCGATCACAATATGCAAGGTATACATATACCTTGCAATATGCATATATATCGTGTTAGTACCTAATTTTGTCAGCCACTTCGGACATCACATTGGACTGTCGTATGTGGAAATAGTACTGTTTATGTGAAACTATTCACAAACTGTAAACATTTGTCAGCAGGCAATATGATAAAGACATCCGGCTCCTCGGGCTGGTGCGAATGTTTCAATGTCAGTATGTGCCAAACCGTTGGATTGTGACACACCTTTACGCGTCTCTCGCTCGCTGCGCTCGCTCGAAAGCTGTAGCCTAACCTAAACCCAATCCATCTTGCGTTAGTCATTCGATATGAAGGCAACTTATTTCGAATTTGCGAACGTGTCGGATCGTATGTGAGGTTGGACTAAATTTTTACGAGCGAGCGGAGCGAGCGAGCAACGATCACAATTTGCAAGGTATACATATACCTTATATTGCCTTGCATATATTTCGTGTTAGTACCTAATTTTGTCAGCCACTTCGGACATCACATTGGACTGTAGTATGTGGAAATAGTACTATTTATGTGAAACTATTCACAAACTGTAAACATTTGTCAGCAGGCAATAGGATAAAGACTTCCGGCTCCTCGGGCTGGTGCGAATGTTTCAATGTCCGTATGTGCCAAACCGTTGGATTGTGACACACTTTTACGCGTCTCTCGTTCGCTGCGCTCGCTCGAAAACTATAGCGTAACCTAAAACCAATCCATCTTGCGTTCATTATTCGATATGGTGGCGACATATTTCGAATTTGCGAACGTGTCGGATCGGATGTGAGGTTGGACTAAATTTTTACGAGCGAGCGGAGCGAGCGAGCAACGATCACAATTTGCAAGGTATACATATACCTTATATTGCCTTGCATATATTTCGTGTTAGTACCTAATTTTGTCAGCCACTTCGGACATCACATTGGACTGTAGTATGTGGAAATAGTACTATTTATGTGAAACTATTCACAAACTGTAAACATTTGTCAGCAGGCAATAGGATAAAGACTTCCGGCTCCTCGGGCTGGTGCGAATGTTTCAATGTCCGTATGTGCCAAACCGTTGGATTGTGACACACCTTTACGCGTCTCTCGTTCGCTGCGCTCGCTCGAAAACTATAGCCTAACCTAAAACCAATCCATCTTGCGTTCATTATTCGATATGGTGGCGACTTATTTCGAATTTGCGAACGTGTCGGATCGGATGTGAGGTTGGACTAAATTTTTACGAGCGACCGGAGCTAGCGAGCAACGATCACAATTTGCAAGGTATACATATACCTTATATTGCCTTGCATATATTTCGTGTTAGTACCTAATTTTGTCAGCCACTTCGGACATCACATTGGACTGTAGTATGCGGAAATAGTACTATTTATGTGAAACTATTCACAAACTGTAAACATTTGTCAGCAGGCAATAGGATAAAGACATCCGGCTCCTCGGGCTGGTGCGAATGTTTCAATGTCAGTATGTGCCAAACCGTTGGACTGTGACACACCTTTACGCGTCTCTCGCTCGCTGCGCTCGCTCGAAAACTATAGCGTAACCTAAAACCAATCCATCTTGCGTTCATTATTCGATATGGTGGCGACTTATTTCGAATTTGCGAACGTGTCGGATCGGATGTGAGGTTGGACTAAATTTTTACGAGCGAGCGGAGCGAGCGAGCATCGATCACAATATGCAAGGTATACATATACCTTGCAATATGCATATATATCGTGTTAGTACCTAATTTCGTCAGCCACTTCGGACATCACATTGCCCTGTAGTATGTGGAAATAGTACTATTTATGTGAAACTATTCACAAACTGTAAACATTTGTCAGCAGGCAATATGATAAAGACATCCGGCTCATCGGGCTGGTGCGAATGGTTCAATGTCAGTATGTGCCAAACCGTTGGATTGTGACACACCTTTACGCGTCTCTCGCTCGCTGCGCTCGCTCGAAAGCTGTAGCCTAACCTAAAACTAATACATCTTGCGTTCATTATTCGATATGGTGGCGACTTATTTCGAATTTGCGAACGTGTCGGATCGGATGTGAGGTTGGACTAAATTTTTACGAGCGAGCGGAGCGAGCGAGCATCGATCACAATATGCAAGGTATACATATACCTTGCAATATGCATATATATCGTGTTAGTACCTAATTTTGTCAGCCACTTCGGACATCACATTGGACTGTCGTATGTGGAAATAGTACTGTTTATGTGAAACTATTCACAAACTGTAAACATTTGTCAGCAGGCAATATGATAAAGACATCCGGCTCCTCGGGCTGGTGCGAATGTTTCAATGTCAGTATGTGCCAAACCGTTGGATTGTGACACACCTTTACGCGTCTCTCGCTCGCTGCGCTCGCTCGAAAGCTGTAGCCTAACCTAAACCCAATCCATCTTGCGTTAGTCATTCGATATGAAGGCAACTTATTTCGAATTTGCGAACGTGTCGGATCGTATGTGAGGTTGGACTAAATTTTTACGAGCGAGCGGAGCGAGCGAGCAACGATCACAATTTGCAAGGTATACATATACCTTATATTGCCTTGCATATATTTCGTGTTAGTACCTAATTTTGTCAGCCACTTCGGACATCACATTGGACTGTAGTATGTGGAAATAGTACTATTTATGTGAAACTATTCACAAACTGTAAACATTTGTCAGCAGGCAATAGGATAAAGACTTCCGGCTCCTCGGGCTGGTGCGAATGTTTCAATGTCCGTATGTGCCAAGCCGTTGGATTGTGACACACTTTTACGCGTCTCTCGTTCGCTGCGCTCGCTCGAAAACTATAGCGTAACCTAAAACCAATCCATCTTGCGTTCATTATTCGATATGGTGGCGACATATTTCGAATTTGCGAACGTGTCGGATCGGATGTGAGGTTGGACTAAATTTTTACGAGCGAGCGGAGCGAGCGAGCAACGATCACAATTTGCAAGGTATACATATACCTTATATTGCCTTGCATATATTTCGTGTTAGTACCTAATTTTGTCAGCCACTTCGGACATCACATTGGACTGTAGTAAGTGGAAATAGTACTATTTATGTGAAACTATTCACAAACTGTAAACATTTGTCAGCAGGCAATAGGATAAAGACTTCCGGCTCCTCGGGCTGGTGCGAATGTTTCAATGTCAGTATGTGCCAAACCGTTGGACTGTGACACACCTTTACGCGTCGCTCGCTCGCTGCGCTCGCTCGAAAACTATAGCGTAACCTAAAACCAATCCATCTTGCGTTCATTATTCGATATGGTGGCGACTTATTTCGAATTTGCGAACGTGTCGGATCGGATGTGAGGTTGGACTAAATTTTTACGAGCGAGAGGAACGAGCGAGCAACTATCACAATTTGCAAGGTATACATATACCTTGCAATATGCATATATATCGTGTTAGTACCTAATTTTGTCAGCCACTTCGGACATCACATTGCACTGTAGTATGTCGAAATAGAACTATTTATGCGAAACTATTCACAAACTGTAAACATTTGTCAGCAGGCTATAGGATAAAGACTTCCGGCTCCTCGGGCTGGTGCGAATGTTTCAATGTCAGTATGTGCCAAACCGTTGGACTGTGACACACCTTTACGCGTCGCTCGCTCGCTGCGCTCGCTCGAAAACTATAGCGTAACCTAAAACCAATCCATCGTGCGTTCATTATTCGATATGGTGGCGACTTATTTCGAATTTGCGAACGTGTCGGATCGGATGCGAGGTTGGACTAAATTTTTACGAGCGAGAGGAGCGAGCGAGCAACTATCACAATTTGCAAGGTATACATATACCTTGCAATATGCATATATATCGTGTTAGTACCTAATTTTGTCAGCCACTTCGGACATCACATTGCACTGTAGTATGTCGAAATAGAACTATTTATGCGAAACTATTCACAAACTGTAAACATTTGTCAGCAGGCTATAGGATAAAGACTTCCGGCTCCTCGGGCTGGTGCGAATGTTTCAATGTCAGTATGTGCCAAACCGTTGGACTGTGACACACCTTTACGCGTCTCTCGCTCGCTGCGCTCGCTCGAAAACTATAGCGTAACCTAAAACCAATCCATCTTGCGTTCATTATTCGATATGGTGGCGACTTATTTCGAATTTGCGAACGTGTCGGATCGGATGTGAGGTTGGACTAAATTTTTACGAGCGAGCGGAGCGAGCGAGCATCGATCACAATATGCAAGGTATACATATACCTTGCAATATGCATATATATCGTGTTAGTACCTAATTTCGTCAGCCACTTCGGACATCACATTGCCCTGTAGTATGTGGAAATAGTACTATTTATGTGAAACTATTCACAAACTGTAAACATTTGTCAGCAGGCAATAGGATGAATACTTCCGGCTCCTCTGGCTGGTGAGAATGTTTCAATGTCCGTATGTGCCAAACCGTTAGATTGTGATACACCTTCACGCGTCTCTCGCTCGCTGCGCTCGCTCGAAAACTATAGCCTAACCTAAAACCAATCCCTCTTGCGTTAGTCATTCGATATGAAGGCGACTTATTTCGAATTTGCGAACGTGTCGGATCGGATGTGAGGTTGGACTAAATTTTTACGAGCGAGCGGAGCGAGCGAGCAACGATCACAATTTGCAAGGTATACATATATCTTGCAATATGCATATATATCGTGTTAGTACCTAATTTTGTCAGCCACTTCGGACATCACATTGCACTGTAGTATGTCGAAATAGTACTATTTATGTGAAACTATTCACAAACTGTAAACATTTGTCAGCAGGCTATAGGATAAAGACTTCCGGCTCCTCGGGCTGGTGCGTATGTTTCAATGTCAGTATGTGCCAAACCGTTGGAATGTGACACACCTTTACGCGTCTCTCGCTCGCTGCGCTCGCTCGAAAACTATAGCGTAACCTAAAACCAATCCATCTTGCGTTCATTATTCGATATGGTGGCGACTTATTTCGAATTTGCGAACGTGTCGGATCGGATGTGAGGTTGGACTAAATTTTTACGAGCGAGCGGAGCGAGCGAGCATCGATCACAATATGCAAGGTATACATATACCTTGCAATATGCATATATATCGTGTTAGTACCTAATTTCGTCAGCCACTTCGGACATCACATTGCCCTGTAGTATGTGGAAATAGTACTATTTATGTGAAACTATTCACAAACTGTAAACATTTGTCAGCAGGCAATAGGATGAATACTTCCGGCTCCTCTGGCTGGTGAGAATGTTTCAATGTCCGTATGTGCCAAACCGTTAGATTGTGATACACCTTCACGCGTCTCTCGCTCGCTGCGCTCGCTCGAAAACTATAGCCTAACCTAAAACCAATCCCTCTTGCGTTAGTCATTCGATATGAAGGCGACTTATTTCGAATTTGCGAACGTGTCGGATCGGATGTGAGGTTGGACTAAATTTTTACGAGCGAGCGGAGCGAGCGAGCAACGATCACAATTTGCAAGGTATACATATATCTTGCAATATGCATATATATCGTGTTAGTACCTAATTTTGTCAGCCACTTCGGACATCACATTGCACTGTAGTATGTCGAAATAGTACTATTTATGTGAAACTATTCACAAACTGTAAACATTTGTCAGCAGGCTATAGGATAAAGACTTCCGGCTCCTCGGGCTGGTGCGTATGTTTCAATGTCAGTATGTGCCAAACCGTTGGAATGTGACACACCTTTACGCGTCTCTCGCTCGCTGCGCTCGCTCGAAAACTATAGCGTAACCTAAAACCAATCCATCTTGCGTTCATTATTCGATATGGTGGCGACTTATTTCGAATTTGCGAACGTGTCGGATCGGATGTGAGGTTGGACTAAATTTTTACGAGCGAGCGGTGCGAGCGAGCATCGATCACAATATGCAAGGTATACATATACCTTGCAATATGCATATATATCGTGTTAGTACCTAATTTCGTCAGCCACTTCGGACATCACATTGCCCTGTAGTATGTGGAAATAGTACTATTTATGTGAAACTATTCACAAACTGTAAACATTTGTCAGCAGGCAATATGATAAAGACATCCGGCTCCTCGGCCTGGTGCGAATGTTTCAATGTCAGTATGTGCCAAACCGTTGGATTGTGACACACCTTTACGCGTCTCTCGCTCGCTGCGCTCGCTCGAAAGCTGTAGCCTAACCTAAAACTAATCCATCTTGCGTTCATTATTCGATATGGTGGCGACATATTTCGAATTTGCGAACGTGTCGGATCGGATGTGAGGTTGGACTAAATTTTTACGAGCGAGCGGAGCGAGCGAGCAACGATCACAATTTGCAAGGTATACATATACCTTATATTGCCTTGCATATATTTCGTGTTAGTACCTAATTTTGTCAGCCACTTCGGACATCACATTGGACTGTAGTATGTGGAAATAGTACTATTTATGTGAAACTCTTCACAAACTGTAAACATTTGTCAGCAGGCAATAGGATAAAGACTTCCGGCTCCTCGGGCTGGTGCGAATGTTTCAATGTCCGTATGTGCCAAACCGTTGGATTGTGACACACCTTTACGCGTCTCTCGTTCGCTGCGCTCGCTCGAAAACTATAGCCTAACCTAAAACCAATCCATCTTGCGTTCATTATTCGATATGGTGGCGACTTATTTCGAATTTGCGAACGTGTCGGATCGGATGTGAGGTTGGACTAAATTTTTACGAGCGAGCGGAGCGAGCGAGCAACGATCACAATTTGCAAGGTATACATATACCTTATATTGCCTTGCATATATTTCGTGTTAGTACCTAATTTTGTCAGCCACTTCGGACATCACATTGGACTGTAGTATGTGGAAATAGTACTATTTATGTGAAACTATTCACAAACTGTAAACATTTGTCAGCAGGCAATAGGATAAAGACTTCCGGCTCCTCGGGCTGGTGCGAATGTTTCAATGTCCGTATGTGCCAAACCGTTGGATTGTGACACACCTTTACGCGTCTCTCGTTCGCTGCGCTCGCTCGAAAACTATAGCGTAACCTAAAACCAATCCATCTTGCGTTCATTATTCGATATGGTGGCGACTTATTTCGAATTTGCGAACGTGTCGGATCGGATGTGAGGTTGGACTAAATTTTTACGAGCGACCGGAGCGAGCGAGCAACGATCACAATTTGCAAGGTATACATATACCTTATATTGCCTTGCATATATTTCGTGTTAGTACCTAATTTTGTCAGCCACTTCGGACATCACATTGGACTGTAGTATGTGGAAATAGTACTATTTATGTGAAACTATTCACAAACTGTAAACATTTGTCAGCAGGCAATAGGATAAAGACTTCCGGCTCCTCGGGCTGGTGCGAATGTTTCAATGTCAGTATGTGCCAAACCGTTGGACTGTGACACACCTTTACGCGTCTCTCGCTCGCTGCGCTCGCTCGAAAACTATAGCGTAACCTAAAACCAATCCATCTTGCGTTCATTATTCGATATGGTGGCGACTTATTTCGAATTTGCGAACGTGTCGGATCGGATGTGAGGTTGGACTAAATTTTTACGAGCGAGCGGAGCGAGCGAGCAACGATCACAATTCGCAAGGTATACATATACCTTGCAATATGCATATATATCGTGTTAGTACCTAATTTTGTTAGCCACTTCGGACATCACATTGGACTGTAGTATGTGGAAATAGTACTATTTATGTGAAACTATTCACAAACTGTAAACATTTGTCAGCAGGCAATAGGATAAATACTTCCGGCTCCTCTGGCTGGTGCGAATGTTTCAATGTCCGTATGTGCCAAACCGTTGGATTGTGATACACCTTCACGCGTCTCTCGCTCGCTGCGCTCGCTCGAAAACTATAGCCTAACCTAAAACCAATCCCTCTTGCGTTAGTCATTCGATATGAAGGCGACTTATTTCGTATTTGCGAACGTGTCGGATCGGATGTGAGGTTGGACTAAATTTTTACGAGCGAGCGGAGCGAGCGAGCAACGATCACAATTTGCAAGGTATACATATACCTTGCAATATGCATATATATCCTGTTAGTACCTAATTTTGTCAGCCACTTCGGACATCACATTGCACTGTAGTATGTCGAAATAGTACTATTTATGTGAAACTATTCACAAACTGTAAACATTTGTCAGCAGGCTATAGGATAAAGACTTCCGGCTCCTCGGGCTGGTGCGAATGTTTCAATGTCAGTATGTGCCAAACCGTTGGATTGTGACACACCTTTACGCGTCTCTCGCTCGCTGCGCTCGCTCGAAAACTATAGCGTAACCTAAAACCAATCCATCTTGCGTTCATTATTCGATATGGTGGCGACTTATTTCGAATTTGCGAACGTGTCGGATCGGATGTGAGGTTGGACTAAATTATTACGAGCGAGCGGTGCGAGCGAGCATCGATCGCAATATGCAAGGTATACATATACCTTGCAATATGCATATATATCGTGTTAGTACCTAATTTCGTCAGCCACTTCGGACATCACATTGCCCTGTAGTATGTGGAAATAGTACTATTTATGTGAAACTATTCACAAACTGTAAACATTTGTCAGCAGGCAATATGATAAAGACATCCGGCTCCTCGGGCTGGTGCGAATGTTTCAATGTCAGTATGTGCCAAACCGTTGGATTGTGACACACCTTTACGCGTCTCTCGCTCGCTGCGCTCGCTCGAAAGCTGTAGCCTAACCTAAAACCAATCCATCTTGCGTTCATTATTCGATATGGTGGCGACTTATTTCGAATTTGCGAACGTGTCGGATCGGATGTGAGGTTGGACTAAATTTTTACGAGCGAGCGGAGCGAGCGAGCAACGATCACAATTTGCAAGGTATACATATACCTTATATTGCCTTGCATATATTTCGTGTTAGTACCTAATTTTGTCAGCCACTTCGGACATCACATTGGACTGTAGTATGTGGAAATAGTACTATTTATGTGAAACTATTCACAAACTGTAAACATTTGTCAGCAGGCAATAGGATAAAGACTTCCGGCTCCTCGGGCTGGTGCGAATGTTTCAATGTCCGTATGTGCCAAACCGTTGGATTGTGACACACCTTTACGCGTCTCTCGTTCGCTGCGCTCGCTCGAAAACTATAGCCTAACCTAAAACCAATCCATCTTGCGTTCATTATTCGATATGGTGGCGACTTATTTCGAATTTGCGAACGTGTCGGATCGGATGTGAGGTTGGACTAAATTTTTACGAGCGAGCGGAGCGAGCGAGCAACGATCACAATTTGCAAGGTATACATATACCTTATATTGCCTTGCATATATTTCGTGTTAGTACCTAATTTTGTCAGCCACTTCGGACATCACATTGGACTGTAGTATGTGGAAATAGTACTATTTATGTGAAACTATTCACAAACTGTAAACATTTGTCAGCAGGCAATAGGATAAAGACTTCCGGCTCCTCGGGCTGGTGCGAATGTTTCAATGTCCGTATGTGCCAAACCGTTGGATTGTGACACACCTTTACGCGTCTCTCGTTCGCTGCTCTCGCTCGAAAACTATAGCGTAACCTAAAACCAATCCATCTTGCGTTCATTATTCGATATGGTGGCGACATATTTCGAATTTGCGAACGTGTCGGATCGGATGTGAGGTTGGACTAAATTTTTACGAGCGAGCGGAGCGAGCGAGCAACGATCACAATTTGCAAGGTATACATATACCTTATATTGCCTTGCATATATTTCGTGTTAGTACCTAATTTTGTCAGCCACTTCGGACATCACATTGGACTGTAGTAAGTGGAAATAGTACTATTTATGTGAAACTATTCACAAACTGTAAACATTTGTCAGCAGGCAATAGGATAAAGACTTCCGGCTCCTCGGGCTGGTGCGAATGTTTCAATGTCAGTATGTGCCAAACCGTTGGACTGTGACACACCGTTACGCGTCGCTCGCTCGCTGCGCTCGCTCGAAAACTATAGCGTAACCTAAAACCAATCCATCTCGCGTTCATTATTCGATATGGTGGCGACTTATTTCGAATTTGCGAACGTGTCGGATCGGATGTGAGGTTGGACTAAATTTTTACGAGCGAGCGGAGCGAGCGAGCATCGATCACAATATGCAAGGTATACATATACCTTGCAATATGCATATATATCGTGTTAGTACCTAATTTCGTCAGCCACTTCGGACATCACATTGCCCTGTAGTATGTGGAAATAGTACTATTTATGTGAAACTATTCACAAACTGTAAACATTTGTCAGCAGGCAATAGGATAAATACTTCCGGCTCCTCTGGCTGGTGAGAATGTTTCAATGTCCGTATGTGCCAAACCGTTAGATTGTGATACACCTTCACGCGTCTCTCGCTCGCTGCGCTCGCTCGAAAACTATAGCCTAACCTAAAACCAATCCCTCTTGCGTTAGTCATTCGATATGAAGGCGACTTATTTCGAATTTGCGAACGTGTCGGATCGGATGTGAGGTTGGACTAAATTTTTACGAGCGAGCGGAGCGAGCGAGCAACGATCACAATTTGCAAGGTATACATATATCTTGCAATATGCATATATATCGTGTTAGTACCTAATTTCGTCAGCCACTTCGGACATCACATTGCCCTGTAGTATGTGGAAATAGTACTATTTATGTGAAACTATTCACAAACTGTAAACATTTGTCAGCAGGCAATATGATAAAGACATCCGGCTCCTCGGCCTGGTGCGAATGTTTCAATGTCAGTATGTGCCAAACCGTTGGATTGTGACACACCTTTACGCGTCTCTCGCTCGCTGCGCTCGCTCGAAAGCTGTAGCCTAACCTCAAACTAATCCATCTTGCGTTCATTATTCGATATGGTGGCGACTTATTTCGAATTTGCGAACGTGTCGGATCGGATGTGAGGTTGGACTAAATTTTTACGAGCGAGCGGAGCGAGCGAGCAACGATCACAATTTGCAAGGTATACATATACCTTATATTGCCTTGCATATATTTCGTGTTAGTACCTAATTTTGTCAGCCACTTCGGACATCACATTGGACTGTAGTATGTGGAAATAGTACTATTTATGTGAAACTATTCACAAACTGTAATCATTTGTCAGCAGGCAATAGGATAAAGACTTCCGGCTCCTCGGGCTGGTGCGAATGTTTCAATGTCCGTATGTGCCAAACCGTTGGATTGTGACACACCTTTACGCGTCTCTCGTTCGCTGCGCTCGCTCGAAAACTATAGCGTAACCTAAAACCAATCCATCTTGCGTTCATTATTCGATATGGTGGCGACTTATTTCGAATTTGCGAACGTGTCGGATCGGATGTGAGGTTGGACTAAATTTTTACGAGCGACCGGAGCGAGCGAGCAACGATCACAATTTGCAAGGTATACATATACCTTATATTGCCTTGCATATATTTCGTGTTAGTACCTAATTTTGTCAGCCACTTCGGACATCACATTGGACTGTAGTATGTGGAAATAGTACTATTTATGTGAAACTATTCACAAACTGTAAACATTTGTCAGCAGGCAATAGGATAAAGACTTCCGGCTCCTCGGGCTGGTGCGAATGTTTCAATGTCAGTATGTGCCAAACCGTTGGACTGTGACACACCTTTACGCGTCTCTCGCTCGCTGCGCTCGCTCGAAAACTATAGCGTAACCTAAAACCAATCCATCTTGCGTTCATTATTCGATATGGTGGCGACTTATTTCGAATTTGCGAACGTGTCGGATCGGATGTGAGGTTGGACTAAATTTTTACGAGCGAGCGGAGCGAGCGAGCAACGATCACAATTCGCAAGGTATACATATACCTTGCAATATGCATATATATCGTGTTAGTACCTAATTTTGTTAGCCACTTCGGACATCACATTGGACTGTAGTATGTGGAAATAGTACTATTTATGTGAAACTATTCACAAACTGTAAACATTTGTCAGCAGGCAATAGGATAAATACTTCCGGCTCCTCTGGCTGGTGCGAATGTTTCAATGTCCGTATGTGCCAAACCGTTGGATTGTGATACACCTTTACGCGTCGCTCGCTCGCTGCGCTCGCTCGAAAACTATAGCGTAACCTAAAACCAATCCATCTTGCGTTCATTATTCGATATGGTGGCGACTTATTTCGAATTTGCGAACGTGTCGGATCGGATGTGAGGTTGGACTAAATTTTTACGAGCGAGAGGAGCGAGCGAGCAACTATCACAATTTGCAAGGTATACATATACCTTGCAATATGCATATATATCGTGTTAGTACCTAATTTTGTCAGCCACTTCGGACATCACATTGCACTGTAGTATGTCGAAATAGAACTATTTATGCGAAACTATTCACAAACTGTAAACATTTGTCAGCAGGCTATAGGATAAAGACTTCCGGCTCCTCGGGCTGGTGCGAATGTTTCAATGTCAGTATGTGCCAAACCGTTGGACTGTGACACACCTTTACGCGTCTCTCGCTCGCTGCGCTCGCTCGAAAACTATAGCGTAACCTAAAACCAATCCATCTTGCGTTCATTATTCGATATGGTGGCGACTTATTTCGAATTTGCGAACGTGTCGGATCGGATGTGAGGTTGGACTAAATTTTTACGAGCGAGCGGAGCGAGCGAGCATCGATCACAATATGCAAGGTATACATATACCTTGCAATATGCATATATATCGTGTTAGTACCTAATTTCGTCAGCCACTTCGGACATCACATTGCCCTGTAGTATGTGGAAATAGTACTATTTATGTGAAACTATTCACAAACTGTAAACATTTGTCAGCAGGCAATAGGATAAATACTTCCGGCTCCTCTGGCTGGTGAGAATGTTTCAATGTCCGTATGTGCCAAACCGTTAGATTGTGATACACCTTCACGCGTCTCTCGCTCGCTGCGCTCGCTCGAAAACTATAGCCTAACCTAAAACCAATCCCTCTTGCGTTAGTCATTCGATATGAAGGCGACTTATTTCGAATTTGCGAACGTGTCGGATCGGATGTGAGGTTGGACTAAATTTTTACGAGCGAGCGGAGCGAGCGAGCAACGATCACAATTTGCAAGGTATACATATATCTTGCAATATGCATATATATCGTGTTAGTACCTAATTTCGTCAGCCACTTCGGACATCACATTGCCCTGTAGTATGTGGAAATAGTACTATTTATGTGAAACTATTCACAAACTGTAAACATTTGTCAGCAGGCAATATGATAAAGACATCCGGCTCCTCGGCCTGGTGCGAATGTTTCAATGTCAGTATGTGCCAAACCGTTGGATTGTGACACACCTTTACGCGTCTCTCGCTCGCTGCGCTCGCTCGAAAGCTGTAGCCTAACCTCAAACTAATCCATCTTGCGTTCATTATTCGATATGGTGGCGACTTATTTCGAATTTGCGAACGTGTCGGATCGGATGTGAGGTTGGACTAAATTTTTACGAGCGAGCGGAGCGAGCGAGCAACGATCACAATTTGCAAGGTATACATATACCTTATATTGCCTTGCATATATTTCGTGTTAGTACCTAATTTTGTCAGCCACTTCGGACATCACATTGGACTGTAGTATGTGGAAATAGTACTATTTATGTGAAACTATTCACAAACTGTAAACATTTGTCAGCAGGCAATAGGATAAAGACTTCCGGCTCCTCGGGCTGGTGCGAATGTTTCAATGTCCGTATGTGCCAAACCGTTGGATTGTGACACACCTTTACGCGTCTCTCGTTCGCTGCGCTCGCTCGAAAACTATAGCGTAACCTAAAACCAATCCATCTTGCGTTCATTATTCGATATGGTGGCGACTTATTTCGAATTTGCGAACGTGTCGGATCGGATGTGAGGTTGGACTAAATTTTTACGAGCGACCGGAGCGAGCGAGCAACGATCACAATTTGCAAGGTATACATATACCTTATATTGCCTTGCATATATTTCGTGTTAGTACATAATTTTGTCAGCCACTTCGGACATCACATTGGACTGTAGTATGTGGAAATAGTACTATTTATGTGAAACTATTCACAAACTGTAAACATTTGTCAGCAGGCAATAGGATAAAGACTTCCGGCTCCTCGGGCTGGTGCGAATGTTTCAATGTCAGTATGTGCCAAACCGTTGGACTGTGACACACCTTTACGCGTCTCTCGCTCGCTGCGCTCGCTCGAAAACTATAGCCTAACCTAAAACCAATCCATCTTGCGTTCATTATTCGATATGGTGGCGACTTATTTCGAATTTGCGAACGTGTCGGATCGGATGTGAGGTTGGACTAAATTTTTACGAGCGAGCGGTGCGAGCGAGCATCGATCACAATATGCAAGGTATACATATACCTTGCAATATGCATATATATCGTGTTAGTACCTAATTTCGTCAGCCACTTCGGACATCACATTGCCCTGTAGTATGTGGAAATAGTACTATTTATGTGAAACTATTCACAAACTGTAAACATTTGTCAGCAGGCTATAGGATAAAGACTTCCGGCTCCTCGGGCTGGTGCGTATGTTTCAATGTCAGTATGTGCCAAACCGGTTGGATTGTGACACACCTTTACGCGTCTCTCGCTCGCTGCGCTCGCTCGAAAACTATAGCGTAACCTAAAACCAATCCATCTTGCGTTCATTATTCGATATGGTGGCGACTTATTTCGAATTTGCGAACGTGTCGGATCGGATGTGAGGTTGGACTAAATTTTTACGAGCGAGCGGTGCGAGCGAGCATCGATCACAATATGCAAGGTATACATATACCTTGCAATATGCATATATATCGTGTTAGTACCTAATTTCGTCAGCCACTTCGGACATCACATTGCCCTGTAGTATGTGGAAATAGTACTATTTATGTGAAACTATTCACAAACTGTAAACATTTGTCAGCAGGCAATATGATAAAGACATCCGGCTCCTCGGCCTGGTGCGAATGTGTCAATGTCAGTATGTGCCAAACCGTTGGATTGTGACACACCTTTACGCGTCTCTCGCTCGCTGCGCTCGCTCGAAAGCTGTAGCCTAACCTCAAACTAATCCATCTTGCGTTCATTATTCGATATGGTGGCGACTTATTTCGAATTTGCGAACGTGTCGGATCGGATGTGAGGTTGGACTAAATTTTTACGAGCGAGCGGAGCGAGCGAGCAACGATCACAATTTGCAAGGTATACATATACCTTATATTGCCTTGCATATATTTCGTGTTAGTACCTAATTTTGTCAGCCACTTCGGACATCACATTGGACTGTAGTATGTGGAAATAGTACTATTTATGTGAAACTATTCACAAACTGTAAACATTTGTCAGCAGGCAATAGGATAAAGACTTCCGGCTCCTCGGGCTGGTGCGAATGTTTCAATGTCCGTATGTGCCAAACCGTTGGATTGTGACACACCTTTACGCGTCTCTCGTTCGCTGCGCTCGCTCGAAAACTATAGCCTAACCTAAAACCAATCCATCTTGCGTTCATTATTCGATATGGTGGCGACTTATTTCAAATTTGCGAACGTGTCGGATCGGATGTGAGGTTGGACTAAATTTTTACGAGCGAGCGGAGCGAGCGAGCAACGATCACAATTTGCAAGGTATACATATACCTTATATTGCCTTGCATATATTTCGTGTTAGTACCTAATTTTGTCAGCCACTTCGGACATCACATTGGACTGTAGTATGTGGAAATAGTACTATTTATGTGAAACTATTCACAAACTGTAAACATTTGTCAGCAGGCAATAGGATAAAGACTTCCGGCTCCTCGGGCTGGTGCGAATGTTTCAATGTCCGTATGTGCCAAACCGTTGGATTGTGACACACCTTTACGCGTCTCTCGTTCGCTGCGCTCGCTCGAAAACTATAGCGTAACCTAAAACCAATCCATCTTGCGTTCATTATTCGATATGGTGGCGACTTATTTCGAATTTGCGAACGTGTCGGATCGGATGTGAGGTTGGACTAAATTTTTACGAGCGACCGGAGCGAGCGAGCAACGATCACAATTTGCAAGGTATACATATACCTTATATTGCCTTGCATATATTTCGTGTTAGTACCTAATTTTGTCAGCCACTTCGGACATCACATTGGACTGTAGTATGTGGAAATAGTACTATTTATGTGAAACTATTCACAAACTGTAAACATTTGTCAGCAGGCAATAGGATAAAGACTTCCGGCTCCTCGGGCTGGTGCGAATGTTTCAATGTCAGTATGTGCCAAACCGTTGGACTGTGACACACCTTTACGCGTCTCTCGCTCGCTGCGCTCGCTCGAAAACTATAGCGTAACCTAAAACCAATCCATCTTGCGTTCATTATTCGATATGGTGGCGACTTATTTCGAATTTGCGAACGTGTCGGATCGGATGTGAGGTTGGACTAAATTTTTACGAGCGAGCGGAGCGAGCGAGCAACGATCACAATTTGCAAGGTATACATATACCTTGCAATATGCATATATATCGTGTTAGTACCTAATTTTGTTAGCCACTTCGGACATCACATTGGACTGTAGTATGTGGAAATAGTACTATTTATGTGAAACTATTCACAAACTGTAAACATTTGTCAGCAGGCAATAGGATAAATACTTCCGGCTCCTCTGGCTGGTGCGAATGTTTCAATGTCCGTATGTGCCAAACCGTTGGATTGTGATACACCTTCACGCGTCTCTCGCTCGCTGCGCTCGCTCGAAAACTATAGCCTAACCTAAAACCAATCCCTCTTGCGTTAGTCATTCGATATGAAGGCGACTTATTTCGAATTTGCGAACGTGTCGGATCGGATGTGAGGTTGGACTAAATTTTTACGAGCGAGCGGTGCGAGCGAGCATCGATCACAAAATGCAAGGTATACATATACCTTGCAATATGCATATATATCGTGTTAGTACCTAATTTCGTCAGCCACTTCGGACATCACATTGCCCTGTAGTATGTGGAAATAGTACTATTTATGTGAAACTATTCACAAACTGTAAACATTTGTCAGCAGGCAATATGATAAAGACATCCGGCTCCTCGGGCTGGTGCGAATGTTTCAATGTCAGTATGTGCCAAACCGGTGGATTGTGACACACCTTTACGCGTCTCTCGCTCGCTGCGCTCGCTCGAAAGCTGTAGCCTAACCTAAAACCAATCCATCTTGCGTTCATTATTCGATATGGTGGCGACTTATTTCGAATTTGCGAACGTGTCGGATCGGATGTGAGGTTGGACTAAATTTTTACGAGCGAGCGGAGCGAGCGAGCAACGATCACAATTTGCAAGGTATACATATACCTTATATTGCCTTGCATATATTTCGTGTTAGTACCTAATTTTGTCAGCCACTTCGGACATCACATTGGACTGTAGTATGTGGAAATAGTACTATTTATGTGAAACTATTCACAAACTGTAAACATTTGTCAGCAGGCAATAGGATAAAGACTTCCGGCTCCTCGGGCTGGTGCGAATGTTTCAATGTCCGTATGTGCCAAACCGTTGGATTGTGACACACCTTTACGCGTCTCTCGTTCGCTGCGCTCGCTCGAAAACTATAGCCTAACCTAAAACCAATCCATCTTGCGTTCATTATTCGATATGGTGGCGACTTATTTCGAATTTGCGAAAGTGTCGGATCGGATGTGAGGTTGGACTAAATTTTTACGAGCGAGCGGAGCGAGCGAGCAACGATCACAATTTGCAAGGTATACATATACCTTATATTGCCTTGCATATATTTCGTGTTAGTACCTAATTTTGTCAGCCACTTCGGACATCACATTGGACTGTAGTATGTGGAAATAGTACTATTTATGTGAAACTATTCACAAACTGTAAACATTTGTCAGCAGGCAATAGGATAAAGACTTCCGGCTCCTCGGGCTGGTGCGAATGTTTCAATGTCCGTATGTGCCAAACCGTTGGATTGTGACACACCTTTACGCGTCTCTCGTTCGCTGCGTTCGCTCGAAAACTATAGCCTAACCTAAAACCAATCCATCTTGCGTTCATTATTCGATATGGTGGCGACTTATTTCGAATTTGCGAACGTGTCGGATCGGATGTGAGGTTGGACTAAATTTTTACGAGCGAGCGGAGCGAGCGAGCAACGATCACAATTTGCAAGGTATACATATACCTTATATTGCCTTGCATATATTTCGTGTTAGTACCTAATTTTGTCAGCCACTTCGGACATCACATTGGACTGTAGTATGTGGAAATAGTACTATTTATGTGAAACTATTCACAAACTGTAAACATTTGTCAGCAGGCAATAGGATAAAGACTTCCGGCTCCTCGGGCTGGTGCGAATGTTTCAATGTCCGTATGTGCCAAACCGTTGGATTGTGACACACCTTTACGCGTCTCTCGTTCGCTGCGCTCGCTCGAAAACTATAGCGTAACCTAAAACCAATCCATCTTGCGTTCATTATTCGATATGGTGGCGACTTATTTCGAATTTGCGAACGTGTCGGATCGGATGTGAGGTTGGACTAAATTTTTACGAGCGAGCGGAGCGAGCGAGCAACGATCACAATTTGCAAGGTATACATATATCTTGCAATATGCATATATATCGTGTTAGTACCTAATTTTGTCAGCCACTTCGGACATCACATTGGACTGTAGTATGTGGAAATAGTACTATTTATGTGAAACTATTCACAAACTGTAAACATTTGTCAGCAGGCAATAGGATAAAGACTTCCGGCTCCTCGGGCTGGTGCGAATGTTTCAATGTCCGTATGTGCCAAACCGTTGGATTGTGACACACCTTTACGCGTCTCTCGTTCGCTGCGCTCGCTCGAAAACTATAGCGTAACCTAAAACCAATCCATCTTGCGTTCATTATTCGATATGGTGGCGACTTATTTCGAATTTGCGAACGTGTCGGATCGGATGTGAGGTTGGACTAAATTTTTACGAGCGACCGGAGCGAGCGAGCAACGATCACAATTTGCAAGGTATACATATACCTTATATTGCCTTGCATATATTTCGTGTTAGTACATAATTTTGTCAGCCACTTCGGACATCACATTGGACTGTAGTATGTGGAAATAGTACTATTTATGTGAAACTATTCACAAACTGTAAACATTTGTCAGCAGGCAATAGGATAAAGACTTCCGGCTCCTCGGGCTGGTGCGAATGTTTCAATGTCAGTATGTGCCAAACCGTTGGACTGTGACACACCTTTACGCGTCTCTCGCTCGCTGCGCTCGCTCGAAAACTATAGCCTAACCTAAAACCAATCCATCTTGCGTTCATTATTCGATATGGTGGCGACTTATTTCGAATTTGCGAACGTGTCGGATCGGATGTGAGGTTGGACTAAATTTTTACGAGCGAGCGGTGCGAGCGAGCATCGATCACAATATGCAAGGTATACATATACCTTGCAATATGCATATATATCGTGTTAGTACCTAATTTCGTCAGCCACTTCGGACATCACATTGCCCTGTAGTATGTGGAAATAGTACTATTTATGTGAAACTATTCACAAACTGTAAACATTTGTCAGCAGGCTATAGGATAAAGACTTCCGGCTCCTCGGGCTGGTGCGTATGTTTCAATGTCAGTATGTGCCAAACCGGTTGGATTGTGACACACCTTTACGCGTCTCTCGCTCGCTGCGCTCGCTCGAAAACTATAGCGTAACCTAAAACCAATCCATCTTGCGTTCATTATTCGATATGGTGGCGACTTATTTCGAATTTGCGAACGTGTCGGATCGGATGTGAGGTTGGACTAAATTTTTACGAGCGAGCGGTGCGAGCGAGCATCGATCACAATATGCAAGGTATACATATACCTTGCAATATGCATATATATCGTGTTAGTACCTAATTTCGTCAGCCACTTCGGACATCACATTGCCCTGTAGTATGTGGAAATAGTACTATTTATGTGAAACTATTCACAAACTGTAAACATTTGTCAGCAGGCAATATGATAAAGACATCCGGCTCCTCGGCCTGGTGCGAATGTGTCAATGTCAGTATGTGCCAAACCGTTGGATTGTGACACACCTTTACGCGTCTCTCGCTCGCTGCGCTCGCTCGAAAGCTGTAGCCTAACCTCAAACTAATCCATCTTGCGTTCATTATTCGATATGGTGGCGACTTATTTCGAATTTGCGAACGTGTCGGATCGGATGTGAGGTTGGACTAAATTTTTACGAGCGAGCGGAGCGAGCGAGCAACGATCACAATTTGCAAGGTATACATATACCTTATATTGCCTTGCATATATTTCGTGTTAGTACCTAATTTTGTCAGCCACTTCGGACATCACATTGGACTGTAGTATGTGGAAATAGTACTATTTATGTGAAACTATTCACAAACTGTAAACATTTGTCAGCAGGCAATAGGATAAAGACTTCCGGCTCCTCGGGCTGGTGCGAATGTTTCAATGTCCGTATGTGCCAAACCGTTGGATTGTGACACACCTTTACGCGTCTCTCGTTCGCTGCGCTCGCTCGAAAACTATAGCCTAACCTAAAACCAATCCATCTTGCGTTCATTATTCGATATGGTGGCGACTTATTTCAAATTTGCGAACGTGTCGGATCGGATGTGAGGTTGGACTAAATTTTTACGAGCGAGCGGAGCGAGCGAGCAACGATCACAATTTGCAAGGTATACATATACCTTATATTGCCTTGCATATATTTCGTGTTAGTACCTAATTTTGTCAGCCACTTCGGACATCACATTGGACTGTAGTATGTGGAAATAGTACTATTTATGTGAAACTATTCACAAACTGTAAACATTTGTCAGCAGGCAATAGGATAAAGACTTCCGGCTCCTCGGGCTGGTGCGAATGTTTCAATGTCCGTATGTGCCAAACCGTTGGATTGTGACACACCTTTACGCGTCTCTCGTTCGCTGCGCTCGCTCGAAAACTATAGCGTAACCTAAAACCAATCCATCTTGCGTTCATTATTCGATATGGTGGCGACTTATTTCGAATTTGCGAACGTGTCGGATCGGATGTGAGGTTGGACTAAATTTTTACGAGCGACCGGAGCGAGCGAGCAACGATCACAATTTGCAAGGTATACATATACCTTATATTGCCTTGCATATATTTCGTGTTAGTACCTAATTTTGTCAGCCACTTCGGACATCACATTGGACTGTAGTATGTGGAAATAGTACTATTTATGTGAAACTATTCACAAACTGTAAACATTTGTCAGCAGGCAATAGGATAAAGACTTCCGGCTCCTCGGGCTGGTGCGAATGTTTCAATGTCAGTATGTGCCAAACCGTTGGACTGTGACACACCTTTACGCGTCTCTCGCTCGCTGCGCTCGCTCGAAAACTATAGCGTAACCTAAAACCAATCCATCTTGCGTTCATTATTCGATATGGTGGCGACTTATTTCGAATTTGCGAACGTGTCGGATCGGATGTGAGGTTGGACTAAATTTTTACGAGCGAGCGGAGCGAGCGAGCAACGATCACAATTTGCAAGGTATACATATACCTTGCAATATGCATATATATCGTGTTAGTACCTAATTTTGTTAGCCACTTCGGACATCACATTGGACTGTAGTATGTGGAAATAGTACTATTTATGTGAAACTATTCACAAACTGTAAACATTTGTCAGCAGGCAATAGGATAAATACTTCCAGCTCCTCTGGCTGGTGCGAATGTTTCAATGTCCGTATGTGCCAAACCGTTGGATTGTGATACACCTTCACGCGTCTCTCGCTCGCTGCGCTCGCTCGAAAACTATAGCCTAACCTAAAACCAATCCCTCTTGCGTTAGTCATTCGATATGAAGGCGACTTATTTCGAATTTGCGAACGTGTCGGATCGGATGTGAGGTTGGACTAAATTTTTACGTGCGAGCGGAGCGAGCGAGCAACGATCACAATTTGCAAGGTATACATATACCTTGCAATATGCATATATATCGTGTTAGTACCTAATTTTGTCAGCCACTTCGAACATCACATTGCACTGTAGTATGTCGAAATAGTACTATTTATGTGAAACTATTCACAAACTGTAAACATTTGTCAGCAGGCTATAGGATAAAGACTTCCGGCTCCTCGGGCTGGTGCGAATGTTTCAATGTCAGTATGTGCCAAACCGGTGGATTGTGATACACCTTCACGCGTCTCTCGCTCGCTGCGCTCGCTCGAAAACTATAGCCTAACCTAAAACCAATCCCTCTTGCGTTAGTCATTCGATATGAAGGCGACTTATTTCGAATTTGCGAACGTGTCGGATCGGATGTGAGGTTGGACTAAATTTTTACGTGCGAGCGGAGCGAGCGAGCAACGATCACAATTTGCAAGGTATACATATACCTTGCAATATGCATATATATCGTGTTAGTACCTAATTTTGTCAGCCACTTCGAACATCACATTGCACTGTAGTATGTCGAAATAGTACTATTTATGTGAAACTATTCACAAACTGTAAACATTTGTCAGCAGGCTATAGGATAAAGACTTCCGGCTCCTCGGGCTGGTGCGAATGTTTCAATGTCAGTATGTGCCAAACCGTTGGATTGTGACACACCTTTACGCGTCTCTCGCTCGCTGCGCTCGCTCGAAAACTATAGCGTAACCTAAAACCAATCCATCTTGCGTTCATTATTCGATATGGTGGCGACTTATTTCGAATTTGCGAACGTGTCGGATCGGATGTGAGGATGGACTAAATTTTTACGAGCGAGCGGTGCGAGCGAGCATCGATCACAATATGCAAGGTATACACATACCTTGCAATATGCATATATATCGTGTTAGTACCTAATTTCGTCAGCCACTTCGGACATCACATTGCCCTGTAGTATGTGGAAATAGTACTATTTATGTGAAACTATTCACAAACTGTAAACATTTGTCAGCAGGCAATATGATAAAGACATCCGGCTCCTCGGGCTGGTGCGAATGTTTCAATGTCAGTATGTGCCAAACCGGTGGATTGTGACACACCTTTACGCGTCTCTCGTTCGCTGCGCTCGCTCGAAAACTATAGCCTAACCTAAAACCAATCCATCTTGCGTTCATTATTCGATATGGTGGCGACTTATTTCGAATTTGCGAACGTGTCGGATCGGATGTGAGGTTGGACTAAATTTTTACGAGCGAGCGGAGCGAGCGAGCAACGATCACAATTTGCAAGGTATACATATACCATATATTGCCTTGCATATATTTCGTGTTAGTACCTAATTTTGTCAGCCACTTCGGACATCACATTGGACTGTAGTATGTGGAAATAGTACTATTTATGTGAAACTATTCACAAACTGTAAACATTTGTCAGCAGGCAATAGGATAAAGACTTCCGGCTCCTCGGGCTGGTGCGAATGTTTCAATGTCCGTATGTGCCAAACCGTTGGATTGTGACACACCTTTACGCGTCTCTCGTTCGCTGCGCTCGCTCGAAAACTATAGCCTAACCTAAAACCAATCCATCTTGCGTTCATTATTCGATATGGTGGCGACTTATTTCGAATTTGCGAACGTGTCGGATCGGATGTGAGGTTGGACTAAATTTTTACGAGCGAGCGGAGCAAGCGAGCAACGATCACAATTTGCAAGGTATACATATACCTTATATTGCCTTGCATATATTTCGTGTTAGTACCTAATTTTGTCAGCCACTTCGGACATCACATTGGACTGTAGTATGTGGAAATAGTACTATTTATGTGAAACTATTCACAAACTGTAAACATTTGTCAGCAGGCAATAGGATAAAGACTTCCGGCTCCTCGGGCTGGTGCGAATGTTTCAATGTCCGTATGTGCCAAACCGTTGGATTGTGACACACCTTTACGCGTCTCTCGTTCGCTGCGCTCGCTCGAAAACTATAGCGTAACCTAAAACCAATCCATCTTGCGTTCATTATTCGATATGGTGGCGACTTATTTCGAATTTGCGAACGTGTCGGATCGGATGTGAGGTTGGACTAAATTTTTACGAGCGACCGGAGCGAGCGAGCAACGATCACAATTTGCAAGGTATACATATACCTTATATTGCCTTGCATATATTTCGTGTTAGTACATAATTTTGTCAGCCACTTCGGACATCACATTGGACTGTAGTATGTGGAAATAGTACTATTTATGTGAAACTATTCACAAACTGTAAACATTTGTCAGCAGGCAATAGGATAAAGACTTCCGGCTCCTCGGGCTGGTGCGAATGTTTCAATGTCAGTATGTGCCAAACCGTTGGACTGTGACACACCTTTACGCGTCTCTCGCTCGCTGCGCTCGCTCGAAAACTATAGCCTAACCTAAAACCAATCCATCTTGCGTTCATTATTCGATATGGTGGCGACTTATTTCGAATTTGCGAACGTGTCGGATCGGATGTGAGGTTGGACTAAATTTTTACGAGCGAGCGGAGCGAGCGAGCAACGATCACAATTTGCAAGGTATACATATACCTTATATTGCCTTGCATATATTTCGTGTTAGTACCTAATTTTGTCAGCCACTTCGGACATCACATTGGACTGTAGTATGTGGAAATAGTACTATTTATGTGAAACTATTCACAAACTGTAAACATTTGTCAGCAGGCAATAGGATAAAGACTTCCGGCTCCTCGGGCTGGTGCGAATGTTTCAATGTCCGTATGTGCCAAACCGTTGTATTGTGACACACCTTTACGCGTCTCTCGTTCGCTGCGCTCGCTCGAAAACTATAGCCTAACCTAAAACCAATCCATCTTGCGTTCATTATTCGATATGGTGGCGACTTATTTCGAATTTGCGAACGTGTCGGATCGGATGTGAGGTTGGACTAAATTTTTACGAGCGAGCGGAGCGAGCGAGCAACGATCACAATTTGCAAGGTATACATATACCTTATATTGCCTTGCATATATTTCGTGTTAGTACCTAATTTTGTCAGCCACTTCGGACATCTCATTGGACTGTAGTATGTGGAAATAGTACTATTTATGTGAAACTATTCACAAACTGTAAACATTTGTCAGCAGGCAATAGGATAAAGACTTCCGGCTCCTCGGGCTGGTGCGAATGTTTCAATGTCCGTATGTGCCAAACCGTTGGATTGTGACACACCTTTACGCGTCTCTCGTTCGCTGCGTTCGCTCGAAAACTATAGCCTAACCTAAAATCAATCCATCTTGCGTTCATTATTCGATATGGTGGCGACTTATTTCGAATTTGCGAACGTGTCGGATCGGATGTGAGGTTGGACTAAATTTTTACGAGCGAGCGGAGCGAGCGAGCAACGATCACAATTTGCAAGGTATACATATACCTTATATTGCCTTGCATATATTTCGTGTTAGTACCTAATTTTGTCAGCCACTTCGGACATCACATTGGACTGTAGTATGTGGAAATAGTACTATTTATGTGAAACTATTCACAAACTGTAAACATTTGTCAGCAGGCAATAGGATAAAGACTTCCGGCTCCTCGGGCTGGTGCGAATGTTTCAATGTCCGTATGTGCCAAACCGTTGGATTGTGACACACCTTTACGCGTCTCTCGTTCGCTGCGCTCGCTCGAAAACTATAGCCTAACCTAAAACCAATCCATCTTGCGTTCATTATTCGATATGGTGGCGACTTATTTCGAATTTGCGAACGTGTCGGATCGGATGTGAGGTTGGACTAAATTTTTACGAGCGAGCGGAGCAAGCGAGCAACGATCACAATTTGCAAGGTATACATATACCTTATATTGCCTTGCATATATTTCGTGTTAGTACCTAATTTTGTCAGCCACTTCGGACATCACATTGGACTGTAGTATGTGGAAATAGTACTATTTATGTGAAACTATTCACAAACTGTAAACATTTGTCAGCAGGCAATAGGATAAAGACTTCCGGCTCCTCGGGCTGGTGCGAATGTTTCAATGTCCGTATGTGCCAAACCGTTGGATTGTGACACACCTTTACGCGTCTCTCGTTCGCTGCGCTCGCTCGAAAACTATAGCGTAACCTAAAACCAATCCATCTTGCGTTCATTATTCGATATGGTGGCGACTTATTTCGAATTTGCGAACGTGTCGGATCGGATGTGAGGTTGGACTAAATTTTTACGAGCGACCGGAGCGAGCGAGCAACGATCACAATTTGCAAGGTATACATATACCTTATATTGCCTTGCATATATTTCGTGTTAGTACATAATTTTGTCAGCCACTTCGGACATCACATTGGACTGTAGTATGTGGAAATAGTACTATTTATGTGAAACTATTCACAAACTGTAAACATTTGTCAGCAGGCAATAGGATAAAGACTTCCGGCTCCTCGGGCTGGTGCGAATGTTTCAATGTCAGTATGTGCCAAACCGTTGGACTGTGACACACCTTTACGCGTCTCTCGCTCGCTGCGCTCGCTCGAAAACTATAGCCTAACCTAAAACCAATCCATCTTGCGTTCATTATTCGATATGGTGGCGACTTATTTCGAATTTGCGAACGTGTCGGATCGGATGTGAGGTTGGACTAAATTTTTACGAGCGAGCGGAGCGAGCGAGCAACGATCACAATTTGCAAGGTATACATATACCTTATATTGCCTTGCATATATTTCGTGTTAGTACCTAATTTTGTCAGCCACTTCGGACATCACATTGGACTGTAGTATGTGGAAATAGTACTATTTATGTGAAACTATTCACAAACTGTAAACATTTGTCAGCAGGCAATAGGATAAAGACTTCCGGCTCCTCGGGCTGGTGCGAATGTTTCAATGTCCGTATGTGCCAAACCGTTGGATTGTGACACACCTTTACGCGTCTCTCGTTCGCTGCGCTCGCTCGAAAACTATAGCCTAACCTAAAACCAATCCATCTTGCGTTCATTATTCGATATGGTGGCGACTTATTTCGAATTTGCGAACGTGTCGGATCGGATGTGAGGTTGGACTAAATTTTTACGAGCGAGCGGAGCGAGCGAGCAACGATCACAATTTGCAAGGTATACATATACCTTATATTGCCTTGCATATATTTCGTGTTAGTACCTAATTTTGTCAGCCACTTCGGACATCTCATTGGACTGTAGTATGTGGAAATAGTACTATTTATGTGAAACTATTCACAAACTGTAAACATTTGTCAGCAGGCAATAGGATAAAGACTTCCGGCTCCTCGGGCTGGTGCGAATGTTTCAATGTCCGTATGTGCCAAACCGTTGGATTGTGACACACCTTTACGCGTCTCTCGTTCGCTGCGTTCGCTCGAAAACTATAGCCTAACCTAAAATCAATCCATCTTGCGTTCATTATTCGATATGGTGGCGACTTATTTCGAATTTGCGAACGTGTCGGATCGGATGTGAGGTTGGACTAAATTTTTACGAGCGAGCGGAGCGAGCGAGCAACGATCACAATTTGCAAGGTATACATATACCTTATATTGCCTTGCATATATTTCGTGTTAGTACCTAATTTTGTCAGCCACTTCGGACATCACATTGGACTGTAGTATGTGGAAATAGTACTATTTATGTGAAACTATTCACAAACTGTAAACATTTGTCAGCAGGCAATAGGATAAAGACTTCCGGCTCCTCGGGCTGGTGCGAATGTTTCAATGTCCGTATGTGCCAAGCCGTTGGATTGTGACACACCTTTACGCGTCTCTCGTTCGCTGCGCTCGCTCGAAAACTATAGCGTAACCTAAAACCAATCCATCTTGCGTTCATTATTCGATATGGTGGCGACATATTTCGAATTTGCGAACGTGTCGGATCGGATGTGAGGTTGGACTAAATTTTTACGAGCGAGCGGAGCGAGCGAGCAACGATCACAATTTGCAAGGTATACATATACCTTATATTGCCTTGCATATATTTCGTGTTAGTACCTAATTTTGTCAGCCACTTCGGACATCACATTGGACTGTAGTAAGTGGAAATAGTACTATTTATGTGAAACTATTCACAAACTGTAAACATTTGTCAGCAGGCAATAGGATAAAGACTTCCGGCTCCTCGGGCTGGTGCGAATGTTTCAATGTCAGTATGTGCCAAACCGTTGGACTGTGACACACCTTTACGCGTCGCTCGCTCGCTGCGCTCGCTCGAAAACTATAGCGTAACCTAAAACCAATCCATCTTGCGTTCATTATTCGATATGGTGGCGACTTATTTCGAATTTGCGAACGTGTCGGATCGGATGTGAGGTTGGACTAAATTTTTACGAGCGACCGGAGCGAGCGAGCAACGATCACAATTTGCAAGGTATACATATACCTTATATTGCCTTGCATATATTTCGTGTTAGTACCTAATTTTGTCAGCCACTTCGGACATCACATTGGACTGTAGTATGTGGAAATAGTACTATTTATGTGAAAATATTCACAAACTGTAAACATTTGTCAGCAGGCAATAGGATAAAGACTTCCGGCTCCTCGGGCTGGTGCGAATGTTTCAATGTCAGTATGTGCCAAACCGTTGGACTGTGACACACCTTTACGCGTCTCTCGCTCGCTGCGCTCGCTCGAAAACTATAGCGTAACCTAAAACCAATCCATCTTGCGTTCATTATTCGATATGGTGGCGACTTATTTCGAATTTGCGAACGTGTCGGATCGGATGTGAGGTTGGACTAAATTTTTACGAGCGAGCGGAGCGAGCGAGCAACGATCACAATTTGCAAGGTATACATATACCTTGCAATATGCATATATATCGTGTTAGTACCTAATTTTGTTAGCCACTTCGGACATCACATTGGACTGTAGTATGTGGAAATAGTACTATTTATGTGAAACTATTCACAAACTGTAAACATTTGTCAGCAGGCAATAGGATAAATACTTCCGGCTCCTCTGGCTGGTGCGAATGTTTCAATGTCCGTATGTGCCAAACCGTTGGATTGTGATACACCTTCACGCGTCTCTCGCTCGCTGCGCTCGCTCGAAAACTATAGCCTAACCTAAAACCAATCCCTCTTGCGTTAGTCATTCGATATGAAGGCGACTTATTTCGAATTTGCGAACGTGTCGGATCGGATGTGAGGTTGGACTAAATTTTTACGAGCGAGCGGAGCGAGCGAGCAACGATCACAATTTGCAAGGTATACATATACCTTGCAATATGCATATATATCGTGTTAGTACCTAATTTTGTCAGCCACTTCGAACATCACATTGCACTGTAGTATGTCGAAATAGTACTATTTATGTGAAACTATTCACAAACTGTAAACATTTGTCAGCAGGCTATAGGATAAAGACTTCCGGCTCCTCGGGCTGGTGCGAATGTTTCAATGTCAGTATGTGCCAAACCGTTGGATTGTGACACACCTTTACGCGTCTCTCGCTCGCTGCGCTCGCTCGAAAACTATAGCGTAACCTAAAACCAATCCATCTTGCGTTCATTATTCGATATGGTGGCGACTTATTTCGAATTTGCGAACGTGTCGGATCGGATGTGAGGATGGACTAAATTTTTACGAGCGAGCGGTGCGAGCGAGCATCGATCACAATATGCAAGGTATACATATACCTTGCAATATGCATATATATCGTGTTAGTACCTAATTTCGTCAGCCACTTCGGACATCACATTGCCCTGTAGTATGTGGAAATAGTACTATTTATGTGAAACTATTCACAAACTGTAAACATTTGTCAGCAGGCAATATGATAAAGACATCCGGCTCCTCGGGCTGGTGCGAATGTTTCAATGTCAGTATGTGCCAAACCGGTGGATTGTGACACACCTTTACGCGTCTCTCGCTCGCTGCGCTCGCTCGAAAGCTGTAGCCTAACCTAAAACCAATCCATCTTGCGTTCATTATTCGATATGGTGGCGACTTATTTCGAATTTGCGAACGTGTCGGATCGGATGTGAGGTTGGACTAAATTTTTACGAGCGAGCGGAGCGAGCGAGCAACGATCACAATTTGCAAGGTATACATATACCTTATATTGCCTTGCATATATTTCGTGTTAGTACCTAATTTTGTCAACCACTTCGGACATCACATTGGACTGTAGTATGTGGAAATAGTACTATTTATGTGAAACTATTCACAAACTGTAAACATTTGTCAGCAGGCAATAGGATAAAGACTTCCGGCTCCTCGGGCTGGTGCGAATGTTTCAATGTCCGTATGTGCCAAACCGTTGGATTGTGACACACCTTTACGCGTCTCTCGCTCGCTGCGTTCGCTCGAAAACTATAGCGTAACCTAAAACCAATCCATCTTGCGTTCATTATTCGATATGGTGGCGACTTATTTCGAATTTGCGAACGTGTCGGATCGGATGTGAGGTTGGACTAAATTTTTACGAGCGACCGGAGCGAGCGAGCAACGATCACAATTTGCAAGGTATACATATACCTTATATTGCCTTGCATATATTTCGTGTTAGTACCTAATTTTGTCAGCCACTTCGGACATCACATTGGACTGTAGTATGTGGAAATAGTACTATTTATGTGAAACTATTCACAAACTGTAAACATTTGTCAGCAGGCAATAGGATAAAGACTTCCGGCTCCTCGGGCTGGTGCGAATGTTTCAATGTCAGTATGTGCCAAACCGTTGGACTGTGACACACCTTTACGCGTCTCTCGCTCGCTGCGCTCGCTCGAAAACTATAGCGTAACCTAAAACCAATCCATCTTGCGTTCATTATTCGATATGGTGGCGACTTATTTCGAATTTGCGAACGTGTCGGATCGGATGTGAGGTTGGACTAAATTTTTACGAGCGAGCGGAGCGAGCGAGCAACGATCACAATTTGCAAGGTATACATATACCTTGCAATATGCATATATATCGTGTTAGTACCTAATTTTGTTAGCCACTTCGGACATCACATTGGACTGTAGTATGTGGAAATAGTACTATTTATGTGAAACTATTCACAAACTGTAAACATTTGTCAGCAGGCAATAGGATAAATACTTCCGGCTCCTCTGGCTGGTGCGAATGTTTCAATGTCCGTATGTGCCAAACCGTTGGATTGTGATACACCTTCACGCGTCTCTCGCTCGCTGCGCTCGCTCGAAAACTATAGCCTAACCTAAAACCAATCCCTCTTGCGTTAGTCATTCGATATGAAGGCGACTTATTTCGAATTTGCGAACGTGTCGGATCGGATGTGAGGTTGGACTAAATTTTTACGAGCGAGCGGAGCGAGCGAGCAACGATCACAATTTGCAAGGTATACATATACCTTGCAATATGCATATATATCGTGTTAGTACCTAATTTTGTCAGCCACTTCGAACATCACATTGCACTGTAGTATGTCGAAATAGTACTATTTATGTGAAACTATTCACAAACTGTAAACATTTGTCAGCAGGCTATAGGATAAAGACTTCCGGCTCCTCGGGCTGGTGCGAATGTTTCAATGTCAGTATGTGCCAAACCGTTGGATTGTGACACACCTTTACGCGTCTCTCGCTCGCTGCGCTCGCTCGAAAACTATAGCGTAACCTAAAACCAATCCATCTTGCGTTCATTATTCGATATGGTGGCGACTTATTTCGAATTTGCGAACGTGTCGGATCGGATGTGAGGATGGACTAAATTTTTACGAGCGAGCGGTGCGAGCGAGCATCGATCACAATATGCAAGGTATACATATACCTTGCAATATGCATATATATCGTGTTAGTACCTAATTTCGTCAGCCACTTCGGACATCACATTGCCCTGTAGTATGTGGAAATAGTACTATTTATGTGAAACTATTCACAAACTGTAAACATTTGTCAGCAGGCAATATGATAAAGACATCCGGCTCCTCGGGCTGGTGCGAATGTTTCAATGTCAGTATGTGCCAAACCGGTGGATTGTGACACACCTTTACGCGTCTCTCGCTCGCTGCGCTCGCTCGAAAGCTGTAGCCTAACCTAAAACCAATCCATCTTGCGTTCATTATTCGATATGGTGGCGACTTATTTCGAATTTGCGAACGTGTCGGATCGGATGTGAGGTTGGACTAAATTTTTACGAGCGAGCGGAGCGAGCGAGCAACGATCACAATTTGCAAGGTATACATATACCTTATATTGCCTTGCATATATTTCGTGTTAGTACCTAATTTTGTCAACCACTTCGGACATCACATTGGACTGTAGTATGTGGAAATAGTACTATTTATGTGAAACTATTCACAAACTGTAAACATTTGTCAGCAGGCAATAGGATAAAGACTTCCGGCTCCTCGGGCTGGTGCGAATGTTTCAATGTCCGTATGTGCCAAACCTTTGGATTGTGACACACCTTTACGCGTCTCTCGTTCGCTGCGCTCGCTCGAAAACTATAGCCTAACCTAAAACCAATCCATCTTGCGTTCATTATTCGATATGGTGGCGACTTATTTCGAATTTGCGAACGTGTCGGATCGGATGTGAGGTTGGACTAAATTTTTACGAGCGAGCGGAGCGAGCGAGCAATGATCACAATTTGCAAGGTATACATATACCTTATATTGCCTTGCATATATTTCGTGTTAGTACCTAATTTTGTCAGCCACTTCGGACATCACATTGGACTGTAGTATGTGGAAATAGTACTATTTATGTGAAACTATTCGCAAACTGTAAACATTTGTCAGCAGGCAATATGATAAAGACATCCGGCTCCTCGGGCTGGTGCGAATGTTTCAATGTCCGTATGTGCCAAACCGTTGGATTGTGACACACCTTTACGCGTCTCTCGTTCGCTGCGTTCGCTCGAAAACTATAGCCTAACCTAAAACCAATCCATCTTGCGTTCATTATTCGATATGGTGGCGACTTATTTCGAATTTGCGAACGTGTCGGATCGGATGTGAGGTTGGACTAAATTTTTACGAGCGAGCGGAGCGAGCGAGCAACGATCACAATTTGCAAGGTATACATATACCTTATATTGCCTTGCATATATTTCGTGTTAGTACCTAATTTTGTCAGCCACTTCGGACATCACATTGGACTGTAGTATGTGGAAATAGTACTATTTATGTGAAACTATTCACAAACTGTAAACATTTGTCAGCAGGCAATAGGATAAAGACTTCCGGCTCCTCGGGCTGGTGCGAATGTTTCAATGTCCGTATGTGCCAAACCGTTGGATTGTGACACACCTTTACGCGTCTCTCGTTCGCTGCGCTCGCTCGAAAACTATAGCGTAACCTAAAACCAATCCATCTTGCGTTCATTATTCGATATGGTGGCGACTTATTTCGAATTTGCGAACGTGTCGGATCGGATGTGAGGTTGGACTAAATTTTTACGAGCGAGCGGAGCGAGCGAGCAACGATCACAATTTGCAAGGTATACATATATCTTGCAATATGCATATATATCGTGTTAGTACCTAATTATGTCAGCCACTTCGGACATCACATTGGACTGTAGTATGTGGAAATAGTACTATTTATGTGAAACTATTCACAAACTGTAAACATTTGTCAGCAGGCAATAGGATAAATACTTCCGGCTCCTCTGGCTGGTGCGAATGTTTCAATGTCCGTATGTGCCAAACCGTTGGATTGTGATACACCTTCACGCGTCTCTCGCTCGCTGCGCTCGCTCGAAAACTATAGCCTAACCTAAAACCAATCCCTCTTGCGTTAGTCATTCGATATGAAGGCGACTTATTTCGAATTTGCGAACGTGTCGGATCGGATGTGAGGTTGGACTAAATTTTTACGAGCGAGCGGAGCGAGCGAGCAACGATCACAATTTGCAAGGTATACATATACCATATATTGCCTTGCATATATTTCGTGTTAGTACCTAATTTTGTCAGCCACCTCGGACATCACATTGGACTGTAGTATGTGGAAATAGTACTATTTATGTGAAACTATTCACAAACTGTAAACATTTGTCAGCAGGCAATAGGGTAAAGACTTCCGGCTCCTCGGGCTGGTGCGAATGTTTCAATGTCCGTATGTGCCAAACCGTGGGATTGTGACACACCTTTACGCGTCTCTCGTTCGCTGCGCTCGCTCGAAAACTATAGCGTAACCTAAAACCAATCCATCTTGCGTTCATTATTCGATATGGTGGCGACTTATTTCGAATTTGCGAACGTGTCGGATCGGATGTGAGGTTGGACTAAATTTTTACGAGCGAGCGGAGCGAGCGAGCAACGATCACAATTTGCAAGGTATACATATACCTTGCAATATGCATATATATCGTGTTAGTACCTAATTTTGTTAGCCACTTCGGACATCACATTGGACTGTAGTATGTGGAAATAGTACTATTTATGTGAAACTACTCACAAACTGTAAACATTTGTCAGCAGGCAATAGGATAAATACTTCCGGCTCCTCTGGCTGGTGCGAATGTTTCAATGTCCGTATGTGCCAAACCGTTGGATTGTGACACACCTTTACGCGTCTCTCGTTCGCTGCGCTCGCTCGAAAACTATAGCGTAACCTAAAACCAATCCATCTTGCGTTCATTATTCGATATGGTGGCGACTTATTTCGAATTTGCGAACGTGTCGGATCGGATGTGAGGTTGGACTAAATTTTTACGAGCGAGCGGAGCGAGCGAGCTACGATCACAATTTGCAAGGTATACATATACCTTGCAATATGCATATATATCGTGTTAGTACCTAATTTTGTCAGCCACTTCGGACATCACAATGCCCTGTAGTATGTGGAAATAGTACTATTTATGTGAAACTATTCCCAAACTGTAAACATTTGTCAGCAGGCAATATGATAAAGACATCCGGCTCCTCGGGCTGGTGCGAATGTTTCAATGTCAGTATGTGCCAAACCGTTGGATTGTGACACACCTTTACGCGTCTCTCGCTCGCTGCGCTCGCTCGTAAGCTGTAGCCTAAGCTAAACCCAATCCATCTTGCGTTAGTCATTCGATATGAAGGCAACTTATTTCGAATTTGCGAACGTGTCGGATCGTATGTGAGGTTGGACTAAATTTTTACGAGCGAGCGGAGCGAGCGTGCAACGATCACAATTTGCAAGGTATACATATACCTTGCAATATGCATATATATCGTGTTAGTACCTAATTTTGTCAGCCACTTCGGACATCACATTGCACTGTAGTATGTGGAAATAGTACTATTTATGTGAAACTATTCACAAACTGTAAACATTTGTCAGTAGGCAATAGGATCAAGACTTCCGGCTCCTCGGGCTGGTGCGAATGTTTCAATGTCCGTATGTGCCAAACCGTTGGATTGTGACACACCTTTACGCGTCTCTCGTTCGCTGCGCTCGCTCGAAAACTATAGCGTAACCTAAAACCAATCCATCTTGCGTTCATTATTCGATATGGTGGCGACTTATTTCGAATTTGCGAACGTGTCGGATCGGATGTGAGGTTGGACTAAATTTTTACGAGCGAGCGGAGCGAGCGAGCTACGATCACAATTTGCAAGGTATACATATACCTTGCAATATGCATATATATCGTGTTAGTACCTAATTTTGTCAGCCACTTCGGACATCACAATGCCCTGTAGTATGTGGAAATAGTACTATTTATGTGAAACTATTCCCAAACTGTAAACATTTGTCAGCAGGCAATATGATAAAGACATCCGGCTCCTCGGGCTGGTGCGAATGTTTCAATGTCAGTATGTGCCAAACCGTTGGATTGTGACACACCTTTACGCGTCTCTCGCTCGCTGCGCTCGCTCGTAAGCTGTAGCCTAAGCTAAACCCAATCCATCTTGCGTTAGTCATTCGATATGAAGGCAACTTATTTCGAATTTGCGAACGTGTCGGATCGTATGTGAGGTTGGACCAAATTTTTACGAGCGAGCGGAGCGAGCGAGCAACGATCACAATTTGCAAGGTATACATATACCTTGCAATATGCATATATATCGTGTTAGTACCTAATTTCGTCAGCCACTTCGGACATCGCATTGCCCTGTAGTATGTGGAAATAGTACTATTTATGTGAAACTATTCACAAACTGTAAACATTTGTCTGCTGGCAATAGGATAAAGACTTCCGGCTCCTCGGGCTGGTGCGAATGTTTCAATGTCAGTATGTGCCAAACCGTTGGATTGTGACACACCTTTACGCGTCTCTCGTTCGCTGCGCTCGCTCGAAAACTATAGCGTAACCTAAAACCAATCCATCTTGCGTTCATTATTCGATATGGTGGCGACTTATTTCGAATTTGCGAACGTGTCGGATCGGATGTGAGGGTGGACTAAATTTTTACGAGCGAGCGGAGCGAGCGAGCAACGATCACAATTTGCAAGGTATACATATACCTTATATTGCCTTGCATATATTTCGTGTTAGTACCTAATTTTGTCAGCCACTTCGGACATCACATTGGACTGTAGTATGTGGAAATAGTACTATTTATGTGAAACTATTCACAAACTGTAAACATTTGTCAGCAGGCAATATGATAAAGACATCCGGCTCCTCGGGCTGGTGCGAATGTTTCAATGTCAGTATGTGCCAAACCGTTGGATTGTGACACACCTTCACGCGTATCTCGCTCGCTGCGCTCGCTCGAAAGCTGTAGCCTAACCTAAACCCAATCCATCTTGCGTTAGTCATTCGATATGAAGGCAACTTATTTCGAATTTGCGAACGTGTCGGATCGGATGTGAGGTTGGACTAAATTTTTACGAGCGAGCGGAGCGAGCGAGCAACGATCACAATTTGCAAGGTATACATATACCTTGCAATATGCATATATATCGTGTTAGTACCTAATTTTGTCTGCCACTTCGGACATCGCATTGCCCTGTAGTATGTGGAAATAGTACTATTTATGTGAAACTATTCACAAACTGTAAACATTTGTCAGCAGGCAATAGGATAAAGACTTCCGGCTCCTCGGGCTGGTGCGAATGTTTCAATGTCCGTATGTGCCAAACCGTTGGATTGTGACACACCTTTACGCGTCTCTCGTTCGCTGCGCTCGCTCGAAAACTATAGCGTAACCTAAAACCAATCCATCTTGCGTTCATTATTCGATATGGTGGCGACTTATTTCGAATTTGCGAACGTGTCGGATCGGATGTGAGGTTGGACTAAATTTTTACGAGCGAGCGGAGCGAGCGAGCTACGATCACAATTTGCAAGGTATACATATACCTTGCAATATGCATATATATCGTGTTAGTACCTAATTTTGTCAGCCACTTCGGACATCACAATGCCCTGTAGTATGTGGAAATAGTACTATTTATGTGAAACTATTCCCAAACTGTAAACATTTGTCAGCAGGCAATATGATAAAGACATCCGGCTCCTCGGGCTGGTGCGAATGTTTCAATGTCAGTATGTGCCAAACCGTTGGATTGTGACACACCTTTACGCGTCTCTCGCTCGCTGCGCTCGCTCGTAAGCTGTAGCCTAAGCTAAACCCAATCCATCTTGCGTTAGTCATTCGATATGAAGGCAACTTATTTCGAATTTGCGAACGTGTCGGATCGTATGTGAGGTTGGACCAAATTTTTACGAGCGAGCGGAGCGAGCGAGCAACGATCACAATTTGCAAGGTATACATATACCTTGCAATATGCATATATATCGTGTTAGTACCTAATTTCGTCAGCCACTTCGGACATCGCATTGCCCTGTAGTATGTGGAAATAGTACTATTTATGTGAAACTATTCACAAACTGTAAACATTTGTCTGCTGGCAATAGGATAAAGACTTCCGGCTCCTCGGGCTGGTGCGAATGTTTCAATGTCAGTATGTGCCAAACCGTTGGATTGTGACACACCTTTACGCGTCTCTCGTTCGCTGCGCTCGCTCGAAAACTATAGCGTAACCTAAAACCAATCCATCTTGCGTTCATTATTCGATATGGTGGCGACTTATTTCGAATTTGCGAACGTGTCGGATCGGATGTGAGGGTGGACTAAATTTTTACGAGCGAGCGGAGCGAGCGAGCAACGATCACAATTTGCAAGGTATACATATACCTTATATTGCCTTGCATATATTTCGTGTTAGTACCTAATTTTGTCAGCCACTTCGGACATCACATTGGACTGTAGTATGTGGAAATAGTACTATTTATGTGAAACTATTCACAAACTGTAAACATTTGTCAGCAGGCAATATGATAAAGACATCCGGCTCCTCGGGCTGGTGCGAATGTTTCAATGTCAGTATGTGCCAAACCGTTGGATTGTGACACACCTTCACGCGTATCTCGCTCGCTGCGCTCGCTCGAAAGCTGTAGCCTAACCTAAACCCAATCCATCTTGCGTTAGTCATTCGATATGAAGGCAACTTATTTCGAATTTGCGAACGTGTCGGATCGGATGTGAGGTTGGACTAAATTTTTACGAGCGAGCGGAGCGAGCGAGCAACGATCACAATTTGCAAGGTATACATATACCTTGCAATATGCATATATATCGTGTTAGTACCTAATTTTGTCTGCCACTTCGGACATCGCATTGCCCTGTAGTATGTGGAAATAGTACTATATATGTGAAACTATTCACAAACTGTAAACATTTGTCAGCAGGCAATAGGATAAAGACTTCCGGCTCCTCGGGCTGGTGCGAATGTTTCAATGTCCGTATGTGCCAAACCGTTGGATTGTGACACACCTTTACGCGTCTCTCGTTCGCTGCGCTCGCTCGAAAACTATAGCGTAACCTAAAACCAATCCATCTTGCGTTCATTATTCGATATGGTGGCGACTTATTTCGAATTTGCGAACGTGTCGGATCGGATGTGAGGTTGGACTAAATTTTTACGAGCGAGCGGAGCGAGCGAGCAACGATCACAATTTGCAAGGTATACATATACCTTATATTGCCTTGCATATATTTCGTGTTAGTACCTAATTTTGTCAGCCACTTCGGACATCACATTGGACTGTAGTATGTGGAAATAGTACTATTTATGTGAAACTATTCACAAACTGTAAACATTTGTCAGCAGGCAATATGATAAAGACATCCGGCTCCTCGGGCTGGTGCGAATGTTTCAATGTCAGTATGTGCCAAACCGTTGGATTGTGACACACCTTCACGCGTATCTCGCTCGCTGCGCTCGCTCGAAAGCTGTAGCCTAACCTAAACCCAATCCATCTTGCGTTAGTCATTCGATATGAAGGCAACTTATTTCGAATTTGCGAACGTGTCGGATCGGATGTGAGGTTGGACTAAATTTTTACGAGCGAGCGGAGCGAGCGAGCAACGATCACAATTTGCAAGGTATACATATACCTTGCAATATGCATATATATCGTGTTAGTACCTAATTTTGTCTGCCACTTCGGACATCGCATTGCCCTGTAGTATGTGGAAATAGTACTATATATGTGAAACTATTCACAAACTGTAAACATTTGTCAGCAGGCAATAGGATAAAGACTTCCGGCTCCTCGGGCTGGTGCGAATGTTTCAATGTCCGTATGTGCCAAACCGTTGGATTGTGACACACCTTTACGCGTCTCTCGTTCGCTGCGCTCGCTCGAAAACTATAGCGTAACCTAAAACCAATCCATCTTGCGTTCATTATTCGATATGGTGGCGACTTATTTCGAATTTGCGAACGTGTCGGATCGGATGTGAGGTTGGACTAAATTTTTACGAGCGAGCGGAGCGAGCGAGCAACGATCACAATTTGCAAGGTATACATATACCTTATATTGCCTTGCATATATTTCGTGTTAGTACCTAATTTTGTCAGCCACTTCGGACATCACATTGGACTGTATTATGTGGAAATAGTACTATTTATTTGAAACTATTCACAAACTGTAAACATTTGTCAGCAGGCAATAGGATAAAGACTTCCGGCTCCTCTGGCTGATGCGAATGTTTCAATGTCCGTATGTGCCAAACCGTTGGATTGTGACACACCTTTACGCGTCTCTCGTTCGCTGCGCTCGCTCGAAAACTATAGCGTAACCTAAAACCAATCCATCTTGCGTTCATTATTCGATATGTTGGCGACTTATTTCGAATTTGCGAACGTGTCGGATCGGATGTGAGGTTGGACTAAATTTTTACGAGCGAGCGGAGCGAGCGAGCAACGATCACAATTTGCAAGGTATACATATACCTTGCAATATGCATATATATCGTGTTAGTACCTAATTTTGTCAGCCACTTCGGACATCACAATGCCCTGTAGTATGTGGAAATAGTACTATTTATGTGAAACTATTCCCAAACTGTAAACATTTGTCAGCAGGCAATATGATAAAGACATCCGGCTCCTCGGGCTGGTGCGAATGTTTCAATGTCAGTATGTGCCAAACCGTTGGATTGTGACACACCTTTACGCGTCTCTCGCTCGCTGCGCTCGCTCGAAAGCTGTAGCCTAACCTAAACCCAATCCATCTTACGTTAGTCATTCGATATGAAGGCGACTTATTTCGAATTTGCGAACGTGTCGGATCGGATGTGAGGTTGGACTAAATTTTTACGAGCGAGAGGAGCGAGCGAGCAACGATCACAATTTGCAAGGTGTACATATACCTTGCAATATGCATATATATCGTGTTAGTACCTAATTTTGTTAGCCACTTCGGACATCACATTGGACTGTAGTATGTCGAAATAGTACTATTTATGTGAAACTATTCACAAACTGTAAACATTTGTCAGTAGGCAATATGATAAAGACTTCCGGCTCCTCGGGCTGGTGCGAATGTTTCAATGTCCGTAAGTGCCAAACCGTTGGATTGTGACACACCTTTACGCGTCTCTCGCTCTCTGCGCTCGCTCGAAAACTATAGCGTAACCTAAAACCAATCCATCTTGCGTTCATTATTCGATATGGTGGCGACTTATTTCGAATTTGCGAACGTGTCGGATCGGATGTGAGGTTGGACTAAATTTTTACGAGCGAGCGGAGCGAGCGAGCATCGATCACAATATGCAAGGTATACATATACCTTGCAATATGCATATATATCGTGTTAGTACCTAATTTCGTCAGCCACTTCGGACATCGCATTGCCCTGTAGTATGTGGAAATAGTACTATTTATGTGAAACTATTCACAAACTGTAAACATTTGTCAGCAGGCAATATGATAAAGACATCCGGCTCCTCGGGCTGGTGCGAATGTTTCAATGTCAGAATGTGCCAAACCGTTGGATTGTGACACACCTTTACGCGTCTCTCGCTCGCTGCGCTCGCTCGAAAGCTGTAGCCTAACCTAAACCCAATCCATCTTGCGTTAGTCATTCGATATGAAGGCAACTTATTTCGAATTTGCGAACGTGTCGGATCGTATGTGAGGTTGGACTAAATTTTTACGAGCGAGCGGAACGAGCGAGCAACGATCACAATTTGCAAGGTATACACATACCTTATATTGCCTTGCATATATTTCGTGTTAGTACCTAATTTTGTCAGCCACTTCGGACATCACATTGGACTGTAGCATGTGGAAATAGTACTATTTATGTGAAACTATTCACAAACTGTAAACATTTGTCAGCAGGCAATAGGATAAAGACTTCCGGCTCCTCGGGCTGGTGCGAATGTTTCAATGTCCGTATGTGCCAAACCGTTGGATTGTGACACACCTTTACGCGTCTCTCGTTCGCTGCGCTCGCTCGAATACTATAGCGTAACCTAAAACCAATCCATCTTGCGTTCATTATTCGATATGGTGGCGACTTATTTCGAATTTGCGAACGTGACGGATCGGATGTGAGGTTGGACTAAATTTCTACGAGCGAGCGGAGCGAGCGAGCAACGATCACAATTTGCAAGGTATACATATACCTTGCAATATGCATATATATCGTGTTAGTACCTAATTTTGTTAGCCACTTCGGACATCACATTGGACTGTAGTATGTGGAAATAGTACTATTTATGTGAAACTATTCACAAACTGTAAACATTTGTCAGCAGGCAATAGGATAAATACTTCCGGCTCCTCTGGCTGGTGCGAATGTTTCAATGTCCGTATGTGCCAAACCGTTAGATTGTGATACACCTTTACGCGTCTCTCGCTCAAAAACTATAGCCTAACCTAAAACCAATCCCTCTTGCGTTAGTCATTCGATATGAAGGCGACTTATTTCGAATTTGCGAACGTGTCGGATCGGATGTGAGGTTGGACTAAATTTTTACGAGCGAGCGGAGCGAGCGAGCAACGATCACAATTTGCAAGGTATACATATACCTTGCAATATGCATATATATCGTGTTAGTACCTAATTTTGTCAGCCACTTCGGACATCACATTGCACTGTAGTATGTCGAAATAGTACTATTTATGTGAAACTATTCACAAACTGTAAACATTTGTCAGTAGGCAATATGATAAAGACTTCCGGCTCCTCGGGCTGGTGCGAATGTTTCAATGTCAGTATGTGCCAAACCGTTGGATTGTGACACACCTTTACGCGTCTCTCGCTCGCTGCGCTCGCTCGAAGACTATAGCGTAACCTAAAACCAATCCATCTTGCGTTCATTATTCGATATGGTGGCGACTTATTTCGAATTTGCGAACGTGTCGGATCGGATGTGAGGTTGGACTAAATTTTTACGAGCGAGCGGAGCGAGCGAGCATCGATCACAATATGCAAGGTATACATATACCTTGCAATATGCATATATATCGTGTTAGTACCTAATTTCGTCAGCCACTTCGGACATCACATTGCCCTGTAGTATGTGGAAATAGTACTATTTATGTGAAACTATTCACAAACTGTAAACATTTGTCAGCAGGCAATATGATAAAGACATCCGGCTCCTCGGGCTGGTGCGAATGTTTCAATGTCAGTATGTGCCAAACCGTTGGATTGTGACACACCTTTACGCGTCTCTCGTTCGCTGCGCTCGCTCGAAAACTATAGCGTAACCTAAAACCAATCCATCTTGCGTTCATTATTCGATATGGTGGCGACTTATTTCGAATTTGCGAACGTGTCGGATCGGATGTGAGGTTGGACTAAATTTTTACGAGCGAGCGGAGCGAGCGAGCAACGATCACAATTTGCAAGGTATACATATACCTTGCAATATGCATATATATCGTGTTAGTACCTAATTTTGTTAGCCACTTCGGACATCACATTGGACTGTAGTATGTGGAAATAGTACTATTTATGTGAAACTATTCACAAACTGTAAACATTTGTCAGCAGGCAATAGGATAAATACTTCCGGCTCCTCTGGCTGGTGCGAATGTTTCAATGTCCGTATGTGCCAAACCGTTAGATTGTGATACACCTTTACGCGTCTCTCGCTCGCTGCGCTCGCTCGAAAACTATAGCGTAACCTAAAACCAATCCATCTTGCGTTCATTATTCGATATGGTGGCGACTTATTTCGAATTTGCGAACGTGTCGGATCGGATGTGAGGGTGGACTAAATTTTTACGAGCGAGCGGAGCGAGCGAGCAACGATCACAATTTGCAAGGTATACATATACCTTATATTGCCTTGCATATATTTCGTGTTAGTACCTAATTTTGTCAGCCACTTCGGACATCACATTGGACTGTAGTATGTGGAAATAGTACTATTTATGTGAAACTATTCACAAACTGTAAACATTTGTCAGCAGGCAATATGATAAAGACATCCGGCTCCTCGGGCTGGTGCGAATGTTTCAATGTCAGTATGTGCCAAACCGTTGGATTGTGACACACCTTCACGCGTATCTCGCTCGCTGCGCTCGCTCGAAAGCTGTAGCCTAACCTAAACCCAATCCATCTTGCGTTAGTCATTCGATATGAAGGCAACTTATTTCGAATTTGCGAACGTGTCGGATCGGATGTGAGGTTGGACTAAATTTTTACGAGCGAGCGGAGCGAGCGAGCAACGATCACAATTTGCAAGGTATACATATACCTTGCAATATGCATATATATCGTGTTAGTACCTAATTTTGTCTGCCACTTCGGACATCGCATTGCCCTGTAGTATGTGGAAATAGTACTATTTATGTGAAACTATTCACAAACTGTAAACATTTGTCAGCAGGCAATAGGATAAAGACTTCCGGCTCCTCGGGCTGGTGCGAATGTTTCAATGTCCGTATGTGCCAAACCGTTGGATTGTGACACACCTTTACGCGTCTCTCGTTCGCTGCGCTCGCTCGAAAACTATAGCGTAACCTAAAACCAATCCATCTTGCGTTCATTATTCGATATGGTGGCGACTTATTTCGAATTTGCGAACGTGTCGGATCGGATGTGAGGTTGGACTAAATTTTTACGAGCGAGCGGAGCGAGCGAGCAACGATCACAATTTGCAAGGTATACATATACCTTGCAATATGCATATATATCGTGTTAGTACCTAATTTTGTTAGCCACTTCGGACATCACATTGGACTGTAGTATGTGGAAATAGTACTATTTATGTGAAACTATTCACAAACTGTAAACATTTGTCAGCAGGCAATAGGATAAATACTTCCGGCTCCTCTGGCTGGTGCGAATGTTTCAATGTCCGTATGTGCCAAACCGTTAGATTGTGATACACCTTTACGCGTCTCTCGCTCGCTGCGCTCGCTCGAAAACTATAGCCTAACCTAAAACCAATCCATCTTGCGTTCATTATTCGATATGGTGGCGACTTATTTCGAATTTGCGAACGTGTCGGATCGGATGTGAGGGTGGACTAAATTTTTACGAGCGAGCGGAGCGAGCGAGCAACGATCACAATTTGCAAGGTATACATATACCTTATATTGCCTTGCATATATTTCGTGTTAGTACCTAATTTTGTCAGCCACTTCGGACATCACATTGGACTGTAGTATGTGGAAATAGTACTATTTATGTGAAACTATTCACAAACTGTAAACATTTGTCAGCAGGCAATATGATAAAGACATCCGGCTCCTCGGGCTGGTGCGAATGTTTCAATGTCAGTATGTGCCAAACCGTTGGATTGTGACACACCTTCACGCGTATCTCGCTCGCTGCGCTCGCTCGAAAGCTGTAGCCTAACCTAAACCCAATCCATCTTGCGTTAGTCATTCGATATGAAGGCAACTTATTTCGAATTTGCGAACGTGTCGGATCGGATGTGAGGTTGGACTAAATTTTTACGAGCGAGCGGAGCGAGCGAGCAACGATCACAATTTGCAAGGTATACATATACCTTGCAATATGCATATATATCGTGTTAGTACCTAATTTTGTCTGCCACTTCGGACATCGCATTGCCCTGTAGTATGTGGAAATAGTACTATTTATGTGAAACTATTCACAAACTGTAAACATTTGTCAGCAGGCAATAGGATAAAGACTTCCGGCTCCTCGGGCTGGTGCGAATGTTTCAATGTCCGTATGTGCCAAACCGTTGGATTGTGACACACCTTTACGCGTCTCTCGTTCGCTGCGCTCGCTCGAAAACTATAGCGTAAAATAAAACCAATCCATCTTGCGTTCATTATTCGATATGGTGGCGACTTATTTCGAATTTGCGAACGTGTCGGATCGGATGTGAGGTTGGACTAAATTTTTACGAGCGAGCGGAGCGAGCGAGCTACGATCACAATTTGCAAGGTATACATATACCTTGCAATATGCATATATATCGTGTTAGTACCTAATTTTGTCAGCCACTTCGGACATCACAATGCCCTGTAGTATGTGGAAATAGTACTATTTATGTGAAACTATTCCCAAACTGTAAACATTTGTCAGCAGGCAATATGATAAAGACATCCGGCTCCTCGGGCTGGTGCGAATGTTTCAATGTCAGTATGTGCCAAACCGTTGGATTGTGACACACCTTTACGCGTCTCTCGCTCGCTCCGCTCGCTCGTAAGCTGTAGCCTAAGCTAAACCCAATCCATCTTGCGTTAGTCATTCGATATGAAGGCAACTTATTTCGAATTTGCGAACGTGTCGGATCGTATGTGAGGTTGGACCAAATTTTTACGAGCGAGCGGAGCGAGCGAGCAACGATCACAATTTGCAAGGTATACATATACCTTGCAATATGCATATATATCGTGTTAGTACCTAATTTTGTTAGCCACTTCGGACATCACATTGGACTGTAGTATGTGGAAATAGTACTATTTATGTGAAACTATTCACAAACTGTAAACATTTGTCAGCAGGCAATAGGATAAATACTTCCGGCTCCTCTGGCTGGTGCGAATGTTTCAATGTCCGTATGTGCCAAACCGTTAGATTGTGATACACCTTTACGCGTCTCTCGCTCGCTGCGCTCGCTCGAAAACTATAGCGTAACCTAAAACCAATCCATCTTGCGTTCATTATTCGATATGGTGGCGACTTATTTCGAATTTGCGAACGTGTCGGATCGGATGTGAGGGTGGACTAAATTTTTACGAGCGAGCGGAGCGAGCGAGCAACGATCACAATTTGCAAGGTATACATATACCTTATATTGCCTTGCATATATTTCGTGTTAGTACCTAATTTTGTCAGCCACTTCGGACATCACATTGGACTGTAGTATGTGGAAATAGTACTATTTATGTGAAACTATTCACAAACTGTAAACATTTGTCAGCAGGCAATATGATAAAGACATCCGGCTCCTCGGGCTGGTGCGAATGTTTCAATGTCAGTATGTGCCAAACCGTTGGATTGTGACACACCTTCACGCGTATCTCGCTCGCTGCGCTCGCTCGAAAGCTGTAGCCTAACCTAAACCCAATCCATCTTGCGTTAGTCATTCGATATGAAGGCAACTTATTTCGAATTTGCGAACGTGTCGGATCGGATGTGAGGTTGGACTAAATTTTTACGAGCGAGCGGAGCGAGCGAGCAACGATCACAATTTGCAAGGTATACATATACCTTGCAATATGCATATATATCGTGTTAGTACCTAATTTTGTCTGCCACTTCGGACATCGCATTGCCCTGTAGTATGTGGAAATAGTACTATTTATGTGAAACTATTCACAAACTGTAAACATTTGTCAGCAGGCAATAGGATAAAGACTTCCGGCTCCTCGGGCTGGTGCGAATGTTTCAATGTCCGTATGTGCCAAACCGTTGGATTGTGACACACCTTTACGCGTCTCTCGTTCGCTGCGCTCGCTCGAAAACTATAGCGTAAAATAAAACCAATCCATCTTGCGTTCATTATTCGATATGGTGGCGACTTATTTCGAATTTGCGAACGTGTCGGATCGGATGTGAGGTTGGACTAAATTTTTACGAGCGAGCGGAGCGAGCGAGCTACGATCACAATTTGCAAGGTATACATATACCTTGCAATATGCATATATATCGTGTTAGTACCTAATTTTGTCAGCCACTTCGGACATCACAATGCCCTGTAGTATGTGGAAATAGTACTATTTATGTGAAACTATTCCCAAACTGTAAACATTTGTCAGCAGGCAATATGATAAAGACATCCGGCTCCTCGGGCTGGTGCGAATGTTTCAATGTCAGTATGTGCCAAACCGTTGGATTGTGACACACCTTTACGCGTCTCTCGCTCGCTGCGCTCGCTCGTAAGCTGTAGCCTAAGCTAAACCCAATCCATCTTGCGTTAGTCATTCGATATGAAGGCAACTTATTTCGAATTTGCGAACGTGTCGGATCGTATGTGAGGTTGGACCAAATTTTTACGAGCGAGCGGAGCGAGCGAGCAACGATCACAATTTGCAAGGTATACATATACCTTGCAATATGCATATATATCGTGTTAGTACCTAATTTTGTTAGCCACTTCGGACATCACATTGGACTGTAGTATGTGGAAATAGTACTATTTATGTGAAACTATTCACAAACTGTAAACATTTGTCAGCAGGCAATAGGATAAATACTTCCGGCTCCTCTGGCTGGTGCGAATGTTTCAATGTCCGTATGTGCCAAACCGTTAGATTGTGATACACCTTTACGCGTCTCTCGCTCGCTGCGCTCGCTCGAAAACTATAGCGTAACCTAAAACCAATCCATCTTGCGTTCATTATTCGATATGGTGGCGACTTATTTCGAATTTGCGAACGTGTCGGATCGGATGTGAGGGTGGACTAAATTTTTACGAGCGAGCGGAGCGAGCGAGCAACGATCACAATTTGCAAGGTATACATATACCTTATATTGCCTTGCATATATTTCGTGTTAGTACCTAATTTTGTCAGCCACTTCGGACATCACATTGGACTGTAGTATGTGGAAATAGTACTATTTATGTGAAACTATTCACAAACTGTAAACATTTGTCAGCAGGCAATATGATAAAGACATCCGGCTCCTCGGGCTGGTGCGAATGTTTCAATGTCAGTATGTGCCAAACCGTTGGATTGTGACACACCTTCACGCGTATCTCGCTCGCTGCGCTCGCTCGAAAGCTGTAGCCTAACCTAAACCCAATCCATCTTGCGTTAGTCATTCGATATGAAGGCAACTTATTTCGAATTTGCGAACGTGTCGGATCGGATGTGAGGTTGGACTAAATTTTTACGAGCGAGCGGAGCGAGCGAGCAACGATCACAATTTGCAAGGTATACATATACCTTGCAATATGCATATATATCGTGTTAGTACCTAATTTTGTCTGCCACTTCGGACATCGCATTGCCCTGTAGTATGTGGAAATAGTACTATTTATGTGAAACTATTCACAAACTGTAAACATTTGTCAGCAGGCAATAGGATAAAGACTTCCGGCTCCTCGGGCTGGTGCGAATGTTTCAATGTCCGTATGTGCCAAACCGTTGGATTGTGACACACCTTTACGCGTCTCTCGTTCGCTGCGCTCGCTCGAAAACTATAGCGTAAAATAAAACCAATCCATCTTGCGTTCATTATTCGATATGGTGGCGACTTATTTCGAATTTGCGAACGTGTCGGATCGGATGTGAGGTTGGACTAAATTTTTACGAGCGAGCGGAGCGAGCGAGCTACGATCACAATTTGCAAGGTATACATATACCTTGCAATATGCATATATATCGTGTTAGTACCTAATTTTGTCAGCCACTTCGGACATCACAATGCCCTGTAGTATGTGGAAATAGTACTATTTATGTGAAACTATTCCCAAACTGTAAACATTTGTCAGCAGGCAATATGATAAAGACATCCGGCTCCTCGGGCTGGTGCGAATGTTTCAATGTCAGTATGTGCCAAACCGTTGGATTGTGACACACCTTTACGCGTCTCTCGCTCGCTCCGCTCGCTCGTAAGCTGTAGCCTAAGCTAAACCCAATCCATCTTGCGTTAGTCATTCGATATGAAGGCAACTTATTTCGAATTTGCGAACGTGTCGGATCGTATGTGAGGTTGGACCAAATTTTTACGAGCGAGCGGAGCGAGCGAGCAACGATCACAATTTGCAAGGTATACATATACCTTGCAATATGCATATATATCGTGTTAGTACCTAATTTCGTCAGCCACTTCGGACATCGCATTGCCCTGTAGTATGTGGAAATAGTACTATTTATGTGAAACTATTCACAAACTGTAAACATTTGTCTGCTGGCAATAGGATAAAGACTTCCGGCTCCTCGGGCTGGTGCGAATGTTTCAATGTCAGTATGTGCCAAACCGTTGGATTGTGACACACCTTTACGCGTCTCTCGTTCGCTGCGCTCGCTCGAAAACTATAGCGTAACCTAAAACCAATCCATCTTGCGTTCATTATTCGATATGGTGGCGACTTATTTCGAATTTGCGAACGTGTCGGATCGGATGTGAGGGTGGACTAAATTTTTACGAGCGAGCGGAGCGAGCGAGCAACGATCACAATTTGCAAGGTATACATATACCTTATATTGCCTTGCATATATTTCGTGTTAGTACCTAATTTTGTCAGCCACTTCGGACATCACATTGGACTGTAGTATGTGGAAATAGTACTATTTATGTGAAACTATTCACAAACTGTAAACATTTGTCAGCAGGCAATATGATAAAGACATCCGGCTCCTCGGGCTGGTGCGAATGTTTCAATGTCAGTATGTGCCAAACCGTTGGATTGTGACACACCTTCACGCGTATCTCGCTCGCTGCGCTCGCTCGAAAGCTGTAGCCTAACCTAAACCCAATCCATCTTGCGTTAGTCATTCGATATGAAGGCAACTTATTTCGAATTTGCGAACGTGTCGGATCGGATGTGAGGTTGGACTAAATTTTTACGAGCGAGCGGAGCGAGCGAGCAACGATCACAATTTGCAAGGTATACATATACCTTGCAATATGCATATATATCGTGTTAGTACCTAATTTTGTCTGCCACTTCGGACATCGCATTGCCCTGTAGTATGTGGAAATAGTACTATATATGTGAAACTATTCACAAACTGTAAACATTTGTCAGCAGGCAATAGGATAAAGACTTCCGGCTCCTCGGGCTGGTGCGAATGTTTCAATGTCCGTATGTGCCAAACCGTTGGATTGTGACACACCTTTACGCGTCTCTCGTTCGCTGCGCTCGCTCGAAAACTATAGCGTAACCTAAAACCAATCCATCTTGCGTTCATTATTCGATATGGTGGCGACTTATTTCGAATTTGCGAACGTGTCGGATCGGATGTGAGGTTGGACTAAATTTTTACGAGCGAGCGGAGCGAGCGAGCAACGATCACAATTTGCAAGGTATACATATACCTTATATTGCCTTGCATATATTTCGTGTTAGTACCTAATTTTGTCAGCCACTTCGGACATCACATTGGACTGTATTATGTGGAAATAGTACTATTTATGTGAAACTATTCACAAACTGTAAACATTTGTCAGCAGGCAATAGGATAAAGACTTCCGGCTCCTCTGGCTGATGCGAATGTTTCAATGTCCGTATGTGCCAAACCGTTGGATTGTGACACACCTTTACGCGTCTCTCGTTCGCTGCGCTCGCTCGAAAACTATAGCGTAACCTAAAACCAATCCATCTTGCGTTCATTATTCGATATGTTGGCGACTTATTTCGAATTTGCGAACGTGTCGGATCGGATGTGAGGTTGGACTAAATTTTTACGAGCGAGCGGAGCGAGCGAGCAACGATCACAATTTGCAAGGTATACATATACCTTGCAATATGCATATATATCGTGTTAGTACCTAATTTTGTCAGCCACTTCGGACATCACAATGCCCTGTAGTATGTGGAAATAGTACTATTTATGTGAAACTATTCCCAAACTGTAAACATTTGTCAGCAGGCAATATGATAAAGACATCCGGCTCCTCGGGCTGGTGCGAATGTTTCAATGTCAGTATGTGCCAAACCGTTGGATTGTGACACACCTTTACGCGTCTCTCGCTCGCTGCGCTCGCTCGAAAGCTGTAGCCTAACCTAAACCCAATCCATCTTGCGTTCATTATTCGATATGGTGGCGACTTATTTCGAATTTGCGAACGTGTCGGATCGGATGTGAGGTTGGACTAAATTTTTACGAGCGACCGGAGCGAGCGAGCAACGATCACAATTTGCAAGGTATACATATACCTTATATTGCCTTGCATATATATCGTGTTAGTACCTAATTTTGTTAGCCACTTCGGACATCACATTGGACTGTAGTATGTCGAAATAGTACTATTTATGTGAAACTATTCACAAACTGTAAACATTTGTCAGTAGGCAATATGATAAAGACTTCCGGCTCCTCGGGCTGGTGCGAATGTTTCAATGTCCGTAAGTGCCAAACCGTTGGATTGTGACACACCTTTACGCGTCTCTCGCTCTCTGCGCTCGCTCGAAAACTATAGCGTAACCTAAAACCAATCCATCTTGCGTTCATTATTCGATATGGTGGCGACTTATTTCGAATTTGCGAACGTGTCGGATCGGATGTGAGGTTGGACTAAATTTTTACGAGCGAGCGGAGCGAGCGAGCATCGATCACAATATGCAAGGTATACATATACCTTGCAATATGCATATATATCGTGTTAGTACCTAATTTCGTCAGCCACTTCGGACATCGCATTGCCCTGTAGTATGTGGAAATAGTACTATTTATGTGAAACTATTCACAAACTGTAAACATTTGTCAGCAGGCAATATGATAAAGACATCCGGCTCCTCGGGCTGGTGCGAATGTTTCAATGTCAGAATGTGCCAAACCGTTGGATTGTGACACACCTTTACGCGTCTCTCGCTCGCTGCGCTCGCTCGAAAGCTGTAGCCTAACCTAAACCCAATCCATCTTGCGTTAGTCATTCGATATGAAGGCAACTTATTTCGAATTTGCGAACGTGTCGGATCGTATGTGAGGTTGGACTAAATTTTTACGAGCGAGCGGAACGAGCGAGCAACGATCACAATTTGCAAGGTATACACATACCTTATATTGCCTTGCATATATTTCGTGTTAGTACCTAATTTTGTCAGCCACTTCGGACATCACATTGCACTGTAGTATGTCGAAATAGTACTATTTATGTGAAACTATTCACAAACTGTAAACATTTGTCAGTAGGCAATATGATAAAGACTTCCGGCTCCTCGGGCTGGTGCGAATGTTTCAATGTCAGTATGTGCCAAACCGTTGGATTGTGACACACCTTTACGCGTCTCTCGCTCGCTGCGCTCGCTCGAAGACTATAGCGTAACCTAAAACCAATCCATCTTGCGTTCATTATTCGATATGGTGGCGACTTATTTCGAATTTGCGAACGTGTCGGATCGGATGTGAGGTTGGACTAAATTTTTACGAGCGAGCGGAACGAGCGAGCAACGATCACAATTTGCAAGGTATACACATACCTTATATTGCCTTGCATATATTTCGTGTTAGTACCTAATTTTGTCAGCCACTTCGGACATCACATTGGACTGTAGCATGTGGAAATAGTACTATTTATGTGAAACTATTCACAAACTGTAAACATTTGTCAGCAGGCAATGGGATAAAGACTTCCGGCTTCTCGGGCTGGTGCGAATGTTTCAATGTCCGTATGTGCCAAACCGTTGGATTGTGACACACCTTTACGCGTCTCTCGTTCGCTGCGCTCGCTCGAATACTATAGCGTAACCTAAAACCAATCCATCTTGCGTTCATTATTCGATATGGTGGCGACTTATTTCGAATTTGCGAACGTGACGGATCGGATGTGAGGTTGGACTAAATTTTTACGAGCGAGCGGAGCGAGCGAGCAACGATCACAATTTGCAAGGTATACATATACCTTGCAATATGCATATATATCGTGTTAGTACCTAATTTTGTTAGCCACTTCGGACATCACATTGGACTGTAGTATGTGGAAATAGTACTATTTATGTGAAACTATTCACAAACTGTAAACATTTGTCAGCAGGCAATAGGATAAATACTTCCGGCTCCTCTGGCTGGTGCGAATGTTTCAATGTCCGTATGTGCCAAACCGTTAGATTGTGATACACCTTTACGCGTCTCTCGCTCGCTGCGCTCGCTCGAAAACTATAGCCTAACCTAAAACCAATCCCTCTTGCGTTAGTCATTCGATATGAAGGCGACTTATTTCGAATTTGCGAACGTGTCGGATCGGATGTGAGGTTGGACTAAATTTTTACGAGCGAGAGGAGCGAGCGAGCAACGATCACAATTTGCAAGGTATACATATACCTTGCAATATGCATATATATCGTGTTAGTACCTAATTTTGTCAGCCACTCCGGACATCACATTGCACTGTAGTATGTCGAAATAGTACTATTTATGTGAAACTATTCACAAACTGTAAACATTTGTCAGTAGGCAATATGATAAAGACTTCCGGCTCCTCGGGCTGGTGCGAATGTTTCAATATCAGTATGTGCCAAACCGTTGGATTGTGACACACCTTTACGCGTCTCTCGCTCGCTGCGCTCGCTCGAAAACTATAGCGTAACCTAAAACCAATCCATCTTACGTTCATTATTCGATATGAAGTCGACTTATTTCGAATTTGCGAACGTGTCGGATCGGATCTGAGGTTGGACTAAATTTTTACGAGCGAGCGGAGCGAGCGAGCAACGATCACAATTTGCAAGGCATACATATACCTTATATTGCCTTGCATATATTTCGTGTTAGTACCTAATGTTGTCAGCCACTTCGGACATCACATTGGACTGTAGTATGTGGAAATAGTACTATTTATGTGTAACTATTCACAAACTGTAAACATTTGTCAGCAGGCAATAGGATAAAGACTTCCGGCTCCTCGGGCTGGTGCGAATGTTTCAATGTCAGTATGTGCCAAACCGTTAGATTGTGATACACCTTTACGCGTCTCTCGCTCGCTGCGCTCGCTCGAAAACTATAGCCTAACCTAAAACCAATCCCTCTTGCGTTAGTCATTCGATTTGAAGGCGACTTATTTCGAATTTGCGAACGTGTCGGATCGGATGTGAGGTTGGACTAAATTTTTACGAGCGAGCGGAGCGAGCGAGCAACGATCACAATTTGCAAGGTATACATATACCTTGCAATATGCATATATATCGTGTTAGTACCTAATTTTGTCAGCCACTTCGGACATCACATTGCCCTGTAGTATGTGGAAATAGTACTATTTATGTGAAACTATTCACAAACTGTAAACATTTGTCAGCAGGCAATATGATAAAGACATCCGGCTCCTCGGGCTGGTGCGAATGTTTCAATGTCAGTATGTGCCAAACCGTTGGATTGTGACACACCTTTACGCGTATCTCGCTCGCTGCGCTCGCTCGAAAGCTGTAGCCTAACCTAAACCCAATCCATCTTGCGTTAGTCATTCGATATGAAGGCAACTTATTTCGAATTTGCGAACGTGTCGGATCGTATGTGAGGTTGGACTAAATTTTTACGAGCGAGCGGGGCGAACGAGCAACGATCACAATTTGCAAGGTATACATATACCTTATATTGCCTTGCATATATTTCGTGTTAGTACCTAATTTTGTCAGCCACTTCGGACATCACATTGGACTGTAGTATGTGGAAATAGTACTATTTATGTGAAACTATTCACAAACTGTAAACATTTGTCAGCAGGCAATAGGATAAAGACTTCCGGCTCCTCGGGCTGGTGCGAATGTTTCAATGTCCGTATGTGCCAAACCGTTGGATTGTGACACACCTTTACGCGTCTCTCGTTCGCTGCGCTCGCTCGAAAACTATAGCGTAACCTAAAACCAATCCATCTTGCGTTCATTATTCGATATGGTGGCGACTTATTTCGAATTTGCGAACGTGTCGGATCGGATGTGAGGTTGGACTAAATTTTTACGAGCGAGCGGAGCGAGCGAGCAACGATCACAATTTGCAAGGTATACATATACCTTGCAATATGCATATATATCGTGTTAGTACCTAATTTTGTGAGCCACTTCGGACATCACATTGGACTGTAGTATGTGGAAATAGTACTATTTATGTGAAACTATTCACAAACTGTAAACATTTGTCAGTAGGCAATATGATAAAGACTTCCGGCTCCTCGGGCTGGTGCGAATGTTTCAATGTCAGTATGTGCCAAACCGTTGGATTGTGACACACCTTTACGCGTCGCTCGCTCGCTGCGCTCGCTCGAAAACTATAGCGTAACCTAAAACCAATCTATCTTGCGTTCATTATTCGATATGGTGGCGACTTATTTCGAATTTGCGAACGTGTCGGATCGGATGTGAGGTTGGACTAAATTTTTACGAGCGAGCGGAGCGAGCGAGCAACGATCACAATTTGCAAGGTATACATATACCTTGCAATATGCATATATATCGTGTTAGTACCTAATTTTGTTAGCCACTTCGGACATCACATTGGACTGTAGTATGTGGAAATAGTACTATTTATGTGAAACTATTCACAAACTGTAAACATTTGTCAGCAGGCAATAGGATAAATACTTCCGGCTCCTCTGGCTGGTGCGATTGTTTCAATGTCAGTATGTGCCAAACCGTTGGATTGTGACACACCTTTACGCGTCTCTCGCTCGCTGCGCTCGCTCGAAAGCTGTAGCCTAACCTAAACCCAATCCATCTTGCGTTAGTCATTCGATATGAAGGCAACTTATTTCGAATTTGCGAACGTGTCGGATCGTATGTGAGGTTGGACTAAATTTTTACGAGCGAGCGGAGCGAGCGAGCAACGATCACAATTTGCAAGGTATACATATACCTTATATTGCCTTGCATATATTTCGTTTTAATACCTAATTTTGTCAGCCACTTCGGACATCACATTGGACTGTAGTATGTGGAAATAGTACTATTTATGTGAAACTATTCACAAACTGTAAACATTTGTCAGCAGGCAATACGATAAATACTTCCGGCTCCTCTGGCTGGTGCGAATGTTTCAATGTCCGTATGTGCCAAACCGTTGGATTGTGACACACCTTTACGCGTCTCTCGCTCGCTGCGCTCGCTCGAAAGCTGTAGCCTAACCTAAAACCAATCCCTCTTGCGTTAGTCACTCGATATGAAGGCGACTTATTTCGAATTTGCGAACGTGTCGGATCGTATGTGAGGTTGGACTAAATTTTTACGAGCGAGCGGAACGAGCGAGCAACGATCACAATTTGCAAGGTATACACATACCTTATATTGCCTTGCATATATTTCGTGTTAGTACCTAATTTTGTCAGCCACTTCGGACATCACATTGGACTGTAGCATGTGGAAATAGTACTATTTATGTGAAACTATTCACAAACTGTAAACATTTGTCAGCAGGCAATAGGATAAAGACTTCCGGCTCCTCGGGCTGGTGCGAATGTTTCAATGTCCGTATGTGCCAAACCGTTGGATTGTGACACACCTTTACGCGTCTCTCGTTCGCTGCGCTCGCTCGAATACTATAGCGTAACCTAAAACCAATCCATCTTGCGTTCATTATTCGATATGGTGGCGACTTATTTCGAATTTGCGAACGTGACGGATCGCATGTGAGGTTGGACTAAATTTTTACGAGCGAGCGGAGCGAGCGAGCAACGATCACAATTTGCAAGGTATACATATACCTTGCAATATGCATATATATCGTGTTAGTACCTAATTTTGTTAGCCACTTCGGACATCACATTGGACTGTAGTATGTGGAAATAGTACTATTTATGTGAAACTATTCACAAACTGTAAACATTTGTCAGCAGGCAATAGGATAAATACTTCCGGCTCCTCTGGCTGGTGCGAATGTTTCAATGTCCGTATGTGCCAAACCGTTAGATTGTGATACACCTTTACGCGTCTCTCGCTCGAAAACTATAGCCTAACCTAAAACCAATCCCTCTTGCGTTAGTCATTCGATATGAAGGCGACTTATTTCGAATTTGCGAACGTGTCGGATCGGATGTGAGGTTGGACTAAATTTTTACGAGCGAGCGGAGCGAGCGAGCAACGATCACAATTTGCAAGGTATACATATACCTTGCAATATGCATATATATCGTGTTAGTACCTAATTTTGTCAGCCACTTCGGACATCACATTGCACTGTAGTATGTCGAAATAGTACTATTTATGTGAAACTATTCACAAACTGTAAACATTTGTCAGTAGGCAATATGATAAAGACTTCCGGCTCCTCGGGCTGGTGCGAATGTTTCAATGTCAGTATGTGCCAAACCGTTGGATTGTGACACACCTTTACGCGTCTCTCGCTCGCTGCGCTCGCTCGAAGACTATAGCGTAACCTAAAACCAATCCATCTTGCGTTCATTATTCGATATGGTGGCGACTTATTTCGAATTTGCGAACGTGTCGGATCGGATGTGAGGTTGGACTAAATTTTTACGAGCGAGCGGAGCGAGCGAGCATCGATCACAATATGCAAGGTATACATATACCTTGCAATATGCATATATATCGTGTTAGTACCTAATTTCGTCAGCCACTTCGGACATCACATTGCCCTGTAGTATGTGGAAATAGTACTATTTATGTGAAACTATTCACAAACTGTAAACATTTGTCAGCAGGCAATATGATAAAGACATCCGGCTCCTCGGGCTGGTGCGAATGTTTCAATGTCAGTATGTGCCAAACCGTTGGATTGTGACACACCTTTACGCGTCTCTCGTTCGCTGCGCTCGCTCGAAAACTATAGCGTAACCTAAAACCAATCCATCTTGCGTTCATTATTCGATATGGTGGCGACTTATTTCGAATTTGCGAACGTGAAGGATCGGATCTGAGGTTGGACTAAATTTTTACGAGCGAGCGGAGCGAGCGAGCAACGATCACAATTTGCAAGGTATACATATACCTTGCAATATGCATATATATCGTGTTAGTACCTAATTTTGTCAGCCACTTCGGACATCACATTGCACTGTAGTATGTCGAAATGGTACTATCTATGTGAAACTATTCACAAACTGTAAACATTTGTCAGCAGGCAATAGGATAAATACTTCCGGCTCCTCTGGCTGGTGCGAATGTTTCAATGTCCGTATGTGCCAAACCGTTAGATTGTGATACACCTTTACGCGTCTCTCGCTCGCTGCGCTCGCTCGAAAACTATAGCCTAACCTAAAACCAATCCCTCTTGCGTTAGTCATTCGATATGAAGGCGACTTATTTCGAATTTGCGAACGTGTCGGATCGGATGTGAGGTTGGACTAAATTTTTACGAGCGAGAGGAGCGAGCGAGCAACGATCACAATTTGCAAGGTATACATATACCTTGCAATATGCATATATATCGTGTTAGTACCTAATTTTGTCAGCCACTCCGGACATCACATTGCACTGTAGTATGTCGAAATAGTACTATTTATGTGAAACTATTCACAAACTGTAAACATTTGTCAGTAGGCAATATGATAAAGACTTCCGGCTCCTCGGGCTGGTGCGAATGTTTCAATGTCAGTATGTGCCAAACCGTTGGATTGTGACACACCTTTACGCGTCTCTCGCTCGCTGCGCTCGCTCGAAAACTATAGCGTAACCTAAAACCAATCCATCTTACGTTCATTATTCGATATGAAGTCGACTTATTTCGAATTTGCGAACGTGTCGGATCGGATCTGAGGTTGGACTAAATTTTTACGAGCGAGCGGAGCGAGCGAGCAACGATCACAATTTGCAAGGCATACATATACCTTATATTGCCTTGCATATATTTCGTGTTAGTACTTAATGTTGTCAGCCACTTCGGACATCACATTGGACTGTAGTATGTGGAAATAGTACTATTTATGTGAAACTATTCACAAACTGTAAACATTTGTCAGCAGGCAATAGGATAAAGACTTCCGGCTCCTCGGGCTGGTGCGAATGTTTCAATGTCAGTATGTGCCAAACCGTTAGATTGTGATACACCTTTACGCGTCTCTCGCTCGCTGCGCTCGCTCGAAAACAATAGCCTAACCTAAAACCAATCCCTCTTGCGTTAGTCATTCGATTTGAAGGCGACTTATTTCGAATTTGCGAACGTGTCGGATCGGATGTGAGGTTGGACTAAATTTTTACGAGCGAGCGGAGCGAGCGAGCAACGATCACAATTTGCAAGGTATACATATACCTTGCAATATGCATATATATCGTGTTAGTACCTAATTTTGTCAGCCACTTCGGACATCACATTGCCCTGTAGTATGTGGAAATAGTACTATTTATGTGAAACTATTCACAAACTGTAAACATTTGTCAGCAGGCAATATGATAAAGACATCCGGCTCCTCGGGCTGGTGCGAATGTTTCAATGTCAGTATGTGCCAAACCGTTGGATTGTGACACACCTTTACGCGTATCTCGCTCGCTGCGCTCGCTCGAAAGCTGTAGCCTAACCTAAACCCAATCCATCTTGCGTTAGTCATTCGATATGAAGGCAACTTATTTCGAATTTGCGAACGTGTCGGATCGTATGTGAGGTTGGACTAAATTTTTACGAGCGAGCGGGGCGAACGAGCAACGATCACAATTTGCAAGGTATACATATACCTTATATTGCCTTGCATATATTTCGTGTTAGTACCTAATTTTGTCAGCCACTTCGGACATCACATTGGACTGTAGTATGTGGAAATAGTACTATTTATGTGAAACTATTCACAAACTGTAAACATTTGTCAGCAGGCAATAGGATAAAGACTTCCGGCTCCTCGGGCTGGTGCGAATGTTTCAATGTCCGTATGTGCCAAACCGTTGGATTGTGACACACCTTTACGCGTCTCTCGTTCGCTGCGCTCGCTCGAAAACTATAGCGTAACCTAAAACCAATCCATCTTGCGTTCATTATTCGATATGGTGGCGACTTATTTCGAATTTGCGAACGTGTCGGATCGGATGTGAGGTTGGACTAAATTTTTACGAGCGAGCGGAGCGAGCGAGCAACGATCACAATTTGCAAGGTATACATATACCTTGCAATATGCATATATATCGTGTTAGTACCTAATTTTGTGAGCCACTTCGGACATCACATTGGACTGTAGTATGTGGAAATAGTACTATTTATGTGAAACTATTCACAAACTGTAAACATTTGTCAGCAGGCAATAGGATAAATACTTCCGGCTCCTCTGGCTGGTGCGAATGTTTCAATGTCCGTATGTGCCAAACCGTTAGATTGTGATACACCTTTACGCGTCTCTCGCTCGCTGCGCTCGCTCGAAAACTATAGCCTAACCTAAAACCAATCCCTCTTGCGTTAGTCATTCGATTTGAAGGCGACTTATTTCGAATTTGCGAACGTGTCGGATCGGATGTGAGGTTGGACTAAATTTTTACGAGCGAGCGGAGCGAGCGAGCAACGATCACAATTTTCAAGGTATACATATACCTTGCAATATGCATATATATCGTGTTAGTACCTAATTTTGTCAGCCACTTCGGACATCACATTGCACTGTAGTATGTCGAAATAGTACTATTTATGTGAAACTATTCACAAACTGTAAACATTTGTCAGTAGGCAATATGATAAAGACTTCCGGCTCCTCGGGCTGGTGCGATTGTTTCTATGTCAGTATGTGCCAAACCGTTGGATTGTGACACACCTTTACGCGTCTCTCGCTCGCTGCGCTCGCTCGAAAGCTGTAGCCTAAACTAAACCCAATCCATCTTGCGTTAGTCATTCGATATGAAGGCAACTTATTTCGAATTTGCGAACGTGTCGGATCGTATGTGAGGTTGGACTAAATTTTTACGAGCGAGCGGAGCGAGCGAGCAACGATCACAATTTGCAAGGTATACATATACCTTATATTGCCTTGCATATATTTCGTTTTAGTACCTAATTTTGTCAGCCACTTCGGACATCACATTGGACTGTAGTATGTGGAAATAGTACTATTTATGTGAAACTATTCACAAACTGTAAACATTTGTCAGCAGGCAATACGATAAATACTTCCGGCTCCTCGGGCTGGTGCGAATGTTTCAATGTCAGTATGTGCCAGACCGTTGGACTGTGACACACCTTTACGCGTCTCTCGCTCGCAGCGCTCGCTCGAAAACTATAGCCTACCCTAAAACCAATCCCTCTTGCGTTAGTCACTCGATATGAAGGCGACTTATTTCGAATTTGCGAACGTGTCGGATCGGATGTGAGGTTGGACTAAATTTTTACGAGCGAGCGGAGCGAGCGAGCGGAGCGAGCGAGCAACGATCACAATTTGCAAGGTATACATATACCTTGCAATATGCATATATATCGTGTTAGTACCTAATTTCGTCAGCCACTTCGGACATCACATTGCCCTGCAGTATGTGGAAATAGTACTATTTATGTGAAACTATTCACAAACTGTAAACATTTGTCAGCAGGCAATATGATAAAGACATCCGGCTCCTCGGGCTGGTGCGAATGTTTCAATGTCAGTATGTGCCAAACCGTTGGATTGTGACACACCTTTACGCGTCTCTCGCTCGCTGCGCTCGCTCGAAGACTATAGCGTAACCTAAAACCAATCCATCTTGCGTTCATTATTCGATATGGTGGCGACTTATTTCGAATTTGCGAACGTGTCGGATCGGATTTGAGGTTGGACTAAATTTTTACGAGCGAGCGGAGCGAGCGAGCATCGATCACAATATGCACGGTATACATATACCTTGCAATATGCATATATATCGTGTTAGTACCTAATTTCGTCAGCCACTTCGGACATCACATTGCCCTGTAGTATGTGGAAATAGTACTATTTATGTGAAACTATTCACAAACTGTAAACATTTGTCAGCAGGCAATATGATAAAGACATCCGGCTCCTCGGGCTGGTGCGAATGTTTCAATGTCAGTATGTGCCAAACCGTTGGATTGTGACACACCTTTACGCGTCTCTCGTTCGCTGCGCTCGCTCGAAAACTATAGCGTAACCTAAAACCATCCATCTTGCGTTCATTATTCGATATGGTGGCGACTTATTTCGAATTTGCGAACGTGAAGGATCGGATCTGAGGTTGGACTAAATTTTTACGAGCGAGCGGAGCGAGCGAGCAACGATCACAATTTGCAAGGTATACATATACCTTGCAATATGCATATATATCGTGTTAGTACCTAATTTTGTTAGCCACTTCGGACATCACATTGGACTGTAGTATGTGGAAATAGTACTATTTATGTGAAACTATTCACAAACTGTAAACATTTGTCAGCAGGCAATAGGATAAATAATTCCGGCTCCTCTGGCTGGTGCGAATGTTTCAATGTCCGTATGTGCCAAACCGTTAGATTGTGATACACCTTTACGCGTCTCTCGCTCGCTGCGCTCGCTCGAAAACTATAGCCTAACCTAAAACCAATCCCTCTTGCGTTAGTCATTCGATTTGAAGGCGACTTATTTCGAATTTGCGAACGTGTCGGATCGGATGTGAGGTTGGACTAAATTTTTACGAGCGAGCGGAGCGAGCGAGCAACGATCACAATTTGCAAGGTATACATATACCTTATATTGCCTTGCATATATTTCGTGTTAGTACCTAATTTTGTCAGCCACTTCGGACATCACATTGGACTGTAGTATGTGGAAATAGTACTATTTATGTGAAACTATTCACAAACTGTAAACATTTGTCAGCAGGCAATAGGATAAAGACTTCCGGCTCCTCGGGCTGGTGCGAATGTTTCAATGTCCGTATGTGCCAAACCGTTGGATTGTGACACACCTTTACGCGTCTCTCGTTCGCTGCGCTCGCTCGAAAACTATAGCGTAACCTAAAACAAATCCATCTTGCGTTCATTATTCGATATGGTGGCGACTTATTTCGAATTTGCGAACGTGTCGGATCGGATGTGAGGTTGGACTAAATTTTTACGAGCGAGCGGAGCGAGCGAGCAACGATCACAATTTGCAAGGTATACATATACCTTGCAATATGCATATATATCGTGTTAGTACCTAATTTTGTGAGCCACTTCGGACATCACATTGGACTGTAGTATGTGGAAACAGTACTATTTATGTGAAACTATTCACAAACTGTAAACATTTGTCAGCAGGCAATAGGATAAAGACTTCCGGCTCCTCGGGCTGGTGCGAATGTTTCAATGTCCGTATGTTTCAAACCGTTGGATTGTGACACACCTTTACGCGTCTCTCGTTCGCTGCGCTCGCTCGAAAACTATAGCGTAACCTAAAACCAATCCATCTTGCGTTCATTATTCGATATGGTGATGACTTATTTCGAATTTGAGAACGTGTCGGATCGGATGTGACGTTGGACTAAATTTTTACGAGCGAGCGGAGCGAGCGAGCAACGATCACAATTTGCAAGGTATACATATACCTTGCAATATGCATATATATCGTGTTAGTACGTAATTTTGATAGCCACTTCGGACATCACATTGGACTGTAGTATGTGGAAATAGTACTATTTATGTGAAACTATTCACAAACTGTAAACATTTGTCAGCAGGCAATAGGATAAATACTTCCGGCTCCTCTGGCTGGTGCGAATGTTTCAATGTCCGTATGTGCCAAACCGTTAGATTGTGATACACCTATACGCGTCTCTCGCTCGCTGCGCTCGCTCGAAAACTATAGCCTAACCTAAAACCAATCCCTCTTGCGTTAGTCATTCGATATGAAGGCGACTTATTTTGAATTTGCGAACGTGTCGGATCAGATGTGAGGTTGGACTAAATTTTTACGAGCGAGCGGAGCGAGCGAGCAACGATCACAATTTGCAAGGTATACATATACCTTGCAATATGCATATATATCGTGTTAGTACCTAATTTTGTCAGCCACTTCGGACATCACATTGCACTGTAGCATGTCGAAATAGTACTATTTATGTGAAACTATTCACAAACTGTAAACATTTGTCAGTAGGCAATATGATAAAGACTTCCGGCTCCTCGGGTTGGTGCGAAAGTTTCAATGTCAGTATGTGCCAAACCGTTGGATTGTGACACACCTTTACGCGTCTCTCGCTCGCTGCGCTCGCTCGAAAACTATAGCGTAACCTAAAACCAATCCATCTTGCGTTCATTATTCGATATGGTGGCGACTTATTTCGAATTTGCGAACGGGTCGGATCGGTTGTGAGGTTGGAGTAGATTTTTACGAGCGAGCGGAACGAGAGAGCAACGATCACAATTTCCAAGCTATACATATACCTTATATTGCCTTGCATATATTTCGTGTTACTACCTAATTTTGTCAGCCATTTCGGACATCACATTGCACTGTACTATGTGGAAACAGTACTATTTATGTGGAACTATTCACAAACTGTAAACATTTGTCACTAGACAATATGATAAAAACTTCCGGTTCCTCGGGCGGGTGCGAATGTTTCAATGTCAGTATGTGCCAAACCGTTGGATTGTGACACACCTTTACGCGTCTCTCGCTCGCTGCGCTCGCTCGAAAGCTGTAGCTTAACCTAAACCCAATCCATCTTGCGTTAGTCATTCGATATGAAGGCAACTTATTTCGAATTTGCGAACGTGTCGGATCGTATGTGAGGTTGGACTAAATTTTTACGAGCGAGCGGAGCGAGCGAGCAACGATCACAATTTGCAAGGAATACATATACCTTATATTGCCTTGCATATATTTCGTGTTAGTACCTAATTTTGTCAGCCACTTCGGACATCACATTGGACTGTAGTATGTGGAAATAGTACTATTTATGTGAAACTATTCACAAACTGTAAACATTTGTCAGCAGGCAATAGGATAAAGACTTCCGGCTCCTCGGGCTGGTGCGAATGTTTCAATGTCCGTATGTGCCAAACCGTTGGATTGTGACACACCTTTACGCGTCTCTCGTTCGCTGCGCTCGCTCGAAAACTATAGCGTAACCTAAAACCAATCCATCTTGCGTTCATTATTCGATATGGTGGCGACTTATTTCGAATTTGCGAACGTGTCGGATCGGATGTGAGGTTGGACTAAATTTTTACGAGCGAGCGGAGCGAGCGAGCAACGATCACAATTTGCAAGGTATACATATACCTTGCAATATGCATATATATCGTGTTAGTACCTAATTTTGTGAGCCACTTCGGATATCACATTGGACTGTAGTATGTGGAAATAGTACTATTTATGTGAAACTATTCACAAACTGTAAACATTTGTCAGCAGGCAATAGGATAAAGACTTCCGGCTCCTCGGGCTGGTGCGAATGTTTCAATGTCCGTATGTGCCAAACCGTTGGATTGTGACACACCTTTACGCGTCTCTCGTTCGCTGCGCTCGCTCGAAAACTATAGCGTAACCTAAAACCAATCCATCTTGCGTTCATTATTCGATATGGTGGCGACTTATTTCGAATTTGCGAACGTGTCGGATCGGATGTGAGGTTGGACTAAATTTTTACGAGCGAGCGGAGCGAGCGAGCAACGATCACAATTTGCAAGGTATACATATACCTTGCAATATGCATATATATCGTGTTAGTACCTAATTTTGTGAGCCACTTCGGACATCACATTGGACTGTGGTATGTGGAAACAGTACTATTTATGTGAAACTATTCACAAACTGTAAACATTTGTCAGCAGGCAATAGGATAAAGACTTCCGGCTCCTCGGGCTGGTGCGAATGTTTCAATGTCCGTATGTTTCAAACCGTTGGATTGTGACACACCTTTACGCGTCTCTCGTTCGCTGCGCTCGCTCGAAAACTATAGCGTAACCTAAAACCAATCCATCTTGCGTTCATTATTCGATATGGTGGCGACTTATTTCGAATTTGCGAACGTGTCGGATCGGATGTGAGGTTGGACTAAATTTTTACGAGCGAGCGGAGCGAGCGAGCAACGATCACAATTTGCAAGGTATACATATACCTTGCAATATGCATATATATCGTGTTAGTACCTAATTTTGTTAGCCACTTCGGACATCACATTGGACTGTAGTATGTGGAAATAGTACTATTTATGTGAAACTATACACAAACTGTAAACATTTGTCAGCAGGCAATAGGATAAATACTTCCGGCTCCTCTGGCTGGTGCGAATGTTTCAATGTCCGTATGTGCCGAACCGTTAGATTGTGATACACCTTTACGCGTCTCTCGCTCGCTGCGCTCGCTCGAAAACTATAGCCTAACCTAAAACCAATCCCTCTTGCGTTAGTCATTCGATATGAAGGCGACATATTTCGAATTTGCGAACGTGTCGGATCGGATGTGAGGTTGGACTAAATTTTTACGAGCGAGCGGAGCGAGCGAGCAACGATCACAATTTGCAAGGTATACATATACCTTGCAATATGCATATATATCGTGTTAGTACCTAATTTTGTCAGCCACTTCGGACATCACATTGCACTGTAGCATGTCGAAATAGTACTATTTATGTGAAACTATTCACAAACTGTAAACATTTGTCAGTAGGCAATATGATAAAGACTTCCGGCTCCTCGGGCTGGTGCGAATGTTTCAATGTCAGTATGTGCCAAACCGTTGGATTGTGACACACCTTTACGCGTCTCTCGCTCGCTGCGCTCGCTCGAAAGCTGTAGCCTAACCTAAACCCAATTCATCTTGCGTTAGTCATTCGATATGAAGGCAACTTATTTCGAATTTGCGAACGTGTCGGATCGTATGTGAGGTTGGACTAAATTTTTACGAGCGAGCGGAGCGAGCGAGCAACGATCACAATTTGCAAGGTATACATATACCTTATATTGCCTTGCATATATTTCGTGTTAGTACCTAATTTTGTCAGCCACTTCGGACATCACATTGGACTGTAGTATGTGGAAATAGTACTATTTATGTGAAACTATTCACAAACTGTAAACATTTGTCAGCAGGCAATAGGATAAAGGCTTCCGGCTCCTCGGGCTGGTGCGAATGTTTCAATGTCCGTATGTGCCAAACCGTTGGATTGTGACACACCTTTACACGTCTCTCGTTCGCTGCGCTCGCTCGAAAACTATAGCGTAACCTAAAACCAATCCATCTTGCGTTCATTATTCGATATGGTGGCGACTTATTTCGAATTTGCGAACGTGTCGGATCGGATGTGAGGTTGGACTAAATTTTTACGAGCGAGCGGAGCGAGCGAGCAACGATCACAATTTGCAAGGTATACATATACCTTGCAATATGCATATATATCGTGTTAGTACCTAATTTTGTTAGCCACTTCGGACATCACATTGGACTGTAGTATGTGGAAATAGTACTATTTATGTGAAACTATTCACAAACTGTAAACATTTGTCAGCAGGCAATAGGATATATACTTCCGGCTCCTCTGGCTGGTGCGAATGTTTCAATGTCCGTATGTGCCAAACCGTTCGATTGTGATACACCTTTACGCGTCTCTCGCTCGCTGCGCTCGCTCGAAAACTATAGCCTAACCTAAAACCAATCCCTCTTGCGTTAGTCATTCGATATGAAGGCGACTTATTTCGAATTTGCGAACGTGTCGGATCGGATGTGAGGTTGGACTAAATTTTTACGAGCGAGCGGAGCGAGCGAGCAACGATCACAATTTGCAAGGTATACATATACCTTGCAATATGCATATATATCGTGTTAGTACCTAATTTTGTCAGCCACTTCGGACATCACATTGCACTGTAGTATGTGGAAATAGTACTATTTATGTGAAACTATTCACAAACTGTAAACATTTGTCAGCAGGCAATAGGATAAAGACTTCCGGCTCCTCTGGCTGGTGCGAATGTTTCAATGTCCGTATGTGCCAAACCGTTAGATTGTGGTACACCTTTACGCGTCTCTCGCTCGCTGCGCTCGCTCGAAAACTATAGCCTAACCTAAAACCAATCCCTCTTGCGTTAGTCATTCGATATGAAGGCGACTTATTTCGAATTTGCGAAAGTGTCGGATCGGATGTGAGGTTGGACTAAATTTTTACGAGCGAGCGGAGCGAGCGAGCATCGATCACAATATGCAAGGTATACATATACCTTGCAATATGCATATATATCGTGTTAGTACCTAATTTCGTCAGCCACTTCGGACATCACATTGCCCTGTAGTATGTGGAAATAGTACTATTTCTGTGAAACTATTCACAAACTGTAAACACTTGTCAGCAGGCAATATGATAAAGACATCCGGCTCCTCGGGCTGGTGCGAATGTTTCAATGTCAGTATGTGCCAAACCGTTGGATTGTGACACAACTTTACGCGTCTCTCGCTCGCTGCGCTCGCTCGAAAGCTGTAGCCTAACCTAAACCCAATCCATCTTGCGTTAGTCATTCGATATGAAGGCAACTTATTTCGAATTTGCGAACGTGTCGGATCGTATGTGAGGTTGGACTAAATTTTTACGAGCGAGCGGAGCGAGCGAGCAACGATCACAATTTGCAAGGTATACATATACCGTATATTGCCTTGCATATATTTCGTGTTAGTACCTAATTTTGTCAGCCACTTCGGACATCACATTGGACTGTAGTATGTGGAAGTAGTACTATTTATGTGAAACTATTCACAAACTGTAAACATTTGTCAGCAGGCAATAGGATAAAGACTTCCGGCTCCTCGGGCTGGTGCGAGTGTTTCAATGTCCGTATGTGCCAAACCGTTGGATTGTGACACACCTTTACGCGTCTCTCGTTCGCTGCGCTCGCTCGAAAACTATAGCGTAACCTAAAACCAATCCATCTTGCGTTCATTATTCGATATGGTGGCGACTTATTTCGAATTTGCGAACGTGTCGGATCGGATGTGAGGTTGGACTAAATTTTTACGAGCGAGCGGAGCGAGCGAGCATCGATCACAATACGCAAGGTATACATATACCTTGCAATATGCATATATATCGTGTTAGTACCTAATTTCGTCAGCCACTTCGGACATCACATTGCCCTGTAGTATGTGGAAATAGTACTATTTATGTGAAACTATTCACAAACTGTAAACATTTGTCAGCAGGCAATATGATAAAGACATCCGGCTCCTCGGGCTGGTGCGAATGTTTCAATGTCAGTATGTGCCAAACCGTTGGATTGTGACACACCTTTACGCGTCTCTCGCTCGCTGCGCTCGCTCGAAAGCTGTAGCTTAACCTAAACCCAATCCATCTTGCGTTAGTCATTCGATATGAAGGCAACTTATTTCGAATTTGCGAACGTGTCGGATCGTATGTGAGGTTGGACTAAATTTTTACGAGCGAGCGGAGCGAGCGAGCAACGATCACAATTTGCAAGGAATACATATACCTTATATTGCCTTGCATATATTTCGTGTTAGTACCTAATTTTGTCAGCCACTTCGGACATCACATTGGACTGTAGTATGTGGAAATAGTACTATTTATGTGAAACTATTCACAAACTGTAAACATTTGTCAGCAGGCAATAGGATAAAGACTTCCGGCTCCTCGGGCTGGTGCGAGTGTTTCAATGTCCGTATGTGCCAAACCGTTGGATTGTGACACACCTTTACGCGTCCCTCGTTCGCTGCGCTCGCTCGAAAACTATAGCGTAACCTAAAACCAATCCATCTTGCGTTCATTATTCGATATGGTGGCGACTTATTTCGAATTTGCGAACGTGTCGGATCGGATGTGAGGTTGGACTAAATTTTTACGAGCGAGCGGAGCGAGCGAGCAACGATCACAATTTGCAAGGTATACATATACCTTGCAATATGCATATATATCGTGTTAGTACCTAATTTTGTTAGCCACTGCGGACATCACACTGGACTGTAGTATGTGGAAATAGTACTATTTATGTGAAACTATTCACAAACTGTAAACATTTGTCAGCAGGCAATAGGAAAAAGACTTCCGGCTCCTCGGGCTGGTGCGAATGTTTCAATGTCCGTATGTGCCAAACGGTTGGATTGTGACACACCTTTACGCGTCTCTCGTTCGCTGCGCTCGCTCGAAAACTATAGCGTAACCTAAAACCAATCCATCTTGCGTTCATTATTCGATATGGTGGCGACTTATTTCGAATTTGCGAACGTGTCGGATCGGATGTGAGGTTGGACTAAATTTTTACGAGCGAGCGGAGCGAGCGAGCATCGATCACAATATGCAAGGTATACATATACCTTGCAATATGCATATATATCGTGTTAGTACCTAATTTCGTCAGCCACTTCGGACATCACATTGCCCTGTAGTATGTGGAAATAGTACTATTTATGTGAAACTATTCACAAACTGTAAACATTTGTCAGCAGGCAATATGATAAAGACATCCGGCTCCTCGGGCTGGTGCGAATGTTTCAATGTCAGTATGTGCCAAACCGTTGGATTGTGACACACCTTTACGCGTCTCTCGCTCGCTGCGCTCGCTCGAAAGCTGTAGCCTAACCTAATCCCAATCCATCTTGCGTTAGTCATTCGATATGAAGGCAACTTATTTCGAATTTGCGAACGTGTCGGATCGTATGTGAGGTTGGACTAAATTTTTACGAGCGAGCGGAGCGAGCGAGCAACGATCACAATTTGCAAGGTATACATATACCTTATATTGCCTTGCATAGATTTCGTGTTAGTACCTAATTTTGTCAGCCACTTCGGACATCACATTGCACTGTAGTATGTGGAAATAGTACTATTTATGTGAAACTATTCACAAACTGTAAACATTTGTCAGCAGGCAATAGGATAAAGACCTCCGGCTCCTCGGGCTGGTGCGAATGTTTCAATGTCCGTATGTGCCAAACCGTTAGATTGTGATACACCTTTACGCGTCTCCCGCTCGCTGCGCTCGCTCGAAAGCTATAGCGTAACCTAAAACCAATCCATCTTGCGTTTATTATTCGATATGGTGGCGACTTATTTCGAATTTGCGAACGTGTCGGATCGGATGTGAGGTTGGACTAAATTTTTACGAGCGAGCGGAGCGAGCGAGCATCGATCACAATATGCAAGGTATACATATACCTTGCAATATGCATATATATCGCGTTAGTACCTAATTTCGTCAGCCACTTCGGACATCACATTGCCCTGTAGTATGTGGAAATAGTACTATTTATGTGAAACTATTCACAAACTGTAAACATTTGTCAGCAGGCAATAGGATAAAGACTTCCGGCTCCTCGGGCTGGTGCGAATGTTTCAATGTCCGTATGTGCCAAACCGTTGGATTGTGACACACCTTTACGCGTCTCTCGTTCGCTGCGCTCGCTCGAAAACTATAGCGTAACCTAAAACCAATCCATCTTGCGTTCATTATTCGATATGTTGGCGACTTATTTCGAATTTGCGAACGTGTCGGATCGGATGTGAGGTTGGACTAAATTTTTACGAGCGAGCAGAGCGAGCGAGCATCGATCACAATATGCAAGGTATACATATACCTTTCAATATGCATATATATCGTGTTAGTACCTAATTTCGTCAGCCACTTCGGACATTACATTGCCCTGTAGTATGAGGAAATAGTACTATTTATGTGAAACTGTTCACAAACTGTAAACATTTGTCAGCAGGCAATATGATAAAGACATCCGGCTCCTCGGGCTGGTGCGAATGTTTCAATGTCAGTATGTGCCAAACCGTTGGATTGTGACACACCTTTACGCGTCTCTCGCTCGCTGCGCTCGCTCGAAAACTATAGCGTAACCTAAAACCAATCCATCTTGCGTTAGTCATTCGATATGAGGGCAACCTATTTCGAATTTGCGAACGTGTCGGATCGGATGTGAGGTTGGACTAAATTTTTACGAGCGAGCGGAGCGAGCGAGCAACGATCACAATTTCCAAGCTATACATATACCTTATATTGCCTTGCATATATTTCGTGTTATTACCTAATTTTGGCAGCCATTTCGGACATCACATTGCACTGTACTATGTGGAAACAGTACTATTTATGTGGAACTATTCACAAACTGTAAACACTTGTCAGTAGGCAATATGATAAAGACTTCCGGCTCCTCGGGCTGGTGCGAATGTTTCAATGTCAGTATGTGCCAAACCGTTGGATTGTGACACACCTTTACGCGTCTCTCGCTCGCTGCGCTCGCTGGAAAACTATAGCGTAACCTAAAACCAATCCATCTTGCGTTCATTATTCGATATGATGGCTACTTATTTCGAATTTGCGAACGTGTCGGATCGGATGTGAGGTTGGACTAAATTTTTACGAGCGAGCGGAGCGAGCGAGCAACGGTCACAATTTGCAAGGTATACATATACCTTGCAATATGCATATATATCGTGTTAGTACCTAATTTTGTCAGCCACTTCGGACATCACATTGCACTGTAGTATGTCGAAATAGTACTATTTATGTGAAACTATTCACAAACTGTAAACATTTGTCAGTAGGCAATATGATAAAGACTTCCGGCTCCTCGGGCTGGTGCGAGTGTTTCAATGTCATTATGTGCCAAACCGTTGGATTGTGACACACCTTTACGCGTCTCTCGCTCGCTGCGCTCGCTCGAAAACTATAGCGTAACCTAAAACCAATCCATCTTGCGTTCATTATTCGATATGGTGGCGACTTATTTCGAATTTGCGAACGTGTCGGATCGGATGTGAGGTTGGACTAAATTTTTACGAGCGAGCGGAGCGAGCGAGCATCGATCACAATATGCAAGGTATACATATACCTTGCAATATGCATATATATCGTGTTAGTACCTAATTTCGTCAGCCACTTCGGAAATCACATTGGACTGTAGTATGTGGAAATAGTACTATTTATGTGAAACTATTCACAGACTGTAAACATTTGTCAGCAGGCAATAGGATAAAGACTTCCGGCTCCTCGGGCTGGTGCGAATGTTTCAATGTCATTATGTGCCAAACCGTTGGATTGTGACACACCTTTACGCGTCGCTCGCTCGCTGCGCACGCTCGAAAACTATAGCGTAACCTAAAACCAATCCATCTTGCGTTCATTATTCGATATGTTGGCGACTTATTTCGAATTTGCGAACGTGTCGGATCGGATGTGAGGTTGGACTAAATTTTTACGAGCGAGCAGAGCGAGCGAGCATCGATCACAATATGCAAGGTATACATATACCTTGCAATATGCATATATATCGTGTTAGTACCTAATTTCGTCAGCCACTTCGGACATCACATTGCCCTGTAGTATGTGGAAATAGTACTATTTATGTGAAACTGTTCACAAACTGTAAACATTTGTCAGCAGGCAATATGATAAAGACATCCGGCTCCTCGGGCTGGTGCGAATGTTTCAATGTCAGTATGTGCCAAACCGTTGGATTGTGACACACCTTTACGCGTCTCTCGCTCGCTGCGCTCGCTCGAAAACTATAGCGTAACCTAAAACCAATCCATCTTGCGTTAGTCATTCGATATGAGGGCAACCTATTTCGAATTTGCGAACGTGTCGGATCGGATGTGAGGTTGGACTAAATTTTTACGAGCGAGCGGAGCGAGCGAGCAACGATCACAATTTGCAAGGTATACATATACCTTGCAATATGCATATACATCGTGTTAGTACCTAATTTTGTCAGCCACTTCGGACATCACATTGCACTGTAGTATGTCGAAATAGTACTATTTATGTGATACTATTCATAAACTGTAAACATTTGTCAGTAGGCAATACGATAAAGACTTCCGGCTCCTCGGGCTGGTGCGAATGTTTCAATGTCAGTATGTGCCAAACCGTTGGATTGTGACACACCTGTACGCGTCTCTCGCTCGCTGCGCTCGCTCGAAAACTATAGCCTAACCTAAAAGAAATCCATCTTGCGTTCATTATTCGATATGGTGGCGACATATTTCGAATTTGCGAACGTGTCGGATCGGTTGTGAGGTTGGAGTAGATTTTTACGAGCGAGCGGAGCGAGCGAGCAACGATCACAATTTCCAAGCTATACATATACCTTATATTGCCTTGCATATATTTCGTGTTATTACCTAATTTTGGCAGCCATTTCGGACATCACATTGCACTGTACTATGTGGAAACAGTACTATTTATGTGGAACTATTCACAAACTGTAAACACTTGTCAGTAGGCAATATGATAAAGACTTCCGGCTCCTCGGGCTGGTGCGAATGTTTCAATGTCAGTATGTGCCAAACCGTTGGATTGTGACACACCTTTACGCGTCTCTCGCTCGCTGCGCTCGCTGGAAAACTATAGCGTAACCTAAAACCAATCCATCTTGCGTTCATTATTCGATATGATGGCTACTTATTTCGAATTTGCGAACGTGTCGGATCGGATGTGAGGTTGGACTAAATTTTTACGAGCGAGCGGAGCGAGCGAGCAACGGTCACAATTTGCAAGGTATACATATACCTTGCAATATGCATATATATCGTGTTAGTACCTAATTTTGTCAGCCACTTCGGACATCACATTGCACTGTAGTATGTCGAAATAGTACTATTTATGTGAAACTATTCACAAACTGTAAACATTTGTCAGTAGGCAATATGATAAAGACTTCCGGCTCCTCGGGCTGGTGCGAGTGTTTCAATGTCATTATGTGCCAAACCGTTGGATTGTGACACACCTTTACGCGTCTCTCGCTCGCTGCGCTCGCTCGAAAACTATAGCGTAACCTAAAACCAATCCATCTTGCGTTCATTATTCGATATGGTGGCGACTTATTTCGAATTTGCGAACGTGTCGGATCGGATGTGAGGTTGGACTAAATTTTTACGAGCGAGCGGAGCGAGCGAGCATCGATCACAATATGCAAGGTATACATATACCTTGCAATATGCATATATATCGTGTTAGTACCTAATTTCGTCAGCCACTTCGGAAATCACATTGCCCTGTAGTATGTGGAAATAGTACTATTTATGTGAAACTATTCACAAACTGTAAACATTTGTCAGCAGGCAATAGGATAAAGACCTCCGGCTCCTCGGGCTGGTGCGAATGTTTCAATGTCCGTATGTGTCAAACCGTTGGATTGTGACACACCTTTACGCGTCTCTCGTTCGCTGCGCTCGCTCGAAAACTATAGCGTAACCTAAAACCAATCCATCTTGCGTTCATTATTCGATATGGTGGCGACTTATTTCGAATTTGCGAACGTGTCGGATCGGATGTGAGGTTGGACTAAATTTTTACGAGCGAGCGGAGCGAGCGAGCATCGATCACAATATGCAAGGTATACATATACCTTGCAATATGCATATATATCGTGTTAGTACCTAATTTCGTCAGCCACTTCGGACATCACATTGCCCTGTAGTATGTGGAAATAGTACTATTTATGTGAAACTATTCACAAACTGTAAACATTTGTCAGCAGGCAATAGGATAAAGACTTCCGGCTCCTCGGGCTGGTGCGAATGTTTCAATGTCCGTATGTGCCAAACCGTTGGATTGTGACACACCTTTACGCGTCTCTCGTTCGCTGCGCTCGCTCGAAAACTATAGCGTAACCTAAAACCAATCCATCTTGCGATCATTATTCGATATGTTGGCGACTTATTTCGAATTTGCGAACGTGTCGGATCGGATGTGAGGTTGGACTAAATTTTTACGAGCGAGCAGAGCGAGCGAGCATCGATCACAATATGCAAGGTATACATATACCTTTCAATATGCATATATATCGTGTTAGTACCTAATTTCGTCAGCCACTTCGGACATCACATTGCCCTGTAGTATGAGGAAATAGTACTATTTATGTGAAACTGTTCACAAACTGTAAACATTTGTCAGCAGGCAATATGATAAAGACATCCGGCTCCTCGGGCTGGTGCGAATGTTTCAATGTCAGTATGTGCCAAACCGTTGGATTGTGACACACCTTTACGCGTCTCTCGCTCGCTGCGCTCGCTCGAAAACTATAGCGTAACCTAAAACCAATCCATCTTGCGTTAGTCATTCGATATGAGGGCAACCTATTTCGAATTTGCGAACGTGTCGGATCGGATGTGAGGTTGGACTAAATTTTTACGAGCGAGCGGAGCGAGCGAGCAACGATCACAATTTCCAAGCTATACATATACCTTATATTGCCTTGCATATATTTCGTGTTATTACCTAATTTTGGCAGCCATTTCGGACATCACATTGCACTGTACTATGTGGAAACAGTACTATTTATGTGGAACTATTCACAAACTGTAAACACTTGTCAGTAGGCAATATGATAAAGACTTCCGGCTCCTCGGGCTGGTGCGAATGTTTCAATGTCAGTATGTGCCAAACCGTTGGATTGTGACACACCTTTACGCGTCTCTCGCTCGCTGCGCTCGCTGGAAAACTATAGCGTAACCTAAAACCAATCCATCTTGCGTTCATTATTCGATATGATGGCTACTGATTTCGAATTTGCGAACGTGTCGGATCGGATGTGAGGTTGGACTAAATATTTACGAGCGAGCGGAGCGAGCGAGCAACGGTCACAATTTGCAAGGTATACATATACCTTGCAATATGCATATATATCGTGTTAGTACCTAATTTTGTCAGCCACTTCGGACATCACATTGCACTGTAGTATGTCGAAATAGTACTATTTATGTGAAACTATTCACAAACTGTAAACATTTGTCAGTAGGCAATATGATAAAGACTTCCGGCTCCTCGGGCTGGTGCGAGTGTTTCAATGTCATTATGTGCCAAACCGTTGGATTGTGACACACCTTTACGCGTCTCTCGCTCGCTGCGCTCGCTCGAAAACTATAGCGTAACCTAAAACCAATCCATCTTGCGTTCATTATTCGATATGGTGGCGACTTATTTCGAATTTGCGAACGTGTCGGATCGGATGTGAGGTTGGACTAAATTTTTACGAGCGAGCGGAGCGAGCGAGCATCGATCACAATATGCAAGGTATACATATACCTTGCAATATGCATATATATCGTGTTAGTACCTAATTTCGTCAGCCACTTCGGAAATCACATTGGACTGTAGTATGTGGAAATAGTACTATTTATGTGAAACTATTCACAGACTGTAAACATTTGTCAGCAGGCAATAGGATAAAGACTTCCGGCTCCTCGGGCTGGTGCGAATGTTTCAATGTCATTATGTGCCAAACCGTTGGATTGTGACACACCTTTACGCGTCGCTCGCTCGCTGCGCACGCTCGAAAACTATAGCGTAACCTAAAACCAATCCATCTTGCGTTCATTATTCGATATGTTGGCGACTTATTTCGAATTTGCGAACGTGTCGGATCGGATGTGAGGTTGGACTAAATTTTTACGAGCGAGCAGAGCGAGCGAGCATCGATCACAATATGCAAGGTATACATATACCTTGCAATATGCATATATATCGTGTTAGTACCTAATTTCGTCAGCCACTTCGGACATCACATTGCCCTGTAGTATGTGGAAATAGTACTATTTATGTGAAACTGTTCACAAACTGTAAACATTTGTCAGCAGGCAATATGATAAAGACATCCGGCTCCTCGGGCTGGTGCGAATGTTTCAATGTCAGTATGTGCCAAACCGTTGGATTGTGACACACCTTTACGCGTCTCTCGCTCGCTGCGCTCGCTCGAAAACTATAGCGTAACCTAAAACCAATCCATCTTGCGTTAGTCATTCGATATGAGGGCAACCTATTTCGAATTTGCGAACGTGTCGGATCGGATGTGAGGTTGGACTAAATTTTTACGAGCGAGCGGAGCGAGCGAGCAACGATCACAATTTGCAAGGTATACATATACCTTGCAATATGCATATATATCGTGTTAGTACCTAATTTTGTCAGCCACTTCGGACATCACATTGCACTGTAGTATGTCGAAATAGTACTATTTATGTGATACTATTCATAAACTGTAAACATTTGTCAGTAGGCAATACGATAAAGACTTCCGGCTCCTCGGGCTGGTGCGAATGTTTCAATGTCAGTATGTGCCAAACCGTTGGATTGTGACACACCTGTACGCGTCTCTCGCTCGCTGCGCTCGCTCGAAAACTATAGCCTAACCTAAAAGAAATCCATCTTGCGTTCATTATTCGATATGGTGGCGACATATTTCGAATTTGCGAACGTGTCGGATCGGTTGTGAGGTTGGAGTAGATTTTTACGAGCGAGCGGAGCGAGCGAGCAACGATCACAATTTCCAAGCTATACATATACCTTATATTGCCTTGCATATATTTCGTGTTATTACCTAATTTTGGCAGCCATTTCGGACATCACATTGCACTGTACTATGTGGAAACAGTACTATTTATGTGGAACTATTCACAAACTGTAAACACTTGTCAGTAGGCAATATGATAAAGACTTCCGGCTCCTCGGGCTGGTGCGAATGTTTCAATGTCAGTATGTGCCAAACCGTTGGATTGTGACACACCTTTCCGCGTCTCTCGCTCGCTGCGCTCGCTGGAAAACTATAGCGTAACCTAAAACCAATCCATCTTGCGTTCATTATTCGATATGATGGCTACTTATTTCGAATTTGCGAACGTGTCGGATCGGATGTGAGGTTGGACTAAATTTTTACGAGCGAGCGGAGCGAGCGAGCAACGGTCACAATTTGCAAGGTATACATATACCATGCAATATGCATATATATCGTGTTAGTACCTAATTTTGTCAGCCACTTCGGACATCACATTGCACTGTAGTATGTCGAAATAGTACTATTTATGTGAAACTATTCACAAACTGTAAACATTTGTCAGTAGGCAATATGATAAAGACTTCCGGCTCCTCGGGCTGGTGCGAGTGTTTCAATGTCATTATGTGCCAAACCGTTGGATTGTGACACACCTTTACGCGTCTCTCGCTCGCTGCGCTCGCTCGAAAACTATAGCGTAACCTAAAACCAATCCATCTTGCGTTCATTATTCGATATGGTGGCGACTTATTTCGAATTTGCGAACGTGTCGGATCGGATGTGAGGTTGGACTAAATTTTTACGAGCGAGCGGAGCGAGCGAGCATCGATCACAATATGCAAGGTATACATATACCTTGCAATATGCATATATATCGTGTTAGTACCTAATTTCGTCAGCCACTTCGGAAATCACATTGCCCTGTAGTATGTGGAAATAGTACTATTTATGTGAAACTATTCACAAACTGTAAACATTTGTCAGCAGGCAATAGGATAAAGACCTCCGGCTCCTCGGGCTGGTGCGAATGTTTCAATGTCCGTATGTGTCAAACCGTTGGATTGTGACACACCTTTACGCGTCTCTCGTTCGCTGCGCTCGCTCGAAAACTATAGCGTAACCTAAAACCAATCCATCTTGCGTTCATTATTCGATATGGTGGCGACTTATTTCGAATTTGCGAACGTGTCGGATCGGATGTGAGATTGGACTAAATTTTTACGAGCGAGCGGAGCGAGCGAGCATCGATCACAATATGCAAGGTATACATATACCTTGCAATATGCATATATATCGTGTTAGTACCTAATTTCGTCAGCCACTTCGGACATCACATTGCCCTGTAGTATGTGGAAATAGTACTATTTATGTGAAACTGTTCACAAACTGTAAACATTTGTCAGCAGGCAATATGATAAAGACATCCGGCTCCTCGGGCTGGTGCGAATGTTTCAATGTCAGTATGTGCCAAACCGTTGGATTGTGACACACCTTTACGCGTCTCTCGCTCGCTGCGCTCGCTCGAAAACTATAGCGTAACCTAAAACCAATCCATCTTGCGTTAGTCATTCGATATGAGGGCAACCTATTTCGAATTTGCGAACGTGTCGGATCGGATGTGAGGTTGGACTAAATTTTTACGAGCGAGCGGAGCGAGCGAGCAACGATCACAATTTGCAAGGTATACATATACCTTGCAATATGCATATATATCGTGTTAGTACCTAATTTTGTCAGCCACTTCGGACATCACATTGCACTGTAGTATGTCGAAATAGTACTATTTATGTGAAACTCTTCACAAACTGTAAACATTTGTCAGTAGGCAATATGATAAAGACTTCCGGCTCCTCGGGCTGGTGCGAGTGTTTCAATGTCATTATGTGCCAAACCGTTGGATTGTGACACACCTTTACGCGTCTCTCGCTCGCTGCGCTCGCTCGAAAACTATAGCGTAACCTAAAACCAATCCATCTTGCGTTCATTATTCGATATGGTGGCGACTTATTTCGAATTTGCGAACGTGTCGGATCGGATGTGAGGTTGGACTAAATTTTTACGAGCGAGCGGAGCGAGCGAGCATCGATCACAATATGCAAGGTATACATATACCTTGCAATATGCATATATATCGTGTTAGTACCTAATTTCGTCAGCCACTTCGGAAATCACATTGCCCTGTAGTATGTGGAAATAGTACTATTTATGTGAAACTATTCACAAACTGTAAACATTTGTCAGCAGGCAATAGGATAAAGACCTCCGGCTCCTCGGGCTGGTGCGATTGTTTCAATGTCCGTATGTGTCAAACCGTTGGATTGTGACACACCTTTACGCGTCTCTCGTTCGCTGCGCTCGCTCGAAAACTATAGCGTAACCTAAAACCAATCCATCTTGCGTTCATTATTCGATATGGTGGCGACTTATTTCGAATTTGCGAACGTGTCGGATCGGATGTGAGGTTGGACTAAATTTTTACGAGCGAGCGGAGCGAGCGAGCAACGATCACAATTTGCAAGGTATACATATACCTTGCAATATGCATATATATCGTGTTAGTACCTAATTTTGTCAGCCACTTCGGACATCACATTGCACTGTAGTATGTCGAAATAGTACTATTTATGTGATACTATTCATAAACTGTTAACCTTTTTCAGTAGGCAATACGATAAAGACTTCCGGCTCCTCGGGCTGGTGCGAATGTTTCAATGTCAGTATGTGCCAAACCGTTGGATTGTGACACACCTGTACGCGTCACTCGCTCGCTGCGCTCGCTCGAAAACTATAGCCTAACCTAAAAGAAATCCATCTTGCGTTCATTATTCGATATGGTGGCGACAAATTTGGAATTTGCGAACGTGTCGGATCGGTTGTGAGGTTGGAGTAGATTTTTACGAGCGAGCGGAGCGAGCGAGCAACGATCACAATTTCCAAGCTATACATATACCTTATATTGCCTTGCATATATTTCGTGTTATTACCTAATTTTGTCAGCCATTTCGGACATCACATTGCACTGTACTATGTGGAAACAGTACTATTTATGTGGAACTATTCACAAACTGTAAACACTTGTCAGTAGGCAATATGATAAAGACTTCCGGCTCCTCGGGCTGGTGCGAATGTTTCAATGTCAGTATGTGCCAAACCGTTGGATTGTGACACACCTTTACGCGTCTCTCGCTCGCTGCGCTCGCTGGAAAACTATAGCGTAACCTAAAACCAATCCATCTTGCGTTCATTATTCGATATGATGGCTACTTATTTCGAATTTGCGAACGTGTCGGATCGGATGTGAGGTTGGACTAAATTTTTCCGAGCGAGCGGAGCGAGCGAGCAACGGTCACAATTTGCAAGGTATACATATACCTTGCAATATGCATATATATCGTGTTAGTACCTAATTTTGTCAGCCACTTCGGACATCACATTGCACTGTAGTATGTCGAAATAGTACTATTTATGTGAAACTATTCACAAACTGTAAACATTTGTCAGTAGGCAATATGATAAAGACTTCCGGCTCCTCGGGCTGGTGCGAGTGTTTCAATGTCATTATGTGCCAAACCGTTGGATTGTGACACACCTTTACGCGTCTCTCGCTCGCTGCGCTCGCTCGAAAACTATAGCGTAACCTAAAACCAATCCATCTTGCGTTCATTATTCGATATGGTGGCGACTTATTTCGAATTTGCGAACGTGTCGGATCGGATGTGAGGTTGGACTAAATTTTTACGAGCGAGCGGATCGAGCGAGCATCGATCACAATATGCAAGGTATACATATACCTTGCTATATGCATATTTATCGTGTTAGTACCTAATTTCGTCAGCCACTTCGGAAATCACATTGCCCTGTAGTATGTGGAAATAGTACTATTTATGTGAAACTATTCACAAACTGTAAACATTTGTCAGCAGGCAATAGGATAAAGACCTCCGGCTCCTCGGGCTGGTGCGAATGTTTCAATGTCCGTATGTGTCAAACCGTTGGATTGTGACACACCTTTACGCGTCTCTCGTTCGCTGCGCTCGCTCGAAAACTATAGCGTAACCTAAAACCAATCCATCTTGCGTTCATTATTCGATATGGTGGCGACTTATTTCGAATTTGCGAACGTGTCGGATCGGATGTGAGGTTGGACTAAATTTTTACGAGCGAGCGGAGCGAGCGAGCATCGATCACAATATGCAAGGTATACATATACCTTGCAATATGCATATATATCGTGTTAGTACCTAATTTCGTCAGCCACTTCGGACATCACATTGGACTGTAGTATGTGGAAATAGTACTATTTATGTGAAACTATTCACAAACTGTAAACATTTGTCAGCAGGCAATAGGATAAAGACTTCCGGCTCCTCGGGCTGGTGCGAATGTTTCAATGTCCGTATGTGCCAAACCGTTGGATTGTGACACACCTTTACGCGTCTCTCGTTCGCTGCGCTCGCTCGAAAACTATAGCGTAACCTAAAACCAATCCATCTTGCGTTCATTATTCGATATGATGGCTACTTATTTCGAATTTGCGAACGTGTCGGATCGGATGTGAGGTTGGACTAAATTTTTACGAGCGAGCGGAGCGAGCGAGCAACGGTCACAATTTGCAAGGTATACATATACCTTGCAATATGCATATATATCGTGTTAGTACCTAATGTTGTCAGCCACTTCGGACATCACATTGGACTGTAGTATGTGGAAATAGTACTATTTATGTGAAACTATTCACAGACTGTAAACATTTGTCAGCAGGCAATAGGATAAAGACTTCCGGCTCCTCGGGCTGGTGCGAATGTTTCAATGTCATTATGTGCCAAACCGTTGGATTGTGACACACCTTTACGCGTCGCTCGCTCGCTGCGCACGCTCGAAAACTATAGCGTAACCTAAAACCAATCCATCTTGCGTTCATTATTCGATATGTTGGCGACTTATTTCGAATTTGCGAACGTGTCGGATCGGATGTGAGGTTGGACTAAATTTTTACGAGCGAGCAGAGCGAGCGAGCATCGATCACAATATGCAAGGTATACATATACCTTGCAATATGCATATATATCGTGTTAGTACCTAATTTCGTCAGCCACTTCGGACATCACATTGCACTGTAGTATGTCGAAATAGTACCATTTATGTGAAACTATTCACAAACTGTAAACATTTGTCAGTAGGCAATATGATAAAGACTTCCGGCTTCTCGGGCTGGTGCGAATGTTTCAATGTCATTATGTGCCAAACCGTTGGATTGTGACACACCTTTACGCGTCGCTCGCTCGCTGCGCTCGCTCGAAAACTATAGCGTAACCTAAAACCAATCCATCTTGCGTTCATTATTCGATATGGTGGCGACTTATTTCGAATTTGCGAACGTGTCGGATCGGATGTGAGGTTGGACTAAATTTTTACGAGCGAGCGGAGCGAGCGAGCATCGATCACAATATGCAAGGTATACATATACCTTGCAATATGCATATATATCGTGTTAGTACCTAATTTCGTCAGCCACTTCGGACATCACATTGCCCTGTAGTATGTGGAAATAGTACTATTTATGTGAAACTATTCACAAACTGTAAACATTTGTCAGCAGGCAATATGATAAAGACATCCGGCTCCTCGGGCTGGTGCGAATGTTTCAATGTCAGTATGTGCCAAACCGTTGGATTGTGACACACCTTTACGCGTCTCTCGCTCGCTGCGCTCGCTCGAAAGCTGTAGCCTAACCTAAACCCAATCCATCTTGCGTTAGTCATTCGATATGAGGGCAACTTATTTCGAATTTGCGAACGTGTCGGATCGTATGTGAGGTTGGACTAAATTTTTACGAGCGAGCGGAGCGAGCGAGCAACGATCACAATTTGCAAGGTATACATATACCGTATATTGCCTTGCATATATTTCGTGTTAGTACCTAATTTTGTCAGCCACTTCGGACATCACATTGGACTGTAGTATGTGGAAATAGTACTATATATGTGAAGCTATTCACAAACTGTAAACATTTGTCAGCAGGCAATAGGATAAAGACTTCCGGCTCCTCGGGCTGGTGCGAATGTTTCAATGTCCGTATGTGCCAAACCGTTGGATTGTGACACACCTTTACGCGTCTCTCGTTCGCTGCGCTCGCTCGAAAACTATAGCGTAACCTAAAACCAATCCATCTTGCATTCATTATTCGATATGGTGGCGACTTATTTCGAATTTGCGAACGTGTCGGATCGGATGTGAGGTTGGACTAAATTTTTACGAGCGAGCGGAGCGAGCGAGCAACGATCACAATTTGCAAGGTATACATATACCTTGCAACATGCATATATATCGTGTTAGTACCTAATTTTGTCAGCCACTTCGGACATCACATTGCACTGTAGTATGTCGAAATAGTACTATTTATGTGAAACTATTCACAAACTGTAAACATTTGTCAGTAGGCAATATGATAAAGACTTCCGGCTCCTCGGGCTGGTGCGAATGTTTCAATGTCAGTATGTGCCAAACCGTTGGATTGTGACACACCTTTACGCGTCTCTCGTTCGCTGCGCTCGCTCGAAAACTATAGCGTAACCTAAAACCAATCCATCTTGCGTTCATTATTCGATATGATGGCTACTTATTTCGAATTTGCGAACGTGTCGGATCGGATGTGAGGTTGGACTAAATTTTTACGAGCGAGCGGAGCGAGCGAGCAACGGTCACAATTTGCAAGGTATACATATACCTTGCAATATGCATATATATCGTGTTAGTACCTAATGTTGTCAGCCACTTCGGACATCACATTGGACTGTAGTATGTGGAAATAGTACTATTTATGTGAAACTATTCACAGACTGTAAACATTTGTCAGCAGGCAATAGGATAAAGACTTCCGGCTCCTCGGGCTGGTGCGAATGTTTCAATGTCATTATGTGCCAAACCGTTGGATTGTGACACACCTTTACGCGTCGCTCGCTCGCTGCGCACGCTCGAAAACTATAGCGTAACCTAAAACCAATCCATCTTGCGTTCATTATTCGATATGTTGGCGACTTATTTCGAATTTGCGAACGTGTCGGATCGGATGTGAGGTTGGACTAAATTTTTACGAGCGAGCAGAGCGAGCGAGCATCGATCACAATATGCAAGGTATACATATACCTTGCAATATGCATATATATCGTGTTAGTACCTAATTTCGTCAGCCACTTCGGACATCACATTGCCCTGTAGTATGTGGAAATAGTACTATTTATGTGAAACTGTTCACAAACTGTAAACATTTGTCAGCAGGCAATATGATAAAGACATCCGGCTCCTCGGGCTGGTGCGAATGTTTCAATGTCAGTATGTGCCAAACCGTTGGATTGTGACACACCTTTACGCGTCTCTCGCTCGCTGCGCTCGCTCGAAAACTATAGCGTAACCTAAAACCAATCCATCTTGCGTTAGTCATTCGATATGAGGGCAACCTATTTCGAATTTGCGAACGTGTCGGATCGGATGTGAGGTTGGACTAAATTTTTACGAGCGAGCGGAGCGAGCGAGCAACGATCACAATTTGCAAGGTATACATATACCTTGCAATATGCATATATATCGTGTTAGTACCTCATTTTGTCAGCCACTTCGGACATCACATTGCACTGTAGTATGTCGAAATAGTACTATTTATGTGATACTATTCATAAACTGTAAACATTTGTCAGTAGGCAATACGATAAAGACTTCCGGCTCCTCGGGCTGGTGCGAATGTTTCAATGTCAGTATGTGCCAAACCGTTGGATTGTGACACACCTGTACGCGTCTCTCGCTCGCTGCGCTCGCTCGAAAACTATAGCCTAACCTAAAAGAAATCCATCTTGCGTTCATTATTCGATATGGTGGCGACATATTTCGAATTTGCGAACGTGTCGGATCGGTTGTGAGGTTGGAGTAGATTTTTACGAGCGAGCGGAGCGAGCGAGCAACGATCACAATTTCCAAGCTATACATATACCTTATATTGCCTTGCATATATTTCGTGTTATTACCTAATTTTGTCAGCCATTTCGGACATCACATTGCACTGTACTATGTGGAAACAGTACTATTTATGTGGAACTATTCACAAACTGTAAACACTTGTCAGTAGGCAATATGATAAAGACTTCCGGCTCCTCGGGCTGGTGCGAATGTTTCAATGTCAGTATGTGCCAAACCGTTGGATTGTGACACACCTTTACGCGTCTCTCGCTCGCTGCGCTCGCTGGAAAACTATAGCGTAACCTAAAACCAATCCATCTTGCGTTCATTATTCGATATGATGGCTACTTATTTCGAATTTGCGAACGTGTCGGATCGGATGTGAGGTTGGACTAAATTTTTACGAGCGAGCGGAGCGAGCGAGCAACGGTCACAATTTGCAAGGTATACATATACCTTGCAATATGCATATATATCGTGTTAGTACCTAATTTTGTCGGCCACTTCGGACATCACATTGCACTGTAGTATGTCGAAATAGTACTATTTATGTGAAACTATTCACAAACTGTAAACATTTGTCAGTAGGCAATATGATAAAGACTTCCGGCTCCTCGGGCTGGTGCGAGTGTTTCAATGTCATTATGTGCCAAACCGTTGGATTGTGACACACCTTTACGCGTCTCTCGCTCGCTGCGCTCGCTCGAAAACTATAGCGTAACCTAAAACCAATCCATCTTGCGTTCATTATTCGATATGGTGGCGACTTATTTCGAATTTGCGAACGTGTCGGATCGGATGTGAGGTTGGACTAAATTTTTACGAGCGAGCGGAGCGAGCGAGCATCGATCACAATATGCAAGGTATACATATACCTTGCAATATGCATATATATCGTGTTAGTACCTAATTTCGTCAGCCACTTCGGAAATCACATTGCCCTGTAGTATGTGGAAATAGTACTATTTATGTGAAACTATTCACAAACTGTAAACATTTGTCAGCAGGCAATAGGATAAAGACCTCCGGCTCCTCGGGCTGGTGCGAATGTTTCAATGTCCGTATGTGTCAAACCGTTGGATTGTGACACACCTTTACGCGTCTCTCGTTCGCTGCGCTCGCTCGAAAACTATAGCGTAACCTAAAACCAATCCATCTTGCGTTCATTATTCGATATGGTGGCGACTTATTTCGAATTTGCGAACGTGTCGGATCGGATGTGAGGTTGGACTAAATTTTTACGAGCGAGCGGAGCGAGCGAGCATCGATCACAATATGCAAGGTATACATATACCTTGCAATATGCATATATATCGTGTTAGTACCTAATTTCGTCAGCCACTTCGGACATCACATTGCCCTGTAGTATGTGGAAATAGTACTATTTATGTGAAACTATTCACAAACTGTAAACATTTGTCAGCAGGCAATAGGATAAAGACTTCCGGCTCCTCGGGCTGGTGCGAATGTTTCAATGTCCGTATGTGCCAAACCGTTGGATTGTGACACACCTTTACGCGTCTCTCGTTCGCTGCGCTCGCTCGAAAGCTGTAGCCTAACCTAAACCCAATCCATCTTGCGTTAGTCATTCGATATGAGGGCAACTTATTTCGAATTTGCGAACGTGTCGGATCGTATGTGAGGTTGGACTAAATTTTTACGAGCGAGCGGAGCGAGCGAGCAACGATCACAATTTGCAAGGTATACATATACCGTATATTGCCTTGCATATATTTCGTGTTAGTACCTAATTTTGTCAGCCACTTCGGACATCACATTGGACTGTAGTATGTGGAAATAGTACTATATATGTGAAGCTATTCACAAACTGTAAACATTTGTCAGCAGGCAATAGGATAAAGACTTCCGGCTCCTCGGGCTGGTGCGAATGTTTCAATGTCCGTATGTGCCAAACCGTTGGATTGTGACACACCTTTACGCGTCTCTCGTTCGCTGCGCTCGCTCGAAAACTATAGCGTAACCTAAAACCAATCCACCTTGCATTCATTATTCGATATGGTGGCGACTTATTTCGAATTTGCGAACGTGTCGGATCGGATGTGAGGTTGGACTAAATTTTTACGAGCGAGCGGAGCGAGCGAGCAACGATCACAATTTGCAAGGTATACATATACCTTGCAACATGCATATATATCGTGTTAGTACCTAATTTTGTCAGCCACTTCGGACATCACATTGCACTGTAGTATGTCGAAATAGTACTATTTATGTGAAACTATTCACAAACTGTAAACATTTGTCAGTAGGCAATATGATAAAGACTTCCGGCTCCTCGGGCTGGTGCGAATGTTTCAATGTCAGTATGTGCCAAACCGTTGGATTGTGACACACCATTACGCGTCTCTCGCTCGCTGCGCTCGCTCGAAAACTATAGCGTAACCTAAAACCAATCCATCTTGCGTTCATTATTCGATATGGTGGCGACTTATTTCGAATTTTCGAACGTGTCGGATCGGATGTGAGGTTGCACTAAATTTTTACGAGCGAGCGGAGCGAGCGAGCATCGATCACAATATGCAAGGTATACATATACCTTGCAATATGCATATATATCGTGTTAGTACCTAATTTTGTTAGCCACTTCGGACATCACATTGGACTGTAATATGTGGAAATAGTACTATTTATGTGAAACTATTCACAAACTGTAAACATTTGTCAGCAGGCAATAGGATAAAGACTTCCGGCTCCTCGGGCTGGTACGAATGTTTCAATGTCCGTATGTGCCAAACCGTTGGATTGTGACACACCTTTACGCATCTCTCGCTCGCTGCGCTCGCTCGAAAGCTGTAGCCTAACCTAAACCCAATCCATCTTGCGTTAGTCATTCGATATGAGGGCAACTTATTTCGAATTTGCGAACGTGTCGGATCGTATGTGAGGTTGGACTAAATTTTTACGAGCGAGCGGAGCGAGCGAGCAACGATCACAATTTGCAAGGTATACATATACCGTATATTGCCTTGCATATATTTCGTGTTAGTACCTAATTTTGTCAGCCACTTCGGACATCACATTGGACTGTAGTATGTGGAAATAGTACTATATATGTGAAACTATTCACAAACTGTAAACATTTGTCAGTAGGCAATAGGATAAAGACTTCCGGCTCCTCGGGCTGGTGCGAATGTTTCAATGTCCGTATGTGCCAAACCGTTGGATTGTGACACACCTTTACGCGTCTCTCGTTCGCTGCGCTCGCTCGAAAACTATAGCGTAACCTAAAACCAATCCATCTTGCGTTCATTATTCGATATGGTGGCGACTTATTTCGAATTTGCGAACGTGTCAGATCGGATGTGAGGTTGGACTAAATTTTTACGAGCGAGCGGAGCGAGCGAGCATCGATCACAATATGCAAGGTATACATATACCTTGCAATATGCATATATATCGTGTTAGTACCTAATTTCGTCAGCCACTTCGGACATCACATTGCCCTGTAGTATGTGGAAATAGTACTATTTATGTGAAACTATTCACAAACTGTAAACATTTGTCAGCAGGCAATATGATAAAGACATCCGGCTCCTCGGGCTGGTGCGAGTGTTTCAATGTCAGTATGTGCCAAACCGTTGCATTGTGACACACCTTTACGCGTCTCTCGCTCGCTGCGCTCGCTCGAAAGCTGTAGCCTAACCTAAACCCAATCCATCTTGCGTTAGTCATTCGATATGAAGGCAACTTCTTTCGAATTTGCGAACGTGTCGGATCGTATGTGAGGTTGGACTAAATTTTTACGAGCGAGCGGAGCGAGCGAGCAACGATCACAATTTGCAAGGTATACATATACCTTATATTGCCTTGCATATATTTCGTGTTAGTACCTAATTTTGTCAGCCACTTCGGACATCACATTGGACTGTAGTATGTGGAAATAGTACTATTTATGTGAAACTATTCACAAACTGTAAACATTTGTCAGCAGGCAATAGGATAAAGACTTCCGGCTCCTTTGGCTGGTGCGAATGTTTCAATGTCCGTATGTGCCAAACCGTTAGATTGTGATACACCTTTACGCGTCTCTCGCTCGCTGCGCTCGCTCGAAAGCTGTAGCCTAACCTAAACCCAATCCATCTTGCGTTAGTCATTCGATATGAAGGCAACTTATTTCGAATTTGCGAACGTGTCGGATCGTATGTGAGGTTGGACTAAATTTTTACGAGCGAGCGGAACGAGCGAGCATCGATCACAATATGCAAGGTATACATATACCTTGCAATATGCATATATATCGTGTTAGTACCTAATTTGTTAGCCACTTCGGACATCACATTGGACTGTAGTATGTGGAAATAGTACTATTTATGTGAAACTATTCACAAACTGTAAACATTTGTCAGCAGGCAATAGGATAAAGACTTCCGGCTCCTCGGGCTGGTGCGAATGTTTCAATGTCCGTATGTGCCAAACCGTTGGATTGTGATACACCTTTACGCGTCTTTCGTTCGCTGCGCTCGCTCGAAAACTATAGCGTAACCTAAAACCAATCCATCTTGCGTTCATTATTCGATATGGTGGCGACTTATTTCGAATTTGCGAACGTGTCGGATCGGATGTGAGGTTGGACTAAATTTTTACGAGCGAGCGGAGCGAGCGAGCAACGATCACAATTTGCAAGGTATACATATACCTTATATTGCCTTGCATATATTTCGTGTTAGTACCTAATTTCGTCAGCCACTTCGGACATCACATTGGACTGTAGTATGTGCAAATAGTACTATTTATGTGAAACTATTCACAAACTGTAAACATTTGTCAGCAGGCAATAGGATAAATACCTCCGGCTCCTCTGGCTGGTGCGAATGTTTCAATGTCCGTATGTGCCAAACCGTTGGATTGTGACACACCTTTACGCGTCTCTCGTTCGCTGCGCTCGCTCGAAAACTATAGCGTAACCTAAAACCAATCCATCTTGCGTTCATTATTCGATATGGTGGCGACTTATTTCGAATTTGCGAACGTGTCGGATCGGATGTGAGGTTGGACTAAATTTTTACGAGCGAGCGGAGCGAGCGAGCATCGATCACAATATGCAAGGTATACATATACCTTGCAATATGCATATATATCGTGTTAGTACCTAATTTCGTCAGCCACTTCGGACATCACATTGCCCTGTAGTATGTGGAAATAGTACTATTTATGTGAAACTATTCACAAACTGTAAACATTTGTCAGCAGGCAATAGGATAAATACCTCCGGCTCCTCTGGCTGGTGCGAATGTTTCAATGTCCGTATGTGCCAAACCGTTGGATTGTGACACACCTTTACGCGTCTCTCGCTCGCTGCGCTCGCTCGAAAGCTGTAGCCTAACCTAAACCCAATCCATCTTGCGTTAGTCATTCGATATGAAGGCAACTTATTTCGAATTTGCGAACGTGTCGGATCGTATGTGAGGTTGGACTAAATTTTTACGAGCGAGCGGAGCGAGCGAGCAACGATCACAATTTGCAAGGTATACATATACCGTATATTGCCTTGCATATTTTTCGTGTTAGTACCTAATTTTGTCAGCCACTTCGGACATCACATTGGACTGTAGTATGTGGAAATAGTACTATTTATGTGAAACTATTCACAAACTGTAAACATTTGTCAGCACGCAATAGGATAAAGACTTCCGGCTCCTCTGGCTGGTGCGAATGTTTCAATGTCCGTATGTGCCAAACCGTTGGATTGTGACACACCTTTACGCGTCTCTCGCTCGCTGCGCTCGCTCGAAAACTATAGCCTAACCTAAAACCAATCCCTCTTGCGTTAGTCATTCGATATGAAGGCGACTTATTTCGAATTTGCGAACGTGTCGGATCGGATGTGAGGTTGGACTAAATTTTTACGAGCGAGCGGAGCGAGCGAGCAACGATCACAATTTGCAAGGTATACATATACCTTGCAATATGCATATATATCGTGTTAGTACCTGATTTTGTCAGCCACTTCGGACATCACATTGGACTGTAGTATGTGGAAGTAGTACTATTTATGTGAAACTATTCACAAACTGTAAACATTTGTCAGCAGGCAATAGGATAAAGACTTCCGGCTCCTCGGGCTGGTGCGAATGTTTCAATGTCCGTATGTGCCAAACCGTTGGATTGAGACACACCTTTACGCGTCTCTCGTTCGCTGCGCTCGCTCGAAAACTATAGCGTAACCTAAAACCAATCCATCTTGCGTTCATTATTCGATATGGTGGCGACTTATTTCGAATTTGCGAACGTGTCGGATCGGATGTGAGGTTGGACTAAATTTTTACGAGCGAGCGGAGCGAGCGAGCAACGATCACAATTTGCAAGGTATACATATACCTTGCAATATGCATATATATCGTGTTAGTACCTAATTTTGTCAGCCACTTCGGACATCACATTGCACTGTAGTATGTCGAAATAGTACTATTTATGTGAAACTATTCACAAACTGTAAACATTTGTCAGTAGGCAATATGATAAAGACTTCCGGCTCCTCGGGCTGGTGCGAATGTTTCAATGTCATTATGTGCCAAACCGTTGGATTGTGACACACCTTTACGCGTCTCTCGCTCGCTGCGCTCGCTCGAAAACTATAGCGTAACCTAAAACCAATCCATCTTGCGTTCATTATTCGATATGGTGGCGACTTATTTCGAATTTGCGAACGTGTCGGATCGGATGTGAGGTTGGACTAAATTTTTACGAGCGAGCGGAACGAGCGAGCATCGATCACAATATGCAAGGTATACATATACCTTGCAATATGCATATATATCGTGTTAGTACCTAATTTCGTCAGCCACTTCGGACATCACATTGCCCTGTAGTATGTGGAAATAGTACTATTTATGTGAAACTATTCACAAACTGTAAACATTTGTCAGCAGGCAATATGATAAAGACATCCGGCTCGTCGGGCTGGTGCGAATGTTTCAATGTCAGTATGTGCCAAACCGTTGGATTGTGACACACCTTTACGCGTCTCTCGCTCGCTGCGCTCGCTCGAAAGCTGTAGCCTAACCTAAACCCAATCCATCTTGCGTTAGTCATTCGATATGAAGGCAACATATTTCGAATTTGCGAACGTGTCGGATCGTATGTGAGGTTGGACTAAATTTTTACGAGCGAGCGGAGCGAGCGAGCAACGATCACAATTTGCAAGGTATACATATACCGTATATTGCCTTGCATATATTTCGTGTTAGTACCTAATTTTGTCAGCCACTTCGGACATCACATTGGACTGTAGTATGTGGAAATAGTACTATTTATGTGAAACTATTCACAAACTGTAAACATTTGTCAGCAGGCAATAGGATAAAGACTTCCGGCTCCTCGGGCTGGTGCGAATGTTTCAATGTCCGTATGTGCCAAACCGTTGGATTGTGACACACCTTTACGCGTCTCTCGTTCGCTGCGCTCGCTCGAAAACTATAGCGTAACCTAAAACCAATCCATCTTGCGTTCATTATTCGATATGGTGGCGACTTATTTCGAATTTGCGAACGTGTCGGATCGGATGTGAGGTTGGACTAAATTTTTACGAGCGAGCGGAGCGAGCGAGCAACGATCACAATTTGCAAGGTATACATATACCTTGCAATATGCATATATATCGTGTTAGTACCTAATTTTGTCAGCCACTTCGGACATCACATTGCACTGTAGTATGTCGAAATAGTACTATTTATGTGAAACTATTCACAAACTGTAAACATTTGTCAGTAGGCAATATGATAAAGACTTCCGGCTCCTCGGGCTGGTGCGAATGTTTCAATGTGTTTATGTGCCAAACCGTTGGATTGTGACACACCTTTACGCGTCTCTCGCTCGCTGCGCTCGCTCGAAAACTATAGCGTAACCTAAAACCAATCCATCTTGCGTTCATTATTCGATATGGTGGCGACTTATTTCGAATTTGCGAACGTGTCGGATCGGATGTGAGGTTGGACTAAATTTTTACGAGCGAGCGGAACGAGCGAGCATCGATCACAATATGCAAGGTATACATATACCTTGCAATATGCATATATATCGTGTTAGTACCTAATTTCGTCAGCCACTTCGGACATCACATTGCCCTGTAGTATGTGGAAATAGTACTATTTATGTGAAACTATTCACAAACTGTAAACATTTGTCAGCAGGCAATATGATAAAGACATCCGGCTCCTCGGGCTGGTGCGAATGTTTCAATGTCAGTATGTGCCAAACCGTTGGATTGTGACACACCTTTACGCGTCTCTCGCTCGCTGCGCTCGCTCGAAAGCTGTAGCCTAACCTAAACCCAATCCATCTTGCGTTAGTCATTCGATATGAAGGCAACTTATTTCGAATTTGCGAACGTGTCGGATCGTATGTGAGGTTGGACTAAATTTTTACGAGCGAGCGGAGCGAGCGAGCAACGATCACAATTTGCAAGGTATACATATACCGTATAATGCCTTGCATATTTTTCGTGTTAGTACCTAATTTTGTCAGCCACTTCGGACATCACATTACACTGTAGTATGTCGAAATAGTACTATTTATGTGAAACTATTCACAAACTGTAAACATTTGTCAGCAGGCAATAGGATAAATACTTCCGGCTCCTCTGGCTGGTGCGAATGTTTCAATGTCCGTATGTGCCAAACCGTTGGATTGTGACACACCTTTACGCGTCTCTCGTTCGCTGCGCTCGCTCGAAAACTATAGCGTAACCTAAAACCAATCCATCTTGCGTTCATTATTCGATATGGTGGCGACTTATTTCGAATTTGCGAACGTGTCGGATCGGATGTGAGGTTGGACTAAATTCTTACGAGCGAGCGGAGCGAGCGAGCAACGATCACAATTTGCAAGGTATACATATACCTTGCAATATGCATATATATCGTGTTAGTACCTAATTTTGTCAGCCACTTCGGACATCACATTGCACTGCAGTATGTCGAAATAGTACTATTTATGTGAAACTATTCACAAACTGTAAACATTTGTCAGTAGGCAATATGATAAAGACTTCCGGCTCCTCGGGCTGGTGCGAATGTTTCAATGTCATTATGTGCCAAACCGTTGGATTGTGACACACCTTTACGCGTCTCTCGCTCGCTGCGCTCGCTCGAAAACTATAGCGTAACCTAAAACCAATCCATCTTGCGTTCATTATTCGATATGGTGGCGACTTATTTCGAATTTGCGAACGTGTCGGATCGGATGTGAGGTTGGACTAAATTTTTACGAGCGAGCGGAGCGCGCGAGCATCGATCACAATATGCAAGGTATACATATACCTTGCAATATGCATATATATCGTGTTAGTACCTAATTTCGTCAGCCACTTCGGACATCACATTGCCCTGTAGTATGTGGAAATAGTACTATTTATGTGAAACTATTCACAAACTGTAAACATTTGTCAGCAGGCAATAGGATAAATACCTCCGGCTCCTCTGGCTGGTGCGAATGTTTCAATGTCCGTATGTGCCAAACCGTTGGATTGTGACACACCTTTACGCGTCTCTCGCTCGCTGCGCTCGCTCGAAAGCTGTAGCCTAACCTAAACCCAATCCATCTTGCGTTAGTCATTCGATATGAAGGCAACTTATTTCGAATTTGCGAACGTGTCGGATCGTATGTGAGGTTGGACTAAATTTTTACGAGCGAGCGGAGCGAGCGAGCAACGATCACAATTTGCATGGTATACATATACCGTATATTGCCTTGCATATTTTTCGTGTTAGTACCTAATTTTGTCAGCCACTTCGGACATCACATTGGACTGTAGTATGTGGAAATAGTACTATTTATGTGAAACTATTCACAAACTGTAAACATTTGTCAGCAGGCAATAGGATAAAGACTTCCGGCTCCTCGGGCTGGTGCGAATGTTTCAATGTCCGTATGTGCCAAACCGTTGGATTGTGACACACCTTTACGCGTCTCTCGTTCGCTGCGCTCGCTCGAAAACTATAGCGTAACCTAAAACCAATCCATCTTGCGTTCATTATTCGATATGGTGGCGACTTATTTCGAATTTGCGAACGTGTCGGATCGGATGTGAGGTTGGACTAAATTTTTACGAGCGAGCGGAGCGAGCGAGCAACGATCACAATTTGCAAGGTATACATATACCTTATATTGCCTTGCATATATTTCGTGTTAGTACCTAATTTTGTCAGCCACTTCGGACATCACATTGCACTGTAGTATGTGCAAATAGTACTATTTATGTGAAACTATTCACAAACTGTAAACATTTGTCAGCAGGCAATAGGATAAATACCTCCGGCTCCTCTGGCTGGTGCGAATGTTTCAATGTCCGTATGTGCCAAACCGTTGGATTGTGACACACCTTTACGCGTCTCTCGCTCGCTGCGCTCGCTCGAAAACTATAGCGTAACCTAAAACCAATCCATCTTGCGTTCATTATTCGATATGGTGGCGACTTATTTCGAATTTGCGAACGTGTCAGATCGGATGTGAGGTTGGACTAAATTTTTACGAGCGAGCGGATCGAGCGAGCAACGATCACAATTTGCAAGGTATACATATACCTTGCAATATGCATATATATCGTGTTAGTACCTAATTTTGTCAGCCACTTCGGACATCACATTGCACTGTAGTATGTCGAAATAGTACTATTTATGTGAAACTATTCACAAACTGTAAACATTTGTCAGTAGGCAATATGATAAAGACTTCCGGCTCCTCGGGCTGGTGCGAATGTTTCAATGTGTTTATGTGCCAAACCGTTGGATTGTGACACACCTTTACGCGTCTCTCGCTCGCTGCGCTCGCTCGAAAACTATAGCGTAACCTAAAACCAATCCATCTTGCGTTCATTATTCGATATGGTGGCGACTTATTTCGAATTTGCGAACGTGTCGGATCGGATGTGAGGTTGGACTAAATTTTTACGAGCGAGCGGAACGAGCGAGCATCGATCACAATATGCAAGGTATACATATACCTTGCAATATGCATATATATCGTGTTAGTACCTAATTTCGTCAGCCACTTCGGACATCACATTGCCCTGTAGTATGTGGAAATAGTACTATTTATGTGAAACTATTCACAAACTGTAAACATTTGTCAGCAGGCAATATGATAAAGACATCCGGCTCCTCGGGCTGGTGCGAATGTTTCAATGTCAGTATGTGCCAAACCGTTGGATTGTGACACACCTTTACGCGTCTCTCGCTCGCTGCGCTCGCTCGAAAGCTGTAGCCTAACCTAAACCCAATCCATCTTGCGTTAGTCATTCGATATGAAGGCAACTTATTTCGAATTTGCGAACGTGTCGGATCGTATGTGAGGTTGGACTAAATTTTTACGAGCGAGCGGAGCGAGCGAGCAACGATCACAATTTGCAAGGTATACATATACCGTATAATGCCTTGCATATTTTTCGTGTTAGTACCTAATTTTGTCAGCCACTTCGGACATCACATTACACTGTAGTATGTCGAAATAGTACTATTTATGTGAAACTATTCACAAACTGTAAACATTTGTCAGTAGGCAATATGATAAAGACTTCCGGCTCCTCGGGCTGGTGCGAATGTTTCAATGTCATTATGTGCCAAACCGTTGGATTGTGACACACCTTTACGCGTCTCTCGCTCGCTGCGCTCGCTCGAAAACTATAGCGTAACCTAAAACCAATCCATCTTGCGTTCATTATTCGATATGGTGGCGACTTATTTCGAATTTGCGAACGTGTCGGATCGGATGTGAGGTTGGACTAAATTTTTACGAGCGAGCGGAACGAGCGAGCATCGATCACAATATGCAAGGTATACATATACCTTGCAATATGCATATATATCGTGTTAGTACCTAATTTCGTCAGCTACTTCGGACATCACATTGCCCTGTAGTATGTGGAAATAGTACTATTTATGTGAAACTATTCACAAACTGTAAACATTTGTCAGCAGGCAATATGATAAAGACATCCGGCTCGTCGGGCTGGTGCGAATGTTTCAATGTCAGTATGTGCCAAACCGTTGGATTGTGACACACCTTTACGCGTCTCTCGCTCGCTGCGCTCGCTCGAAAGCTGTAGCCTAACCTAAACCCAATCCATCTTGCGTTAGTCATTCGATATGAAGGCAACATATTTCGAATTTGCGAACGTGTCGGATCGTATGTGAGGTTGGACTAAATTTTTACGAGCGAGCGGAGCGAGCGAGCAACGATCACAATTTGCAAGGTATACATATACCGTATATTGCCTTGCATATATTTCGTGTTAGTACCTAATTTTGTCAGCCACTTCGGACATCACATTGGACTGTAGTATGTGGAAATAGTACTATTTATGTGAAACTATTCACAAACTGTAAACATTTGTCAGCAGGCAATAGGATAAAGACTTCCGGCTCCTCGGGCTGGTGCGAATGTTTCAATGTCCGTATGTGCCAAACCGTTGGATTGTGACACACCTTTACGCGTCTCTCGTTCGCTGCGCTCGCTCGAAAACTATAGCGTAACCTAAAACCAATCCATCTTGCGTTCATTATTCGATATGGTGGCGACTTATTTCGAATTTGCGAACGTGTCGGATCGGATGTGAGGTTGGACTAAATTTTTACGAGCGAGCGGAACGAGCGAGCATCGATCACAATATGCAAGGTATACATATACCTTGCAATATGCATATATATCGTGTTAGTACCTAATTTCGTCAGCCACTTCGGACATCACATTGCCCTGTAGTATGTGGAAATAGTACTATTTATGTGAAACTATTCACAAACTGTAAACATTTGTCAGCAGGCAATATGATAAAGACATCCGGCTCCTCGGGCTGGTGCGAATGTTTCAATGTCAGTATGTGCCAAACCGTTGGATTGTGACACACCTTTACGCGTCTCTCGCTCGCTGCGCTCGCTCGAAAGCTGTAGCCTAACCTAAACCCAATCCATCTTGCGTTAGTCATTCGATATGAAGGCAACTTATTTCGAATTTGCGAACGTGTCGGATCGTATGTGAGGTTGGACTAAATTTTTACGAGCGAGCGGAGCGAGCGAGCAACGATCACAATTTGCAAGGTATACATATACCGTATAATGCCTTGCATATTTTTCGTGTTAGTACCTAATTTTGTCAGCCACTTCGGACATCACATTACACTGTAGTATGTCGAAATAGTACTATTTATGTGAAACTATTCACAAACTGTAAACATTTGTCAGCAGGCAATAGGATAAAGACTTCCGGCTACTCTGGCTGGTGCGAATGTTTCAATGTCCGTATGTGCCAAACCGTTAGATTGTGATACACCTTTACGCGTCTCTCGCTCGCTGCGCTCGCTCGAAAACTATAGCCTAACCTAAAACCAATCCCTCTTGCGTTAGTCATTCGATATGAAGGCGACTTATTTCGAATTTGCGAACGTGTCGGATCGGATGTGAGGTTGGACTAAATTTTTACGAGCGAGCGGAACGAGCGAGCATCGATCACAATATGCAAGGTATACATATACCTTGCAATATGCATATATATCGTGTTAGTACCTAATTTCGTCAGCCACTTCGGACATCACATTGCCCTGTAGTATGTGGAAATAGTACTATTTATGTGAAACTATTCACAAACTGTAAACATTTGTCAGCAGGCAATATGATAAAGACATCCGGCTCCTCGGGCTGGTGCGAATGTTTCAATGTCAGTATGTGCCAAACCGTTGGATTGTGACACACCTTTACGCGTCTCTCGCTCGCTGCGCTCGCTCGAAAGCTGTAGCCTAACCTAAACCCAATCCATCTTGCGTTAGTCATTCGATATGAAGGCAACTTATTTCGAATTTGCGAACGTGTCGGATCGTATGTGAGGTTGGACTAAATTTTTACGAGCGAGCGGAGCGAGCGAGCAACGATCACAATTTGCAAGGTATACATATACCGTATAATGCCTTGCATATTTTTCGTGTTAGTACCTAATTTTGTCAGCCACTTCGGACATCACATTACACTGTAGTATGTCGAAATAGTACTATTTATGTGAAACTATTCACAAACTGTAAACATTTGTCAGCAGGCAATAGGATAAAGACTTCCGGCTACTCTGGCTGGTGCGAATGTTTCAATGTCCGTATGTGCCAAACCGTTAGATTGTGATACACCTTTACGCGTCTCTCGCTCGCTGCGCTCGCTCGAAAACTATAGCCTAACCTAAAACCAATCCCTCTTGCGTTAGTCATTCGATATGAAGGCGACTTATTTCGAATTTGCGAACGTGTCGGATCGGATGTGAGGTTGGACTAAATTTTTACGAGCGAGCGGAGCGAGCGAGCAACGATCACAATTTGCAAGGTATACATATACCTTGCAATATGCATATATATCGTGTTAGTACCTAATTTTGTCAGCCACTTCGGACATCACATTGCACTGTAGTATGTCGAAATAGTACTATTTATGTGAAACTATTCACAAACTGTAAACATTTGTCAGTAGGCAATATGATAAAGACTTCCGGCTCCTCGGGCTGGTGCGAATGTTTCAATGTCATTATGTGCCAAACCGTTGGATTGTGACACACCTTTACGCGTCTCTCGCTCGCTGCGCTCGCTCGAAAACTATAGCGTAACCTAAAACCAATCCATCTTGCGTTCATTATTCGATATGGTGGCGACTTATTTCGAATTTGCGAACGTGTCGGATCGGATGTGAGGTTGGACTAAATTTTTACGAGCGAGCGGAGCGCGCGAGCATCGATCACAATATGCAAGGTATACATATACCTTGCAATATGCATATATATCGTGTTAGTACCTAATTTCGTCAGCCACTTCGGACATCACATTGCCCTGTAGTATGTGGAAATAGTACTATTTATGTGAAACTATTCACAAACTGTAAACATTTGTCAGCAGGCAATAGGATAAATACCTCCGGCTCCTCTGGCTGGTGCGAATGTTTCAATGTCCGTATGTGCCAAACCGTTGGATTGTGACACACCTTTACGCGTCTCTCGCTCGCTGCGCTCGCTCGAAAGCTGTAGCCTAACCTAAACCCAATCCATCTTGCGTTAGTCATTCGATATGAAGGCAACTTATTTCGAATTTGCGAACGTGTCGGATCGTATGTGAGGTTGGACTAAATTTTTACGAGCGAGCGGAGCGAGCGAGCAACGATCACAATTTGCATGGTATACATATACCGTATATTGCCTTGCATATTTTTCGTGTTAGTACCTAATTTTGTCAGCCACTTCGGACATCACATTGGACTGTAGTATGTGGAAATAGTACTATTTATGTGAAACTATTCACAAACTGTAAACATTTGTCAGCAGGCAATAGGATAAAGACTTCCGGCTCCTCGGGCTGGTGCGAATGTTTCAATGTCCGTATGTGCCAAACCGTTGGATTGTGACACACCTTTACGCGTCTCTCGTTCGCTGCGCTCGCTCGAAAACTATAGCGTAACCTAAAACCAATCCATCTTGCGTTCATTATTCGATATGGTGGCGACTTATTTCGAATTTGCGAACGTGTCGGATCGGATGTGAGGTTGGACTAAATTTTTACGAGCGAGCGGAGCGAGCGAGCAACGATCACAATTTGCAAGGTATACATATACCTTATATTGCCTTGCATATATTTCGTGTTAGTACCTAATTTTGTCAGCCACTTCGGACATCACATTGCACTGTAGTATGTGCAAATAGTACTATTTATGTGAAACTATTCACAAACTGTAAACATTTGTCAGCAGGCAATAGGATAAATACCTCCGGCTCCTCTGGCTGGTGCGAATGTTTCAATGTCCGTATGTGCCAAACCGTTGGATTGTGACACACCTTTACGCGTCTCTCGCTCGCTGCGCTCGCTCGAAAACTATAGCGTAACCTAAAACCAATCCATCTTGCGTTCATTATTCGATATGGTGGCGACTTATTTCGAATTTGCGAACGTGTCAGATCGGATGTGAGGTTGGACTAAATTTTTACGAGCGAGCGGATCGAGCGAGCAACGATCACAATTTGCAAGGTATACATATACCTTGCAATATGCATATATATCGTGTTAGTACCTAATTTTGTCAGCCACTTCGGACATCACATTGCACTGTAGTATGTCGAAATAGTACTATTTATGTGAAACTATTCACAAACTGTAAACATTTGTCAGTAGGCAATATGATAAAGACTTCCGGCTCCTCGGGCTGGTGCGAATGTTTCAATGTGTTTATGTGCCAAACCGTTGGATTGTGACACACCTTTACGCGTCTCTCGCTCGCTGCGCTCGCTCGAAAACTATAGCGTAACCTAAAACCAATCCATCTTGCGTTCATTATTCGATATGGTGGCGACTTATTTCGAATTTGCGAACGTGTCGGATCGGATGTGAGGTTGGACTAAATTTTTACGAGCGAGCGGAACGAGCGAGCATCGATCACAATATGCAAGGTATACATATACCTTGCAATATGCATATATATCGTGTTAGTACCTAATTTCGTCAGCCACTTCGGACATCACATTGCCCTGTAGTATGTGGAAATAGTACTATTTATGTGAAACTATTCACAAACTGTAAACATTTGTCAGCAGGCAATATGATAAAGACATCCGGCTCCTCGGGCTGGTGCGAATGTTTCAATGTCAGTATGTGCCAAACCGTTGGATTGTGACACACCTTTACGCGTCTCTCGCTTGCTGCGCTCGCTCGAAAGCTGTAGCCTAACCTAAACCCAATCCATCTTGCGTTAGTCATTCGATATGAAGGCAACTTATTTCGAATTTGCGAACGTGTCGGATCGTATGTGAGGTTGGACTAAATTTTTACGAGCGAGCGGAGCGAGCGAGCAACGATCACAATTTGCAAGGTATACATATACCGTATAATGCCTTGCATATTTTTCGTGTTAGTACCTAATTTTGTCAGCCACTTCGGACATCACATTACACTGTAGTATGTCGAAATAGTACTATTTATGTGAAACTATTCACAAACTGTAAACATTTGTCAGCAGGCAATAGGATAAAGACTTCCGGCTACTCTGGCTGGTGCGAATGTTTCAATGTCCGTATGTGCCAAACCGTTAGATTGTGATACACCTTTACGCGTCTCTCGCTCGCTGCGCTCGCTCGAAAACTATAGCGTAACCTAAAACCAATCCATCTTGCGTTCATTATTCGATATGGTGGCGACTTATTTCGAATTTGCGAACGTGTCGGATCGGATGTGAGGTTGGACTAAATTTTTACGAGCGAGCGGAACGAGCGAGCATCGATCACAATATGCAAGGTATACATATACCTTGCAATATGCATATATATCGTGTTAGTACCTAATTTCGTCAGCCACTTCGGACATCACATTGCCCTGTAGTATGTGGAAATAGTACTATTTATGTGAAACTATTAACAAACTGTAAACATTTGTCAGCAGGCAATATGATAAAGACATCCGGCTCGTCGGGCTGGTGCGAATGTTTCAATGTCAGTATGTGCCAAACCGTTGGATTGTGACACACCTTTACGCGTCTCTCGCTCGCTGCGCTCGCTCGAAAGCTGTAGCCTAACCTAAACCCAATCCATCTTGCGTTAGTCATTCGATATGAAGGCAACATATTTCGAATTTGCGAACGTGTCGGATCGTATGTGAGGTTGGACTAAATTTTTACGAGCGAGCGGAGCGAGCGAGCAACGATCACAATTTGCAAGGTATACATATACCGTATATTGCCTTGCATATATTTCGTGTTAGTACCTAATTTTGTCAGCCACTTCGGACATCACATTGCACTGTAGTATGTGGAAATAGTACTATTTATGTGAAACTATTCACAAACTGTAAACATTTGTCAGCAGGCAATAGGATAAATACTTCCGGCTCCTCTGGCTGGTGCGAATGTTTCAATGTTCGTATGTGCCAAACCGTTGGATTGTGACACACCTTTACGCGTCTCTCGTTCGCTGCGCTCGCTCGAAAACTATAGCGTAACCTAAAACCAATCCATCTTGCGTTCATTATTCGATATGGTGGCGACTTATTTCGAATTTGCGAACGTGTCGGATCGGATGTGAGGTTGGACTAAATTTTTACGAGCGAGCGGAGCGCGCGAGCATCGATCACAATATGCAAGGTATACATATACCTTGCAATATGCATATATATCGTGTTAGTACCTAATTTCGTCAGCCACTTCGGACATCACATTGCCCTGTAGTATGTGGAAATAGTACTATTTATGTGAAACTATTCACAAACTGTAAACATTTGTCAGCAGGCAATAGGATAAATACCTCCGGCTCCTCTGGCTGGTGCGAATGTTTCAATGTCCGTATGTGCCAAACCGTTGGATTGTGACACACCTTTACGCGTCTCTCGCTCGCTGCGCTCGCTCGAAAGCTGTAGCCTAACCTAAACCCAATCCATCTTGCGTTAGTCATTCGATATGAAGGCAACTTATTTCGAATTTGCGAACGTGTCGGATCGTATGTGAGGTTGGACTAAATTTTTACGAGCGAGCGGAGCGAGCGAGCAACGATCACAATTTGCAAGGTATACATATACCGTATAATGCCTTGCATATTTTTCGTGTTAGTACCTAATTTTGTCAGCCACTTCGGACATCACATTACACTGTAGTATGTCGAAATAGTACTATTTATGTGAAACTATTCACAAACTGTAAACATTTGTCAGCAGGCAATAGGATAAAGACTTCCGGCTACTCTGGCTGGTGCGAATGTTTCAATGTCCGTATGTGCCAAACCGTTAGATTGTGATACACCTTTACGCGTCTCTCGCTCGCTGCGCTCGCTCGAAAACTATAGCCTAACCTAAAACCAATCCCTCTTGCGTTAGTCATTCGATATGAAGGCGACTTATTTCGAATTTGCGAACGTGTCGGATCGGATGTGAGGTTGGACTAAATTTTTACGAGCGAGCGGAACGAGCGAGCATCGATCACAATATGCAAGGTATACATATACCTTGCAATATGCATATATATCGTGTTAGTACCTAATTTCGTCAGCCACTTCGGACATCACATTGCCCTGTAGTATGTGGAAATAGTACTATTTATGTGAAACTATTCACAAACTGTAAACATTTGTCAGCAGGCAATATGATAAAGACATCCGGCTCCTCGGGCTGGTGCGAATGTTTCAATGTCAGTATGTGCCAAACCGTTGGATTGTGACACACCTTTACGCGTCTCTCGCTCGCTGCGCTCGCTCGAAAGCTGTAGCCTAACCTAAACCCAATCCATCTTGCGTTAGTCATTCGATATGAAGGCAACTTATTTCGAATTTGCGAACGTGTCGGATCGTATGTGAGGTTGGACTAAATTTTTACGAGCGAGCGGAGCGAGCGAGCAACGATCACAATTTGCAAGGTATACATATACCGTATAATGCCTTGCATATTTTTCGTGTTAGTACCTAATTTTGTCAGCCACTTCGGACATCACATTACACTGTAGTATGTCGAAATAGTACTATTTATGTGAAACTATTCACAAACTGTAAACATTTGTCAGCAGGCAATAGGATAAAGACTTCCGGCTACTCTGGCTGGTGCGAATGTTTCAATGTCCGTATGTGCCAAACCGTTAGATTGTGATACACCTTTACGCGTCTCTCGCTCGCTGCGCTCGCTCGAAAACTATAGCCTAACCTAAAACCAATCCCTCTTGCGTTAGTCATTCGATATGAAGGCGACTTATTTCGAATTTGCGAACGTGTCGGATCGGATGTGAGGTTGGACTAAATTTTTACGAGCGAGCGGAGCGAGCGAGCAACGATCACAATTTGCAAGGTATACATATACCTTGCAATATGCATATATATCGTGTTAGTACCTAATTTTGTCAGCCACTTCGGACATCACATTGCACTGTAGTATGTCGAAATAGTACTATTTATGTGAAACTATTCACAAACTGTAAACATTTGTCAGTAGGCAATATGATAAAGACTTCCGGCTCCTCGGGCTGGTGCGAATGTTTCAATGTCATTATGTGCCAAACCGTTGGATTGTGACACACCTTTACGCGTCTCTCGCTCGCTGCGCTCGCTCGAAAACTATAGCGTAACCTAAAACCAATCCATCTTGCGTTCATTATTCGATATGGTGGCGACTTATTTCGAATTTGCGAACGTGTCGGATCGGATGTGAGGTTGGACTAAATTTTTACGAGCGAGCGGAGCGCGCGAGCATCGATCACAATATGCAAGGTATACATATACCTTGCAATATGCATATATATCGTGTTAGTACCTAATTTCGTCAGCCACTTCGGACATCACATTGCCCTGTAGTATGTGGAAATAGTACTATTTATGTGAAACTATTCACAAACTGTAAACATTTGTCAGCAGGCAATAGGATAAATACCTCCGGCTCCTCTGGCTGGTGCGAATGTTTCAATGTCCGTATGTGCCAAACCGTTGGATTGTGACACACCTTTACGCGTCTCTCGCTCGCTGCGCTCGCTCGAAAGCTGTAGCCTAACCTAAACCCAATCCATCTTGCGTTAGTCATTCGATATGAAGGCAACTTATTTCGAATTTGCGAACGTGTCGGATCGTATGTGAGGTTGGACTAAATTTTTACGAGCGAGCGGAGCGAGCGAGCAACGATCACAATTTGCATGGTATACATATACCGTATATTGCCTTGCATATTTTTCGTGTTAGTACCTAATTTTGTCAGCCACTTCGGACATCACATTGGACTGTAGTATGTGGAAATAGTACTATTTATGTGAAACTATTCACAAACTGTAAACATTTGTCAGCAGGCAATAGGATAAAGACTTCCGGCTCCTCGGGCTGGTGCGAATGTTTCAATGTCCGTATGTGCCAAACCGTTGGATTGTGACACACCTTTACGCGTCTCTCGTTCGCTGCGCTCGCTCGAAAACTATAGCGTAACCTAAAACCAATCCATCTTGCGTTCATTATTCGATATGGTGGCGACTTATTTCGAATTTGCGAACGTGTCGGATCGGATGTGAGGTTGGACTAAATTTTTACGAGCGAGCGGAGCGAGCGAGCAACGATCACAATTTGCAAGGTATACATATACCTTATATTGCCTTGCATATATTTCGTGTTAGTACCTAATTTTGTCAGCCACTTCGGACATCACATTGCACTGTAGTATGTGCAAATAGTACTATTTATGTGAAACTATTCACAAACTGTAAACATTTGTCAGCAGGCAATAGGATAAATACCTCCGGCTCCTCTGGCTGGTGCGAATGTTTCAATGTCCGTATGTGCCAAACCGTTGGATTGTGACACACCTTTACGCGTCTCTCGCTCGCTGCGCTCGCTCGAAAACTATAGCGTAACCTAAAACCAATCCATCTTGCGTTCATTATTCGATATGGTGGCGACTTATTTCGAATTTGCGAACGTGTCAGATCGGATGTGAGGTTGGACTAAATTTTTACGAGCGAGCGGATCGAGCGAGCAACGATCACAATTTGCAAGGTATACATATACCTTGCAATATGCATATATATCGTGTTAGTACCTAATTTTGTCAGCCACTTCGGACATCACATTGCACTGTAGTATGTCGAAATAGTACTATTTATGTGAAACTATTCACAAACTGTAAACATTTGTCAGTAGGCAATATGATAAAGACTTCCGGCTCCTCGGGCTGGTGCGAATGTTTCAATGTGTTTATGTGCCAAACCGTTGGATTGTGACACACCTTTACGCGTCTCTCGCTCGCTGCGCTCGCTCGAAAACTATAGCGTAACCTAAAACCAATCCATCTTGCGTTCATTATTCGATATGGTGGCGACTTATTTCGAATTTGCGAACGTGTCGGATCGGATGTGAGGTTGGACTAAATTTTTACGAGCGAGCGGAACGAGCGAGCATCGATCACAATATGCAAGGTATACATATACCTTGCAATATGCATATATATCGTGTTAGTACCTAATTTCGTCAGCCACTTCGGACATCACATTGCCCTGTAGTATGTGGAAATAGTACTATTTATGTGAAACTATTCACAAACTGTAAACATTTGTCAGCAGGCAATATGATAAAGACATCCGGCTCCTCGGGCTGGTGCGAATGTTTCAATGTCAGTATGTGCCAAACCGTTGGATTGTGACACACCTTTACGCGTCTCTCGCTCGCTGCGCTCGCTCGAAAGCTGTAGCCTAACCTAAACCCAATCCATCTTGCGTTAGTCATTCGATATGAAGGCAACTTATTTCGAATTTGCGAACGTGTCGGATCGTATGTGAGGTTGGACTAAATTTTTACGAGCGAGCGGAGCGAGCGAGCAACGATCACAATTTGCAAGGTATACATATACCGTATAATGCCTTGCATATTTTTCGTGTTAGTACCTAATTTTGTCAGCCACTTCGGACATCACATTACACTGTAGTATGTCGAAATAGTACTATTTATGTGAAACTATTCACAAACTGTAAACATTTGTCAGCAGGCAATAGGATAAAGACTTCCGGCTACTCTGGCTGGTGCGAATGTTTCAATGTCCGTATGTGCCAAACCGTTAGATTGTGATACACCTTTACGCGTCTCTCGCTCGCTGCGCTCGCTCGAAAACTATAGCGTAACCTAAAACCAATCCATCTTGCGTTCATTATTCGATATGGTGGCGACTTATTTCGAATTTGCGAACGTGTCGGATCGGATGTGAGGTTGGACTAAATTTTTACGAGCGAGCGGAACGAGCGAGCATCGATCACAATATGCAAGGTATACATATACCTTGCAATATGCATATATATCGTGTTAGTACCTAATTTCGTCAGCCACTTCGGACATCACATTGCCCTGTAGTATGTGGAAATAGTACTATTTATGTGAAACTATTAACAAACTGTAAACATTTGTCAGCAGGCAATATGATAAAGACATCCGGCTCGTCGGGCTGGTGCGAATGTTTCAATGTCAGTATGTGCCAAACCGTTGGATTGTGACACACCTTTACGCGTCTCTCGCTCGCTGCGCTCGCTCGAAAGCTGTAGCCTAACCTAAACCCAATCCATCTTGCGTTAGTCATTCGATATGAAGGCAACATATTTCGAATTTGCGAACGTGTCGGATCGTATGTGAGGTTGGACTAAATTTTTACGAGCGAGCGGAGCGAGCGAGCAACGATCACAATTTGCAAGGTATACATATACCGTATATTGCCTTGCATATATTTCGTGTTAGTACCTAATTTTGTCAGCCACTTCGGACATCACATTGCACTGTAGTATGTGGAAATAGTACTATTTATGTGAAACTATTCACAAACTGTAAACATTTGTCAGCAGGCAATAGGATAAATACTTCCGGCTCCTCTGGCTGGTGCGAATGTTTCAATGTCCGTATGTGCCAAACCGTTGGATTGTGACACACCTTTACGCGTCTCTCGTTCGCTGCGCTCGCTCGAAAACTATAGCGTAACCTAAAACCAATCCATCTTGCGTTCATTATTCGATATGGTGGCGACTTATTTCGAATTTGCGAACGTGTCGGATCGGATGTGAGGTTGGACTAAATTTTTACGAGCGAGCGGAGCGCGCGAGCATCGATCACAATATGCAAGGTATACATATACCTTGCAATATGCATATATATCGTGTTAGTACCTAATTTCGTCAGCCACTTCGGACATCACATTGCCCTGTAGTATGTGGAAATAGTACTATTTATGTGAAACTATTCACAAACTGTAAACATTTGTCAGCAGGCAATAGGATAAATACCTCCGGCTCCTCTGGCTGGTGCGAATGTTTCAATGTCCGTATGTGCCAAACCGTTGGATTGTGACACACCTTTACGCGTCTCTCGCTCGCTGCGCTCGCTCGAAAGCTGTAGCCTAACCTAAACCCAATCCATCTTGCGTTAGTCATTCGATATGAAGGCAACTTATTTCGAATTTGCGAACGTGTCGGATCGTATGTGAGGTTGGACTAAATTTTTACGAGCGAGCGGAGCGAGCGAGCAACGATCACAATTTGCATGGTATACATATACCGTATATTGCCTTGCATATTTTTCGTGTTAGTACCTAATTTTGTCAGCCACTTCGGACATCACATTGGACTGTAGTATGTGGAAATAGTACTATTTATGTGAAACTATTCACAAACTGTAAACATTTGTCAGCAGGCAATAGGATAAAGACTTCCGGCTCCTCGGGCTGGTGCGAATGTTTCAATGTCCGTATGTGCCAAACCGTTGGATTGTGACACACCTTTACGCGTCTCTCGTTCGCTGCGCTCGCTCGAAAACTATAGCGTAACCTAAAACCAATCCATCTTGCGTTCATTATTCGATATGGTGGCGACTTATTTCGAATTTGCGAACGTGTCGGATCGGATGTGAGGTTGGACTAAATTTTTACGAGCGAGCGGAGCGAGCGAGCAACGATCACAATTTGCAAGGTATACATATACCTTATATTGCCTTGCATATATTTCGTGTTAGTACCTAATTTTGTCAGCCACTTCGGACATCACATTGCACTGTAGTATGTGCAAATAGTACTATTTATGTGAAACTATTCACAAACTGTAAACATTTGTCAGCAGGCAATAGGATAAATACCTCCGGCTCCTCTGGCTGGTGCGAATGTTTCAATGTCCGTATGTGCCAAACCGTTGGATTGTGACACACCTTTACGCGTCTCTCGCTCGCTGCGCTCGCTCGAAAACTATAGCGTAACCTAAAACCAATCCATCTTGCGTTCATTATTCGATATGGTGGCGACTTATTTCGAATTTGCGAACGTGTCGGATCGGATGTGAGGTTGGACTAAATTTTTACGAGCGAGCGGATCGAGCGAGCAACGATCACAATTTGCAAGGTATACATATACCTTGCAATATGCATATATATCGTGTTAGTACCTAATTTTGTCAGCCACTTCGGACATCACATTGCACTGTAGTATGTCGAAATAGTACTATTTATGTGAAACTATTCACAAACTGTAAACATTTGTCAGTAGGCAATATGATAAAGACTTCCGGCTCCTCGGGCTGGTGCGAATGTTTCAATGTGTTTATGTGCCAAACCGTTGGATTGTGACACACCTTTACGCGTCTCTCGCTCGCTGCGCTCGCTCGAAAACTATAGCGTAACCTAAAACCAATCCATCTTGCGTTCATTATTCGATATGGTGGCGACTTATTTCGAATTTGCGAACGTGTCGGATCGGATGTGAGGTTGCACTAAATTTTTACGAGCGAGCGGAACGAGCGAGCATCGATCACAATATGCAAGGTATACATATACCTTGCAATATGCATATATATCGTGTTAGTACCTAATTTCGTCAGCCACTTCGGACATCACATTGCCCTGTAGTATGTGGAAATAGTACTATTTATGTGAAACTATTCACAAACTGTAAACATTTGTCAGCAGGCAATATGATAAAGACATCCGGCTCCTCGGGCTGGTGCGAATGTTTCAATGTCAGTATGTGCCAAACCGTTGGATTGTGACACACCTTTACGCGTCTCTCGCTCGCTGCGCTCGCTCGAAAGCTGTAGCCTAACCTAAACCCAATCCATCTTGCGTTAGTCATTCGATATGAAGGCAACTTATTTCGAATTTGCGAACGTGTCGGATCGTATGTGAGGTTGGACTAAATTTTTACGAGCGAGCGGAGCGAGCGAGCAACGATCACAATTTGCAAGGTATACATATACCGTATAATGCCTTGCATATTTTTCGTGTTAGTACCTAATTTTGTCAGCCACTTCGGACATCACATTACACTGTAGTATGTCGAAATAGTACTATTTATGTGAAACTATTCACAAACTGTAAACATTTGTCAGCAGGCAATAGGATAAAGACTTCCGGCTACTCTGGCTGGTGCGAATGTTTCAATGTCCGTATGTGCCAAACCGTTAGATTGTGATACACCTTTACGCGTCTCTCGCTCGCTGCGCTCGCTCGAAAACTATAGCCTAACCTAAAACCAATCCATCTTGCGTTCATTATTCGATATGGTGGCGACTTATTTCGAATTTGCGAACGTGTCGGATCGGATGTGAGGTTGGACTAAATTTTTACGAGCGAGCGGAACGAGCGAGCATCGATCACAATATGCAAGGTATACATATACCTTGCAATATGCATATATATCGTGTTAGTACCTAATTTCGTCAGCCACTTCGGACATCACATTGCCCTGTAGTATGTGGAAATAGTACTATTTATGTGAAACTATTAACAAACTGTAAACATTTGTCAGCAGGCAATATGATAAAGACATCCGGCTCGTCGGGCTGGTGCGAATGTTTCAATGTCAGTATGTGCCAAACCGTTGGATTGTGACACACCTTTACGCGTCTCTCGCTCGCTGCGCTCGCTCGAAAGCTGTAGCCTAACCTAAACCCAATCCATCTTGCGTTAGTCATTCGATATGAAGGCAACATATTTCGAATTTGCGAACGTGTCGGATCGTATGTGAGGTTGGACTAAATTTTTACGAGCGAGCGGAGCGAGCGAGCAACGATCACAATTTGCAAGGTATACATATACCGTATATTGCCTTGCATATATTTCGTGTTAGTACCTAATTTTGTCAGCCACTTCGGACATCACATTGCACTGTAGTATGTGGAAATAGTACTATTTATGTGAAACTATTCACAAACTGTAAACATTTGTCAGCAGGCAATAGGATAAATACTTCCGGCTCCTCTGGCTGGTGCGAATGTTTCAATGTCCGTATGTGCCAAACCGTTGGATTGTGACACACCTTTACGCGTCTCTCGTTCGCTGCGCTCGCTCGAAAACTATAGCGTAACCTAAAACCAATCCATCTTGCGTTCATTATTCGATATGGTGGCGACTTATTTCGAATTTGCGAACGTGTCGGATCGGATGTGAGGTTGGACTAAATTTTTACGAGCGAGCGGAGCGAGCGAGCATCGATCACAATATGCAAGGTATACATATACCTTGCAATATGCATATATATCGTGTTAGTACCTAATTTCGTCAGCCACTTCGGACATCACATTGCCCTGTAGTATGTGGAAATAGTACTATTTATGTGAAACTATTCACAAACTGTAAACATTTGTCAGCAGGCAATAGGATAAATACCTCCGGCTCCTCTGGCTGGTGCGAATGTTTCAATGTCCGTATGTGCCAAACCGTTGGATTGTGACACACCTTTACGCGTCTCTCGTTCGCTGCGCTCGCTCGAAAACTATAGCGTAACCTAAAACCAATCCATCTTGCGTTCATTATTCGATATGGTGGCGACTTATTTCGAATTTGCGAACGTGTCGGATCGGATGTGAGGTTGGACTAAATTTTTACGAGCGAGCGGAGCGAGCGAGCAACGATCACAATTTGCAAGGTATACATATACCTTATATTGCCTTGCATATATTTCGTGTTAGTACCTAATTTTGTCAGCCACTTCGGACATCACATTGCACTGTAGTATGTGCAAATAGTACTATTTATGTGAAACTATTCACAAACTGTAAACATTTGTCAGCAGGCAATAGGATAAATACCTCCGGCTCCTCTGGCTGGTGCGAATGTTTCAATGTCCGTATGTGCCAAACCGTTGGATTGTGACACACCTTTACGCGTCTCTCGCTCGCTGCGCTCGCTCGAAAACTATAGCGTAACCTAAAACCAATCCATCTTGCGTTCATTATTCGATATGGTGGCGACTTATTTCGAATTTGCGAACGTGTCGGATCGGATGTGAGGTTGGACTAAATTTTTACGAGCGAGCGGAGCGAGCGAGCAACGATCACAATTTGCAAGGTATACATATACCTTATATTGCCTTGCATATATTTCGTGTTAGTACCTAATTTTGTCAGCCACTTCGGACATCACATTGCACTGTAGTATGTGGAAATAGTACTATTTATGTGAAACTATTCACAAACTGTAAACATTTGTCAGCAGGCAATAGGATAAATACTTCCGGCTCCTCTGGCTGGTGCGAATGTTTCAATGTCCGTATGTGCCAAACCGTTGGATTGTGACACACCTTTACGCGTCTCTCGTTCGCTGCGCTCGCTCGAAAACTATAGCGTAACCTAAAACCAATCCATCTTGCGTTCATTATTCGATATGGTGGCGACTTATTTCGAATTTGCGAACGTGTCGGATCGGATGTGAGGTTGGACTAAATTTTTACGAGCGAGCGGAGCGAGCGAGCATCGATCACAATATGCAAGGTATACATATACCTTGCAATATGCATATATATCGTGTTAGTACCTAATTTTGTCAGCCACTTCGGACATCACATTGCCCTGTAGTATGTGGAAATAGTACTATTTATGTGAAACTATTCACAAACTGTAAACATTTGTCAGCAGGCAATAGGATAAATACCTCCGGCTCCTCTGGCTGGTGCGAATGTTTCAATGTCCGTATGTGCCAAACCGTTGGATTGTGACACACCTTTACGCGTCTCTCGCTCGCTGCGCTCGCTCGAAAACTATAGCGTAACCTAAAACCAATCCATCTTGCGTTCATTATTCGATATGGTGGCGACTTATTTCGAATTTGCGAACGTGTCGGATCGGATGTGAGGTTGGACTAAATTTTTACGAGCGAGCGGATCGAGCGAGCAACGATCACAATTTGCAAGGTATACATATACCTTGCAATATGCATATATATCGTGTTAGTACCTAATTTTGTCAGCCACTTCGGACATCACATTGCACTGTAGTATGTCGAAATAGTACTATTTATGTGAAACTATTCACAAACTGTAAACATTTGTCAGTAGGCAATATGATAAAGACTTCCGGCTCCTCGGGCTGGTGCGAATGTTTCAATGTGTTTATGTGCCAAACCGTTGGATTGTGACACACCTTTACGCGTCTCTCGCTCGCTGCGCTCGCTCGAAAACTATAGCGTAACCTAAAACCAATCCATCTTGCGTTCATTATTCGATATGGTGGCGACTTATTTCGAATTTGCGAACGTGTCGGATCGGATGTGAGGTTGGACTAAATTTTTACGAGCGAGCGGAACGAGCGAGCATCGATCACAATATGCAAGGTATACATATACCTTGCAATATGCATATATATCGTGTTAGTACCTAATTTCGTCAGCCACTTCGGACATCACATTGCCCTGTAGTATGTGGAAATAGTACTATTTATGTGAAACTATTCACAAACTGTAAACATTTGTCAGCAGGCAATATGATAAAGACATCCGGCTCCTCGGGCTGGTGCGAATGTTTCAATGTCAGTATGTGCCAAACCGTTGGATTGTGACACACCTTTACGCGTCTCTCGCTCGCTGCGCTCGCTCGAAAGCTGTAGCCTAACCTACACCCAATCCATCTTGCGTTAGTCATTCGATATGAAGGCAACTTATTTCGAATTTGCGAACGTGTCGGATCGTATGTGAGGTTGGACTAAATTTTTACGAGCGAGCGGAGCGAGCGAGCAACGATCACAATTTGCAAGGTATACATATACCGTATAATGCCTTGCATATTTTTCGTGTTAGTACCTAATTTTGTCAGCCACTTCGGACATCACATTACACTGTAGTATGTCGAAATAGTACTATTTATGTGAAACTATTCACAAACTGTAAACATTTGTCAGCAGGCAATAGGATAAAGACTTCCGGCTACTCTGGCTGGTGCGAATGTTTCAATGTCCGTATGTGCCAAACCGTTAGATTGTGATACACCTTTACGCGTCTCTCGCTCGCTGCGCTCGCTCGAAAACTATAGCCTAACCTAAAACCAATCCATCTTGCGTTCATTATTCGATATGGTGGCGACTTATTTCGAATTTGCGAACGTGTCGGATCGGATGTGAGGTTGGACTAAATTTTTACGAGCGAGCGGAACGAGCGAGCATCGATCACAATATGCAAGGTATACATATACCTTGCAATATGCATATATATCGTGTTAGTACCTAATTTCGTCAGCCACTTCGGACATCACATTGCCCTGTAGTATGTGGAAATAGTACTATTTATGTGAAACTATTAAAAAACTGTAAACATTTGTCAGCAGGCAATATGATAAAGACATCCGGCTCGTCGGGCTGGTGCGAATGTTTCAATGTCAGTATGTGCCAAACCGTTGGATTGTGACACACCTTTACGCGTCTCTCGCTCGCTGCGCTCGCTCGAAAGCTGTAGCCTAACCTAAACCCAATCCATCTTGCGTTAGTCATTCGATATGAAGGCAACATATTTCGAATTTGCGAACGTGTCGGATCGTATGTGAGGTTGGACTAAATTTTTACGAGCGAGCGGAGCGAGCGAGCAACGATCACAATTTGCAAGGTATACATATACCGTATATTGCCTTGCATATATTTCGTGTTAGTACCTAATTTTGTCAGCCACTTCGGACATCACATTGCACTGTAGTATGTGGAAATAGTACTATTTATGTGAAACTATTCACAAACTGTAAACATTTGTCAGCAGGCAATAGGATAAATACTTCCGGCTCCTCTGGCTGGTGCGAATGTTTCAATGTCCGTATGTGCCAAACCGTTGGATTGTGACACACCTTTACGCGTCTCTCGTTCGCTGCGCTCGCTCGAAAACTATAGCGTAACCTAAAACCAATCCATCTTGCGTTCATTATTCGATATGGTGGCGACTTATTTCGAATTTGCGAACGTGTCGGATCGGATGTGAGGTTGGACTAAATTTTTACGAGCGAGCGGAGCGCGCGAGCATCGATCACAATATGCAAGGTATACATATACCTTGCAATATGCATATATATCGTGTTAGTACCTAATTTCGTCAGCCACTTCGGACATCACATTGCCCTGTAGTATGTGGAAATAGTACTATTTATGTGAAACTATTCACAAACTGTAAACATTTGTCAGCAGGCAATAGGATAAATACCTCCGGCTCCTCTGGCTGGTGCGAATGTTTCAATGTCCGTATGTGCCAAACCGTTGGATTGTGACACACCTTTACGCGTCTCTCGCTCGCTGCGCTCGCTCGAAAGCTGTAGCCTAACCTAAACCCAATCCATCTTGCGTTAGTCATTCGATATGAAGGCAACTTATTTCGAATTTGCGAACGTGTCGGATCGTATGTGAGGTTGGACTAAATTTTTACGAGCGAGCGGAGCGAGCGAGCAACGATCACAATTTGCAAGGTATACATATACCGTATATTGCCTTGCATATTTTTCGTGTTAGTACCTAATTTTGTCAGCCACTTCGGACATCACATTGGACTGTAGTATGTGGAAATAGTACTATTTATGTGAAACTATTCACAAACTGTAAACATTTGTCAGCAGGCAATAGGATAGAGACTTCCGGCTCCTCGGGCTGGTGCGAATGTTTCAATGTCCGTATGTGCCAAACCGTTGGATTGTGACACACCTTTACGCGTCTCTCGTTCGCTGCGCTCGCTCGAAAACTATAGCGTAACCTAAAACCAATCCATCTTGCGTTCATTATTCGATATGGTGGCGACTTATTTCGAATTTGCGAACGTGTCGGATCGGATGTGAGGTTGGACTAAATTTTTACGAGCGAGCGGAGCGAGCGAGCAACGATCACAATTTGCAAGGTATACATATACCTTATATTGCCTTGCATATATTTCGTGTTAGTACCTAATTTTGTCAGCCACTTCGGACATCACATTGCACTGTAGTATGTGCAAATAGTACTATTTATGTGAAACTATTCACAAACTGTAAACATTTGTCAGCAGGCAATAGGATAAATACCTCCGGCTCCTCTGGCTGGTGCGAATGTTTCAATGTCCGTATGTGCCAAACCGTTGGATTGTGACACACCTTTACGCGTCTCTCGCTCGCTGCGCTCGCTCGAAAACCATAGCGTAACCTAAAACCAATCCATCTTGCGTTCATTATTCGATATGGTGGCGACTTATTTCGAATTTGCGAACGTGTCGGATCGGATGTGAGGTTGGACTAAATTTTTACGAGCGAGCGGATCGAGCGAGCAACGATCACAATTTGCAAGGTATACATATACCTTGCAATATGCATATATATCGTGTTAGTACCTAATTTTGTCAGCCACTTCGGACATCACATTGCACTGTAGTATGTCGAAATAGTACTATTTATGTGAAACTATTCACAAACTGTAAACATTTGTCAGTAGGCAATATGATAAAGACTTCCGGCTCCTCGGGCTGGTGCGAATGTTTCAATGTGTTTATGTTGCAAACCGTTGGATTGTGACACACCTTTACGCGTCTCTCGCTCGCTGCGCTCGCTCGAAAACTATAGCGTAACCTAAAACCAATCCATCTTGCGTTCATTATTCGATATGGTGGCGACTTATTTCGAATTTGCGAACGTGTCGGATCGGATGTGAGGTTGGACTAAATTTTTACGAGCGAGCGGAACGAGCGAGCATCGATCACAATATGCAAGGTATACATATACCTTGCAATATGCATATATATCGTGTTAGTACCTAATTTCGTCAGCCACTTCGGACATCACATTGCCCTGTAGTATGTGGAAATAGTACTATTTATGTGAAACTATTCACAAACTGTAAACATTTGTCAGCAGGCAATATGATAAAGACATCCGGCTCCTCGGGCTGGTGCGAATGTTTCAATGTCAGTATGTGCCAAACCGTTGGATTGTGACACACCTTTACGCGTCTCTCGCTCGCTGCGCTCGCTCGAAAGCTGTAGCCTAACCTAAACCCAATCCATCTTGCGTTAGTCATTCGATATGAAGGCAACTTATTTCGAATTTGCGAACGTGTCGGATCGTATGTGAGGTTGGACTAAATTTTTACGAGCGAGCGGAGCGAGCGAGCAACGATCACAATTTGCAAGGTATACATATACCGTATAATGCCTTGCATATTTTTCGTGTTAGTACCTAATTTTGTCAGCCACTTCGGACATCACATTACACTGTAGTATGTCGAAATAGTACTATTTATGTGAAACTATTCACAAACTGTAAACATTTGTCAGCAGGCAATAGGATAAAGACTTCCGGCTACTCTGGCTGGTGCGAATGTTTCAATGTCCGTATGTGCCAAACCGTTAGATTGTGATACACCTTTACGCGTCTCTCGCTCGCTGCGCTCGCTCGAAAACTATAGCCTAACCTAAAACCAATCCCTCTTGCGTTAGTCATTCGATATGAAGGCGACTTATTTCGAATTTGCGAACGTGTCGGATCGGATGTGAGGTTGGACTAAATTTTTACGAGCGAGCGGAGCGAGCGAGCAACGATCACAATTTGCAAGGTATACATATACCTTGCAATATGCATATATATCGTGTTAGTACCTAATTTTGTCAGCCACTTCGGACATCACATTGGACTGTAGTATGTGGAAATAGTACTATTTATGTGAAACTATTCACAAACTGTAAACATTTGTCAGCAGGCAATAGGATAAAGACTTCCGGCTCCTCGGGCTGGTGCGAATGTTTCAATGTCCGTATGTGCCAAACCGTTGGATTGTGACACACCTTTACGCGTCTCTCGTTCGCTGCGCTCGCTCGAAAACTATAGCGTAACCTAAAACCAATCCATCTTGCGTTCATTATTCGATATGGTGGCGACTTATTTCGAATTTGCGAACGTGTCGGATCGGATGTGAGGTTGGACCAAATTTTTACGAGCGAGCGGAGCGAGCGAGCAACGATCACAATTTGCAAGGTATACATATACCTTATATTGCCTTGCATATATTTCGTGTTAGTACCTAATGTTGTCAGCCACATCGGACATCACATTGGACTGTAGTATGTGGAAATAGTACTATTTATGTGAAACTATTCACAGACTGTAAACATTTGTCAGCAGGCAATAGGATAAAGACTTCCGGCTCCTCGGGCTGGTGCGAATGTTTCAATGTCATTATGTGCCAAACCGTTGGATTGTGACACACCTTTACGCGTCTCTCGCTCGCTGCGCTCGCTCGAAAGCTGTAGCCTAACCTAAACCCAATCCATCTTGCGTTAGTCATTCGATATGAAGGCAACTTATTTCGAATTTGCGAACGTGTCGGATCGTATGTGAGGTTGGACTAAATTTTTACGAGCGTGCGGAGCGAGCGAGCAACGATCACAATTTGCAAGGTATACATATACCGTATATTGCCTTGCATATTTTTCGTGTTAGTACCTAATTTTGTCAGCCACTTCGGACATCACATTGCACTGTAGTATGTCGAAATAGTACTATTTATGTGAAACTATTCACAAACTGTAAACATTTGTCAGTAGGCAATATGATAAAGACTTCCGGCTCCTCGGGCTGGTGCGAATGTTTCAATGTCAGTATGTGCCAAACCGTTGGATTGTGACACACCTTTACGCATCTCTCGTTCGCTGCGCTCGCTCGAAAACTATAGCGTAACCTAAAACCAATCCATCTTGCGTTCATTATTCGATATGGTGGCGACTTATTTCGAATTTGCGAACGTGTCGGATCGGATGTGAGGTTGGACTAAATTTTTACGAGCGAGCGGAGCGAGCGAGCAACGATCACAATTTGCAAGGTATACATATACCTTATATTGCCTTGCATATATTTCGTGTTAGTACCTAATTTTGTCAGCCACTTCGGACATCACATTGCACTGTAGTATGTGCAAATAGTACTATTTATGTGAAACAATTCACAAACTGTAAACATTTGTCAGCAGGCAGTAGGATAAATACTTCCGGCTCCTCTGGCTGGTGCGAATGTTTCAATGTCCGTATGTGCCAAACCGTTGGATTGTGACACACCTTTACGCGTCTCTCGTTCGCTGCGCTCGCTCGAACACTATAGCGTAACCTAAAACCAATCCATCTTGCGTTCATTATTCGGTATGGTGGCGACTTATTTCGAATTTGCGAACGTGTCGGATCGGATGTGAGGTTGGACTAAATTTTTACGAGCGAGCGGAACGAGCGAGCATCGATCACAATATGCAAGGTATACATATACCGTGCAATATGCATATATATCGTGTTAGTACCTAATTTCGTCAGTCACTTCGGACATCACATTGCCCTGTAGTATGTGGAAATAGTACTATTTATGTGAAACTATTCACAAACTGTAAACATTTGTCAGCAGGCAATAGGATAAAGACTTCCGGCTACTCTGGCTGGTGCGAATGTTTCAATGTCCGTATGTGCCAAACCGTTAGATTGTGATACACCTTTACGCGTCTCTCGCTCGCTGCGCTCGCTCGAAAACTATAGCCTAACCTAAAACCAATCCCTCTTGCGTTAGTCATTCGATATGAAGGCGACTTATTTCGAATTTGCGAACGTGTCGGATCGGATGTGAGGTTGGACTAAATTTTTACGAGCGAGCGGAGCGAGCGAGCAACGATCACAATTTGCAAGGTATACATATACCTTGCAATATGCATATATATCGTGTTAGCACCTAATTTTGTCAGCCACTTCGGACATCACATTGGACTGTAGTATGTGGAAATAGTACTATTTATGTGAAACTATTCACAAACTGTAAACATTTGTCAGCAGGCAATAGGATAAAGACTTCCGGCTACTCTGGCTGGTGCGAATGTTTCAATGTCCGTATGTGCCAAACCGTTAGATTGTGATACACCTTTACGCGTCTCTCGCTCGCTGCGCTCGCTCGAAAACTATAGCCTAACCTAAAACCAATCCCTCTTGCGTTAGTCATTCGATATGAAGGCGACTTATTTCGAATTTGCGAACGTGTCGGATCGGATGTGAGGTTGGACTAAATTTTTACGAGCGAGCGGAGCGAGCGAGCAACGATCACAATTTGCAAGGTATACATATACCTTGCAATATGCATATATATCGTGTTAGTACCTAATTTTGTCAGCCACTTCGGACATCACATTGGACTGTAGTATGTGGAAATAGTACTATTTATGTGAAACTATTCACAAACTGTAAACATTTGTCAGCAGGCAATAGGATAAAGACTTCCGGCTCCTCGGGCTGGTGCGAATGTTTCAATGTCCGTATGTGCCAAACCGTTGGATTGTGACACACCTTTACGCGTCTCTCGTTCGCTGCGCTCGCTCGAAAACTATAGCGTAACCTAAAACCAATCCATCTTGCGTTCATTATTCGTTATGGTGGCGACTTATTTCGAATTTGCGAACGTGTCGGATCGGATGTGAGGTTGGACTAAATTTTTACGAGCGAGCGGAGCGAGCGAGCAACGATCACAATTTGCAAGGTATACATATACCTTATATTGCCTTGCATATATTTCGTGTTAGTACCTAATTTTGTCAGCCACTTCGGACATCACATTGCACTGTAGTATGTGCAAATAGTACTATTTATGTGAAACTATTCACAAACTGTAAACATTTGTCAGCAGGCAGTAGGATAAATACTTCCGGCTCCTCTGGCTGGTGCGAATGTTTCATTGTCCGTATGTGCCAAACCGTTGGATTGTGACACACCTTTACGCGTCTCTCGTTCGCTGCGCTCGCTCGAAAACTATAGCGTAACCTAAAACCAATCCATCTTGCGTTCATTATTCGATATGGTGGCGACTTATTTCGAATTTGCGAACGTGTCGGATCGGATGTGAGGTTGGACTAAATTTTTACGAGCGAGCGGAACGAGCGAGCATCGATCACAATATGCAAGGTATACATATACCTTGCAATATGCATATATATCGTGTTTGTACCTAATTTCGTCAGCCACTTCGGACATCACATTGCCCTGTAGTATGTGGAAATAGTACTATTTATGTGAAACTATTCACAAACTGTAAACATTTGTCAGCACGCAATAGGATAAAGACTTCCGGCTACTCTGGCTGGTGCGAATGTTTCAATGTCCGTATGTGCCAAACCGTTAGATTGTGATACACCTTTACGCGTCTCTCGCTCGCTGCGCTCGCTCGAAAACTATAGCCTAACCTAAAACCAATCCCTCTTGCGTTAGTCATTCGATATGAAGGCGACTTATTTCGAATTTGCGAACGTGTCGGATCGGATGTGAGGTTGGACTAAATTTTTACGAGCGAGCGGAGCGAGCGAGTAACGATCACAATTTGCAAGGTATACATATACCTTGCAATATGCATATATATCGTGTTAGTACCTAATTTTGTCAGCCACTTCGGACATCACATTGGACTGTAGTATGTGGAAATAGTACTATTTATGTGAAACTATTCACAAACTGTAAACATTTGTCAGCAGGCAATAGGATAAAGACTTCCGGCTACTCTGGCTGGTGCGAATGTTTCAATGTCCGTATGTGCCAAACCGTTAGATTGTGATACACCTTTACGCGTCTCTCGCTCGCTGCGCTCGCTCGAAAACTATAGCCTTACCTAAAACCAATCCCTCCTGCGTTAGTCATTCGATATGAAGGCGACTTATTTCGAATTTGCGAACGTGTCGGATCGGATGTGAGGTTGGACTAAATTTTTACGAGCGAGCGGAGCGAGCGAGCAACGATCACAATTTGCAAGGTATACATACACTTTGCAATATGCATATATATCGTGTTAGTACCTAATTTTGTCAGCCACTTCGGACATCACATTGCACTGTAGTATGTGGAAATAGTACTATTTATGTGAAACTATTCACAAACTGTAAACATTTGTCAGCAGGCAATATGATAAAGACATCCGGCTCCTCGGGCTGGTGCGAATGTTTCAATGTCAGTATGTGCCAAACCGTTGGATTGTGACACACCTTTACGCGTCTCTCGCTCGCTGCGCTCGCTCGAAAGCTGTAGCCTAACCTAAACCCAATCCATCTTGCGTTAGTCATTCGATATGAAGGCAACTTATTTCGAATTTGCGAACGTGTCGGATCGTATGTGAGGTTGGACTAAATTTTTACGAGCGTGCGGAGCGAGCGAGCAACGTTCACAATTTGCAAGGTATACATATACCGTATATTGCCTTGCATATTTTTCGTGTTAGTACCTAATTTTGTCAGCCACTTCGGACATCACATTGCACTGTAGTATGTCGAAATAGTACTATTTATGTGAAACTATTCACAAACTGTAAACATTTGTCAGTAGGCAATATGATAAATACTTCCGGCTCCTCTGGCTGGTGCGAATGTTTCAATGTCCGTATGTGCCAAACCGTTGGATTGTGACACACCTTTACGCGTCTCTCGTTCGCTGCGCTCGCTCGCAAACTATAGCGTAACCTAAAACCAATCCATCTTGCGTTCATTATTCGGTATGGTGGCGACTTATTTCGAATTTGCGAACGTGTCGGATCGGATGTGAGGTTGGACTAAATTTTTACGAGCGAGCGGAACGAGCGAGCATCGATCACAATATGCAAGGTATACATACACTTTGCAATATGCATATATATCGTGTTAGTACCTAATTTTGTCAGCCACTTCGGACATCACATTGCACTGTAGTATGTGGAAATAGTACTATTTATGTGAAACTATTCACAAACTGTAAACATTTGTCAGCAGGCAATACGATAAGTACTTCCGGCTCCTCGGGCTGGTGCGAATGTTTCAATGTCCGTATGTGCCAAACCGTTGGATTGTGACACACCTTTACGCGTCTCTCGTTCGCTGCGCTCGCTCGAAAACTATAGCGTAACCTAAAACCAATCCATCTTGCGTTCATTATTCGATATGGTGGCGACTTACTTCGAATTTGCGAACGTGTCGGATCGGATGTGAGGTTGGACTAAATTTTTACGAGCGAGCGGAACGAGCGAGCATCGATCACAATATGCAAGGTATACATATACCGTGCAATATGCATATATATCGTGTTAGTACCTAATTTCGTCAGCCACTTCGGACATCACATTGCCCTGTAGTATGTGGAAATAGTACTATTTATGTGAAACTATTCACAAACTGTAAACATTTGTCAGCAGGCAATATGATAAAGACATCCGGCTCCTCGGGCTGGTGCGAATGTTTCAATGTCAGTATGTGCCAAACCGTTGGATTGTGACACACCTTTACGCGTCTCTCGCTCGCTGCGCTCGCTCGAAAGCTGTAGCCTAACCTAAACCCAATCCATCTTGCGTTAGTCATTCGATATGAAGGCAACTTATTTCGAATTTGCGAACGTGTCGGATCGTATGTGAGGTTGGACTAAATTTTTACGAGCGTGCGGAGCGAGCGAGCTACGATCACAATTTGCAAGGTATACATATACCGTATATTGCCTTGCATATTTTTCGTGTTAGTACCTAATTTTGTCAGCCACTTCGGACATCACATTGCACTGTAGTATGTCGAAATAGTACTATTTATGTGAAACTATTCACAAACTGTAAACATTTGTCAGCAGGCAATAGGATAAAGACTTCCGGCTACTCTGGCTGGTGCGAATGTTTCAATGTCCGTATGTGCCAAACCGTTAGATTGTGATACACCTTTACGCGTCTCTCGCTCGCTGCGCTCGCTCGAAAACTATAGCCTAACCTAAAACCAATCCCTCTTGCGTTAGTCATTCGATATGAAGGCGACTTATTTCGAATTTGCGAACGTGTCGGATCGGATGTGAGGTTGGACTAAATTTTTACGAGCGAGCGGAGCGAGCGAGCAACGATCACAATTTGCAAGGTATACATATACCTTGCAATATGCATATATATCGTGTTAGTACCTAATTTTGTCAGCCACTTCGGACATCACATTGGACTGTAGTATGTGGAAATAGTACTATTTATGTGAAACTATTCACAAACTGTAAACATTTGTCAGCAGGCAATAGGATAAAGACTTCCGGCTCCTCGGGCTGGTGCGAATGTTTCAATGTCCGTATGTGCCAAACCGTTGGATTGTGACACACCTTTACGCGTCTCTCGTTCGCTGCGCTCGCTCGAAAACTATAGCGTAACCTAAAACCAATCCATCTTGCGTTCATTATTCGATATGGTGGCGACTTATTTCGAATTTGCGAACGTGTCGGATCGGATGTGAGGTTGGACTAAATTTTTACGAGCGAGCGGAGCGAGCGAGCAACGATCACAATTTGCAAGGTATACATATACCTTATATTGCCTTGCATATATTTCGTGTTAGTACCTAATTTTGTCAGCCACTTCGGACATCACATTGCACTGTAGTATGTGCAAATAGTACTATTTATGTGAAACTATTCACGAACTGTAAACATTTGTCAGCAGGCAGTAGGATAAATACTTCCGGCTCCTCTGGCTGGTGCGAATGTTTCAATGTCCGTATGTGCCAAACCGTTGGATTGTGACACACCTTTACGCGTCTCTCGTTCGCTGCTCTCGCTCGAAAACTATAGCGTAACCTAAAACCAATCCATCTTGCGTTCATTATTCGGTATGGTGGCGACTTATTTCGAATTTGCGAACGTGTCGGATCGGATGTGAGGTTGGACTAAATTTTTACGAGCGAGCGGAACGAGCGAGCATCGATCACAATATGCAAGGTATACATATACCTTGCAATATGCATATATATCGTGTTAGTACCTAATTTCGTCAGCCACTTCGGACATCACATTGCCCTGTAGTATGTGGAAATAGTACTATTTATGTGAAACTATTCACAAACTGTAAACATTTGTCAGCAGGCAATAGGATAAAGACTTCCGGCTACTCTGGCTGGTGCGAATGTTTCAATGTCCGTATGTGCCAAACCGTTAGATTGTGATACACCTTTACGCGTCTCTCGCTCGCTGCGCTCGCTCGAAAACTATAGCGTAACCTAAAACCAATCCATCTTGCGTTCATTATTTGATATGGTGGCGACTTATTTCGAATTTGCGAACGTGTCGGATCGGATGTGAGGTTGGACTAAATTTTTACGAGCGAGCGGAACGAGCGAGCATCGATCACAATATGCAAGGTATACATATACCTTGCAATATGCATATATATCGTGTTAGTACCTAATTTCGTCAGCCACTTCGGACATCACATTGCCCTGTAGTATGTGGAAATAGTACTATTTATGTGAAACTATTCACAAACTGTAAACATTTGTCAGCAGGCAATATGATAAAGACATCCGGCTCCTCGGGCTGGTGCGAATGTTTCAATGTCAGTATGTGCCAAACCGTTGGATTGTGACACACCTTTACGCGTCTCTCGCTCGCTGCGCTCGCTCGAAAGCTGTAGCCTAACCTAAACCCAATCCATCTTGCGTTAGTCATTCGATATGAAGGCAACTTATTTCGAATTTGCGAACGTGTCGGATCGTATGTGAGGTTGGACTAAATTTTTACGAGCGAGCGGAGCGAGCGAGCAACGATCACAATTTGCAAGGTATACATATACCGTATATTGCCTTGCATATTTTTCGTGTTAGTACCTAATTTTGTCAGCCACTTCGGACATCACATTGCACTGTAGTATGTGCAAATAGTACTATTTATGTGAAACTATTCACAAACTGTAAACATTTGTCAGCAGGCAATAGGATAAATACCTCCGGCTCCTCTGGCTGGTGCGAATGTTTCAATGTCCGTATGTGCCAAACCGTTGGATTGTGACACACCTTTACGCGTCTCTCGCTCGCTGCGCTCGCTCGAAAACTATAGCGTAACCTAAAACCAATCCATCTTGCGTTCATTATTCGATATGGTGGCGACTTATTTCGAATTTGCGAACGTGTCGGATCGGATGTGAGGTTGGACTAAATTTTTACGAGCGAGCGGAGCGAGCGAGCAACGATCACAATTTGCAAGGTATACATATACCTTATATTGCCTTGCATATATTTCGTGTTAGTACCTAATTTTGTCAGCCACTTCGGACATCACATTGCACTGTAGTATGTGCAAATAGTACTATTTATGTGAAACTATTCACAAACTGTAAACATTTGTCAGCAGGCAATAGGATAAATACCTCCGGCTCCTCTGGCTGGTGCGAATGTTTCAATGTCCGTATGTGCCAAACCGTTGGATTGTGACACACCTTTACGCGTCTCTCGCTCGCTGCGCTCGCTCGAAAACTATAGCGTAACCTAAAACCAATCCATCTTGCGTTCATTATTCGATATGGTGGCGACTTATTTCGAATTTGCGAACGTGTCGGATCGGATGTGAGGTTGGACTAAATTTTTACGAGCGAGCGGATCGAGCGAGCAACGATCACAATTTGCAAGGTATACATATACCTTGCAATATGCATATATATCGTGTTAGTACCTAATTTTGTCAGCCACTTCGGACATCACATTGCACTGTAGTATGTCGAAATAGTACTATTTATGTGAAACTATTCACAAACTGTAAACATTTGTCAGTAGGCAATATGATAAAGACTTCCGGCTCCTCGGGCTGGTGCGAATGTTTCAATGTGTTTATGTTGCAAACCGTTGGATTGTGACACACCTTTACGCGTCTCTCGCTCGCTGCGCTCGCTCGAAAACTATAGCGTAACCTAAAACCAATCCATCTTGCGTTCATTATTCGATATGGTGGCGACTTATTTCGAATTTGCGAACGTGTCGGATCGGATGTGAGGTTGGACTAAATTTTTACGAGCGAGCGGAACGAGCGAGCATCGATCACAATATGCAAGGTATACATATACCTTGCAATATGCATATATATCGTGTTAGTACCTAATTTCGTCAGCCACTTCGGACATCACATTGCCCTGTAGTATGTGGAAATAGTACTATTTATGTGAAACTATTCACAAACTGTAAACATTTGTCAGCAGGCAATATGATAAAGACATCCGGCTCCTCGGGCTGGTGCGAATGTTTCAATGTCAGTATGTGCCAAACCGTTGGATTGTGACACACCTTTACGCGTCTCTCGCTCGCTGCGCTCGCTCGAAAGCTGTAGCCTAACCTAAACCCAATCCATCTTGCGTTAGTCATTCGATATGAAGGCAACTTATTTCGAATTTGCGAACGTGTCGGATCGTATGTGAGGTTGGACTAAATTTTTACGAGCGAGCGGAGCGAGCGAGCAACGATCACAATTTGCAAGGTATACATATACCGTATAATGCCTTGCATATTTTTCGTGTTAGTACCTAATTTTGTCAGCCACTTCGGACATCACATTACACTGTAGTATGTCGAAATAGTACTATTTATGTGAAACTATTCACAAACTGTAAACATTTGTCAGCAGGCAATAGGATAAAGACTTCCGGCTACTCTGGCTGGTGCGAATGTTTCAATGTCCGTATGTGCCAAACCGTTAGATTGTGATACACCTTTACGCGTCTCTCGCTCGCTGCGCTCGCTCGAAAACTATAGCCTAACCTAAAACCAAGCCCTCTTGCGTTAGTCATTCGATATGAAGGCGACTTATTTCGAATTTGCGAACGTGTCGGATCGGATGTGAGGTTGGACTAAATTTTTACGAGCGAGCGGAGCGAGCGAGCAACGATCACAATTTGCAAGGTATACATATACCTTGCAATATGCATATATATCGTGTTAGTACCTAATTTTGTCAGCCACTTCGGACATCACATTGGACTGTAGTATGAGGAAATAGTACTATTTATGTGAAACTATTCACAAACTGTAAACATTTGTCAGCAGGCAATAGGATAAAGACTTCCGGCTCCTCGGGCTGGTGCGAATGTTTCAATGTCCGTATGTGCCAAACCGTTGGATTGTGACACACCTTTACGCGTCTCTCGTTCGCTGCGCTCGCTCGAAAACTATAGCGTAACCTAAAACCAATCCATCTTGCGTTCATTATTCGATATGGTGGCGACTTATTTCGAATTTGCGAGCGTGTCGGATCGGATGTGAGGTTGGACCAAATTTTTACGAGCGAGCGGAGCGAGCGAGCAACGATCACAATTTGCAAGGTATACATATACCTTATATTGCCTTGCATATATTTCGTGTTAGTACCTAATGTTGTCAGCCACATCGGACATCACATTGGACTGTAGTATGTGGAAATAGTACTATTTATGTGAAACTATTCACAGACTGTAAACATTTGTCAGCAGGCAATAGGATAAAGACTTCCGGCTCCTCGGGCTGGTGCGAATGTTTCAATGTCATTATGTGCCAAACCGTTGGATTGTGACACACCTTTACGCGTCTCTCGCTCGCTGCGCTCGCTCGAAAGCTGTAGCCTAACCTAAACCCAATCCATCTTGCGTTAGTCATTCGATATGAAGGCAACTTATTTCGAATTTGCGAACGTGTCGGATCGTATGTGAGGTTGGACTAAATTTTTACGAGCGTGCGGAGCGAGCGAGCAACGATCACAATTTGCAAGGTATACATATACCGTATATTGCCTTGCATATTTTTCGTGTTAGTACCTAATTTTGTCAGCCACTTCGGACATCACATTGCACTGTAGTATGTCGAAATAGTACTATTTATGTGAAACTATTCACAAACTGTAAACATTTGTCAGTAGGCAATATGATAAAGACTTCCGGCTCCTCGGGCTGGTGCGAATGTTTCAATGTCAGTATGTGCCAAACCGTTGGATTGTGACACACCTTTACGCATCTCTCGTTCGCTGCGCTCGCTCGAAAACTATAGCGTAACCTAAAACCAATCCATCTTGCGTTCATTATTCGATATGGTGGCGACTTATTTCGAATTTGCGAACGTGTCGGATCGGATGTGAGGTTGGACTAAATTTTTACGAGCGAGCGGAGCGAGCGAGCAACGATCACAATTTGCAAGGTATACATATACCTTATATTGCCTTGCATATATTTCGTGTTAGTACCTAATTTTGTCAGCCACTTCGGACATCACATTGCACTGTAGTATGTGCAAATAGTACTATTTATGTGAAACAATTCACAAACTGTAAACATTTGTCAGCAGGCAGTAGGATAAATACTTCCGGCTCCTCTGGCTGGTGCGAATGTTTCAATGTCCGTATGTGCCAAACCGTTGGATTGTGACACACCTTTACGCGTCTCTCGTTCGCTGCGCTCGCTCGAACACTATAGCGTAACCTAAAACCAATCCATCTTGCGTTCATTATTCGGTATGGTGGCGACTTATTTCGAATTTGCGAACGTGTCGGATCGGATGTGAGGTTGGACTAAATTTTTACGAGCGAGCGGAACGAGCGAGCATCGATCACAATATGCAAGGTATACATATACCTTGCAATATGCATATATATCGTGTTAGTACCTAATTTCGTCAGTCACTTCGGACATCACATTGCCCTGTAGTATGTGGAAATAGTACTATTTATGTGAAACTATTCACAAACTGTAAACATTTGTCAGCAGGCAATAGGATAAAGACTTCCGGCTACTCTGGCTGGTGCGAATGTTTCAATGTCCGTATGTGCCAAACCGTTAGATTGTGATACACCTTTACGCGTCTCTCGCTCGCTGCGCTCGCTCGAAAACTATAGCCTAACCTAAAACCAATCCCTCTTGCGTTAGTCATTCGATATGAAGGCGACTTATTTCGAATTTGCGAACGTGTCGGATCGGATGTGAGGTTGGACTAAATTTTTACGAGCGAGCGGAGCGAGCGAGCAACGATCACAATTTGCAAGGTATACATATACCTTGCAATATGCATATATATCGTGTTAGCACCTAATTTTGTCAGCCACTTCGGACATCACATTGGACTGTAGTATGTGGAAATAGTACTATTTATGTGAAACTATTCACAAACTGTAAACATTTGTCAGCAGGCAATAGGATAAAGACTTCCGGCTACTCTGGCTGGTGCGAATGTTTCAATGTCCGTATGTGCCAAACCGTTAGATTGTGATACACCTTTACGCGTCTCTCGCTCGCTGCGCTCGCTCGAAAACTATAGCCTAACCTAAAACCAATCCCTCTTGCGTTAGTCATTCGATATGAAGGCGACTTATTTCGAATTTGCGAACGTGTCGGATCGGATGTGAGGTTGGACTAAATTTTTACGAGCGAGCGGAGCGAGCGAGCAACGATCACAATTTGCAAGGTATACATATACCTTGCAATATGCATATATATCGTGTTAGTACCTAATTTTGTCAGCCACTTCGGACATCACATTGGACTGTAGTATGTGGAAATAGTACTATTTATGTGAAACTATTCACAAACTGTAAACATTTGTCAGCAGGCAATAGGATAAAGACTTCCGGCTCCTCGGGCTGGTGCGAATGTTTCAATGTCCGTATGTGCCAAACCGTTGGATTGTGACACACCTTTACGCGTCTCTCGTTCGCTGCGCTCGCTCGAAAACTATAGCGTAACCTAAAACCAATCCATCTTGCGTTCATTATGCGTTATGGTGGCGACTTATTTCGAATTTGCGAACGTGTCGGATCGGATGTGAGGTTGGACTAAATTTTTACGAGCGAGCGGAGCGAGCGAGCAACGATCACAATTTGCAAGGTATACATATACCTTATATTGCCTTGCATATATTTCGTGTTAGTACCTAATTTTGTCAGCCACTTCGGACATCACATTGAACTGTAGTATGTGGAAATAGTACTATTTATGTGAAACTATTCACAAACTGTAAACATTTGTCAGCAGGCAATAGGATAAAGACTTCCGGCTCCTCGGGCTGGTGCGAATGTTTCAATGTCCGTATGTGCCAAACCGTTGGATTGTGACACACCTTTACGCGTCTCTCGTTCGCTGCGCTCGCTCGAAAACTATAGCGTAACCTAAAACCGATCCATCTTGCGTTCATTATTCGATATGGTGGCGACTTATTTCGAATTTGCGAACGTGTCGGATCGGATGTGAGGTTGGACTAAATTTTTACGAGCGAGCGGAACGAGCGAGCATCGATCACAATATGCAAGGTATACATATACCTTGCAATATGCATATATATCGTGTTTGTACCTAATTTCGTCAGCCACTTCGGACATCACATTGCCCTGTAGTATGTGGAAATAGTACTATTTATGTGAAACTATTCACAAACTGTAAACATTTGTCAGCACGCAATAGGATAAAGACTTCCGGCTACTCTGGCTGGTGCGAATGTTTCAATGTCCGTATGTGCCAAACCGTTAGATTGTGATACACCTTTACGCGTCTCTCGCTCGCTGCGCTCGCTCGAAAACTATAGCCTAACCTAAAACCAATCCCTCTTGCGTTAGTCATTCGATATGAAGGCGACTTATTTCGAATTTGCGAACGTGTCGGATCGGATGTGAGGTTGGACTAAATTTTTACGAGCGAGCGGAGCGAGCGAGTAACGATCACAATTTGCAAGGTATACATATACCTTGCAATATGCATATATATCGTGTTAGTACCTAATTTTGTCAGCCACTTCGGACATCACATTGGACTGTAGTATGTGGAAATAGTACTATTTATGTGAAACTATTCACAAACTGTAAACATTTGTCAGCAGGCAATAGGATAAAGACTTCCGGCTACTCTGGCTGGTGCGAATGTTTCAATGTCCGTATGTGCCAAACCGTTAGATTGTGATACACCTTTACGCGTCTCTCGCTCGCTGCGCTCGCTCGAAAACTATAGCCTTACCTAAAACCAATCCCTCCTGCGTTAGTCATTCGATATGAAGGCGACTTATTTCGAATTTGCGAACGTGTCGGATCGGATGTGAGGTTGGACTAAATTTTTACGAGCGAGCGGAGCGAGCGAGCAACGATCACAATTTGCAAGGTATACATACACTTTGCAATATGCATATATATCGTGTTAGTACCTAATTTTGTCAGCCACTTCGGACATCACATTGCACTGTAGTATGTGGAAATAGTACTATTTATGCGAAACTATTCACAAACTGTAAACATTTGTCAGCAGGCAATACGATAAGTACTTCCGGCTCCTCGGGCTGGTGCGAATGTTTCAATGTCCGTATGTGCCAAACCGTTGGATTGTGACACACCTTTACGCGTCTCTCGTTCGCTGCGCTCGCTCGAAAACTATAGCGTAACCTAAAACCAATCCATCTTGCGTTCATTATTCGATATGGTGGCGACTTATTTCGAATTTGCGAACGTGTCGGATCGGATGTGAGGTTGGACTAAATTTTTACGAGCGAGCGGAACGAGCGAGCATCGATCACAATATGCAAGGTATACATATACCGTGCAATATGCATATATATCGTGTTAGTACCTAATTTCGTCAGCCACTTCGGACATCACATTGCCCTGTAGTATGTGGAAATAGTACTATTTATGTGAAACTATTCACAAACTGTAAACATTTGTCAGCAGGCAATATGATAAAGACATCCGGCTCCTCGGGCTGGTGCGAATGTTTCAATGTCAGTATGTGCCAAACCGTTGGATTGTGACACACCTTTACGCGTCTCTCGCTCGCTGCGCTCGCTCGAAAGCTGTAGCCTAACCTAAACCCAATCCATCTTGCGTTAGTCATTCGATATGAAGGCAACTTATTTCGAATTTGCGAACGTGTCGGATCGTATGTGAGGTTGGACTAAATTTTTACGAGCGTGCGGAGCGAGCGAGCAACGTTCACAATTTGCAAGGTATACATATACCGTATATTGCCTTGCATATTTTTCGTGTTAGTACCTAATTTTGTCAGCCACTTCGGACATCACATTGCACTGTAGTATGTCGAAATAGTACTATTTATGTGAAACTATTCACAAACTGTAAACATTTGTCAGTAGGCAATATGATAAATACTTCCGGCTCCTCTGGCTGGTGCGAATGTTTCAATGTCCGTATGTGCCAAACCGTTGGATTGTGACACACCTTTACGCGTCTCTCGTTCGCTGCGCTCGCTCGCAAACTATAGCGTAACCTAAAACCAATCCATCTTGCGTTCATTATTCGGTATGGTGGCGACTTATTTCGAATTTGCGAACGTGTCGGATCGGATGTGAGGTTGGACTAAATTTTTACGAGCGAGCGGAACGAGCGAGCATCGATCACAATATGCAAGGTATACATACACTTTGCAATATGCATATATATCGTGTTAGTACCTAATTTTGTCAGCCACTTCGGACATCACATTGCACTGTAGTATGTGGAAATAGTACTATTTATGTGAAACTATTCACAAACTGTAAACATTTGTCAGCAGGCAATACGATAAGTACTTCCGGCTCCTCGGGCTGGTGCGAATGTTTCAATGTCCGTATGTGCCAAACCGTTGGATTGTGACACACCTTTACGCGTCTCTCGTTCGCTGCGCTCGCTCGAAAACTATAGCGTAACCTAAAACCAATCCATCTTGCGTTCATTATTCGATATGGTGGCGACTTATTTCGAATTTGCGAACGTGTCGGATCGGATGTGAGGTTGGACTAAATTTTTACGAGCGAGCGGAACGAGCGAGCATCGATCACAATATGCAAGGTATACATATACCGTGCAATATGCATATATATCGTGTTAGTACCTAATTTCGTCAGCCACTTCGGACATCACATTCCCCTGTAGTATGTGGAAATAGTACTATTTATGTGAAACTATTCACAAACTGTAAACATTTGTCAGCAGGCAATATGATAAAGACATCCGGCTCCTCGGGCTGGTGCGAATGTTTCAATGTCAGTATGTGCCAAACCGTTGGATTGTGACACACCTTTACGCGTCTCTCGCTCGCTGCGCTCGCTCGAAAGCTGTAGCCTAACCTAAACCCAATCCATCTTGCGTTAGTCATTCGATATGAAGGCAACTTATTTCGAATTTGCGAACGTGTCGGATCGGATGTGAGGTTGGACTAAATTTTTACGAGCGAGCGGAGCGAGCGAGCAACGATCACAATTTGCAAGGTATACATACACTTTGCAATATGCATATATATCGTGTTAGTACCTAATTTTGTCAGCCACTTCGGACATCACATTGCACTGTAGTATGTGGAAATAGTACTATTTATGCGAAACTATTCACAAACTGTAAACATTTGTCAGCAGGCAATACGATAAGTACTTCCGGCTCCTCGGGCTGGTGCGAATGTTTCAATGTCCGTATGTGCCAAACCGTTGGATTGTGACACACCTTTACGCGTCTCTCGTTCGCTGCGCTCGCTCGAAAACTATAGCGTAACCTAAAACCAATCCATCTTGCGTTCATTATTCGATATGGTGGCGACTTATTTCGAATTTGCGAACGTGTCGGATCGGATGTGAGGTTGGACTAAATTTTTACGAGCGAGCGGAACGAGCGAGCATCGATCACAATATGCAAGGTATACATATACCGTGCAATATGCATATATATCGTGTTAGTACCTAATTTCGTCAGCCACTTCGGACATCACATTGCCCTGTAGTATGTGGAAATAGTACTATTTATGTGAAACTATTCACAAACTGTAAACATTTGTCAGCAGGCAATATGATAAAGACATCCGGCTCCTCGGGCTGGTGCGAATGTTTCAATGTCAGTATGTGCCAAACCGTTGGATTGTGACACACCTTTACGCGTCTCTCGCTCGCTGCGCTCGCTCGAAAGCTGTAGCCTAACCTAAACCCAATCCATCTTGCGTTAGTCATTCGATATGAAGGCAACTTATTTCGAATTTGCGAACGTGTCGGATCGTATGTGAGGTTGGACTAAATTTTTACGAGCGTGCGGAGCGAGCGAGCAACGTTCACAATTTGCAAGGCATACATATACCGTATATTGCCTTGCATATTTTTCGTGTTAGTACCTAATTTTGTCAGCCACTTCGGACATCACATTGCACTGTAGTATGTCGAAATAGTACTATTTATGTGAAACTATTCACAAACTGTAAACATTTGTCAGTAGGCAATATGATAAATACTTCCGGCTCCTCTGGCCGGTGCGAATGTTTCAATGTCCGTATGTGCCAAACCGTTGGATTGTGACACACCTTTACGCGTCTCTCGTTCGCTGCGCTCGCTCGCAAACTATAGCGTAACCTAAAACCAATCCATCTTGCGTTCATTATTCGGTATGGTGGCGACTTATTTCGAATTTGCGAACGTGTCGGATCGGATGTGAGGTTGGACTAAATTTTTACGAGCGAGCGGAACGAGCGAGCATCGATCACAATATGCAAGGTATACATACACTTTGCAATATGCATATATATCGTGTTAGTACCTAATTTTGTCAGCCACTTCGGACATCACATTGCACTGTAGTATGTGGAAATAGTACTATTTATGTGAAACTATTCACAAACTGTAAACATTTGTCAGCAGGCAATACGATAAGTACTTCCGGCTCCTCGGGCTGGTGCGAATGTTTCAATGTCCGTATGTGCCAAACCGTTGGATTGTGACACACCTTTACGCGTCTCTCGTTCGCTGCGCTCGCTCGAAAACTATAGCGTAACCTAAAACCAATCCATCTTGCGTTCATTATTCGATATGGCGGCGACTTATTTCGAATTTGCGAACGTGTCGGATCGGATGTGAGGTTGGACTAAATTTTTACGAGCGAGCGGAACGAGCGAGCATCGATCACAATATGCAAGGTATACATATACCGTGCAATATGCATATATATCGTGTTAGTACCTAATTTCGTCAGCCACTTCGGACATCACATTCCCCTGTAGTATGTGGAAATAGTACTATTTATGTGAAACTATTCACAAACTGTAAACATTTGTCAGCAGGCAATATGATAAAGACATCCGGCTCCTCGGGCTGGTGCGAATGTTTCAATGTCAGTATGTGCCAAACCGTTGGATTGTGACACACCTTTACGCGTCTCTCGCTCGCTGCGCTCGCTCGAAAGCTGTAGCCTAACCTAAACCCAATCCATCTTGCGTTAGTCATTCGATATGAAGGCAACTTATTTCGAATTTGCGAACGTGTCGGATCGTATGTGAGGTTGGACTAAATTTTTACGAGCGTGCGGAGCGAGCGAGCTACGATCACAATTTGCAAGGTATACATATACCGTATATTGCCTTGCATATTTTACGTGTTAGTACCTAATTTTGTCAGCCACTTCGGACATCACATTGCACTGTAGTATGTCGAAATAGTACTATTTATGTGAAACTATTCACAAACTGTAAACATTTGTCAGTAGGCAATATGATGAATACTTCCGGCTCCTCTGGCTGGTGCGAATGTTTCAATGTCCGTATGTGCCAAACCGTTGGATTGTGACACACCTTTACGCGTCTCTCGTTCGCTGCGCTCGCTCGCAAACTATAGCGTAACCTAAAACCAATCCATCTTGCGTTCATTATTCGGTATGGTGGCGACTTATTTCGAATTTGCGAACGTGTCGGATCGGATGTGAGGTTGGACTAAATTTTTACGAGCGAGCGGAACGAGCGAGCATCGATCACAATATGCAAGGTATACATATACCTTGCAATATGAATATATATCGTGTTAGTACCTAATTTCGTCAGCCACTTCGGACATCACATTGCCCTGTAGTATGTGGAAATAGTACTATTTATGTGAAACTATTCACAAACTGTAAACATTTGTCAGCAGGCAATAGGATAAAGACTTCCGGCTACTCTGGCTGGTGCGAATGTTTCAATGTCCGTATGTGCCAAACCGTTAGATTGTGATACACCTTTACGCGTCTCTCGCTCGCTGCGCTCGCTCGAAAACTATAGCCTAACCTAAAACCAATCCCTCTTGCGTTAGTCATTCGATATGAAGGCGACTTATTTCGAATTTGCGAACGTGTCGGATCGGATGTGAGGTTGGACTAAATTTTTACGAGCGAGCGGAGCGAGCGAGCAACGATCACAATTTGCAAGGTATACATATACCTTGCAATATGCATATATATCGTGTTAGTACCTAATTTTGTCAGCCACTTCGGACATCACATTGGACTGTAGTATGTGGAAATAGTACTATTTATGTGAAACTATTCACAAACTGTAAACATTTGTCAGCAGGCAATAGGATAAAGACTTCCGGCTCCTCGGGCTGGTGCGAATGTTTCAATGTCCGTATGTGCCAAACCGTTGGATTGTGACACACCTTTACGCGTCTCTCGTTCGCTGCGCTCGCTCGAAAACTATAGCGTAACCTAAAACCAATCCATCTTGCGTTCATTATTCGATATGGTGGCGACTTATTTCGAATTTGCGAACGTGTCGGATCGGATGTGAGGTTGGACTAAATTTTTACGAGCGAGCGGAGCGAGCGAGCAACGATCACAATTTGCAAGGTATACATATACCTTATATTGCCTTGCATATATTTCGTGTTAGTACCTAATTTTGTCAGCCACTTCGGACATCACATTGCACTGTAGTATGTGCAAATAGTACTATTTATGTGAAACTATTCACGAACTGTAAACATTTGTCAGCAGGCAGTAGGATAAATACTTCCGGCTCCTCTGGCTGGTGCGAATGTTTCAATGTCCGTATGTGCCAAACCGTTGGATTGTGACACACCTTTACGCGTCTCTCGTTCGCTGCTCTCGCTCGAAAACTATAGCGTAACCTAAAACCAATCCATCTTGCGTTCATTATTCGGTATGGTGGCGACTTATTTCGAATTTGCGAACGTGTCGGATCGGATGTGAGGTTGGACTAAATTTTTACGAGGGAGCGGAACGAGCGAGCATCGATCACAATATGCAAGGTATACATATACCTTGCAATATGCATATATATCGTGTTAGTACCTAATTTCGTCAGCCACTTCGGACATCACATTGCCCTGTAGTATGTGGAAATAGTACTATTTATGTGAAACTATTCACAAACTGTAAACATTTGTCAGCAGGCAATAGGATAAAGACTTCCGGCTACTCTGGCTGGTGCGAATGTTTCAATGTCCGTATGTGCCAAACCGTTAGATTGTGATACACCTTTACGCGTCTCTCGCTCGCTGCGCTCGCTCGAAAACTATAGCGTACCCTAAAACCAATCCATCTTGCGTTCATTATTCGATATGGTGGCGACTTATTTCGAATTTGCGAACGTGTCGGATCGGATGTGAGGTTGGACTAAATTTTTACGAGCGAGCGGAACGAGCGAGCATCGATCACAATATGCAAGGTATACATATACCTTGCAATATGCATATATATCGTGTTAGTACCTAATTTCGTCAGCCACTTCGGACATCACATTGCCCTGTAGTATGTGGAAATAGTACTATTTATGTGAAACTATTCACAAACTGTAAACATTTGTCAGCAGGCAATATGATAAAGACATCCGGCTCCTCGGGCTGGAGCGAATGTTTCAATGTCAGTATGTGCCAAACCGTTGGATTGTGACACACCTTTACGCGTCTCTCGCTCGCTGCGCTCGCTCGAAAGCTGTAGCCTAACCTAAACCCAATCCATCTTGCGTTAGTCATTCGATATGAAGGCAACTTATTTCGAATTTGCGAACGTGTCGGATCGTATGTGAGGTTGGACTAAATTTTTACGAGCGAGCGGAGCGAGCGAGCAACGATCACAATTTGCAAGGTATACATATACCGTATATTGCCTTGCATATTTTTCGTGTTAGTACCTAATTTTGTCAGCCACTTCGGACATCACATTGCACTGTAGTATGTGCAAATAGTACTATTTATGTGAAACTATTCACAAACTGTAAACATTTGTCAGCAGGCAATAGGATAAATACCTCCGGCTCCTCTGGCTGGTGCGAATGTTTCAATGTCCGTATGTGCCAAACCGTTGGATTGTGACACACCTTTACGCGTCTCTCGCTCGCTGCGCTCGCTCGAAAACTATAGCGTAACCTAAAACCAATCCATCTTGCGTTCATTATTCGATATGGTGGCGACTTATTTCGAATTTGCGAACGTGTCGGATCGGATGTGAGGTTGGACTAAATTTTTACGAGCGAGCGGATCGAGCGAGCAACGATCACAATTTGCAAGGTATACATATACCTTGCAATATGCATATATATCGTGTTAGTACCTAATTTTGTCAGCCACTTCGGACATCACATTGCACTGTAGTATGTCGAAATAGTACTATTTATGTGAAACTATTCACAAACTGTAAACATTTGTCAGTAGGCAATATGATAAAGACTTCCGGCTCCTCGGGCTGGTGCGAATGTTTCAATGTGTTTATGTGCCAAACCGTTGGATTGTGACACACCTTTACGCGTCTCTCGCTCGCTGCGCTCGCTCGAAAACTATAGCGTAACCTAAAACCAATCCATCTTGCGTTCATTATTCGATATGGTGGCGACTTATTTCGAATTTGCGAACGTGTCGGATCGGATGTGAGGTTGGACTAAATTTTTACGAGCGAGCGGAACGAGCGAGCATCGATCACAATATGCAAGGTATACATATACCTTGCAATATGCATATATATCGTGTTAGTACCTAATTTCGTCAGCCACTTCGGACATCACATTGCCCTGTAGTATGTGGAAATAGTACTATTTATGTGAAACTATTCACAAACTGTAAACATTTGTCAGCAGGCAATATGATAAAGACATCCGGCTCCTCGGGCTGGTGCGAATGTTTCAATGTCAGTATGTGCCAAACCGTTGGATTGTGACACACCTTTACGCGTCTCTCGCTCGCTGCGCTCGCTCGAAAGCTGTAGCCTAACCTAAACCCAATCCATCTTGCGTTAGTCATTCGATATGAAGGCAACTTATTTCGAATTTGCGAACGTGTCGGATCGTATGTGAGGTTGGACTAAATTTTTACGAGCGTGCGGAGCGAGCGAGCAACGATCACAAAATGCAAGGTATACATATACCTTGCAATATGCATATATATCGTGTTAGTACCTAATTTTGTCAGCCACTTCGGACATCACATTGCACTGTAGTATGTCGAAATAGTACTATTTATGTGAAACTATTCACAAACTGTAAACATTTGTCAGTAGGCAATATGATAAAGACTTCCGGCTCCTCGAGCTGGTGCGAATGTTTCAATGTCAGTATGTGCCAAACCGTTGGATTGTGACACACCTTTACGCGTCTCTCGCTCGCTGCGCTCGCTCGAAAGCTGTAGCCTAACCTAAACCCAATCCATCTTGCGTTAGTCATTCGATATGGTGGCGACTTATTTCGAATTTGCGAACGTGTCGGATCGGATGTGAGGTTGGACTAAATTTTTACGAGCGAGCGGAGCGAGCGAGCAATGATCACAATTTGCAAGGTATACATATACCTTGCAATATGCATATATATCGTGTTACTACCTAATTTTGTTAGCCACTTCGGACATCACATTGGACTGTAGTATGTGGAAATAGTACTATTTATGTGAAACTATTCTCAAACTGTAAACATTTGTCAGCAGGCAATAGGATAAATACTTCCGGCTCCTCTGGCTGGTGCGAATGTTTCAATGTCCGTATGTGCCAAACCGTTAGATTGTGATACACCTTTACGCGTCTCTCGCTCGCTGCGCTCGCTCGAAAACTATAGCCTAACCTAAAACAAATCCCTCTTGCGTTAGTCATTCGATATGAAGGCGACTTATTTCGAATTTGCGAACGTGTCGGATCGGATGTGAGGTTGGACTAAATTTTTACGAGCGAGCGGAGCGAGCGAGCAACGATCACAATTTGCAAGGTATACATATACCTTGCAATATGCATATATATCGTGTTAGTACCTAATTTTGTCAGCCACTTCGGACATCACATTGAACTGTAGTATGTGGAAATAGTACTATTTATGTGAAACTATTCACAAACTGTAAACATTTGTCAGCAGGCAATAGGATAAAGACTTCCGGCTCCTCGGGCTGGTGCGAATGTTTCAATGTCCGTATGTGCCAAACCGTTGGATTGTGACACACCTTTACGCGTCTCTCGTTCGCTGCGCTCGCTCGAAAACTATAGCGTAACCTAAAACCAATCCATCTTGCGTTCATTATTCGATATGGTGGCGACTTATTTCGAATTTGCGAACGTGTCGGATCGGATGTGAGGTTGGACTAAATTTTTACGAGCGAGCGGAACGAGCGAGCATCGATCACAATATGCAAGGTATACATATACCTTGCAATATGCATATATATCGTGTTAGTACCTAATTTCGTCAGCCACTTCGGACATCACATTGCCCTGTAGTATGTGGAAATAGTACTATTTATGTGAAACTATTCACAAACTGTAAACATTTGTCAGCAGGCAATATGATAAAGACATCCGGCTCCTCGGGCTGGTGCGAATGTTTCAATGTCAGTATGTGCCAAACCGTTGAATTGTGACACACCTTTACGCGTCTCTCGCTCGCTGCGCTCGCTCGAAAGCTGTAGCCTAACCTAAACCCAATCCATCTTGCGTTAGTCATTCGATATGAAGGCAACTTATTTCGAATTTGCGAACGTGTCGGATCGTATGTGAGGTTGGACTAAATTTTTACGAGCGAGCGGAGCGAGCGAGCAACGATCACAATTTGCAAGGTATACATATACCGTATATTGCTTTGCATATTTTTCGTGTTAGTACCTAATTTTGTCAGCCACTTCGGACATCACATTACACTGTAGTATGTCGAAATAGTACTATTTATGTGAAACTATTCACAAACTGTAAACATTTGTCAGTAGGCAATATGATAAAGACTTCCGGCTCCTCGGGCTGGTGCGAATGTTTCAATGTCAGTATGTGCCAAACCGTTGGATTGTGACACACCTTTACGCGTCTCTCGTTCGCTGCGCTCGCTCGAAAACTATAGCGTAACCTAAAAACAATCCATCTTGCGTTCATTATTCGATATGGTGGCGACTTATTTCGAATTTGCGAACGTGTCGGATCGGATGTGAGGTTGGACTAAATTTTTACGAGCGAGCGGAGCGAGCGAGCAACGATCACAATTTGCAAGGTATACATATACCTTATATTGCCTTGCATATATTTCGTGTTAGTACCTAATTTTGTCAGCCACTTCGGACATCACATTGCACTGTAATATGTGCAAATAGTACTATTTATGTGAAACTATTCACAAACTGTAAACATTTGTCAGCAGGCAATAGGATAAAGACTTCCGGCTACTCTGGCTGGTGCGACTGTTTCAATGTCCGTATGTGCCAAACCGTTAGATTGTGATACACCTTTACGCGTCTCTCGCTCGCTGCGCTCGCTCGAAAACTATAGCCTAACCTAAAACCAATCCCCCTTGCGTTAGTCATTCGATATGAAGGCGACTTATTTCGAATTTGCGAACGTGTCGGATCGGATTTGAGGTTGGACTAAATTTTTACGAGCGAGCGGAGCGAGCGAGCAACGATCACAATTTGCAAGGTATACATATACCGTATATTGCCTTGCATATTTTTCGTGTTAGTACCTAATTTTGTCAGCCACTTCGGACATCACATTGGACTGTAGTATGTGGAAATAGTACTATTTATGTGAAACTATTCACAAACTGTAAACATTTGTCAGCAGGCAATATGATAAAGACTTCCGGCTCCTCGGGCTGGTGCGAATGTTTCAATGTCAGTATGTGCCAAACCGTTGGATTGTGACACACCTTTACGCGTCTCTCGTTCGCTGCGCTCGCTCGAAAACTATAGCGTAACCTAAAACCAATCCATCTTGCGTTCATTATTCGATATGGTGGCGACTTATTTCGAATTTGCGAACGTGTCGGATCGGATGTGAGGCTGGACTAAATTTTTACGAGCGAGCGGAACGAGCGAGCATCGATCACAATATGCAAGGTATACATATACCTTGCAATATGCATATATATCGTGTTAGTACCTAATTTCGTCAGCCACTTCGGACATCACATTGCCCTGTAGTATGTGGAAATAGTACTATTTATGTGAAACTATTCACAAACTGTAAACATTTGTCAGCAGGCAATAGGATAAAGACTTCCGGCTCCTCGGGCTGGTGCGAATGTTTCAATGTCAGTATGTGCCAAACCGTTGGATTGTGACACACCTTTACGCGTCTCTCGCTCGCTGCGCTCGCTCGAAAGCTGTAGCCTAACCTAAACCCAATCCATCTTGCGTTAGTCATTCGATATGAAGGCAACTTATTTCGAATTTGCGAACGTGTCGGATCGTATGTGAGGTTGGACTAAATTTTTACGAGCGTGCGGAGCGAGCGAGCAACGATCACAATATGCAAGGTATACATATACCTTGCAATATGCATATATATCGTGTTAGTACCTAATTTTGTCAGCCACTTCGGACATCACATTGCACTGTAGTATGTCGAAATAGTACTATTTATGTGAAACTATTCACAAACTGTAAACATTTGTCAGTAGGCAATATGATAAAGACTTCCGGCTCCTCGAGCTGGTGCGAATGTTTCAATGTCAGTATGTGCCAAACCGTTGGATTGTGACACACCTTTACGCGTCTCTCGCTCGCTGCGCTCGCTCGAAAGCTGTAGCCTAACCTAAACCCAATCCATCTTGCGTTAGTCATTCGATATGGTGGCGACTTATTTCGAATTTGCGAACGTGTCGGATCGGATGTGAGGTTGGACTAAATTTTTACGAGCGAGCGGAGCGAGCGAGCAACGATCACAATTTGCAAGGTATACATATACCTTGCAATATGCATATATATCGTGTTAGTACCTAATTTTGTTAGCCACTTCGGACATCACATTGGACTGTAGTATGTGGAAATAGTACTATTTATGTGAAACTATTCACAAACTGTAAACATTTGTCAGCAGGCAATATGATAAAGACATCCGGCTCCTCGGGCTGGTGCGAATGTTTCAATGTCAGTGTGTGCCAAACCGTTGGATTGCGACACACCTTTAAGCGTCTCTCGCTCGCTGCGCTCGCTCGAAAACTATAGCGTAACCTAAAACCAATCCATCTTGCGTTCATTATTCGATATGGTGGCGACTTATTTCGAATTTGCGAACGTGTCGGATGGGATGTGAGGTTGGACTAAATTTTTACGAGCGAGCGGAGCGAGCAAGCAACGATCACAATTTGCAAGGTATACATATACCTTGCAATATGCATATATATAGTGTTAGTACCTAATTTTGTTAGCCACTTCGGACATCACATTGGACTGTAGTATGTGGAAATAGTACTATTTATGTGAAACTATTCACAAACTGTAAACATTTGTCAGCAGGCAATAGGATAAATACTTCCGGCTCCTCTGGCTGGTGCGAATGTTTCAATGTCCGTATGTGCCAAACCGTTAGATTGTGATACACCTTTACGCGTCTCTCGCTCGCTGCGCTCGATTCGAAAACTATAGCCTAACCTAAAACCAATCCCTCTTGCGTTAGTCATTCGATATGAAGGCGACTTATTTCGAATTTGCGAACGTGTCGGATCTGATGTGAGGTTGGACTAAATTTTTACGAGCGAGCGGAGCGAGCGAGCAACGATCACAATTTGCAAGGTATACATATACCTTGCAATATGCATATATATCGTGTTAGTACCTAATTTTGTCAGCCACTTCGGATATCACATTGCCCTGTAGTATGTGGAAATAGTACTATTTATGTGAAACTATTCACAAACTGTAAACATTTGTCAGCAGGCAATATGATAAAGACATCCGGCTCCTCGGGCTGGTGCGAATGTTTCAATGTCAGTATGTGCCAAACCGTTGGATTGTGACACACCTTTACGCGTCTCTCGCTCGCTGCGCCCGCTCGAAAGCTGTAGCCTAACCTAAACCCAATCCATCTTGCGTTAGTCATTCGATATGAAGGCAACTTATTTCGAATTTGCGAACGTGTCGGATCGTATGTGAGGTTGGACTAAATTTTTACGAGCGAGCGGAGCGAGCGAGCAACGATCACAATTTGCAAGGTATACATATACCTTATATTGCCTTGCATATATTTCGTGTTAGTACCTAACTTTTTCAGCCACTTCGGACATCACATTGGACTGTAGTATGTGGAAATAGTACTACTTATGTGAAACTATTCACAAACTGTAAACATTTGTCAGCAGGCAATAGGATAAAGACTTCCGGCTCCTCGGGCTGGTGCGAATGTTTCAATGTCCGTATGTGCCAAACCGTTGGATTGTGACACACCTTTACGCGTCTCTCGCTCGCTGCGCCCGCTCGAAAGCTGTAGCCTAACCTAAACCCAATCCATCTTGCGTTAGTCATTCGATATGAAGGCAACTTATTTCGAATTTGCGAACGTGTCGGATCGGATGTGAGGTTGGACTAAATTTTTACGAGCGAGCGGAGCGAGCGAGCAACGATCACAATTTGCAAGGTATACATATACCTTGCAATATGCATATATATCGTGTTAGTACCTAATTTCGTCCGCCACTTCGGACATCACATTGCACTGTAGTATGTGGAAATAGTACTATTTATGTGAAACTATTCACAAACTTTAAACATTTGTCAGTAGGCAATATGATAAAGACTTCCGGCTCCTCGGCCTGGTGCGAATGTTTCAATGTCAGTATGTGCCAAACCGTTGGATTGTGACACACCTTTACGCGTCTCTCGCTCGCTGCGTTCGCTCGAAAACTATAGCGTAACCTAAAACCAATCCATCTTGCGTTCATTATTCGATATGGTGGCGACTTATTTCGAATTTGCGAACGTGTCGGATCGGATGTGAGGTTGGACTAAATTTTTACGAGCGAGCGGAGCGAGCGAGCATCGATCACAATATGCAAGGTATACATATACCTTGCAATATGCATATATATCGTGTTAGTACCTAATTTCGTCAGCCACTTCGGACATCACATTGCCCCGTAGTATGTGGAAATAGTACTATTTATGTGAAACTATTCACAAACTGTAAACATTTGTCAGCAGGCAATATGATAAAGACATCCGGCTCCTCGGGCTGGTGCGAATGTTTCAATGTCAGTATGTGCCAAACCGTTGGATTGTGACACACCTTTACGCGTCTCTCGCTCGCTGCGCCCGCTCGAAAGCTGTAGCCTAACCTAAACCCAATCCATCTTGCGTTAGTCATTCGATATGAAGGCAACTTATTTCGAATTTGCGAACGTGTCGGATCGTATGTGAGGTTGGACTAAATTTTTACGAGCGAGCGGAGCGAGCGAGCAACGATCACAATTTGCAAGGTATACATATACCTTATATTGCCTTGCATATATTTCGTGTTAGTACCTAACTTTGTCAGCCACTTCGGACATCACATTGGACTGTAGTATGTGGAAATAGTACGATTTATGTGAAACTATTCACAAACTGTAAGCATCTGTCAGCAGGCAATATGATAAAGACATCCGGCTCCTCGGGCTGGTGCGAATGTTTCAATGTCAGTATGTGCCAAACCGTTGGATTGTGACACACCTTTACGCGTCTCTCGCTCGCTGCGCCCGCTCGAAAGCTGTAGCCTAACCTAAACCCAATCCATCTTGCGTTAGTCATTCGATATGAAGGCAACTTATTTCGAATTTGCGAACGTGTCGGATCGTATGTGAGGTTGGACTAAATTTTTACGAGCGAGCGGAGCGAGCGAGCAACGATCACAATTTGCAAGGTATACATATACCTTGCAATATGCATATATATCGTGTTAGTACCTAATTTTGTCAGCCACTTCGGACATCACATTGCACTGTAGTATGTGGAAATAGTACTATTTATGTGAAACTATTCACAAACTGTAAACATCTGTCAGCAGGCAATATGATAAAGACATCCGGCTCCTCGGGCTGGTGCGAATGTTTCAATGTCAGTATGTGCCAAACCGTTGGATTGTGACACACCTTTACGCGTCTCTCGCTCGCTGCGCCCGCTCGAAAGCTGTAGCCTAACCTAAACCCAATCCATCTTGCGTTAGTCATTCGATATGAAGGCAACTTATTTCGAATTTGCGAACGTGACGGATCGGATGTGAGGTTGGACTAAATTTTTACGAGCGAGCGGAGCGAGCGAGCAACGATCACAATTTGCAAGGTATACATATACCTTGCAATATGCATATATATCGTGTTAGTACCTAATTTTGTCCGCCACTTCGGACATCACATTGCACTGTAGTATGTGGAAATAGTACTATTTATGTGAAACTATTCACAAACTTTAAACATTTGTCAGTAGGCAATATGATAAAGACTTCCGGCTCCTCGGCCTGGTGCGAATGTTTCAATGTCAGTATGTGCCAAACCGTTGGATTGTGACACACCTTTACGCGTCTCTCGCTCGCTGCGTTCGCTCGAAAACTATAGCGTAACCTAAAACCAATCCATCTTGCGTTCATTATTCGATATGGTGGCGACTTATTTCGAATTTGCGAACGTGTCGGATCGGATGTGAGGTTGGACTAAATTTTTACGAGCGAGCGGAGCGAGCGAGCATCGATCACAATATGCAAGGTATACATATACCTTGCAATATGCATATATATCGTGTTAGTACCTAATTTTGTCAGCCACTTCGGACATCACATTGCACTGTAGTATGTGGAAATAGTACTATTTATGTGAAACTATTCACAAACTGTAAACATTTGTCAGCAGGCAATACGATAAGTACTTCCGGCTCCTCTGGCTGGTGCGAATGTTTCCATGTCCGTATGTGCCAAACCGTTGGATTGTGACACACCTCTACGCGTCTCTCGCTCGCTGCGTTCGCTCGAAAACTATAGCGTAACCTAAAACCAATCCATCTTGCGTTCATTATTCGATATGGTGGCGACTTATTTCGAATTTGCGAACGTGTCGGATCGGATGTGAGGTTGGACTAAATTTTTACGAGCGAGCGGAGCGAGCGAGCATCGATCACAATATGCAAGGTATACATATACCTTGCAATATGCATATATATCGTGTTAGTACCTAATTTTGTCAGCCACTTCGGACATCACATTGCACTGTAGTATGTGGAAATAGTACTATTTATGTGAAACTATTCACAAACTGTAAACATTTGTCAGCAGGCAATATGATAAAGACATCCGGCTCCTCGGGCTGGTGCGAATGTTTCAATGTCAGTATGTGCCAAACCGTTGGATTGTGACACACCTTTACGCGGCTCTCGCTCGCTGCGCCCGCTCGAAAGCTGTAGCCTAACCTAAACCCAATCCATCTTGCGTTAGTCATTCGATATGAAGGCAACTTATTTCGAATTTGCGAACGTGTCGGATCGTATGTGAGGTTGGACTAAATTTTTACGAGCGAGCGGAGCGAGCGAGCAACGATCACAATATGCAAGGTATACATATACCTTGCAATATGCATATATATCGTGTTAGTACCTAATTTCGTCAGCCACTTCGGACATCACATTGCCCCGTAGTATGTGGAAATAGTACTATTTATGTGAAACTATTCACAAACTGTAAACATTTGTCAGCAGGCAATAGGATAAAGACTTCCGGCTCCTCGGGCTGGTGCGAATGTTTCAATGTCAGTATGTGCCAAACCGTTGGATTGTGACACACCTTTACGCGTCTCTCGCTCGCTGCGCCCGCTCGAAAGCTGTAGCCTAACCTAAACCCAATCCATCTTGCGTTAGTCATTCGATATGAAGGCAGCTTATTTCGAATTTGCGAACGTGTCGGATCGGATGTGAGGTTGGACGAAATTTTTACGAGCGAGCGGAGCGAGCGAGCAACGATCACAATTTGCAAGGTATACATATACCTTGCAATATGCATATATATCGTGTTAGTACCTAATTTTGTCCGCCACTTCGGACATCACATTGCACTGTAGTATGTGGAAATAGTACTATTTATGTGAAACTATTCACAAACTGTAAACATTTGTCAGCAGGCAATACGATAAGTACTTCCGGCTCCTCTGGCTGGTGCGAATGTTTCCATGTCCGTATGTGCCAAACCGTTGGATTGTGACACACCTCTACGCGTCTCTCGCTCGCTGCGTTCGCTCGAAAACTATAGCGTAACCTAAAACCAATCCATCTTGCGTTCATTATTCGATATGGTGGCGACTTATTTCGAATTTGCGAACGTGTCGGATCAGATGTGAGGTTGGACTAAATTTTTACGAGCGAGCGGAGCGAGCGAGCAACGATCACAATTTGCAAGGTATACATATACCTTATATTGCCTTGCATATATTTCGTGTTAGTACCTAACTTTGTCAGCCACTTCGGACATCACATTGGACTGTAGTATGTGGAAATAGTACGATTTATGTGAAACTATTCACAAACTGTAAGCATCTGTCAGCAGGCAATATGATAAAGACATCCGGCTCCTCGGGCTGGTGCGAATGTTTCAATGTCAGTATGTGCCAAACCGTTGGATTGTGACACACCTTTACGCGTCTCTCGCTCGCTGCGCCCGCTCGAAAGCTGTAGCCTAACCTAAACCCAATCCATCTTGCGTTAGTCATTCGATATGAAGGCAACTTATTTCGAATTTGCGAACGTGTCGGATCGTATGTGAGGTTGGACTAAATTTTTACGAGCGAGCGGAGCGAGCGAGCAACGATCACAATTTGCAAGGTATACATATACCTTGCAATATGCATATATATCGTGTTAGTACCTAATTTTGTCAGCCACTTCGGACATCACATTGCACTGTAGTATGTGGAAATAGTACTATTTATGTGAAACTATTCACAAACTGTAAACATCTGTCAGCAGGCAATATGATAAAGACATCCGGCTCCTCGGGCTGGTGCGAATGTTTCAATGTCAGTATGTGCCAAACCGTTGGATTGTGACACACCTTTACGCGTCTCTCGCTCGCTGCGCCCGCTCGAAAGCTGTAGCCTAACCTAAACCCAATCCATCTTGCGTTAGTCATTCGATATGAAGGCAACTTATTTCGAATTTGCGAACGTGTCGGATCGGATGTGAGGTTGGACTAAATTTTTACGAGCGAGCGGAGCGAGCGAGCAACGATCACAATTTGCAAGGTATACATATACCTTGCAATATGCATATATATCGTGTTAGTACCTAATTTTGTCCGCCACTTCGGACATCACATTGCACTGTAGTATGTGGAAATAGTACTATTTATGTGAAACTATTCACAAACTTTAAACATTTGTCAGTAGGCAATATGATAAAGACTTCCGGCTCCTCGGCCTGGTGCGAATGTTTCAATGTCAGTATGTGCCAAACCGTTGGATTGTGACACACCTTTACGCGTCTCTCGCTCGCTGCGTTCGCTCGAAACTATAGCGTAACCTAAAACCAATCCATCTTGCGTTCATTATTCGATATGGTGGCGACTTATTTCGAATTTGCGAACGTGTCGGATCGGATGTGAGGTTGGACTAAATTTTTACGAGCGAGCGGAGCGAGCGAGCATCGATCACAATATGCAAGGTATATGTATACCTTGCAATATGCATATATATCGTGTTAGTACCTAATTTTGTCAGCCACTTCGGACATCACATTGCACTGTAGTATGTGGAAATAGTACTATTTATGTGAAACTATTCACAAACTGTAAACATTTGTCAGCAGGCAATACGATAAGTACTTCCGGCTCCTCTGGCTGGTGCGAATGTTTCCATGTCCGTATGTGCCAAACCGTTGGATTGTGACACACCTCTACGCGTCTCTCGCTCGCTGCGTTCGCTCGAAAACTATAGCGTAACCTAAAACCAATCCATCTTGCGTTCATTATTCGATATGGTGGCGACTTATTTCGAATTTGCGAACGTGTCGGATCGGATGTGAGGTTGGACTAAATTTTTACGAGCGAGCGGAGCGAGCGAGCATCGATCACAATATGCAAGGTATACATATACCTTGCAATATGCATATATATCGTGTTAGTACCTAATTTTGTCAGCCACTTCGGACATCACATTGCACTGTAGTATGTGGAAATAGTACTATTTATGTGAAACTATTCACAAACTGTAAACATTTGTCAGCAGGCAATATGATAAAGACATCCGGCTCCTCGGGCTGGTGCGAATGTTTCAATGTCAGTATGTGCCAAACCGTTGGATTGTGACACACCTTTACGCGTCTCTCGCTCGCTGCGCCCGCTCGAAAGCTGTAGCCTAACCTAAACCCAATCCATCTTGCGTTAGTCATTCGATATGAAGGCAACTTATTTCGAATTTGCGAACGTGTCGGATCGTATGTGAGGTTGGACTAAATTTTTACGAGCGAGCGGAGCGAGCGAGCAACGATCACAATTTGCAAGGTATACATATACCTTATATTGCCTTGCATATATTTCGTGTTAGTACCTAACTTTGTCAGCCACTTCGGACATCACATTGGACTGTAGTATGTGGAAATAGTACTATTTATGTGAAACTATTCACAAACTGTAAGCATCTGTCAGCAGGCAATATGATAAAGACATCCGGCTCCTCGGGCTGGTGCGAATGTTTCAATGTCAGTATGTGCCAAACCGTTGGATTGTGACACACCTTTACGCGTCTCTCGCTCGCTGCGCCCGCTCGAAAGCTGTAGCCTAACCTAAACCCAATCCATCTTGCGTTAGTCATTCGATATGAAGGCAACTTATTTCGAATTTGCGAACGTGTCGGATCGTATGTGAGGTTGGACTAAATTTTTACGAGCGAGCGGAGCGAGCGAGCAACGATCACAATTTGCAAGGTATACATATACCTTATATTGCCTTGCATATATTTCGTGTTAGTACCTAACTTTGTCAGCCACTTCGGACATCACATTGGACTGTAGTATGTGGAAATAGTACTATTTATGTGAAACTATTCACAAACTGTAAACATTTGTGAGCAGGCAATAGGATAAAGACTTCCGGCTCCTCGGGCTGGTGCGAATGTTTCAATGTCCGTATGCGCCAAACCGTTGGATTGTGACACACCTTTACGCGTCTCTCGTTCGCTGCGCTCGCTCGAAAACTATAGCGTAACCTAAAACCAATCCATCTTGCGTTCATTATTCGATATGGTGGCGACTTATTTCGAATTTGCGAACGTGTCGGATCGGATGTGAGGCTGGACTAAATTTTTACGAGCGAGCGGAACGAGCGAGCATCGATCACAATATGCAAGGTATACATATACCTTGCAATATGCATATATATCGTGTTAGTACCTAATTTCGTCAGCCACTTCGGACATCACATTGCCCTGTAGTATGTGGAAATAGTACTATTTATGTGAAACTATTCACAAACTGTAAACATTTGTCAGCAGGCAATAGGATAAAGACTTCCGGCTCCTCGGGCTGGTGCGAATGTTTCAATGTCAGTATGTGCCAAACCGTTGGATTGTGACACACCTTTACGCGTCTCTCGCTCGCTGCGCTCGCTCGAAAGCTGTAGCCTAACCTAAACCCAATCCATCTTGCGTTAGTCATTCGATATGAAGGCAACTTATTTCGAATTTGCGAACGTGTCGGATCGTATGTGAGGTTGGACTAAATTTTTACGAGCGTGCGGAGCGAGCGAGCAACGATCACAATATGCAAGGTATACATATACCTTGCAATATGCATATATATCGTGTTAGTACCTAATTTTGTCAGCCACTTCGGACATCACATTGCACTGTAGTATGTCGAAATAGTACTATTTATGTGAAACTATTCACAAACTGTAAACATTTGTCAGTAGGCAATATGATAAAGACTTCCGGCTCCTCGAGCTGGTGCGAATGTTTCAATGTCAGTATGTGCCAAACCGTTGGATTGTGACACACCTTTACGCGTCTCTCGCTCGCTGCGCTCGCTCGAAAGCTGTAGCCTAACCTAAACCCAATCCATCTTGCGTTAGTCATTCGATATGGTGGCGACTTATTTCGAATTTGCGAACGTGTCGGATCGGATGTGAGGTTGGACTAAATTTTTACGAGCGAGCGGAGCGAGCGAGCAACGATCACAATTTGCAAGGTATACATATACCTTGCAATATGCATATATATCGTGTTAGTACCTAATTTTGTTAGCCACTTCGGACATCACATTGGACTGTAGTATGTGGAAATAGTACTATTTATGTGAAACTATTCTCAAACTGTAAACATTTGTCAGCAGGCAATAGGATAAATACTTCCGGCTCCTCTGGCTGGTGCGAATGTTTCAATGTCCGTATGTGCCAAACCGTTAGATTGTGATACACCTTTACGCGTCTCTCGCTCGCTGCGCTCGCTCGAAAACTATAGCCTAACCTAAAACCAATCCCTCTTGCGTTAGTCATTCGATATGAAGGCGACTTATTTCGAATTTGCGAACGTGTCGGATGGGATGTGAGGTTGGACTAAATTTTTACGAGCGAGCGGAGCGAGCAAGCAACGATCACAATTTGCAAGGTATACATATACCTTGCAATATGCATATATATAGTGTTAGTACCTAATTTTGTTAGCCACTTCGGACATCACATTGGACTGTAGTATGTGGAAATAGTACTATTTATGTGAAACTATTCACAAACTGTAAACATTTGTCAGCAGGCAATAGGATAAATACTTCCGGCTCCTCTGGCTGGTGCGAATGTTTCAATGTCCGTATGTGCCAAACCGTTAGATTGTGATACACCTTTACGCGTCTCTCGCTCGCTGCGCTCGATTCGAAAACTATAGCCTAACCTAAAACCAATCCCTCTTGCGTTAGTCATTCGATATGAAGGCGACTTATTTCGAATTTGCGAACGTGTCGGATCTGATGTGAGGTTGGACTAAATTTTTACGAGCGAGCGGAGCGAGCGAGCAACGATCACAATTTGCAAGGTATACATATACCTTGCAATATGCATATATATCGTGTTAGTACCTAATTTTGTCAGCCACTTCGGATATCACATTGCCCTGTAGTATGTGGAAATAGTACTATTTATGTGAAACTATTCACAAACTGTAAACATTTGTCAGCAGGCAATATGATAAAGACATCCGGCTCCTCGGGCTGGTGCGAATGTTTCAATGTCAGTGTGTGCCAAACCGTTGGATTGCGACACACCTTTAAGCGTCTCTCGCTCGCTGCGCTCGCTCGAAAACTATAGCGTAACCTAAAACCAATCCATCTTGCGTTCATTATTCGATATGGTGGCGACTTATTTCGAATTTGCGAACGTGTCGGATCGTATGTGAGGTTGGACTAAATTTTTATGAGCGAGCGGAGCGAGCGAGCATCGATCACAATATGCAAGGTATACATATACCTTGCAATATGCATATATATCGTGTTAGTACCTAATTTCGTCAGCCACTTCGGACATCACATTGCCCTGTAGTATGTGGAAATAGTACTACTTATGTGAAACTATTCACAAACTGTAAACATTTGTCAGCAGGCAATAGGATAAAGACTTCCGGCTCCTCGGGCTGGTGCGAATGTTTCAATGTCCGTATGTGCCAAAGCGTTGGATTGTGACACACCTTTACGCGTCTCTCGCTCGCTGCGCCCGCTCGAAAGCTGTAGCCTAACCTAAACCCAATCCATCTTGCGTTAGTCATTCGATATGAAGGCAACTTATTTCGAATTTGCGAACGTGTCGGATCGGATGTGAGGTTGGACTAAATTTTTACGAGCGAGCGGAGCGAGCGAGCAACGATCACAATTTGCAAGGTATACATATACCTTGCAATATGCATATATATCGTGTTAGTACCTAATTTCGTCCGCCACTTCGGACATCACATTGCACTGTAGTATGTGGAAATAGTACTATTTATGAGAAACTATTCACAAACTTTAAACATTTGTCAGTAGGCAATATGATAAAGACTTCCGGCTCCTCGGCCTGGTGCGAATGTTTCAATGTCAGTATGTGCCAAACCGTTGGATTGTGACACACCTTTACGCGTCTCTCGCTCGCTGCGTTCGCTCGAAAACTATAGCGTAACCTAAAACCAATCCATCTTGCGTTCATTATTCGATATGGTGGCGACTTATTTCGAATTTGCGAACGTGTCGGATCGGATGTGAGGTTGGACTAAATTTTTACGAGCGAGCGGAGCGAGCGAGCATCGATCACAATATGCAAGGTATACATATACCTTGCAATATGCATATATATCGTGTTAGTACCTAATTTTGTCAGCCACTTCGGACATCACATTGCACTGTAGTATGTGGAAATAGTACTATTTATGTGAAACTATTCACAAACTGTAAACATTTGTCAGCAGGCAATACGATAAGTACTTCCGGCTCCTCTGGCTGGTGCGAATGTTTCCATGTCCGTATGTGCCAAACCGTTGGATTGTGACACACCTCTACGCGTCTCTCGCTCGCTGCGTTCGCTCGAAAACTATAGCGTAACCTAAAACCAATCCATCTTGCGTTCATTATTCGATATGGTGGCGACTTATTTCGAATTTGCGAACGTGTCGGATCGGATGTGAGGTTGGACTAAATTTTTACGAGCGAGCGGAGCGAGCGAGCATCGATCACAATATGCAAGGTATACATATACCTTGCAATATGCATATATATCGTGTTAGTACCTAATTTCGTCAGCCACTTCGGACATCACATTGCCCCGTAGTATGTGGAAATAGTACTATTTATGTGAAACTATTCACAAACTGTAAACATTTGTCAGCAGGCAATATGATAAAGACATCCGGCTCCTCGGGCTGGTGCGAATGTTTCAATGTCAGTATGTGCCAAACCGTTGGATTGTGACACACCTTTACGCGTCTCTCGCTCGCTGCGCCCGCTCGAAAGCTGTAGCCTAACCTAAACCCAATCCATCTTGCGTTAGTCATTCGATATGAAGGCAACTTATTTCGAATTTGCGAACGTGTCGGATCGTATGTGAGGTTGGACTAAATTTTTACGAGCGAGCGGAGCGAGCGAGCAACGATCACAATTTGCAAGGTATACATATACCTTATATTGCCTTGCATATATTTCGTGTTAGTACCTAACTTTGTCAGCCACTTCGGACATCACATTGGACTGTAGTATGTGGAAATAGTACGATTTATGTGAAACTATTCACAAACTGTAAGCATCTGTCAGCAGGCAATATGATAAAGACATCCGGCTCCTCGGGCTGGTGCGAATGTTTCAATGTCAGTATGTGCCAAACCGTTGGATTGTGACACACCTTTACGCGTCTCTCGCTCGCTGCGCCCGCTCGAAAGCTGTAGCCTAACCTAAACCCAATCCATCTTGCGTTAGTCATTCGATATGAAGGCAACTTATTTCGAATTTGCGAACGTGTCGGATCGTATGTGAGGTTGGACTAAATTTTTACGAGCGAGCGGAGCGAGCGAGCAACGATCACAATTTGCAAGGTATACATATACCTTGCAATATGCATATATATCGTGTTAGTACCTAATTTTGTCAGCCACTTCGGACATCACATTGCACTGTAGTATGTGGAAATAGTACTATTTATGTGAAACTATTCACAAACTGTAAACATCTGTCAGCAGGCAATATGATAAAGACATCCGGCTCCTCGGGCTGGTGCGAATGTTTCAATGTCAGTATGTGCCAAACCGTTGGATTGTGACACACCTTTACGCGTCTCTCGCTCGCTGCGCCCGCTCGAAAGCTGTAGCCTAACCTAAACCCAATCCATCTTGCGTTAGTCATTCGATATGAAGGCAACTTATTTCGAATTTGCGAACGTGTCGGATCGGATGTGAGGTTGGACTAAATTTTTACGAGCGAGCGGAGCGAGCGAGCAACGATCACAATTTGCAAGGTATACATATACCTTGCAATATGCATATATATCGTGTTAGTACCTAATTTTGTCCGCCACTTCGGACATCACATTGCACTGTAGTATGTGGAAATAGTACTATTTATGTGAAACTATTCACAAACTTTAAACATTTGTCAGTAGGCAATATGATAAAGACTTCCGGCTCCTCGGCCTGGTGCGAATGTTTCAATGTCAGTATGTGCCAAACCGTTGGATTGTGACACACCTTTACGCGTCTCTCGCTCGCTGCGTTCGCTCGAAAACTATAGCGTAACCTAAAACCAATCCATCTTGCGTTCATTATTCGATATGGTGGCGACTTATTTCGAATTTGCGAACGTGTCGGATCGGATGTGAGGTTGGACTAAATTTTTACGAGCGAGCGGAGCGAGCGAGCATCGATCACAATATGCAAGGTATACATATACCTTGCAATATGCATATATATCGTGTTAGTACCTAATTTTGTCAGCCACTTCGGACATCACATTGCACTGTAGTATGTGGAAATAGTACTATTTATGTGAAACTATTCACAAACTGTAAACATTTGTCAGCAGGCAATACGATAAGTACTTCCGGCTCCTCTGGCTGGTGCGAATGTTTCCATGTCCGTATGTGCCAAACCGTTGGATTGTGACACACCTCTACGCGTCTCTCGCTCGCTGCGTTCGCTCGAAAACTATAGCGTAACCTAAAACCAATCCATCTTGCGTTCATTATTCGATATGGTGGCGACTTATTTCGAATTTGCGAACGTGTCGGATCGGATGTGAGGTTGGACTAAATTTTTACGAGCGAGCGGAGCGAGCGAGCATCGATCACAATATGCAAGGTATACATATACCTTGCAATATGCATATATATCGTGTTAGTACCTAATATTGTCAGCCACTTCGGACATCACATTGCACTGTAGTATGTGGAAATAGTACTATTTATGTGAAACTATTCACAAACTGTAAACATTTGTCAGCAGGCAATATGATAAAGACATCCGGCTCCTCGGGCTGGTGCGAATGTTTCAATGTCAGTATGTGCCAAACCGTTGGATTGTGACACACCTTTACGCGTCTCTCGCTCGCTGCGCCCGCTCGAAAGCTGTAGCCTAACCTAAACCCAATCCATCATGCGTTAGTCATTCGATATGAAGGCAACTTATTTCGAATTTGCGAACGTGTCGGATCGTATGTGAGGTTGGACTAAATTTTTACGAGCGAGCGGAGCGAGCGAGCAACGATCACAATTTGCAAGGTATACATATACCTTATATTGCCTTGCATATATTTCGTGTTAGTACCTAACTTTGTCAGCCACTTCGGACATCACATTGGACTGTAGTATGTGGAAATAGTACTATTTATGTGAAACTATTCACAAACTGTAAGCATCTGTCAGCAGGCAATATGATAAAGACATCCGGCTCCTCGGGCTGGTGCGAATGTTTCAATGTCAGTATGTGCCAAACCGTTGGATTGTGACACACCTTTACGCGTCTCTCGCTCGCTGCGCCCGCTCGAAAGCTGTAGCCTAACCTAAACCCAATCCATCTTGCGTTAGTCATTCGATATGAAGGCAACTTATTTCGAATTTGCGAACGTGTCGGATCGTATGTGAGGTTGGACTAAATTTTTACGAGCGAGCGGAGCGAGCGAGCAACGATCACAATTTGCAAGGTATACATATACCTTATATTGCCTTGCATATATTTCGTGTTAGTACCTAACTTTGTCAGCCACTTCGGACATCACATTGGACTGTAGTATGTGGAAATAGTACTATTTATGTGAAACTATTCACAAACTGTAAACATTTGTGAGCAGGCAATAGGATAAAGACTTCCGGCTCCTCGGGCTGGTGCGAATGTTTCAATGTCCGTATGCGCCAAACCGTTGGATTGTGACACACCTTTACGCGTCTCTCGTTCGCTGCGCTCGCTCGAAAACTATAGCGTAACCTAAAACCAATCCATCTTGCGTTCATTATTCGATATGGTGGCCACTTATTTCGAATTTGCGAACGTGTCGGATCGGATGTGAGGTTGGACTAAATTTTTACGAGCGAGCGGAGCGAGCGAGCATCGATCACAACATGCAAGGTATACATATACCTTGCAATATGCATATATATCGTGTTAGTACCTAATTTCGTCAGCCACGTCGGACATCACATTGCCCTGTAGTATGTGGAAATAGTACTATTTATGTGAAACTATTCACCAACTGTAAACATCTGTCAGCAGGCAATATGATAAAGACATCCGGCTCCTCGGGCTGGTGCGAATGTTTCAATGTCAGTATGTGCCAAACCGTTGGATTGTGACACACCTTTACGCGTCTCTCGCTCGCTGCGCCCGCTCGAAAGCTGTAGCCTAACCTAAACCCAATCCATCTTGCGTTAGTCATTCGATATGAAGGCAACTTATTTCGAATTTGCGAACGTGTCGGATCGGATGTGAGGTTGGACTAAATTTTTACGAGCGAGCGGAGCGAGCGAGCAACGATCACAATTTGCAAGGTATACATATACCTTGCAATATGCATATATATCGTGTTAGTACCTAATTTTGTACGCCACTTCGGACATCACATTGCACTGTAGTATGTGGAAATAGTACTATTTATGTGAAACTATTCACAAACTGTAAACATTTGTCAGTAGGCAATATGATAAAGACTTCCGGCTCCTCGGCCTGGTGCGAATGTTTCAATGTCAGTATGTGCCAAACCGTTGGATTGTGACACACCTTTACGCGTCTCTCGCTCGCTGCGTTCGCTCGAAAACTATAGCGTAACCTAAAACCAATCCATCTTGCGTTCATTATTCGATATGGTGGCGACTTATTTCGAATTTGCGAACGTGTCGGATCGGATGTGAGGTTGGACTAAATCTTTACGAGCGAGCGGAGCGAGCGAGCATCGATCACAATATGCAAGGTATACATATACCTTGCAATATGCATATATATCGTGTTAGTACCTAATTTTGTCAGCCACTTCGGACATCACATTGCACTGTAGTATGTGGAAATAGTACTATTTATGTGAAACTATTCACAAACTGTAAACATTTGTCAGTAGGCAATATGATAAAGACTTCCGGCTCCTCGGCCTGGTGCGAATGTTTCAATGTCAGTATGTGCCAAACCGTTGGATTGTGACACACCTTTACGCGTCTCTCGCTCGCTGCGTTCGCTCGAAAACTATAGCGTAACCTAAAACCAATCCATCTTGCGTTCATTATTCGATATGGTGGCGACTTATTTCGAATTTGCGAACGTGTCGGATCGGATGTGAGGTTGGACTAAATTTTTACGAGCGAGCGGAGCGAGCGAGCATCGATCACAATATGCAAGGTATACATATACCTTGCAATATGCATATATATCGTGTTAGTACCTAATTTTGTCAGCCACTTCGGACATCACATTGCACTGTAGTATGTGGAAATAGTACTATTTATGTGAAACTATTCACAAACTGTAAACATTTGTCAGCAGGCAATACGATAAGTACTTCCGGCTCCTCTGGCTGGTGCGAATGTTTCCATGTCCGTATGTGCCAAACCGTTGGATTGTGACACACCTTTACGCGTCTCTCGCTCGCTGCGTTCGCTCGAAAACTATAGCGTAACCTAAAACCAATCCATCTTGCGTTCATTATTCGATATGGTGGCGACTTATTTCGAATTTGCGAACGTGTCGGATCGGATGTGAGGTTGGACTAAATTTTTACGAGCGAGCGGAGCGAGCGAGCATCGATCACAATATGCAAGGTATACATATACCTTGCAATATGCATATATATCGTGTTAGTACCTAATTTTGTCAGCCACTTCGGACATCACATTGCACTGTAGTATGTGGAAATAGTACTATTTATGTGAAACTATTCACAAACTGTAAACATTTGTCAGCAGGCAATACGATAAGTACTTCCGGCTCCTCTGGCTGGTGCGAATGTTTCCATGTCCGTATGTGCCAAACCGTTGGATTGTGACACACCTCTACGCGTCTCTCGCTCGCTGCGTTCGCTCGAAAACTATAGCGTAACCTAAAACCAATCCATCTTGCGTTCATTATTCGATATGGTGGCGACTTATTTCGAATTTGCGAACGTGTCGGATCAGATGTGAGGTTGGACTAAATTTTTACGAGCGAGCGGAGCGAGCGAGCATCGATCACAATATGCAAGGTATACATATACCTTGCAATATGCATATATATAGTGTTAGTACCTAATTTCGTCAGCCACTTCGGACATCACATTGCCCTGTAGTATGTGGAAATAGTACTATTTATGTGAAACTATTCACAAACTGTAAACATTTGTCAGCAGGCAATAGGATAAAGACTTCCGGCTCCTCGGGCTGGTGCGAATGTTTCAATGTTCGTATGTGCCAAACCGTTGGATTGTGACACACCTTTACGCGTCTCTCGTTCGCTGCGCTCGCTCGAAAACTATAGCGTAACCTAAAACCAATCCATCTTGCGTTCATTATTCGATATGGTGGCGACTTATTTCGAATTTGCGAACGTGTCGGATCGGATGTGAGGTTGGACTAAATTTTTACGAGCGAGCGGAGCGAGCGAGCATCGATCACAATATGCAAGGTATACATATACCTTGCAATATGCATATATATCGTGTTAGTACCTAATTTCGTCAGCCACTTCGGACATCACATTGCCCCGTAGTATGTGGAAATAGTACTATTTATGTGAAACTATTCACAAACTGTAAACATTTGTCAGCAGGCAATAGGATAAAGACTTCCGGCTCCTCGGGCTGGTGCGAATGTTTCAATGTCCGTATGTGCCAAACCGTTGGATTGTGACACACCTTTACGCGTCTCTCGTTCGCTGCGCTCGCTCGAAAACTATAGCGTAACCTAAAACCAATCCATCTTGCGTTCATTATTCGATATGGTGGCGACTTATTTCGAATTTGCGAACGTGTCGGATCGGATGTGAGGTTGGACTAAATTTTTACGAGCGAGCGGAGCGAGCGAGCATCGATCACAATATGCAAGGTATACATATACCTTGCAATATGCATATATATCGTGTTAGTACCTAATTTCGTCAGCCACTTCGGACATCACATTGCCCCGTAGTATGTGGAAATAGTACTATTTATGTGAAACTATTCACAAACTGTAAACATTTGTCAGCAGGCAATAGGATAAAGACTTCCGGCTCCTCGGGCTGGTGCGAATGTTTCAATGTCAGTATGTGCCAAACCGTTGGATTGTGACACACCTTTACGCGTCTCTCGCTCGCTGCGCCCGCTCGAAAGCTGTAGCCTAACCTAAACCCAATCCATCTTGCGTTAGTCATTCGATATGAAGGCAGCTTATTTCGAATTTGCGAACGTGTCGGATCGGATGTGAGGTTGGACGAAATTTTTACGAGCGAGCGGAGCGAGCGAGCAACGATCACAATTTGCAAGGTATACATATACCTTGCAATATGCATATATATCGTGTTAGTACCTAATTTTGTCCGCCACTTCGGACATCACATTGCACTGTAGTATGTGGAAATAGTACTATTTATGTGAAACTATTCACAAACTGTAAACATTTGTCAGCAGGCAATACGATAAGTACTTCCGGCTCCTCTGGCTGGTGCGAATGTTTCCATGTCCGTATGTGCCAAACCGTTGGATTGTGACACACCTCTACGCGTCTCTCGCTCGCTGCGTTCGCTCGAAAACTATAGCGTAACCTAAAACCAATCCATCTTGCGTTCATTATTCGATATGGTGGCGACTTATTTCGAATTTGCGAACGTGTCGGATCAGATGTGAGGTTGGACTAAATTTTTACGAGCGAGCGGAGCGAGCGAGCAACGATCACAATTTGCAAGGTATACATATACCTTATATTGCCTTGCATATATTTCGTGTTAGTACCTAACTTTGTCAGCCACTTCGGACATCACATTGGACTGTAGTATGTGGAAATAGTACGATTTATGTGAAACTATTCACAAACTGTAAGCATCTGTCAGCAGGCAATATGATAAAGACATCCGGCTCCTCGGGCTGGTGCGAATGTTTCAATGTCAGTATGTGCCAAACCGTTGGATTGTGACACACCTTTACGCGTCTCTCGCTCGCTGCGCCCGCTCGAAAGCTGTAGCCTAACCTAAACCCAATCCATCTTGCGTTAGTCATTCGATATGAAGGCAACTTATTTCGAATTTGCGAACGTGTCGGATCGTATGTGAGGTTGGACTAAATTTTTACGAGCGAGCGGAGCGAGCGAGCAACGATCACAATTTGCAAGGTATATGTATACCTTGCAATATGCATATATATCGTGTTAGTACCTAATTTTGTCAGCCACTTCGGACATCACATTGCACTGTAGTATGTGGAAATAGTACTATTTATGTGAAACTATTCACAAACTGTAAACATCTGTCAGCAGGCAATATGATAAAGACATCCGGCTCCTCGGGCTGGTGCGAATGTTTGAATGTCAGTATGTGCCAAACCGTTGGATTGTGACACACCTTTACGCGTCTCTCGCTCGCTGCGCCCGCTCGAAAGCTGTAGCCTAACCTAAACCCAATCCATCTTGCGTTAGTCATTCGATATGAAGGCAACTTATTTCGAATTTGCGAACGTGTCGGATCGGATGTGAGGTTGGACTAAATTTTTACGAGCGAGCGGAGCGAGCGAGCAACGATCACAATTTGCAAGGTATACATATACCTTGCAATATGCATATATATCGTGTTAGTACCTAATTTTGTCCGCCACTTCGGACATCACATTGCACTGTAGTATGTGGAAATAGTACTATTTATGTGAAACTATTCACAAACTTTAAACATTTGTCAGTAGGCAATATGATAAAGACTTCCGGCTCCTCGGCCTGGTGCGAATGTTTCAATGTCAGTATGTGCCAAACCGTTGGATTGTGACACACCTTTACGCGTCTCTCGCTCGCTGCGTTCGCTCGAAAACTATAGCGTAACCTAAAACCAATCCATCTTGCGTTCATTATTCGATATGGTGGCGACTTATTTCGAATTTGCGAACGTGTCGGATCGGATGTGAGGTTGGACTAAATTTTTACGAGCGAGCGGAGCGAGCGAGCATCGATCACAATATGCAAGGTATACATATACCTTGCAATATGCATATATATCGTGTTAGTACCTAATTTTGTCAGCCACTTCGGACATCACATTGCACTGTAGTATGTGGAAATAGTACTATTTATGTGAAACTATTCACAAACTGTAAACATTTGTCAGCAGGCAATACGATAAGTACTTCCGGCTCCTCTGGCTGGTGCGAATGTTTCCATGTCCGTATGTGCCAAACCGTTGGATTGTGACACACCTTTACGCGTCTCTCGCTCGCTGCGTTCGCTCGAAAACTATAGCGTAACCTAAAACCAATCCATCTTGCGTTCATTATTCGATATGGTGGCGACTTATTTCGAATTTGCGAACGTGTCGGATCGGATGTGAGGTTGGACTAAATTTTTACGAGCGAGCGGAGCGAGCGAGCATCGATCACAATATGCAAGGTATACATATACCTTGCAATATGCATATATATCGTGTTAGTACCTAATTTTGTCAGCCACTTCGGACATCACATTGCACTGTAGTATGTGGAAATAGTACTATTTATGTGAAACTATTCACAAACTGTAAACATTTGTCAGCAGGCAATACGATAAGTACTTCCGGCTCCTCTGGCTGGTGCGAATGTTTCCATGTCCGTATGTGCCAAACCGTTGGATTGTGACACACCTCTACGCGTCTCTCGCTCGCTGCGTTCGCTCGAAAACTATAGCGTAACCTAAAACCAATCCATCTTGCGTTCATTATTCGATATGGTGGCGACTTATTTCGAATTTGCGAACGTGTCGGATCAGATGTGAGGTTGGACTAAATTTTTACGAGCGAGCGGAGCGAGCGAGCATCGATCACAATATGCAAGGTATACATATACCTTGCAATATGCATATATATAGTGTTAGTACCTAATTTCGTCAGCCACTTCGGACATCACATTGCCCTGTAGTATGTGGAAATAGTACTATTTATGTGAAACTATTCACAAACTGTAAACATTTGTCAGCAGGCAATAGGATAAAGACTTCCGGCTCCTCGGGCTGGTGCGAATGTTTCAATGTTCGTATGTGCCAAACCGTTGGATTGTGACACACCTTTACGCGTCTCTCGTTCGCTGCGCTCGCTCGAAAACTATAGCGTAACCTAAAACCAATCCATCTTGCGTTCATTATTCGATATGGTGGCGACTTATTTCGAATTTGCGAACGTGTCGGATCGGATGTGAGGTTGGACTAAATTTTTACGAGCGAGCGGAGCGAGCGAGCATCGATCACAATATGCAAGGTATACATATACCTTGCAATATGCATATATATCGTGTTAGTACCTAATTTCGTCAGCCACTTCGGACATCACATTGCCCCGTAGTATGTGGAAATAGTACTATTTATGTGAAACTATTCACAAACTGTAAACATTTGTCAGCAGGCAATAGGATAAAGACTTCCGGCTCCTCGGGCTGGTGCGAATGTTTCAATGTCCGTATGTGCCAAACCGTTGGATTGTGACACACCTTTACGCGTCTCTCGTTCGCTGCGCTCGCTCGAAAACTATAGCGTAACCTAAAACCAATCCATCTTGCGTTCATTATTCGATATGGTGGCGACTTATTTCGAATTTGCGAACGTGTCGGATCGGATGTGAGGTTGGACTAAATTTTTACGAGCGAGCGGAGCGAGCGAGCATCGATCACAATATGCAAGGTATACATATACCTTGCAATATGCATATATATCGTGTTAGTACCTAATTTCGTCAGCCACTTCGGACATCACATTGCCCCGTAGTATGTGGAAATAGTACTATTTATGTGAAACTATTCACAAACTGTAAACATTTGTCAGCAGGCAATAGGATAAAGACTTCCGGCTCCTCGGGCTGGTGCGAATGTTTCAATGTCAGTATGTGCCAAACCGTTGGATTGTGACACACCTTTACGCGTCTCTCGCTCGCTGCGCCCGCTCGAAAGCTGTAGCCTAACCTAAACCCAATCCATCTTGCGTTAGTCATTCGATATGAAGGCAGCTTATTTCGAATTTGCGAACGTGTCGGATCGGATGTGAGGTTGGACGAAATTTTTACGAGCGAGCGGAGCGAGCGAGCAACGATCACAATTTGCAAGGTATACATATACCTTGCAATATGCATATATATCGTGTTAGTACCTAATTTTGTCCGCCACTTCGGACATCACATTGCACTGTAGTATGTGGAAATAGTACTATTTATGTGAAACTATTCACAAACTGTAAACATTTGTCAGCAGGCAATACGATAAGTACTTCCGGCTCCTCTGGCTGGTGCGAATGTTTCCATGTCCGTATGTGCCAAACCGTTGGATTGTGACACACCTCTACGCGTCTCTCGCTCGCTGCGTTCGCTCGAAAACTATAGCGTAACCTAAAACCAATCCATCTTGCGTTCATTATTCGATATGGTGGCGACTTATTTCGAATTTGCGAACGTGTCGGATCAGATGTGAGGTTGGACTAAATTTTTACGAGCGAGCGGAGCGAGCGAGCAACGATCACAATTTGCAAGGTATACATATACCTTATATTGCCTTGCATATATTTCGTGTTAGTACCTAACTTTGTCAGCCACTTCGGACATCACATTGGACTGTAGTATGTGGAAATAGTACGATTTATGTGAAACTATTCACAAACTGTAAGCATCTGTCAGCAGGCAATATGATAAAGACATCCGGCTCCTCGGGCTGGTGCGAATGTTTCAATGTCAGTATGTGCCAAACCGTTGGATTGTGACACACCTTTACGCGTCTCTCGCTCGCTGCGCCCGCTCGAAAGCTGTAGCCTAAACTAAACCCAATCCATCTTGCGTTAGTCATTCGATATGAAGGCAACTTATTTCGAATTTGCGAACGTGTCGGATCGTATGTGAGGTTGGACTAAATTTTTACGAGCGAGCGGAGCGAGCGAGCAACGATCACAATTTGCAAGGTATACATATACCTTGCAATATGCATATATATCGTGTTAGTACCTAATTTTGTCAGCCACTTCGGACATCACATTGCACTGTAGTATGTGGAAATAGTACTATTTATGTGAAACTATTCACAAACTGTAAACATCTGTCAGCAGGCAATATGATAAAGACATCCGGCTCCTCGGGCTGGTGCGAATGTTTGAATGTCAGTATGTGCCAAACCGTTGGATTGTGACACACCTTTACGCGTCTCTCGCTCGCTGCGCCCGCTCGAAAGCTGTAGCCTAACCTAAACCCAATCCATCTTGCGTTAGTCATTCGATATGAAGGCAACTTATTTCGAATTTGCGAACGTGTCGGATCGGATGTGAGGTTGGACTAAATTTTTACGAGCGAGCGGAGCGAGCGAGCAACGATCACAATTTGCAAGGTATACATATACCTTGCAATATGCATATATATCGTGTTAGTACCTAATTTTGTCCGCCACTTCGGACATCACATTGCACTGTAGTATGTGGAAATAGTACTATTTATGTGAAACTATTCACAAACTTTAAACATTTGTCAGTAGGCAATATGATAAAGACTTCCGGCTCCTCGGCCTGGTGCGAATGTTTCAATGTCAGTATGTGCCAAACCGTTGGATTGTGACACACCTTTACGCGTCTCTCGCTCGCTGCGTTCGCTCGAAAACTATAGCGTAACCTAAAACCAATCCATCTTGCGTTCATTATTCGATATGGTGGCGACTTATTTCGAATTTGCGAACGTGTCGGATCGGATGTGAGGTTGGACTAAATTTTTACGAGCGAGCGGAGCGAGCGAGCATCGATCACAATATGCAAGGTATACATATACCTTGCAATATGCATATATATCGTGTTAGTACCTAATTTTGTCAGCCACTTCGGACATCACATTGCACTGTAGTATGTGGAAATAGTACTATTTATGTGAAACTATTCACAAACTGTAAACATTTGTCAGCAGGCAATACGATAAGTACTTCCGGCTCCTCTGGCTGGTGCGAATGTTTCCATGTCCGTATGTGCCAAACCGTTGGATTGTGACACACCTCTACGCGTCTCTCGCTCGCTGCGTTCGCTCGAAAACTATAGCGTAACCTAAAACCAATCCATCTTGCGTTCATTATTCGATATGGTGGCGACTTATTTCGAATTTGCGAACGTGTCGGATCGGATGTGAGGTTGGACTAAATTTTTACGAGCGAGCGGAGCGAGCGAGCATCGATCACAATATGCAAGGTATACATATACCTTGCAATATGCATATATATCGTGTTAGTACCTAATTTTGTCAGCCACTTCGGACATCACATTGCACTGTAGTATGTGGAAATAGTACTATTTATGTGAAACTATTCACAAACTGTAAACATTTGTCAGCAGGCAATATGATAAAGACATCCGGCTCCTCGGGCTGGTGCGAATGTTTCAATGTCAGTATGTGCCAAACCGTTGGATTGTGACACACCTTTACGCGTCTCTCGCTCGCTGCGCCCGCTCGAAAGCTGTAGCCTAACCTAAACCCAATCCATCTTGCGTTAGTCATTCGATATGAAGGCAACTTATTTCGAATTTGCGAACGTGTCGGATCGTATGTGAGGTTGGACTAAATTTTTACGAGCGAGCGGAGCGAGCGAGCAACGATCACAATTTGCAAGGTATACATATACCTTATATTGCCTTGCATATATTTCGTGTTAGTACCTAACTTTGTCAGCCACTTCGGACATCACATTGGACTGTAGTATGTGGAAATAGTACTATTTATGTGAAACTATTCACAAACTGTAAGCATCTGTCAGCAGGCAATATGATAAAGACATCCGGCTCCTCGGGCTGGTGCGAATATTTCAATGTCAGTATGTGCCAAACCGTTGGATTGTGACACACCTTTACGCGTCTCTCGCTCGCTGCGCCCGCTCGAAAGCTGTAGCCTAACCTAAACCCAATCCATCTTGCGTTAGTCATTCGATATGAAGGCAACTTATTTCGAATTTGCGAACGTGTCGGATCGTATGTGAGGTTGGACTAAATTTTTACGAGCGAGCGGAGCGAGCGAGCAACGATCACAATTTGCAAGGTATACATATACCTTATATTGCCTTGCATATATTTCGTGTTAGTACCTAACTTTGTCAGCCACTTCGGACATCACATTGGACTGTAGTATGTGGAAATAGTACTATTTATGTGAAACTATTCACAAACTGTAAACATTTGTGAGCAGGCAATAGGATAAAGACTTCCGGCTCCTCGGGCTGGTGCGAATGTTTCAATGTCCGTATGCGCCAAACCGTTGGATTGTGACACACCTTTACGCGTCTCTCGTTCGCTGCGCTCGCTCGAAAACTATAGCGTAACCTAAAACCAATCCATCTTGCGTTCATTATTCGATATGGTGGCCACTTATTTCGAATTTGCGAACGTGTCGGATCGGATGTGAGGTTGGACTAAATTTTTACGAGCGAGCGGAGCGAGCGAGCATCGATCACAACATGCAAGGTATACATATACCTTGCAATATGCATATATATCGTGTTAGTACCTAATTTCGTCAGCCACGTCGGACATCACATTGCCCTGTAGTATGTGGAAATAGTACTATTTATGTGAAACTATTCACAAACTGTAAACATCTGTCAGCAGGCAATATGATAAAGACATCCGGCTCCTCGGGCTGGTGCGAATGTTTCAATGTCAGTATGTGCCAAACCGTTGGATTGTGACACACCTTTACGCGTCTCTCGCTCGCTGCGCCCGCTCGAAAGCTGTAGCCTAACCTAAACCCAATCCATCTTGCGTTAGTCATTCGATATGAAGGCAACTTATTTCGAATTTGCGAACGTGTCGGATCGGATGTGAGGTTGGACTAAATTTTTACGAGCGAGCGGAGCGAGCGAGCAACGATCACAATTTGCAAGGTATACATATACCTTGCAATATGCATATATATCGTGTTAGTACCTAATTTTGTACGCCACTTCGGACATCACATTGCACTGTAGTATGTGGAAATAGTACTATTTATGTGAAACTATTCACAAACTGTAAACATTTGTCAGTAGGCAATATGATAAAGACTTCCGGCTCCTCGGCCTGGTGCGAATGTTTCAATGTCAGTATGTGCCAAACCGTTGGATTGTGACACACCTTTACGCGTCTCTCGCTCGCTGCGTTCGCTCGAAAACTATAGCGTAACCTAAAACCAATCCATCTTGCGTTCATTATTCGATATGGTGGCGACTTATTTCGAATTTGCGAACGTGTCGGATCGGATGTGAGGTTGGACTAAATCTTTACGAGCGAGCGGAGCGAGCGAGCATCGATCACAATATGCAAGGTATACATATACCTTGCAATATGCATATATATCGTGTTAGTACCTAATTTTGTCAGCCACTTCGGACATCACATTGCACTGTAGTATGTGGAAATAGTACTATTTATGTGAAACTATTCACAAACTGTAAACATTTGTCAGTAGGCAATATGATAAAGACTTCCGGCTCCTCGGCCTGGTGCGAATGTTTCAATGTCAGTATGTGCCAAACCGTTGGATTGTGACACACCTTTACGCGTCTCTCGCTCGCTGCGTTCGCTCGAAAACTATAGCGTAACCTAAAACCAATCCATCTTGCGTTCATTATTCGATATGGTGGCGACTTATTTCGAATTTGCGAACGTGTCGGATCGGATGTGAGGTTGGACTAAATTTTTACGAGCGAGCGGAGCGAGCGAGCATCGATCACAATATGCAAGGTATACATATACCTTGCAATATGCATATATATCGTGTTAGTACCTAATTTTGTCAGCCACTTCGGACATCACATTGCACTGTAGTATGTGGAAATAGTACTATTTATGTGAAACTATTCACAAACTGTAAACATTTGTCAGCAGGCAATACGATAAGTACTTCCGGCTCCTCTGGCTGGTGCGAATGTTTCCATGTCCGTATGTGCCAAACCGTTGGATTGTGACACACCTTTACGCGTCTCTCGTTCGCTGCGCTCGCTCGAAAACTATAGCGTAACCTAAAACCAATCCATCTTGCGTTCATTATTCGATATGGTGGCGACTTATTTCGAATTTGCGAACGTGTCGGATCGGATGTGAGGTTGGACTAAATTTTTACGAGCGAGCGGAGCGAGCGAGCATCGATCACAATATGCAAGGTATACATATACCTTGCAATATGCATATATATCGTGTTAGTACCTAATTTCGTCAGCCACTTCGGACATCACATTGCCCCGTAGTATGTGGAAATAGTACTATTTATGTGAAACTATTCACAAACTGTAAACATTTGTCAGCAGGCAATAGGATAAAGACTTCCGGCTCCTCGGGCTGGTGCGAATGTTTCAATGTCAGTATGTGCCAAACCGTTGGATTGTGACACACCTTTACGCGTCTCTCGCTCGCTGCGCCCGCTCGAAAGCTGTAGCCTAACCTAAACCCAATCCATCTTGCGTTAGTCATTCGATATGAAGGCAGCTTATTTCGAATTTGCGAACGTGTCGGATCGGATGTGAGGTTGGACGAAATTTTTACGAGCGAGCGGAGCGAGCGAGCAACGATCACAATTTGCAAGGTATACATATACCTTGCAATATGCATATATATCGTGTTAGTACCTAATTTTGTCCGCCACTTCGGACATCACATTGCATTGTAGTATGTGGAAATAGTACTATTTATGTGAAACTATTCACAAACTGTAAACATTTGTCAGTAGGCAATATGATAAAGACTTCCGGCTCCTCGGCCTGGTGCGAATGTTTCAATGTCAGTATGTGCCAAACCGTTGGATTGTGACACACCTTTACGCGTCTCTCGCTCGCTGCGTTCGCTCGAAAACTATAGCGTAACCTAAAACCAATCCATCTTGCGTTCATTATTCGATATGGTGGCGACTTATTTCGAATTTGCGAACGTGTCGGATCGGATGTGAGGTTGGACTAAATCTTTACGAGCGAGCGGAGCGAGCGAGCATCGATCACAATATGCAAGGTATACATATACCTTGCAATATGCATATATATCGTGTTAGTACCTAATTTTGTCAGCCACTTCGGACATCACATTGCACTGTAGTATGTGGAAATAGTACTATTTATGTGAAACTATTCACAAACTGTAAACATTTGTCAGCAGGCAATACGATAAGTACTTCCGGCTCCTCTGGCTGGTGCGAATGTTTCCATGTCCGTATGTGCCAAACCGTTGGATTGTGACACACCTTTACGCGTCTCTCGCTCGCTGCGTTCGCTCGAAAACTATAGCGTAACCTAAAACCAATCCATCTTGCGTTCATTATTCGATATGGTGGCGACTTATTTCGAATTTGCGAACGAGTCGGATCGGATGTGAGGTTGGACTAAATTTTTACGAGCGAGCGGAGCGAGCGAGCATCGATCACAATATGCAAGGTATACATATACCTTGCAATATGCATATATATAGTGTTAGTACCTAATTTCGTCAGCCACTTCGGACATCACATTGCCCTGTAGTATGTGGAAATAGTACTATTTATGTGAAACTATTCACAAACTGTAAACATTTGTCAGCAGGCAATAGGATAAAGACTTCCGGCTCCTCGGGCTGGTGCGAATGTTTCAATGTCCGTATGTGCCAAACCGTTGGATTGTGACACACCTTTACGCGTCTCTCGTTCGCTGCGCTCGCTCGAAAACTATAGCGTAACCTAAAACCAATCCATCTTGCGTTCATTATTCGATATGGTGGCGACTTATTTCGAATTTGCGAACGTGTCGGATCGGATGTGAGGTTGGACTAAATTTTTACGAGCGAGCGGAGCGAGCGAGCATCGATCACAATATGCAAGGTATACATATACCTTGCAATATGCATATATATCGTGTTAGTACCTAATTTCGTCAGCCACTTCGGACATCACATTGCCCTGTAGTATGTGGAAATAGTACTATTTATGTGAAACTATTCACAAACTGTAAACATTTGTCAGCAGGCAATATGATAAAGACATCCGCCTCCTCGGGCTGGTGCGAATGTTTCAATGTCAGTATGTGCCAAACCGTTGGATTGTGACACACCTTTACGCGTCTCTCGCTCGCTGCGCCCGCTCGAAAGCTGTAGCCTAACCTAAACCCAATCCATCTTGCGTTAGTCATTCGATATGAAGGCAACTTATTTCGAATTTGCGAACGTGTCGGATCGTATGTGAGGTTGGACTAAATTTTTACGAGCGAGCGGAGCGAGCGAGCAACGATCACAATTTGCAAGGTATACATATACCTTATATTGCCTTGCATATATTTCGTGTTAGTACCTAACTTTGTCAGCCACTTCGGACATCACATTGGACTGTAGTATGTGGAAATAGTACTATTTATGTGAAACTATTCACAAACTGTAAACATTTGTCAGCAGGCAATAGGATAAAGACTTCCGGCTCCTCGGGCTGGTGTGAATGTTTCAATGTCCGTATGCGCCAAACCGTTGGATTGTGACACACCTTTACGCGTCTCTCGTTCGCTGCGCTCGCTCGAAAACTATAGCGTAACCTAAAACCAATCCATCTTGCGTTCATTATTCGATATGGTGGCGACTTATTTCGAATTTGCGAACGTGTCGGATCGGATGTGAGGTTGGACTAAATTTTTACGAGCGAGCGGAGCGAGCGAGCATCGATCACAACATGCAAGGTATACATATACCTTGCAATATGCATATATATCGTGTTAGTACCTAATTTCGTCAGCCACTTCGGACATCACATTGCCCTGTAGTATGTGGAAATAGTACTATTTATGTGAAACTATTCACAAACTGTAAACATCTGTCAGCAGGCAATATGATAAAGACATCCGGCTCCTCGGGCTGGTGCGAATGTTTCAATGTCAGTATGTGCCAAACCGTTGGATTGTGACACACCTTTACGCGTCTCTCGCTCGCTGCGTTCGCTCGAAAACTATAGCATAACCTAAAACCAATCCATCTTGCGTTCATTATTCGATATGGTGGCGACTTATTTCGAATTTGCGAACGTGTCGGATCGGATGTGAGGTTGGACTAAATTTTTACGAGCGAGCGGAGCGAGCGAGCATCGATCACAATATGCAAGGTATACATATACCTTGCAATATGCATATATATCGTGTTAGTACCTAATTTTGTCAGCCACTTCGGACATCACATTGCACTGTAGTATGTGGAAATAGTACTATTTATGTGAAACTATTCACAAACTGTAAACATTTGTCAGCAGGCAATACGATAAGTACTTCCGGCTCCTCTGGCTGGTGCGAATGTTTCCATGTCCGTATGTGCCAAACCGTTGGATTGTGACACACCTTTACGCGTCTCTCGCTCGCTGCGTTCGCTCGAAAACTATAGCGTAACCGAAAACCAATCCATCTTGCGTTCATTATTCGATATGGTGGCGACTTATTTCGAATTTGCGAACGTGTCGGATCGGATGTGAGTTTGGACTAAATTTTTACGAGCGAGCGGAGCGAGCGAGCATCGATCACAATATGCAATGTATACATATACCTTGCAATATGCATATATATAGTGTTAGTACCTAATTTCGTTAGCCACTTCGGACATCACATTGCCCTGTAGTATGTGGAAATAGTACTATTTATGTGAAACTATTCACAAACTGTAAACATTTGTCAGCAGGCAATAGGATAAAGACTTCCGGCTCCTCGGGCTGGTGCGAATGTTTCAATGTCCGTATGCGCCAAACCGTTGGATTGTGACACACCTTTACGCGTCTCTCGTTCGCTGCGCTCGCTCGAAAACTATAGCGTAACCTAAAACCAATCCATCTTGCGTTCATTATTCGATATGGTGGCGACTTATTTCGAATTTGCGAACGTGTCGGATCGGATGTGAGGTTGGACTAAATTTTTACGAGCGAGCGGAGCGAGCGAGCATCGATCACAACATGCAAGGTATACATATACCTTGCAATATGCATATATATCGTGTTAGTACCTAATTTCGTCAGCCACTTCGGACATCACATTGCCCTGTAGTATGTGGAAATAGTACTATTTATGTGAAACTATTCACAAGCTGTAAACATTTGTCAGTAGGCAATATGATAAAGACTTCCGGCTCCTCGGCCTGGTGCGAATGTTTCAATGTCAGTATGTGCCAAACCGTTGGATTGTGACACACCTTTACGCGTCTCTCGCTCGCTGCGTTCGCTCGAAAACTATAGCGTAACCTAAAACCAATCCATCTTGCGTTCATTATTCGATATGGTGGCGACTTATTTCGAATTTGCGAACGTGTCGGATCGGATGTGAGGTTGGACTAAATTTTTACGAGCGAGCGGAGCGAGCGAGCAACGATCACAATTTGCAAGGTATACATATACCTTGCAATATGCATATATATCGTGTTAGTACCTAATTTTGTCCGCCACTTCGGACATCACATTGCACTGTAGTATGTGGAAATAGTACTATTTATGTGAAACTATTCACAAACTGTAAACATTTGTCAGTAGGCAATATGATAAAGACTTCCGGCTCCTCGGCCTGGTGCGAATGTTTCAATGTCAGTATGTGCCAAACCGTTGGATTGTGACACACCTTTACGCGTCTCTCGCTCGCTGCGTTCGCTCGAAAACTATAGCGTAACCTAAAACCAATCCATCTTGCGTTCATTATTCGATATGGTGGCGACTTATTTCGAATTTGCGAACGTGTCGGATCGGATGTGAGGTTGGACTAAATTTTTACGAGCGAGCGGAGCGAGCGAGCAACGATCACAATTTGCAAGGTATACATATACCTTATATTGCCTTGCATATATTTCGTGTTAGTACCTAACTTTGTCAGCCACTTCGGACATCACATTGGACTGTAGTATGTGGAAATAGTACTATTTATGTGAAACTATTCACAAACTGTAAACATTTGTCAGCAGGCAATAGGATAAAGACTTCCGGCTCCTCGGGCTGGTGCGAATGTTTCAATGTCCGTATGCGCCAAACCGTTGGATTGTGACACACCTTTACGCGTCTCTCGTTCGCTGCGCTCGCTCGAAAACTATAGCGTAACCTAAAACCAATCCATCTTGCGTTCATTATACGATATGGTGGCGACTTATTTCGAATTTGCGAACGTGTCGGATCGGATGTGAGGTTGGACTAAATTTTTACGAGCGAGCGGAGCGAGCGAGCATCGATCACAACATGCAAGGTATACATATACCTTGCAATATGCATATATATCGTGTTAGTACCTAATTTCGTCAGCCACGTCGGACATCACATTGCCCTGTAGTATGTGGAAATAGTACTATTTATGTGAAGCTATTCACAAACTGTAAACATCTGTCAGCAGGCAATATGATAAAGACATCCGGCTCCTCGGGCTGGTGCGAATGTTTCAATGTCAGTATGTGCCAAACCGTTGGATTGTGACACACCTTTACGCGTCTCTCGCTCGCTGCGCCCGCTCGAAAGCTGTAGCCTAACCTAAACCCAATCCATCTTGCGTTAGTCATTCGATATGAAGGCAACTTATTTCGAATTTGCGAACGTGTCGGATCGGATGTGAGGTTGGACTAAATTTTTACGAGCGAGCGGAGCGAGCGAGCAACGATCACAATTTGCAAGGTATACATATACCTTGCAATATGTATATATATCGTGTTAGTACCTAATTTTGTCCGCCACTTCGGACATCACATTGCACTGTAGTATGTGGAAATAGTACTATTTATGTGAAACTATTCACAAACTGTAAACATTTGTCAGTAGGCAATATGATAAAGACTTCCGGCTCCCCGGCCTGGTGCGAATGTTTCAATGTCAGTATGTGCCAAACCGTTGGATTGTGACACACCTTTACGCGTCTCTCGCTCGCTGCGTTCGCTCGAAAACTATAGCGTAACCTAAAACCAATCCATCTTGCGTTCATTATTCGATATGGTGGCGACTTATTTCGAATTTGCGAACGTGTCGGATCGGATGTGAGGTTGGACTAAATCTTTACGAGCGAGCGGAGCGAGCGAGCATCGATCACAATATGCAAGGTATACATATACCTTGCAATATGCATATATATCGTGTTAGTACCTAATTTTGTCAGCCACTTCGGACATCACATTGCACTGTAGTATGTGGAAATAGTACTATTTATGTGAAACTATTCACAAACTGTAAACATTTGTCAGCAGGCAATACGATAAGTACTTCCGGCTCCTCTGGCTGGTGCGAATGTTTCCATGTCTGTATGTGCCAAACCGTTGGATTGTGACACACCTTTACGCGTCTCTCGCTCGCTGCGTTCGCTCGAAAACTATAGCGTAACCTAAAACCAATCCATCTTGCGTTCATTATTCGATATGGTGGCGACTTATTTCGAATTTGCGAACGTGTCGGATCGGATGTGAGGTTGGACTAAATTTTTACGAGCGAGCGGAGCGAGCGAGCATCGATCACAATATGCAAGGTATACATATACCTTGCAATATGCATATATATAGTGTTAGTACCTAATTTCGTCAGCCACTTCGGACATCACATTGCCCTGTAGTATGTGGAAATAGTACTATTTATGTGAAACTATTCACAAACTGTAAACATTTGTCAGCAGGCAATAGGATAAAGACTTCCGGCTCCTCGGGCTGGTGCGAATGTTTCAATGTCCGTATGTGCCAAACCGTTGGATTGTGACACACCTTTACGCGTCTCTCGTTCGCTGCGCTCGCTCGAAAACTATAGCGCAACCTAAAACCAATCCATCTTGCGTTCATTATTCGATATGGTGGCGACTTATTTCGAATTTGCGAACGTGTCGGATCGGATGTGAGGTTGGACTAAATTTTTACGAGCGAGCGGAGCGAGCGAGCATCGATCACAATATGCAAGGTATACATATACCTTGCAATATGCATATATATCGTGTTAGTACCTAATTTCGTCAGCCACTTCGAACATCACATTGCCCTGTAGTATGTGGAAATAGTACTATTTATGTGAAACTATTCACAAACTGTAAACATTTGTCAGCAGGCAATATGATAAAGACATCCGGCTCCTCGGGCTGGTGCGAATGTTTCAATGTCAGTATGTGCCAAACCGTTGGATTGTGACACACCTTTACGCGTCTCTCGCTCGCTGCGTCCGCTCGAAAGCTGTAGCCTAACCTAAACCCAATCCATCTTGCGTTAGTCATTCGATATGAAGGCAACTTATTTCGAATTTGCGAACGTGTCGGATCGTATGTGAGGTTGGACTAAATTTTTACGAGCGAGCGGAGCGAGCGAGCAACGATCACAATTTGCAAGGTATACATATACCTTATATTGCCTTGCATATATTTCGTGTTAGTACCTAACTTTGTCAGCCACTTCGGACATCACATTGGACTGTAGTATGTGGAAATAGTACCATTTATGTGAAACTATTCACAAACTGTAAACATTTGTCAGCAGGCAATAGGATAAAGACTTCCGGCTCCTCGGGCTGGTGCGAATGTTTCAATGTCCGTATGCGCCAAACCGTTGGATTGTGACACACCTTTACGCGTCTCTCGTTCGCTGCGCTCGCTCGAAAACTATAGCGTAACCTAAAACCAATCCATCTTGCGTTCATTATTCGATATGGTGGCGACTTATTTCGAATTTGCGAACGTGTCGGATCGGATGTGAGGTTGGACTAAATTTTTACGAGCGAGCGGAGCGAGCGAGCATCGATCACAACATGCAAGGTATACATATACCTTGCAATATGCATATATATCGTGTTAGTACCTAATTTCGTCAGCCACTTCGGACATCACATTGCCCTGTAGTATGTGGAAATAGTACTATTTATGTGAAACTATTCACAAACTGTAAACATCTGTCAGCAGGCAATATGATAAAGACATCCGGCTCCTCGGGCTGGTGCGAATGTTTCAATGTCAGTATGTGCCAAACCGTTGGATTGTGACACACCTTTACGCGTCTCTCGCTCGCTGCGTTCGCTCGAAAACTATAGCGTAACGTAAAACCAATCCATCTTGCGTTCATTATTCGATATGGTGGCGACTTATTTCGAATTTGCGAACGTGTCGGATCGGATGTGAGGTTGGACTAAATTTTTACGAGCGAGCGGAGCGAGCGAGCATCGATCACAATATGCAAGGAATACATATACCTTGCAATATGCATATATATCGTGTTAGTACCTAATTTTGTGAGCCACTTCGGACATCACATTGCACTGTAGTATGTGGAAATAGTACTATTTATGTGAAACTATTCACAAACTGTAAACATTTGACAGCAGGCAATACGATAAGTACTTCCGGCTCCTCTGGCTGGTGCGAATGTTTCCATGTCCGTATGTGCCAAACCGTTGGATTGTGACACACCTTTACGCGTCTCTCGCTCGCTGCGTTCGCTCGAAAACTATAGCGTAACCTAAAACCAATCCATCTTGCGTTCATTTTTCGATATGGTGGCGACTTATTTCGAATTTTCGAACGTGTCGGATCGGATGTGAGTTTGGACTAAATTTTTACGAGCGAGCGGAGCGAGCGAGCATCGATCACAATATGCAAGGTATACATATACCTTGCAATATGCATATATATAGTGTTAGTACCTAATTTTGTCAGCCACTTCGGACATCACATTGGACTGTAGTATGTGGTAATAGTACTATTTATGTGAAACTATTCACAAACTGTAAACATTTGTCAGCAGGCAATAGGATAAAGACTTCCGGCTCCTCGGGCTGGTGCGAATGTTTCAATGTCCGTATGTGCCAAACCGTTGGATTGTGACACACCTTTACGCGTCTCTCGTTCGCTGCGCTCGCTCGAAAACTATAGCGTAACCTAAAACCAATCCATCTTGCGTTCATTATTCGATATGGTGGCGACTTATTTCGAATTTGCGAACGTGTCGGATCGGATGTGAGGTTGGACTAAATTTTTACGAGCGAGCGGAGCGAGCGAGCTACGATCACAATTTGCAAGGTATGCATATACCTTATATTGCCTTGCATATATTTCGTGTTAGTACCTAATTTTGTCAGCCACTTCGGACATCACATTGGACTGTAGTATGTCGAAATAGTACTATTTATGTGAAACTATTCACAAACTGTAAACATTTGTCAGTAGGCAATAGGATCAAGACTTCCGGCTCCTCGGCCTGGTGCGAATGTTTCAATGTCAGTATGTGCCAAACCGTTGGATTGTGACACACCTTTACGCGTCTCTCGCTCGCTGCGTTCGCTCGAAAACTATAGCGTAACCTAAAACCAATCCATCTTGCGTTCATTATTCTATATGGTGGCGACTTATTTCGAATTTGCGAACGTGTCGGATCGGATGTGAGGTTGGACTAAATCTTTACGAGCGAGCGGAGCGAGCGAGCATCGATCACAATATGCAAGGTATACATATACCTTGCAATATGCATATATATCGTGTTAGTATCTAATTTTGTCAGCCACTTCGGACATCACATTGCACTGTAGTATGTGGAAATAGTACTATTTATGTGAAACTATTCACAAACTGTAAACATTTGTCAGCAGGCAATACGATAAGTACTTCCGGCTCCTCTGGCTGGTGCGAATGTTTCCATGTCTGTATGTGCCAAACCGTTGGATTGTGACACACCTTTACGCGTCTCTCGCTCGCTGCGTTCGCTCGAAAACTATAGCGTAACCTAAAACCAATCCATCTTGCGTTCATTATTCGATATGGTGGCGACTTATTTCGAATTTGCGAACGTGTCGGATCGGATGTGAGGTTGGACAAAATTTTTACGAGCGAGCGGAGCGAGCGAGCATCGATCACAATATGCAAGGTATACATATACCTTGCAATATGCATATATATAGTGTTAGTACCTAATTTTGTCAGCCACTTCGGACATCACATTGGACTGTAGTATGTGGTAATAGTACTATTTATGTGAAACTATTCACAAACTGTAAACATTTGTCAGCAGGCCATAGGATAAAGACTTCCGGCTCCTCGGGCTGGTGCGAATGTTTCAATGTCCGTATGTGCCAAACCGTTGGATTGTGACACACCTTTACGCGTCTCTCGTTCGCTGCGCTCGCTCGAAAACTATAGCGTAACCTAAAACCAATCCATCTTGCGTTCATTATTCGATATGGTGGCGACTTATTTCGAATTTGCGAACGTGTCGGATCGGATGTGAGGTTGGACTAAATTTTTACGAGCGAGCGGAGCGAGCGAGCTACGATCACAATTTGCAAGGTATGCATATACCTTATATTGCCTTGCATATATTTCGTGTTAGTACCTAATTTTGTCAGCCACTTCGGACATCACATTGGACTGTAGTATGTGGAAATAGTACTATTTATGTGAAACTATTCACAAACTGTAAACATTTGTCAGTAGGCAATAGGATCAAGACTTCCGGCTCCTCGGCCTGGTGCGAATGTTTCAATGTCAGTATGTGCCAAACCGTTGGATTGTGACACACCTTTACGCGTCTCTCGCTCGCTGCGTTCGCTCGAAAGCTATAGCGTAACCTAAAGCCAATCCATCTTGCGTTCATTATTCGATATGGTGGCGACTTATTTCGAATTTGCGAACGTGTCGGATCGGATGTGAGGTTGGACTAAATCTTTACGAGCGAGCGGAGCGAGCGAGCATCGATCACAAATGCAAGGTATACATATACCTTGCAATATGCATATATATCGTGTTAGTATCTAATTTTGTCAGCCACTTCGGACATCACATTGCACTGTAGTATGTGGAAATAGTACTATTTATGTGAAACTATTCACAAACTGTAAACATTTGTCAGCAGGCAATACGATAAGTACTTCCGGCTCCTCTGGCTGGTGCGAATGTTTCCATGTCTGTATGTGCCAAACCGTTGGATTGTGACACACCTTTACGCGTCTCTCGCTCGCTGCGTTCGCTCGAAAACTATAGCGTAACCTAAAACCAATCCATCTTGCGTTCATTATTCGATATGGTGGCGACTTATTTCGAATTTGCGAACGTGTCGGATCGGATGTGAGGTTGGACTAAATTTTTACGAGCGAGCGGAGCGAGCGAGCATCGATCACAATATGCAAGGTATACATATACCTTGCAATATGCATATATATAGTGTTAGTACCTAATTTCGTCAGCCACTTCGGACATCACATTGCCCTGTAGTATGTGGAAATAGTACTATTTATGTGAAACTATTCACAAACTGTAAACATTTGTCAGCAGGCAATAGGATAAAGACTTCCGGCTCCTCGGGCTGGTGCGAATGTTTCAATGTCCGTATGTGCCAAACCGTTGGATTGTGACACACCTTTACGCGTCTCTCGTTCGCTGCGCTCGCTCGAAAACTATAGCGCAACCTAAAACCAATCCATCTTGCGTTCATTATTCGATATGGTGGCGACTTATTTCGAATTTGCGAACGTGTCGGATCGGATGTGAGGTTGGACTAAATTTTTACGAGCGAGCGGAGCGAGCGAGCATCGATCACAATATGCAAGGTATACATATACCTTGCAATATGCATATATATCGTGTTAGTACCTAATTTCGTCAGCCACTTCGAACATCACATTGCCCTGTAGTATGTGGAAATAGTACTATTTATGTGAAACTATTCACAAACTGTAAACATCTGTCAGCAGGCAATATGATAAAGACATCCGGCTCCTCGGGCTGGTGCGAATGTTTCAATGTCAGTATATGCCAAACCGTTGGATTGTGACACACCTTTACGCGTCTCTCGCTCGCTGCGTTCGCTCGAAAACTATAGCGTAACCTAAAACCAATCCATCTTGCGTTCATTATTCGATATGGTGGCGACTTATTTCGAATTTGCGAACGTGTCGGATCGGATGTGAGGTTGGACTAAATTTTTACGAGCGAGCGGAGCGAGCGAGCATCGATCACAATATGCAAGGAATACATATACCTTGCAATATGCATATATATCGTGTTAGTACCTAATTTTGTCAGCCACTTCGGACATCACATTGCACTGTAGTATGTGGAAATAGTACTATTTATGTGAAACTATTCACAAACTGTAAACATTTGTCAGCAGGCAATACGATAAGTACTTCCGGCTCCTCTGGCTGGTGCGAATGTTTCCATGTCCGTATGTGCCAAACCGTTGGATTGTGACACACCTTTACGCGTCTCTCGCTCGCTGCGTTCGCTCGAAAACTATAGCGTAACCTAAAACCAATCCATCTTGCGTTCATTTTTCGATATGGTGGCGACTTATTTCGAATTTGCGAACGTGTCGGATCGGATGTGAGTTTGGACTAAATTTTTACGAGCGAGCGGAGCGAGCGAGCATCGATCACAATATGCAAGGTATACATATACCTTGCAATATGCATATATATAGTGTTAGTACCTAATTTTGTCAGCCACTTCGGACATCACATTGGACTGTAGTATGTGGTAATAGTACTATTTATGTGAAACTATTCACAAACTGTAAACATTTGTCAGCAGGCAATAGGATAAAGACTTCCGGCTCCTCGGGCTGGTGCGAATGTTTCAATGTCCGTATGTGCCAAACCGTTGGATTGTGACACACCTTTACGCGTCTCTCGTTCGCTGCGCTCGCTCGAAAACTATAGCGTAACCTAAAACCAATCCATCTTGCGTTCATTATTCGATATGGTGGCGACTTATTTCGAATTTGCGAACGTGTCGGATCGGATGTGAGGTTGGACTAAATTTTTACGAGCGAGCGGAGCGAGCGAGCTACGATCACAATTTGCAAGGTATGCATATACCTTATATTGCCTTGCATATATTTCGTGTTAGTACCTAATTTTGTCAGCCACTTCGGACATCACATTGGACTGTAGTATGTGGAAATAGTACTATTTATGTGAAACTATTCACAAACTGTAAACATTTGTCAGTAGGCAATAGGATCAAGACTTCCGGCTCCTCGGCCTGGTGCGAATGTTTCAATGTCAGTATGTGCCAAACCGTTGGATTGTGACACACCTTTACGCGTCTCTCGCTCGCTGCGTTCGCTCGAAAACTATAGCGTAACCTAAAACCAATCCATCTTGCGTTCATTATTCGATATGGTGGCGACTTATTTCGAATTTGCGAACGTGTCGGATCGGATGTGAGGTTGGACTAAATCTTTACGAGCGAGCGGAGCGAGCGAGCATCGATCACAATATGCAAGGTATACATATACCTTGCAATATGCATATATATCGTGTTAGTATCTAATTTTGTCAGCCACTTCGGACATCACATTGCACTGTAGTATGTGGAAATAGTACTATTTATGTGAAACTATTCACAAACTGTAAACATTTGTCAGCAGGCAATACGATAAGTACTTCCGGCTCCTCTGGCTGGTGCGAATGTTTCCATGTCTGTATGTGCCAAACCGTTGGATTGTGACACACCTTTACGCGTCTCTCGCTCGCTGCGTTCGCTCGAAAACTATAGCGTAACCTAAAACCAATCCATCTTGCGTTCATTATTCGATATGGTGGCGACTTATTTCGAATTTTCGAACGTGTCGGATCGGATGTGAGGTTGGACTAAATATTTACGAGCGAGCGGAGCGAGCGAGCATCGATCACAATATGCAAGGTATACATATACCTTGCAATATGCATATATATCGTGTTAGTACCTAATTTCGTCAGCCACTTCGGACATCACATTGCCCTGTAGTATGTGGAAATAGTACTATTTATGTGAAACTATTCACAAACTGTAAACATTTGTCAGCAGGCAATAGGATAAAGACTTCCGGCTCCTCGGGCTGGTGCGAATGTTTCAATGTCCGTATGCGCCAAACCGTTGGATTGTGACACACCTTTACGCGTCTCTCGTTCGCTGCGCTCGCTCGAAAACTATAGCGTAACATAAAACCAATCCATCTTGCGTTCATTATTCGATATGGTGGCGACTTATTTCGAATTTGCGAACGTGTCGGATCGGATGTGAGGTTGGACTAAATTTTTACGAGCGAGCGGAGCGAGCGAGCATCGATCACAATATGCAAGGTATACATATACCTTGCAATATGCATATATATCGTGTTAGTACCTAATTTCGTCTGCCACTTCGGACATCACATTGCACTGTAGTATGTGGAAATAGTACTATTTATGTGAAACTATTCACAAACTGTAAACATTTGTCAGCAGGCAATAGGATAAAGACTTCCGGCTCCTCGGGCTGGTGCGAATGTTTCAATGTCCGTATGCGCCAAACCGTTGGATTGTGACACACCTTTACGCGTTTCTCGTTCGCTGCGCTCGCTCGAAAACTATAGCGTAACCTAAAACCAATCCATCTTGCGTTCATTATTCGATATGGTGGCGACTTATTTCGAATTTGCGAACGTGTCGGATAGGATGTGAGGTTGGACTAAATTTTTACGAGCGAGCGGAGCGAGCGAGCATCGATCACAATATGCAAGGTATACATATACCTTGCAATATGCATATATATAGTGTTAGTACCTAATTTCGTCAGCCACTTCGGACATCACATTGCCCTGTAGTATGTGGAAATAGTACTATTTATGTGAAACTATTCACAAACTGTAAACATTTGTCAGCAGGCAATAGGATAAAGACTTCCGGCTCCTCGGGCTGGTGCGAATGTTTCAATGTCCGTATGCGCCAAACCGTTGGATTGTGACACACCTTTACGCGTCTCTCGTTCGCTGCGCTCGCTCGAAAACTATAGCGTAACCTAAAACCAATCCATCTTGCGTTCATTATTCGATATGGTGGCGACTTATTTCGAATTTGTGAACGTGTCGGATCGGATGTGAGGTTGGACTAAATTTTTACGAGCGAGCGGAGCGAGCGAGCATCGATCACAACATGCAAGGTATACATATACCTTGCAATATGCATATATATCGTGTTAGTACCTAATTTCGTCAGCCACTTCGGACATCACATTGCCCTGTAGCATGTGGAAATAGTACTATTTATGTGAAACTATTCACAAACTGTAAACATCTGTCAGCAGGCAATATGATAAAGACATCCGGCTCCTCGGGCTGGTGCGAATGTTTCAATGTCAGTATGTGCCAAACCGTTGGATTGTGACACACCTTTACGCGTCTCTCGCTCGCTGCGCCCGCTCGAAAGCTGTAGCCTAACCTAAACCCAATCCATCTTGCGTTAGTCATTCGATATGAAGGCAACTTATTTCGAATTTGCGAACGTGTCGGATCGGATGTGAGGTTGGACTAAATTTTTACGAGCGAGCGGAGCGAGCGAGCAACGATCACAATTTGCAAGGTATACATATACCTTGCAATATGCATATATATCGTGTTAGTACCCAATTTTGTCCGCCACTTCGGACATCACATTGCACTGTAGTATGTGGAAATAGTACTATTTATGTGAAACTATTCACAAACTGTAAACATTTGTCAGCAGGCAATACGATAAGTACTTCCGGCTCCTCTGGCTGGTGCGAATGTTTCCATGTCCGTATGTGCCAAACCGTTGGATTGTGACACACCTTTACGCGTCTCTCGCTCGCTGCGTTCGCTCGAAAACTATAGCGTAACCTAAAACCAATCCATCTTGCGTTCATTATTCGATATGGTGGCGACTTATTTCGAATTTGCGAACGTGTCGGATCGGATGTGAGGTTGGACTAAATTTTTACGAGCGAGCGGAGCGAGCGAGCATCGATCACAATATGCAAGGTATACATATACCTTGCAATATGCATATATATAGTGTTAGTACCTAATTTCGTCAGCCACTTCGGACATCACATTGCCCTGTAGTATGTGGAAATAGTACTATTTATGTGAAACTATTCACAAACTGTAAACATTTGTCAGCAGGCAATAGGATAAAGACTTCCGGCTCCTCGGGCTGGTGCGAATGTTTCAATGTCCGTATGTGCCAAACCGTTGGATTGTGACACACCTTTACGCGTCTCTCGCTCGCTGCGCCCGCTCGAAAGCTGTAGCCTAACCTAAACCCAATCCATCTTGCGTTAGTCATTCGATATGAAGGCAACTTATTTCGAATTTGCGAACGTGTCGGATCGGATGTGAGGTTGGACTAAATTTTTACGAGCGAGCGGAGCGAGCGAGCAACGATCACAATTTGCAAGGTATACATATACCTTGCAATATGCATATATATCGTGTTAGTACCTAATTTTGTCCGCCACTTCGGACATCACATTGCACTGTAGTATGTGGAAATAGTACTATTTATGTGAAACTATTCACAAACTGTAAACATTTGTCAGCAGGCAATACGATAAGTACTTCCGGCTCCTCTGGCTGGTGCGAATGTTTCCATGTCCGTATGTGCCAAACCGTTGGATTGTGACACACCTTTACGCGTCTCTCGCTCGCTGCGTTCGCTCGAAAACTATAGCGTAACCTAAAACCAATCCATCTTGCGTTCATTATTCGATATGGTGGCAACTTATTTCGAATTTGCGAACGTGTCGGATCGGATGTGAGGTTGGACTAAATTATTACGAGCGAGCGGAGCGAGCGAGCATCGATCACAATATGCAAGGTATACATATACCTTGCAATATGCATATATATAGTGTTAGTACCTAATTTCGTCAGCCACTTCGGACATCACATTGCCCTGTAGTATGTGGAAATAGTACTATTTATGTGAAACTATTCACAAACTGTAAACAATTGTCAGCAGGCAATAGGATAAAGACTTCCGGCTCCTCGGGCTGGTGCGAATGTTTCAATGTCCGTATGTGCCAAACCGTTGGATTGTGACACACCTTTACGCGTCTCTGGTTCGCTGCGCTCGCTCGAAAACTATAGCGTAACCTAAAACCAATCCATCTTGCGTTCATTATTCGATATGGTGGCGACTTATTTCGAATTTGCGAACGTGTCGGATCGGATGTGAGGTTGGACTAAATTTTTACGAGCGAGCGGAGCGAGCGAGCATCGATCACAATATGCAAGGTATACATATACCTTGCAATATGCATATATATCGTGTTAGTACCTAATTTTGTCAGCCACTTCGGACATCACATTGCACTGTAGTATGTGGAAATAGTACTATTTATGTGAAACTATTCACAAACTGTAAACATTTGTCAGCAGGCAATACGATAAGTACTTCCGGCTCCTCTGGCTGGTGCGAATGTTTCCATGTCCGTATGTGCCAAACCGTTGGATTGTGACACACCTTTACGCGTCTCTCGCTCGCTGCGTTCGCTCGAAAACTATAGCGTAACCTAAAACCAATCAATCTTGCGTTCATTATTCGATATGAAGGCGACTTATTTCGAATTTGCGAACGTGTCGGATCGGATGTGAGGTTGGACTAAATTTTTACGAGCGAGCGGAGCGAGCGAGCAACGATCACAATTTGCAAGGTATACATATACCTTGCAATATGCGTATATATCGTGTTAGTACCTAATTTTGTCAGCCACTTCGGATATCACATTGCACTGTAGTATGTCGAAATAGTACTATTTATGTGAAACTATTCACAAACTGTAAACATTTGTCAGTAGGCAATATGATAAAGACTTCCGGCTCCTCGGGCTGGTGCGAATGTTTCAATGTCAGTATGTGCCAAACCGTTGGATTGTGACACACCTTTACGCGTCTCTCGCTCGCTGCGCTCGCTCGAAAACTATAGCGTAACCTAAAACCAATCCACCTTGCGTTCATTATTCGATATGAAGGCAACTTATTTCGAATTTGCGAACGTGTCGGATCGTATGTGAGGTTGGACTAAATTTTTACGAGCGAGCGGAGCGAGCGAGCAACGATCACAATTTGCAAGGTATACATATACCTTATATTGCCTTGCATATATTTCGTGTTAGTACCTAACTTTGTCAGCCACTTCGGACATCACATTGCCCTGTAGCATGTGGAAATAGTACTATTTATGTGAAACTATTCACAAACTGTAAACATCTGTCAGCAGGCAATATGATAAAGACATCCGGCTCCTCGGGCTGGTGCGAATGTTTCAATGTCAGTATGTGCCAAACCGTTGGATTGTGACACACCTTTACGCGTCTCTCGCTCGCTGCGTTCGCTCGAAAACTATAGCGTAACCTAAAACCAATCCATCTTGCGTTCATTATTCGATATGGTGGCGACTTATTTCGAATTTGCGAACGTGTCGGATCGGATGTGAGGTTGGACTAAATTTTTACGAGCGAGCGGAGCGAGCGAGCATCGATCACAATATGCAAGCTATACATATACCTTGCAATATGCATATATATCGTGTTAGTACCTAATTTTGTCAGCCACTTCGGACATCACATTGCACTGTAGTATGTGGAAATAGTACTATTTATGTGAAACTATTCACAAACTGTAAACATTTGTCAGCAGGCAATACGATAAGTACTTCCGGCTCCTCTGGCTGGTGCGAATGTTTCCATGTCCGTATGTGCCAAACCGTTGGATTGTGACACACCTTTACGCGTCTCTCGCTCGCTGCGTTCGCTCGAAAACTATAGCGTAACCTAAAACCAATCCATCTTGCGTTCATTATTCGATATGGTGGCGACTTATTTCGAATTTGCGAACGTGTCGGATCGGATGTGAGGTTGGACTAAATTTTTACGAGCGAGAGGAGCGAGCGAGCATCGATCACAATATGCAAGGTATATGTATACCTTGCAATATGCATATATATAGTGTTAGTACCTAATTTCGTCAGCCACTTCGGACATCACATTGCCCTGTAGTATGTGGAAATAGTACTATTTATGTGAAACTATTCACAAACTGTAAACATTTGTCAGCAGGCAATAGGATAAAGACTTCCCGCTCCTCGGGCTGGTGCGAATGTTTCAATGTCCGTATGTGCCAAACCGTTGGATTGTGACACACCTTTACGCGTCTCTCGTTCGCTGCGCTCGCTCGAAAACTATAGCGTAACCTAAACCCAATCCATCTTGCGTTAGTCATTCGATATGAAGGCAACTTATTTCGAATTTGCGAACGTGTCGGATCGGATGTGAGGTTGGACTAAATTTTTACGAGCGAGCGGAGCGAGCGAGCAACGATCACAATTTGCAAGGTATACATATACCTTGCAATATGCATATATATCGTGTTAGTACCTAATTTTGTCCGCCACTTCGGACATCACATTGCACTGTAGTATGTGGAAATAGTACTATTTATGTGAAACTATTCACAAACTGTAAACATTTGTCAGCAGGCAATACGATAAGTACTTCCGGCTCCTCTGGCTGGTGCGAATGTTTCCATGTCCGTATGTGCCAAACCGTTGGATTGTGACACACCTTTACGCGTCTCTCGCTCGCTGCGTTCGCTCGAAAACTATAGCGTAACCTAAAACCAATCCATCTTGCATTCATTATTCGATATGGTGGCGACTTATTTCGAATTTGCGAACGTGTCGGATCGGATGTGAGGTTGGACTAAATTTTTACGAGCGAGCGGAGCGAGCGAGCATCGATCACAATATGCAAGGTATACATATACCTTGCAATATGCATATATATAGTGTTAGTACCTAATTTCGTCAGACACTTCGGACATCACATTGCCCTGTAGTATGTGGAAATAGTACTATTTATGTGAAACTATTCACAAACTGTAAACATTTGTCAGCAGGCAATAGGATAAATACTTCCGGCTCCTCTGGCTGGTGCGAATGTTTCAATGTCCGTATGTGCCAAACCGTTAGATTGCGATACACCTTTACGCGTCTCTCGCTCGCTGCGCTCGATTCGAAAACTATAGCGTAACCTAAAACCAATCCCTCTAGCGTTAGTCATTCGATATGAAGGCGACTTATTTCGAATTTGCGAACGTGTCGGATCGGATGTGAGGTTGGACTAAATTTTTACGAGCGAGCGGAGCGAGCGAGCAACGATCACAATTTGCAAGGTATACATATACCTTGCAATATGCGTATATATCGTGTTAGTACCTAATTGTGTCAGCTACTTCGGATATCACATTGCACTGTAGTATGTCGAAATAGTACTATTTATGTGAAACTATTCACAAACTGTAAACATTTGTCAGTAGGCAATATGATAAAGACTTCCGGCTCCTCGGGCTGGTGCGAATGTTTCAATGTCAGTATGTGCCAAACCGTTGGATTGTGACACACCTTTACGCGTCTCTCGCTCGCTGCGCTCGCTCGAAAACTATAGCGTAACCTAAAACCAATCCACCTTGCGTTCATTATTCGATATGAAGGCAACTTATTTCGAATTTGCGAACGTGTCGGATCGTATGTGAGGTTGGACTAAATTTTTACGAGCGAGCGGAGCGAGCGAGCAACGATCACAATTTGCAAGGTATACATATACCTTATATTGCCTTGCATATATTTCGTGTTAGTACCTAACTTTGTCAGCCACTTCGGACATCACATTGCCCTGTAGCATGTGGAAATAGTACTATTTATGTGAAACTATTCACAAACTGTAAACATCTGTCAGCAGGCAATATGATAAAGACATCCGGCTCCTCGGGCTGGTGCGAATGTTTCAATGTCAGTATGTGCCAAACCGTTGGATTGTGACACACCTTTACGCGTCTCTCGCTCGCTGCGTTCGCTCGAAAACTATAGCGTAACCTAAAACCAATCCATCTTGCGTTCATTATTCGATATGGTGGCGACTTATTTCGAATTTGCGAACGTGTCGGATCGGATGTGAGGTTGGACTAAATTTTTACGAGCGAGCGGAGCGAGCGAGCATCGATCACAATATGCAAGCTATACATATACCTTGCAATATGCATATATATCGAGTTAGTACCTAATTTTGTCAGCCACTTCGGACATCACATTGCACTGTAGTATGTGGAAATAGTACTATTTATGTGAAACTATTCACAAACTGTAAACATTTGTCAGCAGGCAATACGATAAGTACTTCCGGCTCCTCTGGCTGGTGCGAATGTTTCCATGTCCGTATGTGCCAAACCGTTGGATTGTGACACACCTTTACGCGTCTCTCGCTCGCTGCGTTCGCTCGAAAACTATAGCGTAACCTAAAACCAATCCATCTTGCGTTCATTATTCGATATGGTGGCGACTTATTTCGAATTTGCGAACGTGTCGGATCGGATGTGAGGTTGGACTAAATTTTTACGAGCGAGAGGAGCGAGCGAGCATCGATCACAATATGCAAGGTATACATATACCTTGCAATATGCATATATATAGTGTTAGTACCTAATTTCGTCAGCCACTTCGGACATCACATTGCCCTGTAGTATGTGGAAATAGTACTATTTATGTGAAACTATTCACAAACTGTAAACATTTGTCAGCAGGCAATAGGATAAAGACTTCCGGCTCCTCGGGCTGGTGCGAATGTTTCAATGTCCGTATGTGCCAAACCGTTGGATTGTGACACACCTTTACGCGTCTCTCGTTCGCTGCGCTCGCTCGAAAACTATAGCGTAACCTAAACCCAATCCATCTTGCGTTAGTCATTCGATATGAAGGCAACTTATTTCGAATTTGCGAACGTGTCGGATCGGATGTGAGGTTGGACTAAATTTTTACGAGCGAGCGGAGCGAGCGAGCAACGATCACAATTTGCAAGGTATACATATACCTTGCAATATGCATATATATCGTGTTAGTACCTAATTTTGTCCGCCACTTCGGACATCACATTGCACTGTAGTATGTGGAAATAGTACTATTTATGTGAAACTATTCACAAACTGTAAACATTTGTCAGCAGGCAATACGATAAGTACTTCCGGCTCCTCTGGCTGGTGCGAATGTTTCCATGTCCGTATGTGCCAAACCGTTGGATTGTGACACACCTTTACGCGTCTCTCGCTCGCTGCGTTCGCTCGAAAACTATAGCGTAACCTAAAACCAATCCATCTTGCGTTCATTATTCGATATGGTGGCGACTTATTTCGAATTTGCGAACGTGTCGGATCGGATGTGAGGTTGGACTAAATTTTTACGAGCGAGCGGAGCGAGCGAGCATCGATCACAATATGCAAGGTATACATATACCTTGCAATATGCATATATATAGTGTTAGTACCTAATTTCGTCAGCCACTTCGGACATCACATTGCCCTGTAGTATGTGGAAATAGTACTATTTATGTGAAACTATTCACAAACTGTAAACATTTGTCAGCAGGCAATAGGATAAATACTTCCGGCTCCTCTGGCTGGTGCGAATGTTTCAATGTCCGTATGTGCCAAACCGTTAGATTGCGATACACCTTTACGCGTCTCTCGCTCGCTGCGCTCGATTCGAAAACTATAGCGTAACCTAAAACCAATCCCTCTAGCGTTAGTCATTCGATATGAAGGCGACTTATTTCGAATTTGCGAACGTGTCGGATCGGATGTGAGGTTGGACTAAATTTTTACGAGCGAGCGGAGCGAGCGAGCAACGATCACAATTTGCAAGGTATACATATACCTTGCAATATGCGTATATATCGTGTTAGTACCTAATTGTGTCAGCTACTTCGGATATCACATTGCACTGTAGTATGTCGAAATAGTACTATTTATGTGAAACTATTCACAAACTGTAAACATTTGTCAGTAGGCAATATGATAAAGACTTCCGGCTCCTCGGGCTGGTGCGAATGTTTCAATGTCCGTATGTGCCAAACCGTTGGATTGTGACACACCTTTACGCGTCTCTCGTTCGCTGCGCTCGCTCGAAAACTATAGCGTAACCTAAAACCAATCCATCTTGCGTTCATTATTCGATATGGTGGCGACTTATTTCGAATTTGCGAACGTGTCGGATCGGATGTGAGGTTGGACTAAATTTTTACGAGCGAGCGGAGCGAGCGAGCAACGATCACAATTTGCAAGGTATACATATACCTTATATTGCCTTGCATATATTTCGTGTTAGTACCTAACTTTGTCAGCCACTTCGGACATCACATTGCCCTGTAGCATGTGGAAATAGTACTATTTATGTGAAACTATTCACAAACTGTAAACATCTGTCAGCAGGCAATATGATAAAGACATCCGGCTCCTCGGGCTGGTGCGAATGTTTCAATGTCAGTATGTGCCAAACCGTTGGATTGTGACACACCTTTACGCGTCTCTCGCTCGCTGCGTTCGCTCGAAAACTATAGCGTAACCTAAAACCAATCCATCTTGCGTTCATTATTCGATATGGTGGCGACTTATTTCGAATTTGCGAACGTGTCGGATCGGATGTGAGGTTGGACTAAATTTTTACGAGCGAGCGGAGCGAGCGAGCATCGATCACAATATGCAAGCTATACATATACCTTGCAATATGCATATATATCGTGTTAGTACCTAATTTTGTCAGCCACTTCGGACATCACATTGCACTGTAGTATGTGGAAATAGTACTATTTATGTGAAACTATTCACAAACTGTAAACATTTGTCAGCAGGCAATACGATAAGTACTTCCGGCTCCTCTGGCTGGTGCGAATGTTTCCATGTCCGTATGTGCCAAACCGTTGGATTGTGACACACCTTTACGCGTCTCTCGCTCGCTGCGTTCGCTCGAAAACTATAGCGTAACCTAAAACCAATCCATCTTGCGTTCATTATTCGATATGGTGGCGACTTATTTCGAATTTGCGAACGTGTCGGATCGGATGTGAGGTTGGACTAAATTTTTACGAGCGAGAGGAGCGAGCGAGCATCGATCACAATATGCAAGGTATACATATACCTTGCAATATGCATATATATAGTGTTAGTACCTAATTTCGTCAGCCACTTCGGACATCACATTGCCCTGTAGTATGTGGAAATAGTACTATTTATGTGAAACTATTCACAAACTGTAAACATTTGTCAGCAGGCAATAGGATAAAGACTTCCGGCTCCTCGGGCTGGTGCGAATGTTTCAATGTCCGTATGTGCCAAACCGTTGGATTGTGACACACCTTTACGCGTCTCTCGTTCGCTGCGCTCGCTCGAAAACTATAGCGTAACCTAAAACCAATCCATCTTGCGCTCATTATTCGATATGGTGGCGACTTATTTCGAATTTGCGAACGTGTCGGATCGGATGTGAGGTTGGACTAAATTTTTACGAGCGAGCGGAGCGAGCGAGCATCGATCACAATATGCAAGGTATACATATACCTTGCAATATGCATATATATCGTGTTAGTACCTAATTTCGTCAGCCACATCGGACATCACATTGCCCTGTAGTATGTGGAAATAGTACTATTTATGTGAAACTATTCACAAACTGTAAACATTTGTCAGCAGGCAATACGATAAGTACTTCCGGCTCCTCTGGCTGGTGCGAATGTTTCCATGTCCGTATGTGCCAAACCGTTGGATTGTGACACACCTTTACGCGTCTCTCGCTCGCTGCGTTCGCTCGAAAACTATAGCGTAACCTAAAACCAATCCATCTTGCGTTCATTATTCGATATGGTGGCGACTTATTTCGAATTTGCGAACGTGTCGGATCGGATGTGAGGTTGGACTAAATTTTTACGTGCGAGCGGAGCGAGCGAGCATCGATCACAATATGCAAGGTATACATATACCTTGCAATATGCATATATATCGTGTTAGTACCTAATTTTGTCAGCCACTTCGGACATCACATTGCACTGTAGTATGTGGAAATAGTACTATTTATGTGAAACTATTCACAAACTGTAAACATTTGTCAGCAGGCAATACGATAAGTACTTCCGGCTCCTCTGGCTGGTGCGAATGTTTCCATGTCCGTATGTGCCAAACCGTTGGATTGTGACACACCTTTACGCGTCTCTCGCTCGCTGCGTTCGCTCGAAAACTATAGCGTAACCTAAAACCAATCCATCTTGCGTTCATTATTCGATATGGTGGCGACTTATTTCGAATTTGCGAACGTGTCGGATCGGATGTGAGGTTGGACTAAATTTTTACGAGCGAGCGGAGCGAGCGAGCATCGATCACAATATGCAAGGTATACATATACCTTGCAATATGCATATATATAGTGTTAGTACCTAATTTCGTCAGCCACTTCGGACATCACATTGCCCTGTAGTATGTGGAAATAGTACTATTTATGTGAAACTATTCACAAACTGCAAACATTTGTCAGCAGGCAATAGGATAAAGACTTCCGGCTCCTCGGGCTGGTGCGAATGTTTCAATGTCCGTATGTGCCAAACCGTTGGATTGTGACACACCTTTACGCGTCTCTCGTTCGCTGCACTCGCTCGAAAACTATATCGTAACCTAAAACCAATCCATCTTGCGTTCATTATTCGATATGTTGGCGACTTATTTCGAATTTGCGAACGTGTCGGATCGGATGTGAGGTTGGACTAAATTTTTACGAGCGAGCGGAGCGAGCGAGCATCGATCACAATATGCAAGGTATACATATACCTTGCAATATGCATATATATCGTGTTAGTACCTAATTTCGTCAGCCACTTCGGACACCACATTGCCCTGTAGTATGTGGAAATAGTACTATTTATGTGAAAATATTCACAAACTTTAAACATCTGTCAGCAGGCAATATGATAAAGACATCCGGCTCCTCGGGCTGGTGCGAATGTTTCAATGTCAGTATGTGCCAAACCGTTGGATTGTGACACACCTTTACGCGTCTCTCGCTCGCTGCGCCCGCTCGAAAGCTGTAGCCTAACCTAAACCCAATCCACCTTGCGTTAGTCATTCGATATGAAGGCAACTTATTTCGAATTTGCGAACGTGTCGGATCGGATGTGAGGTTGGACTAAATTTTTACGAGCGAGCGGAGCGAGCGAGCAACGATCACAATTTGCAAGGTATACATATACCTTGCAATATGCATATATATCGTGTTAGTACCTAATTTTGTCCGCCACTTCGGACATCACATTGCACTGTAGTATGTGGAAATAGTACTATTTATGTGAAACTATTCACAAACTGTAAACATTTGTCAGCAGGCAATAGGATAAATACTTCCGGCTCCTCTGGCTGGTGCGAATGTTTCAACGTCCGTATGTGCCAAACCGTTAGATTGTGATACACCTTTACGCGTCTCTCGCTCGCTGCGCTCGCTCGAAAACTATAGCCTAACGTAAAACCAATCCCTCTTGCGTTAGTCATTCGATATGAAGGCGACTTATTTCAAATTTGCGAACGTGTCGGATGGGATGTGAGGTTGGACTAAATTTTTACGAGCGAGCGGAGCGAGCAAGCAACGATCACAATTTGCAAGGTATACATATACCTTGCAATATGCATATATATCGTGTTAGTACCTAATTTTGTTAGCCACTTCGGACATCACATTGGACTGTAGTATGTGGAAATAGTACTATTTATGTGAAACTATTCACAAACTGTAAACATTTGTCAGCAGGCAATAGGATAAATACTTCCGGCTCCTCTGGCTGGTGCGAATGTTTCAATGTCCGTATGTGCCAAACCGTTAGATTGTGATACACCTTTACGCGTCTCTCGCTCGCTGCGCTCGATTCGAAAACTATAGCGTAACCTAAAACCAATCCCTCTAGCGTTAGTCATTCGATATGGTGGCGACTTATTTCGAATTTGCGAACGTGTCGGATCGGATGTGAGGTTGGACTAAATTTTTACGAGCGAGCGGAGCGAGCGAGCATCGATCACAACATGCAAGGTATACATATACCTTGCAATATGCATATATATCGTGTTAGTACCTAATTTCGTCAGCCACTTCGGACATCACATTGCCCTGTAGCATGTGGAAATAGTACTATTTATGTGAAACTATTCACAAACTGTAAACATCTGTCAGCAGGCAATATGATAAAGACATCCGGCTCCTCGGGCTGGTGCGAATGTTTCAATGTCAGTATGTGCCAAACCGTTGGATTGTGACACACCTTTACGCGTCTCTCGCTCGCTGCGTTCGCTCGAAAACTATAGCGTAACCTAAAACCAATCCATCTTGCGTTCATTATTCGATATGGTGGCGACTTATTTCGAATTTGCGAACGTGTCGGATCGGATGTGAGGTTGGACTAAATTTTTACGAGCGAGCGGAGCGAGCGAGCATCGATCACAATATGCAAGGTATACATATACCTTGCAATATGCATATATATCGTGTTAGTACCTAATTTCGTCAGCCACTTCGGACATCACATTGCCCTGTAGTATGTGGAAATAGTACTATTTATGTGAAACTATTCACAAACTGTAAACATTTGTCAGCAGGCAATACGATAAGTACTTCCGGCTCCTCTGGCTGGTGCGAATGTTTCCATGTCCGTATGTGCCAAACCGTTGGATTGTGACACACCTTTACGCGTCTCTCGCTCGCTGCGTTCGCTCGAAAACTATAGCGTAACCTAAAACCAATCCATCTTGCGTTCATTATTCGATATGGTGGCGACTTATTTCGAATTTGCGAACGTGTCGGATCGGATGTGAGGTTGGACTAAATTTTTACGAGCGAGCGGAGCGAGCGAGCATCGATCACAATATGCAAGGTATACATATACCTTGCAATATGCATATATATAGTGTTAGTACCTAATTTCGTCAGCCACTTCGGACATCACATTGCCCTGTAGTATGTGGAAATAGTACTATTTATGTGAAACTATTCACAAACTGTAAACATTTGTCAGCAGGCAATAGGATAAAGACTTCCGGCTCCTCGGGCTGGTGCGAATGTTTCAATGTCCGTATGTGCCAAACCGTTGGATTGTGACACACCTTTACGCGTCTCTCGTTCGCTGCGCTCGCTCGAAAACTATAGCGTAACCTAAAACCAATCCATCTTGCGTTCATTATTCGATATGTTGGCGACTTATTTCGAATTTGCGAACGTGTCGGATCGGATGTGAGGTTGGACTAAATTTTTACGAGCGAGCGGAGCGAGCGAGCATCGATCACAATATGCAAGGTATACATATACCTTGCAATATGCATATATATCGTGTTAGTACCTAATTTTGTCAGCCACTTCGGACATCACATTGCCCTGTAGTATGTGGAAATAGTACTATTTATGTGAAACTATTCACAAACTGTAAACATCTGTCAGCAGGCAATATGATAAAGACATCCGGCTCCTCGGGCTGGTGCGAATGTTTCAATGTCAGTATGTGCCAAACCGTTGGATTGTGACACACCTTTACGCGTCTCTCGCTCGCTGCGCCCGCTCGAAAGCTGTAGCCTAACCTAAACCCAATCCACCTTGCGTTAGTCATTCGATATGAAGGCAACTTATTTCGAAATTGCGAACGTGTCGGATCGGATGTGAGGTTGGACTAAATTTTTACGAGCGAGCGGAGCGAGCGAGCAACGATCACAATTTGCAAGGTATACATATACCTTGCAATATGCATATATATCGTGTTAGTACCTAATTTTGTCCGCCACTTCGGACATCACATTGCACTGTAGTATGTGGAAATAGTACTATTTATGTGAAACTATTCACAAACTGTAAACATTTGTCAGCAGGCAGTAGGATAAATACTTCCGGCTCCTCTGGCTGGTGCGAATGTTTCAACGTCCGTATGTGCCAAACCGTTAGATTGTGATACACCTTTACGCGTCTCTCGCTCGCTGCGCTCGCTCGAAAACTATAGCCTAACCTAAAACCAATCCCTCTTGCGTTAGTCATTCGATATGAAGGCGACTTATTTCGAATTTGCGAACGTGTCGGATGGGATGTGAGGTTGGACTAAATTTTTACGAGCGAGCGGAGCGAGCAAGCAACGATCACAATTTGCAAGGTATACATATACCTTGCAATATGCATATATATCGTGTTAGTACCTAATTTTGTTAGCCACTTCGGACATCACATTGGACTGTAGTATGTGGAAATAGTACTATTTATGTGAAACTATTCACAAACTGTAAACATTTGTCAGCAGGCAATAGGATAAATACTTCCGGCTCCTCTGGCTGGTGCGAATGTTTCAATGTCCGTATGTGCCAAACCGTTAGATTGTGATACACCTTTACGCGTCTCTCGCTCGCTGCGCTCGATTCGAAAACTATAGCGTAACCTAAAACCAATCCCTCTAGCGTTAGTCATTCGATATGGTGGCGACTTATTTCGAATTTGCGAACGTGTCGGATCGGATGTGAGGTTGGACTAAATTTTTACGAGCGAGCGGAGCGAGCGAGCATCGATCACAACATGCAAGGTATACATATACCTTGCAATATGCATATATATCGTGTTAGTACCTAATTTCGTCAGCCACTTCGGACATCACATTGCCCTGTAGTATGTGGAAATAGTACTATTTCTGTGAAACTATTCACAAACTGTAAACATCTGTCAGCAGGCAATATGATAAAGACATCCGGCTCCTCGGGCTGGTGCGAATGTTTCAATGTCAGTATGTGCCAAACCGTTGGATTGTGACACACCTTTACGCGTCTCTCGCTCGCTGCGCTCGCTCGAAAACTATAGCGTAACCTAAAACCAATCCATCTTGCGTTCATTATTCGATATGGTGGCGACTTATTTCGAATTTGCGAACGTGTCGGATCGTATGTGAGGTTGGACTAAATTTTTTCGAGCGAGCGGAGCGAGCGAGCAACGATCACAATTTGCAAGGTATACATATACCTTATATTGCCTTGCATATATTTCGTGTTAGTACCTAATTTTGTCAGCCACTTCGGACATCACATTGGACTGTAGTATGTGGTAATAGTACTATTTATGTGAAACTTTTCACAAACTGTAAACATTTGTCAGCAGGCAATAGGATAAAGACTTCCGGCTCCTCGGGCTGGTGCGAATGTTTCAATGTCCGTATGTAGCAAACCGTTGGATTGTGACACACCTTTACGCGTCTCTCGTTCGCTGCGCTCGCTCGAAAACTATAGCGTAACCTAAAACCAATCCATCTTGCGTTCATTATTCGATATGGTGGCGACTTATTTCGAATTTGCGAACGTGTCGGATCGGATGTGAGGTTGGACTAAATTTTTACGAGCGAGCGGAGCGAGCGAGCAACGATCACAATTTGCAAGGTATGCATATACCTTATATTGCCTTGCATATATTTCGTGTTAGTACCTAATTTTGTCAGCCACTTCGGACATCACATTGGACTGTAGTATGTGGAAATAGTACTATTTATGTGAAACTATTCACAAACTGTAAACATTTGTCAGCAGGCAATAGGATAAAGACTTCCGGCTCCTCGGGCTGGTGCGAATGTTTCAATGTCCGTATGTGCCAAACCGTTGGATTGTGACACACCTTTACGCGTCTCTCGCTCGCTGCGTTCGCTCGAAAACTATAGCGTAACCTAAAACCAATCCATCTTGCGTTCATTATTCGATATGGTGGCGACTTATTTCGAATTTGCGAACGTGTCGGATCGGATGTGAGGTTGGACTAAATTTTTACGAGCGAGCGGAGCGAGCGAGCATCGATCACAATATGCAAGGTATACATATACCTTGCAATATGCATATATATCGTGTTAGTACCTAATTTCGTCAGCCACTTCGGACATCACATTGCCCTGTAGTATGTGGAAATAGTACTATTTATGTGAAACTATTCACAAACTGTAAACATTTGTCAGCAGGCAATATGATAAAGACATCCGGCTCCTCGGGCTGGTGCGAATGTTTCAATGTCAGTATGTGCCAAACCGTTGGATTGTGACACACCTTTACGCATCTCTCGCTCGCTGCGCCCGCTCGAATGCTGTAGCCTAACCTAAACCCAATCCATCTTGCGTTAGTCATTCGATATGAAGGCAACTTATTTCGAATTTGCGAACGTGTCGGATCGTATGTGAGGTTGGACTAAATTTTTACGAGCGAGCGGAGCGAGCGAGCAACGATCACAATTTGCAAGGTATACATATACCTTATATTGCCTTGCATATATTTTGTGTTAGTACCTAACTTTGTCAGCCACTTCGGACATCACATTGGACTGTAGTATGTGGAAATAGTAATATTTATGTGAAACTATTCACAAACTGTAAACATTTGTCAGCAGGCAATAGGATAAAGACTTCCGGCTCCTCGGGCTGGTGCGAATGTTTCAATGTCCGTATGCGCCAAACCGTTGGATTGTGACACACCTTTACGCGTCTCTCGTTCGCTGCGCTCGCTCGAAAACTATAGCGTAACCTAAAACCAATCCATCTAGCGTTAGTCATTCGATATGGTGGCGACTTATTTCGAATTTGCGAACGTGTCGGATCGGATGTGAGGTTGGACTAAATTTTTACGAGCGAGCGGAGCGAGCGAGCATCGATCACAACATGCAAGGTATACATATACCTTGCAATATGCATATATATCGTGTTAGTACCTAATTTCGTCAGCCACTTCGGACATCACATTGCCCTGTAGTATGTGGAAATAGTACTATTTATGTGAAACTATTCACAAACTGTAAACATCTGTCAGCAGGCAATATGATAAAGACATCCGGCTCCTCGGGCTGGTGCGAATGTTTCAATGTCAGTATGTGCCAAACCGTTGGATTGTGACACACCTTTACGCGTCTCTCGCTCGCTGCGCTCGCTCGAAAACTATAGCGTAACCTAAAACCAATCCATCTTGCGTTCATTATTCGATATGGTGGCGACTTATTTCGAATTTGCGAACGTGTCGGATCGTATGTGAGGTTGGACTAAATTTTTACGAGCGAGCGGAGCGAGCGAGCAACGATCACAATTTGCAAGGTATACATATACCTTGCAATATGCATATATATCGTGTTAGTACCTAATTTTGTCCGCCACTTCGGACATCACATTGCACTGTAGTATGTGGAAATAGTACTATTTATGTGAAACTATTCACAAACTGTAAACATTTGTCAGCAGGCAATAGGATAAATACTTCCGGCTCCTCTGGCTGGTGCGAATGTTTCAACGTCCGTATGTGCCAAACCGTTAGATTGTGATACACCTTTACGCGTCTCTCGCTCGCTGCGCTCGCTCGAAAACTATAGCCTAACCTAAAACCAATCCCTCTTGCGTTAATCATTCGATATGAAGGCGACTTATTTCGAATTTGCGAACGTGTCGGATGGGATGTGAGGTTGGACTAAATTTTTACGAGCGAGCGGAGCGAGCAAGCAACGATCACAATTTGCAAGGTATACATATACCTTGCAATATGCATATATATCGTGTTAGTACCTAATTTTGTTAGCCACTTCGGACATCACATTGGACTGTAGTATGTGGAAATAGTACTATTTATGTGAAACTATTCACAAACTGTAAACATTTGTCAGCAGGCAATAGGATAAATACTTCCGGCTCCTCTGGCTGGTGCGAATGTTTCAATGTCCGTATGTGCCAAACCGTTAGATTGTGATACACCTTTACGCGTCTCTCGCTCGCTGCGCTCGATTCGAAAACTATAGCGTAACCTAAAACCAATCCCTCTAGCGTTAGTCATTCGATATGGTGGCGACTTATTTCGAATTTGCGAACGTGTCGGATCGGATGTGAGGTTGGACTAAATTTTTACGAGCGAGCGGAGCGAGCGAGCATCGATCACAACATGCAAGGTATACATATACCTTGCAATATGCATATATATCGTGTTAGTACCTAATTTCGTCAGCCACTTCGGACATCACATTGCCCTGTAGTATGTGGAAATAGTACTATTTATGTGAAACTATTCACAAACTGTAAACATCTGTCAGCAGGCAATATGATAAAGACATCCGGCTCCTCGGGCTGGTGCGAATGTTTCAATGTCAGTATGTGCCAAACCGTTGGATTGTGACACACCTTTACGCGTCTCTCGCTCGCTGCGCTCGCTCGAAAACTATAGCGTAACCTAAAACCAATCCATCTTGCGTTCATTATTCGATATGGTGGCGACTTATTTCGAATTTGCGAACGTGTCGGATCGTATGTGAGGTTGGACTAAATTTTTTCGAGCGAGCGGAGCGAGCGAGCAACGATCACAATTTGCAAGGTATGCATATACCTTATATTGCCTTGCATATATTTCGTGTTAGTACCTAATTTTGTCAGCCACTTCGGACATCACATTGGACTGTAGTATGTGGAAATAGTACTATTTATGTGAAACTATTCACAAACTGTAAACATTTGTCAGCAGGCAATAGGATAAAGACTTCCGGCTCCTCGGGCTGGTGCGAATGTTTCAATGTCCGTATGTGCCAAACCGTTGGATTGTGACACACCTTTACGCGTCTCTCGTTCGCTGCGCTCGCTCGAAAACTATAGCGTAACCTAAAACCAATCCATCTTGCGTTCATTATTCGATATGGTGGCGACTTATTTCGAATTTGCGAACGTGTCGGATCGGATGTGAGGTTGGACTAAATTTTTACGAGCGAGCGGAGCGAGCGAGCAACGATCACAATTTGCAAGGTATGCATATACCTTATATTGCCTTGCATATATTTCGTGTTAGTACCTAATTTTGTCCGCCACTTCGGACATCACATTGCACTGTAGTATGTGGAAATAGTACTATTTATGTGAAACTATTCACAAACTGTAAACATTTGTCAGTAGGCAATATGATAAAGACTTCCGGCTCCTCGGCCTGGTGCGAATGTTTCAATGTCAGTATGTGCCAAACCGTTGGATTGTGACACACCTTTACGCGTCTCTCGCTCGCTGCGTTCGCTCGAAAACTATAGCGTAACCTAAAACCAATCCATCTTGCGTTCATTATTCGATATGGTGGCGACTTATTTCGAATTTGCGAACGTGTCGGATCGGATGTGAGGTTGGACTAAATTTTTACGAGCGAGCGGAGCGAGCGAGCATCGATCACAATATGCAAGGTATACATATACCTTGCAATATGCATATATATCGTGTTAGTACCTAATTTCGTCAGCCACTTCGGACATCACATTGCCCTGTAGTATGTGGAAATAGTACTATTTATGTGAAACTATTCACAAACTGTAAACATTTGTCAGCAGGCAATACGATAAGTACTTCCGGCTCCTCTGGCTGGTGCGAATGTTTCCGTGTCCGTATGTGCCAAACCGTTGGATTGTGACACACCTTTACGCGTCTCTCGCTCGCTGCGTTCGCTCGAAAACTATAGCGTAACCTAAAACCAATCCATCTTGCGTTCATTATTCGATATGGTGGCGACTTATTTCGAATTTGCGAACGTGTCGGATCGGATGTGAGGTTGGACTAAATTTTTACGAGCGAGCGGAGCGAGCGAGCATCGATCACAATATGCAAGGTATACATATACCTTGCAATATGCATATATATCGTGTTAGTACCTAATTTCGTCAGCCACTTCGGACATCACATTGCCCTGTAGTATGTGGAAATAGTACTATTTATGTGAAACTATTCACAAACTGTAAACATTTGTCAGCAGGCAATATGATAAAGACATCCGGCTCCTCGGGCTGGTGCGAATGTTTCAATGTCAGTATGTGCCAAACCGTTGGATTGTGACACACCTTTACGCATCTCTCGCTCGCTGCGCCCGCTCGAATGCTGTAGCCTAACCTAAACCCAATCCATCTTGCGTTAGTCATTCGATATGAAGGCAACTTATTTCGAATTTGCGAACGTGTCGGATCGTATGTGAGGTTGGACTAAATTTTTACGAGCGAGCGGAGCGAGCGAGCAACGATCACAATTTGCAAGGTATACATATACCTTATATTGCCTTGCATATATTTCGTGTTAGTACCTAACTTTGTCAGCCACTTCGGACATCACATTGGACTGTAGTATGTGGAAATAGTAATATTTATGTGAAACTATTCACAAACTGTAAACATTTGTCAGCAGGCAATAGGATAAAGACTTCCGGCTCCTCGGGCTGGTGCGAATGTTTCAATGTCCGTATGCGCCAAACCGTTGGATTGTGACACACCTTTACGCGTCCCTCGTTCGCTGCGCTCGCTCGAAAACTATAGCGTAACCTAAAACCAATCCATCTAGCGTTAGTCATTCGATATGGTGGCGACTTATTTCGAATTTGCGAACGTGTCGGATCGGATGTGAGGTTGGACTAAATTTTTACGAGCGAGCGGAGCGAGCGAGCATCGATCACAACATGCAAGGTATACATATACCTTGCAATATGCATATATATCGTGTTAGTACCTAATTTCGTCAGCCACTTCGGACATCACATTGCCCTGTAGTATGTGGAAATAGTATTATTTATGTGAAACTATTCACAAACTGTAAACATCTGTCAGCAGGCAATATGATAAAGACATCCGGCTCCTCGGGCTGGTGCGAATGTTTCAATGTCAGTATGTGCCAAACCGTTGGATTGTGACACACCTTTACGCGTCTCTCGCTCGCTGCGCTCGCTCGAAAACTATAGCGTAACCTAAAACCAATCCATCTTGCGTTCATTATTCGATATGGTGGCGACTTATTTCGAATTTGCGAACGTGTCGGATCGTATGTGAGGTTGCACTAAATTTTTACGAGCGAGCGGAGCGAGCGAGCAACGATCACAATTTGCAAGGTATACATATACCTTATATTGCCTTGCATATATTTCGTGTTAGTACCTAATTTTGTCAGCCACTTCGGACATCACATTGGACTGTAGTATGTGGTAATAGTACTATTTATGTGAAACTATTCACAAACTGTAAACATTTGTCAGCAGGCAATAGGATAAAGACTTCCGGCTCCTCGGGCTGGTGCGAATGTTTCAATGTCCGTATGTGCCAAACCGTTGGATTGTGACACACCTTTACGCGTCTCTCGTTCGCTGCGCTCGCTCGAAAACTATAGTGTAACCTAAAACCAATCCATCTTGCGTTCATTATTCGATATGGTGCTGACTTCTTTCGAATTTGCGAACGTGTCGGATCGGATGTGAGGTTGGACTAAATTTTTACGAGCGAGCGGAGCGAGCGAGCAACGATCACAATTTGCAAGGTATGCATATACCTTATATTGCCTTGCATATATTTCGTGTTAGTACCTAATTTTGTCAGCCACTTCGGACATCACATTGGACTGTAGTATGTGGAAATAGTACTATTTATGTGAAACTATTCACAAACTGTAAACATTTGTCAGCAGGCAATAGGATAAAGACTTCCGGCTCCTCGGGCTGGTGCGAATGTTTCAATGTCCGTATGTGCCAAACCGTTGGATTGTGACACACCTTTACGCGTCTCTCGTTCGCTGCGCTCGCTCGAAAACTATAGCGTAACCTAAAAAAATCCATCTTGCGTTCATTATTCGATATGGTGGCGACTTATTTCGAATTTGCGAACGTGTCGGATCGGATGTGAGGTTGGACTAAATTTTTACGAGCGAGCGGAGCGAGCGAGCATCGATCACAATATGCAAGGTGTACATATACCTTGCAATATGCATATATATCGTGTTAGTACCTAATTTCGTCAGCCACTTCGGACATCACATTGCCCTGTAGTATGTGGAAATAGTACTATTTATGTGAAACTATTCACAAACTGTAAACATTTGTCAGCAGGCAATATGATAAAGACATCCGGCTCCTCGGGCTGGTGCGAATGTTTCAATGTCAGTATGTGCCAAACCGTTGGATTGTGACACACCTTTACGCGTCTCTCGCTCGCTGCGCCCGCTCGAAAGCTGTAGCCTAACCTAAACCCAATCCATCTTGCGTTAGTCATTCGATATGAAGGCAACTTATTTCGAATTTGCGAACGTGTCGGATCGGATGTGAGGTTGGACTAAATTTTACGAGCGAGCGGAGCGAGCGAGCAACGATCACAATTTGCAAGGTATACATAAACCTTGCAATATGCATATATATCGTGTTAGTACCTAATTTTGTCCGCCACTTCGGACATCACATTGCACTGTAGTATGTGGAAATAGTACTATTTATGTGAAACTATTCACAAACTGTAAACATCTGTCAGCAGGCAATATGATAAAGACATCCGGCTCCTCGGGCTGGTGCGAATGTTTCAATGTCAGTATGTGCCAAACCGTTGGATTGTGACACACCTTTACGCGTCTCTCGCTCGCTGCGCCCGCTCGAAAGCTGTAGCCTAACCTAAACCCAATCCATCTTGCGTTAGTCATTCGATATGAAGGCAACTTATTTCGAATTTGCGAACGTGTCGGATCGGATGTGAGGTTGGACTAAATTTTTACGAGCGAGCGGAGCGAGCGAGCATCGATCACAATATGCAAGGTGTACATATACCTTGCAATATGCATATATATCGTGTTAGTACCTAATTTCGTCAGCCACTTCGGACATCACATTGCCCTGTAGTATGTGGAAATAGTACTATTTATGTGAAACTATTCACAAACTGTAAACATTTGTCAGCAGGCAATATGATAAAGACATCCGGCTCCTCGGGCTGGTGCGAATGTTTCAATGTCAGTATGTGCCAAACCGTTGGATTGTGACACACCTTTACGCGTCTCTCGCTCGCTGCGCCCGCTCGAAAGCTGTAGCCTAACCTAAACCCAATCCATCTTGCGTTAGTCATTCGATATGAAGGCAACTTATTTCGAATTTGCGAACGTGTCGGATCGGATGTGAGGTTGGACTAAATTTTTACGAGCGAGCGGAGCGATCGAGCATCGATCACAATATGCAAGGTATACATATACCTTGCAATATGCATATATATCGTGTTAGTACCTAATTTTGTTAGCCACTTCGGACATCACATTGGACTGTAGTATGTGGAAATAGTACTATTTATGTGAAACTATTCACAAACTGTAAACATTTGTCAGCAGGCAATAGGATAAATACTTCCGGCTCCTCTGGCTGGTGCGAATGTTTCAATGTCCGTATGTGCCAAACCGTTAGATTGTGATACACCTTTACGCGTCTCTCGCTCGCTGCGCTCGATTCGAAAACTATAGCCTAACCTAAAACCAATCCATCTTGCGTTCATTATTCGATATGGTGGCGACTTATTTCGAATTTGCGAACGTGTCGGATCGGATGTGAGGTTGGACTAAATTTTTACGAGCGAGCGGAGCGAGCGAGCAACGATCACAATTTGCAAGGTATACATATACCTTGCAATATGCATATATATCGTGTTAGTACCTAATTTTGTCAGCCACTTCGGATATCACATTGCACTGTAGTATGTCGAAATAGTACTATTTATGTGAAACTATTCACAAACTGTAAACATTTGTCAGTAGGCAATATGATAAAGACTTCCGGCTCCTCGGGCTGGTGCGAATGTTTCAATGTCAGTATGTGCCAAACCGTTGGATTGTGACACACCTTTACGCGTCTCTCGCTCGCTGCGCTCGCTCGAAAACTATAGCGTAACCTAAAACCAATCCATCTTACGTTCATTATTCGATATGGTGGCGACTTATTTCGAATTTGCGAACGTGTCGGATCGGATGTGAGGTTGGACTAAATTTTTACGAGCGAGCGGAGCGAGCGAGCATCGATCACAATATGCAAGGTATACATATACCTTGCAATATGCATATATATCGTGTTAGTACCTAATTTCGTCAGCCACATCGGACATCACATTGCCCTGTAGTATGTGGAAATAGTACTATTTATGTGAAACTATTCACAAACTGTAAACATTTGTCAGCAGGCAATATGATAAAGACATCCGGCTCCTCGGGCTGGTGCGAATGTTTCAATGTCAGTATGTGCCAAACCGTTGGATTGTGACACACCTTTACGCGTCTCTCGCTCGCTGCGCTCGCTCGAAAACTATAGCGTAACCTAAAACCAATCCATCTTGCGTTCATTATTCGATATGGTGGCGACTTATTTCGAATTTGCGAACGTGTCGGATCGTATGTGAGGTTGGACTAAATTTTTACGAGCGAGCGGAGCGAGCGAGCTACGATCACAATTTGCAAGGTATACATATACCTTATATTGCCTTGCATATATTTCGTGTTAGTACCTAATTTTGTCAGCCACTTCGGACATCACATTGGACTGTAGTATGTGGAAATAGTACTATTTATGTGAAACTATTCACAAACTGTAAACATTTGTCAGCAGGCAATAGGATAAAGACTTCCGGCTCCTCGGGCTGGTGCGAATGTTTCAATGTCCGTATGTGCCAAACCGTTGGATTGTGACACACCTTTACGCGTCTCTCGTTCGCTGCGCTCGCTCGAAAACTATAGCGTAACCTAAAACCAATCCATCTTGCGTTCATTATTCGATATGGTGGCGACTTATTTCGAATTTGCGAACGTGTCGGATCGGATGTGAGGTTGGACTAAATTTTTACGAGCGAGCGGAGCGATCGAGCATCGATCACAACATGCAAGGTATACATATACCTTGCAATATGCATATATATCGTGTTAGTACCTAATTTCGTCAGCCACTTCGGACATCACATTGCCCTGTAGTATGTGGAAATAGTACTATTTATGTGAAACTATTCACAAACTGTAAACATCTGTCAGCAGGCAATATGATAAAGACATCCGGCTCCTCGGGCTGGTGCGAATGTTTCAATGTCAGTATGTGCCAAACCGTTGGATTGTGACACACCTTTACGCGTCTCTCGCTCGCTGCGCCCGCTCGAAAGCTGTAGCCTAACCTAAACCCAATCCATCTTGCGTTAGTCATTCGATATGAAGGCAACTTATTTCGAATTTGCGAACGTGTCGGATCGGATGTGAGGTTGGACTAAATTTTTACGAGCGAGCGGAGCGAGCGAGCATCGATCACAATATGCAAGGTGTACATATACCTTGCAATATGCATATATATCGTGTTAGTACCTAATTTCGTCAGCCACTTGGGACATCACATTGCCCTGTAGTATGTGGAAATAGTACTATTTATGTGAAACTATTCACAAACTGTAAACATTTGTCAGCAGGCAATATGATAAAGACATCCGGCTCCTCGGGCTGGTGCGAATGTTTCAATGTCAGTATGTGCCAAACCGTTGGATTGTGACACACCTTTACGCGTCTCTCGCTCGCTGCGCCCGCTCGAAAGCTGTAGCCTAACCTAAACCCAATCCATCTTGCGTTAGTCATTCTATATGAAGGCAACTTATTTCGAATTTGCGAACGTGTCGGATCGGATGTGAGGTTGGACTAAATTTTTACGAGCGAGCGGAGCGAGCGAGCAACGATCACAATTTGCAAGGTATACATAAACCTTGCAATATGCATATATATCGTGTTAGTACCTAATTTTGTCCGCCACTTCGGACATCACATTGCACTGTAGTATGTGGAAATAGTACTATTTATGTGAAACTATTCACAAACTGTAAACATTTGTCATTAGGCAATATGATAAAGACTTCCGGCTCCTCGGCCTGGTGCGAATGTTTCAATGTCAGTATGTGCCAAACCGTTGGATTGTGACACACCTTTACGCGTCTCTCGCTCGCTGCGTTCGCTCGAAAACTATAGCGTAACCTAAAACCAATCCATCTTGCGTTCATTAGTCGATATGGTGGCGACTTATTTCGAATTTGCGAACGTGTCGGATCGGATGTGAGGTTGGACTAAATTTTTACGAGCGAGCGGAGCGAGCGAGCATCGATCACAATATGCAAGGTATACATATACCTTGCAATATGCATATATATCGTGTTAGTACCTAATTTCGTCAGCCACTTCGGACATCACATTGCCCTGTAGTATGTGGAAATAGTACTATTTATGTGAAACTATTCACAAACTGTAGACATTTGTCAGCAGGCAATAGGATAAAGACTTCCGGCTCCTCGGGCTGGTGCGAATGTTTCAATGTCCGTATGTGCCAAACCGTGGGATTGTGACACACCTTTACGCGTCTCTCGTTCGCTGCGCTCGCTCGAAAACTATAGCGTAACCTAAAACCAATCCATCTTGCGTTCATTATTCGATATGGTGGCGACTTATTTCGAATTTGCGAACGTGTCGGATCGGATGTGAGGTTGGACTAAATTTTTACGAGCGAGCGGAGCGAGCGAGCAACGATCACAATTTGCAAGGTATACATATACCTTATATTGCCTTGCATATATTTCGAGTTAGTACCTAACTTTGTCAGCCACTTCGGACATCACATTGGACTGTAGTATGTGGAAATAGTACTATTTATGTGAAACTATTCACAAACTGTAAACATTTGTCAGCAGGCAATAGGATAAAGACTTCCGGCTCCTCGGGCTGGTGCGAATGTTTCAATGTCCGTATGCGCCAAACCGTTGGATTGTGACACACCTTTACGCGTCTCTCGTTCGCTGCGCTCGCTCGAAAACTATAGCGTAACCTAAAACCAATCCATCTTGCGTTCATTACTCGATATGGTGGCGACTTATTTCGAATTTGCGAACGTGTCGGATCGGATGTGAGGTTGGACTAAATTTTTACGAGCGAGCGGAGCGAGCGAGCAACGATCACAATTTGCAAGGTATAAATATACCTTGCAATATGCATATATATCGTGTTAGTACCTAATTTTGTTAGCCACTTCGGACATCACATTGGACTGTAGTATGTGGAAATAGTACTATTTATGTGAAACTATTCACAAACTGTAAACATTTGTCAGCAGGCAATGGGATAAATACTTCCGGCTCCTCTGGCTGGTGCGAATGTTTCAATGTCCGTATGTGCCAAACCGTTAGATTGTGATACACCTTTACGCGTCTCTCGCTCGCTGCGCTCGATTCGAAAACTATAGCCTAACCTAAAACCAATCCATCTTGCGTTCATTATTCGATATGGTGGCGACTTATTTCGAATTTGCGAACGTGTCGGATCGGATGTGAGGTTGGACTAAAATTTTACGAGCGAGCGGAGCGAGCGAGCAACGATCACAATTTGCAAGGTATACATATACCTTGCAATATGCATATATATCGTGTTAGTACCTAATTTTGTCAGCCACTTCGGATATCACATTGCACTGTAGTATGTCGAAATAGTACTATTTATGTGAAACTATTCACAAACTGTAAACATTTGTCAGTAGGCAATATGATAAAGACTTCCGGCTCCTCGGGCTGGTGCGAATGTTTCAATGTCAGTATGTGCCAAACCGTTGGATTGTGACACACCTTTACGCGTCTCTCGCTCGCTGCGCTCGCTCGAAAACTATAGCGTAACCTAAAACCAATCCATCTTGCGTTCATTATTCGATATGGTGGCGACTTATTTCGAATTTGCGAACGTGTCGGATCGTATGTGAGGTTGGACTAAATTTTTACGAGCGAGCGGAGCGAGCGAGCTACGATCACAATTTGCAAGGTATACATATACCTTATATTGCCTTGCATATATTTCGTGTTAGTACCTAATTTTGTCAGCCACTTCGGACATCACATTGGACTGTAGTATGTGGAAATAGTACTATTTATGTGAAACTATTCACAAACTGTAAACATTTGTCAGCAGGCAATAGGATAAAGACTTCCGGCTCCTCGGGCTGGTGCGAATGTTTCAATGTCCGTATGTGCCAAACCGTTGGATTGTGACACACCTTTACGCGTCTCTCGTTCGCTGCGCTCGCTCGAAAACTATAGCGTAACCTAAAACCAATCCATCTTGCGTTCATTATTCGATATGGTGGCGACTTATTTCGAATTTGCGAACGTGTCGGATCGGATGTGAGGTTGGACTAAATTTTTACGAGCGAGCGGAGCGATCGAGCATCGATCACAACATGCAAGGTATACATATACCTTGCAATATGCATATATATCGTGTTAGTACCTAATTTCGTCAGCCACTTCGGACATCACATTGCCCTGTAGTATGTGGAAATAGTACTATTTATGTGAAACTATTCACAAACTGTAAACATCTGTCAGCAGGCAATATGATAAAGACATCCGGCTCCTCGGGCTGGTGCGAATGTTTCAATGTCAGTATGTGCCAAACCGTTGGATTGTGACACACCTTTACGCGTCTCTCGCTCGCTGCGCCCGCTCGAAAGCTGTAGCCTAACCTAAACCCAATCCATCTTGCGTTAGTCATTCGATATGAAGGCAACTTATTTCGAATTTGCGAACGTGTCGGATCGGATGTGAGGTTGGACTAAATTTTTACGAGCGAGCGGAGCGAGCGAGCAACGATCACAATTTGCAAGGTATACATATACCTTGCAATATGCATATATATCGTGTTAGTACCTAATTTTGTCCGCCACTTCGGACATCACATTGCACTGTAGTATGTGGAAAAAGTACTATTTATGTGAAACTATTCACAAACTGTAAACATTTGTCAGTAGGCAATATGATAAAGACTTCCGGCTCCTCGGCCTGGTGCGAATGTTTCAATGTCAGTATGTGCCAAACCGTTGGATTGTGACACACCTTTACGCGTCTCTCGCTCGCTGCGTTCGCTCGAAAACTATAGCGTAACCTAAAACCAATCCATCTTGCGTTCATTATTCGATATGGTGGCGACTTATTTCGAATTTGCGAACGTGTCGGATCGGATGTAAGGTTGGACTAAATTTTTACGAGCGAGCGGAGCGAGCGAGCATCGATCACAATATGCAAGGTATATGTATACCTTGCAATATGCATATATATCGTGTTAGTACCTAATTTTGTCAGCCACTTCGGACATCACATTGGACTGTAGTATGTGGAAATAGTACTATTTATGTGAAACTATTCACAAACTGTAAACATTTGTCAGCAGGCAATACGATAAGTACTTCCGGCTCCTCTGGCTGGTGCGAATGTTTCCATGTCCGTATGTGCCAAACCGTTGGATTGTGACACACCTTTACGCGTCTCTCGTTCGCTGCGCTCGCTCGAAAACTATAGCGTAACCTAAAACCAATCCATCTTGCGTTCATTAGTCGATATGGTGGCGACTTATTTCGAATTTGCGAACGTGTCGGATCGGATGTGAGGTTGGACTAAATTTTTACGAGCGAGCGGAGCGAGCGAGCAACGATCACAATTTGCAAGGTATACATATACCTTGCAATATGGATATATATCGTGTTAGTACCTAATTTTGTCAGCCACTTCGGACATCACATTGCACTGTAGTATGTCGAAATAGTACTACTTATGTGAAACTATTCACAAACTGTAAACATTTGTCAGTAGGCAATATGATAAAGACTTCCGGCTCCTCGAGCTGGTGCGAATGTTTCAATGTCAGTATGTGCCAAACCGTTGGATTGTGACACACCTTTACGCGTGTCTCGCTCGCTGCGCTCGCTCGAAAGCTGTAGCCTAACCTAAACCCAATCCATCTTGCGTTAGTCATTCGATATGGTGGCGACTTATTTCGAATTTGCGAACGTGTCGGATCGGATGTGAGGTTGGACTAAATTTTTACGAGCGAGCGGAGCGAGCGAGCAACGATCACAATTTGCAAGGTATACATATACCTTGCAATATGCATATATATCGTGTTAGTACCTAATTTTGTTAGCCACTTCGGACATCACATTGGACTGTAGTATGTGGAAATAGTACTATTTATGTGAAACTATTCACAAACTGTAAACATTTGTCAGCAGGCAATAGGATAAAGACTTCCGGCTCCTCGGGCTGGTGCGAATGTTTCAATGTCCGTATGTGCCAAACCGTTGGATTGTGACACACCTTTACGCGTCTCTCGTTCGCTGCGCTCGCTCGAAAACTATAGCGTAACCTAAAACCAATCCATCTTGCGTTCATTATTCGATATGGTGGCGACTTATTTCGAATTTGCGAACGTGTCGGATCGGATGTGAGGTTGGACTAAATTTTTACGAGCGAGCGGAGCGAGCGAGCAACGATCACAATTTGCAAGGTATATGTATACCTTGCAATATGCATATATATCGTGTTAGTACCTAATTTCGTCAGCCACTTCGGACATCACATTGCCCTGTAGTATGTGGAAATAGTACTATTTATGTGAAACTATTCACAAACTGTAAACATTTGTGAGCAGGCAATAGGATAAAGACTTCCGGCTCCTCGGGCTGGTGCGAATGTTTCAATGTCCGTATGTGCCAAACCGTTGGATTGTGACACACCTTTACGCGTCTCTCGTTCGCTGCGCTCGCTCGAAAACTATAGCGTAACCTAAAACCAATCCATCTTGCGTTCATTATTCGATATGGTGGCGACTTATTTCGAATTTGCGAACGTGTCGGATCGGATGTGAGGTTGGACTAAATTTTTACGAGCGAGTGGAGCGAGCGAGCATCGATCACAATATGCAAGGTATACATATACCTTGCAATATGCATATATATCGTGTTAGTACCTAATTTCGTCAGCCACTTCGGACATCACATTGGACTGTAGTATGTGGAAATAGTACTATTTATGTGAAACTATTCACAAACTGTAATCATTTGTCAGCAGGCAATAGGATAAAGACTTCCGGCTCCTCGGGCTGGTGCGAATGTTTCAATGTCCGTATGCGCCAAACCGTTGGATTGTGACACACCTTTACGCGTCTCTCGTTCGCTGCGCTCGCTCGAAAACTATAGCGTAACCTAAAACCAATCCATCTTGCGTTCATTATTCGATATGGTGGCGACTTATGTCGAATTTGCGAACGTGTCGGATCGGATGTGAGGTTGGACTAAATTTTTACGAGCGAGCGGAGCGAGCGAGCAACGATCACAATTTGCAAGGTATACATATACCTTGCAATATGTATATATATCGTGTTAGTACCTAATTTTGTCAGCCACCTCGGACATCACATTGCACTGTAGTATGTCGAAATAGTACTACTTATGTGAAACTATTCACAAACTGTAAACATTTGTCAGTAGGCAATATGATAAAGACTTCCGGCTCCTCGAGCTGGTGCGAATGTTTCAATGTCCGTATGTGCCAAACCGTTGGATTGTGACACACCTTTACGCGTCTCTCGTTCGCTGCGCTCGCTCGAAAACTATAGCGTAACCTAAAACCAATCCATCTTGCGTTCATTATTCGATATGGTGGCGACTTATTTCGAATTTGCGAACGTGTCGGATCGGATGTGAGGTTGGACTAAATTTTTACGAGCGAGCGGAGCGATCGAGCATCGATCACAACATGCAAGGTATACATATACCTTGCAATATGCATATATATCGTGTTAGTACCTAATTTCGTCAGCCACTTCGGACATCACATTGCCCTGTAGTATGTGGAAATAGTACTATTTATGTGAAACTATTCACAAACTGTAAACATCTGTCAGCAGGCAATATGATAAAGACATCCGGCTCCTCGGGCTGGTGAGAATGTTTCAATGTCAGTATGTGCCAAACCGTTTATTGTGACACACCTTTACGCGTCTCTCGCTCGCTGCGCCCGCTCGAAAGCTGTAGCCTAACCTAAACCCAATCCATCTTGCGTTAGTCATTCGATATGAAGGCAACTTATTTCGAATTTGCGAACGTGTCGGATCGGATGTGAGGTTGGACTAAATTTTTACGAGCGAGCGGAGCGAGCGAGCAACGATCACAATTTGCAAGGTATACATATACCTTGCAATATGCATATATATCGTGTTAGTACCTAATTTTGTCCGCCACTTCGGACATCACATTGCACTGTAGTATGTGGAAAAAGTACTATTTATGTGAAACTATTCACAAACTGTAAACATTTGTCAATAGGCAATATGATAAAGACTTCCGGCTCCTCGGCCTGGTGCGAATGTTTCAATGTCAGTATGTGCCAAACCGTTGGATTGTGACACACCTTTACGCGTCTCTCGCTCGCTGCGTTCGCTCGAAAACTATAGCGTAACCTAAAACCAATCCATCTTGCGTTCATTATTCGATATGGTGGCGACTTATTTCGAATTTGCGAACGTGTCGGTTCGGATGTGAGGTTGGACTAAATTTTTACGAGCGAGCGGAGCGAGCGAGCATCGATCACAATATGCAAGGTATACATATACCTTGCAATATGCATATATATCGTGTTAGTACCTAATTTTGTCAGCCACTTCGGACATCACATTGGACTGTAGTATGTGGAAATAGTACTATTTATGTGAAACTATTCACAAACTGTAAACATTTGTCAGCAGGCAATACGATAAGTACTTCCGGCTCCTCTGGCTGGTGCGAATGTTTCCATGTCCGTATGTGCCAAACCGTTGGATTGTGACACACCTTTACGCGTCTCTCGCTCGCTGCGTTCGCTCGAAAACTATAGCGTAACCTAAAACCAATCCATCTTGCCTTCATTATTCGATATGGTGGCGACTTATTTCGAATTTGCGAACGTGTCGGATCGGATGTGAGGTTGGACTAAATTTTTACGAGCGAGTGGAGCGAGCGAGCATCGATCACAATATGCAAGGTATACATATACCTTGCAATATGCATATATATCGTGTTAGTACCTAATTTCGTCAGCCACTTCGGACATCACATTGGACTGTAGTATGTGGAAATAGTACTATTTATGTGAAACTATTCACAAACTGTAATCATTTGTCAGCAGGCAATAGGATAAAGACTTCCGGCTCCTCGGGCTGGTGCGAATGTTTCAATGTCCGTATGCGCCAAACCGTTGGATTGTGACACACCTTTACGCGTCTCTCGTTCGCTGCGCTCGCTCGAAAACTATAGCGTAACCTGAAACCAATCCATCTTGCGTTCATTATTCGATATGGTGGCGACTTATGTCGAATTTGCGAACGTGTCGGATCGGATGTGAGGTTGGACTAAATTTTTACGAGCGAGCGGAGCGAGCGAGCAACGATCACAATTTGCAAGGTATACATATACCTTGCAATATGCATATATATCGTGTTAGTACCTAATTTTGTCAGCCACTTCGGACATCACATTGCACTGTAGTATGTCGAAATAGTACTACTTATGTGAAACTATTCACAAACTGTAAACATTTGTCAGTAGGCAATATGATAAAGACTTCCGGCTCCTCGGGCTGGTGCGAATGTTTCAATGTCCGTATGTGCCAAACCGTGGGATTGTGACACACCTTTACGCGTCTCTCGTTCGCTGCGCTCGCTCGAAAACTATAGCGTAACCTAAAACCAATCCATCTTGCGTTCATTATTCGATATGGTGGCGACTTATTTCGAATTTGCGAACGTGTCGGATCGGATGTGTGGTTGGACTAAATTTTTACGAGCGAGCGGAGCGAGCGAGCAACGATCACAATTTGCAAGGTATACATATACCTTGCAATATGCATATATATCGTGTTAGTACCTAATTTTGTTAGCCACTTCGGACATCACATTGGACTGTAGTATGTGGAAATAGTACTATTTATGTGAAACTATTCACAAACTGTAAACATTTGTCAGCAGGCAATAGGATAAATACTTCCGGCTCCTCTGGCTGGTGCGAATGTTTCAATGTCCGTATGTGCCAAACCGTTAGATTGTGATACACCTTTACGCGTCTCTCGCTCGCTGCGCTCGATTCGAAAACTATAGCCTAACCTAAAACCAATCCATCTTGCGTTCATTATTCGATATGGTGGCGACTTATTTCGAATTTGCGAACGTGTCGGATCGGATGTGAGGTTGGACTAAAATTTTACGAGCGAGCGGAGCGAGCGAGCAACGATCACAATTTGCAAGGTATATGTATACCTTGCAATATGCATATATATCGTGTTAGTACCTAATTTTGTCAGCCACTTCGGATATCACATTGCACTGTAGTATGTCGAAATAGTACTATTTATGTGAAACTATTCACAAACTGTAAACATTTGTCAGTAGGCAATATGATAAAGACTTCCGGCTCCTCGGGCTGGTGCGAATGTTTCAATGTCAGTATGTGCCAAACCGTTGGATTGTGACACACCTTTACGCGTCTCTCGCTCGCTGCGCTCGCTCGAAAACTATAGCGTAACCTAAAACCAATCCATCTTGCGTTCATTATTCGATATGGTGGCGACTTATTTCGAATTTGCGAACGTGTCGGATCGTATGTGAGGTTGGACTAAATTTTTACGAGCGAGCGGAGCGAGCGAGCTACGATCACAATTTGCAAGGTATACATATACCTTATATTGCCTTGCATATATTTCGTGTTAGTACCTAATTTTGTCAGCCACTTCGGACATCACATTGGACTGTAGTATGTGGAAATAGTACTATTTATGTGAAACTATTCACAAACTGTAAACATTTGTCAGCAGGCAATAGGATAAAGACTTCCGGCTCCTCGGGCTGGTGCGAATGTTTCAATGTCCGTATGTGCCAAACCGTTGGATTGTGACACACCTTTACGCGTCTCTCGTTCGCTGCGCTCGCTCGAAAACTATAGCGTAACCTAAAACCAATCCATCTTGCGTTCATTATTCGATATGGTGGCGACTTATTTCGAATTTGCGAACGTGTCGGATCGGATGTGAGGTTGGACTAAATTTTTACGAGCGAGCGGAGCGATCGAGCATCGATCACAACATGCAAGGTATACATATACCTTGCAATATGCATATATATCGTGTTAGTACCTAATTTCGTCAGCCACTTCGGACATCACATTGCCCTGTAGTATGTGGAAATAGTACTATTTATGTGAAACTATTCACAAACTGTAAACATCTGTCAGCAGGCAATATGATAAAGACATCCGGCTCCTCGGGCTGGTGCGAATGTTTCAATGTCAGTATGTGCCAAACCGTTGGATTGTGACACACCTTTACGCGTCTCTCGCTCGCTGCGCCCGCTCGAAAGCTGTAGCCTAACCTAAACCCAATCCATCTTGCGTTAGTCATTCGATATGAAGGCAACTTATTTCGAATTTGCGAACGTGTCGGATCGGATGTGAGGTTGGACTAAATTTTTACGAGCGAGCGGAGCGAGCGAGCAACGATCACAATTTGCAAGGTATATGTATACCTTGCAATATGCATATATATCGTGTTAGTACCTAATTTTGTCCGCCACTTCGGACATCACATTGCACTGTAGTATGTGGAAAAAGTACTATTTATGTGAAACTATTCACAAACTGTAAACATTTGTCAGTAGGCAATATGATAAAGACTTCCGGCTCCTCGGCCTGGTGCGAATGTTTCAATGTCAGTATGTGCCAAACCGTTGGATTGTGACACACCTTTACGCGTCTCTCGCTCGCTGCGTTCGCTCGAAAACTATAGCGTAACCTAAAACCAATCCATCTTGCGTTCATTATTCGATATGGTGGCGACTTATTTCGAATTTGCGAACGTGTCGGATCGGATGTAAGGTTGGACTAAATTTTTACGAGCGAGCGGAGCGAGCGAGCATCGATCACAATATGCAAGGTATACATATACCTTGCAATATGCATATATATCGTGTTAGTACCTAATTTTGTCAGCCACTTCGGACATCACATTGGACTGTAGTATGTGGAAATAGTACTATTTATGTGAAACTATTCACAAACTGTAAACATTTGTCAGCAGGCAATACGATAAGTACTTCCGGCTCCTCTGGCTGGTGCGAATGTTTCCATGTCCGTATGTGCCAAACCGTTGGATTGTGACACACCTTTACGCGTCTCTCGTTCGCTGCGCTCGCTCGAAAACTATAGCGTAACCTAAAACCAATCCATCTTGCGTTCATTAGTCGATATGGTGGCGACTTATTTCGAATTTGCGAACGTGTCGGATCGGATGTGAGGTTGGACTAAATTTTTACGAGCGAGCGGAGCGAGCGAGCAACGATCACAATTTGCAAGGTATACATATACCTTGCAATATGGATATATATCGTGTTAGTACCTAATTTTGTCAGCCACTTCGGACATCACATTGCACTGTAGTATGTCGAAATAGTACTACTTATGTGAAACTATTCACAAACTGTAAACATTTGTCAGTAGGCAATATGATAAAGACTTCCGGCTCCTCGAGCTGGTGCGAATGTTTCAATGTCAGTATGTGCCAAACCGTTGGATTGTGACACACCTTTACGCGTGTCTCGCTCGCTGCGCTCGCTCGAAAGCTGTAGCCTAACCTAAACCCAATCCATCTTGCGTTAGTCATTCGATATGGTGGCGACTTATTTCGAATTTGCGAACGTGTCGGATCGGATGTGAGGTTGGACTAAATTTTTACGAGCGAGCGGAGCGAGCGAGCAACGATCACAATTTGCAAGGTATACATATACCTTGCAATATGCATATATATCGTGTTAGTACCTAATTTTGTTAGCCACTTCGGACATCACATTGGACTGTAGTATGTGGAAATAGTACTATTTATGTGAAACTATTCACAAACTGTAAACATTTGTCAGCAGGCAATAGGATAAAGACTTCCGGCTCCTCGGGCTGGTGCGAATGTTTCAATGTCCGTATGTGCCAAACCGTTGGATTGTGACACACCTTTACGCGTCTCTCGTTCGCTGCGCTCGCTCGAAAACTATAGCGTAACCTAAAACCAATCCATCTTGCGTTCATTATTCGATATGGTGGCGACTTATTTCGAATTTGCGAACGTGTCGGATCGGATGTGAGGTTGGACTAAATTTTTACGAGCGAGCGGAGCGAGCGAGCAACGATCACAATTTGCAAGGTATACATATACCTTGCAATATGCATATATATCGTGTTAGTACCTAATTTCGTCAGCCACTTCGGACATCACATTGCCCTGTAGTATGTGGAAATAGTACTATTTATGTGAAACTATTCACAAACTGTAAACATTTGTGAGCAGGCAATAGGATAAAGACTTCCGGCTCCTCGGGCTGGTGCGAATGTTTCAATGTCCGTATGTGCCAAACCGTTGGATTGTGACACACCTTTACGCGTCTCTCGTTCGCTGCGCTCGCTCGAAAACTATAGCGTAACCTAAAACCAATCCATCTTGCGTTCATTATTCGATATGGTGGCGACTTATTTCGAATTTGCGAACGTGTCGGATCGGATGTGAGGTTGGACTAAATTTTTACGAGCGAGTGGAGCGAGCGAGCATCGATCACAATATGCAAGGTATACATATACCTTGCAATATGCATATATATCGTGTTAGTACCTAATTTCGTCAGCCACTTCGGACATCACATTGGACTGTAGTATGTGGAAATAGTACTATTTATGTGAAACTATTCACAAACTGTAATCATTTGTCAGCAGGCAATAGGATAAAGACTTCCGGCTCCTCGGGCTGGTGCGAATGTTTCAATGTCCGTATGCGCCAAACCGTTGGATTGTGACACACCTTTACGCGTCTCTCGTTCGTTGCGCTCGCTCGAAAACTATAGCGTAACCTAAAACCAATCCATCTTGCGTTCATTATTCGATATGGTGGCGACTTATGTCGAATTTGCGAACGTGTCGGATCGGATGTGAGGTTGGACTAAATTTTTACGAGCGAGCGGAGCGAGCGAGCAACGATCACAATTTGCAAGGTATACATATACCTTGCAATATGTATATATATCGTGTTAGTACCTAATTTTGTCAGCCACCTCGGACATCACATTGCACTGTAGTATGTCGAAATAGTACTACTTATGTGAAACTATTCACAAACTGTAAACATTTGTCAGTAGGCAATATGATAAAGACTTCCGGCTCCTCGAGCTGGTGCGAATGTTTCAATGTCCGTATGTGCCAAACCGTTGGATTGTGACACACCTTTACGCGTCTCTCGTTCGCTGCGCTCGCTCGAAAACTATAGCGTAACCTAAAACCAATCCATCTTGCGTTCATTATTCGATATGGTGGCGACTTATTTCGAATTTGCGAACGTGTCGGATCGGATGTGAGGTTGGACTAAATTTTTACGAGCGAGCGGAGCGATCGAGCATCGATCACAACATGCAAGGTATACATATACCTTGCAATATGCATATATATCGTGTTAGTACCTAATTTCGTCAGCCACTTCGGACATCACATTGCCCTGTAGTATGTGGAAATAGTACTATTTATGTGAAACTATTCACAAACTGTAAACATCTGTCAGCAGGCAATATGATAAAGACATCCGGCTCCTCGGGCTGGTGAGAATGTTTCAATGTCAGTATGTGCCAAACCGTTTATTGTGACACACCTTTACGCGTCTCTCGCTCGCTGCGCCCGCTCGAAAGCTGTAGCCTAACCTAAACCCAATCCATCTTGCGTTAGTCATTCGATATGAAGGCAACTTATTTCGAATTTGCGAACGTGTCGGATCGGATGTGAGGTTGGACTAAATTTTTACGAGCGAGCGGAGCGAGCGAGCAACGATCACAATTTGCAAGGTATACATATACCTTGCAATATGCATATATATCGTGTTAGTACCTAATTTTGTCCGCCACTTCGGACATCACATTGCACTGTAGTATGTGGAAAAAGTACTATTTATGTGAAACTATTCACAAACTGTAAACATTTGTCAATAGGCAATATGATAAAGACTTCCGGCTCCTCGGCCTGGTGCGAATGTTTCAATGTCAGTATGTGCCAAACCGTTGGATTGTGACACACCTTTACGCGTCTCTCGCTCGCTGCGTTCGCTCGAAAACTATAGCGTAACCTGAAACCAATCCATCTTGCGTTCATTATTCGATATGGTGGCGACTTATGTCGAATTTGCGAACGTGTCGGATCGGATGTGAGGTTGGACTAAATTTTTACGAGCGAGCGGAGCGAGCGAGCAACGATCACAATTTGCAAGGTATACATATACCTTGCAATATGCATATATATCGTGTTAGTACCTAATTTTGTCAGCCACTTCGGACATCACATTGCACTGTAGTATGTCGAAATAGTACTACTTATGTGAAACTATTCACAAACTGTAAACATTTGTCAGTAGGCAATATGATAAAGACTTCCGGCTCCTCGGGCTGGTGCGAATGTTTCAATGTCCGTATGTGCCAAACCGTGGGATTGTGACACACCTTTACGCGTCTCTCGTTCGCTGCGCTCGCTCGAAAACTATAGCGTAACCTAAAACCAATCCATCTTGCGTTCATTATTCGATATGGTGGCGACTTATTTCGAATTTGCGAACGTGTCGGATCGGATGTGTGGTTGGACTAAATTTTTACGAGCGAGCGGAGCGAGCGAGCAACGATCACAATTTGCAAGGTATACATATACCTTGCAATATGCATATATATCGTGTTAGTACCTAATTTTGTTAGCCACTTCGGACATCACATTGGACTGTAGTATGTGGAAATAGTACTATTTATGTGAAACTATTCACAAACTGTAAACATTTGTCAGCAGGCAATAGGATAAATACTTCCGGCTCCTCTGGCTGGTGCGAATGTTTCAATGTCCGTATGTGCCAAACCGTTAGATTGTGATACACCTTTACGCGTCTCTCGCTCGCTGCGCTCGATTCGAAAACTATAGCCTAACCTAAAACCAATCCATCTTGCGTTCATTATTCGATATGGTGGCGACTTATTTCGAATTTGCGAACGTGTCGGATCGGATGTGAGGTTGGACTAAAATTTTACGAGCGAGCGGAGCGAGCGAGCAACGATCACAATTTGCAAGGTATACATATACCTTGCAATATGCATATATATCGTGTTAGTACCTAATTTTGTCAGCCACTTCGGATATCACATTGCACTGTAGTATGTCGAAATAGTACTATTTATGTGAAACTATTCACAAACTGTAAACATTTGTCAGTAGGCAATATGATAAAGACTTCCGGCTCCTCGGGCTGGTGCGAATGTTTCAATGTCAGTATGTGCCAAACCGTTGGATTGTGACACACCTTTACGCGTCTCTCGCTCGCTGCGCTCGCTCGAAAACTATAGCGTAACCTAAAACCAATCCATCTTGCGTTCATTATTCGATATGGTGGCGACTTATTTCGAATTTGCGAACGTGTCGGATCGTATGTGAGGTTGGACTAAATTTTTACGAGCGAGCGGAGCGAGCGAGCTACGATCACAATTTGCAAGGTATACATATACCTTATATTGCCTTGCATATATTTCGTGTTAGTACCTAATTTTGTCAGCCACTTCGGACATCACATTGGACTGTAGTATGTGGAAATAGTACTATTTATGTGAAACTATTCACAAACTGTAAACATTTGTCAGCAGGCAATAGGATAAAGACTTCCGGCTCCTCGGGCTGGTGCGAATGTTTCAATGTCCGTATGTGCCAAACCGTTGGATTGTGACACACCTTTACGCGTCTCTCGTTCGCTGCGCTCGCTCGAAAACTATAGCGTAACCTAAAACCAATCCATCTTGCGTTCATTATTCGATATGGTGGCGACTTATTTCGAATTTGCGAACGTGTCGGATCGGATGTGAGGTTGGACTAAATTTTTACGAGCGAGCGGAGCGATCGAGCATCGATCACAACATGCAAGGTATACATATACCTTGCAATATGCATATATATCGTGTTAGTACCTAATTTCGTCAGCCACTTCGGACATCACATTGCCCTGTAGTATGTGGAAATAGTACTATTTATGTGAAACTATTCACAAACTGTAAACATCTGTCAGCAGGCAATATGATAAAGACATCCGGCTCCTCGGGCTGGTGCGAATGTTTCAATGTCAGTATGTGCCAAACCGTTGGATTGTGACACACCTTTACGCGTCTCTCGCTCGCTGCGCCCGCTCGAAAGCTGTAGCCTAACCTAAACCCAATCCATCTTGCGTTAGTCATTCGATATGAAGGCAACTTATTTCGAATTTGCGAACGTGTCGGATCGGATGTGAGGTTGGACTAAATTTTTACGAGCGAGCGGAGCGAGCGAGCAACGATCACAATTTGCAAGGTATACATATACCTTGCAATATGCATATATATCGTGTTAGTACCTAATTTTGTCCGCCACTTCGGACATCACATTGCACTGTAGTATGTGGAAAAAGTACTATTTATGTGAAACTATTCACAAACTGTAAACATTTGTCAGTAGGCAATATGATAAAGACTTCCGGCTCCTCGGCCTGGTGCGAATGTTTCAATGTCAGTATGTGCCAAACCGTTGGATTGTGACACACCTTTACGCGTCTCTCGCTCGCTGCGTTCGCTCGAAAACTATAGCGTAACCTAAAACCAATCCATCTTGCGTTCATTATTCGATATGGTGGCGACTTATTTCGAATTTGCGAACGTGTCGGATCGGATGTAAGGTTGGACTAAATTTTTACGAGCGAGCGGAGCGAGCGAGCATCGATCACAATATGCAAGGTATACATATACCTTGCAATATGCATATATATCGTGTTAGTACCTAATTTTGTCAGCCACTTCGGACATCACATTGGACTGTAGTATGTGGAAATAGTGCTATTTATGTGAAACTATTCACAAACTGTAAACATTTGTCAGCAGGCAATACGATAAGTACTTCCGGCTCCTCTGGCTGGTGCGAATGTTTCCATGTCCGTATGTGCCAAACCGTTGGATTGTGACACACCTTTACGCGTCTCTCGTTCGCTGCGCTCGCTCGAAAACTATAGCGTAACCTAAAACCAATCCATCTTGCGTTCATTAGTCGATATGGTGGCGACTTATTTCGAATTTGCGAACGTGTCGGATCGGATGTGAGGTTGGACTAAATTTTTACGAGCGAGCGGAGCGAGCGAGCAACGATCACAATTTGCAAGGTATACATATACCTTGCAATATGGATATATATCGTGTTAGTACCTAATTTTGTCAGCCACTTCGGACATCACATTGCACTGTAGTATGTCGAAATAGTACTACTTATGTGAAACTATTCACAAACTGTAAACATTTGTCAGTAGGCAATATGATAAAGACTTCCGGCTCCTCGAGCTGGTGCGAATGTTTCAATGTCAGTATGTGCCAAACCGTTGGATTGTGACACACCTTTACGCGTGTCTCGCTCGCTGCGCTCGCTCGAAAGCTGTAGCCTAACCTAAACCCAATCCATCTTGCGTTAGTCATTCGATATGGTGGCGACTTATTTCGAATTTGCGAACGTGTCGGATCGGATGTGAGGTTGGACTAAATTTTTACGAGCGAGCGGAGCGAGCGAGCAACGATCACAATTTGCAAGGTATACATATACCTTGCAATATGCATATATATCGTGTTAGTACCTAATTTTGTTAGCCACTTCGGACATCACATTGGACTGTAGTATGTGGAAATAGTACTATTTATGTGAAACTATTCACAAACTGTAAACATTTGTCAGCAGGCAATAGGATAAAGACTTCCGGCTCCTCGGGCTGGTGCGAATGTTTCAATGTCCGTATGTGCCAAACCGTTGGATTGTGACACACCTTTACGCGTCTCTCGTTCGCTGCGCTCGCTCGAAAACTATAGCGTAACCTAAAACCAATCCATCTTGCGTTCATTATTCGATATGGTGGCGACTTATTTCGAATTTGCGAACGTGTCGGATCGGATGTGAGGTTGGACTAAATTTTTACGAGCGAGCGGAGCGAGCGAGCAACGATCACAATTTGCAAGGTATACATATACCTTGCAATATGCATATATATCGTGTTAGTACCTAATTTCGTCAGCCACTTCGGACATCACATTGCCCTGTAGTATGTGGAAATAGTACTATTTATGTGAAACTATTCACAAACTGTAAACATTTGTGAGCAGGCAATAGGATAAAGACTTCCGGCTCCTCGGGCTGGTGCGAATGTTTCAATGTCCGTATGTGCCAAACCGTTGGATTGTGACACACCTTTACGCGTCTCTCGTTCGCTGCGCTCGCTCGAAAACTATAGCGTAACCTAAAACCAATCCATCTTGCGTTCATTATTCGATATGGTGGCGACTTATTTCGAATTTGCGAACGTGTCGGATCGGATGTGAGGTTGGACTAAATTTTTACGAGCGAGTGGAGCGAGCGAGCATCGATCACAATATGCAAGGTATACATATACCTTGCAATATGCATATATATCGTGTTAGTACCTAATTTCGTCAGCCACTTCGGTCATCACATTGGACTGTAGTATGTGGAAATAGTACTATTTATGTGAAACTATTCACAAACTGTAATCATTTGTCAGCAGGCAATAGGATAAAGACTTCCGGCTCCTCGGGCTGGTGCGAATGTTTCAATGTCCGTATGCGCCAAACCGTTGGATTGTGACACACCTTTACGCGTCTCTCGTTCGCTGCGCTCGCTCGAAAACTATAGCGTAACCTAAAACCAATCCATCTTGCGTTCATTATTCGATATGGTGGCGACTTATGTCGAATTTGCGAACGTGTCGGATCGGATGTGAGGTTGGACTAAATTTTTACGAGCGAGCGGAGCGAGCGAGCAACGATCACAATTTGCAAGGTATACATATACCTTGCAATATGTATATATATCGTGTTAGTACCTAATTTTGTCAGCCACTTCGGACATCACATTGCACTGTAGTATGTCGAAATAGTACTACTTATGTGAAACTATTCACAAACTGTAAACATTTGTCAGTAGGCAATATGATAAAGACTTCCGGCTCCTCGAGCTGGTGCGAATGTTTCAATGTCCGTATGTGCCAAACCGTTGGATTGTGACACACCTTTACGCGTCTCTCGTTCGCTGCGCTCGCTCGAAAACTATAGCGTAACCTAAAACCAATCCATCTTGCGTTCATTATTCGATATGGTGGCGACTTATTTCGAATTTGCGAACGTGTCGGATCGGATGTGAGGTTGGACTAAATTTTTACGAGCGAGCGGAGCGATCGAGCATCGATCACAACATGCAAGGTATACATATACCTTGCAATATGCATATATATCGTGTTAGTACCTAATTTCGTCAGCCACTTCGGACATCACATTGCCCTGTAGTATGTGGAAATAGTACTATTTATGTGAAACTATTCACAAACTGTAAACATCTGTCAGCAGGCAATATGATAAAGACATCCGGCTCCTCGGGCTGGTGAGAATGTTTCAATGTCAGTATGTGCCAAACCGTTTATTGTGACACACCTTTACGCGTCTCTCGCTCGCTGCGCCCGCTCGAAAGCTGTAGCCTAACCTAAACCCAATCCATCTTGCGTTAGTCATTCGATATGAAGGCAACTTATTTCGAATTTGCGAACGTGTCGGATCGGATGTGAGGTTGGACTAAATTTTTACGAGCGAGCGGAGCGAGCGAGCAACGATCACAATTTGCAAGGTATACATATACCTTGCAATATGCATATATATCGTGTTAGTACCTAATTTTGTTAGCCACTTCGGACATCACATTGGACTGTAGTATGTGGAAATAGTACTATTTATGTGAAACTATTCACAAACTGTAAACATTTGTCAGCAGGCAATAGGATAAAGACTTCCGGCTCCTCGGGCTGGTGCGAATGTTTCAATGTCCGTATGTGCCAAACCGTTGGATTGTGACACACCTTTACGCGTCTCTCGTTCGCTGCGCTCGCTCGAAAACTATAGCGTAACCTAAAACCAATCCATCTTGCGTTCATTATTCGATATGGTGGCGACTTATTTCGAATTTGCGAACGTGTCGGATCGGATGTGAGGTTGGACTAAATTTTTACGAGCGAGCGGAGCGAGCGAGCAACGATCACAATTTGCAAGGTATACATATACCTTGCAATATGCATATATATCGTGTTAGTACCTAATTTCGTCAGCCACTTCGGACATCACATTGCCCTGTAGTATGTGGAAATAGTACTATTTATGTGAAACTATTCACAAACTGTAAACATTTGTGAGCAGGCAATAGGATAAAGACTTCCGGCTCCTCGGGCTGGTGCGAATGTTTCAATGTCCGTATGTGCCAAACCGTTGGATTGTGACACACCTTTACGCGTCTCTCGTTCGCTGCGCTCGTTCGAAAACTATAGCGTAACCTAAAACCAATCCATCTTGCGTTCATTATTCGATATGGTGGCGACTTATTTCGAATTTGCGAACGTGTCGGATCGGATGTGAGGTTGGACTAAATTTTTACGAGCGAGTGGAGCGAGCGAGCATCGATCACAATATGCAACGTATACATATACCTTGCAATATGCATATATATCGTGTTAGTACCTAATTTCGTCAGCCACTTCGGACATCACATTGGACTGTAGTATGTGGAAATAGTACTATTTATGTGAAACTATTCACAAACTGTAATCATTTGTCAGCAGGCAATAGGATAAAGACTTCCGGCTCCTCGGGCTGGTGCGAATGTTTCAATGTCCGTATGCGCCAAACCGTTGGATTGTGACACACCTTTACGCGTCTCTCGTTCGCTGCGCTCGCTCGAAAACTATAGCGTAACCTAAAACCAATCCATCTTGCGTTCATTATTCGATATGGTGGCGACTTATGTCGAATTTGCGAACGTGTCGGATCGGATGTGAGGTTGGACTAAATTTTTACGAGCGAGCGGAGCGAGCGAGCAACGATCACAATTTGCAAGGTATACATATACCTTGCAATATGTATATATATCGTGTTAGTACCTAATTTTGTCAGCCACTTCGGACATCACATTGCACTGTAGTATGTCGAAATAGTACTACTTATGTGAAACTATTCACAAACTGTAAACATTTGTCAGTAGGCAATATGATAAAGACTTCCGGCTCCTCGAGCTGGTGCGAATGTTTCAATGTCCGTATGTGCCAAACCGTTGGATTGTGACACACCTTTACGCGTCTCTCGTTCGCTGCGCTCGCTCGAAAACTATAGCGTAACCTAAAACCAATCCATCTTGCGTTCATTATTCGATATGGTGGCGACTTATTTCGAATTTGCGAACGTGTCGGATCGGATGTGAGGTTGGACTAAATTTTTACGAGCGAGCGGAGCGATCGAGCATCGATCACAACATGCAAGGTATACATATACCTTGCAATATGCATATATATCGTGTTAGTACCTAATTTCGTCAGCCACTTCGGACATCACATTGCCCTGTAGTATGTGGAAATAGTACTATTTATGTGAAACTATTCACAAACTGTAAACATCTGTCAGCAGGCAATATGATAAAGACATCCGGCTCCTCGGGCTGGTGAGAATGTTTCAATGTCAGTATGTGCCAAACCGTTTATTGTGACACACCTTTACGCGTCTCTCGCTCGCTGCGCCCGCTCGAAAGCTGTAGCCTAACCTAAACCCAATCCATCTTGCGTTAGTCATTCGATATGAAGGCAACTTATTTCGAATTTGCGAACGTGTCGGATCGGATGTGAGGTTGGACTAAATTTTTACGAGCGAGCGGAGCGAGCGAGCAACGATCACAATTTGCAAGGTATACATATACCTTGCAATATGCATATATATCGTGTTAGTACCTAATTTTGTCCGCCACTTCGGACATCACATTGCACTGTAGTATGTGGAAAAAGTACTATTTATGTGAAACTATTCACAAACTGTAAACATTTGTCAATAGGCAATATGATAAAGACTTCCGGCTCCTCGGCCTGGTGCGAATGTTTCAATGTCAGTATGTGCCAAACCGTTGGATTGTGACACACCTTTACGCGTCTCTCGCTCGCTGCGTTCGCTCGAAAACTATAGCGTAACCTAAAACCAATCCATCTTGCGTTCATTATTCGATATGGTGGCGACTTATTTCGAATTTGCGAACGTGTCGGTTCGGATGTGAGGTTGGACTAAATTTTTACGAGCGAGCGGAGCGAGCGAGCATCGATCACAATATGCAAGGTATACATATACCTTGCAATATGCATATATATCGTGTTAGTACCTAATTTTGTCAGCCACTTCGGACATCACATTGGACTGTAGTATGTGGAAATAGTACTATTTATGTGAAACTATTCACAAACTGTAAACATTTGTCAGCAGGCAATACGATAAGTACTTCCGGCTCCTCTGGCTGGTGCGAATGTTTCCATGTCCGTATGTGCCAAACCGTTGGATTGTGACACACCTTTACGCGTCTCTCGCTCGCTGCGTTCGCTCGAAAACTATAGCGTAACCTAAAACCAATCCATCTTGCCTTCATTATTCGATATGGTGGCGACTTATTTCGAATTTGCGAACGTGTCGGATCGGATGTGAGGTTGGACTAAATTTTTACGAGCGAGTGGAGCGAGCGAGCATCGATCACAATATGCAAGGTATACATATACCTTGCAATATGCATATATATCGTGTTAGTACCTAATTTCGTCAGCCACTTCGGACATCACATTGGACTGTAGTATGTGGAAATAGTACTATTTATGTGAAACTATTCACAAACTGTAATCATTTGTCAGCAGGCAATAGGATAAAGACTTCCGGCTCCTCGGGCTGGTGCGAATGTTTCAATGTCCGTATGCGCCAAACCGTTGGATTGTGACACACCTTTACGCGTCTCTCGTTCGCTGCGCTCGCTCGAAAACTATAGCGTAACCTGAAACCAATCCATCTTGCGTTCATTATTCGATATGGTGGCGACTTATGTCGAATTTGCGAACGTGTCGGATCGGATGTGAGGTTGGACTAAATTTTTACGAGCGAGCGGAGCGAGCGAGCAACGATCACAATTTGCAAGGTATACATATACCTTGCAATATGCATATATATCGTGTTAGTACCTAATTTTGTCAGCCACTTCGGACATCACATTGCACTGTAGTATGTCGAAATAGTACTACTTATGTGAAACTATTCACAAACTGTAAACATTTGTCAGTAGGCAATATGATAAAGACTTCCGGCTCCTCGGGCTGGTGCGAATGTTTCAATGTCCGTATGTGCCAAACCGTGGGATTGTGACACACCTTTACGCGTCTCTCGTTCGCTGCGCTCGCTCGAAAACTATAGCGTAACCTAAAACCAATCCATCTTGCGTTCATTATTCGATATGGTGGCGACTTATTTCGAATTTGCGAACGTGTCGGATCGGATGTGTGGTTGGACTAAATTTTTACGAGCGAGCGGAGCGAGCGAGCAACGATCACAATTTGCAAGGTATACATATACCTTGCAATATGCATATATATCGTGTTAGTACCTAATTTTGTTAGCCACTTCGGACATCACATTGGACTGTAGTATGTGGAAATAGTACTATTTATGTGAAACTATTCACAAACTGTAAACATTTGTCAGCAGGCAATAGGATAAATACTTCCGGCTCCTCTGGCTGGTGCGAATGTTTCAATGTCCGTATGTGCCAAACCGTTAGATTGTGATACACCTTTACGCGTCTCTCGCTCCCTGCGCTCGCTCGAAAACTATAGCCTAACCTAAAACCAATCCCTCTTGCGTTAGTCATTCGATATGAAGGCGACTTATTTCGAATTTGCGAACGTGTCGGATGGGATGTGAGGTTGGACTAAATTTTTACGAGCGAGCGGAGCGAGCAAGCAACGATCACAATTTGCAAGGTATACATATACCTTGCAATATGCATATATATCGTGTTAGTACCTACTTTTGTTAGCCACTTCGGACATCACATTGGACTGTTGTATGTGGAAATAGTACTATTTATGTGAAACTATTCACAAACTGTAAACATTTGTCAGCAGGCAATAGGATAAATACTTCCGGCTCCTCTGGCTGGTGCGAATGTTTCAATGTCCGTATGTGCCAAACCGTTAGATTGTGATACACCTTTACGCGTCTCTCGCTCGCTGCGCTCGATTCGAAAACTATAGCCTAACCTAAAACCAATCCCTCTTGCGTTAGTCATTCGATATGAAGGCGACTTATTTCGAATTTGCGAACGTGTCGGATCGGATGTGAGGTTGGACTAAATTTTTACGAGCGAGCGGAGCGAGCGAGCAACGATCACAATTTGCAAGGTATACATATACCTTGCAATATGCATATATATCGTGTTAGTACCTAATTTTGTCAGCCACTTCGGATATCACATTGCACTGTAGTATGTCGAAATAGTACTATTTATGTGAAACTATTCACAAACTGTAAACATTTGTCAGTAGGCAATATGATAAAGACTTCCGGCTCCTCGGGCTGGTGCGAATGTTTCAATGTCAGTATGTGCCAAACCGTTGGATTGTGACACACCCTTACGCGTCTCTCGCTCGCTGCGCTCGCTCGAAAACTATAGCGTAACCTAAAACCAATCCATCTTGCGTTCATTATTCGATATGGTGGCGACTTATTTCGAATTTGCGAACGTGTCGGATCGGATGTGAGGTTGGACTAAATTTTTACGAGCGAGCGGAGCGAGCGAGCATCGATCACAATATGCAAGGTATACATATACCTTGCAATATGCATATATATCGTGTTAGTACCTAATTTCGTCAGCCACATCGGACATCACATTGCCCTGTAGTATGTGGAAATAGTACTATTTATGTGAAACTATTCACAAACTGTAAACATTTGTCAGCAGGCAATATGATAAAGACATCCGGCTCCTCGGGCTGGTGCGAATGTTTCAATGTCAGTATGTGCCAAACCGTTGGATTGTGACACACCTTTACGCGTCTCTCGCTCGCTGCGCTCGCTCGAAAACTATAGCGTAACCTAAAACCAATCCATCTTGCGTTCATTATTCGATATGGTGGCGACTTATTTCGAATTTGCGAACGTGTCGGATCGGATGTGAGGTTGGACTAAATTTTTACGAGCGAGCGGAGCGAGCGAGCATCGATCACAATATGCAAGGTATACATATACCTTGCAATATGCATATATATCGTGTTAGTACCTAATTTCGTCAGCCACATCGGACATCACATTGCCCTGTAGTATGTGGAAATAGTACTATTTATGTGAAACTATTCACAAACTGTAAACATTTGTCAGCAGGCAATATGATAAAGACATCCGGCTCCTCGGGCTGGTGCGAATGTTTCAATGTCAGTATGTGCCAAACCGTTGGATTGTGACACACCTTTACGCGTCTCTCGCTCGCTGCGCTCGCTCGAAAACTATAGCGTAACCTAAAACCAATCCATCTTGCGTTCATTATTCGATATGGTGGCGACTTATTTCGAATTTGCGAACGTGTCGGATCGTATGTGAGGTTGGACTAAATTTTTACGAGCGAGCGGAGCGAGCGAGCAACGATCACAATTTGCAAGGTATACATATACCTTATATTGCCTTGCATATATTTCGTGTTAGTACCTAATTTTGTCAGCCACTTCGGACATCACATTGGACTGTAGTATGTGGAAATAGTACTATTTATGTGAAACTATTCACAAACTGTAAACATTTGTCAGCAGGCAATAGGATAAAGACTTCCGGCTCCTCGGGCTGGTGCGAATGTTTCAATGTCCGTATGTGCCAAACCGTTGGATTGTGACACACCTTTACGCGTCTCTCGTTCGCTGCGCTCGCTCGAAAACTATAGCGTAACCTAAAACCAATCCATGTTGCGTTCATTATTCGATATGGTGGCGACTTATTTCGAATTTGCGAACGTGTCGGATCGGATGTGAGGTTGGACTAAATTTTTACGAGCGAGCGGAGCGAGCGAGCATCGATCACAATATGCAAGGTATACATATACCTTGCAATATGCATATATATCGTGTTAGTACCTAATTTCGTCAGCCACTTCGGATATCACATTGCCCTGTAGTATGTGGAAATAGTACTATTTATGTGAAACTATTCACAAACTGTAAACATTTGTCAGCAGGCAATATGATAAAGACATCCGGCTCCTCGGGCTGGTGCGAATGTTTCAATGTCAGTATGTGCCAAACCGTTGGATTGTGACACACCTTTACGCGTCTCTCGCTCGCTGCGCCCGCTCGAAAGCTGTAGCCTAACCTAAACCCAATCCATCTTGCGTTAGTCATTCGATATGAAGGCAACTTATTTCGAATTTGCGAACGTGTCGGATCGTATGTGAGGTTGGACTAAATTTTTACGAGCGAGCGGAGCGAGCGAGCAACGATCACAATTTGCAAGGTATACATATACCTTATATTGCCTTGCATATATTTCGTGTTAGTACCTAACTTTGTCAGCCACTTCGGACATCACATTGGACTGTAGTATGTGGAAATAGTACTATTTATGTGAAACTATTCACAAACTGTAAACATTTGTCAGCAGGCAATAGGATAAAGACTTCCGGTTCCTCGGGCTGGTGCGAATGTTTCAATGTCCGTATGCGCCAAACCGTTGGATTGTGACACACCTTTACGCGTCTCTCGTTCGCTGCGCTCGCTCGAAAACTATAGTGTAACCTAAAACCAATCCATCTTGCGTTCATTATTCGATATGGTGGCGACTTATTTCGAATTTGCGAACGTGTCGGATCGGATGTGAGGTTGGACTAAATTTTTACGAGCGAGCGGAGCGAGCGAGCAACGATCACAATTTGCAAGGTATACATATACCTTGCAATATGCATATATATCGTGTTAGTACCTAATTTTGTCAGCCACTTCGGACATCACATTGCACTGTAGTATGTCGAAATAGTACTATTTATGTGAAACTATTCACAAACTGTAAACATTTGTCAGTAGGCAATATGATAAAGACTTCCGGCTCCTCGGCCTGGTGCGAATGTTTCAATGTCAGTATGTGCCAAACCGTTGGATTGTGACACACCTTTACGCGTCTCTCGCTCGCTGCGTTCGCTCGAAAACTATAGCGTAACCTAAAACCAATCCATCTTGCGTTCATTATTCGATATGGTGGCGACTTATTTCGAATTTGCGAACGTGTCGGATCGGATGTGAGGTTGGACTAAATTTTTACGAGCGAGCGGAGCGAGCGAGCAACGATCACAATTTGCAAGGTATACATATACCTTGCAATATGCATATATATCGTGTTAGTCAGCCACTTCGGACATCACATTGCACTGTAGTATGTCGAAATAGTACTATTTATGTGAAACTATTCACAAACTGTAAACATTTGTCAGTAGGCAATATGATAAAGACTTCCGGCTCCTCGGGCTGGTGCGAATGTTTCAATGTCAGTATGTGCCAAACCGTTTATTGTGACACACCTTTACGCGTCTCTCGCTTGCTGCGCCCGCTCGAAAGCTGTAGCCTAACCTAAACCCAATCCATCTTGCGTTAGTCATTCGATATGAAGGCAACTTATTTCGAATTTGCGAACGTGTCGGATCGGATGTGATGTTGGACTAAATTTTTACGAGCGAGCGGAGCGAGCGAGCAACGATCACAATTTGCAAGGTATACATATACCTTGCAATATGCATATATATCGTGTTAGTACCTAATTTTGTCCGCCACTTCGGACATCACATTGCACTGTAGTATGTGGAAATAGTACTATTTATGTGAAACTATTCACAAAATGTAAACATTTGTCAGCAGGCAATATGATAAAGACATCCGGCTCCTCGGGCTGGTGCGAATGTTTCAATGTCAGTATGTGCCAAACCGTTGGATTGTGACACACCTTTACGCGTCTCTCGCTCGCTGCGCCCGCTCGAAAGCTGTAGCCTAACCTAAACCCAATCCATCTTGCGTTAGTCATTCGATATGAAGGCAACTTATTTCGAATTTGCGAACGTGTCGGATCGTATGTGAGGTTGGACTAAATTTTTACGAGCGAGCGGAGCGAGCGAGCAACGATCACAATTTGCAAGGTATACATATACCTTGCAATATGCATATATATCGTGTTAGTCAGCCACTTCGGACATCACATTGCACTGTAGTATGTCGAAATAGTACTATTTATGTGAAACTATTCACAAACTGTAAACATTTGTCAGTAGGCAATATGATAAAGACTTCCGGCTCCTCGGGCTGGTGCGAATGTTTCAATGTCAGTATGTGCCAAACCGTTTATTGTGACACACCTTTACGCGTCTCTCGCTCGCTGCGCCCGCTCGAAAGCTGTAGCCTAACCTAAACCCAATCCATCTTGCGTTCATTATTCGATATGGTGGCGACTTATTTCGAATTTGCGAACGTGTCGGATCGGATGTGAGGATGGACTAAATTTTTACGAGCGAGCGGAGCGAGCGAGCATCGATAACAATATGCAAGGTATACATATACCTTGCAATATGCATATATATCGTGTTAGTACCTAATTTCGTCAGCCACTTCGGACATCACACTGCCCTGTAGTATGTGGAAATAGTACTATTTATGTGAAACTATTCACAAAATGTAAACATTTGTCAGCAGGCAATATGATAAAGACATCCGGCTCCTCGGGCTGGTGCGAATGTTTCAATGTCAGTATGTGCCAAACCGTTGGATTGTGACACACCTTTACGCGTCTCTCGCTCGCTGCGCCCGCTCGAAAGCTGTAGCCTAACCTAAACCCAATCCATCTTGCGTTAGTCATTCGATATGAAGGCAACTTATTTCGAATTTGCGAACGTGTCGGATCGTATGTGAGGTTGGACTAAATTTTTACGAGCGAGCGGAGCGAGCGAGCAACGATCACAATTTGCAAGGTATACATATACCTTATATTGCCTTGCATATATTTCGTGTTAGTACCTAATTTTGTTAGCCACTTCGGACATCACATTGGACTGTAGTATGTGGAAATAGTACTATTTATGTGAAACTATTCACAAACTGTAAACATTTGTCAGCAGGCAATAGGATAAAGACTTCCGGCTCCTCGGGCTGGTGCGAATGTTTCAATGTCCGTATGTGCCAAACCGTGGGATTGTGACACACCTTTACGCGTCTCTCGTTCGCTGCGCTCGCTCGAAAACTATAGCGTAACCTAAAACCAATCCATCTTGCGTTCATTATTCGATATGGTGGCGACTTATTTCGAATTTGCGAACGTGTCGGATCGGATGTGAGGTTGGACTAAATTTTTACGAGCGAGCGGAGCGAGCGAGCAACGATCACAATTTGCAAGGTATACATATACCTTGCAATATGCATATATATCGTGTTAGTACCTAATTTTGTCAGCCACTTCGGACATCACATTGCACTGTAGTATGTCGAAATAGTACTATTTATGTGAAACTATTCACAAACTGTAAACATTTGTCAGTAGGCAATAGGATAAAGACTTCCGGCTCCTCGGGCTGGTGCGAATGTTTCAATGTCCGTATGTGCCAAACCGTGGGATTGTGACACACCTTTACGCGTCTCTCGTTCGCTGCGCTCGCTCGAAAACTATAGCGTAACCTAAAACCAATCCATCTTGCGTTCATTATTCGATATGGTGGCGACTTATTTCGAATTTGCGAACGTGTCGGATCGGATGTGAGGTTGGACTAAATTTTTACGAGCGAGCGGAGCGAGCGAGCAACGATCACAATTTGCAAGGTATACATATACCTTGCAATATGCATATATATCGTGTTAGTACCTAATTTTGTCAGCCACTTCGGACATCACATTGCACTGTAGTATGTCGAAATAGTACTATTTATGTGAAACTATTCACAAACTGTAAACATTTGTCATTAGGCAATATGATAAAGACTTCCGGCTCCTCGAGCTGGTGCGAATGTTTCAATGTCAGTATGTGCCAAACCGTGGGATTGTGACACACCTTTACGCGTCTCTCGTTCGCTGCGCTCGCTCGAAAACTATAGCGTAACCTAAAACCAATCCATCTTGCGTTCATTATTCGATATGGTGGCGACTTATTTCGAATTTGCGAACGTGTCGGATCGGATGTGAGGTTGGACTAAATTTTTACGAGCGAGCGGAGCGAGCGAGCAACGATCACAATTTGCAAGGTATACATATACCTTGCAATATGCATATATATCGTGTTAGTACCTAATTTTCTTAGCCACTTCGGACATCACATTGGACTGTAGTATGTGGAAATAGTACTATTTATGTGAAACTATTCACAAACTGTAAACATTTGTCAGCAGGCAATAGGATAAATACTTCCGGCTCCTCTGGCTGGTGCGAATGTTTCAATGTCCGTATGTGCCAAACCGTCAGATTGTGATACACCTTTACGCGTCTCTCGCTCGCTGCGCTCGATTCGAAAACTATAGCCTAACCTAAAACCAATCCCTCTTGCGTTAGTCATTCGATATGAAGGCGACTTATTTCGAATTTGCGAACGTGTCGGATCGGATGTGAGGTTGGACTAAATTTTTACGAGCGAGCGGAGCGAGCGAGCAACGATCACAATTTGCAAGGTATACATATACCTTGCAATATGCATATATATCGTGTTAGTACCTAATTTTGTCAGCCACTTCGGATATCACATTGCACTGTAGTATGTCGAAATAGTACTATTTATGTGAAACTATTCACAAACTGTAAACATTTGTCAGTAGGCAATATGATAAAGACTTCCGGCTCCTCGGGCTGGTGCGAATGTTTCAATGTCAGTATGTGCCAAACCGTTGGATTGTGACACACCTTTACGCGTCTCTCGCTCGCTGCGCTGGCTCGAAAACTATAGCGTAACCTAAAACCAATCCATCTTGCGTTCATTATTCGATATGGTGGCGACTTATTTCGAATTTGCGAACGTGTCGGATCGGATGTGAGGTTGGACTAAATTTTTACGAGCGAGCAGAGCGAGCGAGCATCGATCACAATATGCAAGGTATACATATACCTTGCAATATGCATATATATCGTGTTAGTACCTAATTTCGTCAGCCACATCGGACATCACATTGCCCTGTAGTATGTGGAAATAGTACTATTTATGTGAAACTATTCACAAACTGTAAACATTTGTCAGCAGGCAATATGATAAAGACATCCGGCTCCTCGGGCTGGTGCGAATGTTTCAATGTCAATATGTGCCAAACCGTTGGATTGTGACACACCTTTACGCGTCTCTCGTTCGCTGCGCTCGCTCGAAAACTATAGCGTAACCTAAAACCAATCCATCTTGCGTTCATTATTCGATATGGTGACGACTTATTTCGAATTTGCGAACGTGTCGTATCGGATGTGAGGTTGGACTAAATTTTTACGAGCGAGCGGAGCGAGCGAGCAACGATCACAATTTGCAAGGTATGCATATACCTTATATTGCCTTGCATATATTTCGTGTTAGTACCTAATTTTGTCAGCCACTTCGGACATCACATTGGACTGTAGTATGTGGAAATAGTACTATTTATGTGAAACTATTCACAAACTGTAAACATTTGTCAGCAGGCAATAGGATAAAGACTTCCGGCTCCTCGGGCTGGTGCGAATGTTTCAATGTCCGTATGTGCCAAACCGTTGGATTGTGACACACCTTTACGCGTCTCTCGTTCGCTGCGCTCGCTCGAAAACTATAGCGTAACCTAAAACCAATCCATCTTGCGTTCATTATTCGATATGGTGGCGACTTATTTCGAATTTGCGAACGTGTCGGATCGGATGTGAGGTTGGACTAAATTTTTACGAGCGAGCGGAGCGAGCGAGCATCGATCACAATATGCAAGGTATACATATACCTTGCAATATGCATATATATCGTGTTAGTACCCAATTTCGTCAGCCACTTCGGACATCACATTGCCCTGTAGTATGTGGAAATAGTACTATTTATGTGAAACTATTCACAAACTGTAAACATTTGTCAGCAGGCAATATGATAAAGACATCCGGCTCCTCGGGCTGGTGCGAATGTTTCAATGTCAGTATGTGCCAAACCGTTGGATTGTGACACACCTTTACGCGTCTCTCGCTCGCTGCGCCCGCTCGAAAGCTATAGCCTAACCTAAACCCAATCCATCTTGCGTTAGTCATTCGATATGAAGGCGACTTATTTCGAATTTGCGAACGTGTCGGATCGGATGTGAGGTTGGACTAAATTTTTACGAGCGAGCGGAGCGAGCGAGCATCGATCACAATATACAAGGTATACATATACCTTGCAATATGCATATATATCGTGTTAGTACCTAATTTCGTCAGCCACTTCGGACATCACATTGCCCTGTAGTATGTGGAAATAGTACTATTTATGTGAAACTATTCACAAACTGTAAACATTTGTCAGCAGGCAATATGATAAAGACATCCGGCTCCTCGGGCTGGTGCGAATGTTTCAATGTCAGTATGTGCCAAACCGTTGGATTGTGACACACCTTTACGCGTCTCTCGTTCGATGCGCTCGCTCGAAAACTATAGCGTAACCTAAAACCAATCCATCTTGCGTTCATTATTCGATATGGTGGCGACTTATTTCGAATTTGCGAACGTGTCGGATCGGATGTGAGGTTGGACTAAATTTTTACGAGCGAGCGGAGCGAGCGAGCATCGATCACAATATACAAGGTATACATATACCTTGCAATATGCATATATATCGTGTTAGTACCTAATTTCGTCAGCCACTTCGGACATCACATTGCCCTGTAGTATGTGGAAATAGTACTATTTATGTGAAACTATTCACAAACTGTAAACATTTGTCAGCAGGCAATATGATAAAGACATCCGGCTCCTCGGGCTGGTGCGAATGTTTCAATGTCAGTATGTGCCAAACCGTTGGATTGTGACACACCTTTACGCGTCTCTCGCTCGCTGCGCCCGCTCGAAAGCTGTAGCCTAACCTAAACCCAATCCATCTTGCGTTAGTCATTCGATATGAAGGCAACTTATTTCGAATTTGCGAACGTGTCGGATCGTACGTGAGGTTGGACTAAATTTTTACGAGCGAGCGGAGCGAGCGAGCAACGATCACAATTTGCAAGGTATACATATACCTTATATTGTCTTGCATATATTTCGTGTTAGTACCTAATTTCGTCAGCCACATCGGACATCACATTGCCCTGTAGTATGTGGAAATAGTACTATTTATGTGAAACTATTCACAAACTGTAAACATTTGTCAGCAGGCAATATGATAAAGACATCCGGCTCCTCGGGCTGGTGCGAATGTTTCAATGTCAATATGTGCCAAACCGTTGGATTGTGACACACCTTTACGCGTCTCTCGTTCGCTGCGCTCGCTCGAAAACTATAGCGTAACCTAAAACCAATCCATCTTGCGTTCATTATTCGATATGGTGACGACTTATTTCGAATTTGCGAACGTGTCGTATCGGATGTGAGGTTGGACTAAATTTTTACGAGCGAGCGGAGCGAGCGAGCAACGATCACAATTTGCAAGGTATGCATATACCTTATATTGCCTTGCATATATTTCGTGTTAGTACCTAATTTTGTCAGCCACTTCGGACATCACATTGGACTGTAGTATGTGGAAATAGTACTATTTATGTGAAACTATTCACAAACTGTAAACATTTGTCAGCAGGCAATAGGATAAAGACTTCCGGCTCCTCGGGCTGGTGCGAATGTTTCAATGTCCGTATGTGCCAAACCGTTGGATTGTGACACACCTTTACGCGTCTCTCGTTCGCTGCGCTCGCTCGAAAACTATAGCGTAACCTAAAACCAATCCATCTTGCGTTCATTATTCGATATGGTGGCGACTTATTTCGAATTTGCGAACGTGTCGGATCGGATGTGAGGTTGGACTAAATTTTTACGAGCGAGCGGAGCGAGCGAGCATCGATCACAATATGCAAGGTATACATATACCTTGCAATATGCATATATATCGTGTTAGTACCCAATTTCGTCAGCCACTTCGGACATCACATTGCCCTGTAGTATGTGGAAATAGTACTATTTATGTGAAACTATTCACAAACTGTAAACATTTGTCAGCAGGCAATATGATAAAGACATCCGGCTCCTCGGGCTGGTGCGAATGTTTCAATGTCAGTATGTGCCAAACCGTTGGATTGTGACACACCTTTACGCGTCTCTCGCTCGCTGCGCCCGCTCGAAAGCTATAGCCTAACCTAAACCCAATCCATCTTGCGTTAGTCATTCGATATGAAGGCGACTTATTTCGAATTTGCGAACGTGTCGGATCGGATGTGAGGTTGGACTAAATTTTTACGAGCGAGCGGAGCGAGCGAGCATCGATCACAATATACAAGGTATACATATACCTTGCAATATGCATATATATCGTGTTAGTACCTAATTTCGTCAGCCACTTCGGACATCACATTGCCCTGTAGTATGTGGAAATAGTACTATTTATGTGAAACTATTCACAAACTGTAAACATTTGTCAGCAGGCAATATGATAAAGACATCCGGCTCCTCGGGCTGGTGCGAATGTTTCAATGTCAGTATGTGCCAAACCGTTGGATTGTGACACACCTTTACGCGTCTCTCGTTCGCTGCGCTCGCTCGAAAACTATAGCGTAACCTAAAACCAATCCATCTTGCGTTCATTATTCGATATGGTGGCGACTTATTTCGAATTTGCGAACGTGTCGGATCGGATGTGAGGTTGGACTAAATTTTTACGAGCGAGCGGAGCGAGCGAGCATCGATCACAATATACAAGGTATACATATACCTTGCAATATGCATATATATCGTGTTAGTACCTAATTTCGTCAGCCACTTCGGACATCACATTGCCCTGTAGTATGTGGAAATAGTACTATTTATGTGAAACTATTCACAAACTGTAAACATTTGTCAGCAGGCAATATGATAAAGACATCCGGCTCCTCGGGCTGGTGCGAATGTTTCAATGTCAGTATGTGCCAAACCGTTGGATTGTGACACACCTTTACGCGTCTCTCGCTCGCTGCGCCCGCTCGAAAGCTGTAGCCTAACCTAAACCCAATCCATCTTGCGTTAGTCATTCGATATGAAGGCAACTTATTTCGAATTTGCGAACGTGTCGGATCGTACGTGAGGTTGGACTAAATTTTTACGAGCGAGCGGAGCGAGCGAGCAACGATCACAATTTGCAAGGTATACATATACCTTATATTGTCTTGCATATATTTCGTGTTAGTACCTAACTTTGTCAGCCACTTCGGACATCACATTGGACTGTAGTATGTGGAAATAGTACTATTTATGTGAAACTATTCACAAACTGTAAACATTTGTCAGCAGGCAATAGGATAAAGACTTCCGGCTCCTCGGGCTGGTGCGAATGTTTCAATGTCCGTATGCGCCAAACCGTTGGATTGTGACACACCTTTACGCGTCTCTCGTTCGCTGCGCTCGCTCGAAAACTATAGCGTAACCTAAAACCAATCCATCCTGCGTTCATTATTCGATATGGTGGCGAGTTATTTCGAATTTGCGAACGTGTCGGATCGGATGTGAGGTTGGACTAAATTTTTACGAGCGAGCGGAGCGAGCGAGCAACGATCACAATTTGCAAGGTATACATATACCTTATATTGTCTTGCATATATTTCGTGTTAGTACCTAACTTTGTCAGCCACTTCGGACATCACATTGGACTGTAGTATGTGGAAATAGTACTATTTATGTGAAACTATTCACAAACTGTAAACATTTGTCAGTAGGCAATATGATAAAGACTTCCGGCTCCGCGGGCTGGTGCGAATGTTTCAATGTCAGTATGTGCCAAACCGTTGGATTGTGACACACCTTTACGCGTCTCTCGCTCGCTGCGCTCGCTCGAAAACTATAGCGTAACCTAAAACCAATCCATCTTGCGTTCATTATTCGATATGGTGGCGACTTATTTCGAATTTGCGAACGTGTCGGATCGGATGTGAGGTTGGACTAAATTTTTACGAGCGAGCGGAGCGAGCGAGCATCGATCACAATATGCAAGGTATACATATACCTTGCAATATGCATATATATCGTGTTAGTACCTAATTTCGTCAGCCACATCGGACATCACATTGCCCTGTAGTATGTGGAAATAGTACTATTTATGTGAAACTATTCACAAACTGTAAACATTTGTCAGCAGGCAATATGATAAAGACATCCGGCTCCTCGGGCTGGTGCGAATGTTTCAATGTCAGTATGTGCCAAACCGTTGGATTGTGACACACCTTCACGCGTCTCTCTTTCGCTGCGCTCGCTCGAAAACTATAGCGTAACCTAAAACCAATCCATCTTGCGTTCATTATTCGATATGGTGGCGACTTATTTCGAATTTGCGAACGTGTCGGATCGGATGTGAGGTTGGACTAAATTTTTACGAGCGAGCGGAGCGAGCGAGCATCGATCACAATATGCAAGGTATACATATACCTTGCAATATGCATATATATCGTGTTAGTACCTAATTTCGTCAGCCACTTCGGACATCACATTGCCCTGTAGTATGTGGAAATAGTACTATTTATGTGAAACTATTCACAAACTGTAAACATTTGTCAGCAGGCAATATGATAAAGACATCCGGCTCCTCGGGCTGGTGCGAATGTTTCAATGTCAGTATGTGCCAAACCGTTGGATTGTGACACACCTTTACGCGTCTCTCGCTCGCTGCGCCCGCTCGAAAGCTGTAGCCTAACCTAAACCCAATCCATCTTGCGTTAGTCATTCGATATGAAGGCAACTTATTTCGAATTTGCGAACGTGTCGGATCGGATGTGAGGTTGGACTAAATTTTTACGAGGGAGCGGAGCGAGCGAGCAACGATCACAATTTGCAAGGTATACATATACCTTGCAATATGCATATATATCGTGTTAGTACCTAATTTTGTCCGCCACTTCGGACATCACATTGCCCTGTAGTATGTGGAAATAGTACTATTTATGTGAAACTATTCACAAACTGTAAACATTTGTCAGCAGGCAATAGGATAAAGACTTCCGGCTCCTCGGGCTGGTGCGAATGTTTCAATGTCCGTATGTGCCAAACCGTTGGATTGTGACACACCTTTACGCGTTTCTCGTTCGCTGCGCTCGCTCGAAAACTATAGCGTAACCTAAAACCAATCCATCTTGCGTTCATTGTTCGATATGGTGGCGACTTATTTCGAATTAGCGAACGTGTCGGATCGGATGTGAGGTTGGACTAAATTTTTACGAGCGAGCGGAGCGAGCGAGCATCGATCACAATATGCAAGGTATACATATACCTTGCAATATGCATATATATCGTGTTAGTACATAATTTCGTCAGCCACTTCGGACATCACATTGCACTGTAGTATGTGGAAATAGTACTATTTATGTGAAACTATTCACAAACTGTAAACATTTGTCAGCAGGCAATACGATAAGTACTTCCGGCTCCTCTGGCTGGTGCGAATGTTTCCATGTCCGTATGTGCCAAACCGTTGGATTGTGACACACCTTTACGCGTCTCTCGCACGCTGCGTTCGCTCGAAAACTATAGCGTAACCTAAAACCAATCCATCTTGCGTTCATTATTCGATATGGTGGCGACTTATTTCGAATTTGCGAACGTGTCGGATCGGATGTGAGGTTGGACTAAATTTTTACGAGCGAGCGGAGCGAGCGAGCATCGATCACAATATGCAAGGTATACATATACCTTGCAATATGCATATATATAGTGTTAGTACCTAATTTCGTCAGCCACTTCGGACATCACATTGCCCTGTAGTATGTGGAAATAGTACTATTTATGTGAAACTATTCACAAACTGTAAACATTTGTCAGCAGGCAATAGGATAAAGACTTCCGGCTCCTCGGGCTGGTGCGAATGTTTCAATGTCCGTATGTGCCAAACCGTTGGATTGTGACACACCTTTACGCGTCTCTCGTTCGCTGCGCTCGCTCGAAAACTATAGCGTAACCTAAAACCAATCCATCTTGCGTTCATTATTCGATATGGTGGCGACTTATTTCGAATTTGCGAACGTGTCGGATCGGATGTGAGGTTGGACTAAATTTTTACGAGCGAGGGGAGCGAGCGAGCATCGATCACAATTTGCAAGGTATACATATACCTTATATTGCCTTGCATATATTTCGTGTTAGTACCTAACTTTGTCAGCCACTTCGGACATCACATTGGACTGTAGTATGTGGAAATAGTACTATTTATGTGAAACTATTCACAAACTGTAAACATTTGTCAGCAGGCAATAGGATAAAGACTTCCGGCTCCTCTGGCTGGTGCGAATGTTTCCATGTCCGTATGTGCCAAACCGTTGGATTGTGACACACCTTTACGCGTCTCTCGCTCGCTGCGTTCGCTCGAAAACTATAGCGTAACCTAAAACCAATCCATCTTGCGTTCATTATTCGATATGGTGGCGACTTATTTCGAATTTGCGAACGTGTCGGATCGGATGTGAGGTTGGACTAAATTTTTACGAGCGAGCGGAGCGAGCGAGCATCGATCACAATATGCAAGGTATATGTATACCTTGCATTATGCATATATATAGTGTTAGTACCTAATTTCGTCAGCCACTTCGGACATCACATTGCCCTGTAGTATGTGGAAATAGTACTATTTATGTGAAACTATTCACAAACTGTAAACATTTGTCAGCAGGCAATAGGATAAAGACTTCCGGCTCCTCGGGCTGGTGCGAATGTTTCAATGTCCGTATGTGCCAAACCGTTGGATTGTGACACACCTTTACGCGTTTCTCGTTCGCTGCGCTCGCTCGAAAACTATAGCGTAACCTAAAACCAATCCATCTTGCGTTCATTGTTCGATATGGTGGCGACTTATTTCGAATTAGCGAACGTGTCGGATCGGATGTGAGGTTGGACTAAATTTTTACGAGCGAGCGGAGCGAGCGAGCATCGATCACAATATGCAAGGTATACATATACCTTGCAATATGCATATATATCGTGTTAGTACATAATTTCGTCAGCCACTTCGGACATCACATTGCCCTGTAGTATGTGGAAATAGTACTATTTATGTGAAACTATTCACAAACTGTAAACATTTGTCAGCAGGCAATACGATAAGTACTTCCGGCTCCTCTGGCTGGTGCGAATGTTTCCATGTCCGTATGTGCCAAACCGTTGGATTGTGACACACCTTTACGCGTCTCTCGCTCGCTGCGTTCGCTCGAAAACTATAGCGTAACCTAAAACCAATCCATCTTGCGTTCATTATTCGATATGGTGGCGACTTATTTGGAATTTGCGAACGTGTCGGATCGGATGTGAGGTTGGACTAAATTTTTACGAGCGAGCGGAGCGAGCGAGCAACGATCACAATTTGCAAGGTATATATATACCTTGCAATATGCATATATATCGTGTTAGCACCTAATTTTGTCAGCCACTTCGGACATCACATTGCACTGTAGTATGTCGAAATAGTACTATTTATGTGAAACTATTCACAAACTGTAAACATTTGTCAGTAGGCAATATGATAAAGACTTCCGGCTCCTCGAGCTGGTGCGAATGTTTCAATGTCAGTATGTGCAAAACCGTTGGATTGTGACACACCTTTACGCGTCTCTCGCTCGCTGCGCTCGCTCGAAAGCTGTAGCCTAACCTAAACCCAATCCATCTTGCGTTAGTCATTCGATATGGTGGCGACTTATTTCGAATTTGCGAACGTGTCGGATCGGATGTGAGGTTGGACTAAATTTTTACGAGCGAGCGGAGCGAGCGAGCAACGATTACAATTTGCAAGGTATACATATACCTTGCAATATGCATATATATCGTGTTAGTACCTAATTTTGTTAGCCACTTCGGACATCACATTGGACTGTAGTATGTGGAAATAGTACTATTTATGTGAAACTATTCACAAACTGTAAACATTTGTCAGCAGGCAATAGGATAAAGACTTCCGGCTCCTCGGGCTGGTGCGAATGTTTCAATGTCCGTATGTGCCAAACCTTGGGATTGTGACACACCTTTACGCGTCTCTCGTTCGCTGCGCTCGCTCGAAAACTATAGCGTAACATAAAACCAATCCATCTTGCGTTCATTATTCGATATGGTGGCGACTTATTTCGAATTTGCGAACGTGTCGGATCGGATGTGAGGTTGGACTAAATTTTTACGATCGAGCGGAGCGAGCGAGCAACGATCACAATTTGCAAGGTATACATATACCTTGCAATATGCATATATATCGTGTTAGTACCTAATTTTGTTAGCCACTTCGGACATCACATTGGACTGTAGTATGTGGAAATAGTACTATTTATGTGAAACTATTCACAAACTGTAAACATTTGTCAGCAGGCAATAGGATAAATACTTCCGGCTCCTCTGGCTGGTGCGAATGTTTCAATGTCCGTATGTGCCAAACCGTTAGATTGTGATACACCTTTACGCGTCTCTCGCTCGCTGCGCTCGCTCGAAAACTATAGCCTAACCTAAAACCAATCCCTCTTGCGTTAGTCATTCGATATGAAGGCGACTTATTTCGAATTTGCGAACGTGTCGGATGGGATGTGAGGTTGGACTAAATTTTTACGAGCGAGCGGAGCGAGCAAGCAACGACCACAATTTGCAAGGTATACATATACCTTGCAATATGCATATATATTGTGTTAGTACCTAATTTTGTTAGCCACTTCGGACATCACATTGGACTGTAGTATGTGGAAATAGTACTATTTATGTGAAACTATTCACAAACTGTAAACATTTGTCAGCAGGCAATAGGATAAATACTTCCGGCTCCTCTGGCTGGGGCGAATGTTTCATTGTCCGTATGTGCCAAACCGTTAGATTGTGATACACCTTTACGCGTCTCTCGCTCGCTGCGCTCGATTCGAAAACTATAGCCTAACCTAAAACCAATCCCTCTTGCGTTAGTCATTCGATATGAAGGCGACTTATTTCGAATTTGCGAACGTGTCGGATCAGATGTGAGGTTGGACTAAATTTTTACGAGCGAGCGGAGCGAGCGAGCAACGATCACAATTTGCAAGGTATACATATACCTTGCAATATGCATATATATCGTGTTAGTACCTAATTTTGTCAGCCACTTCGGATATCACATTGCACTGTAGTATGTCGAAATAGTACTATTTATGTGAAACTATTCACAAACTGTAAACATTTGTCAGTAGGCAATATGATAAAGACTTCCGGCTCCTCGGGCTGGTGCGAATGTTTCAATGTCAGTATGTGCCAAACCGTTGGATTGTGACACACCTTTACGCGTCTGTCGCTCGCTGCGCTCGCTCGAAAACTATAGCGTAACCTAAAACCAATCCATCTTGCGTTCATTATTCGATATGGTGGCGACTTATTTCGAATTTGCGAACGTGTCGGATCGAATGTGAGGTTGGACTAAATTTTTACGAGCGAGCGGAGCGGGTGAGCATCGATCACAATATGCAAGGTATACATATACCTTGCAATATGCATATATATCGTGTTAGTACCTAATTTCGTCAGCCACATCGGACATCACATTGCCCTGTAGTATGTGGAAATAGTACTATTTATGTGAAACTATTCACAAACTGTAAACATTTGTCAGCAGGCAATATGATAAAGACATCCGGCTCCTCTGGCTGGTGCGAATGTTTCAATGTCCGTATGTGCCAAACCGTTAGATTGTGATACACCTTTACGCGTCTCTCGCTCGCTGCGCTCGCTCGAAAACTATAGCCTAACCTAAAACCAATCCCTCTTGCGTTAGTCATTCGATATGAAGGCGACTTATTTCGAATTTGCGAACGTGTCGGATGGGATGTGAGGTTGGACTAAATTTTTACGAGCGAGCGGAGCGAGCGAGCATCGATCACAATATACAAGGTATACATATACCTTGCAATATGCATATATATCGTGTTAGTACCTAATTTCGTCAGCCACTTCGGACATCACATTGCCCTGTAGTATGTGGAAATAGTACTATTTATGTGAAACTATTCACAAACTGTAAACATTTGTCAGCAGGCAATATGATAAAGACATCCGGCTCCTCGGGCTGGTGCGAATGTTTCAATGTCAGTATGTGCCAAACCGTTGGATTGTGACACACCTTTACGCGTCTCTCGTTCGCTGCGCTCGCTCGAAAACTATAGCGTAACCTAAAACCAATCCATCTTGCGTTCATTATTCGATATGGTGGCGACTTATTTCGAATTTGCGAACGTGTCGGATCGGATGTGAGGTTGGACTAAATTTTTACGAGCGAGCGGAGCGAGCGAGCAACGATCACAATTTGCAAGGTATACATATACCTTATATTGTCTTGCATATATTTCGTGTTAGTACCTAACTTTGTCAGCCACTTCGGACATCACATTGGACTGTAGTATGTGGAAATAGTACTATTTATGTGAAACTATTCACAAACTGTAAACATTTGTCAGCAGGCAATAGGATAAAGACTTCCGGCTCCTCGGGCTGGTGCGAATGTTTCAATGTCCGTATGCGCCAAACCGTTGGATTGTGACACACCTTTACGCGTCTCTCGTTCGCTGCGCTCGCTCGAAAACTATAGCGTAACCTAAAACCAATCCATCCTGCGTTCATTATTCGATATGGTGGCGAGTTATTTCGAATTTGCGAACGTGTCGGATCGGATGTGAGGTTGGACTAAATTTTTACGAGCGAGCGGAGCGAGCGAGCAACGATCACAATTTGCAAGGTATACATATACCTTATATTGTCTTGCATATATTTCGTGTTAGTACCTAACTTTGTCAGCCACTTCGGACATCACATTGGACTGTAGTATGTGGAAATAGTACTATTTATGTGAAACTATTCACAAACTGTAAACATTTGTCAGTAGGCAATATGATAAAGACTTCCGGCTCCGCGGGCTGGTGCGAATGTTTCAATGTCAGTATGTGCCAAACCGTTGGATTGTGACACACCTTTACGCGTCTCTCGCTCGCTGCGCTCGCTCGAAAACTATAGCGTAACCTAAAACCAATCCATCTTGCGTTCATTATTCGATATGGTGGCGACTTATTTCGAATTTGCGAACGTGTCGGATCGGATGTGAGGTTGGACTAAATTTTTACGAGCGAGCGGAGCGAGCGAGCATCGATCACAATATGCAAGGTATACATATACCTTGCAATATGCATATATATCGTGTTAGTACCTAATTTCGTCAGCCACATCGGACATCACATTGCCCTGTAGTATGTGGAAATAGTACTATTTATGTGAAACTATTCACAAACTGTAAACATTTGTCAGCAGGCAATATGATAAAGACATCCGGCTCCTCGGGCTGGTGCGAATGTTTCAATGTCAGTATGTGCCAAACCGTTGGATTGTGACACACCTTCACGCGTCTCTCTTTCGCTGCGCTCGCTCGAAAACTATAGCGTAACCTAAAACCAATCCATCTTGCGTTCATTATTCGATATGGTGGCGACTTATTTCGAATTTGCGAACGTGTCGGATCGGATGTGAGGTTGGACTAAATTTTTACGAGCGAGCGGAGCGAGCGAGCATCGATCACAATATGCAAGGTATACATATACCTTGCAATATGCATATATATCGTGTTAGTACCTAATTTCGTCAGCCACTTCGGACATCACATTGCCCTGTAGTATGTGGAAATAGTACTATTTATGTGAAACTATTCACAAACTGTAAACATTTGTCAGCAGGCAATATGATAAAGACATCCGGCTCCTCGGGCTGGTGCGAATGTTTCAATGTCAGTATGTGCCAAACCGTTGGATTGTGACACACCTTTACGCGTCTCTCGCTCGCTGCGCCCGCTCGAAAGCTGTAGCCTAACCTAAACCCAATCCATCTTGCGTTAGTCATTCGATATGAAGGCAACTTATTTCGAATTTGCGAACGTGTCGGATCGGATGTGAGGTTGGACTAAATTTTTACGAGGGAGCGGAGCGAGCGAGCAACGATCACAATTTGCAAGGTATACATATACCTTGCAATATGCATATATATCGTGTTAGTACCTAATTTTGTCCGCCACTTCGGACATCACATTGCACTGTAGTATGTGGAAATAGTACTATTTATGTGAAACTATTCACAAACTGTAAACATTTGTCAGCAGGCAATAGGATAAAGACTTCCGGCTCCTCTGGCTGGTGCGAATGTTTCCATGTCCGTATGTGCCAAACCGTTGGATTGTGACACACCTTTACGCGTCTCTCGCTCGCTGCGTTCGCTCGAAAACTATAGCGTAACCTAAAACCAATCCATCTTGCGTTCATTATTCGATATGGTGGCGACTTATTTCGAATTTGCGAACGTGTCGGATCGGATGTGAGGTTGGACTAAATTTTTACGAGCGAGCGGAGCGAGCGAGCATCGATCACAATATGCAAGGTATACATATACCTTGCAATATGCATATATATAGTGTTAGTACCTAATTTCGTCAGCCACTTCGGACATCACATTGCCCTGTAGTATGTGGAAATAGTACTATTTATGTGAAACTATTCACAAACTGTAAACATTTGTCAGCAGGCAATAGGATAAAGACTTCCGGCTCCTCGGGCTGGTGCGAATGTTTCAATGTCCGTATGTGCCAAACCGTTGGATTGTGACACACCTTTACGCGTTTCTCGTTCGCTGCGCTCGCTCGAAAACTATAGCGTAACCTAAAACCAATCCATCTTGCGTTCATTGTTCGATATGGTGGCGACTTATTTCGAATTAGCGAACGTGTCGGATCGGATGTGAGGTTGGACTAAATTTTTACGAGCGAGCGGAGCGAGCGAGCATCGATCACAATATGCAAGGTATACATATACCTTGCAATATGCATATATATCGTGTTAGTACATAATTTCGTCAGCCACTTCGGACATCACATTGCCCTGTAGTATGTGGAAATAGTACTATTTATGTGAAACTATTCACAAACTGTAAACATTTGTCAGCAGGCAATACGATAAGTACTTCCGGCTCCTCTGGCTGGTGCGAATGTTTCCATGTCCGTATGTGCCAAACCGTTGGATTGTGACACACCTTTACGCGTCTCTCGCACGCTGCGTTCGCTCGAAAACTATAGCGTAACCTAAAACCAATCCATCTTGCGTTCATTATTCGATATGGTGGCGACTTATTTCGAATTTGCGAACGTGTCGGATCGGATGTGAGGTTGGACTAAATTTTTACGAGCGAGCGGAGCGAGCGAGCATCGATCACAATATGCAAGGTATACATATACCTTGCAATATGCATATATATAGTGTTAGTACCTAATTTCGTCAGCCACTTCGGACATCACATTGCCCTGTAGTATGTGGAAATAGTACTATTTATGTGAAACTATTCACAAACTGTAAACATTTGTCAGCAGGCAATAGGATAAAGACTTCCGGCTCCTCGGGCTGGTGCGAATGTTTCAATGTCCGTATGTGCCAAACCGTTGGATTGTGACACACCTTTACGCGTCTCTCGTTCGCTGCGCTCGCTCGAAAACTATAGCGTAACCTAAAACCAATCCATCTTGCGTTCATTATTCGATATGGTGGCGACTTATTTCGAATTTGCGAACGTGTCGGATCGGATGTGAGGTTGGACTAAATTTTTACGAGCGAGGGGAGCGAGCGAGCATCGATCACAATTTGCAAGGTATACATATACCTTATATTGCCTTGCATATATTTCGTGTTAGTACCTAACTTTGTCAGCCACTTCGGACATCACATTGGACTGTAGTATGTGGAAATAGTACTATTTATGTGAAACTATTCACAAACTGTAAACATTTGTCAGCAGGCAATAGGATAAAGACTTCCGGCTCCTCTGGCTGGTGCGAATGTTTCCATGTCCGTATGTGCCAAACCGTTGGATTGTGACACACCTTTACGCGTCTCTCGCTCGCTGCGTTCGCTCGAAAACTATAGCGTAACCTAAAACCAATCCATCTTGCGTTCATTATTCGATATGGTGGCGACTTATTTCGAATTTGCGAACGTGTCGGATCGGATGTGAGGTTGGACTAAATTTTTACGAGCGAGCGGAGCGAGCGAGCATCGATCACAATATGCAAGGTATACATATACCTTGCAATATGCATATATATAGTGTTAGTACCTAATTTCGTCAGCCACTTCGGACATCACATTGCCCTGTAGTATGTGGAAATAGTACTATTTATGTGAAACTATTCACAAACTGTAAACATTTGTCAGCAGGCAATAGGATAAAGACTTCCGGCTCCTCGGGCTGGTGCGAATGTTTCAATGTCCGTATGTGCCAAACCGTTGGATTGTGACACACCTTTACGCGTTTCTCGTTCGCTGCGCTCGCTCGAAAACTATAGCGTAACCTAAAACCAATCCATCTTGCGTTCATTGTTCGATATGGTGGCGACTTATTTCGAATTAGCGAACGTGTCGGATCGGATGTGAGGTTGGACTAAATTTTTACGAGCGAGCGGAGCGAGCGAGCATCGATCACAATATGCAAGGTATACATATACCTTGCAATATGCATATATATCGTGTTAGTACATAATTTCGTCAGCCACTTCGGACATCACATTGCCCTGTAGTATGTGGAAATAGTACTATTTATGTGAAACTATTCACAAACTGTAAACATTTGTCAGCAGGCAATACGATAAGTACTTCCGGCTCCTCTGGCTGGTGCGAATGTTTCCATGTCCGTATGTGCCAAACCGTTGGATTGTGACACACCTTTACGCGTCTCTCGCTCGCTGCGTTCGCTCGAAAACTATAGCGTAACCTAAAACCAATCCATCTTGCGTTCATTATTCGATATGGTGGCGACTTATTTGGAATTTGCGAACGTGTCGGATCGGATGTGAGGTTGGACTAAATTTTTACGAGCGAGCGGAGCGAGCGAGCAACGATCACAATTTGCAAGGTATATATATACCTTGCAATATGCATATATATCGTGTTAGCACCTAATTTTGTCAGCCACTTCGGACATCACATTGCACTGTAGTATGTCGAAATAGTACTATTTATGTGAAACTATTCACAAACTGTAAACATTTGTCAGTAGGCAATATGATAAAGACTTCCGGCTCCTCGAGCTGGTGCGAATGTTTCAATGTCAGTATGTGCAAAACCGTTGGATTGTGACACACCTTTACGCGTCTCTCGCTCGCTGCGCTCGCTCGAAAGCTGTAGCCTAACCTAAACCCAATCCATCTTGCGTTAGTCATTCGATATGGTGGCGACTTATTTCGAATTTGCGAACGTGTCGGATCGGATGTGAGGTTGGACTAAATTTTTACGAGCGAGCGGAGCGAGCGAGCAACGATTACAATTTGCAAGGTATACATATACCTTGCAATATGCATATATATCGTGTTAGTACCTAATTTTGTTAGCCACTTCGGACATCACATTGGACTGTAGTATGTGGAAATAGTACTATTTATGTGAAACTATTCACAAACTGTAAACATTTGTCAGCAGGCAATAGGATAAAGACTTCCGGCTCCTCGGGCTGGTGCGAATGTTTCAATGTCCGTATGTGCCAAACCTTGGGATTGTGACACACCTTTACGCGTCTCTCGTTCGCTGCGCTCGCTCGAAAACTATAGCGTAACATAAAACCAATCCATCTTGCGTTCATTATTCGATATGGTGGCGACTTATTTCGAATTTGCGAACGTGTCGGATCGGATGTGAGGTTGGACTAAATTTTTACGATCGAGCGGAGCGAGCGAGCAACGATCACAATTTGCAAGGTATACATATACCTTGCAATATGCATATATATCGTGTTAGTACCTAATTTTGTTAGCCACTTCGGACATCACATTGGACTGTAGTATGTGGAAATAGTACTATTTATGTGAAACTATTCACAAACTGTAAACATTTGTCAGCAGGCAATAGGATAAATACTTCCGGCTCCTCTGGCTGGTGCGAATGTTTCAATGTCCGTATGTGCCAAACCGTTAGATTGTGATACACCTTTACGCGTCTCTCGCTCGCTGCGCTCGCTCGAAAACTATAGCCTAACCTAAAACCAATCCCTCTTGCGTTAGTCATTCGATATGAAGGCGACTTATTTCGAATTTGCGAACGTGTCGGATGGGATGTGAGGTTGGACTAAATTTTTACGAGCGAGCGGAGCGAGCAAGCAACGACCACAATTTGCAAGGTATACATATACCTTGCAATATGCATATATATTGTGTTAGTACCTAATTTTGTTAGCCACTTCGGACATCACATTGGACTGTAGTATGTGGAAATAGTACTATTTATGTGAAACTATTCACAAACTGTAAACATTTGTCAGCAGGCAATAGGATAAATACTTCCGGCTCCTCTGGCTGGGGCGAATGTTTCATTGTCCGTATGTGCCAAACCGTTAGATTGTGATACACCTTTACGCGTCTCTCGCTCGCTGCGCTCGATTCGAAAACTATAGCCTAACCTAAAACCAATCCCTCTTGCGTTAGTCATTCGATATGAAGGCGACTTATTTCGAATTTGCGAACGTGTCGGATCAGATGTGAGGTTGGACTAAATTTTTACGAGCGAGCGGAGCGAGCGAGCAACGATCACAATTTGCAAGGTATACATATACCTTGCAATATGCATATATATCGTGTTAGTACCTAATTTTGTCAGCCACTTCGGATATCACATTGCACTGTAGTATGTCGAAATAGTACTATTTATGTGAAACTATTCACAAACTGTAAACATTTGTCAGTAGGCAATATGATAAAGACTTCCGGCTCCTCGGGCTGGTGCGAATGTTTCAATGTCAGTATGTGCCAAACCGTTGGATTGTGACACACCTTTACGCGTCTGTCGCTCGCTGCGCTCGCTCGAAAACTATAGCGTAACCTAAAACCAATCCATCTTGCGTTCATTATTCGATATGGTGGCGACTTATTTCGAATTTGCGAACGTGTCGGATCGAATGTGAGGTTGGACTAAATTTTTACGAGCGAGCGGAGCGGGTGAGCATCGATCACAATATGCAAGGTATACATATACCTTGCAATATGCATATATATCGTGTTAGTACCTAATTTCGTCAGCCACATCGGACATCACATTGCCCTGTAGTATGTGGAAATAGTACTATTTATGTGAAACTATTCACAAACTGTAAACATTTGTCAGCAGGCAATATGATAAAGACATCCGGCTCCTCGGGCTGGTGCGAATGTTTCAATGTCAGTATGTGCCAAACCGTTGGATTGTGACACACCTTTACGCGTCTCTCGCTCGCTGCGCTCGCTCGAAAACTATAGCGTAACCTAAAACCAATCCATCTTGCGTTCATTATTCGATATGGTGGCGACTTATTTCGAATTTTCGAACGTGTCGGATCGTATGTGAGGTTGGAGTAAATTTTTACGAGCGAGCGGAGCGAGCGAGCAACGATCACAATTTGCAAGGTATACATATACCTTATATTGCCTTGCATATATTTCGTGTTAGTACCTAATTTTGTCAGCCACTTCGGACATCACATTGGACTGTAGTATGTGGTAATAGTACTATTTATGTGAAACTATTCACAAACTGTAAACATTTGTCAGCAGGCAATAGGATAAAGACTTCCGGCTCCTCGGGCTGGTGCGAATGTTTCAATGTCCGTATGTGCCAAACCGTTGGATTGTGACACACCTTTACGCGTCTCTCGTTCGCTGCGCTCGCTCGAAAACTATAGCGTAACCTAAAACCAATCCATCTTGCGTTCATTATTCGATATGGTGGCGACTTATTTCGAATTTGCGAACGTGTCGGATCGGATGTGAGGTTGGACTAAATTTTTACGAGCGAACGGAGCGAGCGAGCAACGATCACAATTTGCAAGGTATGCATATACCTTATATTGCCTTGCATATATTTCGTGTTAGTACCTAATTTTGTCAGCCACTTCGGACATCACATTGGACTGTAGTATGTGGAAATAGTACTATTTATGTGAAACTATTCACAAACTGTAAACATTTGTCAGCAGGCAATAGGATAAAGACTTCCGGCTCCTCGGGCTGGTGCGAATGTTTCAATGTCCGTATGTGCCAAACCGTTGGATTGTGACACACCTTTACGCGTCTCTCGTTCGCTGCGCTCGCTCGAAAACTATAGCGTAACCTAAAACCAATCCATCTTGCGTTCATTATTCGATATGGTGGCGACTTATTTCGAATTTGCGAACGTGTCGGATCGGATGTGAGGTTGGACTAAATTTTTACGAGCGAGCGGAGCGAGCGAGCAACGATCACAATTTGCAAGGTATACATATACCTTGCAATATGCATATATATCGTGTTAGTACCTAATTTTGTTAGCCACTTCGGACATCACATTGGACTGTAGTATGTGGAAATAGTACTATTTATGTGAAACTATTCACAAACTGTAAACATTTGTCAGCAGGCAATAGGATAAATACTTCCGGCTCCTCTGGCTGGTGCGAATGTTTCAATGTCCGTATGTGCCAAACCGTTAGATTGTGATACACCTTTACGCGTCTCTCGCTCGCTGCGCTCGATTCGAAAACTATAGCCTAACCTAAAACCAATCCCTCTTGCGTTAGTCATTCGATATGAAGGCGACTTATTTCGAATTTGCGAACGTGTCGGATCGGATGTGAGGTTGGACTAAATTTTTACGAGCGAGCGGAGCGAGCGAGCAACGATCACAATTTGCATGGTATACATATACCTTGCAATATGCATATATATCGTGTTAGTACCTAATTTTGTCAGCCACTTCGGATATCACATTGCACTGTAGTATGTCGAAATAGTACTATTTATGTGAAACTATTCACAAACTGTAAACATTTGTCAGTAGGCAATATGATAAAGACTTCCGGCTCCTCGGGCTGGTGCGAATGTTTCAATGTCAGTATGTGCCAAACCGTTGGATTGTGACACACCTTTACGCGTCTCTCGTTCGCTGCGCTCGCTCGAAAACTATAGCGTAACCTAAAACCAATCCATCTTGCGTTCATTATTCGATATGGTGGCGACTTATTTCGAATTTGCGAACGTGTCGGATCGGATGTGAGGTTGGACTAAATTTTTACGAGCGAGCGGAGCGAGCGAGCAACGATCACAATTTGCAAGGTATACATATACCTTGCAATATGCATATATATCGTGTTAGTACCTAATTTTGTCAGCCACTTCGGATATCACATTGCACTGTAGTATGTGGAAATAGTACTATTTATGTGAAACTATTCACAAACTGTAAACATTTGTCAGCAGGCAATATGATAAAGACATCCGGCTCCTCGGGCTGGTGCGAATGTTTCAATGTCAGTATGTGCCAAACCGTTGGATTGTGACACACCTTTACGCGTCTCTCGCTCGCTGCGCTCGCTCGAAAACTATAGCGTAACCTAAAACCAATCCATCTTGCGTTCATTATTCGATATGGTGGCGACTTATTTCGAATTTGCGAACGTGTCGGATCGTATGTGAGGTTGGACTAAATTTTTACGAGCGAGCGGAGCGAGCGAGCAACGATCACAATTTGCAAGGTATACATATACCTTATATTGCCTTGCATATATTTCGTGTTAGTACCTAATTTTGTCAGCCACTTCGGACATCACATTGGACTGTAGTATGTGGTAATAGTACTATTTATGTGAAACTATTCACAAACTGTAAACATTTGTCAGCAGGCAATAGGATAAAGACTTCCGGCTCCTCGGGCTGGTGCGAATGTTTCAATGTCCGTATGTGCCAAACCGTTGGATTGTGACACACCTTTACGCGTCTCTCGTTCGCTGCGCTCGCTCGAAAACTATAGCGTAACCTAAAACCAATCCATCTTGCGTTCATTATTCGATATGGTGGCGACTTATTTCGAATTTGCGAACGTGTCGGATCGGATGTGAGGTTGGACTAAATTTTTACGAGCGAACGGAGCGAGCGAGCAACGATCACAATTTGCAAGGTATGCATATACCTTATATTGCCTTGCATATATTTCGTGTTAGTACCTAATTTTGTCAGCCACTTCGGACATCACATTGGACTGTAGTATGTGGAAATAGTACTATTTATGTGAAACTATTCACAAACTGTAAACATTTGTCAGCAGGCAATAGGATAAAGACTTCCGGCTCCTCGGGCTGGTGCGAATGTTTCAATGTCCGTATGTGCCAAACCGTTGGATTGTGACACACCTTTACGCGTCTCTCGTTCGCTGCGCTCGCTCGAAAACTATAGCGTAACCTAAAACCAATCCATCTTGCGTTCATTATTCGATATGGTGGCGACTTATTTCGAATTTGCGAACGTGTCGGATCGGATGTGAGGTTGGACTAAATTTTTACGAGCGAGCGGAGCGAGCGAGCAACGATCACAATTTGCAAGGTATACATATACCTTGCAATATGCATATATATCGTGTTAGTACCTAATTTTGTTAGCCACTTCGGACATCACATTGGACTGTAGTATGTGGAAATAGTACTATTTATGTGAAACTATTCACAAACTGTAAACATTTGTCAGCAGGCAATAGGATAAATACTTCCGGCTCCTCTGGCTGGTGCGAATGTTTCAATGTCCGTATGTGCCAAACCGTTAGATTGTGATACACCTTTACGCGTCTCTCGCTCGCTGCGCTCGATTCGAAAACTATAGCCTAACCTAAAACCAATCCCTCTTGCGTTAGTCATTCGATATGAAGGCGACTTATTTCGAATTTGCGAACGTGTCGGATCGGATGTGAGGTTGGACTAAATTTTTACGAGCGAGCGGAGCGAGCGAGCAACGATCACAATTTGCATGGTATACATATACCTTGCAATATGCATATATATCGTGTTAGTACCTAATTTTGTCAGCCACTTCGGATATCACATTGCACTGTAGTATGTCGAAATAGTACTATTTATGTGAAACTATTCACAAACTGTAAACATTTGTCAGTAGGCAATATGATAAAGACTTCCGGCTCCTCGGGCTGGTGCGAATGTTTCAATGTCAGTATGTGCCAAACCGTTGGATTGTGACACACCTTTACGCGTCTCTCGTTCGCTGCGCTCGCTCGAAAACTATAGCGTAACCTAAAACCAATCCATCTTGCGTTCATTATTCGATATGGTGGCGACTTATTTCGAATTTGCGAACGTGTCGGATCGGATGTGAGGTTGGACTAAATTTTTACGAGCGAGCGGAGCGAGCGAGCAACGATCACAATTTGCAAGGTATACATATACCTTGCAATATGCATATATATCGTGTTAGTACCTAATTTTGTCAGCCACTTCGGATATCACATTGCACTGTAGTATGTCGAAATAGTACTATTTATGTGAAACTATTCACAAACTGTAAACATTTGTCAGTAGGCAATATGATAAAGACTTCCGGCTCCTCGGGCTGGTGCGAATGTTGCAATGTCAGTATGTGCCAAACCGTTGGATTGTGACACACCTTTACGCGTCTCTCGCTCGCTGCGCTCGCTCGAAAACTATAGCGTAACCTAAAACCAATCCATCTTGCGTTCATTATTCGATATGGTGGCGACTTATTTCGAATTCGCGAACGTGTCGGATCGGATGTGAGGTTGGACTAAATTTTTACGAGCGAGCGGAGCGAGCGAGCATCGATCACAATATGCAAGGTATACATATACCTTGCAATATGCATATATATCGTGTTAGTACCTAATTTCGTCAGTCACATCGGACATCACATTGCCCTGTAGTATGTGGAAATAGTACTATTTATGTGAAACTATTCACAAACTGTAAACATTTGTCAGCAGGCAATATGATAAAGACATCCGGCTCCTCGGGCTGGTGCGAATGTTTCAATGTCAGTATGTGCCAAACCGTTGGATTGTGACACACCTTTACGCGTCTCTCGCTCGCTGCGCTCGCTCGAAAACTATAGCGTAACCTAAAACCAATCCATCTTGCGTTCATTATTCGATATGGTGGCGACTTATTTCGAATTTGCGAACGTGTCGGATCGTATGTGAGGTTGGACTAAATTTTTACGAGCGAGCGGAGCGAGCGAGCAACGATCACAATTTGCAAGGTATACATATACCTTATATTGCCTTGCATATATTTCGTGTTAGTACCTAATTTTGTCAGCCACTTCGGACATCACATTGGACTGTAGTATGTGGTAATAGTACTATTTATGTGAAACTATTCACAAACTGTAAACATTTGTCAGCAGGCAATAGGATATTGACTTCCGGCTCCTCGGGCTGGTGCGAATGTTTCAATGTCCGTATGTGCCAAGCCGTTGGATTGTGACACACCTTTACGCGTCTCTCGTTCGCTGCGCTCGCTCGAAAACTATAGCGTAACCTAAAACCAATCCATCTTGCGTTCATTATTCGATATGGTGGCGACTTATTTCGAATTTGCGAACGTGTCGGATCGGATGTGAGTTTGGACTAAATTTTTACGAGCGAGCGGAGCGAGCGAGCATCGATCACAACATGCAAGGTATACATATACCTTGCAATATGCATATATATCGTGTTAGTACCTAATTTCGTCAGCCACTTCGGACATCACATTGCCCTGTAGTATGTGGAAATAGTACTATTTATGTGAAACTATTCACAAACTGTAAACATCTGTCAGCAGGCAATATGATAAAGACATCCGGCTCCTCGGGCTGGTGCGAATGTTTCAATGTCAGTATGTGCCAAACCGTTGGATTGTGACACACCTTTACGCGTCTCTCGCTCGCTGCGCCCGCTCGAAAGCTGTAGCCTAACCTAAACCCAATCCATCTTGCGTTAGTCATTCGATATGAAGGCAACTTATTTCGAATTTGCGAACGTGTCGGATCGGATGTGAGGTTGGACTAAATTTTTACGAGCGAGCGGAGCGAGCGAGCAACGATCACAATTTGCAAGGTATACATATACCTTGCAATATGCATATATATCGTGTTAGTACCTAATTTTGTCAGCCACTTCGGACATCACATTGCACTGTAGTATGTGGAAATAGTACTATTTATGTGAAACTATTCACAAACTGTAAACATTTGTCAGTAGGCAATATGATAAAGACTTCGGGCTCCTCGGCCTGGTGCGAATGTTTCAATGTCAGTATGTGCCAAACCGTTGGATTGTGACACACCTTTACGCGTCTCTCGCTCGCTGCGTTCGCTCGAAAACTATAGCGTAACCTAAAACCAATCCATCTTGCGTTCATTATTCGATATGGTGGCGACTTATTTCGAATTTGCGAACGTGTCGGATCGGATGTGAGGTTGGACTAAATTTTTACGAGCGAGCGGAGCGAGCGAGCATCGATCACAATATGCAAGGTATACATATACCTTGCAATATGCATATATATCGTGTTAGTACCTAATTTTGTCAGCCACTTCGGACATCACATTGCACTGTAGTATGTGGAAATAGTACTATTTATGTGAAACTATTCATAAACTGTAAACATTTGTCAGCAGGCAATACGATAAGTACTTCCGGCTCCTCTGGCTGGTGCGAATGTTACCATGTGCGTATGTGCCAAACCGTTGGATTGTGACACACCTTTACGCGTCTCTCGCTCGCTGCGTTCGCTCGAAAACTATAGCGTAACCTAAAACCAATCCATCTTGCGTTCATTATTCGATATGGTGGCGACTTATTTCGAATTTGCGAACGTGTCGGATCGGATGTGAGGTTGGACTAAATTTTTACGAGCGAGCGGAGCGAGCGAGCATCGATCACAATATGCAAGGTATACATATACCTTGCAATATGCATATATATAGTGTTAGTACCTAATTTCGTCAGCCACTTCGGACATCACATTGCCCTGTAGTATGTGGAAATAGTACTATTTATGTGAAGCTATTCACAAACTGTAAACATTTGTCAGCAGGCAATAGGATAAAGACTTCCGGCTCCTCGGGCTGGTGCGAATGTTTCAATGTCCGTATGTGCCAAACCGTTGGATTGTGACACACCTTTACGCGTCTCTCGTTCGCTGCGCTCGCTCGAAAACTATAGCGTAACCTAAAACCAATCCATCTTGCGTTCATTATTCGATATGGTGGCGACTTATTTCGAATTTGCGAACGTGTCGGATCGGATGTGAGGTTGGACTAAATTTTTACGAGCGAGCGGAGCGAGCGAGCATCGATCACAATATGCAAGGTATACATATACCTTGCAATATGCATATATATCGTGTTAGTACCTAATTTCGTCAGCCACTTCGGACATCACATTGCCCTGTAGTATGTGGAAATAGTACTATTTATGTGAATCTATTCACAAACTGTAAACATTTGTCAGCAGGCAATATGATAAAGACATCCGGCTCCTCGGGCTGGTGCGAATGTTTCAATGTCAGTATGTGCCAAACCGTTGGATTGTGACACACCTTTACGCGTCTCTCGCTCGCTGCGCCCGCTCGAAAGCTGTAGCCTAACCTAAACCCAATCCATCTTGCGTTAGTCATTCGATATGAAGGCAACTTATTTCGAATTTGCGTACGTGTCGGATCGTATGTGAGGTTGGACTAAATTTTTACGAGCGAGCGGAGCGAGCGAGCAACGATCACAATTTGCAAGGTATACATATACCTTATATTGCCTTGCATATATTTCGTGTTAGTACCTAACTTTGTCAGCCACTTCGGACATCACATTGGACTGTAGTATGTGGAAATAGTACTATTTATGTGAAACTATTCACAAACTGTAAACATTTGTCAGCAGGCAATAGGATAAAGACTTCCGGCTCCTCGGGCTGGTGCGAATGTTTCAATGTCCGTATGCGCCAAACCGTTGGATTGTGACACACCTTTACGCGTCTCTCGTTCGCTGCGCTCGCTCGAAAACTATAGCGTAACCTAAAACCAATCCATCTTGCGTTCATTATTCGATATGGTGGCGACTTATTTCGAATTTGCGAACGTGTCGGATCGGATGTGAGGTTGGACTAAATTTTTACGAGCGAGCGGAGCGAGCGAGCATCGATCACAACATGCAAGGTATACATATACCTTGCAATATGCATATATATCGTGTTAGTACCTAATTTCGTCAGCCACTTCGGACATCACATTGCCCTGTAGTATGTGGAAATAGTACTATTTATGTGAAACTATTCACAAACTGTAAACATTTGTCAGTAGGCAATATGATAAAGACTTCCGGCTCCTCGAGCTGGTGCGAATGTTTCAATGTCAGTATGTGCCAAACCGTTGGATTGTGACACACCTTTACGCGTCTCTCGTTCGCTGCGCTCGCTCGAAAACGATAGCGTAACCTAAAACCAATCCATCTTGCGTTCATTATTCGATATGGTGGCGACTTATTTCGAATTTGCGAACGTGTCGGATCGGATGTGAGGTTGGACTAAATTTTTACGAGCGAGCGGAGCGAGCGAGCAACGATCACAATTTGCAAGGTATACATATACCTTGCAATATGCATATATATCGTGTTAGTACCTAATTTTGTTAGCCACTTCGGACATCACATTGGACTGTAGTATGTGGAAATAGTACTATTTATGTGAAACTATTCACAAACTGTAAACATTTGTCAGCAGGCAATAGGATAAATACTTCCGGCTCCTCTGGCTGGTGCGAATGTTTCAATGTCCGTATGTGCCAAACCGTTAGATTGTGATACACCTTTACACGTCTCTCGCTCGCTGCGCTCGCTCGAAAACTATAGCCTAACCTAAAACCAATCCCTCTTGCGTTAGTCATTCGATATGAAGGCGACTTATTTCGAATTTGCGAACGTGTCGGATGGGATGTGAGGTTGGACTAAATTTTTACGAGCGAGCGGAGCGAGCAAGCAACGATCACAATTTGCAAGGTATACATATACCTTGCAATATGCATATATATCGTGTTAGTACCTAATTTTGTTAGCCACTTCGGACATCACATTGGACTGTAGTATGTGGAAATAGTACTATTTATGTGAAACTATTCACAAACTGTAAACATTTGTCAGCAGGCAATAGGATAAATACTTCCGGCTCCTCTGGCTGGTGCGAATGTTTCAATGTCCGTATGTGCCAAACCGTTAGATTGTGATACACCTTTACGCGTCTCTCGCTCGCTGCGCTCGATTCGAAAACTATAGCCTAACCTAAAACCAATCCCTCTTGCGTTAGTCATTCGATATGAAGGCGACTTATTTCGAATTTGCGAACGTGTCGGATCGGATGTGAGGTTGGACTAAATTTTTACGAGCGAGCGGAGCGAGCGAGCAACGATCACAATTTGCAAGGTATACATATACCTTGCAATATGCATATATATCGTGTTAGTACCTAATTTTGTCAGCCACTTCGGATATCACATTGCACTGTAGTATGTCGAAATAGTACTATTTATGTGAAACTATTCACAAACTGTAAACATTTGTCAGTAGGCAATATGATAAAGACTTCCGGCTCCTCGGGCTGGTGCGAATGTTTCAATGTCAGTATGTGCCAAACCGTTGGATTGTGACACACCTTTACGCGTCTCTCGCTCGCTGCGCTCGCTCGAAAACTATAGCGTAACCTAAAACCAATCCATCTTGCGTTCATTATTCGATATGGTGGCGACTTATTTCGAATTTGCGAACGTGTCGGATCGGATGTGAGGTTGGACTAAATTTTTACGAGCGAGCGGAGCGAGCGAGCATCGATCACAATATGCAAGGTATACATATACCTTGCAATATGCATATATATCGTGTTAGTACCTAATTTCGTCAGCCACATCGGACATCACATTGCCCTGTAGAATGTGGAAATAGTACTATTTATGTGAAACTATTCACAAACTGTAAACATTTGTCAGCAGGCAATATGATAAAGACATCCGGCTCCTCGGGCTGGTGCGAATGTTTCAATGTCAGTATGTGCCAAACCGTTGGATTGTGACACACCTTTACGCGTCTCTCGCTCGCTGCTCTCGCTCGAAAACTATAGCGTAACCTAAAACCAATCCATCTTGCGTTCATTATTCGATATGGTGGCGACTTATTTCGAATTTGCGAACGTGTCGGATCGTATGTGAGGTTGGACTAAATTTTTACGAGCGAGCGGAGCAAGCGAGCAACGATCACAATTTGCAAGGTATACATATACCTTATATTGCCTTGCATATATTTCGTGTTAGTACCTAATTTTGTCAGCCACTTCGGACATCACATTGGACTGTAGTATGTGGTAATAGTACTATTTATGTGAAACTATTCACAAACTGTAAACATTTGTCAGCAGGCAATATGATAAAGACTTCCGGCTCCTCGGGCTGGTGCGAATGTTTCAATGTCCGTATGTGCCAAACCGTTGGATTGTGACACACCTTTACGCGTCTCTCGTTCTCTGCGCTCGCTCGAAAACTATAGCGTAACCTAAAACCAATCCATCTTGCGTTCATTATTCGATATGGTGGCGACTTATTTCGAATTTGCGAACGTGTCGGATCGGATGTGAGGTTGGACTAAATTTTTACGAGCGAGCGGAGCGAGCGAGCAACGATCACAATTTGCAAGGTATACATATACCTTATATTGCCTTGCATATATTTCGTGTTAGTACCTAACTTTGTCAGCCACTTCGGTTATCACATTGCACTGTAGTATGTCGAAATAGTACTATTTATGTGAAACTATTCACAAACTGTAAACATTTGTCAGTAGGCAATATGATAAAGACTTCCGGCTCCTCGGGCTGGTGCGAATGTTTCAATGTCAGTATGTGCCAACCCGTTGGATTGTGACACACCTTTACGCGTCTCTCGCTCGCTGCTCTCGCTCGAAAACTATAGCGTAACCTAAAACCAATCCATCTTGCGTTCATTATTCGATATGGTGGCGACTTATTTCGAATTTGCGAACGTGTCGGATCGAATGTGAGGTTGGACTAAATTTTTACGAGCGAGCGGAGCGGGTGAGCATCGATCACAATATGCAAGGTATACATATACCTTGCAATATGCATATATATCGTGTTAGTACCTAATTTCGTCAGCCACATCGGACATCACATTGCCCTGTAGTATGTGGAAATAGTACTATTTATGTGAAACTATTCACAAACTGTAAACATTTGTCAGCAGGCAATATGATAAAGACATCCGCCTCCTCGGGCTGGTGCGAATGTTTCAATGTCAGTATGTGCCAAACCGTTGGATTGTGACACACCTTTACGCGTCTCTCGCTCGCTGCGCTCGCTCGAAAACTACAGCGTAACCTAAAACCAATCCATCTTGCGTTCATTATTCGATATGGTGGCGACTTATTTCGAATTTTCGAACGTGTCGGATCGTATGTGAGGTTGGAGTAAATTTTTAGGAGCGAGCGGAGCGAGCGAGCAACGATCACAATTTGCAAGGTATACATATACCTTATATTGCCTTGCATATATTTCGTGTTAGTACCTAATTTTGTCAGCCACTTCGGACATCACATTGGACTGTAGTATGTGGTAATAGTACTATTTATGTGAAACTATTCACAAACTGTAAACATTTGTCAGCAGGCAATAGGATAAAGACTTCCGGCTCCTCGGGCTGGTGCGAATGTTTCAATGTCCGTATGTGCCAAACCGTTGGATTGTGACACACCTTTACGCGTCTCTCGTTCGCTGCGCTCGCTCGAAAACTATAGCGTAACCTAAAACCAATCCATCTTGCGTTCATTATTCGATATGGTGGCGACTTATTTCGAATTTGCGAACGTGTCGGATCGGATGTGAGGTTGGACTAAATTTTTACGAGCGAACGGAGCGAGCGAGCAACGATCACAATTTGCAAGGTATGCATATACCTTATATTGCCTTGCATATATTTCGTGTTAGTACCTAATTTTGTCAGCCACTTCGGACATCACATTGGACTGTAGTATGTGGAAATAGTACTATTTATGTGAAACTATTCACAAACTGTAAACATTTGTCAGCAGGCAATAGGATAAAGACTTCCGGCTCCTCGGGCTGGTGCGAATGTTTCAATGTCCGTATGTGCCAAACCGTTGGATTGTGACACACCTTTACGCGTCTCTCGTTCGCTGCGCTCGCTCGAAAACTATAGCGTAACCTAAAACCAATCCATCTTGCGTTCATTATTCGATATGGTGGCGACTTATTTCGAATTTGCGAACGTGTCGGGTCGGATGTGAGGTTGGACTAAATTTTTACGAGCGAGCGGAGCGAGCGAGCAACGATCACAATTTGCAAGGTATACATATACCTTGCAATATGCATATATATCGTGTTAGTACCTAATTTTGTTAGCCACTTCGGACATCACATTGGACTGTAGTATGTGGAAATAGTACTATTTATGTGAAAATATTCACAAACTGTAAACATTTGTCAGCAGGCAATAGGATAAATACTTCCGGCTCCTCTGGCTGGTGCGAATGTTTCAATGTCCGTATGTGCCAAACCGTTAGATTGTGATACACCTTTACGCGTCTCTCGCTCGCTGCGCTCGATTCGAAAACTATAGCCTAACCTAAAACCAATCCCTCTTGCGTTAGTCATTCGATATGAAGGCGACTTATTTCGAATTTGCGAACGTGTCGGATCGGATGTGAGGTTGGACTAAATTTTTACGAGCGAGCGGAGCGAGCGAGCAACGATCACAATTTGCATGGTATACATATACCTTGCAATATGCATATATATCGTGTTAGTACCTAATTTTGTCAGCCACTTCGGATATCACATTGCACTGTAGTATGTCGAAATAGTACTATTTATGTGAAACTATTCACAAACTGTAAACATTTGTCAGTAGGCAATATGATAAAGACTTCCGGCTCCTCGGGCTGGTGCGAATGTTTCAATGTCAGTATGTGCCAAACCGTTGGATTGTGACACACCTTTACGCGTCTCTCGTTCGCTGCGCTCGCTCGAAAACTATAGCGTAACCTAAAACCAATCCATCTTGCGTTCATTATTCGATATGGTGGCGACTTATTTCGAATTTGCGAACGTGTCGGATCGGATGTGAGGTTGGACTAAATTTTTACGAGCGAGCGGAGCGAGCGAGCAACGATCACAATTTGCAAGGTATACATATACCTTGCAATATGCATATATATCGTGTTAGTACCTAATTTTGTCAGCCACTTCGGATATCACATTGCACTGTAGTATGTCGAAATAGTACTATTTATGTGAAACTATTCACAAACTGTAAACATTTGTCAGTAGGCAATATGATAAAGACTTCCGGCTCCTCGGGCTGGTGCGAATGTTGCAATGTCAGTATGTGCCAAACCGTTGGATTGTGACACACCTTTACGCGTCTCTCGCTCGCTGCGCTCGCTCGAAAACTATAGCGTAACCTAAAACCAATCCATCTTGCGTTCATTATTCGATATGGTGGCGACTTATTTCGAATTTGCGAACGTGTCGGATCGGATGTGAGGTTGGACTAAATTTTTACGAGCGAGCGGAGCGAGCGAGCATCGATCACAATATGCAAGGTATACATATACCTTGCAATATGCATATATATCGTGTTAGTACCTAATTTCGTCAGTCACATCGGACATCACATTGCCCTGTAGTATGTGGAAATAGTACTATTTATGTGAAACTATTCACAAACTGTAAACATTTGTCAGCAGGCAATATGATAAAGACATCCGGCTCCTCGGGCTGGTGCGAATGTTTCAATGTCAGTATGTGCCAAACCGTTGGATTGTGACACACCTTTACGCGTCTCTCGCTCGCTGCGCTCGCTCGAAAACTATAGCGTAACCTAAAACCAATCCATCTTGCGTTCATTATTCGATATGGTGGCGACTTATTTCGAATTTGCGAACGTGTCGGATCGGATGTGAGGTTGGACTAAATTTTTACGAGCGAGCGGAGCGAGCGAGCAACGATCACAATTTGCAAGGTATACATATACCTTATATTGCCTTGCATATATTTCGTGTTAGTACCTAACTTTGTCAGCCACTTCGGTTATCACATTGCACTGTAGTATGTCGAAATAGTACTATTTATGTGAAACTATTCACAAACTGTAAACATTTGTCAGTAGGCAATATGATAAAGACTTCCGGCTCCTCGGGCTGGTGCGAATGTTTCAATGTCAGTATGTGCCAAACCGTTGGATTGTGACACACCTTTACGCGTCTCTCGCTCGCTGCTCTCGCTCGAAAACTATAGCGTAACCTAAAACCAATCCATCTTGCGTTCATTATTCGATATGGTGGCGACTTATTTCGAATTTGCGAACGTGTCGGATCGAATGTGAGGTTGGACTAAATTTTTACGAGCGAGCGGAGCGGGTGAGCATCGATCACAATATGCAAGGTATACATATACCTTGCAATATGCATATATATCGTGTTAGTACCTAATTTCGTCAGCCACATCGGACATCACATTGCCCTGTAGTATGTGGAAATAGTACTATTTATGTGAAACTATTCACAAACTGTAAACATTTGTCAGCAGGCAATAGGATAAAGACTTCCGGCTCCTCGGGCTGGTGCGAATGTTTCAATGTCCGTATGTGCCAAACCGTTGGATTGTGACACACCTTTACGCGTCTCTCGTTCGCTGCGCTCGCTCGAAAACTATAGCCTAACCTAAAACCAATCCATCTTGCGTTCATTATTCGATATGGTGGCGACTTATTTCGAATTTGCGAACGTGTCGGATCGGATGTGAGGTTGGAGTAAATTTTTACGAGCGAGCGGAGCGAGCGAGCATCGATCACAATATGCAAGGTATACATATACCTTGCAATATGCATATATATCGTGTTAGTACCTAATTTCGTCAGCCACTTCGGACATCACATTGCCCTGTAGTATGTGGAAATAGTACTATTTATGTGAAACTATTCACAAACTGTAAACATTTGTCAGCAGGCAATATGATAAAGACATCCGGCTCCTCGGGCTGGTGCGAATGTTTCAATGTCAGTATGTGCCAAACCGTTGGATTGTGACACACCTTTACGCGTCTCTCGCTCGCTGCGCCCGCTCGAAAGCTGTAGCCTAACCTAAACCCAATCCATCTTGCGTTAGTCATTCGATATGAAGGCAACTTATTTCGAATTTGCGAACGTGTCGGATCGTATGTGAGGTTGGACTAAATTTTTACGAGCGAGCGGAGCGAGCGAGCAACGATCACAATTTGCAAGGTATACATATACCTTATATTGCCTTGCATATATTTCGTGTTAGTACCTAACATTGTCAGCCACTTCGGACATCACATTGGACTGTAGTATGTGGAAATAGTACTATTTATGTGAAACTATTCACAAACTGTAAACATTTGTCAGCAGGCAATAGGATAAAGACTTCCGGCTCCTCGGGCTGGTGCGAATGTTTCAATGTCCGTATGCGCCAAACCGTTGGATTGTGACACACCTTTACGCGTCTCTCGTTCGCTGCGCTCGCTCGAAAACTATAGCGTAACCTAAAACCAATCCATCTTGCGTTCATTATTCGATATGGTGGCGACTTATTTCGAATTTGCGAACGTGTCGGATCGGATGTGAGGTTGGACTAAATTTTTACGAGCGAGCGGAGCGAGCGAGCAACGATCACAATTTGCAAGGTATACATATACCTTGCAATATGCATATATATCGTGTTAGTACCTAATTTTGTCAGCCACTTCGGACATCACATTGCACTGTAGTATGTCGAAATAGTACTATTTATGTGAAACTATTCACAAACTGTAAACATTTGTCAGTAGGCAATATGATAAAGACTTCCGGCTCCTCGAGCTGGTGCGAATGTTTCAATGTCAGTATGTGCCAAACCGTTGGATTGTGACACACCTTTACGCGTCTCTCGCTCGCTGCGCTCGCTCGAAAGCTGTAGCCTAACCTAAACCCAATCCATCTTGCGTTAGTCATTCGATATGGTGGCGACTTATTTCGAATTTGCGAACGTGTCGGATCGGATGTGAGGTTGGACTAAATTTTTACGAGCGAGCGGAGCGAGCGAGCAACGATCACAATTTGCAAGGTATACATATACCTTGCAATATGCATATATATCGTGTTAGTACCTAATTTTGTTAGCCACTTCGGACATCACATTGGACTGTAGTATGTGGAAATAGTACTATTTATGTGAAACTATTCACAAACTGTAAACATTTGTCAGCAGGCAATAGGATAAAGACTTCCGGCTCCTCGGGCTGGTGCGAATGTTTCAATGTCCGTATGTGCCAAAACGTGGGATTGTGACACACCTTTACGCGTCTCTCGTTCGCTGCGCTCGCTCGAAAACTATAGCGTAACCTAAAACCAATCCATCTTGCGTTCATTATTCGATATGGTGGCGACTTATTTCGAATTTGCGAACGTGTCGGGTCGGATGTGAGGTTGGACTAAATTTTTACGAGCGAGCGGAGCGAGCGAGCAACGATCACAATTTGCAAGGTATACATATACCTTGCAATATGCATATATATCGTGTTAGTACCTAATTTTGTTAGCCACTTCGGACATCACATTGGACTGTAGTATGTGGAAATAGTACTATTTATGTGAAACTATTCACAAACTGTAAACATTTGTCAGCAGGCAATAGGATAAATACTTCCGGCTCCTCTGGCTGGTGCGAATGTTTCAATGTCCGTATGTGCCAAACCGTTAGATTGTGATACACCTTTACGCGTCTCTCGCTCGCTGCGCTCGATTCGAAAACTATAGCCTAACCTAAAACCAATCCCTCTTGCGTTAGTCATTCGATATGAAGGCGACTTATTTCGAATTTGCGAACGTGTCGAATCGGATGTGAGGTTGGACTAAATTTTTACGAGCGAGCGGAGCGAGCGAGCAACGATCACAATTTGCAAGGTATACATATACCTTGCAATATGCATATATATCGTGTTAGTACCTAATTTTGTCAGCCACTTCGGATATCACATTGCACTGTAGTATGTCGAAATAGTACTATTTATGTGAAACTATTCACAAACTGTAAACATTTGTCAGTAGGCAATATGATAAAGACTTCCGGCTCCTCGGGCTGGTGCGAATGTTTCAATGTCAGTATGTGCCAAACCGTTGGATTGTGACACACCTTTACGCGTCTCTCGCTCGCTGCGCTCGCTCGAAAACTATAGCGTAACCTAAAACCAATCCATCTTGCGTTCATTATTCGATATGGTGGCGACTTATTTCGAATTTGCGAACGTGTCGGATCGGATGTGAGGTTGGACTAAATTTTTACGAGCGAGCGGAGCGAGCGAGCATCGATCACAATATGCAAGGTATACATATACCTTGCAATATGCATATATATCGTGTTAGTACCTAATTTCGTCAGCCACATCGGACATCACATTGCCCTGTAGTATGTGGAAATAGTACTATTTATGTGAAACTATTCACAAACTGTAAACATTTGTCAGCAGGCAATATGATAAAGACATCCGGCTCCTCGGGCTGGTGCGAATGTTTCAATGTCAGTATGTGCCAAACCGTTGGATTGTGACACACCTTTACGCGTCTCTCGCTCGCTGCGCTCGCTCGAAAACTATAGCGTAACCTAAAACCAATCCATCTTGCGTTCATTATTCGATATGGTGGCGACTTATTTCGAATTTGCGAACGTGTCGGATCGTATGTGAGGTTGGACTAAATTTTTACGAGCGAGCGGAGCGAGCGAGCAACGATCACAATTTGCAAGGTATACATATACCTTATATTGCCTTGCATATATTTCGTGTTAGTACCTAATTTTGTCAGCCACTTCGGACATCACATTGGACTGTAGTATGTGGAAATAGTACTATTTATGTGAAACTATTCACAAACTGTAAACATTTGTCAGCAGGCAATAGGATAAAGACTTCCGGCTCCTCGGGCTGGTGCGAATGTTTCAATGTCCGTATGTGCCAAACCGTTGGATTGTGACACACCTTTACGCGTCTCTCGTTCGCTGCGCTCGCTCGAAAACTATAGCGTAACCTAAAACCAATCCATCTTGCGTTCATTATTCGATATGGTGGCGACTTATTTGGAATTTGCGAACGTGTCGGATCGGATGTGAGGTTGGACTAAATTTTTACGAGCGAGCGGAGCGAGCGAGCATCGATCACAATATGCAAGGTATACATATACCTTGCAATATGCATATATATCGTGTTAGTACCTAATTTCGTCAGCCACTTCGGACATCACATTGCCCTGTAGTATGTGGAAATAGTACTATTAATGTGAAACTATTCACAAACTGTAAACATTTGTCAGCAGGCAATATGATAAAGACATCCGGCTCCTCGGGCTGGTGCGAATGTTTCAATGTCAGTATGTGCCAAACCGTTGGATTGTGACACACCTTTACGCGTCTCTCGCTCGCTGCGCCCGCTCGAAAGCTGTAGCCTAACCTAAACCCAATACATCTTGCGTTAGTCATTCGATATGAAGGCAACTTATTTCGAATTTGCGAACGTGTCGGATCGTATGTGAGGTTGGACTAAATTTTTACGAGCGAGCGGAGCGAGCGAGCAACGATCACAATTTGCAAGGTATACATATACCTTATATTGCCTTGCATATATTTCGTGTTAGTACCTAACTTTGTCAGCCACTTCGGACATCACATTGGACTGTAGTATGTGGAAATAGTACTATTTATGTGAAACTATTCACAAACTGTAAACATTTGTCAGCAGGCAATAGGATAAAGACTTCCGGCTCCTCGGGCTGGTGCGAATGTTTCAATGTCCGTATGTGCCAAACCGTTAGATTGTGATACACCTTCACGCGTCCCTCGCTCGCTGCGCTCGCTCGAAAACTATAGCCTAACCTAAAACCAATCCCTCTTGCGTTAGTCATTCGATATGAAGGCGACTTATTTCGAATTTGCGAACGTGTCGGATCGGATGTGAGGTTGGACTAAATTTTTACGAGCGAGCGGAGTGAGCGAGCAACGATCACAATTTGCAAGGTATACATATACCTTGCAATATGCATATATATCGTGTTAGTACCTAATTTTGTCAGCCACTTCGGATATCACATTGCACTGTAGTATGTCGAAATAGTACTATTTATGTGAAACTATTCACAAACTGTAAACATTTGTCAGTAGGCAATATGATAAAGACTTCCGGCTCCTCGGGCTGGTGCGAATGTTTCAATGTCAGTATGTGCCAAACCGTTGGATCGTGACACACCTTTACGCGTCTCTCGCTCGCTGCGCTCGCTCGAAAACTATAGCGTAACCTAAAACCAATCCATCTTGCGTTCATTATTCGATATGGTGGCGACTTATTTCGAATTTGCGAACGTGTCGGTTCGGATGTGAGGTTGGACTAAATTTTTACGAGCGAGCGGAGCGAGCGAGCAACGATCACAATTTGCAAGGTATACATATACCTTGCAATATGCATATATATCGTGTTAGTACCTAATTTTGTCAGCCACTTCGGACATCACATTGCACTGTAGTATGTCGAAATAGTACTATTTATGTGAAACTATTCACAAACTGTAAACATTTGTCAGTAGGCAATATGATAAAGACTTCCGGCTCCTCGGGCTGGTGCGAATGTTTCAATGTCAGTATGTGCCAAACCGTTGGATTGTGACACACCTTTACGCGTCTCTCGCTCGCTGCGCTCGCTCGAAAACTATAGCGTAACCTAAAACCAATCCATCTTGCGTTCATTATTCGATATGGTGGCGACTTATTTCGAATTTGCGAACGTGTCGGATCGGATGTGAGGTTGGACTAAATTTTTACGAGCGAGCGGAGCGAGCGAGCATCGATCACAATATGCAAGGTATACATATACCTTGCAATATGCATATATATCGTGTTAGTACCTAATTTCGTCAGCCACATCGGACATCACATTGCCCTGTAGTATGTGGAAATAGTACTATTTATGTGAAACTATTCACAAACTGTAAACATTTGTCAGCAGGCAATATGATAAAGACATCCGGCTCCTCGGGCTGGTGCGAATGTTTCAATGTCAGTATGTGCCAAACCGTTGGATTGTGACACACCTTTACGCGTCTCTCGCTCGCTGCGCTCGCTCGAAAACTATAGCGTAACCTAAAACCAATCCATCTTGCGTTCATTATTCGATATGGTGGCGACTTATTTCGAATTTGCGAACGTGTCGGATCGGATGTGAGGTTGGACTAAATTTTTACGAGCGAGCGGAGCGAGCGAGCAACGATCACAATTTGCAAGGTATACATATACCTTGCAATATGCATATATATCGTGTTAGTACCTAATTTTGTTAGCCACTTCGGACATCACATTGGACTGTAGTATGTGGAAATAGTACTATTTATGTGAAACTATTCACAAACTGTAAACATTTGTCAGCAGGCAATAGGATAAATACTTCCGGCTCCTCTGGCTGGTGCGAATGTTTCAATGTCCGTATGTGCCAAACCGTTAGATTGTGATACACCTTTACGCGTCTCTCGCTCGCTGCGCTCGCTCGAAAACTATAGCCTAACCTAAAACCAATCCCTCTTGCGTTAGTCATTCGATATGAAGGCGACTTATTTCGAATTTGCGAACGTGTCGGATGGGATGTGAGGTTGGACTAAATTTTTACGAGCGAGCGGAGCGAGCAAGCAACGATCACAATTTGCAAGGTATACATATACCTTGCAATATGCATATATATCGTGTTAGTACCTAATTTTGTTAGCCACTTCGGACATCACATTGGACTGTAGTATGTGGAAATAGTACTATTTATGTGAAACTATTCACAAACTGTAAACATTTGTCAGCAGGCAATAGGATAAATACTTCCGGCTCCTCTGGCTGGTGCGAATGTTTCAATGTCCGTATGTGCCAAACCGTTAGATTGTGATACACCTTTACGCGTCTCTCGCTCGCTGCGCTCGATTCGAAAACTATAGCCTAACCTAAAACCAATCCCTCTTGCGTTAGTCATTCGATATGAAGGCGACTTATTTCGAATTTGCGAACGTGTCGGATCGGATGTGAGGTTGGACTAAATTTTTACGAGCGATCGGAGCGAGCGAGCATCGATCACAATATGCAAGGTATACATATACCTTGCAATATGCATATATATCGTGTTAGTACCTAATTTCGTCAGCCACATCGGACATCTCATTGCCCTGTAGTATGTGGAAATAGTACTATTTATGTGAAACTATTCACTAACTGTAAACATTTGTCAGCAGGCAATATGATAAAGACATCCGGCTCCTCGGGCTGGTGCGAATGTTTCAATGTCAGTATGTGCCAAACCGTTGGATTGTGACACACCTTTACGCGTCTCTCGCTCGCTGCGCTCGCTCGAAAACTATAGCGTAACCTAAAACCAATCCATCTTGCGTTCATTATTCGATATGGTGGCGACTTATTTCGAATTTGCGAACGTGTCGGATCGTATGTGAGGTTGGACTAAATTTTTACGAGCGAGCGGAGCGAGCGAGCAACGATCACAATTTGCAAGGTATACATATACCTTATATTGCCTTGCATATATTTCGTGTTAGTACCTAATTTTGTCAGCCACTTCGGACATCACATTGGACTGTAGTATGTGGAAATAGTACTATTTATGTGAAACTATTCACAAACTGTAAACATTTGTCAGCAGGCAATATGATAAAGACATCCGGCTCCTCGGGCTGGTGCGAATGTTTCAATGTCAGTATGTGCCAAACCGTTGGATTGTGACACACCTTTACGCGTCTCTCGTTCGCTGCGCTCGCTCGAAAACTATAGCGTAACCTAAAACCAATGCATCTTGCGTTCATTATTCGATATGGTGGCGACTTATTTCGAATTTGCGAACGTGTCGGATCGGATGTGAGGTTGGACTAAATTTTTACGAGCGAGCGGAGCGAGCGAGCATCGATCACAATATGCAAGGTATACATATACCTTGCAATATGCATATATATCGTGTTAGTACCTAATTTCGTCAGCCACTTCGGACATCACATTGCCCTGTAGTATGTGGAAATAGTACTATTTATGTGAAACTATTCACAAACTGTAAACATTTGTCAGCAGGCAATATGATAAAGACATCCGGCTCCTCGGGCTGGTGCGAATGTTTCAATGTCAGTATGTGCCAAACCGTTGGATTGTGACACACCTTTACGCGTCTCTCGCTCGCTGCGCCCCCTCGAAAGCTGTAGCCTAACCTAAACCCAATCCATCTTGCGTTAGTCATTCGATATGAAGGCAACTTATTTCGAATTTGCGAACGTGTCGGATCGTATGTGAGGTTGGACTAAATTTTTACGAGCGAGCGGAGCGAGCGAGCAACGATCACAATTTGCAAGGTATACATATACCTTATATTGCCTTGCATATATTTCGTGTTAGTACCTAACTTTGTCAGCCACTTCGGACATCACATTGGACTGTAGTATGTGGAAATAGTACTATTTATGTGAAACTATTCACAAACTGTAAACATTTGTCAGCAGGCAATAGGATAAAGACTTCCGGCTCCTCGGGCTGGTGCGAATGTTTCAATGTCCGTATGCGCCAAACCGTTGGATTGTGACACACCTTTACGCGTCTCTCGTTCGCTGCGCTCGCTCGAAAACTATAGCGTAACCTAAAACCAATCCATCTTGCGTTCATTATTCGATATGGTGGCGACTTATTTCGAATTTGCGAACGTGTCGGATCGGATGTGAGGTTGGACTAAATTTTTACGAGCGAGCGGAGCGAGCGAGCAACGATCACAATTTGCAAGGTATACATATACCTTGCAATATGCATATATATCGTGTTAGTACCTAATTTTGTCAGCCACTTCGGACATCACATTGCACTGTAGTATGTCGAAATAGTACTATTTATGTGAAACTATTCACAAACTGTAAACATTTGTCAGTAGGCAATATGATAAATACTTCCGGCTCCTCGAGCTGGTGCGAATGTTTCAATGTCAGTATGTGCCAAACCGTTGGATTGTGACACACCTTTACGCGTCTCTCGCTCGCTGCGCTCGCTCGAAAGCTGTAGCCTAACCTAAACCCAATCCATCTTGCGTTAGTCATTCGATATGGTGGCGACTTATTTCGAATTTGCGAACGTGTCGGATCGGATGTGAGGTTGGACTAAATTTTTACGAGCGAGCGGAGCGAGCGAGCAACGATCACAATTTGCAAGGTATACATATACCTTGCAATATGCATATATATCGTGTTAGTACCTAATTTTGTTAGCCACTTCGGACATCACATTGGACTGTAGTATGTGGAAATAGTACTATTTATGTGAAACTATTCACAAACTGTAAACATTTGTCAGCAGGCAATAGGATAAAGACTTCCGGCTCCTCGGGCTGGTGCGAATGTTTCAATGTCCGTATGTGCCAAAACGTGGGATTGTGACACACCTTTACGCGTCTCTCGTTCGCTGCGCTCGCTCGAAAACTATAGCGTAACCTAAAACCAATCCATCTTGCGTTCATTATTCGATATGGTGGCGACTTATTTCGAATTTGCGAACGTGTCGGATCGGATGTGAGGTTGGACTAAATTTTTACGAGCGAGCGGAGCGAGCGAGCAACGATCACAATTTGCAAGGTATACATATACCTTGCAATATGCATATATATCGTGTTAGTACCTAATTTTGTTAGCCACTTCGGACATCACATTGGACTGTAGTATGTGGAAATAGTACTATTTATGTGAAACTATTCACAAACTGTAAACATTTGTCAGCAGGCAATAGGATAAATACTTCCGGCTCCTCTGGCTGGTGCGAATGTTTCAATGTCCGTATGTGCCAAACCGTTAGATTGTGATACACCTTTACGCGTCTCTCGCTCGCTGCGCTCGCTCGAAAGCTGTAGCCTAACCTAAACCCAATCCATCTTGCGTTAGTCATTCGATATGGTGGCGACTTATTTCGAATTTGCGAACGTGTCGGATCGGATGTGAGGTTGGACTAAATTTTTACGAGCGAGCGGAGCGAGCGAGCAACGATCACAATTTGCAAGGTATACATATACCTTGCAATATGCATATATATCGTGTTAGTACCTAATTTTGTTAGCCACTTCGGACATCACATTGGACTGTAGTATGTGGAAATAGTACTATTTATGTGAAACTATTCACAAACTGTAAACATTTGTCAGCAGGCAATAGGATAAAGACTTCCGGCTCCTCGGGCTGGTGCGAATGTTTCAATGTCCGTATGTGCCAAAACGTGGGATTGTGACACACCTTTACGCGTCTCTCGTTCGCTGCGCTCGCTCGAAAACTATAGCGTAACCTAAAACCAATCCATCTTGCGTTCATTATTCGATATGGTGGCGACTTATTTCGAATTTGCGAACGTGTCGGATCGGATGTGAGGTTGGACTAAATTTTTACGAGCGGGCGGAGCGAGCGAGCAACGATCACAATTTGCAAGGTATACATATACCTTGCAATATGCATATATATCGTGTTAGTACCTAATTTTGTCAGCCACTTCGGACATCACATTGGACTGTAGTATGTGGAAATAGTACTATTTATGTGAAACTATTCACAAACTGTAAACATTTGTCAGCAGGCAATAGGATAAAGACTTCCGGCTCCTCGGGCTGGTGCGAATGTTTCAATGTCCGTATGTGCCAAAACGTGGGATTGTGACACACCTTTACGCGTCTCTCGCCCGCTGCGCTCGCTCGAAAACTATAGCCTAACCTAAAACCAATCCCTCTTGCGTTAGTCATTCGATATGAAGGTGACTTATTTCGAATTTGCGAACGTGTCGGATGGGATGTGAGGTTGGACTAAATTTTTACGAGCGAGCGGAGCGAGCAAGCAACGAACACAATTTGCAAGGTATACATATACCTTGCAATATGCATATATATCGTGTTAGTACCTAATTTTGTTAGCCACTTCGGACATCACATTGGACTGTAGTATGTGGAAATAGTACTATTTATGTGAAACTATTCACAAACTGTAAACATTTGTCAGCAGGCAATAGGATAAATATTTCCGGCTCCTCTGGCTGGTGCGAATGTTTCAATGTCCGTATGTGCCAAACCGTTAGATTGTGATACACCTTTACGCGTCTCTCGTTCGCTGCGCTCGCTCGAAAACTATAGCGTAACCTAAAACCAATCCATCTTGCGTTCATTATTCGATATGGTGGCGACTTATTTCGAATTTGCGAACGTGTCGGTTCGGATGTGAGGTTGGACTAAATTTTTACGAGCGAGCGGAGCGAGCGAGCAACGATCACAATTTGCAAGGTATACATATACCTTGCAATATGCATATATATCGTGTTAGTACCTAATTTTGTCAGCCACTTCGGATATCACATTGCACTGTAGTATGTCGAAATAGTACTATTTATGTGAAACTATTCACAAACTGTAAACATTTGTCAGCAGGCAATATGATAAAGACATCCGGCTCCTCGGGCTGGTGCGAATGTTTCAATGTCAGTATGTGCCAAACCGTTGGATTGTGACACACCTTTACGAGTCTCTCGCTCGCTGCGCCCGCTCGTAAGCTGTAGCCTAACCTAAACCCAATCCATCTTGCGTTAGTCATTCGATATGAAGGCAACTTATTTCGAATTTTCGAACGTGTCGGATCGGATGTGAGGTTGGACTAAATTTTTACGAGCGAGCGGAGCGAGCGAGCAACGATCACAATTTGCAAGGTATGCATATACCTTATATTGCCTTGCATATATTTCTTGTTAGTACCTAATTTTGTCAGCCACTTCGGACATCACATTGGACTGTAGTATGTGGAAATAGTACTATTTATGTGAAACTATTCACAAACTGTAAACATTTGTCAGCAGGCAATAGGATAAATACTTCCGGCTCCTCTGGCTGGTGCGAATGTTTCAATGTCCGTATGTGCCAAACCGTTAGATTGTGATACACCTTTACGCGTCTCTCGCTCGCTGCGCTCGCTCGAAAACTATAGCCTAACCTAAAACCGATCCCTCTTGCGTTAGTCATTCGATATGAAGGCGACTTATTTCGAATTTGCGAACGTGTCGGATGGGATGTGAGGTTGGACTAAATTTTTACGAGCGAGCGGAGCGAGCAAGCAACGATCACAATTTGCAATGTATACATATACCTTGCAATATGCATATATATCGTGTTAGTACCTAATTTTGTTAGCCACTTCGGACATCACATTGGACTGTAGTATGTGGAAATAGTACTATTTATGTGAAACTATTCACAAACTGTAAACATTTGTCAGCAGGCAATAGGATAAATATTTCCGGCTCCTCTGGCTGGTGCGAATGTTTCAATGTCCGTATGTGCCAAACCGTTAGATTGTGATACACCTTTACGCGTCTCTCGCTCGCTGCGCTCGATTCGAAAACTATAGCCTAACCTAAAACCAATCCCTCTTGCGTTAGTCATTCGATATGAAGGCGACTTATTTCGAATTTGCGAACGTGTCGGATCGGATGTGAGGTTGGACTAAATTTTTACGAGCGAGCGGAGCGAGCGAGCAACGATCACAATTTGCAAGGTATACATATACCTTGCAATATGCATATATATCGTGTTAGTACCTAATTTTGTCAGCCACTTCGGATATCACATTGCACTGTAGTATGTCGAAATAGTACTATTTATGTGAAACTATTCACAAACTGTAAACATTTGTCAGCAGGCAATATGATAAAGACATCCGGCTCCTCGGGCTGGTGCGAATGTTTCAATGTCAGTATGTGCCAAACCGTTGGATTGTGACACACCTTTACGCGTCTCTCGCTCGCTGCGCCCGCTCGTAAGCTGTAGCCTAACCTAAACCCAATCCATCTTGCGTTAGTCATTCGATATGAAGGCAACTTATTTCGAATTTTCGAACGTGTCGGATCGGATGTGAGGTTGGACTAAATTTTTACGAGCGAGCGGAGCGAGCGAGCAACGATCACAATTTGCAAGGTATACATATACCTTGCAATATGCATATATATCGTGTTAGTACCTAATTTTGTCAGCCACTTCGGACATCACATTGCACTGTAGTATGTCGAAATAGTACTATTTATGTGAAACTATTCACAAACTGTAAACATTTGTCAGTAGGCAATATGATAAAGACTTCCGGCTCCTCGAGCTGGTGCGAATGTTTCAATGTCAGTATGTGCCAAACCGTTGGATTGTGACACACCTTTACGCGTCTCTCGCTCGCTGCGCTCGCTCGAAAGCTGTAGCCTAACCTAAACCCAATCCATCTTGCGTTAGTCATTCGATATGGTGGCGACTTATTTCGAATTTGCGAACGTGTCGGATCGGATGTGAGGTTGGACTAAATTTTTACGAGCGAGCGGAGCGAGCGAGCAACGATCACAATTTGCAAGGTATACATATACCTTGCAATATGCATACATATCGTGTTAGTACCTAATTTTGTTAGCCACTTCGGACATCACATTGGACTGTAGTATGTGGAAATGGTACTATTTATGTGAAACTATTCACAAACTGTAAACATTTGTCAGCAGGCAATAGGATAAATACTTCCGGCTCCTCTGGCTGGTGCGAATGTTTCAATGTCCGTATGTGCCAAACCGTTAGATTGTGATACACCTTTACGCGTCTCTCGCTCGCTGCGCTCGCTCGAAAACTATAGCCTAACCTAAAACCAATCCCTCTTGCGTTAGTCATTCGATATGAAGGCGACTTATTTCGAATTTGCGAACGTGTCGGATGGGATGTGAGGTTGGACTAAATTTTTACGAGCGAGCGGAGCGAGCAAGCAACGAACACAATTTGCAAGGTATACATATACCTTGCAATATGCATATATATCGTGTTAGTACCTAATTTTGTTAGCCACTTCGGACATCACATTGGACTGTAGTATGTGGAAATAGTACTATTTATGTGAAACTATTCATAAACTGTAAACATTTGTCAGCAGGCAATAGGATAAATATTTCCGGCTCCTCTGGCTGGTGCGAATGTTTCAATGTCCGTATGTGCCAAACCGTTAGATTGTGATACACCTTTACGCGTCTCTCGCTCGCTGCGCTCGATTCGAAAACTATAGCCTAACCTAAAACCAATCCCTCTTGCGTTAGTCATTCGATATGAAGGCGACTTATTTCGAATTTGCGAACGTGTCGGATCGGATGTGAGGTTGGACTAAATTTTTACGAGCGAGCGGAGCGAGCGAGCAACGATCACAATTTGCAAGGTATACATATACCTTGCAATATGCATATATATCGTGTTAGTACCTAATTTTGTCAGCCACTTCGGACATCACATTGGACTGTAGTATGTGGAAATAGTACTATTTATGTGAAACTATTCACAAACTGTAAACATTTGTCAGCAGGCAATAGGATAAAGACTTCCGGCTCCTCGGGCTGGTGCGAATGTTTCAATGTCCGTATGTGCCAAACCGTGGGATTGTGACACACCTTTACGCGTCTCTCGTTCGCTGCGCTCGCTCGAAAACTATAGCGTAACCTAAAACCAATCCATCTTGCGTTCATTATTCGATATGGTGGCGACTTATTTCGAATTTGCGAACGTGTCGGTTCGGATGTGAGGTTGGACTAAATTTTTACGAGCGAGCGGAGCGAGCGTGCAACGATCACAATTTGCAAGGTATACATATACCTTGCAATATGCATATATATCGTGTTAGTACCTAATTTTGTTAGCCACTTCGGACATCACATTGCCCTGTAGTATGTCGAAATAGTACTATTTATGTGAAACTATTCACAAACTGTAAACATTTGTCAGTAGGCAATATGACAAAGACTTCCGGCTCCTCGAGCTGGTGCGAATGTTTCAATGTCAGTATGTGCCAAACCGTTGGATTGTGACACACCTTTACGCGTCTCTCGCTCGCTGCGCTCGCTCGAAAGCTGTAGCCTAACCTAAACCCAATCCATCTTGCGTTAGTCATTCGATATTGTGGCGACTTATTTCGAATTTGCGAACGTGTCGGATCGGATGTGAGGTTGGACTAAATTTTTACGAGCGAGCGGAGCGAGCGAGCAACGATCACAATTTGCAAGGTATACATATACCTTGCAATATGCATATATATCGTGTTAGTACCTAATTTTGTTAGCCACTTCGGACATCACATTGGACTGTAGTATGTGGAAATAGTACTATTTATGTGAAACTATTCACAAACTGTAAACATTTGTCAGCAGGCAATAGGATAAATACTTCCGGCTCCTCTGGCTGGTGCGAATGTTTCAATGTCCGTATGTGCCAAACCGTTAGATTGTGATACACCTTTACGCGTCTCTCGCTCGCTGCGCTCGCTCGAAAACTAAAGCCTAACCTAAAACCAATCCCTCTTGCGTTAGTCATTCGATATGAAGGCGACTTATTTCGAATTTGCGAACGTGTCGGATGGGATGTGAGGTTGGACTAAATTTTTACGAGCGAGCGGAGCGAGCAAGCAACGATCACAATTTGCAAGGTATACATATACCTTGCAATATGCATATATATCGTGTTACTACCTAATTTTGTTAGCCACTTCGGACATCACATTGGACTGTAGTATGTGGAAATAGTACTATTTATGTGAAACTATTCACAAACTGTAAACATTTGTCAGCAGGCAATAGGATAAATATTTCCGGCTCCTCTGGCTGGTGCGAATGTTTCAATGTCCGTATGTGCCAAACCGTTAGATTGTGATACACCTTTACGCGTCTCTCGCTCGCTGCGCTCGATTCGAAAACTATAGCCTAACCTAAAACCAATCCCTCTTGCGTTAGTCATTCGATATGAAGGCGACTTATTTCGAATTTGCGAACGTGTCGGATCGGATGTGAGGTTGGACTAAATTTTTACGAGCGAGCGGAGCGAGCGAGCAACGATCACAATTTGCAAGGTATACATATACCTTGCAATATGCATATATATCGTGTTAGTACCTAATTTTGTCAGCCACTTCGGATATCACATTGCACTGTAGTATGTCGAAATAGTACTATTTATGTGAAACTATTCACAAACTGTAAACATTTGTCAGCAGGCAATATGATAAAGACATCCGGCTCCTCGGGCTGGTGCGAATGTTTCAATGTCAGTATGTGCCAAACCGTTGGATTGTGACACACCTTTACGCGTCTCTCGCTCGCTGCGCTCGCTCGAAAACTATAGCGTAACCTAAAACCAATCAATCTTGCGTTCATTATTCGATATGGTGGCGACTTATTTCGAATTTGCGAACGTGTCGGATCGTATGTGAGGTTGGACTAAATTTTTACGAGCGAGCGGAGCGAGCGAGCAACGATCACAATTTGCAAGGTATACATATACCTTATATTGCCTTGCATATATTTCGTGTTAGTACCTAATTTTGTCAGCCACTTCGGACATCACATTGGACTGTAGTATGTGGTAATAGTACTATTTATGTGAAACTATTGACAAACTGTAAACATTTGTCAGCAGGCAATAGGATAAAGACTTCCGGCTCCTCGGGCTGGTGCGAATGTTTCAATGTCCGTATGTGCCAAACCGTTGGATTGTGACACACCTTTACGCGTCTCTCGTTCGCTGCGCTCGCTCGAAAACTATAGCGTAACCTAAAACCAATCCATCTTGCGTTCATTATTCGATATGGTGGCGACTTATTTCGAATTTGCGAACGTGTCGGATCGGATGTGAGGTTGGACTAAATTTTTACGAGCGAGCGGAGCGAGCGAGCATCGATCACAACATGCAAGGTATACATATACCTTGCAATATGCATATATATCGTGTTAATACCTAATTTCGTCAGCCACTTCGGACATCACATTGCCCTGTAGTATGTGGAAATAGTACTATTTATGTGAAACTATTCACAAACTGTAAACATCTGTCAGCAGGCAATATGATAAAGACATCCGGCTCCTCGGGCTGGTGCGAATGTTTCAATGTCAGTATGTGCCAAACCGTTGGATTGTGACACACCTTTACGCGTCTCTCGCTCGCTGCGCCCGCTCGAAAGCTGTAGCCTAACCTAAACCCAATCCATCTTGCGTTAGTCATTCGATATGAAGGCAACTTATTTCGAATTTTCGAACGTGTCGGATCGGATGTGAGGTTGGACTAAATTTTTACGAGCGAGCGGAGCGAGCGAGCAACGATCACAATTTGCAAGGTATACATATACCTTGCAATATGCATATATATCGTGTTAGTACCTAATTTTGTCAGCCACTTCGGACATCACATTGCACTGTAGTATGTCGAAATAGTACTATTTATGTGAAACTATTCACAAACTGTAAACATTTGTCAGTAGGCAATATGATAAAGACTTCCGGCTCCTCGAGCTGGTGCGAATGTTTCAATGTCAGTATGTGCCAAACCGTTGGATTGTGACACACCTTTACGCGTCTCTCGCTCGCTGCGCTCGCTCGAAAGCTGTAGCCTAACCTAAACCCAATCCATCTTGCGTTAGTCATTCGATATGGTGGCGACTTATTTCGAATTTGCGAACGTGTCGGATCGGATGTGAGGTTGGACTAAATTTTTACGAGCGAGCGGAGCGAGCGAGCAACGATCACAATTTGCAAGGTATACATATACCTTGCAATATGCATATATATCGTGTTAGTACCTAATTTTGTTAGCCACTTCGGACATCACATTGGACTGTAGTATGTGGAAATAGTACTATTTATGTGAAACTATTCACAAACTGTAAACATTTGTCAGCAGGCAATAGGATAAAGACTTCCGGCTCCTCGGGCTGGCGCGAATGTTTCAATGTCCGTATGTGCCAAAACGTGGGATTGTGACACACCTTTACGCGTCTCTCGTTCGCTGCGCTCGCTCGAAAACTATAGCGTAACCTAAAACCAATCCATCTTGCGTTCATTATTCGATATGGTGGCGACTTATTTCGAATTTGCGAACGTGTCGGATCGGATGTGAGGTTGGACTAAATTTTTACGAGCGAGCGGAGCGAGCGAGCAACGATCACAATTTGCAAGGTATACATATACCTTGCAATATGCATATATATCGTGTTAGTACCTAATTTTGTTAGCCACTTCGGACATCACATTGGACTGTAGTATGTGGAAATAGTACTATTTATGTGAAACTATTCACAAACTGTAAACATTTGTCAGCAGGCAATAGGATAAATACTTCCGGCTCCTTTGGCTGGTGCGAATGTTTCAATGTCCGTATGTGCCAAACCGTTAGATTGTGATACACCTTTACGCGTCTCTCGCCCGCTGCGCTCGCTCGAAAACTATAGCCTAACCTAAAACCAATCCCTCTTGCGTTAGTCATTCGATATGAAGGCGACTTATTTCGAATTTGCGAACGTGTCGGATGGGATGTGAGGTTGGACTAAATTTTTACGAGCGAGCGGAGCGAGCAAGCAACGAACACAATTTGCAAGGTATACATATACCTTGCAATATGCATATATATCGTGTTAGTACCTAATTTTGTTAGCCACTTCGGACATCACATTGGACTGTAGTATGTGGAAATAGTACTATTTATGTGAAACTATTCACAAACTGTAAACATTTGTCAGCAGGCAATAGGATCAAGACTTCCGGCTCCTCGGGCTGGTGCGAATGTTTCAATGTCCGTATGTGCCAAACCGTTGGATTGTGACACACCTTTACGCGTCTCTCGTTCGCTGCGCTCGCTCGAAAACTATAGCGTAACCTAAAACCAATCCATCTTGCGTTCATTATTCGATATGGTGGCGACTTATTTCGAATTTGCGAACGTGTCGGATCGGATGTGAGGTTGGACTAAATTTTTACGAGCGAGCGGAGCGAGCGAGCATCGATCACAACATGCAAGGTATACATATACCTTGCAATATGCATATATATCGTGTTAGTACCTAATTTCGTCAGCCACTTCGGACATCACATTGCCCTGTAGTATGTGGAAATAGTACTATTTATGTGAAACTATTCACAAACTGTAAACATCTGTCAGCAGGCAATATGATAAAGACATCCGGCTCCTCGGGCTGGTGCGAATGTTTCAATGTCAGTATGTGCCAAACCGTTGGATTGTGACACACCTTTACGCGTCTCTCGCTCGCTGCGCCCGCTCGAAAGCTGTAGCCTAACCTAAACCCAATCCATCTTGCGTTAGTCATTCGATATGAAGGCAACTTATTTCGAATTTTCGAACGTGTCGGATCGGATGTGAGGTTGGACTAAATTTTTACGAGCGAGCGGAGCGAGCGAGCAACGATCACAATTTGCAAGGTATACATATACCTTGCAATATGCATATATATCGTGTTAGTACCTAATTTTGTCAGCCACTTCGGACATCACATTGCACTGTAGTATGTCGAAATAGTACTATTTATGTGAAACTATTCACAAACTGTAAACATTTGTCAGTAGGCAATATGATAAAGACTTCCGGCTCCTCGAGCTGGTGCGAATGTTTCAATGTCAGTATGTGCCAAACCGTTGGATTGTGACACACCTTTACGCGTCTCTCGCTCGCTGCGCTCGCTCGAAAGCTGTAGCCTAACCTAAACCCAATCCATCTTGCGTTAGTCATTCGATATGGTGGCGACTTATTTCGAATTTGCGAACGTGTCGGATCGGATGTGAGGTTGGACTAAATTTTTACGAGCGAGCGGAGCGAGCGAGCAACGATCACAATTTGCAAGGTATACATATACCTTGCAATATGCATATATATCGTGTTAGTACCTAATTTTGTTAGCCACTTCGGACATCACATTGGACTGTAGTATGTGGAAATAGTACTATTTATGTGAAACTATTCACAAACTGTAAACATTTGTCAGCAGGCAATAGGATAAAGACTTCCGGCTCCTCGGGCTGGTGCGAATGTTTCAATGTCCGTATGTGCCAAAACGTGGGATTGTGACACACCTTTACGCGTCTCTCGTTCGCTGCGCTCGCTCGAAAACTATAGCGTAACCTAAAACCAATCCATCTTGCGTTCATTATTCGATATGGTGGCGACTCATTTCGAATTTGCGAACGTGTCGGATCGGATGTGAGGTTGGACTAAATTTTTACGAGCGAGCGGAGCGAGCGAGCAACGATCACAATTTGCAAGGTATACATATACCTTGCAATATGCATATATATCGTGTTAGTACCTAATTTTGTTAGCCACTTTGGACATCACATTGGACTGTAGTATGTGGAAATAGTACTATTTATGTGAAACTATTCACAAACTGTAAACATTTGTCAGCAGGCAATAGGATAAATACTTCCGGCTCCTTTGGCTGGTGCGAATGTTTCAATGTCCGTATGTGCCAAACCGTTAGATTGTGATACACCTTTACGCGTCTCTCGCCCGCTGCGCTCGCTCGAAAACTATAGCCTAACCTAAAACCAATCCCTCTTGCATTAGTCATTCGATATGAAGGCGACTTATTTCGAATTTGCGAACGTGTCGGATGGGATGTGAGGTTGGACTAAATTTTTACGAGCGAGCGGAGCGAGCAAGCAACGAACACAATTTGCAAGGTATACATATACCTTGCAATATGCATATATATCGTGTTAGTACCTAATTTTGTTAGCCACTTCGGACATCACATTGGACTGTAGTATGTGGAAATAGTACCATTTATGTGAAACTATTCACAAACTGTAAACATTTGTCAGCAGGCAATAGGATAAATATTTCCGGCTCCTCTGGCTGGTGCGAATGTTTCAATGTCCGTATGTGCCAAACCGTTAGATTGTGATACACCTTTACGCGTCTTTCGCTCGCTGCGCTCGATTCGAAAACTATAGCCTAACCTAAAACCAATCCCTCTTGCGTTAGTCATTCGATATGAAGGTGACTTATTTCGAATTTGCGAACGTGTCGGATCGGATGTGAGGTTGGACTAAATTTTTACGAGCCAGCGGAGCGAGCGAGCAACGATCACAATTTGCAAGGTATACATATACCTTGCAATATGCATATATATCGTGTTAGTACCTAATTTTGTCAGCCACTTCGGACATCACATTGGACTGTAGTATGTGGAAATAGTACTATTTATGTGAAACTATTCACAAACTGTAAACATTTGTCAGCAGGCAATAGGATAAAGACTTCCGGCTCCTCGGGCTGGTGCGAATGTTTCAATGTCCGTATGTGCCAAACCGTGGGATTGTGACACACCTTTACGCGTCTCTCGTTCGCTGCGCTCGCTCGAAAACTATAGCGTAACCTAAAACCAATCCATCTTGCGTTCATTATTCGATATGGTGGCGACTTATTTCGAATTTGCAAACGTGTCGGTTCGGATGTGAGGTTGGACTAAATTTTTACGAGCGAGCGGAGCGAGCGAGCAACGATCACAATTTGCAAGGTATACATATACCTTGCAATATGCATATATATCGTGTTAGTACCTAATTTTGTTAGCCACTTCGGACATCACATTGCACTGTAGTATGTGGAAATAGTACTATTTATGTGAAACTATTCACAAACTGTAAACATTTGTCAGCAGGCAATAGGATAAATACTTCCGGCTCCTCTGGCTGGTGCGAATGTTTCAATGTCCGTATGTGCCAAACCGTTAGATTGTGATACACCTTTACGCGTCTCTCGCTCGCTGCGCTCGCTCGAAAACTAAAGCCTAACCTAAAACCAATCCCTCTTGCGTTAGTCATTCGATATGAAGGCGACTTATTTCGAATTTGCGAACGTGTCGGATGGGATGTGAGGTTGGACTAAATTTTTACGAGCGAGCGGAGCGAGCAAGCAACAATCACAATTTGCAAGGTATACATATACCTTGCAATATGCATATATATCGTGTTAGTACCTAATTTTGTTAGCCACTTCGGACATCACATTGGACTGTAGTATGTGGAAATAGTACTATTTATGTGAAACTATTCACAAACTGTAAACATTTGTCAGCAGGCAATAGGATAAATATTTCCGGCTCCTCTGGCTGGTGCGAATGTTTCAATGTCCGTATGTGCCAAACCGTTAGATTGTGATACACCTTTACGCGTCTCTCGCTCGCTGCGCTCGATTCGAAAACTATAGCCTAACCTAAAACCAATCCCTCTTGCGTTAGTCATTCGATATGAAGGCGACTTATTTCGAATTTGCGAACGTGTCGGATCGGATGTGAGGTTGGACTAAATTTTTACGAGCGAGCGGAGCGAGCGAGCAACGATCACAATTTGCAAGGTATACATATACCTTGCAATATGCATATATATCGTGTTAGTACCTAATTTTGTCAGCCACTTCGGATATCACATTGCACTGTAGTATGTCGAAATAGTACTATTTATGTGAAACTATTCACAAACTGTAAACATTTGTCAGCAGGCAATATGATAAAGACATCCGGCTCCTCGGGCTGGTGCGAATGTTTCAATGTCAGTATGTGCCAAACCGTTGGATTGTGACACACCTTTACGCGTCTCTCGCTCGCTGCGCTCGCTCGAAAACTATAGCGTAACCTAAAACCAATCAATCTTGCGTTCATTATTCGATATGGTGGCGACTTATTTCGAATTTGCGAACGTGTCGGATCGTATGTGAGGTTGGACTAAATTTTTACGAGCGAGCGGAGCGAGCGAGCAACGATCACAATTTGCAAGGTATACATATACCTTATATTGCCTTGCATATATTTCGTGTTAGTACCTAATTTTGTCAGCCACTTCGGACATCACATTGGACTGTAGTATGTGGTAATAGTACTATTTATGTGAAACTATTCACAAACTGTAAACATTTGTCAGCAGGCAATAGGATAAAGACTTCCGGCTCCTCGGGCTGGTGCGAATGTTTCAATGTCCGTATGTGCCAAACCGTTGGATTGTGACACACCTTTACGCGTCTCTCGTTCGCTGCGCTCGCTCGAAAACTATAGCGTAACCTAAAACCAATCCATCTTGCGTTCATTATTCGATATGGTGGCGACTTATTTCGAATTTGCGAACGTGTCGGATCGGATGTGAGGTTGGACTAAATTTTTACGAGCGAGCGGAGCGAGCGAGCTACGATCACAATTTGCAAGGTATGCATATACCTTATATTGCCTTGCATATATTTCGTGTTAGTACCTAATTTTGTCAGCCACTTCGGACATCACATTGGACTGTAGTATGTGGAAATAGTACTATTTATGTGAAACTATTCACAAACTGTAAACATTTGTCAGCAGGCAATAGGATCAAGACTTCCGGCTCCTCGGGCTGGTGCGAATGTTTCAATGTCCGTATGTGCCAAACCGTTGGATTGTGACACACCTTTACGCGTCTCTCGTTCGCTGCGCTCGCTCGAAAACTATAGCGTAACCTAAAACCAATCCATCTTGCGTTCATTATTCGATATGGTGGCGACTTATTTCGAATTTGCGAACGTGTCGGATCGGATGTGAGGTTGGACTAAATTTTTACGAGCGAGCGGAGCGAGCGAGCATCGATCACAACATGCAAGGTATACATATACCTTGCAATATGCATATATATCGTGTTAGTACCTAATTTCGTCAGCCACTTCGGACATCACATTGCCCTGTAGTATGTGGAAATAGTACTATTTATGTGAAACTATTCACAAACTGTAAACATCTGTCAGCAGGCAATATGATAAAGACATCCGGCTCCTCGGGCTGGTGCGAATGTTTCAATGTCAGTATGTGCCAAACCGTTGGATTGTGACACACCTTTACGCGTCTCTCGCTCGCTGCGCCCGCTCGAAAGCTGTAGCCTAACCTAAACCCAATCCATCTTGCGTTAGTCATTCGATATGAAGGCAACTTATTTCGAATTTTCGAACGTGTCGGATCGGATGTGAGGTTGGACTAAATTTTTACGAGCGAGCGGAGCGAGCGAGCATCGATCACAATATGCAAGGTATACATATACCTTGCAATATGCATATATATCGTGTTAGTACCTAATTTTGTCAGCCACTTCGGACATCACATTGCACTGTAGTATGTCGAAATAGTACTATTTATGTGAAACTATTCACAAACTGTAAACATTTGTCAGTAGGCAATATGATAAAGACTTCCGGCTCCTCGAGCTGGTGCGAATGTTTCAATGTCAGTATGTGCCAAACCGTTGGATTGTGACACACCTTTACGCGTCTCTCGCTCGCTGCGCTCGCTCGAAAGCTGTAGCCTAACCTAAACCCAATCCATCTTGCGTTAGTCATTCGATATGGTGGCGACTTATTTCGAATTTGCGAACGTGTCGGATCGGATGTGAGGTTGGACTAAATTTTTACGAGCGAGCGGAGCGAGCGAGCAACGATCACAATTTGCAAGGTATACATATACCTTGCAATATGCATATATATCGTGTTAGTACCTAATTTTGTTAGCCACTTCGGACATCACATTGGACTGTAGTATGTGGAAATAGTACTATTTATGTGAAACTATTCACAAACTGTAAACATTTGTCAGCAGGCAATAGGATAAAGACTTCCGGCTCTTCGGGCTGGTGCGAATGTTTCAATGTCCGTATGTGCCAAAACGTGGGATTGTGACACACCTTTACGCGTCTCTCGTTCGCTGCGCTCGCTCGAAAACTATAGCGTAACCTAAAACCAATCCATCTTGCGTTCATTATTCGATATGGTGGCGACTTATTTCGAATTTGCGAACGTGTCGGATCGGATGTGAGGTTGGACTAAATTTTTACGAGCGAGCGGAGCGAGCGAGCAACGATCACAATTTGCAAGGTATACATATACCTTGCAATATGCATATATATCGTGTTAGTACCTAATTTTGTTAGCCACTTCGGACATCACATTGGACTGTAGTATGTGGAAATAGTACTATTTATGTGAAACTATTCACAAACTGTAAACATTTGTCAGCAGGCAATAGGATAAATACTTCCGGCTCCTCTGGCTGGTGCGAATGTTTCAATGTCCGTATGTGCCAAACCGTTAGATTGTGATACACCTTTACGCGTCTCTCGCTCGCTGCGCTCGATTCGAAAACTATAGCCTAACCTAAAACCAATCCCTCTTGCGTTAGTCATTCGATATGAAGGCGACTTATTTCGAATTTGCGAACGTGTCGGATCGGATGTGAGGTTGGACTAAATTTTTACGACCGAGCGGAGCGAGCGAGCAACGATCACAATTTGCAAGGTATACATATACCTTGCAATATGCATATATATCGTGTTAGTACCTAATTTTGTCAGCCACTTCGGACATCACATTGGACTGTAGTATGTGGAAATAGTACTATTTATGTGAAACTATTCACAAACTGTAAACATTTGTCAGCAGGCAATAGGATAAAGACTTCCGGCTCCTCGGGCTGGTGCGAATGTTTCAATGTCCGTATGTGCCAAACCGTTAGATTGTGATACACCTTTACGCGTCTCTCGCTCGCTGCGCTCGCTCGAAAACTATAGCCTAACCTAAAACCAATCCCTCTTGCGTTAGTCATTCGATATGAAGGCGACTTATTTCGAATTTGCGAACGTGTCGGATCGGATGTGAAGTTGGACTAAATTTTTACGAGCGAGCGGAGCGAGCGAGCATCGATCACAACATGCAAGGTATACATATACCTTGCAATATGCATATATATCGTGTTAGTACCTAATTTCGTCAGCCACTTCGGACATCACATTGCCCTGTAGTATGTGGAAATAGTACTATTTATGTGTAACTATTCACAAACTGTAAACATCTGTCAGCAGGCAATATGATAAAGACATCCGGCTCCTCGGGCTGGTGCGAATGTTTCAATGTCAGTATGTGCCAAACCGTTGGATTGTGACACACCTTTACGCGTCTCTCGCTCGCTGCGCCCGCTCGAAAGCTGTAGCCTAACCTAAACCCAATCCATCTTGCGTTAGTCATTCGATATGAAGGCAACTTATTTCGAATTTTCGAACGTGTCGGATCGGATGTGAGGTTGGACTAAATTTTTACGAGCGGGCGGAGCGAGCGAGCAACGATCATAATTTGCAAGGTATACATATACCTTGCAATATGCATATATATCGTGTTAGTACCTAATTTTGTCAGCCACTTCGGACATCACATTGCACTGTAGTATGTCGAAATAGTACTATTTATGTGAAACTATTCACAAACTGTAAACATCTGTCTGCAGGCAATAGGATAAAGACTTCCGGCTCCTCGGGCTGGTGCGAATGTTTCAATGTCCGTATGTGCCAAAACGTGGGATTGTGACACACCTTTACGCGTCTCTCGTTCGCTGCGCTCGCTCGAAAACTATAGCGTAACCTAAAACCAATCCATCTTGCGTTCATTATTCGATATGGTGGCGACTTATTTCGAATTTGCGAACGTGTCGGATCGGATGTGAGGTTGGACTAAATTTTTACGAGCGAGCGGAGCGAGCGAGCAACGATCACAATTTGCAAGGTATACATATACCTTGCAATATGCATATATATCGTGTTAGTACCTAATTTTGTTAGCCACTTCGGACATCACATTGGACTGTAGTATGTGGAAATAGTACTATTTATGTGAAACTATTCACAAACTGTAAACATTTGTCAGCAGGCAATAGGATAAAGACTTCCGGCTGCTCGGGCTGGTGCGAATGTTTCAATGTCCGTATGTGCCAAAACGTGGGATTGTGACACACCCTTACGCGTCTCTCGTTCGCTGCGCTCGCTCGAAAACTATAGCGTAACCTAAAACCAATCCATCTTGCGTTCATTATTCGATATGGTGGCGACTTATTTCGAATTTGCGAACGTGTCGGATCGGATGTGAGGTTGGACTAAATTTTTACGAGCGAGCGGAGCGAGCAAGCAACGAACACAATTTGCAAGGTATACATATACCTTGCAATATGCATATATATCGTGTTAGTACCTAATTTTGTTAGCCACTTCGGACATCACATTGGACTGTAGTATGTGGAAATAGTACTATTTATGTGAAACTATTCACAAACTGTAAACATTTGTCAGCAGGCAATAGGATAAATATTTCCGGCTCCTCTGGCTGGTGCGAATGTTTCAATGTCCGTATGTGCCAAACCGTTAGATTGTGATACACCTTTACGCGTCTCTCGCTCGCGGCGCTCGATTCGAAAACTATAGCCTAACCTAAAACCAATCCCTCTTGCGTTAGTCATTCGATATGAAGGCGACTTATTTCGAATTTGCGAACGTGTCGGATCGGATGTGAGGTTGGACTAAATTTTTACGAGCGAGCGGAGCGAGCGAGCAACGATCACAATTTGCAAGGTATACATATACCTTGCAATATGCATATATATCGTGTTAGTACCTAATTTTGTCAGCCACTTCGGACATCACATTGGACTGTAGTATGTGGAAATAGTACTATTTATGTGAAACTATTCACAAACTGTAAACATTTGTCAGCAGGCAATAGGATAAAGACTTCCGGCTCCTCGGGCTGGTGCGAATGTTTCAATGTCCGTATGTGCCAAACCGTGGGATTGTGACACACCTTTACGCGTCTCTCGCTCGCTGCGCCCGCTCGAAAGCTGTAGCCTAACCTAAACCCAATCCATCTTGCGTTAGTCATTCGATATGAAGGCAACTTATTTCGAATTTTCGAACGTGTCGGATCGGATGTGAGGTTGGACTAAATTTTTACGAGCGAGCGGAGCGAGCGAGCAACGATCACAATTTGCAAGGTATACATATACCTTGCAATATGCATATATATCGTGTTAGTACCTAATTTTGTTAGCCACTTCGGACATCACATTGGACTGTAGTATGTGGAAATAGTACTATTTATGTGAAACTATTCACAAACTGTAAACATTTGTCAGCAGGCAATAGGATAAATATTTCCGGCTCCTCTGGCTGGTGCGAATGTTTCAATGTCCGTATGTGCCAAACCGTTAGATTGTGATACACCTTTACGCGTCTCTCGCTCGCTGCGCTCGATTCGAAAACTATAGCCTAACCTAAAACCAATCCCTCTTGCGTTAGTCATTCGATATGAAGGCGACTTATTTCGAATTTGCGAACGTGTCGGATCGGATGTGAGGTTGGACTAAATTTTTACGAGCGAGCGGAGCGAGCGAGCAACGATCACAATTTGCAAGGTATACATATACCTTGCAATATGCATATATATCGTGTTAGTACCTAATTTTGTCAGCCACTTCGGACATCACATTGGACTGTAGTATGTCGAAATAGTACTATTTATGTGAAACTATTCACAAACTGTAAACATTTGTCAGTAGGCAATATGACAAAGACTTCCGGCTCCTCGAGCTGGTGCGAATGTTTCAATGTCAGTATGTGCCAAACCGTTGGATTGTGACACACCTTTACGCGTCTCTCGCTCGCTGCGCTCGCTCGTAAGCTGTAGCCTAACCTAAACCCAATCCATCTTGCGTTAGTCATTCGATATGGTGGCGACTTATTTCGAATTTGCGAACGTGTCGGATCGGATGTGAGGTTGGACTAAATTTTTACGAGCGAGCGGAGCGAGCGAGCAACGATCACAATTTGCAAGGTATACATATACCTTGCAATATGCATATATATCGTGTTAGTACCTAATTTTGTTAGCCACTTCGGACATCACATTGGACTGTAGTATGTGGAAATAGTACTATTTATGTGAAACTATTCACAAACTGTAAACATTTGTCAGCAGGCAATAGGATAAATACTTCCGGCTCCTCTGGCTGGTGCGAATGTTTCAATGTCCGTATGTGCCAAACCGTTAGATTGTGATACACCTTTACGCGTCTCTCGCTCGCTGCGCTCGCTCGAAAACTATAGCCTAACCTAAAACCAATCCCTCTTGCGTTAGTCATTCGATATGAAGGCGACTTATTTCGAATTTGCGAACGTGTCGGATGGGATGTGAGGTTGGACTAAATTTTTACGAGCGAGCGGAGCGAGCAAGCAACGATCACACTTTGCAAGGTATACATATACCTTGCAATATGCATATATATCGTGTTAGTACCTAATTTTGTTAGCCACTTCGGACATCATATTGGACTGTAGTATGTGGAAATAGTACTATTTATGTGAAACTATTCACAAACTGTAAACATTTGTCAGCAGGCAATAGGATAAATACTTCCGGCTCCTCTGGCTGGTGCGAATGTTTCAATGTCCGTATGTGCCAAACCGTTATATTGTGATACACCTTTACGCGTCTCTCGCTCGCTGCGCTCGCTCGAAAACTATAGCCTAACCTAAAACCAATCCCTCTTGCGTTAGTCATTCGATATGAAGGCGACTTATTTCGAATTTGCGAACGTGTCGGATCGGATGTGAAGTTGGACTAAATTTTTACGAGCGAGCGGAGCGAGCGAGCATCGATCACAACATGCAAGGTATACATATACCTTGCAATATGCATATATATCGTGTTAGTACCTAATTTTGTCAGCCACTTCGGACATCACATTGCACTGTAGTATGTCGAAATAGTACTATTTATGTGAAACTATTCACAAACTGTAAACATCTGTCAGCAGGCAATAGGATAAAGACTTCCGGCTCCTCGGGCTGGTGCGAATGTTTCAATGTCCGTATGTGCCAAAACGTGGGATTGTGACACACCTTTACGCGTCTCTCGTTCGCTGCGCTCGCTCGAAAACTATAGCGTAACCTAAAACCAATCCATCTTGCGTTCATTATTCGATATGGTGGCGACTTATTTCGAATTTGCGAACGTGTCGGATCGGATGTGAGGTTGGACTAAATTTTTACGAGCGAGCGGAGCGAGCGAGCAACGATCACAATTTGCAAGGTATACATATACCTTGCAATATGCATATATATCGTGTTAGTACCTAATTTTGTTAGCCACTTCGGACATCACATTGGACTGTAGTATGTGGAAATAGTACTATTTATGTGAAACTATTCACAAACTGTAAACATTTGTCAGCAGGCAATAGGATAAAGACTTCCGGCTGCTCGGGCTGGTGCGAATGTTTCAATGTCCGTATGTGCCAAAACGTGGGATTGTGACACACCCTTACGCGTCTCTCGTTCGCTGCGCTCGCTCGAAAACTATAGCGTAACCTAAAACCAATCCATCTTGCGTTCATTATTCGATATGGTGGCGACTTATTTCGAATTTGCGAACGTGTCGGTTCGGATGTGAGGTTGGACTAAATTTTTACGAGCGAGCGGAGCGAGCGAGCAACGATCACAATTTGCAAGGTATACATATACCTTGCAATATGCATATATATCGTGTTAGTACCTCATTTTGTCAGCCACTTCGGACATCACATTGCACTGTAGTATGTCGAAATAGTACTATTTATGTGAAACTATTCACAAACTGTAAACATTTGTCAGTAGGCAATATGATAAAGACTTCCGGCTCCTCGAGCTGGTGCGAATGTTTCAATGTCAGTATGTGCCAAACCGTTGGATTGTGACACACCTTTACGCGTCTCTCGCTCGCTGCGCTCGCTCGAAAGCTGTAGCCTAACCTAAACCCAATCCATCTTGCGTTAGTCATTCGATATGGTGGCGACTTATTTCGAATTTGCGAACGTGTCGGATCGGATGTGAGGTTGGACTAAATTTTTACGAGCGAGCGGAGCGAGCGAGCAACGATCACAATTTGCAAGGTATACATATACCTTGCAATATGCATATATATCGTGTTAGTACCTAATTTTGTTAGCCACTTCGGACATCACATTGGACTGTAGTATGTGGAAATAGTACTATTTATGTGAAACTATTCACAAACTGTAAACATTTGTCAGCAGGCAATAGGATAAAGACTTCCGGCTGCTCGGGCTGGTGCGAATGTTTCAATGTCCGTATGTGCCAAAACGTGGGATTGTGACACACCCTTACGCGTCTCTCGTTCGCTGCGCTCGCTCGAAAGCTGTAACCTAACCTAAACCCAATCCATCTTGCGTTAGTCATTCGATATGGTGGCGACTTATTTCGAATTTGCGAACGTGTCGGATCGGATGTGAGGTTGGACTAAATTTTTACGAGCGAGCGGAGCGAGCGAGCAACGATCACAATTTGCAAGGTATACATATACCTTGCAATATGCATATATATCGTGTTAGTACCTAATTTTGTTAGCCACTTCGGACATCACATTGGACTGTAGTATGTGGAAATAGTACTATTTATGTGAAACTATTCACAAACTGTAAACATTTGTCAGCAGGCAATAGGATAAAGACTTCCGGCTCCTCGGGCTGGTGCGAATGTTTCAATGTCCGTATGTGCCAAAACGTGGGATTGTGACACACCCTTACGCGTCTCTCGTTCGCTGCGCTCGCTCGAAAACTATAGCGTAACCTAAAACCAATCCATCTTGCGTTCATTATTCGATATGGTGGCGACTTATTTCGAATTTGCGAACGTGTCGGATCGGATGTGAGGTTGGACTAAATTTTTACGAGCGAGCGGAGCGAGCGAGCAACGATCACAATTTGCAAGGTATACATATACCTTGCAATATGCATATATATCGTGTTAGTACCTAATTTTGTTAGCCACTTCGGACATCACATTGGACTGTAGTATGTGGAAATAGTACTATTTATGTGAAACTATTCACAAACTGTAAACATTTGTCAGCAGGCAATAGGATAAATACTTCCGGCTCCTCTGGCTGGTGCGAATGTTTCAATGTCCGTATGTGCCAAACCGTTAGATTGTGATACACCTTTACGCGTCTCTCGCTCGCTGCGCTCGCTCGAAAACTATAGCCTAACCTAAAACCAATCCCTCTTGCGTTAGTCATTCGATATGAAGGCGACTTATTTCAAATTTGCGAACGTGTCGGATGGGATGTGAGGTTGTACTAAATTTTTACGAGCGAGCGGAGCGAGCAAGCAACGATCACAATTTGCAAGGTATACATATACCTTGCAATATGCATATATATCGTGTTAGTACCTAATTTTGTTAGCCACTTCGGACATCACATTGGACTGTAGTATGTGGAAATAGTACTATTTATGTGAAACTATTCACAAACTGTAAACATTTGTCAGCAGGCAATAGGATAAATATTTCCGGCTCCTCTGGCTGGTGCGAATGTTTCAATGTCCGTATGTGCCAAACCGTTAGATTGTGATACACCTTTACGCGTCTCTCGCTCGCTGCGCTCGATTCGAAAACTATAGCCTAACCTAAAACCAATCCCTCTTGCGTTAGTCATTCGATATGAAGGCGACTTATTTCGAATTTGCGAACGTGTCGGATCGGATGTGAGGTTGGACTAAATTTTTACGAGCGAGCGGAGCGAGCGAGCAACGATCACAATTTGCAAGGTATACATATACCTTGCAATATGCATATATATCGTGTTAGTACCTAATTTTGTCAGCCACTTCGGACATCACATTGGACTGTAGTATGTGGAAATAGTACTATTTATGTGAAACTATTCACAAACTGTAAACATTTGTCAGCAGGCAATAGAATAAAGACTTCCGGCTCCTCGGGCTGGTGCGAATGTTTCAATGTCCGTATGTGCCAAACCGTGGGATTGTGACACACCTTTACGCGTCTCTCGTTCGCTGCGCTCGCTCGAAAACTATAGCGTAACCTAAAACCAATCCATCTTGCGTTCATTATTCGATATGGTGGCGACTTATTTCGAATTTGCGAACGTGTCGGTTCGGATGTGAGGTTGGACTAAATTTTTACGAGCGAGCGGAGCGAGCGAGCAACGATCACAATTTGCAAGGTATACATACACCTTGCAATATGCATATATATCGTGTTAGTACCTAATTTTGTCAGCCACTTCGGACATCACATTGCACTGTAGTATGTCGAAATAGTACTATTTATGTGAAACTATTCACAAACTGTAAACATTTGTCAGTAGGCAATATGATAAAGACTTCCGGCTCCTCGAGCTGGTGCGAATGTTTCAATGTCAGTATGTGCCAAACCGTTGGATTGTGACACACCTTTACGCGTCTCTCGCTCGCTGCGCTCGCTCGAAAGCTGTAGCCTAACCTAAACCCAATCCATCTTGCGTTAGTCATTCCATATGGTGGCGACTTATTTCGAATTTGCGAACGTGTCGGATCGGATGTGAGGTTGGACTAAATTTTTACGAGCGAGCGGAGCGAGCGAGCAACGATCACAATTTGCAAGGTATACATATACCTTGCAATATGCATATATATCGTGTTAGTACCTAATTTTGTTAGCCACTTCGGACATCACATTGGACTGTAGTATGTGGAAATATTACTATTTATGTGAAACTATTCACAAACTGTAAACATTTGTCAGCAGGCAATAGGATAAAGACTTCCGGCTCCTCGGGCTGGTGCGAATGTTTCAATGTCCGTATGTGCCAAAACGTGGGATTGTGACACACCTTTACGCGTCTCTCGTTCGCTGCGCTCGCTCGAAAACTATAGCGTAACCTAAAACCAATCCATCTTGCGTTCATTATTCGATATGGTGGCGACTTATTTCGAATTTGCGAACTTGTCGGATCGGATGTGAGGTTGGACTAAATTTTTACGAGCGAGCGGAGCGAGCGAGCAACGATCACAATTTGCAAGGTATAGATATACCTTGCAATATGCATATATATCGTGTTAGTACCTAATTTTGTTAGCCACTTCGGACATCACATTGGACTGTAGTATGTGGAAATAGTACTATTTATGTGAAACTATTCACAAACTGTAAACATTTGTCAGCAGGCAATAGGATAAATACTTCCGGCTCCTCTGGCTGGTGCGAATGTTTCAATGTCCGTATGTGCCAAACCGTTAGATTGTGATACACCTTTACGCGTCTCTCGCTCGCTGCGCTCGCTCGAAAACTATAGCCTAACCTAAAACCAATCCCTCTTGCGTTAGTCATTCGATATGAAGGCGACTTATTTCGAATTTGCGAACGTGTCGGATGGGATGTGAGGTTGGACTAAATTTTTACGAGCGAGCGGAGCGAGCAAGCAACGATCACAATTTGCAAGGTATACATATACCTTGCAATATGCATATATATCGTGTTAGTACCTAATTTTGTTAGCCACTTCGGACATCACATTGGACTGTAGTATGTGGAAATAGTACTATTTATGTGAAACTATTCACAAACTGTAAACATTTGTCAGCAGGCAATAGGATAAATATTTCCGGCTCCTCTGGCTGGTGCGAATGTTTCAATGTCCGTATGTGCCAAACCGTTAGATTGTGATACACCTTTACGCGTCTCTCGTTCGCTGCGCTCGCTCGAAAACTATAGCGTAACCTAAAACAAATCCATCTTGCGTTCATTATTCGATATGGTGGCGACTTATTTCGAATTTGCGAACGTGTCGGTTCGGATGTGAGGTTGGACTAAATTTTTACGAGCGAGCGGAGCGAGCGAGCAACGATCACAATTTGCAAGGTATACATATACCTTGCAATATGCATATATATCGTGTTAGTACCTAATTTTGTCAGCCACTTCGGACATCACATTGCACTGTAGTATGTGGAAATAGTACCATTTATGTGAAACTATTCACAAACTGTAAACATTTGTCAGTAGGCAATATGATAAAGACTTCCGGCTCCTCGAGCTGGTGCGAATGTTTCAATGTCAGTATGTGCCAAACCGTTGGATTGTGACACACCTTTACGCGTCTCTCGCTCGCTGCGCCCGCTCGAAAGCTGTAGCCTAACCTAAACCCAATCCATCTTGCGTTAGTCATTCGATATGAAGGCAACTTATTTCGAATTTTCGAACGTGTCGGATAGGATGTGAGGTTGGACTAAATTTTTACGAGCGAGCGGAGCGAGCGAGCAACGATCACAATTTGCAAGGTATACATATACCTTGCAATATGCATATATATCGTGTTAGTACCTAATTTTGTCAGCCACTTCGGACATCACATTGCACTGTAGTATGTCGAAATAGTACTATTTATGTGAAACTATTCGCAAACTGTAAACATTTGTCAGTAGGCAATATGATAAAGACTTCCGGCTCCTCGAGCTGGTGCGAATGTTTCAATGTCAGTATGTGCCAAACCGTTGGATTGTGACACACCTTTACGCGTCTCTCGCTCGCTGCGCTCGCTCGAAAGCTGTAGCCTAACCTAAACCCAATCCATCTTGCGTTAGTCATTCGATATGGTGGCGACTTATTTCGAATTTGCGAACGTGTCGGATCGGATGTGAGGTTGGACTAAATTTTTACGAGCGAGCGGAGCGAGCGAGAAACGATCACAATTTGCAAGGTATACATATACCTTGCAATATGCATATATATCGTGTTAGTACCTAATTTTGTTAGCCACTTCGGACATCACATTGGACTGTAGTATGTGGAAATAGTACTATTTATGTGAAACTATTCACAAACTGTAAACATTTGTCAGCAGGCAATAGGATAAAGACTTCCGGCTCCTCGGGCTGGTGCGAATGTTTCAATGTCCGTATGTGCCAAAACGTGGGATTGTGACACACCTTTACGCGTCTCTCGTTCGCTGCGCTCGCTCGAAAACTATAGCGTAACCTAAAACCAATCCATCTTGCGTTCATTATTCGATATGGTGGCGACTTATTTCGAATTTGCGAACGTGTCGGATCGGATGTGAGGTTGGACTAAATTTTTACGAGCGAGCGGAGCGAGCGAGCAACGATCACAATTTGCAAGGTATACATATACCTTGCAATATGCATATATATCGTGTTAGTACCTAATTTTGTTAGCCACTTCGGACATCACATTGGACTGTAGTATGTGGAAATAGTACTATTTATGTGAAACTACTCACAAACTGTAAACATTTGTCAGCAGGCAATAGGATAAATACTTCCGGCTCCTCTGGCTGGTGCGAATGTTTCAATGTCCGTATGTGCCAAACCGTTAGATTGTGATACACCTTTACGCGTCTCTCGCTCGCTGCGCTCGCTCGAAAACTATAGCCTAACCTAAAACCAATCCCTCTTGCGTTAGTCATTCGATATGAAGGCGACTTATTTCGAATTTGCGAACGTGTCGGATGGGATGTGAGGTTGGACTAAATTTTTACGAGCGAGCGGAGCGAGCAAGCAACGATCACAATTTGCAAGGTATACATATACCTTGCAATATGCATATATATCGTGTTAGTACCTAATTTTGTCAGCCACTTCGGACATCACATTGCACTGTAGTATGTGGAAATAGTACCATTTATGTGAAACTATTCACAAACTGTAAACATTTGTCAGTAGGCAATATGATAAAGACTTCCGGCTCCTCGAGCTGGTGCGAATGTTTCAATGTCAGTATGTGCCAAACCGTTGGATTGTGACACACCTTTACGCGTCTCTCGCTCGCTGCGCCCGCTCGAAAGCTGTAGCCTAACCTAAACCCAATCCATCTTGCGTTAGTCATTCGATATGAAGGCAACTTATTTCGAATTTTCGAACGTGTCGGATAGGATGTGAGGTTGGACTAAATTTTTACGAGCGAGCGGAGCGAGCGAGCAACGATCACAATTTGCAAGGTATACATATACCTTGCAATATGCATATATATCGTGTTAGTACCTAATTTTGTCAGCCACTTCGGACATCACATTGCACTGTAGTATGTCGAAATAGTACTATTTATGTGAAACTATTCGCAAACTGTAAACATTTGTCAGTAGGCAATATGATAAAGACTTCCGGCTCCTCGAGCTGGTGCGAATGTTTCAATGTCAGTATGTGCCAAACCGTTGGATTGTGACACACCTTTACGCGTCTCTCGCTCGCTGCGCTCGCTCGAAAGCTGTAGCCTAACCTAAACCCAATCCATCTTGCGTTAGTCATTCGATATGGTGGCGACTTATTTCGAATTTGCGAACGTGTCGGATCGGATGTGAGGTTGGACTAAATTTTTACGAGCGAGCGGAGCGAGCGAGAAACGATCACAATTTGCAAGGTATACATATACCTTGCAATATGCATATATATCGTGTTAGTACCTAATTTTGTTAGCCACTTCGGACATCACATTGGACTGTAGTATGTGGAAATAGTACTATTTATGTGAAACTATTCACAAACTGTAAACATTTGTCAGCAGGCAATAGGATAAAGACTTCCGGCTCCTCGGGCTGGTGCGAATGTTTCAATGTCCGTATGTGCCAAAACGTGGGATTGTGACACACCTTTACGCGTCTCTCGTTCGCTGCGCTCGCTCGAAAACTATAGCGTAACCTAAAACCAATCCATCTTGCGTTCATTATTCGATATGGTGGCGACTTATTTCGAATTTGCGAACGTGTCGGATCGGATGTGAGGTTGGACTAAATTTTTACGAGCGAGCGGAGCGAGCGAGCAACGATCACAATTTGCAAGGTATACATATACCTTGCAATATGCATATATATCGTGTTAGTACCTAATTTTGTTAGCCACTTCGGACATCACATTGGACTGTAGTATGTGGAAATAGTACTATTTATGTGAAACTACTCACAAACTGTAAACATTTGTCAGCAGGCAATAGGATAAATACTTCCGGCTCCTCTGGCTGGTGCGAATGTTTCAATGTCCGTATGTGCCAAACCGTTAGATTGTGATACACCTTTACGCGTCTCTCGCTCGCTGCGCTCGCTCGAAAACTATAGCCTAACCTAAAACCAATCCCTCTTGCGTTAGTCATTCGATATGAAGGCGACTTATTTCGAATTTGCGAACGTGTCGGATGGGATGTGAGGTTGGACTAAATTTTTACGAGCGAGCGGAGCGAGCAAGCAACGATCACAATTTGCAAGGTATACATATACCTTGCAATATGCATATATATCGTGTTAGTACCTAATTTTGTTAGCCACTTCGGACATCACATTGGACTGTAGTATGTGGAAATAGTACTATTTATGTGAAACTATTCACAAACTGTAAACATTTGTCAGCAGGCAATAGGATAAATATTTCCGGCTCCTCTGGCTGGTGCGAATGTTTCAATGTCCGTATGTGCCAAACCGTTAGATTGTGATACACCTTTACGCGTCTCTCGCTCGCTGCGCTCGATTCGAAAACTATAGCCTAACCTAAAACCAATCACTCTTGCGTTAGTCATTCGATATGAAGGCGACTTATTTCGAATTTGCGAACGTGTCGGATCGGATGTGAGGTTGGACTAAATTTTTACGAGCGAGCGGAGCGAGCGAGCAACGATCACAATTTGCAAGGTATACATATACCTTGCAATATGCATATATATCGTGTTAGTACCTAATTTTGTCAGCCACTTCGGACATCACATTGGACTGTAGTATGTGGAAATAGTACTATTTATGTGAAACTATTCACAAACTGTAAACATTTGTCAGCAGGCAATAGGATAAAGACTTCCGGCTCCTCGGGCTGGTGCGAATGTTTCAATGTCCGTATGCGCCAAACCGTGGGATTGTGACACACCTTTACGCGTCTCTCGTTCGCTGCGCTCGCTCGAAAACTATAGCGTAACCTAAAACCAATCCATCTTGCGTTCATTATTCGATATGGTGGCGACTTATTTCGAATTTGCGAACGTGTCGGTTCGGATGTGAGGTTGGACTAAATTTTTACGAGCGAGCGGAGCGAGCGAGCAACGATCACAATTTGCAAGGTATACATATACCTTGCAATATGCATATATATCGTGTTAGTACCTAATTTTGTCAGCCACTTCGGACATCACATTGCACTGTAGTATGTCGAAATAGTACTATTTATGTGAAACTATTCACAAACTGTAAACATTTGTCAGTAGGCAATATGATAAAGACTTCCGGCTCCTCGAGCTGGTGCGAATGTTTCAATGTCAGTATGTGCCAAACCGTTGGATTGTGACACACCTTTACGCGTCTCTCGCTCGCTGCGCTCGCTCGAAAGCTGTAGCCTAACCTAAACCCAATCCATCTTGCGTTAGTCATTCGATATGGTGGCGACTTATTTCGAATTTGCGAACGTGTCGGATCGGATGTGAGGTTGGACTAAATTTTTACGAGCGAGCGGAGCGAGCGAGCAACGATCACAATTTGCAAGGTATACATATACCTTGCAATATGCATATATATCGTGTTAGTACCTAATTTTGTTAGCCACTTCGGACATCACATTGGACTGTAGTATGTGGAAATAGTACTATTTATGTGAAACTATTCACAAACTGTAAACATTTGTCAGCAGGCAATAGGATAAATACTTCCGGCTCCTCTGGCTGGTGCGAATGTTTCAATGTCCGTATGTGCCAAACCGTTAGATTGTGATACACCTTTACGCGTCTCTCGCTCGCTGCGCTCGCTCGAAAACTATAGCCTAACCTAAAACCAATCCCTCTTGCGTTAGTCATTCGATATGAAGGCGACTTATTTCGAATTTGCGAACGTGTCGGATGGGATGTGAGGTTGGACTAAATTTTTACGAGCGAGCGGAGCGAGCAAGCAACGATCACAATTTGCAAGGTATACATATACCTTGCAATATGCATATATATCGTGTTAGTACCTAATTTTGTTAGCCACTTCGGACATCACATTGGACTGTAGTATGTGGAAATAGTACTATTTATGTGAAACTATTCACAAACTGTAAACATTTGTCAGCAGGCAATAGGATAAATATTTCCGGCTCCTCTGGCTGGTGCGAATGTTTCAATGTCCGTATGTGCCAAACCGTTAGATTGTGATACACCTTTACGCGTCTCTCGTTCGCTGCGCTCGCTCGAAAACTATAGCGTAACCTAAAACCAATCCATCTTGCGTTCATTATTCGATATGGTGGCGACTTATTTCGAATTTGCGAACGTGTCGGTTCGGATGTGAGGTTGGACTAAATTTTTACGAGCGAGCGGAGCGAGCGAGCAACGATCACAATTTGCAAGGTATACATATACCTTGCAATATGCATATATATCGTGTTAGTACCTAATTTTGTCAGCCACTTCGGACATCACATTGCACTGTAGTATGTGGAAATAGTACTATTTATGTGAAACTATTCACAAACTGTAAACATTTGTCAGTAGGCAATATGATAAAGACTTCCGGCTCCTCGAGCTGGTGCGAATGTTTCAATGTCAGTATGTGCCAAACCGTTGGATTGTGACACACCTTTACGCGTCTCTCGCTCGCTGCGCCCGCTCGAAAGCTGTAGCCTAACCTAAACCCAATCCATCTTGCGTTAGTCATTCGATATGAAGGCAACTTATTTCGAATTTTCGAACGTGTCGGATAGGATGTGAGGTTGGACTAAATTTTTACGAGCGAGCGGAGCGAGCGAGCAACGATCACAATTTGCAAGGTATACATATACCTTGCAATATGCATATATATCGTGTTAGTACCTAATTTTGTCAGCCACTTCGGACATCACATTGCACTGTAGTATGTCGAAATAGTACTACTTATGTGAAACTATTCGCAAACTGTAAACATTTGTCAGTAGGCAATATGATAATGACTTCCGGCTCCTCGAGCTGGTGCGAATGTTTCAATGTCAGTATGTGCCAAACCGTTGGATTGTGACACACCTTTACGCGTCTCTCGCTCGCTGCGCTCGCTCGAAGGCTGTAGCCTAACCTAAACCCAATCCATCTTGCGTTAGTCATTCGATATGGTGGCGACTTATTTCGAATTTGCGAACGTGTCGGATCGGATGTGAGGTTGGACTAAATTTTTACGAGCGAGCGGAGCGAGCGAGCAACGATCACAATTTGCAAGGTATACATATACCTTGCAATATGCATATATATCGTGTTAGTACCTAATTTTGTTAGCTACTTCGGACATCACATTGGACTGTAGTATGTGGAAATAGTACTATTTATGTGAAACTATTCACAAACTGTAAACATTTGTCAGCAGGCAATAGGATAAAGACTTCCGGCTCCTCGGGCTGGTGCGAATGTTTCAATGTCCGTATGTGCCAAAACGTGGGATTGTGACACACCTTTACGCGTCTCTCGTTCGCTGCGCTCGCTCGAAAACTATAGCGTAACCTAAAACCAATCCATCTTGCGTTCATTATTCGATATGGTGGCGACTTATTTCGAATTTGCGAACGTGTCGGGTCGGATGTGAGGTTGGACTAAATTTTTACGAGCGAGCGGAGCGAGCGAGCAACGATCACAATTTGCAAGGTATACATATACCTTGCAATATGCATATATATCGTGTTAGTACCTAATTTTGTTAGCCACTTCGGACATCACATTGGACTGTAGTATGTGGAAATAGTACTATTTATGTGAAACTATTCACAAACTGTAAACATTTGTCAGCAGGCAATAGGATAAATACTTCCGGCTCCTCTGGCTGGTGCGAATGTTTCAATGTCCGTATGTGCCAAACCGTTAGATTGTGATACACCTTTACGCGTCTCTCGCTCGCTGCGCTCGCTCGAAAACTATAGCCTAACCTAAAACCAATCCCTCTTGCGTTAGTCATTCGATATGAAGGCGACTTATTTCGAATTTGCGAACGTGTCGGATGGGATGTGAGGTTGGACTAAATTTTTACGAGCGAGCGGAGCGAGCAAGCAACGATCACAATTTGCAAGGTATACATATACCTTGCAATATGCATATATATCGTGTTAGTACCTAATTTTGTTAGCCACATCGGACATCACATTGGACTGTAGTATGTGGAAATAGTACTATTTATGTGAAACTATTCACAAACTGTAAACATTTGTCAGCAGGCAATAGGATAAATATTTCCGGCTCCTCTGGCTGGTGCGAATGTTTCAATGTCCGTATGTGCCAAACCGTTAGATTGTGATACACCTTTACGCGTCTCTCGCTCGCTGCGCTCGATTCGAAAACTATAGCCTAACCTAAAACCAATCCCTCTTGCGTTAGTCATTCGATATGAAGGCGACTTATTTCGAATTTGCGAACGTGTCGGATCGGATGTGAGGTTGGACTAAATTTTTACGAGCGAGCGGAGCGAGCGAGCAACGATCACAATTTGCAAGGTATACATATACCTTGCAATATGCATATATATCGTGTTAGTACCTAATTTTGTCAGCCACTTCGGACATCACATTGGACTGTAGTATGTGGAAATAGTACTATTTATGTGAAACTATTCACAAACTGTAAACATTTGTCAGCAGGCAATAGGATAAAGACTTCCGGCTCCTCGGGCTGGTGCGAATGTTTCAATGTCCGTATGTGCCAAACCGTTAGATTGTGATACACCTTTACGCGTCACTCGCTCGCTGCGCTCGCTCGAAAACTATAGCCTAACCTAAAACCAATCCCTCTTGCGTTAGTCATTCGATATGAAGGCGACTTATTTCGAATTTGCGAACGTGTCGGATGGGATGTGAGGTTGGACTAAATTTTTACGAGCGAGCGGAGCGAGCAAGCAACGATCACAATTTGCAAGGTATACATATACCTTGCAATATGCATATATATCGTGTTAGTACCTAATTTTGTTAGCCACTTCGGACATCACATTGGACTGTAGTATGTGGAAATAGTACTATTTATGTGAAACTATTCACAAACCGTAAACATTTGTCAGCAGGCAATAGGATAAATATTTCCGGCTCCTCTGGCTGGTGCGAATGTTTCAATGTCCGTATGTGCCAAACCGTTAGATTGTGATACACCTTTACGCGTCTCTCGTTCGCTGCGCTCGCTCGAAAACTATAGCGTAACCTAAAACCAATCCATCTTGCGTTCATTATTCGATATGGTGGCACCTTATTTCGAATTTGCGAACGTGTCGTTTCGGATGTGAGGTTGGACTAAATTTTTACGAGCGAGCGGAGCGAGCGAGCAACGATCACAATTTGCAAGGTATACATATACCTTATATTGCCTTGCATATATTTCGTGTTAGTACCTAATTTTGTCAGCCACTTCGGACATCACATTGGACTGTAGTATGTGGAAATAGTACTATTTATGTGAAACTATTCACAAACTGTAAACATTTGTCAGTAGGCAATATGATAAAGACTTCCGGCTCCTCGAGCTGGTGCGAATGTTTCAATGTCAGTATGTGCCAAACAGTTGGATTGTGATACACCTTTACGCGTCTCTCGCTCGCTGCGCTCGCTCGAAAACTATAGCCTAACCTAAAACCAATCCCTCTTGCGTTAGTCATTCGATATGAAGGCGACTTATTTCGAATTTGCGAACGTGTCGGATGGGATGTGAGGTTGGACTAAATTTTTACGAGCGAGCGGAGCGAGCAAGCAACGATCACAATTTGCAAGGTATACATATACCTTGCAATATGCATATATATCGTGTTAGTACCTAATTTTGTTAGCCACTTCGGACATCACATTGGACTGTAGTATGTGGAAATAGTACTATTTATGTGAAACTATTCACAAACTGTAAACATTTGTCAGCAGGCAATAGGATAAATATTTCCGGCTCCTCTGGCTGGTGCGAATGTTTCAATGTCCGTATGTGCCAAACCGTTAGATTGTGATACACCTTTACGCGTCTCTCGTTCGCTGCGCTCGCTCGAAAACTATAGCGTAACCTAAAACCAATCCATCTTGCGTTCATTATTCGATATGGTGGCGACTTATTTCGAATTTGCGAACGTGTCGTTTCGGATGTGAGGTTGGACTAAATTTTTACGAGCGAGCGGAGCGAGCGAGCAACGATCACAATTTGCAAGGTATACATATACCTTATATTGCCTTGCATATATTTCGTGTTAGTACCTAATTTTGTCAGCCACTTCGGACATCACATTGGACTGTAGTATGTGGAAATAGTACTATTTATGTGAAACTATTCACAAACTGTAAACATTTGTCAGTAGGCAATATGATAAAGACTTCCGGCTCCTCGAGCTGGTGCGAATGTTTCAATGTCAGTATGTGCCAAACAGTTGGATTGTGACACACCTTTACGCGTCTCTCGCTCGCTGCGCTCGCTCGAAAGCTGTAGCCTAACCTAAACCCAATCCATCTTGCGTTAGTCATTCGATATGGTGGCGACTTATTTCGAATTTGCGAACGTGTCGGATCGGATGTGAGGTTGGACTAAATTTTTACGAGCGAGCGGAGCGAGCGAGCAACGATCACAATTTGCAAGGTATACATATACCTTGCAATATGCATATATATCGTGTTAGTACCTAATTTTGTTAGCCACTTCGGACATCACATTGGACTGTAGTATGTGGAAATAGTACAATTTATGTGAAACTATTCACAAACTGTAAACATTTGTCAGCAGGCAATAGGATAAAGACTTCCGGCTCCTCGGGCTGGTGCGAATGTTTCAATGTCCGTATGTGCCAAAACGTGGGATTGTGTCACACCTTTACGCGTCTCTCGTTCGCTGCGCTCGCTCGAAAACTATAGCGTAACCTAAAACCAATCCATCTTGCGTTCATTATTCGATATGGTGGCGACTTATTTCGAATTTGCGAACTTGTCGGATCGGATGTGAGGTTGGACTAAATTTTTACGAGCGAGCGGAGCGAGCGAGCAACGATCACAATTTGCAAGGTATACATATACCTTGCAATATGCATATATATCGTGTTAGTACCTAATTTTGTTAGCCACTTCGGACATCACATTGGACTGTAGTATGTGGAAATAGTACTATTTATGTGAAACTATTCACAAACTGTAAACATTTGTCAGCAGGCAATAGGATAAATACTTCCGGCTCCTCTGGCTGGTGCGAATGTTTCAATGTCCGTATGTGCCAAACCGTTAGATTGTGATACACCTTTACGCGTCTCTCGTTCGCTGCGCTCGCTCGAAAACTATAGCGTAACCTAAAAACCAATCCATCTTGCGTTCATTATTCGATATGGTGGCGACTTATTTCGAATTTGCGAACGTGTCGGTTCGGCTGTGAGGTTGGACTAAATTTTTACGAGCGAGCGGAGCGAGCGAGCAACGATCACAACATGCAAGGTATACATATACCTTGCAATATGCATATATATCGTGTTAGTACCTAATTTCGTCAGCCACTTCGGACATCACATTGCCCTGTAGTATGTGGAAATAGTACTATTTATGTGAAACTATTCACAAACTGTAAACATCTGTCAGCAGGCAATATGATAAAGACATCCGGCTCCTCGGGCTGGTGCGAATGTTTCAATGTCAGTATGTGCCAAACCGTTGGATTGTGACACACCTTTACGCGTCTCTCGCTCGCTGCGCTCGCTCGAAAGCTGTAGCCTAACCTAAACCCAATCCATCTTGCGTTAGTCATTCGATATGGTGGCGACTTATTTCGAATTTGCGAACGTGTCGGATCGGATGTGAGGTTGGACTAAATTTTTACGAGCGAGCGGAGCGAGCGAGCAACGATCACAATTTGCAAGGTATACATATACCTTGCAATATGCATATATATCGTGTTAGTACCTAATTTTGTTAGCCACATCGGACATCACATTGGACTGTAGTATGTGGAAACAGTACTATTTATGTGAAACTATTCACAAACTGTAAACATTTGTCAGCAGGCAATAGGATAAAGACTTCCGGCTCCTCGGGCTGGTGCGAATGTTTCAATGTCCGTATGTGCCAAACCGTGGGATTGTGACACACCTTTACGCGTCTCTCGTTCGCTGCGCTCGCTCGAAAACTATAGCGTAACCTAAAACCAATCCATCTTGCGTTCATTATTCGATATGGTGGCGACTTATTTCGAATTTGCGAACGTGTCGGATCGGATGTGAGGTTGGACTAAGTTTTTACGAGCGAGCGGAGCGAGCGAGCAACGATCACAATTTGCAAGGTATACATATACCTTGCAATATGCATATATATCGTGTTAGTACCTAATTTTGTCAGCCACTTGGGATATCACATTGCACTGTAGTATGTCGAAATAGTACTATTTATGTGAAACTATTCACAAACTGTAAACATTTGTCAGTAGGCAATATGATAAAGACTTCCGGCTCCTCGGGCTGGTGCGAATGTTTCAATGTCAGTATGTGCCAAACCGTTGGATTGTGACACACCTTTACGCGTCTCTCGCTCGCTGCGCTCGCTCGAAAACTATAGCGTAACCTAAAACCAATCCATCTTGCGTTCATTATTCGATATGGTGGCGACTTATTTCGAATTTGCGAACGTGTCGGATCGGATGTGAGGTTGGACTAAATTTTTACGAGCGAGCGGAGCGAGCGAGCATCGATCACAATATGCAAGGTATACATATACCTTGCAATATGCATATATATCGTGTTAGTACCTAATTTCGTCAGCCACATCGGACATCACATTGCCCTGTAGTATGTGGAAATAGTACTATTTATGTGAAACTATTCACAAACTGTAAACATTTGTCAGCAGGCAATATGATAAAGACATCCGGCTCCTCGGGCTGGTGCGAATGTTTCAATGTCAGTATGTGCCAAACCGTTGGATTGTGACACACCTTTACGCGTCTCTCGCTCGCTGCGCTCGCTCGAAAACTATAGCGTAACCTAAAACCAATACATCTTGCGTTCATTATTCGATATGGTGGCGACTTATTTCGAATTTGCGAACGTGTCGGATCGTATGTGAGGTTGGACTAAATTTTTACGAGCGAGCGGAGCGAGCGAGCAACGATCACAATTTGCAAGGTATACATATACCTTACATTGCCTTGCATATATTTCGTGTTAGTACCTAATTTTGTCAGCCACTTCGGACATCACATTGGACTGTAGTATGTGGTAATAGTACTATTTATGTGAAACTATTCACAAACTGTAAACATTTGTCAGCAGGCAATAGGATAAAGACTTCCGGCTCCTCGGGCTGGTGCGTATGTTTCAATGTCCGTATGTGCCAAACCGTGGGATTGTGACACACCTTTACGCGTCTCTCGTTCGCTGCGCTCGCTCGAAAACTATAGCGTAACCTAAAACCAATCCATCTTGCGTTCATTATTCGATATGGTGGCGACTTATTTCGAATTTGCGAACGTGTCGGATCGGATGTGAGGTTGGACTAAATTTTTACGAGCGAGCGGAGCGAGCGAGCAACGATCACAATTTGCAAGGTATACATATACCTTGCAATATGCATATATATCGTGTTAGTACCTAATTTTGTCAGCCACTTCGGACATCACATTGCACTGTAGTATGTCGAAATAGTACTATTTATGTGAAACTATTCACAAACTGTAAACATTTGTCAGTAGGCAATATGATAAAGACTTCCGGCTCCTCGAGCTGGTGCGAATGTTTCAATGTCAGTATGTGCCAAACCGTTGGATTGTGACACACCTTTACGCGTCTCTCGCTCGCTGCGCTCGCTCGAAAGCTGTAGCCTAACCTAAACCCAATCCATCTTGCGTTAGTCATTCGATATGGTGGCGACTTATTTCGAATTTGCGAACGTGTCGGATCGGATGTGAGGTTGGACTAAATTTTTACGAGCGAGCGGAGCGAGCGAGCAACGATCACAATTTGCAAGGTATACATATACCTTGCAATATGCATATATATCGTGTTAGTACCTAATTTTGTTAGCCACTTCGGACATCACATTGGACTGTAGTATGTGGAAATAGTACTATTTATGTGAAACTATTCACAAACTGTAAACATTTGTCAGCAGGCAATATGATAAAGACATCCGGCTCCTCGGGCTGGTGCGAATGTTTCAATGTCAGTATGTGCCAAACCGTTGGATTGTGACACACCTTTACGCGTCTCTCGCTCGCTGCGCTCGCTCGAAAACTATAGCGTAACCTAAAACCAATACATCTTGCGTTCATTATTCGATATGGTGGCGACTTATTTCGAATTTGCGAACGTGTCGGATCGTATGTGAGGTTGGACTAAATTTTTACGAGCGAGCGGAGCGAGCGAGCAACGATCACAATTTGCAAGGTATACATATACCTTACATTGCCTTGCATATATTTCGTGTTAGTACCTAATTTTGTCAGCCACTTCGGACATCACATTGGACTGTAGTATGTGGTAATAGTACTATTTATGTGAAACTATTCACAAACTGTAAACATTTGTCAGCAGGCAATAGGATAAAGACTTCCGGCTCCTCGGGCTGGTGCGTATGTTTCAATGTCCGTATGTGCCAAACCGTGGGATTGTGACACACCTTTACGCGTCTCTCGTTCGCTGCGCTCGCTCGAAAACTATAGCGTAACCTAAAACCAATCCATCTTGCGTTCATTATTCGATATGGTGGCGACTTATTTCGAATTTGCGAACGTGTCGGATCGGATGTGAGGTTGGACTAAATTTTTACGAGCGAGCGGAGCGAGCGAGCAACGATCACAATTTGCAAGGTATACATATACCTTGCAATATGCATATATATCGTGTTAGTACCTAATTTTGTCAGCCACTTCGGACATCACATTGCACTGTAGTATGTCGAAATAGTACTATTTATGTGAAACTATTCACAAACTGTAAACATTTGTCAGTAGGCAATATGATAAAGACTTCCGGCTCCTCGAGCTGGTGCGAATGTTTCAATGTCAGTATGTGCCAAACCGTTGGATTGTGACACACCTTTACGCGTCTCTCGCTCGCTGCGCTCGCTCGAAAGCTGTAGCCTAACCTAAACCCAATCCATCTTGCGTTAGTCATTCGATATGGTGGCGACTTATTTCGAATTTGCGAACGTGTCGGATCGGATGTGAGGTTGGACTAAATTTTTACGAGCGAGCGGAGCGAGCGAGCAACGATCACAATTTGCAAGGTATACATATACCTTGCAATATGCATATATATCGTGTTAGTACCTAATTTTGTTAGCCACTTCGGACATCACATTGGACTGTAGTATGTGGAAATAGTACTATTTATGTGAAACTATTCACAAACTGTAAACATTTGTCAGCAGGCAATAGGATAAATACTTCCGGCTCCTCTGGCTGGTGCGAATGTTTCAATGTCCGTATGTGCCAAACCGTTAGATTGTGATACACCTTTACGCGTCTCTCGCTCGCTGCGCTCGATTCGAAAACTATAGCCTAACCTAAAGCCAATCCCTCATGCGTTAGTCATTCGATATGAAGGCGACTTATTTCGAATTTGCGAACGTGTCGGATCGGATGTGAGGTTGGACTAAATTTTTACGAGCGAGCGGAGCGAGCGAGCAACGATCACAATTTGCAAGGTATACATATACCTTGCAATATGCATATATATCGTGTTAGTACCTAATTTTGTTAGCCACTTCGGACATCACATTGGACTGTAGTATGTGGTAATAGTACTATTTATGTGAAACTATTCACAAACTGTAAACATTTGTCAGCAGGCAATAGGATAAAGACTTCCGGCTCCTCGGGCTGGTGCGAATGTTTCAATGTCCGTATGTGCCAAACCGTGGGATTGTGACACACCTTTACGCGTCTCTCGTTCGCTGCGCTCGCTCGAAAACTATAGCGTAACCTAAAACCAATCCATCTTGCGTTCATTATTCGATATGGTGGCGACTTATTTCGAATTTGCGAACGTGTCGGATCGGATGTGAGGTTGGACTAAATTTTTACGAGCGAGCGGAGCGAGCGAGCATCGATCACAATATGCAAGGTATACATATACCTTGCAATATGCATATATATCGTGTTAGTACCTAATTTCGTCAGCCACTTCGGACATCACATTGCACTGTAGTATGTGGAAATAGTACTATTTATGTGAAACTATTCACAAACTGTAAACATCTGTCAGCAGGCAATATGATAAAGACATCCGGCTCCTCGGGCTGGTGCGAATGTTTCAATGTCAGTGTGTGCCAAACCGTTGGATTGTGACACACCTTTACGCGTCTCTCGCTCGCTGCGTTCGCTCGAAAACTATAGCGTAACCTAAAACCAATCCATCTTGCGTTCATTATTCGATATGGTGGCGACTTATTTCGAATTTGCGAACGTGTCGGATCGGATGTGAGGTTGGACTAAATTTTTACGAGCGAGCGGAGCGAGCGAGCATCGATCACAATATGCAAGGTATACATATACCTTGCAATATGCATATATATAGTGTTAGTACCTAATTTCGTCAGCCACTTCGGACATCACATTGCCCTGTAGTATGTGGAAATAGTACTATTTATGTGAAACTATTCACAAACTGTAAACATTTGTCAGCAGGCAATAGGATAAAGACTTCCGGCTCCTCGGGCTGGTGCGAATGTTTCAATGTCCGTATGTGCCAAACCGTTGGATTGTGACACACCTTTACGCGCCTCTCGTTTGCTGCGCTCGCTCGAAAACTATAGCGTAACCTAAAACCAATCCATCTTGCGTTCATTATTCGATATGGTGGCGACTTATTTCGAATTTGCGAACGTGTCGGATCGGATGTGAGGTTGGACTAAATTTTTACGAGCGAGCGGAGCGAGCGAGCATCGATCACAATATGCAAGGTATACATATACCTTGCAATATGCATATATATCGTGTTAGTACCTAATTTCGTCAGCCACTTCGAACATCACATTGCCCTGTAGTATGTGGAAATAGTACTATTTATGTGAAACTATTCACAAACTGTAAACATTTGTCAGCAGGCAATATGATAAAGACATCCGGCTCCTCGGGCTGGTGCGAATGTTTCAATGTCAGTATGTGCCAAACCGTTGGATTGTGACACACCTTTACGCGTCTCTCGCTCGCTGCGCCCGCTCGAAAGCTGTAGCCTAACCTAAACCCAATCCATCTTGCGTTAGTCATTCGATATGAAGGCAACTTATTTCGAATTTGCGAACGTGTCGGATCGTATGTGAGGTTGGACTAAATTTTTACGAGCGAGCGGAGCGAGCGAGCAACGATCACAATTTGCAAGGTATACATATACCTTATATTGCCTTGCATATATTTCGTGTTAGTACCTATCTTTGTCAGCCACTTCGGACATCACATTGGACTGTAGTATGTGGAAATAGTACTATTTATGTGAAACTATTCACAAACTGTAAACATTTGTCAGCAGGCAATAGGATAAAGACTTCCGGCTCCTCGGGCTGGTGCGAATGTTTCAATGTCCGTATGCGCCAAACCGTTGGATTGTGACACACCTTTACGCGTCTCTCGTTCGCTGCGCTCGCTCGAAAACTATAGCGTAACCTAAAACCAATCCATCTTGCGTTCATTATTCGATATGGTGGCGACTTATTTCGAATTTGCGAACGTGTCGGATCGGATGTGAGGTTGGACTAAATATTTACGAGCGAGCGGAGCGAGCGAGCAACGATCACAATTTGCAAGGTATACATATACCTTGCAATATGCATATATATCGTGTTAGTACCTAATTTTGTCAGCCACTTCGGACATCACATTGCACTGTAGTATGTCGAAATAGTACTATTTATGTGAAACTATTCACAAACTGTAAACATTTGTCAGTAGGCAATATGATAAAGACTTCCGGCTCCTCGAGCTGGTGCGAATGTTTCAATGTCAGAATGTGCCAAACCGTTGGATTGTGACACACCTTTACGCGTCTCTCGCTCGCTGCGCTCGCTCGAAAGCTGTAGCCTAACCTAAACCCAATCCATCTTGCGTTAGTCATTCGATATGGTGGCGACTTATTTCGAATTTGCGAACGTGTCGGATCGGATGTGAGGTTGGACTAAATTTTTACGAGCGAGCGGAGCGAGCGAGCAACGATCACAATTTGCAAGGTATACATATACCTTGCAATATGCATATATATCGTGTTAGTACCTAATTTTGTTAGCCACTTCGGACATCACATTGGACTGTAGTATGTGGAAATAGTACTATTTATGTGAAACTATTCACAAACTGTAAACATTTGTCAGCAGGCAATAGGATAAAGACTTCCGACTCCTCGGGCTGGTGCGAATGTTTCAATGTCCGTATGTGCCAAACCGTGGGATTGTGACACACCTTTACGCGTCTCTCGTTCGCTGCGCTCGCTCGAAAACTATAGCGTAACCTAAAACCAATCCATCTTGCGTACATTATTCGATATGGTGGCGACTTATTTCGAATTTGCGAACGTGTCGGATCGGATGTGAGGTTGGACTAAATTTTTACGAGCGAGCGGAGCGAGCGAGCAACGATCACAATTTGCAAGGTATACATATACCTTGCAATATGCATATATATCGTGTTAGTACCTAATTTTGTCAGCCACTTCGGACATCACATTGCACTGTAGTATGTCGAAGTAGTACTATTTATGTGAAACTATTCACAAACTGTAAACATTTGTCAGTAGGCAATATGATAAAGACTTCCGGCTCCTCGAGCTGGTGCGAATGTTTCAATGTCAGTATGTGCCAAACCGTTGGATTGTGACACACCTTTACGCGTCTCTCGCTCGCTGCGCTCGCTCGAAAGCTGTAGCCTAACCTAAACCCAATCCATCTTGCGTTAGTCATTCGATATGGTGGCGACTTATTTCGAATTTGCGAACGTGTCGGATCGGATGTGAGGTTGGACTAAATTTTTACGAGCGAGCGGAGCGAGCGAGCAACGATCACAATTTGCAAGGTATACATATACCTTGCAATATGCATATATATCGTGTTAGTACCTAATTTTGTTAGCCACTTCGGACATCACATTGGACTGTAGTATGTGGAAATAGTACTATTTATGTGAAACTATTCACAAACTGTAAACATTTGTCAGCAGGCAATAGGATAAAGACTTCCGGCTCCTCGGGCTGGTGCGAATGTTTCAATGTCCGTATGTGCCAAACCGTGGGATTGTGACACACCTTTACGCGTCTCTCGTTCGCTGCGCTCGCTCGAAAACTATAGCGTAACCTAAAACTAATCCATCTTGCGTTCATTATTCGATATGGTGGCGACTTATTTCGAATTTGCGAACGTGTCGGATCGGATGTGAGGTTGGACTAAATTTTTACGAGCGAGCGGAGCGAGCGAGCAACGATCACAATTTGCAAGGTATACATATACCTTGCAATATGCATATATATCGTGTTAGTACCTAATTTTGTCAGCCACTTCGGACATCACATTGCACTGTAGTATGTCGAAATAGTACTATTTATGTGAAACTATTCACAAACTGTAAACATTTGTCAGTAGGCAATATGATAAAGACTTCCGGCTCCTCGAGCTGGTGCGAATGTTTCAATGTCAGTATGTGCCAAACCGTTGGATTGTGACACACCTTTACGCGTCTCTCGCTCGCTGCGCTCGCTCGAAAGCTGTAGCCTAACCTAAACCCAATCCATCTTGCGTTAGTCATTCGATATGGTGGCGGCTTATTTCGAATTTGCGAACGTGTCGGATCGGATGTGAGGTTGGACTAAATTTTTACGAGCGAGCGGAGCGAGCGAGCAACGATCACAATTTGCAAGGTATACATATACCTTGCAATATGCATATATATCGTGTTAGTACCTAATTTTGTCAGCCACTTCGGATATCACATTGCACTGTAGTATGTCGAAATAGTACTATTTATGTGAAACTATTCACAAACTGTAAACATTTGTCAGTAGGCAATATGATAAAGACTTCCGGCTCCTCGGGCTGGTGCGAATGTTTCAATGTCAGTATGTGCCAAACCGTTGGATTGTGACACACCTTTACGCGTCTCTCGCTCGCTGCGCTCGCTCGAAAACTATAGCGTAACCTAAAACCAATCCATCTTGCGTTCATTATTCGATATGGTGGCGACTTATTTCGAATTTGCGAACGTGTCGGATCGGATGTGAGGTTGGACTAAATTTTTACGAGCGAGCGGAGCGAGCGAGCATCGATCACAATATGCAAGGTATACATATACCTTGCAATATGCATATATATCGTGTTAGTACCTAATTTCGTCAGCCACATCGGACATCACATTGCCCTGTAGTATGTGGAAATAGTACTATTTATGTGAAACTATTCACAAACTGTAAACATTTGTCAGCAGGCAATATGATAAAGACATCCGGCTCCTCGGGCTGGTGCGAATGTTTCAATGTCAGTATGTGCCAAACCGTTGGATTGTGACACACCTTTACGCGTCTCTCGCTCGCTGCGCTCGCTCGAAAACTATAGCGTAACCTAAAACCAATCCATCTTGCGTTCATTATTCGATATGGTGGCGACTTATTTCGAATTTGCGAACGTGTCGGATCGTATGTGAGGTTGGACTAAATTTTTACGAGCGAGCGGAGCGAGCGAGCAACGATCACAATTTGCAAGGTATACATATACCTTATATTGCCTTGCATATATTTCGTGTTAGTACGTAATTTTGTCAGCCACTTCGGACATCACATTGGACTGTAGTATGTGGTAATAGTACTATTTATGTGAAACTATTCACAAACTGTAAACATTTGTCAGCAGGCAATAGGATAAAGACTTCCGGCTCCTCGGGCTGGTGCGAATGTTTCAATGTCCGTATGTGCCAAACCGTGGGATTGTGACACACCTTTACGCGTCTCTCGTTCGCTGCGCTCGCTCGAAAACTATAGCGTAACCTAAAACCAATCCATCTTGCGTTCATTATTCGATATGGTGGCGACTTATTTCGAATTTGCGAACGTGTCGGTTCGGATGTGAGGTTGGACTAAATTTTTGCGAGCGAGCGGAGCGAGCGAGCAACGATCACAATTTGCAAGGTATACATATACCTTGCAATATGCATATATATCGTGTTAGTACCTAATTTTGTCAGCCACTTCGGACATCACATTGCTCTGTAGTATGTCGAAATAGTACTATTTATGTGAAACTATTCACAAACTGTAAACATTTGTCAGTAGGCAATATGATAAAGACTTCCGGCTCCTCGAGCTGGTGCGAATGTTTCAATGTCAGTATGTGCCAAACCGTTGGATTGTGACACACCTTTACGCGTCTCTCGCTCGCTGCGCTCGCTCGAAAGCTGTAGCCTAACCTAAACCCAATCCATCTTGCGTTAGTCATTCGATATGGTGGCGACTTATTTCGAATTTGCGAACGTGTCGGATCGGATGTGAGGTTGGACTAAATTTTTACGAGCGAGCGGAGCGAGCGAGCAACGATCACAATTCGCAAGGTATACATATACCTTGCAATATGCATATATATCGTGTTAGTACCTAATTTTGTTAGCCACTTCGGACATCACATTGGACTGTAGTATGTGGAAATAGTACTATTTATGTGAAACTATTCACAAACTGTAAACATTTGTCAGCAGGCAATAGGATAAATACTTCCGGCTCCTCTGGCTGGTGCGAATGTTTCAATGTCCGTATGTGCCAAACCGTTAGATTGTGATACACCTTTACGCGTCCCTCGCTCGCTGCGCTCGATTCGAAAACTATAGCCTAACCTAAAACCAATCCCTCTTGCGTTAGTCATTCGATATGAAGGCGACTTATTTCGAATTTGCGAACGTGTCGGATCGGATGTGAGGTTGGACTAAATTTTTACGAGCGAGCGGAGCGAGCGAGCAACGATCACAATTTGCAAGGTATACATATACCTTGCAATATGCATATATATCGTGTTAGTACCTAATTTTGTCAGCCACTTCGGATATCACATTGCACTGTAGTATGTCGAAATAGTACTATTTATGTGAAACTATTCACAAACTGTAAACATTTGTCAGTAGGCAATATGATAAAGACTTCCGGCTCCTCGGGCTGGTGCGAATGTTTCAATGTCAGTATGTGCCAAACCGTTGGATTGTGACACACCTTTACGCGTCTCTCGCTCGCTGCGCTCGCTCGAAAACTATAGCGTAACCTAAAACCAATCCATCTTGCGTTCATTATTCGATATGGTGGCGACTTATTTCGAATTTGCGAACGTGTCGGATCGGATGTGAGGTTGGACTAAATTTTTACGAGCGAGCGGAGCGAGCGAGCATCGATCACAATATGCAAGGTATACATATACCTTGCAATATGCATATATATCGTGTTAGTACCTAATTTCGTCAGCCACATCGGACATCACATTGCCCTGTAGTATGTGGAAATAGTACTATTTATGTGAAACTATTCACAAACTGTAAACATTTGTCAGCAGGCAATATGATAAAGACATCCGGCTCCTCGGGCTGGTGCGAATGTTTCAATGTCAGTATGTGCCAAACCGTTGGATTGTGACACACCTTTACGCGTCTCTCGCTCGCTGCGCTCGCTCGAAAACTATAGCGTAACCTAAAACCAATCCATCTTGCGTTCATTATTCGATATGGTGGCGACTTATTTCGAATTTGCGAACGTGTCGGATCGTATGTGAGGTTGGACTAAATTTTTACGAGCGAGCGGAGCGAGCGAGCAACGATCACAATTTGCAAGGTATACATATACCTTGCAATATGCATATATATCGTGTTAGTACCTAATTTTGTCAGCCACTTCGGACATCACATTGCTCTGTAGTATGTCGAAATAGTACTATTTATGTGAAACTATTCACAAACTGTAAACATTTGTCAGTAGGCAATATGATAAAGACTTCCGGCTCCTCGGGCTGGTGCGAATGTTTCAATGTCAGTATGTGCCAAACCGTTGGATTGTGACACACCTTTACGCGTCTCTCGCTCGCTGCGCTCGCTCGAAAACTATAGCGTAACCTAAAACCAATCCATCTTGCGTTCATTATTCGATATGGTGGCGACTTATTTCGAATTTGCGAACGTGTCGGATCGGATGTGAGGTTGGACTAAATTTTTACGAGCGAGCGGAGCGAGCGAGCATCGATCACAATATGCAAGGTATACATATACCTTGCAATATGCATATATATCGTGTTAGTACCTAATTTCGTCAGCCACATCGGACATCACATTGCCCTGTAGTATGTGGAAATAGTACTATTTATGTGAAACTATTCACAAACTGTAAACATTTGTCAGCAGGCAATATGATAAAGACATCCGGCTCCTCGGGCTGGTGCGAATGTTTCAATGTCAGTATGTGCCAAACCGTTGGATTGTGACACACCTTTACGCGTCTCTCGCTCGCTGCGCTCGCTCGAAAACTATAGCGTAACCTAAAACCAATCCATCTTGCGTTCATTATTCGATATGGTGGCGACTTATTTCGAATTTGCGAACGTGTCGGATCGTATGTGAGGTTGGACTAAATTTTTACGAGCGAGCGGAGCGAGCGAGCAACGATCACAATTTGCAAGGTATACATATACCTTGCAATATGCATATATATCGTGTTAGTACCTAATTTTGTCAGCCACTTCGGACATCACATTGCTCTGTAGTATGTCGAAATAGTACTATTTATATGAAACTATTCACAAACTGTAAACATTTGTCAGTAGGCAATATGATAAAGACTTCCGGCTCCTCGAGCTGGTGCGAATGTTTCAATGTCAGTATGTGCCAAACCGTTGGATTGTGACACACCTTTACGCGTCTCTCGCTCGCTGCGCTCGCTCGAAAGCTGTAGCCTAACCTAAACCCAATCCATCTTGCGTTAGTCATTCGATATGGTGGCGACTTATTTCGAATTTGCGAACGTGTCGGATCGGATGTGAGGTTGGACTAAATTTTTACGAGCGAGCGGAGCGAGCGAGCAACGATCACAATTTGCAAGCTATACATATACCTTGCAATATGCATATATATCGTGTTAGTACCTAATTTTGTCAGCCACTTCGGACATCACATTGCACTGTAGTATGTGGAAATAGTACTATTTATGTGAAACTATTCACAAACTGTAAACATTTGTCAGCAGGCAATACGATAAGTACTTCCGGCTCCTCTGGCTGGTGCGAATGTTTCCATGTCCGTACGTGCCAAACCGTTGGATTGTGACACACGTTTACGCGTCTCTCGCTCGCTGCGTTCGCTCGAAAACTATAGCGTAACCTAAAACCAATCCATCTTGCGTTCATTATTCGATATGGTGGCGACTTTTTTCGAATTTGCGAACGTGTCGGATCGGATGTGAGGTTGGACTAAATTTTTACGAGCGAGCGGAACGAGCGAGCATCGATCACAATATGCAAGGTATACATATACCTTGCAATATGCATATATATAGTGTTAGTACCTAATTTCGTCAGCCACTTCGGACATCACATTGCCCTGTAGTATGTGGAAATAGTACTATTTATGTGAAACTATTCACAAACTGTAAACATTTGTCAGCAGGCAATAGGATAAAGACTTCCGGCTCCTCGGGCTGGTGCGAATGTTTCAATGTCCGTATGTGCCAAACCGTTGGATTGTGACACACCTTTACGCGTCTCTCGTTCGCTGCGCTCGCTCGAAAACTATAGCGTAACCTAAAACCAATCCATCTTGCGTTCATTATTCGATATGGTGGCGACTTATTTCGAATTTGCGAACGTGTCGGATCGGATGTGAGGTTGGACTAAATTTTTACGAGCGAGCGGAGCGAGCGAGCATCGATCACAATATGCAAGGTATACATATACCTTGCAATATGCATATATATCGTGTTAGTACCTAATTTTGTCAGCCACTTCGGACATCACATTGCACTGTAGTATGTGGAAATAGTACTATTTATGTGAAACTATTCACAAACTGTAAACATTTGTCAGCAGGCAATACGATAAGTACTTCCGGCTCCTCTGGCTGGTGCGAATGTTTCCATGTCCGTACGTGCCAAACCGTTGGATTGTGACACACGTTTACGCGTCTCTCGCTCGCTGCGTTCGCTCGAAAACTATAGCGTAACCTAAAACCAATCCATCTTGCGTTCATTATTCGATATGGTGGCGACTTATTTCGAATTTGCGAACGTGTCGGATCGGATGTGAGGTTGGACTAAATTTTTACGAGCGAGCGGAGCGAGCGAGCATCGATCACAATATGCAAGGTATACATATACCTTGCAATATGCATATATATCGTGTTAGTACCTAATTTCGTCAGCCACTTCGGACATCACATTGCCCTGTAGTATGTGGAAATAGTACTATTTATGTGAAACTATTCACAAACTGTAAACATTTGTCAGCAGGCAATATGATAAAGACATCCGGCTCCTCGGGCTGGTGCGAATGTTTCAATGTCAGTATGTGCCAAATCGTTGGATTGTGACACACCTTTACGCGTCTCTCGCTCGCTGCGCCCGCTCGAAAGCTGTAGCCTAACCTAAACCCAATCCATCTTGCGTTAGTCATTCGATATGGTGGCGACTTATTTCGAATTTGCGAACGTGTCGGATCGGATGTGAGGTTGGACTAAATTTTTACGAGCGAGCGGAGCGAGCGAGCAACGATCACAATTTGCAAGGTATACATATACCTTGCAATATGCATATATATCGTGTTAGTACCTAATTTCGTCAGCCACTTCGGACATCACATTGCCCTGTAGTATGTGGAAATAGTACTATTTATGTGAAACTATTCACAAACTGTAAACATTTGTCAGCAGGCAATATGATAAAGACATCCGGCTCCTCGGGCTGGTGCGAATGTTTCAATGTCAGTATGTGCCAAACCGTTGGATTGTGACACACCTTTACGCGTCTCTCGCTCGCTGCGCTCGCTCGAAAACTATAGCGTAACCTAAAACCAATCCATCTTGCGTTCATTATTCGATATGGTGGCGACTTATTTCGAATTTGCGAACGTGTCGGATCGTATGTGAGGTTGGACTAAATTTTTACGAGCGAGCGGAGCGAGCGAGCAACGATCACAATTTGCAAGGTATACATATACCTTATGTTGCCTTGCATATATTTCGTGTTAGTACCTAATTTTGTCAGCCACTTCGGACATCACATTGGACTGTAGTATGTGGTAATAGTACTATTTATGTGAAACTATTCACAAACTGTAAGCATTTGTCAGCAGGCAATAGGATAAAGACTTCCGGCTCCTCGGGCTGGTGCGAATGTTTCAATGTCCGTATGTGCCAAACCGTTGGATTGTGACACACCTTTACGCGTCTCTCGTTCGCTGCGCTCGCTCGAAAACTATAGCGTAACCTAAAACCAATCCATCTTGCGTTCATTATTCGATATGGTGGCGACTTATTTCGAATTTGCGAACGTGTCGGATCGGATGTGAGGTTGGACTAAATTTTTACGAGCGAGCGGAGCGAGCGAACAACGATCACAATTTGCAAGGTATGCATATACCTTATATTGCCTTGCATATATTTCGTGTTAGTACCTAATTTTGTCCGCCACTTCGGACATCACATTGCACTGTAGTATGTGGAAATAGTACTATTTATGTGAAACTATTCACAAACTGTAAACATTTGTCAGCAGGCAATACGATAAGTACTTCCGGCTCCTCTGGCTGGTGCGAATGTTTCCATGTCCGTATGTGCCAAACCGTTGGATTGTGACACACCTTTACGCGTCTCTCGCTCGCTGCGTTCGCTCGAAAACTATAGCGTAACCTAAAACCAATCCATCTTGCGTTCATTATTCGATATGGTGGCGACTTTTTTCGAATTTGCGAACGTGTCGGATCGGATGTGAGGTTGGACTAAATTTTTACGAGCGAGCGGAGCGAGCGAGCATCGATCACAATATGCAAGGTATACATATACCTTGCAATATGCATATATATAGTGTTAGTACCTAATTTCGTCAGCCACTTCGGACATCACATTGCCCTGTAGTATGTGGAAATAGTACTATTTATGTGAAACTATTCACAAACTGTAAACATTTGTCAGCAGGCAATAGGATAAAGACTTCCGGCTCCTCGGGCTGGTGCGAATGTCTCAATGTCCGTATGTGCCAAACCGTGGGATTGTGACACACCTTTACGCGTCTCTCGTTCGCTGCGCTCGCTCGAAAACTATAGCGTAACCTAAAACTAATCCATCTTGCGTTCATTATTCGATATGGTGGCGACTTATTTCGAATTTGCGAACGTGTCGGATCGGATGTGAGGTTGGACTAAATTTTTACGAGCGAGCGGAGCGAGCGAGCAACGATCACAATTTGCAAGGTATACATATACCTTGCAATATGCATATATATCGTGTTAGTACCTAATTTTGTCAGCCACTTCGGACATCACATTGCACTGTAGTATGTCGAAATAGTACTATTTATGTGAAACTATTCACAAACTGTAAACATTTGTCAGTAGGCAATATGATAAAGACTTCCGGCTCCTCGAGCTGGTGCGAATGTTTCAATGTCAGTATGTGCCAAACCGTTGGATTGTGATACACCTTTACGCGTCTCTCGCTCGCTGCGCTCGATTCGAAAACTATAGCCTAACCTAAAACCAATCCCTCTTGCGTTAGTCATTCGATATGAAGGCGACTTATTTCGAATTTGCGAACGTGTCGGATCGGATGTGAGGTTGGACTAAATTTTTACGAGCGAGCGGAGCGAGCGAGCAACGATCACAATTTGCAAGGTATACATATACCTTGCAATATGCATATATATCGTGTTAGTACCTAATTTTGTCAGCCACTTCGGATATCACATTGCACTGTAGTATGTCGAAATAGTACTATTTATGTGAAACTATTCACAAACTGTAAACATTTGTCAGTAGGCAATATGATAAAGACTTCCGGCTCCTCGGGCTGGTGCGAATGTTTCAATGTCAGTATGTGCCAAACCGTTGGATTGTGACACACCTTTACGCGTCTCTCGCTCGCTGCGCTCGCTCGAAAACTATAGCGTAACCTAAAACCAATCCATCTTGCGTTCATTATTCGATATGGTGGCGACTTATTTCGAATTTGCGAACGTGTCGGATCGGATGTGAGGTTGGACTAAATTTTTACGAGCGAGCGGAGCGAGCGAGCATCGATCACAATATGCAAGGTATACATATACCTTGCAATATGCATATATATCGTGTTAGTACCTAATTTCGTCAGCCACATCGGACATCACATTGCCCTGTAGTATGTGGAAATAGTACTATTTATGTGAAACTATTCACAAACTGTAAACATTTGTCAGCAGGCAATATGATAAAGACATCCGGCTCCTCGGGCTGGTGCGAATGTTTCAATGTCAGTATGTGCCAAACCGTTTGATTGTGACACACCTTTACGCGTCTCTCGCTCGCTGCGCTCGCTCGAAAACTATAGCGTAACCTAAAACCAATCCATCTTGCGTTCATTATTCGATATGGTGGCGACTTATTTCGAATTTGCGAACGTGTCGGATCGTATGTGAGGTTGGACTAAATTTTTACGAGCGAGCGGAGCGAGCGAGCAACGATCACAATTTGCAAGGTATACATATACCTTATATTGCCTTGCATATATTTCGTGTTAGTACGTAATTTTGTCAGCCACTTCGGACATCACATTGGACTGTAGTATGTGGTAATAGTACTATTTATGTGAAACTATTCACAAACTGTAAACATTTGTCAGCAGGCAATAGGATAAAGACTTCCGGCTCCTCGGGCTGGTGCGAATGTTTCAATGTCCGTATGTGCCAAACCGTGGGATTGTGACACACCTTTACGCGTCTCTCGTTCGCTGCGCTCGCTCGAAAACTATAGCGTAACCTAAAACCAATCCATCTTGCGTTCATTATTCGATATGGTGGCGACTTATTTCGAATTTGCGAACGTGTCGGATCGGATGTGAGGTTGGACTAAATTTTTACGAGCGAGCGGAGCGAGCGAGCAACGATCACAATTTGCAAGGTATACATATACCTTGCAATATGCATATATATCGTGTTAGTACCTAATTTTGTCAGCCACTTCGGACATCACATTGCTCTGTAGTATGTCGAAATAGTACTATTTATGTGAAACTATTCACAAACTGTAAACATTTGTCAGTAGGCAATATGATAAAGACTTCCGGCTCCTCGAGCTGGTGCGAATGTTTCAATGTCAGTATGTGCCAAACCGTTGGATTGTGACACACCTTTACGCGTCTCTCGCTCGCTGCGCTCGCTCGAAAGCTGTAGCCTAACCTAAACCCAATCCATCTTGCGTTAGTCATTCGATATGGTGGCGACTTATTTCGAATTTGCGAACGTGTCGGATCGGATGTGAGGTTGGACTAAATTTTTACGAGCGAGCGGAGCGAGCGAGCAACGATCACAATTCGCAAGGTATACATATACCTTGCAATATGCATATATATCGTGTTAGTACCTAATTTTGTTAGCCACTTCGGACATCACATTGGACTGTAGTATGTGGAAATAGTACTATTTATGTGAAACTATTCACAAACTGTAAACATTTGTCAGCAGGCAATAGGATAAATACTTCCGGCTCCTCTGGCTGGTGCGAATGTTTCAATGTCCGTATGTGCCAAACCGTTAGATTGTGATACACCTTTACGCGTCTCTCGCTCGCTGCGCTCGATTCGAAAACTATAGCCTAACCTAAAACCAATCCCTCTTGCGTTAGTCATTCGATATGAAGGCGACTTATTTCGAATTTGCGAACGTGTCGGATCGGATGTGAGGTTGGACTAAATTTTTACGAGCGAGCGGAGCGAGCGAGCAACGATCACAATTTGCAAGGTATACATATACCTTGCAATATGCATATATATCGTGTTAGTACCTAATTTTGTCAGCCACTTCGGATATCACATTGCACTGTAGTATGTCGAAATAGTACTATTTATGTGAAACTATTCACAAACTGTAAACATTTGTCAGTAGGCAATATGATAAAGACTTCCGGCTCCTCGGGCTGGTGCGAATGTTTCAATGTCAGTATGTGCCAAACCGTTGGATTGTGACACACCTTTACGCGTCTCTCGCTCGCTGCGCTCGCTCGAAAACTATAGCGTAACCTAAAACCAATCCATCTTGCGTTCATTATTCGATATGGTGGCGACTTATTTCGAATTTGCGAACGTGTCGGATCGGATGTGAGGTTGGACTAAATTTTTACGAGCGAGCGGAGCGAGCGAGCATCGATCACAATATGCAAGGTATACATATACCTTGCAATATGCATATATATCGTGTTAGTACCTAATTTCGTCAGCCACATCGGACATCACATTGCCCTGTAGTATGTGGAAATAGTACTATTTATGTGAAACTATTCACAAACTGTAAACATTTGTCAGCAGGCAATATGATAAAGACATCCGGCTCCTCGGGCTGGTGCGAATGTTTCAATGTCAGTATGTGCCAAACCGTTGGATTGTGACACACCTTTACGCGTCTCTCGCTCGCTGCGCTCGCTCGAAAACTATAGCGTAACCTAAAACCAATCCATCTTGCGTTCATTATTCGATATGGTGGCGACTTATTTCGAATTTGCGAACGTGTCGGATCGTATGTGAGGTTGGACTAAATTTTTACGAGCGAGCGGAGCGAGCGAGCAACGATCACAATTTGCAAGGTATACATATACCTTGCAATATGCATATATATCGTGTTAGTACCTAATTTTGTCAGCCACTTCGGACATCACATTGCTCTGTAGTATGTCGAAATAGTACTATTTATGTGAAACTATTCACAAACTGTAAACATTTGTCAGTAGGCAATATGATAAAGACTTCCGGCTCCTCGAGCTGGTGCGAATGTTTCAATGTCAGTATGTGCCAAACCGTTGGATTGTGACACACCTTTACGCGTCTCTCGCTCGCTGCGCTCGCTCGAAAGCTGTAGCCTAACCTAAACCCAATCCATCTTGCGTTAGTCATTCGATATGGTGGCGACTTATTTCGAATTTGCGAACGTGTCGGATCGGATGTGAGGTTGGACTAAATTTTTACGAGCGAGCGGAGCGAGCGAGCAACGATCACAATTTGCAAGGTATACATATACCTTGCAATATGCATATATATCGTGTTAGTACCTAATTTTGTCAGCCACTTCGGACATCACATTGCACTGTAGTATGTGGAAATAGTACTATTTATGTGAAACTATTCACAAACTGTAAACATTTGTCAGCAGGCAATACGATAAGTACTTCCGGCTCCTCTGGCTGGTGCGAATGTTTCCATGTCCGTACGTGCCAAACCGTTGGATTGTGACACACGTTTACGCGTCTCTCGCTCGCTGCGTTCGCTCGAAAACTATAGCGTAACCTAAAACCAATCCATCTTGCGTTCATTATTCGATATGGTGGCGACTTTTTTCGAATTTGCGAACGTGTCGGATCGGATGTGAGGTTGGACTAAATTTTTACGAGCGAGCGGAGCGAGCGAGCATCGATCACAATATGCAAGGTATACATATACCTTGCAATATGCATATATATAGTGTTAGTACCTAATTTCGTCAGCCACTTCGGACATCACATTGCCCTGTAGTATGTGGAAATAGTACTATTTATGTGAAACTATTCACAAACTGTAAACATTTGTCAGCAGGCAATAGGATAAAGACTTCCGGCTCCTCGGGCTGGTGCGAATGTTTCAATGTCCGTATGTGCCAAACCGTTGGATTGTGACACACCTTTACGCGTCTCTCGTTCGCTGCGCTCGCTCGAAAACTATAGCGTAACCTAAAACCAATCCATCTTGCGTTCATTATTCGATATGGTGGCGACTTATTTCGAATTTGCGAACGTGTCGGATCGGATGTGAGGTTGGACTAAATTTTTACGAGCGAGCGGAGCGAGCGAGCATCGATCACAATATGCAAGGTATACATATACCTTGCAATATGCATATATATCGTGTTAGTACCTAATTTTGTCAGCCACTTCGGACATCACATTGCACTGTAGTATGTGGAAATAGTACTATTTATGTGAAACTATTCACAAACTGTAAACATTTGTCAGCAGGCAATACGATAAGTACTTCCGGCTCCTCTGGCTGGTGCGAATGTTTCCATGTCCGTACGTGCCAAACCGTTGGATTGTGACACACGTTTACGCGTCTCTCGCTCGCTGCGTTCGCTCGAAAACTATAGCGTAACCTAAAACCAATCCATCTTGCGTTCATTATTCGATATGGTGGCGACTTTTTTCGAATTTGCGAACGTGTCGGATCGGATGTGAGGTTGGACTAAATTTTTACGAGCGAGCGGAGCGAGCGAGCATCGATCACAATATGCAAGGTATACATATACCTTGCAATATGCATATATATAGTGTTAGTACCTAATTTCGTCAGCCACTTCGGACATCACATTGCCCTGTAGTATGTGGAAATAGTACTATTTATGTGAAACTATTCACAAACTGTAAACATTTGTCAGCAGGCAATAGGATAAAGACTTCCGGCTCCTCGGGCTGGTGCGAATGTTTCAATGTCCGTATGTGCAAACCGTTGGATTGTGACACACCTTTACGCGTCTCTCGTTCGCTGCGCTCGCTCGAAAACTATAGCGTAACCTAAAACCAATCCATCTTGCGTTCATTATTCGATATGGTGGCGACTTATTTCGAATTTGCGAACGTGTCGGATCGGATGTGAGGTTGGACTAAATTTTTACGAGCGAGCGGAGCGAGCGAGCATCGATCACAATATGCAAGGTATACATATACCTTGCAATATGCATATATATCGTGTTAGTACCTAATTTCGTCAGCCACATCGGACATCACATTGCCCTGTAGTATGTGGAAATAGTACTATTTATGTGAAACTATTCACAAACTGTAAACATTTGTCAGCAGGCAATATGATAAAGACATCCGGCTCCTCGGGCTGGTGCGAATGTTTCAATGTCAGTATGTGCCAAACCGTTGGATTGTGACACACCTTTACGCGTCTCTCGCTCGCTGCGCTCGCTCGCAAACTATAGCGTAACCTAAAACCAATCCATCTTGCGTTAGTCATTCGATATGGTGGCGACTTATTTCGAATTTGCGAACGTGTCGGATCGGATGTGAGGTTGGACTAAATTTTTACGAGCGAGCGGAGCGAGCGAGCAACGATCACAATTTGCAAGGTATACATATACCTTGCAATATGCATATATATCGTGTTAGTACCTAATTTCGTCAGCCACTTCGGACATCACATTGCCCTGTAGTATGTGGAAATAATACTATTTATGTGAAACTATTCACAAACTGTAAACATTTGTCAGCAGGCAATATGATAAAGACATCCGGCTCCTCGGGCTGGTGCGAATGTTTCAATGTCAGTATGTGCCAAACCGTTGGATTGTGACACACCTTTACGCGTCTCTCGCTCGCTGCGCTCGCTCGAAAACTATAGCGTAACCTAAAACCAATCCATCTTGCGTTCATTATTCGATATGGTGGCGACTTATTTCGAATTTGCGAACGTGTCGGATCGGATGTGAGGTTGGACTAAATTTTTACGAGCGAGCGGAGCGAGCGAGCATCGATCACAATATGCAAGGTATACATATACCTTGCAATATGCATATATATCGTGTTAGTACCTAATTTCGTCAGCCACATCGGACATCACATTGCCCTGTAGTATGTGGAAATAGTACTATTTATGTGAAACTATTCACAAACTGTAAACATTTGTCAGCAGGCAATATGATAAAGACATCCGGCTCCTCGGGCTGGTGCGAATGTTTCAATGTCAGTATGTGCCAAACCGTTGGATTGTGACACACCTTTACGCGTCTCTCGCTCGCTGCGCTCGCTCGAAAACTATAGCGTAACCTAAAACCAATCCATCTTGCGTTCATTATTCGATATGGTGGCGACTTATTTCGAATTTGCGAACGTGTCGGATCGTATGTGAGGTTGGACTAAATTTTTACGAGCGAGCGGAGCGAGCGAGCAACGATCACAATTTGCAAGGTATACATATACCTTATATTGCCTTGCATATATTTCGTGTTAGTACCTAATTTTGTCAGCCACTTCGGACATCACATTGCCCTGTAGTATGTGGAAATAGTACTATTTATGTGAAACTATTCACAAACTGTAAACATTTGTCAGCAGGCAATAGGATAAAGACTTCCGGCTCCTCGGGCTGGTGCGAATGTTTCAATGTCCGTATGTGCCAAACCGTTGGATTGTGACACACCTTTACGCGTCTCTCGTTCGCTGCGCTCGCTCGAAAACTATAGCGTAACCTAAAACCAATCCATCTTGCGTTCATTATTCGATATGGTGGCGACTTATTTCGAATTTGCGAACGTGTCGGATCGGATGTGAGGTTGGACTAAATTTTTACGAGCGAGCGGAGCGAGCGAGCATAGATCACAATATGCAAGGTATACATATACCTTGCAATATGCATATATATCGTGTTAGTACCTAATTTTGTCAGCCACTTCGGACATCACATTGCACTGTAGTATGTGGAAATAGTACTATTTATGTGAAACTATTCACAAACTGTAAACATTTGTCAGCAGGCAATACGATAAGTACTTCCGGCTCCTCTGGCTGGTGCGAATGTTTCCATGTCCGTACGTGCCAAACCGTTGGATTGTGACACACGTTTACGCGTCTCTCGCTCGCTGCGTTCGCTCGAAAACTATAGCGTAACCTAAAACCAATCCATCTTGCGTTCATTATTCGATATGGTGGCGACTTTTTTCGAATTTGCGAACGTGTCGGATCGGATGTGAGGTTGGACTAAATTTTTACGAGCGAGCGGAGCGAGCGAGCATCGATCACAATATGCAAGGTATACATATACCTTGCAATATGCATATATATAGTGTTAGTACCTAATTTCGTCAGCCACTTCGGACATCACATTGCCCTGTAGTATGTGGAAATAGTACTATTTATGTGAAACTATTCACAAACTGTAAACATTTGTCAGCAGGCAATAGGATAAAGACTTCCGGCTCCTCGGGCTGGTGCGAATGTTTCAATGTCCGTATGTGCAAACCGTTGGATTGTGACACACCTTTACGCGTCTCTCGTTCGCTGCGCTCGCTCGAAAACTATAGCGTAACCTAAAACCAATCCATCTTGCGTTCATTATTCGATATGGTGGCGACTTATTTCGAATTTGCGAACGTGTCGGATCGGATGTGAGGTTGGACTAAATTTTTACGAGCGAGCGGAGCGAGCGAGCATCGATCACAATATGCAAGGTATACATATACCTTGCAATATGCATATATATCGTGTTAGTACCTAATTTCGTCAGCCACATCGGACATCACATTGCCCTGTAGTATGTGGAAATAGTACTATTTATGTGAAACTATTCACAAACTGTAAACATTTGTCAGCAGGCAATATGATAAAGACATCCGGCTCCTCGGGCTGGTGCGAATGTTTCAATGTCAGTATGTGCCAAACCGTTGGATTGTGACACACCTTTACGCGTCTCTCGCTCGCTGCGCTCGCTCGCAAACTATAGCGTAACCTAAAACCAATCCATCTTGCGTTAGTCATTCGATATGGTGGCGACTTATTTCGAATTTGCGAACGTGTCGGATCGTATGTGAGGTTGGACTAAATTTTTACGAGCGAGCGGAGCGAGCGAGCAACGATCACAATTTGCAAGGTATACATATACCTTATATTGCCTTGCATATATTTCGTGTTAGTACCTAATTTTGTCAGCCACTTCGGACATCACATTGCCCTGTAGTATGTGGAAATAGTACTATTTATGTGAAACTATTCACAAACTGTAAACATTTGTCAGCAGGCAATAGGATAAAGACTTCCGGCTCCTCGGGCTGGTGCGAATGTTTCAATGTCCGTATGTGCCAAACCGTTGGATTGTGACACACCTTTACGCGTCTCTCGTTCGCTGCGCTCGCTCGAAAACTATAGCGTAACCTAAAACCAATCCATCTTGCGTTCATTATTCGATATGGTGGCGACTTATTTCGAATTTGCGAACGTGTCGGATCGGATGTGAGGTTGGACTAAATTTTTACGAGCGAGCGGAGCGAGCGAGCATAGATCACAATATGCAAGGTATACATATACCTTGCAATATGCATATATATCGTGTTAGTACCTAATTTTGTCAGCCACTTCGGACATCACATTGCACTGTAGTATGTGGAAATAGTACTATTTATGTGAAACTATTCACAAACTGTAAACATTTGTCAGCAGGCAATACGATAAGTACTTCCGGCTCCTCTGGCTGGTGCGAATGTTTCCATGTCCGTACGTGCCAAACCGTTGGATTGTGACACACGTTTACGCGTCTCTCGCTCGCTGCGTTCGCTCGAAAACTATAGCGTAACCTAAAACCAATCCATCTTGCGTTCATTATTCGATATGGTGGCGACTTTTTTCGAATTTGCGAACGTGTCGGATCGGATGTGAGGTTGGACTAAATTTTTACGAGCGAGCGGAGCGAGCGAGCATCGATCACAATATGCAAGGTATACATATACCTTGCAATATGCATATATATAGTGTTAGTACCTAATTTCGTCAGCCACTTCGGACATCACATTGCCCTGTAGTATGTGGAAATAGTACTATTTATGTGAAACTATTCACAAACTGTAAACATTTGTCAGCAGGCAATAGGATAAAGACTTCCGGCTCCTCGGGCTGGTGCGAATGTTTCAATGTCCGTATGTGCAAACCGTTGGATTGTGACACACCTTTACGCGTCTCTCGTTCGCTGCGCTCGCTCGAAAACTATAGCGTAACCTAAAACCAATCCATCTTGCGTTCATTATTCGATATGGTGGCGACTTATTTCGAATTTGCGAACGTGTCGGATCGGATGTGAGGTTGGACTAAATTTTTACGAGCGAGCGGAGCGAGCGAGCATCGATCACAATATGCAAGGTATACATATACCTTGCAATATGCATATATATCGTGTTAGTACCTAATTTCGTCAGCCACATCGGACATCACATTGCCCTGTAGTATGTGGAAATAGTACTATTTATGTGAAACTATTCACAAACTGTAAACATTTGTCAGCAGGCAATATGATAAAGACATCCGGCTCCTCGGGCTGGTGCGAATGTTTCAATGTCAGTATGTGCCAAACCGTTGGATTGTGACACACCTTTACGCGTCTCTCGCTCGCTGCGCTCGCTCGCAAACTATAGCGTAACCTAAAACCAATCCATCTTGCGTTAGTCATTCGATATGGTGGCGACTTATTTCGAATTTGCGAACGTGTCGGATCGGATGTGAGGTTGGACTAAATTTTTACGAGCGAGCGGAGCGAGCGAGCAACGATCACAATTTGCAAGGTATACATATACCTTGCAATATGCATATATATCGTGTTAGTACCTAATTTCGTCAGCCACTTCGGACATCACATTGCCCTGTAGTATGTGGAAATAGTACTATTTATGTGAAACTATTCACAAACTGTAAACATTTGTCAGCAGGCAATATGATAAAGACATCCGGCTCCTCGGGCTGGTGCGAATGTTTCAATGTCAGTATGTGCCAAACCGTTGGATTGTGACACACCTTTACGCGTCTCTCGCTCGCTGCGCTCGCTCGAAAACTATAGCGTAACCTAAAACCAATCCATCTTGCGTTCATTATTCGATATGGTGGCGACTTATTTCGAATTTGCGAACGTGTCGGATCGGATGTGAGGTTGGACTAAATTTTTACGAGCGAGCGGAGCGAGCGAGCATCGATCACAATATGCAAGGTATACATATACCTTGCAATATGCATATATATCGTGTTAGTACCTAATTTCGTCAGCCACATCGGACATCACATTGCCCTGTAGTATGTGGAAATAGTACTATTTATGTGAAACTATTCACAAACTGTAAACATTTGTCAGCAGGCAATATGATAAAGACATCCGGCTCCTCGGGCTGGTGCGAATGTTTCAATGTCAGTATGTGCCAAACCGTTGGATTGTGACACACCTTTACGCGTCTCTCGCTCGCTGCGCTCGCTCGAAAACTATAGCGTAACCTAAAACCAATCCATCTTGCGTTCATTATTCGATATGGTGGCGACTTATTTCGAATTTGCGAACGTGTCGGATCGTATGTGAGGTTGGACTAAATTTTTACGAGCGAGCGGAGCGAGCGAGCAACGATCACAATTTGCAAGGTATACATATACCTTATATTGCCTTGCATATATTTCGTGTTAGTACCTAATTTTGTCAGCCACTTCGGACATCACATTGGACTGTAGTATGTGGTAATAGTACTATTTATGTGAAACTATTCACAAACTGTAAGCATTTGTCAGCAGGCAATAGGATAAAGACTTCCGGCTCCTCGGGCTGGTGCGAATGTTTCAATGTCCGTATGTGCGAAACCGTTGGATTGTGACACACCTTTACGCGTCTCTCGTTCGCTGCGCTCGCTCGAAAACTATAGCGTAACCTAAAACCAATCCATCTTGCGTTCATTATTCGATATGGTGGCGACTTATTTCGAATTTGCGAACGTGTCGGATCGGATGTGAGGTTGGACTAAATTTTTACGAGCGAGCGGAGCGAGCGAACAACGATCACAATTTGCAAGGTATGCATATACCTTATATTGCCTTGCATATATTTCGTGTTAGTACCTAATTTTGTCCGCCACTTCGGACATCACATTGCACTGTAGTATGTGGAAATAGTACTATTTATGTGAAACTATTCACAAACTGTAAACATTTGTCAGCAGGCAATACGATAAGTACTTCCGGCTCCTCTGGCTGGTGCGAATGTTTCCATGTCCGTATGTGCCAAACCGTTGGATTGTGACACACCTTTACGCGTCTCTCGCTCGCTGCGTTCGCTCGAAAACTATAGCGTAACCTAAAACCAATCCATCTTGCGTTCATTATTCGATATGGTGGCGACTTTTTTCGAATTTGCGAACGTGTCGGATCGGATGTGAGGTTGGACTAAATTTTTACGAGCGAGCGGAGCGAGCGAGCATCGATCACAATATGCAAGGTATACATATACCTTGCAATATGCATATATATAGTGTTAGTACCTAATTTCGTCAGCCACTTCGGACATCACATTGCCCTGTAGTATGTGGAAATAGTACTATTTATGTGAAACTATTCACAAACTGTAAACATTTGTCAGCAGGCAATAGGATAAAGACTTCCGGCTCCTCGGGCTGGTGCGAATGTTTCAATGTCCGTATGTGCCAAACCGTTGGATTGTGACACACCTTTACGCGACTCTCGTTCGCTGCGCTCGCTCGAAAACTATAGCGTAACCTAAAACCAATCCATCTTGCGTTCATTATTCGATATGGTGGCGACTTATTTCGAATTTGCGAACGTGTCGGATCGGATGTGAGGTTGGACTAAATTTTTACGAGCGAGCGGAGCGAGCGAGCATCGATCACAATATGCAAGGTATACATATACCTTGCAATATGCATATATATCGTGTTAGTACCTAATTTCGTCAGCCACTTCGGACATCACATTGCACTGTAGTATGTCGAAATAGTACTATTTATGTGAAACTATTCACAAACTGTAAACATTTGTCAGTAGGCAATATGATAAAGACTTCCGGCTCCTCGAGCTGGTGCGAATGTATCAATGTCAGTATGTGCCAAACCGTTGGATTGTGACACACCTTTACGCGACTCTCGTTCGCTGCGCTCGCTCGAAAACTATAGCGTAACCTAAAACCAATCCATCTTGCGTTCATTATTCGATATGGTGGCGACTTATTTCGAATTTGCGAACGTGTCGGATCGGATGTGAGGTTGGACTAAATTTTTACGAGCGAGCGGAGAGAGCGAGCATCGATCACAATTTGCAAGGTATACATATACCTTGCAATATGCATATATATCGTGTTAGTACCTAATTTTGTTAGCCACTTCGGACATCACATTGGACTGTAGTATGTGGTAATAGTACTATTTATGTGAAACTATTCACAAACTGTAAACATTTGTCAGCAGGCAATAGGATAAAGACTTCCGGCTCCTCGGGCTGGTGCGAATGTTTCAATGTCCGTATGTGCCAAACCGTGGGATTCTGACACACCTTTACGCGTCTCTCGTTCGCTGCGCTCGCTCGAAAACTATAGCGTAACCTAAAACCAATCCATCTTGCGTTCATTATTCGATATGGTGGCGACTTATTTCGAATTTGCGAACGTGTCGGATCGGATGTGAGGTTGGACTAAATTTTTACGAGCGAGCGGAGCGAGCGAGCAACGATCACAATTTGCAAGGTATACATATACCTTGCAATATGCATATATATCGTGTTAGTACCTAATTTTGTTAGCCACTTCGGACATCACATTGGACTGTAGTATGTGGAAATAGTACTATTTATGTGAAACTATTCACAAACTGTAAACATTTGTCAGCAGGAAATAGGATAAATACTTCCGGCTCCTCTGGCTGGTGCGAATGTTTCAATGTCCGTATGTGCCAAACCGTTAGATTGTGATACACCTTTACGCGTATCTCGCTCGCTGCGCTCGCTCGAAAACTATAGCCTAACCTAAAACCAATCCCTCTTGCGTTAGTCATTCGATATGAAGGCGACTTATTTCGAATTTGCGAACGTGTCGGATGGGATGTGAGGTTGGACTAAATTTTTACGAGCGAGCGGAGCGAGCAAGCAACGATCACACTTTGCAAGGTATATGTATACCTTGCAATATGCATATATATCGTGTTAGTACCTAATTTTGTTAGCCACTTCGGACATCACATTGGACTGTAGTATGTGGAAATAGTACTATTTATGTGAAACTATTCACAAACTGTAAACATTTGTCAGCAGGCAATAGGATAAATACTTCCGGCTCCTCTGGCTGGTGCGAATGTTTCAATGTCCGTATGTGCCAAACCGTTAGATTGTGATACACCTTTACGCGTCTCTCGCTCGCTGCGCTCGATTCGAAAACTATAGCCTAACCTAAAACCAATCCCTCTTGCGTTAGTCATTCGATATGAAGGCGACTTATTTCGAATTTGCGAACGTGTCGGATCGGATGTGAGGTTGGACTAAATTTTTACGAGCGAGCGGAGCGAGCGAGCAACGATCACAATTTGCAAGGTATACATATACCTTGCAAAATGCATATATATCGTGTTAGTACCTAATTTTGTCAGCCACTTCGGATATCACATTGCACTGTAGTATGTCGAAATAGTACTATTTATGTGAAACTATTCACAAACTGTAAACATTTGTCAGTAGGCAATATGATAAACACTTCCGGCTCCTCGGGCTGGTGCGAATGTTTCAATGTCAGTATGTGCCAAACCGTTGGATTGTGACACACCTTTACGCGTCTCTCGCTCGCTGCGCTCGCTCGAAAACTATAGCGTAACCTAAAACCAATCCATCTTGCGTTCATTATTCGATATGGTGGCCACTTATTTCGATTTTGCGAACGTGTCGGATCGTATGTGAGGTTGGACTAAATTTTTACGAGCGAGCGGAGCGAGCGAGCAACGATCACAATTTGCAAGGTATACATATACCTTATATTGCCTTGCATATATTTCGTGGTAGTACCTAATTTTGTCAGCCACTTCGGACATCACATTGGACTGTAGTATGTGGTAATAGTACTATTTATGTGAAACTATTCACAAACTGTAAACATTTGTCAGCAGGCAATAGGATAAAGACTTCCGGCTCCTCGGGCTGGTGCGAATGTTTCAATGTCCGTATGTGCCAAACCGTTGGATTGTGACACACCTTTACGCGTCTCTCGTTCGCTGCGCTCGCTCGAAAACTATAGCGTAACCTAAAACCAATCCATCTTGCGTTCATTATTCGATATGGTGGCGACTTATTTCGAATTTGCGAACGTGTCGGATCGGATGTGAGGTTGGACTAAATTTTTACGAGCGAGCGGAGCGAGCGAGCAACGATCACAATTTGCAAGGTATGCATATACCTTATATTGCCTTGCATACATTTCGTGTTAGTACCTAATTTTGTCAGCCACTTCGGACATCACATTGCCCTGTAGTATGTGGAAATAGTACTATTTATGTGAAACTATTCACAAACTGTAAACATCTGTCAGCAGGCAATATGATAAAGACATCCGGCTCCTCGGGCTGGTGCGAATGTTTCAATGTCAGTATGTGCCAAACCGTTGGATTGTGACACACCTTTACGCGTCTCTCGCTCGCTGCGCTCGCTCGAAAACTATAGCGTAACCTAAAACCAATCCATCTTGCGTTCATTATTCGATATGGTGGCGACTTATTTCGAATTTGCCAACGTGTCGGATCGTATGTGAGGTTGGACTAAATTTTTACGAGCGAGCGGAGCGAGCGAGCAACGATCACAATTTGCAAAGTATACATATACCTTATATTGCCTCGCATATATTTCGTGTTAGTACCTAAATTTGTCAGCCACTTCGGACATCACATTGGACTGTAGTATGTGGTAATAGTACTATTTATGTGAAACTATTCACAAACTGTAAACATTTGTCAGCAGGCAATAGGATAAAGACTTCCGGCTCCTCGGGCTGGTGCGAATGTTTCAATGTCCGTATGTGCCAAACCGTTGGATTGTGACACACCTTTACTCGTCTCTCGTTCGCTGCGCTCGCTCGAAAATTATAGCGTAACCTAAAACCAATCCATCTTGCGTTCATTATTCGATATGGTGGCGACTCATTTCGAATTTGCGAACGTGTCGGATCGGATGTGAGGTTGGACTAAATTTTTACGAGCGAGCGGAGCGAGCGAGCAACGATCACAATTTGCAAGGTATGCATATACCTTATATTGCCTTGCATATATTTCGTGTTAGTACCTAACTTTGTCAGCCACTTCGGACATCACATTGGACTGTAGTATGTGGTAATAGTACTATTTATGTGAAACTATTCACAAACTGTAAACATTTGTCAGCAGGCAATAGGATAAATACTTCCGGCTCCTCTGGCTGGTGCGAATGTTTCAATGTCCGTATGTGCCAAACCGTTAGATTGTGATACACCTTTACGCGTCTCTCGCTCGCTGCGCTCGATTCGAAAACTATAGCCTAACCTAAAACCAATCCCTCTTGCGTTAGTCATTCGATATGAAGGCGACTTATTTCGAATTTGCGAACGTGTCGGATCGGATGTGAGGTTGGACTAAATTTTTACGAGCGAGCGGAGCGAGCGAGCAACGATCACAATTTGCAAGGTATACATATACCTTGCAAAATGCATATATATCGTGTTAGTACCTAATTTTGTCAGCCACTTCGGATATCACATTGCACTGTAGTATGTCGAAATAGTACTATTTATGTGAAACTATTCACAAACTGTAAACATTTGTCAGTAGGCAATATGATAAAGACTTCCGGCTCCTCGGGCTGGTGCGAATGTTTCAATGTCAGTATGTGCCAAACCGTTGGATTGTGACACACCTTTACGCGTCTCTCGCTCGCTGCGCTCGCTCGAAAACTATAGCGTAACCTAAAACCAATCCATCTTGCGTTCATTATTCGATATGGTGGCCACTTATTTCGAATTTGCGAACGTGTCGGATCGTATGTGAGGTTGGACTAAATTTTTACGAGCGAGCGGAGCGAGCGAGCAACGATCACAATTTGCAAGGTATACATATACCTTATATTGCCTTGCATATATTTCGTGGTAGTACCTAATTTTGTCAGCCACTTCGGACATCACATTGGACTGTAGTATGTGGTAATAGTACTATTTATGTGAAACTATTCACAAACTGTAAACATTTGTCAGCAGGCAATAGGATAAAGACTTCCGGCTCGTCGGGCTGGTGCGAATGTTTCAATGTCCGTATGTGCCAAACCGTTGGATTGTGACACACCTTTACGCGTCTCTCGTTCGCTGCGCTCGCTCGAAAACTATAGCGTAACCTAAAACCAATCCATCTTGCGTTCATTATTCGATATGGTGGCGACTTATTTCGAATTTGCGAACGTGTCGGATCGGATGTGAGGTTGGACTAAATTTTTACGAGCGAGCGGAGCGAGCGAGCAACGATCACAATTTGCAAGGTATGCATATACCTTATATTGCCTTGCATATATTTCGTGTTAGTACCTAATTTTGTCAGCCAGTTCGGACATCACATTGCCCTGTAGTATGTGGAAATAGTACTATTTATGTGAAACTATTCACAAACTGTAAACATCTGTCAGCAGGCAATATGATAAAGACATCCGGCTCCTCGGGCTGGTGCGAATGTTTCAATGTCAGTATGTGCCAAACCGTTGGATTGTGACACACCTTTACGCGTCTCTCGCTCGCTGCGCTCGCTCGAAAACTATAGCGTAACCTAAAACCAATCCATCTTGCGTTCATTATTCGATAAGGTGGCGACTTATTTCGAATTTGCCAACGTGTTGGATCGTATGTGAGGTTGGACTAAATTTTTACGAGCGAGCGGAGCGAGCGAGCAACGATCACAATTTGCAAGGTATACATATACCTTATATTGCCTTGCATATATTTCGTGTTAGTACCTAACTTTGTCAGCCACTTCGGACATCACATTGGACTGTAGTATGTGGTAATAGTACTATTTATGTGAAACTATTCACAAACTGTAAACATTTGTCAGCAGGCAATAGGATAAAGACTTCCGGCTCCTCGGGCTGGTGCGAATGTTTCAATGTCCGTATGTGCCAAACCGTTGGATTGTGACACACCTTTACGCGTCTCTCGTTCGCTGCGCTCGCTCGAAAACTATAGCGTAACCTAAAACCAATCCATCTTGCGTTCATTATTCGATATGGTGGCGACTTATTTCGAATTTGCGAACGTGTCGGATCGGATGTGAGGTTGGACTAAATTTTTACGAGCGAGCGGAGCGAGCGAGCAACGATCACAATTTGCAAGGTATGCATATACCTTATATTGCCTTGCATATATTTCGTGTTAGTACCTAATTTTGTCAGCCACTTCGGACATCACATTGCCCTGTAGTATGTGGAAATAGTACTTTTTATGTGAAACTATTCACAAACTGTAAACATCTGTCAGCAGGCAATATGATAAAGACATCCGGCTCCTCGGGCTGGTGCGAATGTTTCAATGTCAGTATGTGCCAAACCGTTGGATTGTGACACACCTTTACGCGTCTCTCGCTCGCAGCGCTCGCTCGAAAACTATAGCGTAACCTAAAACCAATCCATCTTGCGTTCATTATTCGATAAGGTGGCGACTTATTTCGAATTTGCCAACGTGTCGGATCGTATGTGAGGTTGGACTAAATTTTTACGAGCGAGCGGAGCGAGCGAGCAACGATCACAATTTGCAAGGTATACATATACCTTATATTGCCTTGCATATATTTCGTGTTAGTACCTAACTTTGTCAGCCACTTCGGACATCACATTGGACTGTAGTATGTGGTAATAGTACTATTTATGTGAAACTATTCACAAACTGTAAACATTTGTCAGCAGGCAATAGGATAAAGACTTCCGGCTCCTCGGGCTGGTGCGAATGTTTCAATGTCCGTATGTGCCAAACCGTTGGATTGTGACACACCTTTACTCGTCTCTCGTTCGCTGCGCTCGCTCGAAAATTATAGCGTAACCTAAAACCAATCCATCTTGCGTTCATTATTCGATATGGTGGCGACTCATTTCGAATTTGCGAACGTGTCGGATCGGATGTGAGGTTGGACTAAATTTTTACGAGCGAGCGGAGCGAGCGAGCAACGATCACAATTTGCAAGGTATGCATATACCTTATATTGCCTTGCATATATTTCGTGTTAGTACCTAATTTTGTCAGCCACTTCGGACATCACATTGGACTGTAGTATGTGGAAATAGTACTATTTATGTGAAACTATTCACAAACTGTAAACATTTGTCAGCAGGCAATAGGATAAATACTTCCGGCTCCTCTGGCTGGTGCGAATGTTTCAATGTCCGTATGTGCCAAACCGTTAGATTGTGATACACCTTTACGCGTCTCTCGCTCGCTGCGCTCGATTCGAAAACTATAGCCTAACCTAAAACCAATCCCTCTTGCGTTAGTCATTCGATATGAAGGCGACTTATTTCGAATTTGCGAACGTGTCGGATCGGATGTGAGGTTGGACTAAATTTTTACGAGCGAGCGGAGCGAGCGAGCAACGATCACAATTTGCAAGGTATTCATATACCTTGCAAAATGCATATATATCGTGTTAGTACCTAATTTTGTCAGCCACTTCGGATATCACATTGCACTGTAGTATGTCGAAATAGTACTATTTATGTGAAACTATTCACAAACTGTAAACATTTGTCAGTAGGCAATATGATAAAGACTTCCGGCTCCTCGGGCTGGTGCGAATGTTTCAATGTCAGTATGTGCCAAACCGTTGGATTGTGACACACCTTTACGCGTCTCTCGCTCGCTGCGCTCGCTCGAAAACTATAGCGTAACCTAAAACCAATCCATCTTGCGTTCATTATTCGATATGGTGGCCACTTATTTCGAATTTGCGAACGTGTCGGATCGTATGTGAGGTTGGACTAAATTTTTACGAGCGAGCGGAGCGAGCGAGCAACGATCACAATTTGCAAGGTATACATATACCTTATATTGCCTTGCATATATTTCGTGGTAGTACCTAATTTTGTCAGCCACTTCGGACATCACATTGGACTGTAGTATGTGGTAATAGCACTATTTATGTGAAACTATTCACAAACTGTAAACATTTGTCAGCAGGCAATAGGATAAAGACTTCCGGCTCCTCGGGCTGGTGCGAATGTTTCAATGTCCGTATGTGCCAAACCGTTGGATTGTGACACACCTTTACGCGTCTCTCGTTCGCTGCGCTCGCTCGAAAACTATAGCGTAACCTAAAACCAATCCATCTTGCGTTCATTATTCGATATGGTGGCGACTTATTTCGAATTTGCGAACGTGTCGGATCGGATGTGAGGTTGGACTAAATTTTTACGAGCGAGCGGAGCGAGCGAGCAACGATCACAATTTGCAAGGTATGCATATACCATATATTGCCCTGCATATATTTCGTGTTAGTACCTAATTTTGTCAGCCACTTCGGACATCACATTGGACTGTAGTATGTGGAAATAGTACTATTTATGTGAAACTATTCACAAACTGTAAACATTTGTCAGCAGGCAATAGGATAAAGACTTCCGGCTCCTCGGGCTGGTGCGCATGTTTCAATGTCCGTATGCGCGAAACCGTTGGATTGTGACACACCTTTACGCGTCTCTCGTTCGCTGCGCTCGCTCGAAAACTATAGCGTAACCTAAAACCAATCCATCTTGCGTTCATTATTCGATATGGTGGCGACTTATTTCGAATTTGCGAACGTGTCGGATCGGATGTGAGGTTGGACTAAATTTTTACGAGCGAGCGGAGCGAGCGAGCATCGATCACAACATGCAAGGTATACATATACCTTGCAATATGCATATATATCGTGTTAGTACCTAATTTCGTCAGCCACTTCGGACATCACATTGCCCTGTAGTATGTGGAAATAGTACTATTTATGTGAAACTATTCACAAACTGTAAACATCTGTCAGCAGGCAATATGATAAAGACATCCGGCTCCTCGGGCTGGTGCGAATGTTTCAATGTCAGTATGTGCCAAACCGTTGGATTGTGACACACCTTTACGCGTCTCTCGCTCGCTGCGCACGCTCGAAAACTATAGCGTAACCTAAAACCAATCCACCTTGCGTTCATTATTCGATATGGTGGCGACTTATTTCGAATTTGCGAACGTGTCGGATCGTATGTGAGGTTGGACTAAATTTTTACGAGCGAGCGGAGCGAGCGAGCAACGATCACAATTTGCAAGGTATACATATACCTTATATTGCCTTGCATATATTTCGTGGTAGTACCTAATTTTGTCAGCCACTTCGGACATCACATTGGACTGTAGTATGTGGTAATAGTACTATTTATGTGAAACTATTCACAAACTGTAAACATTTGTCAGCAGGCAATAGGATAAAGACTTGCGGCTCCTCGGGCTGGTGCGAATGTTTCAATGTCCGTATGTGCCAAACCGTTGGATTGTGACACACCTTTACTCGTCTCTCGTTCGCTGCGCTCGCTCGAAAATTATAGCGTAACCTAAAACCAATCCATCTTGCGTTCATTATTCGATATGGTGGCGACTTATTTCGAATTTGCGAACGTGTCGGATCGGATGTGAGGTTGGACTAAATTTTTACGAGCGAGCGGAGCGAGCGAGCAACGATCACAATTTGCAAGGTATGCATATACCTTATATTGCCTTGCATATATTTCGTGTTAGTACCTAATTTTGTCAGCCACTTCGGACATCACATTGGACTGTAGTATGTGGAAATAGTACTATTTATGTGAAACTATTCACAAACTGTAAACATTTGTCAGTAGGCAATATGATAAAGACTTCCGGCTCCTCGGGCTGGTGCGAATGTTTCAATGTCAGTATGTGCCAAACCGTTGGATTGTGACACACCTTTACGCGTCTCTCGCTCGCTGCGCTCGCTCGAAAACTATAGCGTAACCTAAAACCAATCCATCTTGCGTTCATTATTCGATATGGTGGCCACTTATTTCGAATTTGCGAACGTGTCGGATCGTATGTGAGGTTGGACTAAATTTTTACGAGCGAGCGGAGCGAGCGAGCAACGATCACAATTTGCAAGGTATACATATACCTTATATTGCCTTGCATATATTTCGTCTTAGTACCTAATTTTGTCAGCCACTTCGGACATCACATTGGACTGTAGTATGTGGTAATAGTACTATTTATGTGAAACTATTCACAAACTGTAAACATTTGTCAGCAGGCAATAGGATAAAGACTTCCGGCTCCTCGGGCTGGTGCGAATGTTTCAATGTCCGTATGTGCCAAACCGTTGGATTGTGACACACCTTTACGCGTCTCTCGTTCGCTGCGCTCGCTCGAAAACTATAGCGTAACCTAAAACCAATCCATCTTGCGTTCATTATTCGATATGGTGGCGACTTATTTCGAATTTGCGAACGTGTCGGATCGGATGTGAGGTTGGACTAAATTTTTACGAGCGAGCGGAGCGAGCGAGCAACGATCACAATTTGCAAGGTATGCATATACCTTATATTGCCTTGCATATATTTCGTGTTAGTACCTAATTTTGTCAGCCACTTCGGACATCACATTGGACTGTAGTATGTGGAAATAGTACTATTTATGTGAAACTATTCACAAACTGTAAACATTTGTCAGCAGGCAATAGGATAAAGACTTGCGGCTCCTCGGGCTGGTGCGAATGTTTCAATGTCCGTATGTGCCAAACCGTTGGATTGTGACACACCTTTACTCGTCTCTCGTTCGCTGCGCTCGCTCGAAAATTATAGCGTAACCTAAAACCAATCCATCTTGCGTTCATTATTCGATATGGTGGCGACTTATTTCGAATTTGCGAACGTGTCGGATCGGATGTGAGGTTGGACTAAATTTTTACGAGCGAGCGGAGCGAGCGAGCAACGATCACAATTTGCAAGGTATGCATATACCTTATATTGCCTTGCATATATTTCGTGTTAGTACCTAATTTTGTCAGCCACTTCGGACATCACATTGGACTGTAGTATGTGGAAATAGTACTATTTATGTGAAACTATTCACAAACTGTAAACATTTGTCAGTAGGCAATATGATAAAGACTTCCGGCTCCTCGGGCTGGTGCGAATGTTTCAATGTCAGTATGTGCCAAACCGTTGGATTGTGACACACCTTTACGCGTCTCTCGCTCGCTGCGCTCGCTCGAAAACTATAGCGTAACCTAAAACCAATCCATCTTGCGTTCATTATTCGATATGGTGGCCACTTATTTCGAATTTGCGAACGTGTCGGATCGTATGTGAGGTTGGACTAAATTTTTACGAGCGAGCGGAGCGAGCGAGCAACGATCACAATTTGCAAGGTATACATATACCTTATATTGCCTTGCATATATTTCGTCTTAGTACCTAATTTTGTCAGCCACTTCGGACATCACATTGGACTGTAGTATGTGGTAATAGTACTATTTATGTGAAACTATTCACAAACTGTAAACATTTGTCAGCAGGCAATAGGATAAAGACTTCCGGCTCCTCGGGCTGGTGCGAATGTTTCAATGTCCGTATGTGCCAAACCGTTGGATTGTGACACACCTTTACGCGTCTCTCGTTCGCTGCGCTCGCTCGAAAACTATAGCGTAACCTAAAACCAATCCATCTTGCGTTCATTATTCGATATGGTGGCGACTTATTTCGAATTTGCGAACGTGTCGGATCGGATGTGAGGTTGGACTAAATTTTTACGAGCGAGCGGAGCGAGCGAGCAACGATCACAATTTGCAAGGTATGCATATACCTTATATTGCCTTGCATATATTTCGTGTTAGTACCTAATTTTGTCAGCCACTTCGGACATCACATTGGACTGTAGTATGTGGAAATAGTACTATTTATGTGAAACTATTCACAAACTGTAAACATTTGTCAGCAGGCAATAGGATAAAGACTTCTGGCTCCTCGGGCTGGTGCGAATGTTTCAATGTCCGTATGCGCGAAACCGTTGGATTGTGACACACCTTTACGCGTCTCTCGTTCGCTGCGCTCGCTCGAAAACTATAGCGTAACCTAAAACCAATCCATCTTGCGTTCATTATTCGATATGGTGGCGACTTATTTCGAATTTGCGAACGTGTCGGATCGGATGTGAGGTTGGACTAAATTTTTACGAGCGAGCGGAGCGAGCGAGCATCGATCACAACATGCAAGGTATACATATACCTTGCAATATGCATATATATCGTGTTAGTACCTAATTTCGTCAGCCACTTCGGACATCACATTGCCCTGTAGTATGTGGAAATAGTACTATTTATGTGAAACTATTCACAAACTGTAAACATCTGTCAGCAGGCAATATGATAAAGACATCCGGCTCCTCGGGCTGGTGCGAATGTTTCAATGTCAGTATGTGCCAAACCGTTGGATTGTGACACACCTTTACGCGTCTCTCGCTCGCTGCGCTCGCTCGAAAACTATAGCGTAACCTAAAACCAATCCATCTTGCGTTCATTATTCGATATGGTGGCGACTTATTTCGAATTTGCGAACGTGTCGGATCGTATGTGAGGTTGGACTAAATTTTTACGAGCGAGCGGAGCGAGCGAGCAACGATCACAATTTGCAAGGTATACATATACCTTATATTGCCTTGCATATATTTCGTGTTAGTACCTAACTTTGTCAGCCACTTCGGACATCACATTGGACTGTAGTATGTGGTAATAGTACTATTTATGTGAAACTATTCACAAACTGTAAACATTTGTCAGCAGGCAATAGGATAAAGACTTCCGGCTCCTCGGGCTGGTGCGAATGTTTCAATGTCCGTATGTGCCAAACCGTTGGATTGTGACACACCTTTACTCGTCTCTCGTTCGCTGCGCTCGCTCGAAAATTATAGCGTAACCTAAAACCAATCCATCTTGCGTTCATTATTCGATATGGTGGCGACTCATTTCGAATTTGCGAACGTGTCGGATCGGATGTGAGGTTGGACTAAATTTTTACGAGCGAGCGGAGCGAGCGAGCAACGATCACAATTTGCAAGGTATGCATATACCTTATATTGCCTTGCATATATTTCGTGTTAGTACCTAATTTTGTCAGCCACTTCGGACATCACATTGGACTGTAGTATGTGGAAATAGTACTATTTATGTGAAACTATTCACAAACTGTAAACATTTGTCAGCAGGCAATAGGATAAATACTTCCGGCTCCTCTGGCTGGTGCGAATGTTTCAATGTCCGTATGTGCCAAACCGTTAGATTGTGATACACCTTTACGCGTCTCTCGCTCGCTGCGCTCGATTCGAACACTATAGCCTAACCTAAAACCAATCCCTCTTGCGTTAGTCATTCGATATGAAGGCGACTTATTTCGAATTTGCGAACGTGTCGGATCGGATGTGAGGTTGGACTAAATTTTTACGAGCGAGCGGAGCGAGCGAGCAACGATCACAATTTGCAAGGTATATGTATACCTTGCAAATTGCATATATATCGTGTTAGTACCTAATTTTGTCAGCCACTTCGGATATCACATTGCACTGTAGTATGTCGAAATAGTACTATTTATGTGAAACTATTCACAAACTGTAAACATTTGTCAGTAGGCAATATGATAAAGACTTCCGGCTCCTCGGGCTGGTGCGAATGTTTCAATGTCAGTATGTGCCAAACCGTTGGATTGTGACACACCTTTACGCGTCTCTCGCTCGCTGCGCTCGCTCGAAAACTATAGCGTAACCTAAAACCAATCCATCTTGCGTTCATTATTCGATATGGTGGCCACTTATTTCGAATTTGCGAACGTGTCGGATCGTATGTGAGGTTGGACTAAATTTTTACGAGCGAGCGGAGCGAGCGAGCAACGATCACAATTTGCAAGGTATACATATACCTTATATTGCCTTGCATATATTTCGTGGTAGTACCTAATTTTGTCAGCCACTTCGGACATCACATTGGACTGTAGTATGTGGTAATAGTACTATTTATGTGAAACTATTCACAAACTGTAAACATTTGTCAGCAGGCAATAGGATAAAGACTTCCGGCTCCTCGGGCTGGTGCGAATGTTTCAATGTCCGTATGTGCCAAACCGTTGGATTGTGACACACCTTTACGCGTCTCTCGTTCGCTGCGCTCGCTCGAAAACTATAGCGTAACCTAAAACCAATCCATCTTGCGTTCATTATTCGATATGGTGGCGACTTATTTCGAATTTGCGAACGTGTCGGATCGTATGTGAGGTTGGACTAAATTTTTACGAGCGAGCGGAGCGAGCGAGCATCGATCACAACATGCAAGGTATACATATACCTTGCAATATGCATATATATCGTGTTAGTACCTAATTTCGTCAGCCACTTCGGACATCACATTGCCCTGTAGTATGTGGAAATAGTACTATTTATGTGAAACTATTCACAAACTGTAAACATCTGTCAGCAGGCAATATGATAAAGACATCCGGCTCCTCGGGCTGGTGCGAATGTTTCAATGTCAGTATGTGCCAAACCGTTGGATTGTGACACACCTTTACGCGTCTCTCGCTCGCTGCGCTCGCTCGAAAACTATAGCGTAACCTAAAACCAATCCATCTTGCGTTCATTATTCGATATGGTGGCGACTTATTTCGAATTTGCGAACGTGTCGGATCGTATGTGAGGTTGGACTAAATTTTTACGAGCGAGCGGAGCGAGCGAGCAACGATCACAATTTGCAAGGTATACATATACCTTATATTGCCTTGCATATATTTCGTGTTAGTACCTAACTTTGTCAGCCACTTCGGACATCACATTGGACTGTAGTATGTGGTAATAGTACTATTTATGTGAAACTATTCACAAACTGTAAACATTTGTCAGCAGGCAATAGGATAAAGACTTCCGGCTCCTCGGGCTGGTGCGAATGTTTCAATGTCCGTATGTGCCAAACCGTTGGATTGTGACACACCTTTACTCGTCTCTCGTTCGCTGCGCTCGCTCGAAAATTATAGCGTAACCTAAAACCAATCCATCTTGCGTTCATTATTCGATATGGTGGCGACTCATTTCGAATTTGCGAACGTGTCGGATCGGATGTGAGGTTGGACTAAATTTTTACGAGCGAGCGGAGCGAGCGAGCAACGATCACAATTTGCAAGGTATGCATATACCTTATATTGCCTTGCATATATTTCGTGTTAGTACCTAATTTTGTCAGCCACTTCGGACATCACATTGGACTGTAGTATGTGGAAATAGTACTATTTATGTGAAACTATTCACAAACTGTAAACATTTGTCAGCAGGCAATAGGATAAATACTTCCGGCTCCTCTGGCTGGTGCGAATGTTTCAATGTCCGTATGTGCCAAACCGTTAGATTGTGATACACCTTTACGCGTCTCTCGCTCGCTGCGCTCGATTCGAAAACTATAGCCTAACCTAAAACCAATCCCTCTTGCGTTAGTCATTCGATATGAAGGCGACTTATTTCGAATTTGCGAACGTGTCGGATCGGATGTGAGGTTGGACTAAATTTTTACGAGCGAGCGGAGCGAGCGAGCAACGATCACAATTTGCAAGGTATATGTATACCTTGCAAAATGCATATATATCGTGTTAGTACCTAATTTTGTCAGCCACTTCGGATATCACATTGCACTGTAGTATGTCGAAATAGTACTATTTATGTGAAACTATTCACAAACTGTAAACATTTGTCAGTAGGCAATATGATAAAGACTTCCGGCTCCTCGGGCTGGTGCGAATGTTTCAATGTCAGTATGTGCCAAACCGTTGGATTGTGACACACCTTTACGCGTCTCTCGCTCGCTGCGCTCGCTCGAAAACTATAGCGTAACCTAAAACCAATCCATCTTGCGTTCATTATTCGATATGGTGGCCACTTATTTCGAATTTGCGAACGTGTCGGATCGTATGTGAGGTTGGACTAAATTTTTACGAGCGAGCGGAGCGAGCGAGCAACGATCACAATTTGCAAGGTATACATATACCTTATATTGCCTTGCATATATTTCGTGGTAGTACCTAATTTTGTCAGCCACTTCGGACATCACATTGGACTGTAGTATGTGGTAATAGTACTATTTATGTGAAACTATTCACAAACTGTAAACATTTGTCAGCAGGCAATAGGATAAAGACTTCCGGCTCCTCGGGCTGGTGCGAATGTTTCAATGTCCGTATGCGCGAAACCGTTGGATTGTGACACACCTTTACGCGTCTCTCGTTCGCTGCGCTCGCTCGAAAACTATAGCGTAACCTAAAACCAATCCATCTTGCGTTCATTATTCGATATGGTGGCGACTTATTTCGAATTTGCGAACGTGTCGGATCGGATGTGAGGTTGGACTAAATTTTTACGAGCGAGCGGAGCGAGCGAGCATCGATCACAACATGCAAGGTATACATATACCTTGCAATATGCATATATATCGTGTTAGTACCTAATTTCGTCAGCCACTTCGGACATCACATTGCCCTGTAGTATGTGGAAATAGTACTATTTATGTGAAACTATTCACAAACTGTAAACATCTGTCAGCAGGCAATATGATAAAGACATCCGGCTCCTCGGGCTGGTGCGAATGTTTCAATGTCAGTATGTGCCAAACCGTTGGATTGTGACACACCTTTACGCGTCTCTCGCTCGCTGCGCTCGCTCGAAAACTATAGCGTAACCTAAAACCAATCCATCTTGCGTTCATTATTCGATATGGTGGCGACTCATTCCGAATTTGCGAACGTGTCGGATCGGATGTGAGGTTGGACTAAATTTTTACGAGCGAGCGGAGCGAGCGAGCAACGATCACAATTTGCAAGGTATGCATATACCTTATATTGCCTTGCATATATTTCGTGTTAGTACCTAATTTTGTCAGCCACTTCGGACATCACATTGGACTGTAGTATGTGGAAATAGTACTATTTATGTGAAACTATTCACAAACTGTAAACATTTGTCAGCAGGCAATAGGATAAATACTTCCGGCTCCTCTGGCTGGTGCGAATGTTTCAATGTCCGTATGTGCCAAACCGTTAGATTGTGATACACCTTTACGCGTCTCTCGCTCGCTGCGCTCGATTCGAAAACTATAGCCTAACCTAAAACCAATCCCTCTTGCGTTAGTCATTCGATATGAAGGCGACTTATTTCGAATTTGCGAACGTGTCGGATCGGATGTGAGGTTGGACTAAATTTTTACGAGCGAGCGGAGCGAGCGAGCAACGATCATAATTTGCAAGGTATACATATACCTTGCAAAATGCATATATATCGTGTTAGTACCTAATTTTGTCAGCCACTTCGGATATCACATTGCACTGTAGTATGTCGAAATAGTACTATTTATGTGAAACTATTCACAAACTGTAAACATTTGTCAGTAGGCAATATGATAAAGACTTCCGGCTCCTCGGGCTGGTGCGAATGTTTCAATGTCAGTATGTGCCAAACCGTTGGATTGTGACACACCTTTACGCGTCTCTCGCTCGCTGCGCTCGCTCGAAAACTATAGCGTAACCTAAAACCAATCCATCTTGCGTTCATTATTCGATATGGTGGCCACTTATTTCGAATTTGCGGACGTGTCGGATCGTATGTGAGGTTGGACTAAATTTTTACGAGCGAGCGGAGCGAGCGAGCAACGATCACAATTTGCAAGGTATACATATACCTTATATTGCCTTGCATATATTTCGTGGTAGTACCTAATTTTGTCAGCCACTTCGGACATCACATTGGACTGTAGTATGTGGTAATAGTACTATTTATGTGAAACTATTCACAAACTGTAAACATTTGTCAGCAGGCAATAGGATAAAGACTTCCGGCTCCTCGGGCTGGTGCGAATGTTTCAATGTCCGTATGTGCCAAACCGTTGGATTGTGACACACCTTTACGCGTCTCTCGTTCGCTGCGCTCGCTCGAAAACTATAGCGTAACCTAAAACCAATCCATCTTGCGTTCATTATTCGATATGGTGGCGACTTATTTCGAATTTGCGAACGTGTCGGATCGGATGTGAGGTTGGACTAAATTTTTACGAGCGAGCGGAGCGAGCGAGCAACGATCACAATTTGCAAGGTATGCATATACCTTATATTGCCTTGCATATATTTCGTGTTAGTACCTAATTTTGTCAGCCACTTCGGACATCACATTGGACTGTAGTATGTGGAAATAGTACTATTTATGTGAAACTATTCACAAACTGTAAACATTTGTCAGCAGGCAATAGGATAAAGACTTCCGGCTCCTCGGGCTGGTGCGAATGTTTCAATGTCCGTATGCGCGAAACCGTTGGATTGTGACACACCTTTACGCGTCTCTCGTTCGCTGCGCTCGCTCGAAAACTATAGCGTAACCTAAAACCAATCCATCTTGCGTTCATTATTCGATATGGTGGCGACTTATTTCGAATTTGCGAACGTGTCGGATCGGATGTGAGGTTGGACTAAATTTTTACGAGCGAGCGGAGCGAGCGAGCATCGATCACAACATGCAAGGTATACATATACCTTGCAATATGCATATATATCGTGTTAGTACCTAATTTCGTCAGCCACTTCGGACATCACATTGCCCTGTAGTATGTGGAAATAGTACTATTTATGTGAAACTATTCACAAACTGTAAACATCTGTCAGCAGGCAATATGATAAAGACATCCGGCTCCTCGGGCTGGTGCGAATGTTTCAATGTCAGTATGTGCCAAACCGTTGGATTGTGACACACCTTTACGCGTCTCTCGCTCGCTGCGCTCGCTCGAAAACTATAGCGTAACCTAAAACCAATCCATCTTGCGTTCATTATTCGATATGGTGGCGACTTATTTCGAATTTGCGAACGTGTCGGATCGTATGTGAGGTTGGACTAAATTTTTACGAGCGAGCGGAGCGAGCGAGCAACGATCACAATTTGCAAGGTATACATATACCTTATATTGCCTTGCATATATATCGTGTTAGTACCTAATTTCGTCAGCCACTTCGGACATCACATTGCACTGTAGTATGTCGAAATAGTACTATTTATGTGAAACTATTCACAAACTGTAAACATTTGTCAGCAGGCAATATGATAAAGACTTCCGGCTCCTCGGCCTGGTGCGAATGTTTCAATGTCAGTATGTGCCAAACCGTTGGATTGTGACACACCTTTACGCGTCTCTCGCTCGCTGCGTTCGCTCGAAAACTATAGCGTAACCTAAAACCAATCCATCTTGCGTTCATTATTCGATATGGTGGCGACTTATTTCGAATTTGCGAACGTGTCGGATCGGATGTGAGGTTGGACTAAATTTTTACGAGCGAGCGGAGCGAGCGAGCAACGATCACAATTTGCAAGGTATACATATACCTTATATTGCCTTGCATATATTTCGTGTTAGTACCTAATTTTGTCAGCCACTTCGGACATCACATTGGACTGCAGTATGTGGAAATAGTACTATTTATGTGAAACTATTCACAAACTGTAAACATTTGTCAGCAGGCAATAGGATAAAGACTTCCGGCTCCTCGGGCTTGTGCGAATGTTTCAATGTCCGTATGTGCCAAACCGTTGGATTGTGATACACCTTTACGCGTCTCTCGCTCGCTGCGCTCGCTCGAAAACTATAGCCTAACCTAAAACCAATCCCTCTTGCGTTAGTCATTCGATACGAAGGCGACTTATTTCGAATTTGCGAACGTGTCGGATCGGATGTGAGGTTGGACTAAATTTTTACGAGCGAGCGGAGCGAGCGTGCAACGATCACAATTTGCAAGGTATACATATACCTTGCAATATGCATATATATCGTGTTAGTACCTAATTTTGTCAGCCACTTCGGACATCACATTGCACTGTAGTATGTCGAAATAGTACCATTTATGTGAAACTATTCACAAACTGTAAACATTTGTCAGTAGGCAATATGATAAAGACTTCCGGCTCCTCGGGCTGGTGCGAATGTTTCAATGTCAGTATGTGCCAAACCGTTGGATTGTGACACACCTTTACGCGTCTCTCGCTCGCTGCGCTCGCTCGAAAGCTATAGCGTAACCTAAAACCAATCCATCTTGCGTTCTTTATTCGATATGGTGGCGACTTATTTCGAATTTGCGAACGTGTCGGATCGGATGTGAGGTTGGACTAAATTTTTACGAGCGAGCGGAGCGAGCGAGCATCGATCACAATATGCAAGGTATACATATACCTTGCAATATGCATATATATCGTGTTAGTACCATATTTTGTCAGCCATTTCGGACATCACATTGCACTGTAGTATGTCGAAATAGTACTATTTATGTGAAACTATTCACAAACTGTAAACATTTGTCAGTAGGCAATATGATAAAGACGTCCGGCTCCTCGGGCTGGTGCGAATGTTTCAATGTCAGTATGTGCCAAACCGTTGGATTGTGACACACCTTTACGCGTCTCTCGCTCGCTGCGTTCGCTCGAAAACTATAGCGTAACCTAAAACCAATCCATCTTGCGTTCATTATTCGATATGGTGGCGACTTATTTCGAATTTGCGAACGTGTCGGATCGGATGTGAGGTTGGACTAAATTTTTACGAGCGAGCGGAGCGAGCGAGCATCGATCACAATTTGCAAGGTATGCATATACCTTATATTGCCTTGCATATATTTCGTGTTAGTACCTAATTTTGTCAGCCACTTCGGACATCACATTGGACTGTAGTATGTGGAAATAGTACTATTTATGTGAAACTATTCACAAACTGTAAACATTTGTCAGCAGGCAATAGGATAAAGACTTCCGGCTCCTCGGGCTGGTGCGAATGTTTCAATGTCCGTATGCGCGAAACCGTTGGATTGTGACACACCTTTACGCGTCTCTCGTTCGCTGCGCTCGCTCGAAAACTATAGCGTAACCTAAAACCAATCCATCTTGCGTTCATTATTCGATATGGTGGCGACTTATTTCGAATTTGCGAACGTGTCGGATCGGATGTGAGGTTGGACTAAATTTTTACGAGCGAGCGGAGCGAGCGAGCATCGATCACAACATGCAAGGTATACATATACCTTGCAATATGCATATATATCGTGTTAGTACCTAATTTCGTCAGCCACTTCGGACATCACATTGCCCTGTAGTATGTGGAAATAGTACTATTTATGTGAAACTATTCACAAACTGTAAACATTTGTCAGCAGGCAATAGGATAAAGACTTCCGGCTCCTCGGGCTGGTGCGAATGTTTCAATGTCCGTATGTGCCAAACCGTTGGATTGTGACACACCTTTACTCGTCTCTCGTTCGCTGCGCTCGCTCGAAAATTATAGCGTAACCTAAAACCAATCCATCTTGCGTTCATTATTCGATATGGTGGCGACTTATTTCGAATTTGCGAACGTGTCGGATCGGATGTGAGGTTGGACTAAATTTTTACGAGCGAGCGGAGCGAGCGAGCAACGATCACAATTTGCAAGGTATGCATATACCTTATATTGCCTTGCATATATTTCGTGTTAGTACCTAATTTTGTCAGCCACTTCGGACATCACATTGGACTGTAGTATGTGGAAATAGTACTATTTATGTGAAACTATTCACAAACTGTAAACATTTGTCAGCAGGCAATATGATAAAGACTTCCGGCTCCTCGGGCTGGTGCGAATGTTTCAATGTCAGTATGTGCCAAACCGTTGGATTGTGACACACCTTTACGCGTCTCTCGCTCGCTGCGCTCGCTCGAAAACTATAGCGTAACCTAAAACCAATCCATCTTGCGTTCATTATTCGATATGGTGGCGACTTATTTCGAATTTGCGAACGTGTCGGATCGGATGTGAGGTTGGACTAAATTTTTACGAGCGAGCGGAGCGAGCGAGCATCGATCACAATATGCAAGGTATACATATACCTTGCAATATGCATATATATCGTGTTAGTACCTAATTTCGTCAGCCACTTCGGACATCACATTGCACTGTAGTATGTCGAAATAGTACTATTTATGTGAAACTATTCACAAACTGTAAACATTTGTCAGCAGGCAATATGATAAAGACTTCCGGCTCCTCGGCCTGGTGCGAATGTTTCAATGTCAGTATGTGCCAAACCGTTGGATTGTGACACACCTTTACGCGTCTCTCGCTCGCTGCGTTCGCTCGAAAACTATAGCGTAACCTAAAACCAATCCATCTTGCGTTCATTATTCGATATGGTGGCGACTTATTTCGAATTTGCGAACGTGTCGGATCGGATGTGAGGTTGGACTAAATTGTTACGAGCGAGCGGAGCGAGCGAGCATCGATCACAACATGCAAGGTATACATATACCTTGCAATATGCATATATATCGTGTTAGTACCTAATTTCGTCAGCCACTTCGGACATCACATTGCCCTGTAGTATGTGGAAATAGTACTATTTATGTGAAACTATTCACAAACTGTAAACATCTGTCAGCAGGCAATATGATAAAGACATCCGGCTCCTCGGGCTGGTGCGAATGTTTCAATGTCAGTGTGTGCCAAACCGTTGGATTGTGACACACCTTTACGCGTCTCTCGCTCGCTGCGTTCGCTCGAAAACTATAGCGTAACCTAAAACCAATCCATCTTGCGTTCATTATTCGATATGGTGGCGACTTATTTCGAATTTGCGAACGTGTCGGATCGGATGTGAGGTTGGACTAAATTTTTACGAGCGAGCGGAGCGAGCGAGCATCGATCACAATATGCAAGGTATACATATACCTTGCAATATGCATATATATAGTGTTAGTACCTAATTTCGTCAGCCACTTCGGACATCACATTGCCCTGTAGTATGTGGAAATAGTACTATTTATGTGAAACTATTCACAAACTGTAAACATTTGTCAGCAGGCAATAGGATAAAGACTTCCGGCTCCTCGGGCTGGTGCGAATGTTTCAATGTCCGTATGTGCCAAACCGTTGGATTGTGACACACCTTTACGCGCCTCTCGTTTGCTGCGCTCGCTCGAAAACTATAGCGTAACCTAAAACCAATCCATCTTGCGTTCATTATTCGATATGGTGGCGACTTATTTCGAATTTGCGAACGTGTCGGATCGGATGTGAGGTTGGACTAAATTTTTACGAGCGAGCGGAGCGAGCGAGCATCGATCACAATATGCAAGGTATACATATACCTTGCAATATGCATATATATCGTGTTAGTACCTAATTTCGTCAGCCACTTCGAACATCACATTGCCCTGTAGTATGTGGAAATAGTACTATTTATGTGAAACTATTCACAAACTGTAAACATTTGTCAGCAGGCAATATGATAAAGACATCCGGCTCCTCGGGCTGGTGCGAATGTTTCAATGTCAGTATGTGCCAAACCGTTGGATTGTGACACACCTTTACGCGTCCCTCGCTCGCTGCGCCCGCTCGAAAGCTGTAGCCTAACCTAAACCCAATCCATCTTGCGTTAGTCATTCGATATGAAGGCAACTTATTTCGAATTTGCGAACGTGTCGGATCGTATGTGAGGTTGGACTAAATTTTTACGAGCGAGCGGAGCGAGCGAGCAACGATCACAATTTGCAAGGTATACATATACCTTATATTGCCTTGCATATATTTCGTGTTAGTACCTAACTTTGTCAGCCACTTCGGACATCACATTGGACTGTAGTATGTGGAAATAGTACTATTTATGTGAAACTATTCACAAACTGTAAACATTTGTCAGCAGGCAATAGGATAAAGACTTCCGGCTCCTCGGGCTGGTGCGAATGTTTCAATGTCCGTATGCGCCAAACCGTTGGATTGTGACACACCTTTACGCGTCTCTCGTTCGCTGCGCTCGCTCGAAAACTATAGCGTAACCTAAAACCAATCCATCTTGCGTTCATTATTCGATATGGTGGCGACTTATTTCGAATTTGCGAACGTGTCGGATCGGATGTGAGGTTGGACTAAATATTTACGAGCGAGCGGAGCGAGCGAGCAACGATCACAATTTGCAAGGTATACATATACCTTGCAATATGCATATATATCGTGTTAGTACCTAATTTTGTCAGCCACTTCGGACATCACATTGCACTGTAGTATGTCGAAATAGTACTATTTATGTGAAACTATTCACAAACTGTAAACATTTGTCAGTAGGCAATATGATAAAGACTTCCGGCTCCTCGAGCTGGTGCGAATGTTTCAATGTCAGAATGTGCCAAACCGTTGGATTGTGACACACCTTTACGCGTCTCTCGCTCGCTGCGCTCGCTCGAAAGCTGTAGCCTAACCTAAACCCAATCCATCTTGCGTTAGTCATTCGATATGGTGGCGACTTATTTCGAATTTGCGAACGTGTCGGATCGGATGTGAGGTTGGACTAAATTTTTACGAGCGAGCGGAGCGAGCGAGCAACGATCACAATTTGCAAGGTATACATATACCTTGCAATATGCATATATATCGTGTTAGTACCTAATTTTGTTAGCCACTTCGGACATCACATTGGACTGTAGTATGTGGAAATAGTACTATTTATGTGCAACTATTCACAAACTGTAAACATTTGTCAGCAGGCAATAGGATAAAGACTTCCGACTCCTCGGGCTGGTGCGAATGTTTCAATGTCCGTATGTGCCAAACCGTGGGATTGTGACACACCTTTACGCGTCTCTCGTTCGCTGCGCTCGCTCGAAAACTATAGCGTAACCTAAAACCAATCCATCTTGCGTTCATTATTCGATATGGTGGCGACTTATTTCGAATTTGCGAACGTGTCGGATCGGATGTGAGGTTGGACTAAATTTTTACGAGCGAGCGGAGCGAGCGAGCAACGATCACAATTTCCAAGGTATACATATACCTTGCAATATGCATATATATCGTGTTAGTACCTAATTTTGTCAGCCACTTCGGACATCACATTGCACTGTAGTATGTCGAAATAGTACTATTTATGTGAAACTATTCACAAACTGTAAACATTTGTCAGTAGGCAATATGATAAAGACTTCCGGCTCCTCGAGCTGGTGCGAATGTTTCAATGTCAGTATGTGCCAAACCGTTGGATTGTGACACACCTTTACGCGTCTCTCGCTCGCTGCGCTCGCTCGAAAGCTGTAGCCTAACCTAAACCCAATCCATCTTGCGTTAGTCATTCGATATGGTGGCGACTTATTTCGAATTTGCGAACGTGTCGGATCGGATGTGAGGTTGGACTAAATTTTTACGAGCGAGCGGAGCGAGCGAGCAACGATCACAATTTGCAAGGTATACATATACCTTGCAATATGCATATATATCGTGTTAGTACCTAATTTTGTTAGCCACTTCGGACATCACATTGGACTGTAGTATGTGGAAATAGTACTATTTATGTGAAACTATTCACAAACTGTAAACATTTGTCAGCAGGCAATAGGATAAAGACTTCCGGCTCCTCGGGCTGGTGCGAATGTTTCAATGTCCGTATGTGCCAAACCGTGGGATTGTGACACACCTTTACGCGTCTCTCGTTCGCTGCGCTCGCTCGAAAACTATAGCGTAACCTAAAACTAATCCATCTTGCGTTCATTATTCGATATGGTGGCGACTTATTTCGAATTTGCGAACGTGTCGGATCGGATGTGAGGTTGGACTAAATTTTTACGAGCGAGCGGAGCGAGCGAGCAACGATCACAATTTGCAAGGTATACATATACCTTGCAATATGCATATATATCGTGTTAGTACCTAATTTTGTCAGCCACTTCGGATATCACATTGCACTGTAGTATGTCGAAATAGTACTATTTATGTGAAACTATTCACAAACTGTAAACATTTGTCAGTAGGCAATATGATAAAGACTTCCGGCTCCTCGGGCTGGTGCGAATGTTTCAATGTCAGTATGTGCCAAACCGTTGGATTGTGAAACACCTTTACGCGTCTCTCGCTCGCTGCGCTCGCTCGAAAACTATAGCGTAACCTAAAACCAATCCATCTTGCGTTCATTATTCGATATGGTGGCGACTTATTTCGAATTTGCGAACGTGTCGGATCGGATGTGAGGTTGGACTAAATTTTTACGAGCGAGCGGAGCGAGCGAGCATCGATCACAATATGCAAGGTATACATATACCTTGCAATATGCATATATATCGTGTTAGTACCTAATTTCGTCAGCCACATCGGACATCACATTGCCCTGTAGTATGTGGAAATAGTACTATTTATGTGAAACTATTCACAAACTGTAAACATTTGTCAGCAGGCAATATGATAAAGACATCCGGCTCCTCGGGCTGGTGCGAATGTTTCAATGTCAGTATGTGCCAAACCGTTGGATTGTGACACACCTTTACGCGTCTCTCGCTCGCTGCGCTCGCTCGAAAACTATAGCGTAACCTAAAACCAATCCATCTTGCGTTCATTATTCGATATGGTGGCGACTTATTTCGAATTTGCGAACGTGTCGGATCGTATGTGAGGTTGGACTAAATTTTTACGAGCGAGCGGAGCGAGCGAGCAACGATCACAATTTGCAAGGTATACATATACCTTATATTGCCTTGCATATATTTCGTGTTAGTACCTAATTTTGTCAGCCACTTCGGACATCACATTGGACTGTAGTATGTGGTAATAGTACTATTTATGTGAAACTATTCACAAACTGTAAACATTTGTCAGCAGGCAATAGGATAAAGACTTCCGGCTCCTCGGGCTGGTGCGAATGTTTCAATGTCCGTATGTGCCAAACCGTGGGATTGTGGCACACCTTTACGCGTCTCTCGTTCGCTGCGCTCGCTCGAAAACTATAGCGTAACCTAAAACCAATCCATCTTGCGTTCATTATTCGATATGAAGGCGACTTATTTCGAATTTGCGAACGTGTCGGATCGGATGTGAGGTTGGACTAAATATTTACGAGCGAGCGGAGCGAGCGAGCAACGATCACAATTTGCAAGCTATACATATACCTTGCAATATGCATATATATCGTGTTAGTACCTAATTTTGTCAGCCACATCGGATATCACATTGCACTGTAGTATGTCGAAATAGTACTATTTATGTGAAACTATTCACAAACTGTAAACATTTGTCAGTAGGCAATATGATAAAGACTTCCGGCTCCTCGGGCTGGTGCGAATGTTTCAATGTCAGTATGTGCCAAACCGTTGGATTGTGACACACCTTTACGCGTCTCTCGCTCGCTGCGCTCGCTCGAAAACTATAGCGTAACCTAAAACCAATCCATCTTGCGTTCATTATTCGATATGGTGGCGACTTATTTCGAATTTGCGAACGTGTCGGATCGGATGTGAGGTTGGACTAAATTTTTACGAGCGAGCGGAGCGAGCGAGCATCGATCACAATATGCAAGGTATACATATACCTTGCAATATGCATATATATCGTGTTAGTACCTAATTTCGTCAGCCACATCGGACATCACATTGCCCTGTAGTATGTGGAAATAGTACTATTTATGTGAAACTATTCACAAACTGTAAACATTTGTCAGCAGGCAATATGATAAAGACATCCGGCTCCTCGGGCTGGTGCGAATGTTTCAATGTCAGTATGTGCCAAACCGTTGGATTGTGACACACCTTTACGCGTCTCTCGCTCGCTGCGCTCGCTCGAAAACTATAGCGTAACCTAAAACCAATCCATCTTGCGTTCATTATTCGATATGGTGGCGACTTATTTCGAATTTGCGAACGTGTCGGATCGTATGTGAGGTTGGACTAAATTTTTACGAGCGAGCGGAGCGAGCGAGCAACGATCACAATTTGCAAGGTATACATATACCTTATATTGCCTTGCATATATTTCGTGTTAGTACCTAATTTTGTCAGCCACTTCGGACATCACATTGGACTGTAGTATGTGGTAATAGTACTATTTATGTGAAACTATTCACAAACTGTAAACATTTGTCAGCAGGCAATAGGATAAAGACTTCCGGCTCCTCGGGCTGGTGCGAATGTTTCAATGTCCGTATGTGCCAAACCGTGGGATTGTGGCACACCTTTACGCGTCTCTCGTTCGCTGCGCTCGCTCGAAAACTATAGCGTAACCTAAAACCAATCCATCTTGCGTTCATTATTCGATATGGTGGCGACTTATTTCGAATTTGCGAACGTGTCGGATCGGATGTGAGGTTGGACTAAATTTTTACGAGCGAGCGGAGCGAGCGAGCAACGATCACAATTTGCAAGGTATACATATACCTTGCAATATGCATATATATCGTGTTAGTACCTAATTTTGTCAGCCACTTCGGACATCACATTGCTCTGTAGTATGTCGAAATAGTACTATTTATGTGAAACTATTCACAAACTGTAAACATTTGTCAGTAGGCAATATGATAAAGACTTCCTGCTCCTCGAGCTGGTGCGAATGTTTCAATGTCAGTATGTGCCAAACCGTTGGATTGTGACACACCTTTACGCGTCTCTCGCTCGCTGCGCTCGCTCGAAAGCTGTAGCCTAACCTAAACCCAATCCATCTTGCGTTAGTCATTCGATATGGTGGCGACTTATTTCGAATTTGCGAACGTGTCGGATCGGATGTGAGGTTGGACTAAATTTTTACGAGCGAGCGGAGCGAGCGAGCAACGATCACAATTTGCAAGGTATACATATACCTTGCAATATGCATATATATCGTGTTAGTACCTAATTTTGTTAGCCACTTCGGACATCACATTGGACTGTAGTATGTGGAAATAGTACTATTTATGTGAAACTATTCACAAACTGTAAACATTTGTCAGCAGGCAATAGGATAAATACTTCCGGCTCCTCTGGCTGGTGCGAATGTTTCAATGTCCGTATGTGCCAAACCGTTAGATTGTGATACACCTTTACGCGTCTCTCGCTCGCTGCGCTCGATTCGAAAACTATAGCCTAACCTAAAACCAATCCCTCTTGCGTTAGTCATTCGATATGAAGGCGACTTATTTCGAATTTGCGAACGTGTCGGATCGGATGTGAGGTTGGACTAAATTTTTACGAGCGAGCGGAGCGAGCGAGCAACGATCACAATTTGCAAGCTATACATATACCTTGCAATATGCATATATATCGTGTTAGTACCTAATTTTGTCAGCCACATCGGATATCACATTGCACTGTAGTATGTCGAAATAGTACTATTTATGTGAAACTATTCACAAACTGTAAACATTTGTCAGTAGGCAATATGATAAAGACTTCCGGCTCCTCGGGCTGGTGCGAATGTTTCAATGTCAGTATGTGCCAAACCGTTGGATTGTGACACACCTTTACGCGTCTCTCGCTCGCTGCGCTCGCTCGAAAACTATAGCGTAACCTAAAACCAATCCATCTTGCGTTCATTATTCGATATGGTGGCGACTTATTTCGAATTTGCGAACGTGTCGGATCGGATGTGAGGTTGGACTAAATTTTTACGAGCGAGCGGAGCGAGCGAGCATCGATCACAATATGCAAGGTATACATATACCTTGCAATATGCATATATATCGTGTTAGTACCTAATTTCGTCAGCCACATCGGACATCACATTGCCCTGTAGTATGTGGAAATAGTACTATTTATGTGAAACTATTCACAAACTGTAAACATTTGTCAGCAGGCAATATGATAAAGACATCCGGCTCCTCGGGCTGGTGCGAATGTTTCAATGTCAGTATGTGCCAAACCGTTGGATTGTGACACACCTTTACGCGTCTCTCGCTCGCTGCGCTCGCTCGAAAACTATAGCGTAACCTAAAACCAATCCATCTTGCGTTCATTATTCGATATGGTGGCGACTTATTTCGAATTTGCGAACGTGTCGGATCGTATGTGAGGTTGGACTAAATTTTTACGAGCGAGCGGAGCGAGCGAGCAACGATCACAATTTGCAAGGTATACATATACCTTATATTGCCTTGCATATATTTCGTGTTAGTACCTAATTTTGTCAGCCACTTCGGACATCACATTGGACTGTAGTATGTGGTAATAGTACTATTTATGTGAAACTATTCACAAACTGTAAACATTTGTCAGCAGGCAATAGGATAAAGACTTCCGGCTCCTCGGGCTGGTGCGAATGTTTCAATGTCCGTATGTGCCAAACCGTTGGATTGTGACACACCTTTACGCGTCTCTCGTTCGCTGCGCACGCTCGAAAACTATAGCGTAACCTAAAACCAATCCATCTTGCGTTCATTATTCGATATGGTGGCGACTTATTTCGAATTTGCGAACGTGTCGAATCGGATGTGAGGTTGGACTAAATTTTTACGAGCGAGCGGAGCGAGCGAGCAACGATCACAATTTGCAAGGTATGCATATACCTTATATTGCCTTGCATATATTTCGTGTTAGTACCTAATTTTGTCAGCCACTTCGGACATCACATTGGACTGTAGTATGTGGAAATAGTACTATTTATGTGAAACTATTCACAAACTGTAAACATCTGTCAGCAGGCAATATGATAAAGACATCCGGCTCCTCGGGCTGGTGCGAATGTATCAATTTCAGTATGTGCCAAACCGTTGGATTGTGACACACCTTTACGCGTCTCTCGCTCGCTGCGCCCGCTCGAAAGCTGTAGCCTAACCTAAACCCAATCCATCTTGCGTTAGTCATTCGATATGAAGGCAACTTATTTCGAATTTGCGAACGTGTCGGATCGGATGTGAGGTTGGACTAAATTTTTACGAGCGAGCGGAGCGAGCGAGCATCGATCACAATATGCAAGGTATACATATACCTTGCAATATGCATATATATAGTGTTAGTACCTAATTTCGTCAGCCACTTCGGACATCACATTGCCCTGTAGTATGTGGAAATAGTACCATTTATGTGAAACTATTCACAAACTGTAAACATTTGTCAGCAGGCAATAGGATAAAGACTTCCGGCTCCTCGGGCTGGTGCGAATGTTTCAATGTCCGTATGTGCCAAACCGTTGGATTGTGACACACCTTTACGCGTCTCTCGTTCGCTGCGCTCGCTCGAAAACTATAGCGTAACCTAAAACCAATCCATCTTGCGTTCATTATTCGATATGGTGGCGACTTATTTCGAATTTGCGAACGTGTCGGATCGGATGTGAGGTTGGACTAAATTTTTACGAGCGAGCGGAGCGAGCGAGCATCGATCACAATATGCAAGGTATACATATACCTTGCAATATGCATATATATCGTGTTAGTACCTAATTTTGTCAGCCACTTCGGACATCACATTGCACTGTAGTATGTGGAAATAGTACTATTTATGTGAAACTATTCACAAACTGTAAACATTTGTCAGCAGGCAATACGATAAGTACTTCCGGCTCCTCTGGCTGGTGCGAATGTTTCCATGTCCGTACGTGCCAAACCGTTGGATTGTGACACACGTTTACGCGTCTCTCGCTCGCTGCGTTCGCTCGAAAACTATAGCGTAACCTAAAACCAATCCATCTTGCGTTCATTATTCGATATGGTGGCGACTTTTTTCGAATTTGCGAACGTGTCGGATCGGATGTGAGGTTGGACTAAATTTTTACGAGCGAGCGGAGCGAGCGAGCATCGATCACAATATGCAAGGTATACATATACCTTGCAATATGCATATATATAGTGTTAGTACCTAATTTCGTCAGCCACTTCGGACATCACATTGCCCTGTAGTATGTGGAAATAGTACTATTTATGTGAAACTATTCACAAACTGTAAACATTTGTCAGCAGGCAATAGGATAAAGACTTCCGGCTCCTCGGGCTGGTGCGAATGTTTCAATGTCCGTATGTGCCAAACCGTTGGATCGTGACACACCTTTACGCGTCTCTCGTTCGCTGCGCTCGCTCGAAAACTATAGCGTAACCTAAAACCAATCCATCTTGCGTTCATTATTCGATATGGTGGCGACTTATTTCGAATTTGCGAACGTGTCGGATCGGATGTGAGGTTGGACTAAATTTTTACGAGCGTGCGGAGCGAGCGAGCATCGATCACAATATGCAAGGTATACATATACCTTGCAATATGCATATATATCGTGTTAGTACCTAATTTCGTCAGCCACTTCGGACATCACATTGCCCTGTAGTATGTGGAAATAGTACTATTTATGTGAAACTATTCACAAACTGTAAACATTTGTCAGCAGGCAATATGATAAAGACATCCGGCTCCTCGGGCTGGTGCGAATGTTTCAATGTCAGTATGTGCCAAACCGTTGGATTGTGACACACCTTTACGCGTCTCTCGCTCGCTGCGCTCGCTCGAAAACTATAGCGTAACCTAAAACCAATCCATCTTGCGTTAGTCATTCGATATGGTGGCGACTTATTTCGAATTTGCGAACGTGTCGGATCGGATGTGAGGTTGGACTAAATTTTTACGAGCGAGCGGAGCGAGCGAGCAACGATCACAATTTGCAAGGTATACATATACCTTGCAATATGCATATATATCGTGTTAGTACCTAATTTCGTCAGCCACTTCGGACATCACATTGCCCTGTAGTATGTGGAAATAGTACTATTTATGTGAAACTATTCACAAACTGTAAACATTTGTCAGCAGGCAATATGATAAAGACATCCGGCTCCTCGGGCTGGTGCGAATGTTTCAATGTCAGTATGTGCCAAACCGTTGGATTGTGACACACCTTTACGCGTCTCTCGCTCGCTGCGCTCGCTCGAAAACTATAGCGTAACCTAAAACCAATCCATCTTGCGTTCATTATTCGATATGGTGGCGACTTATTTCGAATTTGCGAACGTGTCGGATCGGATGTGAGGTTGGACTAAATTTTTACGAGCGAGCGGAGCGAGCGAGCATCGATCACAATATGCAAGGTATACATATACCTTGCAATATGCATATATATCGTGTTAGTACCTAATTTCGTCAGCCACATCGGACATCACATTGCCCTGTAGTATGTGGAAATAGTACTATTTATGTGAAACTATTCACAAACTGTAAGCATTTGTCAGCAGGCAATAGGATAAAGACTTCCGGCTCCTCGGGCTGGTGCGAATGTTTCAATGTCCGTATGTGCCAAACCGTTGGATTGTGACACACCTTTACGCGTCTCTCGTTCGCTGCGCTCGCTCGAAAACTATAGCGTAACCTAAAACCAATCCATCTTGCGTTCATTATTCGATATGGTGGCGACTTATTTCGAATTTGCGAACGTGTCGGATCGGATGTGAGGTTGGACTAAATTTTTACGAGCGAGCGGAGCGAGCGAACAACGATCACAATTTGCAAGGTATGCATATACCTTATATTGCCTTGCATATATTTCGTGTTAGTACCTAATTTTGTCCGCCACTTCGGACATCACATTGCACTGTAGTATGTGGAAATAGTACTATTTATGTGAAACTATTCACAAACTGTAAACATTTGTCAGCAGGCAATACGATAAGTACTTCCGGCTCCTCTGGCTGGTGCGAATGTTTCCATGTCCGTATGTGCCAAACCGTTGGATTGTGACACACCTTTACGCGTCTCTCGCTCGCTCCGCTCGCTCGAAAACTATAGCGTAACCTAAAACCAATCCATCTTGCGTTCATTATTCGATATGGTGGCGACTTATTTCGAATTTGCGAACGTGTCGGATCGGATGTGAGGGTGGACTAAATTTTTACGAGCGAGCGGAGCGAGCGAGCATCGATCACAATATGCAAGGTATACATATACCTTGCAATATGCATATATATAGTGTTAGTACCTAATTTCGTCAGCCACTTCGGACATCACATTGCCCTGTAGTATGTGGAAATAGTACTATTTATGTGAAACTATTCACAAACTGTAAACATTTGTCAGCAGGCAATAGGATAAAGACTTCCGGCTCCTCGGGCTGGTGCGAATGTTTCAATGTCCGTATGTGCCAAACCGTTGGATTGTGACACACCTTTACGCGACTCTCGTTCGCTGCGCTCGCTCGAAAACTATAGCGTAACCTAAAACCAATCCATCTTGCGTTCATTATTCGATATGGTGGCGACTTATTTCGAATTTGCGAACGTGTCGGATCGGATGTGAGGTTGGACTAAATTTTTACGAGCGAGCGGAGCGAGCGAGCATCGATCACAATATGCAAGGTATACATATACCTTGCAATATGCATATATATCGTGTTAGTACCTAATTTCGTCAGCCACTTCGGACATCACATTGCACTGTAGTATGTCGAAATAGTACTATTTATGTGAAACTATTCACAAACTGTAAACATTTGTCAGTAGGCAATATGATAAAGACATCCGGCTCCTCGGGCTGGTGCGAATGTTTCAATGTCAGTATGTGCCAAACCGTTGGATTGTGACACACCTTTACGCGTCTCTCGCTCGCTGCGCTCGCTCGAAAACTATAGCGTAACCTAAAACCAATCCATCTTGCGTTCATTATTCGATATGGTGGCGACTTATTTCGAATTTGCGAACGTGTCGGATCGTATGTGAGGTTGGACTAAATTTTTACGAGCGAGCGGAGCGAGCGAGCAACGATCACAATTTGCAAGGTATACATATACCTTATATTGCCTTGCATATATTTCGTGTTAGTACCTAATTTTGTCAGCCACTTCGGACATCACATTGGACTGTAGTATGTGGTAATAGTACTATTTATGTGAAACTATTCACAAACTGTAAACATTTGTCAGCAGGCAATAGGATAAAGACTTCCGGCTCCTCGGGCTGGTGCGAATGTTTCAATGTCCGTATGTGCCAAACCGTTGGATTGTGACACACCTTTACGCGTCTCTCGTTCGCTGCGCACGCTCGAAAACTATAGCGTAACCTAAAACCAATCCATCTTGCGTTCATTATTCGATATGGTGGCGACTTATTTCGAATTTGCGAACGTGTCGAATCGGATGTGAGGTTGGACTAAATTTTTACGAGCGAGCGGAGCGAGCGAGCAACGATCACAATTTGCAAGGTATGCATATACCTTATATTGCCTTGCATATATTTCGTGTTAGTACCTAATTTTGTCAGCCACTTCGGACATCACATTGGACTGTAGTATGTGGAAATAGTACTATTTATGTGAAACTATTCACAAACTGTAAACATCTGTCAGCAGGCAATATGATAAAGACATCCGGCTCCTCGGGCTGGTGCGAATGTATCAATTTCAGTATGTGCCAAACCGTTGGATTGTGACACACCTTTACGCGTCTCTCGCTCGCTGCGCCCGCTCGAAAGCTGTAGCCTAACCTAAACCCAATCCATCTTGCGTTAGTCATTCGATATGAAGGCAACTTATTTCGAATTTGCGAACGTGTCGGATCGGATGTGAGGTTGGACTAAATTTTTACGAGCGAGCGGAGCGAGCGAGCATCGATCACAATATGCAAGGTATACATATACCTTGCAATATGCATATATATAGTGTTAGTACCTAATTTCGTCAGCCACTTCGGACATCACATTGCCCTGTAGTATGTGGAAATAGTACCATTTATGTGAAACTATTCACAAACTGTAAACATTTGTCAGCAGGCAATAGGATAAAGACTTCCGGCTCCTCGGGCTGGTGCGAATGTTTCAATGTCCGTATGTGCCAAACCGTTGGATTGTGACACACCTTTACGCGTCTCTCGTTCGCTGCGCTCGCTCGAAAACTATAGCGTAACCTAAAACCAATCCATCTTGCGTTCATTATTCGATATGGTGGCGACTTATTTCGAATTTGCGAACGTGTCGGATCGGATGTGAGGTTGGACTAAATTTTTACGAGCGAGCGGAGCGAGCGAGCATCGATCACAATATGCAAGGTATACATATACCTTGCAATATGCATATATATCGTGTTAGTACCTAATTTTGTCAGCCACTTCGGACATCACATTGCACTGTAGTATGTGGAAATAGTACTATTTATGTGAAACTATTCACAAACTGTAAACATTTGTCAGCAGGCAATATGATAAAGACATCCGGCTCCTCGGGCTGGTGCGAATGTTTCAATGTCAGTATGTGCCAAACCGTTGGATTGTGACACACCTTTACGCGTCTCTCGCTCGCTGCGTTCGCTCGAAAACTATAGCGTAACCTAAAACCAATCCATCTTGCGTTCATTATTCGATATGGTGGCGACTTATTTCGAATTTGCGAACGTGTCGGATCGGATGTGAGGTTGGACTAAATTTTTACGAGCGAGCGGAGCGAGCGAACAACGATCACAATTTGCAAGGTATGCATATACCTTATATTGCCTTGCATATATTTCGTGTTAGTACCTAATTTTGTCCGCCACTTCGGACATCACATTGCACTGTAGTATGTGGAAATAGTACTATTTATGTGAAACTATTCACAAACTGTAAACATTTGTCAGCAGGCAATACGATAAGTACTTCCGGCTCCTCTGGCTGGTGCGAATGTTTCCATGTCCGTATGTGCCAAACCGTTGGATTGTGACACACCTTTACGCGTCTCTCGCTCGCTCCGCTCGCTCGAAAACTATAGCGTAACCTAAAACCAATCCATCTTGCGTTCATTATTCGATATGGTGGCGACTTTTTTCGAATTTGCGAACGTGTCGGATCGGATGTGAGGGTGGACTAAATTTTTACGAGCGAGCGGAGCGAGCGAGCATCGATCACAATATGCAAGGTATACATATACCTTGCAATATGCATATATATAGTGTTAGTACCTAATTTCGTCAGCCACTTCGGACATCACATTGCCCTGTAGTATGTGGAAATAGTACTATTTATGTGAAACTATTCACAAACTGTAAACATTTGTCAGCAGGCAATAGGATAAAGACTTCCGGCTCCTCGGGCTGGTGCGAATGTTTCAATGTCCGTATGTGCCAAACCGTTGGATTGTGACACACCTTTACGCGACTCTCGTTCGCTGCGCTCGCTCGAAAACTATAGCGTAACCTAAAACCAATCCATCTTGCGTTCATTATTCGATATGGTGGCGACTTATTTCGAATTTGCGAACGTGTCGGATCGGATGTGAGGTTGGACTAAATTTTTACGAGCGAGCGGAGCGAGCGAGCATCGATCACAATATGCAAGGTATACATATACCTTGCAATATGCATATATATCGTGTTAGTACCTAATTTCGTCAGCCACTTCGGACATCACATTGCACTGTAGTATGTCGAAATAGTACTATTTATGTGAAACTATTCACAAACTGTAAACATTTGTCAGTAGGCAATATGATAAAGACATCCGGCTCCTCGGGCTGGTGCGAATGTTTCAATGTCAGTATGTGCCAAACCGTTGGATTGTGACACACCTTTACGCGTCTCTCGCTCGCTGCGCTCGCTCGAAAACTATAGCGTAACCTAAAACCAATCCATCTTGCGTTCATTATTCGATATGGTGGCGACTTATTTCGAATTTGCGAACGTGTCGGATCGTATGTGAGGTTGGACTAAATTTTTACGAGCGAGCGGAGCGAGCGAGCAACGATCACAATTTGCAAGGTATACATATACCTTATATTGCCTTGCATATATTTCGTGTTAGTACCTAATTTTGTCAGCCACTTCGGACATCACATTGGACTGTAGTATGTGGTAATAGTACTATTTATGTGAAACTATTCACAAACTGTAAACATTTGTCAGCAGGCAATAGGATAAAGACTTCCGGCTCCTCGGGCTGGTGCGAATGTTTCAATGTCCGTATGTGCCAAACCGTTGGATTGTGACACACCTTTACGCGTCTCTCGTTCGCTGCGCACGCTCGAAAACTATAGCGTAACCTAAAACCAATCCATCTTGCGTTCATTATTCGATATGGTGGCGACTTATTTCGAATTTGCGAACGTGTCGAATCGGATGTGAGGTTGGACTAAATTTTTACGAGCGAGCGGAGCGAGCGAGCAACGATCACAATTTGCAAGGTATGCATATACCTTATATTGCCTTGCATATATTTCGTGTTAGTACCTAATTTTGTCAGCCACTTCGGACATCACATTGGACTGTAGTATGTGGAAATAGTACTATTTATGTGAAACTATTCACAAACTGTAAACATCTGTCAGCAGGCAATATGATAAAGACATCCGGCTCCTCGGGCTGGTGCGAATGTATCAATTTCAGTATGTGCCAAACCGTTGGATTGTGACACACCTTTACGCGTCTCTCGCTCGCTGCGCCCGCTCGAAAGCTGTAGCCTAACCTAAACCCAATCCATCTTGCGTTAGTCATTCGATATGAAGGCAACTTATTTCGAATTTGCGAACGTGTCGGATCGGATGTGAGGTTGGACTAAATTTTTACGAGCGAGCGGAGCGAGCGAGCATCGATCACAATATGCAAGGTATACATATACCTTGCAATATGCATATATATAGTGTTAGTACCTAATTTCGTCAGCCACTTCGGACATCACATTGCCCTGTAGTATGTGGAAATAGTACCATTTATGTGAAACTATTCACAAACTGTAAACATTTGTCAGCAGGCAATAGGATAAAGACTTCCGGCTCCTCGGGCTGGTGCGAATGTTTCAATGTCCGTATGTGCCAAACCGTTGGATTGTGACACACCTTTACGCGTCTCTCGTTCGCTGCGCTCGCTCGAAAACTATAGCGTAACCTAAAACCAATCCATCTTGCGTTCATTATTCGATATGGTGGCGACTTATTTCGAATTTGCGAACGTGTCGGATCGGATGTGAGGTTGGACTAAATTTTTACGAGCGAGCGGAGCGAGCGAGCATCGATCACAATATGCAAGGTATACATATACCTTGCAATATGCATATATATCGTGTTAGTACCTAATTTTGTCAGCCACTTCGGACATCACATTGCACTGTAGTATGTGGAAATAGTACTATTTATGTGAAACTATTCACAAACTGTAAACATTTGTCAGCAGGCAATACGATAAGTACTTCCGGCTCCTCTGGCTGGTGCGAATGTTTCCATGTCCGTACGTGCCAAACCGTTGGATTGTGACACACGTTTACGCGTCTCTCGCTCGCTGCGTTCGCTCGAAAACTATAGCGTAACCTAAAACCAATCCATCTTGCGTTCATTATTCGATATGGTGGCGACTTTTTTCGAATTTGCGAACGTGTCGGATCGGATGTGAGGTTGGACTAAATTTTTACGAGCGAGCGGAGCGAGCGAGCATCGATCACAATATGCAAGGTATACATATACCTTGCAATATGCATATATATAGTGTTAGTACCTAATTTCGTCAGCCACTTCGGACATCACATTGCCCTGTAGTATGTGGAAATAGTACTATTTATGTGAAACTATTCACAAACTGTAAACATTTGTCAGCAGGCAATAGGATAAAGACTTCCGGCTCCTCGGGCTGGTGCGAATGTTTCAATGTCCGTATGTGCCAAACCGTTGGATCGTGACACACCTTTACGCGTCTCTCGTTCGCTGCGCTCGCTCGAAAACTATAGCGTAACCTAAAACCAATCCATCTTGCGTTCATTATTCGATATGGTGGCGACTTATTTCGAATTTGCGAACGTGTCGGATCGGATGTGAGGTTGGACTAAATTTTTACGAGCGTGCGGAGCGAGCGAGCATCGATCACAATATGCAAGGTATACATATACCTTGCAATATGCATATATATCGTGTTAGTACCTAATTTCGTCAGCCACTTCGGACATCACATTGCCCTGTAGTATGTGGAAATAGTACTATTTATGTGAAACTATTCACAAACTGTAAACATTTGTCAGCAGGCAATATGATAAAGACATCCGGCTCCTCGGGCTGGTGCGAATGTTTCAATGTCAGTATGTGCCAAACCGTTGGATTGTGACACACCTTTACGCGTCTCTCGCTCGCTGCGCTCGCTCGAAAACTATAGCGTAACCTAAAACCAATCCATCTTGCGTTAGTCATTCGATATGGTGGCGACTTATTTCGAATTTGCGAACGTGTCGGATCGGATGTGAGGTTGGACTAAATTTTTACGAGCGAGCGGAGCGAGCGAGCAACGATCACAATTTGCAAGGTATACATATACCTTGCAATATGCATATATATCGTGTTAGTACCTAATTTCGTCAGCCACTTCGGACATCACATTGCCCTGTAGTATGTGGAAATAGTACTATTTATGTGAAACTATTCACAAACTGTAAACATTTGTCAGCAGGCAATATGATAAAGACATCCGGCTCCTCGGGCTGGTGCGAATGTTTCAATGTCAGTATGTGCCAAACCGTTGGATTGTGACACACCTTTACGCGTCTCTCGCTCGCTGCGCTCGCTCGAAAACTATAGCGTAACCTAAAACCAATCCATCTTGCGTTCATTATTCGATATGGTGGCGACTTATTTCGAATTTGCGAACGTGTCGGATCGGATGTGAGGTTGGACTAAATTTTTACGAGCGAGCGGAGCGAGCGAGCATCGATCACAATATGCAAGGTATACATATACCTTGCAATATGCATATATATCGTGTTAGTACCTAATTTCGTCAGCCACATCGGACATCACATTGCCCTGTAGTATGTGGAAATAGTACTATTTATGTGAAACTATTCACAAACTGTAAGCATTTGTCAGCAGGCAATAGGATAAAGACTTCCGGCTCCTCGGGCTGGTGCGAATGTTTCAATGTCCGTATGTGCCAAACCGTTGGATTGTGACACACCTTTACGCGTCTCTCGTTCGCTGCGCTCGCTCGAAAACTATAGCGTAACCTAAAACCAATCCATCTTGCGTTCATTATTCGATATGGTGGCGACTTATTTCGAATTTGCGAACGTGTCGGATCGGATGTGAGGTTGGACTAAATTTTTACGAGCGAGCGGAGCGAGCGAACAACGATCACAATTTGCAAGGTATGCATATACCTTATATTGCCTTGCATATATTTCGTGTTAGTACCTAATTTTGTCCGCCACTTCGGACATCACATTGCACTGTAGTATGTGGAAATAGTACTATTTATGTGAAACTATTCACAAACTGTAAACATTTGTCAGCAGGCAATACGATAAGTACTTCCGGCTCCTCTGGCTGGTGCGAATGTTTCCATGTCCGTATGTGCCAAACCGTTGGATTGTGACACACCTTTACGCGTCTCTCGCTCGCTCCGTTCGCTCGAAAACTATAGCGTAACCTAAAACCAATCCATCTTGCGTTCATTATTCGATATGGTGGCGACTTTTTTCGAATTTGCGAACGTGTCGGATCGGATGTGAGGGTGGACTAAATTTTTACGAGCGAGCGGAGCGAGCGAGCATCGATCACAATATGCAAGGTATACATATACCTTGCAATATGCATATATATAGTGTTAGTACCTAATTTCGTCAGCCACTTCGGACATCACATTGCCCTGTAGTATGTGGAAATAGTACTATTTATGTGAAACTATTCACAAACTGTAAACATTTGTCAGCAGGCAATAGGATAAAGACTTCCGGCTCCTCGGGCTGGTGCGAATGTTTCAATGTCCGTATGTGCCAAACCGTTGGATTGTGACACACCTTTACGCGACTCTCGTTCGCTGCGCTCGCTCGAAAACTATAGCGTAACCTAAAACCAATCCATCTTGCGTTCATTATTCGATATGGTGGCGACTTATTTCGAATTTGCGAACGTGTCGGATCGGATGTGAGGTTGGACTAAATTTTTACGAGCGAGCGGAGCGAGCGAGCATCGATCACAATATGCAAGGTATACATATACCTTGCAATATGCATATATATCGTGTTAGTACCTAATTTCGTCAGCCACTTCGGACATCACATTGCACTGTAGTATGTCGAAATAGTACTATTTATGTGAAACTATTCACAAACTGTAAACATTTGTCAGTAGGCAATATGATAAAGACTTCCGGCTCCTCGAACTGGTGCGAATGTATCAATGTCAGTATGTGCCAAACCGTTGGATTGTGACACACCTTTACGCGTCTCTCGCTCGCTGCGCTCGCTCGAAAGCTGTAGCCTAACCTAAACCCAATCCATCTTGCGTTAGTCATTCGATATGGTGGCGACTTATTTCGAATTTGCGAACGTGTCGGATCGGATGTGAGGTTGGACTAAATTTTTACGGGCGAGCGGAGCGAGCGAGCAACGATCACAATTTGCAAGGTATACATATACCTTGCAATATGCATATATATCGTGTTAGTACCTAATTTTGTTAGCCACTTCGGACATCACATTGGACTGTAGTATGTGGAAATAGTACTATTTATGTGAAACTATTCACAAACTGTAAACATTTGTCAGCAGGCAATAGGATAAAGACTTCCGGCTCCTCGGGCTGGTGCGAATGTTTCAATGTCCGTATGTGCCAAACCGTGGGATTCTGACACACCTTTACGCGTCTCTCGTTCGCTGCGCTCGCTCGAAAACTATAGCGTAACCTAAAACCAATCCATCTTGCGTTCATTATTCGATATGGTGGCGACTTATTTCGAATTTGCGAACGTGTCGGATCGGATGTGAGGTTGGACTAAATTTTTACGAGCGAGCGGAGCGAGCGAGCAACGATCACAATTTGCAAGGTATACTAATACCTTGCAATATGCATATATATCGTGTTAGTACCTAATTTTGTTAGCCACTTCGGACATCACATTGGACTGTAGTATGTGGAAATAGTACTATTTATGTGAAACTATTCACAAACTGTAAACATTTGTCAGCAGGAAATAGGATAAATACTTCCGGCTCCTCTGGCTGGTGCGAATGTTTCAATGTCCGTATGTGCCAAACCGTTAGATTGTGATACACCTTTACGCGTATCTCGCTCGCTGCGCTCGCTCGAAAACTATAGCCTAACCTAAAACCAATCCCTCTTGCGTTAGTCATTCGATATGAAGGCGACTTATTTCGAATTTGCGAACGTGTCGGATGGGATGTGAGGTTGGACTAAATTTTTACGAGCGAGCGGAGCGAGCAAGCAACGATCACACTTTGCAAGGTATATGTATACCTTGCAATATGCATATATATCGTGTTAGTACCTAATTTTGTTAGCCACTTCGGACATCACATTGGACTGTAGTATGTGGAAATAGTACTATTTATGTGAAACTATTCACAAACTGTAAACATTTGTCAGCAGGCAATAGGATAAATACTTCCGGCTCCTCTGGCTGGTGCGAATGTTTCAATGTCCGTATGTGCCAAACCGTTAGATTGTGATACACCTTTACGCGTCTCTCGCTCGCTGCGCTCGATTCGAAAACTATAGCCTAACCTAAAACCAATCCCTCTTGCGTTAGTCATTCGATATGAAGGCGACTTATTTCGAATTTGCGAACGTGTCGGATCGGATGTGAGGTTGGACTAAATTTTTACGAGCGAGCGGAGCGAGCGAGCAACGATCACAATTTGCAAGGTATACATATACCTTGCAAAATGCATATATATCGTGTTAGTACCTAATTTTGTCAGCCACTTCGGATATCACATTGCACTGTAGTATGTCGAAATAGTACTATTTATGTGAAACTATTCACAAACTGTAAACATTTGTCAGTAGGCAATATGATAAAGACTTCCGGCTCCTCGGGCTGGTGCGAATGTTTCAATGTCAGTATGTGCCAAACCGTTGGATTGTGACACACCTTTACGCGTCTCTCGCTCGCTGCGCTCGCTCGAAAACTATAGCGTAACCTAAAACCAATCCATCTTGCGTTCATTATTCGATATGGTGGCCACTTATTTCGAATTTGCGAACGTGTCGGATCGTATGTGAGGTTGGACTAAATTTTTACGAGCGAGCGGAGCGAGCGAGCAACGATCACAATTTGCAAGGTATACATATACCTTATATTGCCTTGCATATATTTCGTGGTAGTACCTAATTTTGTCAGCCACTTCGGACATCACATTGGACTGTAGTATGTGGTAATAGTACTATTTATGTGAAACTATTCACAAACTGTAAACATTTGTCAGCAGGCAATAGGATAAAGACTTCCGGCTCCTCGGGCTGGTGCGAATGTTTCAATGTCCGTATGTGCCAAACCGTTGGATTGTGACACACCTTTACGCGTCTCTCGTTCGCTGCGCTCGCTCGAAAACTATAGCGTAACCTAAAACCAATCCATCTTGCGTTCATTATTCGATATGGTGGCGACTTATTTCGAATTTGCGAACGTGTCGGATCGGATGTGAGGTTGGACTAAATTTTTACGAGCGAGCGGAGCGAGCGACCAACGATCACAATTTGCAAGGTATGCATATACCTTATATTGCCTTGCATATATTTCGTGTTAGTACCTAATTTTGTCAGCCACTTCGGACATCACATTGCCCTGTAGTATGTGGAAATAGTACTATTTATGTGAAACTATTCACAAACTGTAAGCATTTGTCAGCAGGCAATAGGATAAAGACTTCCGGCTCCTCGGGCTGGTGCGAATGTTTCAATGTCCGTATGTGCCAAACCGTTGGATTGTGACACACCTTTACGCGTCTCTCGTTCGCTGCGCTCGCTCGAAAACTATAGCGTAACCTAAAACCAATCCATCTTGCGTTCATTATTCGATATGGTGGCGACTTATTTCGAATTTGCGAACGTGTCGGATCGGATGTGAGGTTGGACTAAATTTTTACGAGCGAGCGGAGCGAGCGAACAACGATCACAATTTGCAAGGTATGCATATACCTTATATTGCCTTGCATATATTTCGTGTTAGTACCTAATTTTGTCCGCCACTTCGGACATCACATTGCACTGTAGTATGTGGAAATAGTACTATTTATGTGAAACTATTCACAAACTGTAAACATTTGTCAGCAGGCAATACGATAAGTACTTCCGGCTCCTCTGGCTGGTGCGAATGTTTCCATGTCCGTATGTGCCAAACCGTTGGATTGTGACACACCTTTACGCGTCTCTCGCTCGCTCCGTTCGCTCGAAAACTATAGCGTAACCTAAAACCAATCCATCTTGCGTTCATTATTCGATATGGTGGCGACTTTTTTCGAATTTGCGAACGTGTCGGATCGGATGTGAGGGTGGACTAAATTTTTACGAGCGAGCGGAGCGAGCGAGCATCGATCACAATATGCAAGGTATACATATACCTTGCAATATGCATATATATAGTGTTAGTACCTAATTTCGTCAGCCACTTCGGACATCACATTGCCCTGTAGTATGTGGAAATAGTACTATTTATGTGAAACTATTCACAAACTGTAAACATTTGTCAGCAGGCAATAGGATAAAGACTTCCGGCTCCTCGGGCTGGTGCGAATGTTTCAATGTCCGTATGTGCCAAACCGTTGGATTGTGACACACCTTTACGCGACTCTCGTTCGCTGCGCTCGCTCGAAAACTATAGCGTAACCTAAAACCAATCCATCTTGCGTTCATTATTCGATATGGTGGCGACTTATTTCGAATTTGCGAACGTGTCGGATCGGATGTGAGGTTGGACTAAATTTTTACGAGCGAGCGGAGCGAGCGAGCATCGATCACAATATGCAAGGTATACATATACCTTGCAATATGCATATATATCGTGTTAGTACCTAATTTCGTCAGCCACTTCGGACATCACATTGCACTGTAGTATGTCGAAATAGTACTATTTATGTGAAACTATTCACAAACTGTAAACATTTGTCAGTAGGCAATATGATAAAGACTTCCGGCTCCTCGAACTGGTGCGAATGTATCAATGTCAGTATGTGCCAAACCGTTGGATTGTGACACACCTTTACGCGTCTCTCGCTCGCTGCGCTCGCTCGAAAGCTGTAGCCTAACCTAAACCCAATCCATCTTGCGTTAGTCATTCGATATGGTGGCGACTTATTTCGAATTTGCGAACGTGTCGGATCGGATGTGAGGTTGGACTAAATTTTTACGGGCGAGCGGAGCGAGCGAGCAACGATCACAATTTGCAAGGTATACATATACCTTGCAATATGCATATATATCGTGTTAGTACCTAATTTTGTTAGCCACTTCGGACATCACATTGGACTGTAGTATGTGGAAATAGTACTATTTATGTGAAACTATTCACAAACTGTAAACATTTGTCAGCAGGCAATAGGATAAAGACTTCCGGCTCCTCGGGCTGGTGCGAATGTTTCAATGTCCGTATGTGCCAAACCGTGGGATTCTGACACACCTTTACGCGTCTCTCGTTCGCTGCGCTCGCTCGAAAACTATAGCGTAACCTAAAACCAATCCATCTTGCGTTCATTATTCGATATGGTGGCGACTTATTTCGAATTTGCGAACGTGTCGGATCGGATGTGAGGTTGGACTAAATTTTTACGAGCGAGCGGAGCGAGCGAGCAACGATCACAATTTGCAAGGTATACTAATACCTTGCAATATGCATATATATCGTGTTAGTACCTAATTTTGTTAGCCACTTCGGACATCACATTGGACTGTAGTATGTGGAAATAGTACTATTTATGTGAAACTATTCACAAACTGTAAACATTTGTCAGCAGGAAATAGGATAAATACTTCCGGCTCCTCTGGCTGGTGCGAATGTTTCAATGTCCGTATGTGCCAAACCGTTAGATTGTGATACACCTTTACGCGTATCTCGCTCGCTGCGCTCGCTCGAAAACTATAGCCTAACCTAAAACCAATCCCTCTTGCGTTAGTCATTCGATATGAAGGCGACTTATTTCGAATTTGCGAACGTGTCGGATGGGATGTGAGGTTGGACTAAATTTTTACGAGCGAGCGGAGCGAGCAAGCAACGATCACACTTTGCAAGGTATATGTATACCTTGCAATATGCATATATATCGTGTTAGTACCTAATTTTGTTAGCCACTTCGGACATCACATTGGACTGTAGTATGTGGAAATAGTACTATTTATGTGAAACTATTCACAAACTGTAAACATTTGTCAGCAGGCAATAGGATAAATACTTCCGGCTCCTCTGGCTGGTGCGAATGTTTCAATGTCCGTATGTGCCAAACCGTTAGATTGTGATACACCTTTACGCGTCTCTCGCTCGCTGCGCTCGATTCGAAAACTATAGCCTAACCTAAAACCAATCCCTCTTGCGTTAGTCATTCGATATGAAGGCGACTTATTTCGAATTTGCGAACGTGTCGGATCGGATGTGAGGTTGGACTAAATTTTTACGAGCGAGCGGAGCGAGCGAGCAACGATCACAATTTGCAAGGTATATGTATACCTTGCAAATTGCATATATATCGTGTTAGTACCTAATTTTGTCAGCCACTTCGGATATCACATTGCACTGTAGTATGTCGAAATAGTACTATTTATGTGAAACTATTCACAAACTGTAAACATTTGTCAGTAGGCAATATGATAAAGACTTCCGGCTCCTCGGGCTGGTGCGAATGTTTCAATGTCAGTATGTGCCAAACCGTTGGATTGTGACACACCTTTACGCGTCTCTCGCTCGCTGCGCTCGCTCGAAAACTATAGCGTAACCTAAAACCAATCCATCTTGCGTTCATTATTCGATATGGTGGCCACTTATTTCGAATTTGCGAACGTGTCGGATCGTATGTGAGGTTGGACTAAATTTTTACGAGCGAGCGGAGCGAGCGAGCAACGATCACAATTTGCAAGGTATACATATACCTTATATTGCCTTGCATATATTTCGTGGTAGTACCTAATTTTGTCAGCCACTTCGGACATCACATTGGACTGTAGTATGTGGTAATAGTACTATTTATGTGAAACTATTCACAAACTGTAAACATTTGTCAGCAGGCAATAGGATAAAGACTTCCGGCTCCTCGGGCTGGTGCGAATGTTTCAATGTCCGTATGTGCCAAACCGTTGGATTGTGACACACCTTTACGCGTCTCTCGTTCGCTGCGCTCGCTCGAAAACTATAGCGTAACCTAAAACCAATCCATCTTGCGTTCATTATTCGATATGGTGGCGACTTATTTCGAATTTGCGAACGTGTCGGATCGGATGTGAGGTTGGACTAAATTTTTACGAGCGAGCGGAGCGAGCGACCAACGATCACAATTTGCAAGGTATGCATATACCTTATATTGCCTTGCATATATTTCGTGTTAGTACCTAATTTTGTCAGCCACTTCGGACATCACATTGGACTGTAGTATGTGGAAATAGTACTATTTATGTGAAACTATTCACAAACTGTAAACATTTGTCAGCAGGCAATAGGATAAAGACTTCCGGCTCCTCGGGCTGGTGCGAATGTTTCAATGTCCGTATGCGCGAAACCGTTGGATTGTGACACACCTTTACGCGTCTCTCGTTCGCTGCGCTCGCTCGAAAACTATAGCGTAACCTAAAACCAATCCATCTTGCGTTCATTATTCGATATGGTGGCGACTTATTTCGAATTTGCGAACGTGTCGGATCGGATGTGAGGTTGGACTAAATTTTTACGAGCGAGCGGAGCGAGCGAGCATCGATCACAACATGCAAGGTATACATATACCTTGCAATATGCATATATATCGTGTTAGTACCTAATTTCGTCAGCCACTTCGGACATCACATTGCCCTGTAGTATGTGGAAATAGTACTATTTATGTGAAACTATTCACAAACTGTAAACATCTGTCAGCAGGCAATATGATAAAGACATCCGGCTCCTCGGGCTGGTGCGAATGTTTCAATGTCAGTATGTGCCAAACCGTTGGATTGTGACACACCTTTACGCGTCTCTCGCTCGCTGCGCTCGCTCGAAAACTATAGCGTAACCTAAAACCAATCCATCTTGCGTTCATTATTCGATATGGTGGCGACTTATTTCGAATTTGCGAACGTGTCGGATCGTATGTGAGGTTGGACTAAATTTTTACGAGCGAGCGGAGCGAGCGAGCAACGATCACAATTTGCAAGGTATACATATACCTTATATTGCCTTGCATATATTTCGTGTTAGTACCTAACTTTGTCAGCCACTTCGGACATCACATTGGACTGTAGTATGTGGTAATAGTACTATTTATGTGAAACTATTCACAAACTGTAAACATTTGTCAGCAGGCAATAGGATAAAGACTTCCGGCTCCTCGGGCTGGTGCGAATGTTTCAATGTCCGTATGTGCCAAACCGTTGGATTGTGACACACCTTTACTCGTCTCTCGTTCGCTGCGCTCGCTCGAAAATTATAGCGTAACCTAAAACCAATCCATCTTGCGTTCATTATTCGATATGGTGGCGACTTATTTCGAATTTGCGAACGTGTCGGATCGGATGTGAGGTTGGACTAAATTTTTACGAGCGAGCGGAGCGAGCGAGCAACGATCACAATTTGCAAGGTATGCATATACCTTATATTGCCTTGCATATATTTCGTGTTAGTACCTAATTTTGTCAGCCACTTCGGACATCACATTGGACTGTAGTATGTGGAAATGGTACTATTTATGTGAAACTATTCACAAACTGTAAACATTTGTCAGCAGGCAATAGGATAAAGACTTCCGGCTCCTCGGGCTGGTGCGAATGTTTCAATGTCCGTATGTGCCAAACCGTTGGATTGTGACACACCTTTACGCGTCTCTCGTTCGCTGCGCTCGCTCGAAAACTATAGCGTAACCTAAAACCAATCCATCTTGCGTTCATTATTCGATATGGTGGCGACTTATTTCGAATTTGCGAACGTGTCGGATCGGATGAGAGGTTGGACTAAATTTTTACGAGCGAGCGGAGCGAGCGAGCATCGATCACAACATGCAAGGTATACATATACCTTGCAATATGCATATATATCGTGTTAGTACCTAATTGCGTCAGCCACTTCGGACATCACATTGCCCTGTAGTATGTGGAAATAGTACTATTTATGTGAAACTATTCACAAACTGTAAACATCTGTCAGCAGGCAATATGATAAAGACATCCGGCTCCTCGGGCTGGTGCGAATGTTTCAATGTCAGTATGTGCCAAACCGTTGGATTGTGACACACCTTTACGCGTCTCTCGTTCGCTGCGCTCGCTCGAAAACTATAGCGTAACCTAAACCCAATCCATCTTGCGTTAGTCATTCGATATGGTGGCGACTTATTTCGAATTTGCGAACGTGTCGGATCGGATGTGAGGTTGGACTAAATTTTTACGAGCGAGCGGAGCGAGCGACCAACGATCACAATTTGCAAGGTATGCATATACCTTATATTGCCTTGCATATATTTCGTGTTAGTACCTAATTTTGTCAGCCACTTCGGACATCACATTGGACTGTAGTATGTGGAAATAGTACTATTTATGTGAAACTATTCACAAACTGTAAACATTTGTCAGCAGGCAATAGGATAAAGACTTCCGGCTCCTCGGGCTGGTGCGAATGTTTCAATGTCCGTATGCGCGAAACCGTTGGATTGTGACACACCTTTACGCGTCTCTCGTTCGCTGCGCTCGCTCGAAAACTATAGCGTAACCTAAAACCAATCCATCTTGCGTTCATTATTCGATATGGTGGCGACTTATTTCGAATTTGCGAACGTGTCGGATCGGATGTGAGGTTGGACTAAATTTTTACGAGCGAGCGGAGCGAGCGAGCATCGATCACAACATGCAAGGTATACATATACCTTGCAATATGCATATATATCGTGTTAGTACCTAATTTCGTCAGCCACTTCGGACATCACATTGCCCTGTAGTATGTGGAAATAGTACTATTTATGTGAAACTATTCACAAACTGTAAACATCTGTCAGCAGGCAATATGATAAAGACATCCGGCTCCTCGGGCTGGTGCGAATGTTTCAATGTCAGTATGTGCCAAACCGTTGGATTGTGACACACCTTTACGCGTCTCTCGCTCGCTGCGCTCGCTCGAAAACTATAGCGTAACCTAAAACCAATCCATCTTGCGTTCATTATTCGATATGGTGGCGACTTATTTCGAATTTGCGAACGTGTCGGATCGTATGTGAGGTTGGACTAAATTTTTACGAGCGAGCGGAGCGAGCGAGCAACGATCACAATTTGCAAGGTATACATATACCTTATATTGCCTTGCATATATTTCGTGTTAGTACCTAACTTTGTCAGCCACTTCGGACATCACATTGGACTGTAGTATGTGGTAATAGTACTATTTATGTGAAACTATTCACAAACTGTAAACATTTGTCAGCAGGCAATAGGATAAAGACTTCCGGCTCCTCGGGCTGGTGCGAATGTTTCAATGTCCGTATGTGCCAAACCGTTGGATTGTGACACACCTTTACTCGTCTCTCGTTCGCTGCGCTCGCTCGAAAATTATAGCGTAACCTAAAACCAATCCATCTTGCGTTCATTATTCGATATGGTGGCGACTTATTTCGAATTTGCGAACGTGTCGGATCGGATGTGAGGTTGGACTAAATTTTTACGAGCGAGCGGAGCGAGCGAGCAACGATCACAATTTGCAAGGTATGCATATACCTTATATTGCCTTGCATATATTTCGTGTTAGTACCTAATTTTGTCAGCCACTTCGGACATCACATTGGACTGTAGTATGTGGAAATGGTACTATTTATGTGAAACTATTCACAAACTGTAAACATTTGTCAGCAGGCAATAGGATAAAGACTTCCGGCTCCTCGGGCTGGTGCGAATGTTTCAATGTCCGTATGTGCCAAACCGTTGGATTGTGACACACCTTTACGCGTCTCTCGTTCGCTGCGCTCGCTCGAAAACTATAGCGTAACCTAAAACCAATCCATCTTGCGTTCATTATTCGATATGGTGGCGACTTATTTCGAATTTGCGAACGTGTCGGATCGGATGAGAGGTTGGACTAAATTTTTACGAGCGAGCGGAGCGAGCGAGCATCGATCACAACATGCAAGGTATACATATACCTTGCAATATGCATATATATCGTGTTAGTACCTAATTGCGTCAGCCACTTCGGACATCACATTGCCCTGTAGTATGTGGAAATAGTACTATTTATGTGAAACTATTCACAAACTGTAAACATCTGTCAGCAGGCAATATGATAAAGACATCCGGCTCCTCGGGCTGGTGCGAATGTTTCAATGTCAGTATGTGCCAAACCGTTGGATTGTGACACACCTTTACGCGTCTCTCGTTCGCTGCGCTCGCTCGAAAACTATAGCGTAACCTAAACCCAATCCATCTTGCGTTAGTCATTCGATATGGTGGCGACTTATTTCGAATTTGCGAACGTGTCGGATCGGATGTGAGGTTGGACTAAATTTTTACGAGCGAGCGGAGCTAGCGAGCAACGATCACAATTTGCAAGGTATACATATACCTTGCAATATGCATATATATCGTGTTAGTACCTAATTTTGTTAGCCACTTCGGACATCACATTGGACTGTAGTATGTGGAAATAGTACTATTTATGTGAAACTATTCACAAACTGTAAACATTTGTCAGCAGGCAATAGGATAAATACTTCCGGCTCCTCTGGCTGGTGCGAATGTTTCAATGTCCGTATGTGCCAAACCGTTAGATTGTGATACACCTTTACGCGTCTCTCGCTCGCTGCGCTCGATTCGAAAACTATAGCCTAACCTAAAACCAATCCCTCTTGCGTTAGTCATTCGATATGAAGGCGACTTATTTCGAATTTGCGAACGTGTCGGATCGGATGTGAGGTTGGACTAAATTTTTACGAGCGAGCGGAGCGAGCGAGCAACGATCACAATTTGCAAGGTATACATATACCTTGCAATATGCATATATATCGTGTTAGTACCTAATTTTGTCAGCCACTTCGGATATCACATTGCACTGTAGTATGTCGAAATAGTACTATTTATGTGAAACTATTCACAAACTGTAAACATTTGTCAGTAGGCAATATGATAAATACTTCCGGCTCCTCGGGCTGGTGCGAATGTTTCAATGTCAGTATGTGCCAAACCGTTGGATTGTGACACACCTTTACGCGTCTCTCGCTCGCTGCGCTCGCTCGAAAACTATAGCGTAACCTAAAACCAATCCATCTTGCGTTCATTATTCGATATGGTGGCGACTTATTTCGAATTTGCGAACGTGTCGGATCGGATGTGAGGTTGGACTAAATTTTTACGAGCGAGCGGAGCGAGCGAGCATCTATCACAATATGCAAGGTATACATATACCTTGCAATATGCATATATATCGTGTTAGTACCTAATTTCGTCAGCCACATCGGACATCACATTGCCCTATAGTATGTGGAAATAGTACTATTTATGTGAAACTATTCACAAACTGTAAACATTTGTCAGCAGGCAATATGATAAAGACATCCGGCTCCTCGGGCTGGTGCGAATGTTTCAATGTCAGTATGTGCCAAACCGTTGGATTGTGACACACCTTTACGCGTCTCTCGCTCGCTGCGCTCGCTCGAAAACTATAGCGTAACCTAAAACCAATCCATCTTGCGTTCATTATTCGATATGGTGGCGACTTATTTCGAATATGCGAACGTGTCGGATCGTATGTGAGGTTGGACTAAATTTTTACGAGCGAGCGGAGCGAGCGAGCAACGATCACAATTTGCAAGGTATACATATACCTTATATTGCCTTGCATATATTTCGTGTTAGTACCTAATTTTGTCAGCCACTTCGGACATCACATTGGACTGTAGTATGTGGTAATAGTACTATTTATGTGAAACTATTCACAAACTGTAAACATTTGTCAGCAGGCAATAGGATAAAGACTTCCGGCTCCTCGGGCTGGTGCGAATGTTTCAATGTCCGTATGTGCCAAACCGTGGGATTGTGACACACCTTTACGCGTCTCGCGTTCGCTGCGCTCGCTCGAAAACTATAGCGTAACCTAAAACCAATCCATCTTGCGTACATTATTCGATATGGTGGCGACTTATTTCGAATTTGCGAACGTGTCGGATCGGATGTGAGGTTGGACTAAATTTTTACGAGCGAGCGGAGCGAGCGAGCAACGATCACAATTTGCAAGGTATACATATACCTTGCAATATGCATATATATCGTGTTAGTACCTAATTTTGTCAGCCACTTCGGACATCACATTGCTCTGTAGTATGTCGAAATAGTACTATTTATGTGAAACTATTCACAAACTGTAAACATTTGTCAGTAGGCAATATGATAAAGACTTCCGGCTCCTCGAGCTGGTGCGAATGTTTCAATGTCAGTATGTGCCAAACCGTTGGATTGTGACACACCTTTACGCGTCTCTCGCTCGCTGCGCTCGCTCGAAAGCTGTAGCCTAACCTAAACCCAATCCATCTTGCGTTAGTCATTCGATATGGTGGCGACTTATTTCGAATTTGCGAACGTGTCGGATCGGATGTGAGGTTGGACTAAATTTTTACGAGCGAGCGGAGCGAGCGAGCAACGATCACAATTTGCAAGGTATACATATACCTTGCAATATGCATATATATCGTGTTAGTACCTAATTTTGTCAGCCACTTCGGACATCACATTGCACTGTAGTATGTGGAAATAGTACTATTTATGTGAAACTATTCACAAACTGTAAACATTTGTCAGCAGGCAATACGATAAGTACTTCCGGCTCCTCTGGCTGGTGCGAATGTTTCCATGTCCGTACGTGCCAAACCGTTGGATTGTGACACACGTTTACGCGTCTCTCGCTCGCTGCGTTCGCTCGAAAACTATAGCGTAACCTAAAACCAATCCATCTTGCGTTCATTATTCGATATGGTGGCGACTTTTTTCGAATTTGCGAACGTGTCGGATCGGATGTGAGGTTGGACTAAATTTTTACGAGCGAGCGGAGCGAGCGAGCATCGATCACAATATGCAAGGTATACATATACCTTGCAATATGCATATATATAGTGTTAGTACCTAATTTCGTCAGCCACTTCGGACATCACATTGCCCTGTAGTATGTGGAAATAGTACTATTTATGTGAAACTATTCACAAACTGTAAACATTTGTCAGCAGGCAATAGGATAAAGACTTCCGGCTCCTCGGGCTGGTGCGAATGTTTCAATGTCCGTATGTGCCAAACCGTTGGATTGTGACACACCTTTACGCGTCTCTCGTTCGCTGCGCTCGCTCGAAAACTATAGCGTAACCTAAAACCAATCCATCTTGCGTTCATTATTCGATATGGTGGCGACTTATTTCGAATTTGCGAACGTGTCGGATCGGATGTGAGGTTGGACTAAATTTTTACGAGCGAGCGGAGCGAGCGAGCATCGATCACAATATGCAAGGTATACATATACCTTGCAATATGCATATATATCGTGTTAGTACCTAATTTTGTCAGCCACTTCGGACATCACATTGCACTGTAGTATGTGGAAATAGTACTATTTATGTGAAACTATTCACAAACTGTAAACATTTGTCAGCAGGCAATGCGATAAGTACTTCCGGCTCCTCTGGCTGGTGCGAATGTTTCCATGTCCGTACGTGCCAAACCGTTGGATTGTGACACACGTTTACGCGTCTCTCGCTCGCTGCGTTCGCTCGAAAACTATAGCGTAACCTAAAACCAATCCATCTTGCGTTCATTATTCGATATGGTGGCGACTTTTTTCGAATTTGCGAACGTGTCGGATCGGATGTGAGGTTGGACTAAATTTTTACGAGCGAGCGGAGCGAGCGAGCATCGATCACAATATGCAAGGTATACATATACCTTGCAATATGCATATATATAGTGTTACTACCTAATTTCGTCAGCCACTTCGGACATCACATTGCCCTGTAGTATGTGGAAATAGTACTATTTATGTGAAACTATTCACAAACTGTAAACATTTGTCAGCAGGCAATAGGATAAAGACTTCCGGCTCCTCGGGCTGGTGCGAATGTTTCAATGTCCGTATGTGCCAAACCGTTGGATTGTGACACACCTTTACGCGTCTCTCGTTCGCTGCGCTCGCTCGAAAACTATAGCGTAACCTAAAACCAATCCATCTTGCGTTCATTATTCGATATGGTGGCGACTTATTTCGAATTTGCGAACGTGTCGGATCGGATGTGAGGTTGGACTAAATTTTTACGAGCGAGCGGAGCGAGCGAGCATCGATCACAATATGCAAGGTATACATATACCTTGCAATATGCATATATATCGTGTTAGTACCTAATTTCGTCAGCCACTTCGGACATCACATTGCCCTGTAGTATGTGGAAATAGTACTATTTATGTGAAACTATTCACAAACTGTAAACATTTGTCAGCAGGCAATATGATAAAGACATCCGGCTCCTCGGGCTGGTGCGAATGTTTCAATGTCAGTATGTGCCAAACCGTTGGATTGTGACACACCTTTACGCGTCTCTCGCTCGCTGCGCTCGCTCGAAAACTATAGCGTAACCTAAAACCAATCCATCTTGCGTTAGTCATTCGATATGGTGGCGACTTATTTCGAATTTGCGAACGTGTCGGATCGGATGTGAGGTTGGACTAAATTTTTACGAGCGAGCGGAGCGAGCGAGCATCGATCACAATATGCAAGGTATACATATACCTTGCAATATGCATATATATCGTGTTAGTACCTTATTTCGTCAGCCACATCGGACATCACATTGCCCTGTAGTATGTGGAAATAGTACTATTTATGTGAAACTATTCACAAACTGTAAACATTTGTCAGCAGGCAATATGATAAAGACATCCGGCTCCTCGGGCTGGTGCGAATGTTTCAATGTCAGTATGTGCCAAACCGTTGGATTGTGACACACCTTTACGCGTCTCTCTCTCGCTGCGCTCGCTCGAAAACTATAGCGTAACCTAAAACCAATCCATCTTGCGTTCATTATTCGATATGGTGGCGACTTTTTTCGAATTTGCGAACGTGTCGGATCGGATGTGAGGTTGGACTAAATTTTTACGAGCGAGCGGAGCGAGCGAGCATCGATCACAATATGCAAGGTATACATATACCTTGCAATATGCATATATATAGTGTTACTACCTAATTTCGTCAGCCACTTCGGACATCACATTGCCCTGTAGTATGTGGAAATAGTACTATTTATGTGAAACTATTCACAAACTGTAAACATTTGTCAGCAGGCAGTAGGATAAAGACTTCCGGCTCCTCGGGCTGGTGCGAATGTTTCAATGTCCGTATGTGCCAAACCGTTGGATTGTGACACACCTTTACGCGTCTCTCGTTCGCTGCGCTCGCTCGAAAACTATAGCGTAACCTAAAACCAATCCATCTTGCGTTCATTATTCGATATGGTGGCGACTTATTTCGAATTTGCGAACGTGTCGGATCGGATGTGAGGTTGGACTAAATTTTTACGAGCGAGCGGAGCGAGCGAGCATCGATCACAATATGCAAGGTATACATATACCTTGCAATATGCATATATATCGTGTTAGTACCTAATTTCGTCAGCCACTTCGGACATCACATTGCCCTGTAGTATGTGGAAATAGTACTATTTATGTGAAACTATTCACAAACTGTAAACATTTGTCAGCAGGCAATATGATAAAGACATCCGGCTCCTCGGGCTGGTGCGAATGTTTCAATGTCAGTATGTGCCAAACCGTTGGATTGTGACACACCTTTACGCGTCTCTCGCTCGCTGCGCTCGCTCGAAAACTATAGCGTAACCTAAAACCAATCCATCTTGCGTTAGTCATTCGATATGGTGGCGACTTATTTCGAATTTGCGAACGTGTCGGATCGGATGTGAGGTTGGACTAAATTTTTACGAGCGAGCGGAGCGAGCGAGCAACGATCACAATTTGCAAGGTATACATATACCTTGCAATATGCATATATATCGTGTTAGTACCTAATTTCGTCAGCCACTTCGGACATCACATTGCCCTGTAGTATGTGGAAATAGTACTATTTATGTGAAACTATTCACAAACTGTAAACTTTTGTCAGCAGGCAATATGATAAAGACATCCGGCTCCTCGGGCTGGTGCGAATGTTTCAATGTCAGTATGTGCCAAACCGTTGGATTGTGACACACCTTTACGCGTCTCTCGCTCGCTGCGCTCGCTCGAAAACTATAGCGTAACCTAAAACCAATCCATCTTGCGTTCATTATTCGATATGGTGGCGACTTATTTCGAATTTGCGAACGTGTCGGATCGGATGTGAGGTTGGACTAAATTTTTACGAGCGAGCGGAGCGAGCGAGCATCGATCACAATATGCAAGGTATACATATACCTTGCAATATGCATATATATCGTGTTAGTACCTTATTTCGTCAGCCACATCGGACATCACATTGCCCTGTAGTATGTGGAAATAGTACTATTTATGTGAAACTATTCACAAACTGTAAACATTTGTCAGCAGGCAATATGATAAAGACATCCGGCTCCTCGGGCTGGTGCGAATGTTTCAATGTCAGTATGTGCCAAACCGTTGGATTGTGACACACCTTTACGCGTCTCTCGCTCGCTGCGCTCGCTCGAAAACTATAGCGTAACCTAAAACCAATCCATCTTGCGTTCATTATTCGATATGGTGGCGACTTATTTCGAATTTGCGAACGTGTCGGATCGTATGTGAGGTTGGACTAAATTTTTACGAGCGAGCGGAGCGAGCGAGCAACGATCACAATTTGCAAGGTATACATATACCTTATATTGCCTTGCATATATTTCGTGTTAGTACCTAATTTTGTCAGCCACTTCGGACATCACATTGGACTGTAGTATGTGGTAATAGTACTATTTATGTGAAACTATTCACAAACTGTAAGCATTTGTCAGCAGGCAATAGGATAAAGACTTCCGGCTCCTCGGGCTGGTGCGAATGTTTCAATGTCCGTATGTGCCAAACCGTTGGATTGTGACACACCTTTACGCGTCTCTCGTTCGCTGCGCTCGCTCGAAAACTATAGCGTAACCTAAAACCAATCCATCTTGCGTTCATTATTCGATATGGTGGCGACTTATTTCGAATTTGCGAACGTGTCGGATCGGATGTGAGGTTGGACTAAATTTTTACGAGCGAGCGGAGCGAGCGAACAACGATCACAATTTGCAAGGTATGCATATACCTTATATTGCCTTGCATATATTTCGTGTTAGTACCTAATTTTGTCCGCCACTTCGGACATCACATTGCACTGTAGTATGTGGAAATAGTACTATTTATGTGAAACTATTCACAAACTGTAAACATTTGTCAGCAGGCAATACGATAAGTACTTCCGGCTCCTCTGGCTGGTGCGAATGTTTCCATGTCCGTATGTGCCAAACCGTTGGATTGTGACACACCTTTACGCGTCTCTCGCTCGCTGCGTTCGCTCGAAAACTATAGCGTAACCTAAAACCAATCCATCTTGCGTTCATTATTCGATATGGTGGCGACTTTTTTCGAATTTGCGAACGTGTCGGATCGGATGTGAGGTTGGACTAAATTTTTACGAGCGAGCGGAGCGAGCGAGCATCGATCACAATATGCAAGGTATACATATACCTTGCAATATGCATATATATAGTGTTAGTACCTAATTTCGTCAGCCACTTCGGACATCACATTGCCCTGTAGTATGTGGAAATAGTACTATTTATGTGAAACTATTCACAAACTGTAAACATTTGTCAGCAGGCAATAGGATAAAGACTTCCGGCTCCTCGGGCTGGTGCGAATGTTTCAATGTCCGTATGTGCCAAACCGTTGGATTGTGACACACCTTTACGCGACTCTCGTTCGCTGCGCTCGCTCGAAAACTATAGCGTAACCTAAAACCAATCCATCTTGCGTTCATTATTCGATATGGTGGCGACTTATTTCGAATTTGCGAACGTGTCGGATCGGATGTGAGGTTGGACTAAATTTTTACGAGCGAGCGGAGCGAGCGAGCATCGATCACAATATGCAAGGTATACATATACCTTGCAATATGCATATATATCGTGTTAGTACCTAATTTCGTCAGCCACTTCGGACATCACATTGCACTGTAGTATGTCGAAATAGTACTATTTATGTGAAACAATTCACAAACTGTAAACATTTGTCAGTAGGCAATATGATAAAGACTTCCGGCTCCTCGAGCTGGTGCGAATGTATCAATGTCAGTATGTGCCAAACCGTTGGATTGTGACACACCTTTACGCGACTCTCGTTCGCTGCGCTCGCTCGAAAACTATAGCGTAACCTAAAACCAATCCATCTTGCGTTCATTATTCGATATGGTGGCGACTTATTTCGAATTTGCGAACGTGTCGGATCGGATGTGAGGTTGGACTAAATTTTTACGAGCGAGCGGAGCGAGCGAGCATCGATCACAATTTGCAAGGTATACATATACCTTGCAATATGCATATATATCGTGTTAGTACCTAATTTTGTTAGCCACTTCGGACATCACATTGGACTGTAGTATGTGGTAATAGTACTATTTATGTGAAACTATTCACAAACTGTAAACATTTGTCAGCAGGCAATAGGATAAAGACTTCCGGCTCCTCGGGCTGGTGCGAATGTTTCAATGTCCGTATGTGCCAAACCGTGGGATTCTGACACACCTTTACGCGTCTCTCGTTCGCTGCGCTCGCTCGAAAACTATAGCGTAACCTAAAACCAATCCATCTTGCGTTCATTATTCGATATGGTGGCGACTTATTTCGAATTTGCGAACGTGTCGGATCGGATGTGAGGTTGGACTAAATTTTTACGAGCGAGCGGAGCGAGCGAGCAACGATCACAATTTGCAAGGTATACATATACCTTGCAATATGCATATATATCGTGTTAGTACCTAATTTTGTTAGCCACTTCGGACATCACATTGGACTGTAGTATGTGGAAATAGTACTATTTATGTGAAACTATTCACAAACTGTAAACATTTGTCAGCAGGAAATAGGATAAATACTTCCGGCTCCTCTGGCTGGTGCGAATGTTTCAATGTCCGTATGTGCCAAACCGTTAGATTGTGATACACCTTTACGCGTATCTCGCTCGCTGCGCTCGCTCGAAAACTATAGCCTAACCTAAAACCAATCCCTCTTGCGTTAGTCATTCGATATGAAGGCGACTTATTTCGAATTTGCGAACGTGTCGGATGGGATGTGAGGTTGGACTAAATTTTTACGAGCGAGCGGAGCGAGCAAGCAACGATCACACTTTGCAAGGTATATATATACCTTGCAATATGCATCTATATCGTGTTAGTACCTAATTTTGTTAGCCACTTCGGACATCACATTGGACTGTAGTATGTGGAAATAGTACTATTTATGTGAAACTATTCACAAACTGTAAACATTTGTCAGCAGGCAATAGGATAAATACTTCCGGCTCCTCTGGCTGGTGCGAATGTTTCAATGTCCGTATGTGCCAAACCGTTGGATTGTGACACACCTTTACGCGTCTCTCGTTCGCTGCGCTCGCTCGAAAACTATAGCGTAACCTAAAACCAATCCATCTTGCGTTCATTATTCGATATGGTGGCGACTTATTTCGAATTTGCGAACGTGTCGGATCGGATGTGAGGTTGGACTAAATTTTTACGAGCGAGCGGAGCGAGCGAACAACGATCACAATTTGCAAGGTATGCATATACCTTATATTGCCTTGCATATATTTCGTGTTAGTACCTAATTTTGTCCGCCACTTCGGACATCACATTGCACTGTAGTATGTGGAAATAGTACTATTTATGTGAAACTATTCACAAACTGTAAACATTTGTCAGCAGGCAATACGATAAGTACTTCCGGCTCCTCTGGCTGGTGCGAATGTTTCCATGTCCGTATGTGCCAAACCGTTGGATTGTGACACACCTTTACGCGTCTCTCGCTCGCTGCGTTCGCTCGAAAACTATAGCGTAACCTAAAACCAATCCATCTTGCGTTCATTATTCGATATGGTGGCGACTTTTTTCGAATTTGCGAACGTGTCGGATCGGATGTGAGGTTGGACTAAATTTTTACGAGCGAGCGGAGCGAGCGAGCATCGATCACAATATGCAAGGTATACATATACCTTGCAATATGCATATATATAGTGTTAGTACCTAATTTCGTCAGCCACTTCGGACATCACATTGCCCTGTAGTATGTGGAAATAGTACTATTTATGTGAAACTATTCACAAACTGTAAACATTTGTCAGCAGGCAATAGGATAAAGACTTCCGGCTCCTCGGGCTGGTGCGAATGTTTCAATGTCCGTATGTGCCAAACCGTTGGATTGTGACACACCTTTACGCGACTCTCGTTCGCTGCGCTCGCTCGAAAACTATAGCGTAACCTAAAACCAATCCATCTTGCGTTCATTATTCGATATGGTGGCGACTTATTTCGAATTTGCGAACGTGTCGGATCGGATGTGAGGTTGGACTAAATTTTTACGAGCGAGCGGAGCGAGCGAGCATCTATCACAATATGCAAGGTATACATATACCTTGCAATATGCATATATATCGTGTTAGTACCTAATTTCGTCAGCCACTTCGGACATCACATTGCACTGTAGTATGTCGAAATAGTACTATTTATGTGAAACAATTCACAAACTGTAAACATTTGTCAGTAGGCAATATGATAAAGACTTCCGGCTCCTCGAGCTGGTGCGAATGTATCAATGTCAGTATGTGCCAAACCGTTGGATTGTGACACACCTTTACGCGACTCTCGTTCGCTGCGCTCGCTCGAAAACTATAGCGTAACCTAAAACCAATCCATCTTGCGTTCATTATTCGATATGGTGGCGACTTATTTCGAATTTGCGAACGTGTCGGATCGGATGTGAGGTTGGACTAAATTTTTACGAGCGAGCGGAGCGAGCGAGCATCGATCACAATTTGCAAGGTATACATATACCTTGCAATATGCATATATATCGTGTTAGTACCTAATTTTGTTAGCCACTTCGGACATCACATTGGACTGTAGTATGTGGTAATAGTACTATTTATGTGAAACTATTCACAAACTGTAAACATTTGTCAGCAGGCAATAGGATAAAGACTTCCGGCTCCTCGGGCTGGTGCGAATGTTTCAATGTCCGTATGTGCCAAACCGTGGGATTCTGACACACCTTTACGCGTCTCTCGTTCGCTGCGCTCGCTCGAAAACTATAGCGTAACCTAAAACCAATCCATCTTGCGTTCATTATTCGATATGGTGGCGACTTATTTCGAATTTGCGAACGTGTCGGATCGGATGTGAGGTTGGACTAAATTTTTACGAGCGAGCGGAGCGAGCGAGCAACGATCACAATTTGCAAGGTATACATATACCTTGCAATATGCATATATATCGTGTTAGTACCTAATTTTGTTAGCCACTTCGGACATCACATTGGACTGTAGTATGTGGAAATAGTACTATTTATGTGAAACTATTCACAAACTGTAAACATTTGTCAGCAGGAAATAGGATAAATACTTCCGGCTCCTCTGGCTGGTGCGAATGTTTCAATGTCCGTATGTGCCAAACCGTTAGATTGTGATACACCTTTACGCGTATCTCGCTCGCTGCGCTCGCTCGAAAACTATAGCCTAACCTAAAACCAATCCCTCTTGCGTTAGTCATTCGATATGAAGGCGACTTATTTCGAATTTGCGAACGTGTCGGATGGGATGTGAGGTTGGACTAAATTTTTACGAGCGAGCGGAGCGAGCAAGCAACGATCACACTTTGCAAGGTATATATATACCTTGCAATATGCATCTATATCGTGTTAGTACCTAATTTTGTTAGCCACTTCGGACATCACATTGGACTGTAGTATGTGGAAATAGTACTATTTATGTGAAACTATTCACAAACTGTAAACATTTGTCAGCAGGCAATAGGATAAATACTTCCGGCTCCTCTGGCTGGTGCGAATGTTTCAATGTCCGTATGTGCCAAACCGTTGGATTGTGACACACCTTTACGCGTCTCTCGTTCGCTGCGCTCGCTCGAAAACTATAGCGTAACCTAAAACCAATCCATCTTGCGTTCATTATTCGATATGGTGGCGACTTATTTCGAATTTGCGAACGTGTCGGATCGGATGTGAGGTTGGACTAAATTTTTACGAGCGAGCGGAGCGAGCGAACAACGATCACAATTTGCAAGGTATGCATATACCTTATATTGCCTTGCATATATTTCGTGTTAGTACCTAATTTTGTCCGCCACTTCGGACATCACATTGCACTGTAGTATGTGGAAATAGTACTATTTATGTGAAACTATTCACAAACTGTAAACATTTGTCAGCAGGCAATACGATAAGTACTTCCGGCTCCTCTGGCTGGTGCGAATGTTTCCATGTCCGTATGTGCCAAACCGTTGGATTGTGACACACCTTTACGCGTCTCTCGCTCGCTGCGTTCGCTCGAAAACTATAGCGTAACCTAAAACCAATCCATCTTGCGTTCATTATTCGATATGGTGGCGACTTTTTTCGAATTTGCGAACGTGTCGGATCGGATGTGAGGTTGGACTAAATTTTTACGAGCGAGCGGAGCGAGCGAGCATCGATCACAATATGCAAGGTATACATATACCTTGCAATATGCATATATATAGTGTTAGTACCTAATTTCGTCAGCCACTTCGGACATCACATTGCCCTGTAGTATGTGGAAATAGTACTATTTATGTGAAACTATTCACAAACTGTAAACATTTGTCAGCAGGCAATAGGATAAAGACTTCCGGCTCCTCGGGCTGGTGCGAATGTTTCAATGTCCGTATGTGCCAAACCGTTGGATTGTGACACACCTTTACGCGACTCTCGTTCGCTGCGCTCGCTCGAAAACTATAGCGTAACCTAAAACCAATCCATCTTGCGTTCATTATTCGATATGGTGGCGACTTATTTCGAATTTGCGAACGTGTCGGATCGGATGTGAGGTTGGACTAAATTTTTACGAGCGAGCGGAGCGAGCGAGCAACGATCACAATTTGCAAGGTATACATATACCTTGCAATATGCATATATATCGTGTTAGTACCTAATTTTGTTAGCCACTTCGGACATCACATTGGACTGTAGTATGTGGAAATAGTACTATTTATGTGAAACTATTCACAAACTGTAAACATTTGTCAGCAGGAAATAGGATAAATACTTCCGGCTCCTCTGGCTGGTGCGAATGTTTCAATGTCCGTATGTGCCAAACCGTTAGATTGTGATACACCTTTACGCGTATCTCGCTCGCTGCGCTCGCTCGAAAACTATAGCCTAACCTAAAACCAATCCCTCTTGCGTTAGTCATTCGATATGAAGGCGACTTATTTCGAATTTGCGAACGTGTCGGATGGGATGTGAGGTTGGACTAAATTTTTACGAGCGAGCGGAGCGAGCAAGCAACGATCACACTTTGCAAGGTATATATATACCTTGCAATATGCATCTATATCGTGTTAGTACCTAATTTTGTTAGCCACTTCGGACATCACATTGGACTGTAGTATGTGGAAATAGTACTATTTATGTGAAACTATTCACAAACTGTAAACATTTGTCAGCAGGCAATAGGATAAATACTTCCGGCTCCTCTGGCTGGTGCGAATGTTTCAATGTCCGTATGTGCCAAACCGTTGGATTGTGACACACCTTTACGCGTCTCTCGTTCGCTGCGCTCGCTCGAAAACTATAGCGTAACCTAAAACCAATCCATCTTGCGTTCATTATTCGATATGGTGGCGACTTATTTCGAATTTGCGAACGTGTCGGATCGGATGTGAGGTTGGACTAAATTTTTACGAGCGAGCGGAGCGAGCGAACAACGATCACAATTTGCAAGGTATGCATATACCTTATATTGCCTTGCATATATTTCGTGTTAGTACCTAATTTTGTCCGCCACTTCGGACATCACATTGCACTGTAGTATGTGGAAATAGTACTATTTATGTGAAACTATTCACAAACTGTAAACATTTGTCAGCAGGCAATACGATAAGTACTTCCGGCTCCTCTGGCTGGTGCGAATGTTTCCATGTCCGTATGTGCCAAACCGTTGGATTGTGACACACCTTTACGCGTCTCTCGCTCGCTGCGTTCGCTCGAAAACTATAGCGTAACCTAAAACCAATCCATCTTGCGTTCATTATTCGATATGGTGGCGACTTTTTTCGAATTTGCGAACGTGTCGGATCGGATGTGAGGTTGGACTAAATTTTTACGAGCGAGCGGAGCGAGCGAGCATCGATCACAATATGCAAGGTATACATATACCTTGCAATATGCATATATATAGTGTTAGTACCTAATTTCGTCAGCCACTTCGGACATCACATTGCCCTGTAGTATGTGGAAATAGTACTATTTATGTGAAACTATTCACAAACTGTAAACATTTGTCAGCAGGCAATAGGATAAAGACTTCCGGCTCCTCGGGCTGGTGCGAATGTTTCAATGTCCGTATGTGCCAAACCGTTGGATTGTGACACACCTTTACGCGACTCTCGTTCGCTGCGCTCGCTCGAAAACTATAGCGTAACCTAAAACCAATCCATCTTGCGTTCATTATTCGATATGGTGGCGACTTATTTCGAATTTGCGAACGTGTCGGATCGGATGTGAGGTTGGACTAAATTTTTACGAGCGAGCGGAGCGAGCGAGCATCGATCACAATATGCAAGGTATACATATACCTTGCAATATGCATATATATCGTGTTAGTACCTAATTTCGTCAGCCACTTCGGACATCACATTGCACTGTAGTATGTCGAAATAGTACTATTTATGTGAAACTATTCACAAACTGTAAACATTTGTCAGTAGGCAATATGATAAAGACTTCCGGCTCCTCGAGCTGGTGCGAATGTATCAATGTCAGTATGTGCCAAACCGTTGGATTGTGACACACCTTTACGCGACTCTCGTTCGCTGCGCTCGCTCGAAAACTATAGCGTAACCTAAAACGAATCCATCTTGCGTTCATTATTCGATATGGTGGCGACTTATTTCGAATTTGCGAACGTGTCGGATCGGATGTGAGGTTGGACTAAATTTTTACGAGCGAGCGGAGCGAGCGAGCATCGATCACAATTTGCAAGGTATACATATACCTTGCAATATGCATATATATCGTGTTAGTACCTAATTTTGTTAGCCACTTCGGACATCACATTGGACTGTAGTATGTGGTAATAGTACTATTTATGTGAAACTATTCACAAACTGTAAACATTTGTCAGCAGGCAATAGGATAAAGACTTCCGGCTCCTCGGGCTGGTGCGAATGTTTCAATGTCCGTATGTGCCAAACCGTGGGATTCTGACACACCTTTACGCGTCTCTCGTTCGCTGCGCTCGCTCGAAAACTATAGCGTAACCTAAAACCAATCCATCTTGCGTTCATTATTCGATATGGTGGCGACTTATTTCGAATTTGCGAACGTGTCGGATCGGATGTGAGGTTGGACTAAATTTTTACGAGCGAGCGGAGCGAGCGAGCAACGATCACAATTTGCAAGGTATACATATACCTTGCAATATGCATATATATCGTGTTAGTACCTAATTTTGTTAGCCACTTCGGACATCACATTGGACTGTAGTATGTGGAAATAGTACTATTTATGTGAAACTATTCACAAACTGTAAACATTTGTCAGCAGGAAATAGGATAAATACTTCCGGCTCCTCTGGCTGGTGCGAATGTTTCAATGTCCGTATGTGCCAAACCGTTAGATTGTGATACACCTTTACGCGTATCTCGCTCGCTGCGCTCGCTCGAAAACTATAGCCTAACCTAAAACCAATCCCTCTTGCGTTAGTCATTCGATATGAAGGCGACTTATTTCGAATTTGCGAACGTGTCGGATGGGATGTGAGGTTGGACTAAATTTTTACGAGCGAGCGGAGCGAGCAAGCAACGATCACACTTTGCAAGGTATATATATACCTTACAATATGCATCTATATCGTGTTAGTACCTAATTTTGTTAGCAACTTCGGACATCACATTGGACTGTAGTATGTGGAAATAGTACTATTTATGTGAAACTATTCACAAACTGTAAACATTTGTCAGCAGGCAATAGGATAAATACTTCCGGCTCCTCTGGCTGGTGCGAATGTTTCAATGTCCGTATGTGCCAAACCGTTAGATTGTGGTACACCTTTACGCGTCTCTCGCTCGCTGCGCTCGATTCGAAAACTATAGCCTAACCTAAAACCAATCCCTCTTGCGTTAGTCATTCGATATGAAGGCGACTTATTTCGAATTTGCGAACGTGTCGGATCGGATGTGAGGTTGGACTAAATTTTTACGAGCGAGCGGAGCGAGCGAGCAACGATCACAATTTGCAAGGTATACATATACCTTGCAAAATGCATATATATCGTGTTAGTACCTAATTTTGTCAGCCACTTCGGATATCACATTGCACTGTAGTATGTCGAAATAGTACTATTTATGTGAAACTATTCACAAACTGTAAACATTTGTCAGTAGGCAATATGATAAAGACTTCCGGCTCCTCGGGCTGGTGCGAATGTTTCAATGTCAGTATGTGCCAAACCGTTGGATTGTGACACACCTTTACGCGTCTCTCGCTCGCTGCGCTCGCTCGAAAACTATAGCGTAACCTAAAACCAATCCATCTTGCGTTCATTATTCGATATGGTGGCCACTTATTTCGAATTTGCGAACGTGTCGGATCGTATGTGAGGTTGGACTAAATTTTTACGAGCGAGCGGAGCGAGCGAGCAACGATCACAATTTGCAAGGTATACATATACCTTATATTGCCTTGCATATATTTCGTGGTAGTACCTAATTTTGTCAGCCACTTCGGACATCACATTGGACTGTAGTATGTGGTAATAGTACTATTTATGTGAAACTATTCACAAACTGTAAACATTTGTCAGCAGGCAATAGGATAAAGACTTCCGGCTCCTCGGGCTGGTGCGAATGTTTCAATGTCCGTATGTGCCAAACCGTTGGATTGTGACACACCTTTACGCGTCTCTCGTTCGCTGCGCTCGCTCGAAAACTATAGCGTAACCTAAAACCAATCCATCTTGCGTTCATTATTCGATATGGTGGCGACTTATTTCGAATTTGCGAACGTGTCGGATCGGATGTGAGGTTGGACTAAATTTTTACGAGCGAGCGGAGCGAGCGAGCAACGATCACAATTTGCAAGGTATGCATATACCTTATATTGCCTTGCATATATTTCGTGTTAGTACCTAATTTTGTCAGCCACTTCGGACATCACATTGCCCTGTAGTATGTGGAAATAGTACTATTTATGTGAAACTATTCACAAACTGTAAACATCTGTCAGCAGGCAATATGATAAAGACATCCGGCTCCTCGGGCTGGTGCGAATGTTTCAATGTCAGTATGTGCCAAACCGTTGGATTGTGACACACCTTTACGCGTCTCTCGCTCGCTGCGCTCGCTCGAAAACTATAGCGTAACCTAAAACCAATCCATCTTGCGTTCATTATTCGATATGGTGGCGACTTATTTCGAATTTGCCAACGTGTCGGATCGTATGTGAGGTTGGACTAAATTTTTACGAGCGAGCGGAGCGAGCGAGCAACGATCACAATTTGCAAGGTATACATATACCTTATATTGCCTTGCATATATTTCGTGTTAGTACCTAACTTTGTCAGCCACTTCGGACATCACATTGGACTGTAGTATGTGGTAATAGTACTATTTATGTGAAACTATTCACAAACTGTAAACATTTGTCAGCAGGCAATAGGATAAAGACTTCCGGCTCCTCGGGCTGGTGCGAATGTTTCAATGTCCGTATGTGCCAAACCGTTGGATTGTGACACACCTTTACTCGTCTCTCGTTCGCTGCGCTCGCTCGAAAATTATAGCGTAACCTAAAACCAATCCATCTTGCGTTCATTATTCGATATGGTGGCGACTCATTTCGAATTTGCGAACGTGTCGGATCGGATGTGAGGTTGGACTAAATTTTTACGGGCGGGCGGAGCGAGCGAGCAACGATCACAATTTGCAAGGTATGCATATACCTTATATTGCCTTGCATATATTTCGTGTTAGTACCTAATTTTGTCAGCCACTTCGGACATCACATTGGACTGTAGTATGTGGAAATAGTACTATTTATGTGAAACTATTCACAAACTGTAAACATTTGTCAGCAGGCAATAGGATAAATACTTCCGGCTCCTCTGGCTGGTGCGAATGTTTCAATGTCCGTATGTGCCAAACCGTTAGATTGTGATACACCTTTACGCGTCTCTCGCTCGCTGCGCTCGATTCGAAAACTATAGCCTAACCTAAAACCAATCCCTCTTGCGTTAGTCATTCGATATGAAGGCGACTTATTTCGAATTTGCGAACGTGTCGGATCGGATGTGAGGTTGGACTAAGTTTTTACGAGCGAGCGGAGCGAGCGAGCAACGATCACAATTTGCAAGGTATACATATACCTTGCAAAATGCATATATATCGTGTTAGTACCTAATTTTGTCAGCCACTTCGGATATCACATTGCACTGTAGTATGTCGAAATAGTACTATTTATGTGAAACTATTCACAAACTGTAAACATTTGTCAGTAGGCAATATGATAAAGACTTCCGGCTCCTCGGGCTGGTGCGAATGTTTCAATGTCAGTATGTGCCAAACCGTTGGATTGTGACACACCTTTACGCGTCTCTCGCTCGCTGCGCTCGCTCGAAAACTATAGCGTAACCTAAAACCAATCCATCTTGCGTTCATTATTCGATATGGTGGCCACTTATTTCGAATTTGCGAACGTGTCGGATCGTATGTGAGGTTGGACTAAATTTTTACGAGCGAGCGGAGCGAACGAGCAACGATCACAATTTGCAAGGTATACATATACCTTATATTGCCTTGCATATATTTCGTGGTAGTACCTAATTTTGTCAGCCACTTCGGACATCACATTGGACTGTAGTATGTGGTAATAGTACTATTTATGTGAAACTATTCACAAACTGTAAACATTTGTCAGCAGGCAATAGGATAAAGACTTCCGGCTCCTCGGGCTGGTGCGAATGTTTCAATGTCCGTATGTGCCAAACCGTTGGATTGTGACACACCTTTACGCGTCTCTCGTTCGCTGCGCTCGCTCGAAAACTATAGCGTAACCTAAAACCAATCCATCTTGCGTTCATTATTCGATATGGTGGCGACTTATTTCGAATTTGCGAACGTGTCGGATCGGATGTGAGGTTGGACTAAATTTTTACGAGCGAGCGGAGCGAGCGAGCAACGATCACAATTTGCAAGGTATGCATATACCTTATATTGCCTTGCATATATTTCGTGTTAGTACCTAATTTTGTCAGCCACTTCGGACATCACATTGCCCTGTAGTATGTGGAAATAGTACTATTTATGTGAAACTATTCACAAACTGTAAACATCTGTCAGCAGGCAATATGATAAAGACATCCGGCTCCTCGGGCTGGTGCGAATGTTTCAATGTCAGTATGTGCCAAACCGTTGGATTGTGACACACCTTTACGCGTCTCTCGCTCGCTGCGCTCGCTCGAAAACTATAGCGTAACCTAAAACCAATCCATCTTGCGTTCATTATTCGATATGGTGGCCACTTATTTCGAATTTGCGAACGTGTCGGATCGTATGTGAGGTTGGACTAAATTTTTACGAGCGAGCGGAGCGAACGAGCAACGATCACAATTTGCAAGGTATACATATACCTTATATTGCCTTGCATATATTTCGTGGTAGTACCTAATTTTGTCAGCCACTTCGGACATCACATTGGACTGTAGTATGTGGTAATAGTACTATTTATGTGAAACTATTCACAAACTGTAAACATTTGTCAGCAGGCAATAGGATAAAGACTTCCGGCTCCTCGGGCTGGTGCGAATGTTTCAATGTCCGTATGTGCCAAACCGTTGGATTGTGACACACCTTTACGCGTCTCTCGTTCGCTGCGCTCGCTCGAAAACTATAGCGTAACCTAAAACCAATCCATCTTGCGTTCATTATTCGATATGGTGGCGACTTATTTCGAATTTGCGAACGTGTCGGATCGGATGTGAGGTTGGACTAAATTTTTACGAGCGAGCGGAGCGAGCGAGCAACGATCACAATTTGCAAGGTATGCATATACCTTATATTGCCTTGCATATATTTCGTGTTAGTACCTAATTTTGTCAGCCACTTCGGACATCACATTGCCCTGTAGTATGTGGAAATAGTACTATTTATGTGAAACTATTCACAAACTGTAAACATCTGTCAGCAGGCAATATGATAAAGACATCCGGCTCCTCGGGCTGGTGCGAATGTTTCAATGTCAGTATGTGCCAAACCGTTGGATTGTGACACACCTTTACGCGTCTCTCGCTCGCTGCGCTCGCTCGAAAACTATAGCGTAACCTAAAACCAATCCATCTTGCGTTCATTATTCGATATGGTGGCGACTTATTTCGAATTTGCCAACGTGTCGGATCGTATGTGAGGTTGGACTAAATTTTTACGAGCGAGCGGAGCGAGCGAGCAACGATCACAATTTGCAAGGTATACATATACCTTATATTGCCTTGCATATATTTCGTGTTAGTACCTAACTTTGTCAGCCACTTCGGACATCACATTGGACTGTAGTATGTGGTAATAGTACTATTTATGTGAAACTATTCACAAACTGTAAACATTTGTCAGCAGGCAATAGGATAAAGACTTCCGGCTCCTCGGGCTGGTGCGAATGTTTCAATGTCCGTATGTGCCAAACCGTTGGATTGTGACACACCTTTACTCGTCTCTCGTTCGCTGCGCTCGCTCGAAAATTATAGCGTAACCTAAAACCAATCCATCTTGCGTTCATTATTCGATATGGTGGCGACTCATTTCGAATTTGCGAACGTGTCGGATCGTATGTGAGGTTGGACTAAATTTTTACGAGCGAGCGGAGCGAGCGAGCAACGATCACAATTTGCAAGGTATACATATACCTTATATTGCCTTGCATATATTTCGTGTTAGTACCTAACTTTGTCAGCCACTTCGGACATCACATTGGACTGTAGTATGTGGTAATAGTACTATTTATGTGAAACTATTCACAAACTGTAAACATTTGTCAGCAGGCAATAGGATAAAGACTTCCGGCTCCTCGGGCTGGTGCGAATGTTTCAATGTCCGTATGTGCCAAACCATTGGATTGTGACACACCTTTACTCGTCTCTCGTTCGCTGCGCTCGCTCGAAAATTATAGCGTAACCTAAAACCAATCCATCTTGCGTTCATTATTCGATATGGTGGCGACTTATTTCGAATTTGCGAACGTGTCGGATCGGATGTGAGGTTGGACTAAATTTTTACGAGCGAGCGGAGCGAGCGAGCAACGATCACAATTTGCAAGGTATGCATATACCTTATATTGCCTTGCATATATTTCGTGTTAGTACCTAATTTTGTCAGCCACTTCGGACATCACATTGGACTGTAGTAAGTGGAAATAGTACTATTTATGTGAAACTATTCACAAACTGTAAACATTTGTCAGTAGGCAATATGATAAAGACTTCCGGCTCCTCGGGCTGGTGCGAATGTTTCAATGTCAGTATGTGCCAAACCGTTGGATTGTGACACACCTTTACGCGTCTCTCGCTCGCTGCGCTCGCTCGAAAACTATAGCGTAACCTAAAACCAATCGATCTTGCGTTCATTATTCGATATGGTGGCCACTTATTTCGAATTTGCGAACGTGTCGGATCGTATGTGAGGTTGGACTAAATTTTTACGAGCGAGCGGAGCGAGCGAGCAACGATCACAATTTGCAAGGTATACATATACCTTATATTGCCTTGCATATATTTTTGGTAGTACCTAATTTTGTCAGCCACTTCGGACATCACATTGGACTGTAGTATGTGGTAATAGTACTATTTATGTGAAACTATTCACAAACTGTAAACATTTGTCAGCAGGCAATAGGATAAAGACTTCCGGCTCCTCGGGCTGGTGCGAATGTTTCAATGTCCGTATGTGCCAAACCGTTGGATTGTGACACACCTTTACGCGTCTCTCGTTCGCTGCGCTCGCTCGAAAACTATAGCGTAACCTAAAACCAATCCATCTTGCGTTCATTATTCGATATGGTGGCGACTTATTTCGAATTTGCAAACGTGTCGGATCGGATGTGAGGTTGGACTAAATTTTTACGAGCGAGCGGAGCGAGCGAGCAACGATCACAATTTGCAAGGTATGCATATACCTTATATTGCCTTGCATATATTTCGTGTTAGTACCTAATTTTGTCAGCCACTTCGGACATCACATTGCCCTGTAGTATGTGGAAATAGTACTATTTATGTGAAACTATTCACAAACTGTAAACATCTGTCAGCAGGCAATATGATAAAGACATCCGGCGCCTCGGGCTGGTGCGAATGTTTCAATGTCAGTATGTGCCAAACCGTTGGATTGTGACACACCTTTACGCGTCTCTCGCTCGCTGCGCTCGCTCGAAAACTATAGCGTAACCTAAAACCAATCCATCTTGCGTTCATTATTCGATATGGTGGCGACTTATTTCGAATTTGCCAACGTGTCGGATCGTATGTGAGGTTGGACTAAATTTTTACGAGCGAGCGGAGCGAGCGAGCAACGATCACAATTTGCAAGGTATACATATACCTTATATTGCCTTGCATATATTTCGTGTTAGTACCTAACTTTGTCAGCCACTTCGGACATCACATTGGACTGTAGTATGTGGTAATAGTACTATTTATGTGAAACTATTCACAAACTGTAAACATTTGTCAGCAGGCAATAGGATAAAGACTTCCGGCTCCTCGGGCTGGTGCGAATGTTTCAATGTCCGTATGTGCCAAACCGTTGGATTGTGACACACCTTTACTCGTCTCTCGTTCGCTGCGCTCGCTCGAAAATTATAGCGTAACCTAAAACCAATCCATCTTGCGTTCATTATTCGATATGGTGGCGACTCATTTCGAATTTGCGAACGTGTCGGATCGGATGTGAGGTTGGACTAAATTTTTACGGGCGAGCGGAGCGAGCGAGCAACGATCACAGTTTGCAAGGTATGCATATACCTTATATTGCCTTGCATATATTTCGTGTTAGTACCTAATTTTGTCAGCCACTTCGGACATCACATTGGACTGTAGTATGTGGAAATAGTACTATTTATGTGAAACTATTCACAAACTGTAAACATTTGTCAGCAGGCAATAGGATAAATACTTCCGGCTCCTCTGGCTGGTGCGATGTTTCAATGTCCGTATGTGCCAAACCGTTAGATTGTGATACACCTTTACGCGTCTCTCGCTCGCTGCGCTCGATTCGAAAACTATAGCCTAACCTAAAACCAATCCCTCTTGCGTTAGTCATTCGATATGAAGGCGACTTATTTCGAATTTGCGAACGTGTCGGATCGGATGTGAGGTTGGACTAAATTTTTACGAGCGAGCGGAGCGAGCGAGCAACGATCACAATTTGCAAGGTATACATATACCTTGCAAAATGCATATATATCGTGTTAGTACCTAATTTTGTCAGCCACTTCGGATATCACATTGCACTGTAGTATGTCGAAATAGTACTATTTATGTGAAACTATTCACAAACTGTAAACATTTGTCAGTAGGCAATATGATAAAGACTTCCGGCTCCTCGGGCTGGTGCGAATGTTTCAATGTCAGTATGTGCCAAACCGTTGGATTGTGACACACCTTTACGCGTCTCTCGCTCGCTGCGCTCGCTCGAAAACTATAGCGTAACCTAAAACCAATCCATCTTGCGTTCATTATTCGATATGGTGGCCACTTATTTCGAATTTGCGAACGTGTCGGATCGTATGTGAGGTTGGACTAAATTTTTACGAGCGAGCGGAGCGAGCGAGCAACGATCACAATTTGCAAGGTATACATATACCTTATATTGCCTTGCATATATTTCGTGGTAGTACCTAATTTTGTCAGCCACTTCGGACATCACATTGGACTGTAGTATGTGGTAATAGTACTATTTATGTGAAACTATTCACAAACTGTAAACATTTGTCAGCAGGCAATAGGATAAAGACTTCCGGCTCCTCGGGCTGGTGCGAATGTTTCAATGTCCGTATGTGCCAAACCGTTGGATTGTGACACACCTTTACGCGTCTCTCGTTCGCTGCGCTCGCTCGAAAACTATAGCGTAACCTAAAACCAATCCATCTTGCGTTCATTATTCGATATGGTGGCGACTTATTTCGAATTTGCGAACGTGTCGGATCGGATGTGAGGTTGGACTAAATTTTTACGAGCGAGCGGAGCAAGCGAGCAACGATCACAATTTGCAAGGTATGCATATACCTTATATTGCCTTGCATATATTTCGTGTTAGTACCTAATTTTGTCAGCCACTTCGGACATCACATTGCCCTGTAGTATGTGGAAATAGTACTATTTATGTGAAACTATTCACAAACTGTAAACATGTGTCAGCAGGCAATATGATAAATACATCCGGCTCCTCGGGCTGGTGCGAATGTTTCAATGTCAGTATGTGCCAAACCGTTGGATTGTGACACACCTTTACGCGTCTCTCGCTCGCTGCGCTCGCTCGAAAACTATAGCGTAACCTAAAACCAATCCATCTTGCGTTCATTATTCGATATGGTGGCGACTTATTTCGAATTTGCCAACGTGTCGGATCGTATGTGAGGTTGGACTAAATTTTTACGAGCGAGCGGAGCGAGCGAGCAACGATCACAATTTGCAAGGTATACATATACCTTATATTGCCTTGCATATATTTCGTGTTAGTACCTAACTTTGTCAGCCACTTCGGACATCACATTGGACTCTAGTATGTGGTAATAGTACTATTTATGTGAAACTATTCACAAACTGTAAACATTTGTCAGCAGGCAATAGGATAAAGACTTCCGGCTCCTCGGGCTGGTGCGAATGTTGCAATGTCCGTATGTGCCAAACCGTTGGATTGTGACACACCTTTACTCGTCTCTCGTTCGCTGCGCTCGCTCGAAAACTATAGCGTAACCTAAAACCAATCCATCTTGCGTTCATTATTCGATATGGTGGCCACTTATTTCGAATTTGCGAACGTGTCGGATCGTATGTGAGGTTGGACTAAATTTTTACGAGCGAGCGGAGCGAGCGAGCAACGATCACAATTTGCAAGGTATACATATACCTTATATTGCCTTGCATATATTTCGTGGTAGTACCTAATTTTGTCAGCCACTTCGGACATCACATTGGACTGTAGTATGTGGTAATAGTACTATTTATGTGAAACTATTCACAAACTGTAAACATTTGTCAGCAGGCAATAGGATAAAGACTTCCGGCTCCTCGGGCTGGTGCGAATGTTTCAATGTCCGTATGTGCCAAACCGTTGGATTGTGACAGACCTTTACGCGTCTCTCGTTCGCTGCGCTCGCTCGAAAACTATAGCGTAACCTAAAACCAATCCATCTTGCGTTCATTATTCGATATGGTGGCGACTTATTTCGAATTTGCAAACGTGTCGGATCGGATGTGAGGTTGGACTAAATTTTTACGAGCGAGCGGAGCGAGCGAGCAACGATCACAATTTGCAAGGTATGCATATACCTTATATTGCCTTGCATATATTTCGTGTTAGTACCTAATTTTGTCAGCCACTTCGGACATCACATTGGACTGTAGTATGTGGAAATAGTACTATTTATGTGAAACTATTCACAAACTGTAAACATTTGTCAGCAGGCAATAGGATAAAGACTTCCGGCTCCTCGGGCTGGTGCGAATGTTTCAATGTCCGTATGCGCGAAACCGTTGGACTGTGACACACCTTTACGCGTCTCTCGTTCGCTGCGCTCGCTCGAAAACTATAGCGTAACCTAAAACCAATCCATCTTGCGTTCATTATTCGATATGGTGGCGACTTATTTCGAATTTGCGAACGTGTCGGATCGGATGTGAGGTTGGACTAAATTTTTACGAGCGAGCGGAGCGAGCGAGCATCGATCACAACATGCAAGGTATACATATACCTTGCAATATGCATATATATCGTGTTAGTACCTAATTTCGTCAGCCACTTCGGACATCACATTGCCCTGTAGTATGTGGAAATAGTACTATTTATGTGAAACTATTCACAAACTGTAAACATCTGTCAGCAGGCAATATGATAAAGACATCCGGCTCCTCGGGCTGGTGCGAATGTTTCAATGTCAGTATGTGCCAAACCGTTGGATTGTGACACACCTTTACGCGTCTCTCGCTCGCTGCGCTCGCTCGAAAACTATAGCGTAACCTAAAACCAATCCATCTTGCGTTCATTATTCGATATGGTGGCGACTTATTTCGAATTTGCCAACGTGTCGGATCGTATGTGAGGTTGGACTAAATTTTTACGAGCCAGCGGAGCGAGCGAGCAACGATCACAATTTGCAAGGTATACATATACCTTATATTGCCTTGCATATATTTCGTGTTAGTACCTAACTTTGTCAGCCACTTCGGACATCACATTGGACTGTAGTATGTGGTAATAGTACTATTTATGTGAAACTATTCACAAACTGTAAACATTTGTCAGCAGGCAATAGGATAAAGACTTCCGGCTCCTCGGGCTGGTGCGAATGTTTCAATGTCCGTATGTGCCAAACCGTTGGATTGTGACACACCTTTACTCGTCTCTCGTTCGCTGCGCTCGCTCGAAAATTATAGCGTAACCTAAAACCAATCCATCTTGCGTTCATTATTCGATATGGTGGCGACTCATTTCGAATTTGCGAACGTGTCGGATCGGATGTGAGGTTGGACTAAATTTTTACGAGCGAGCGGAGCGAGCGAGCAACGATCACAATTTGCAAGGTATGCATATACCTTATATTGCCTTGCATATATTTCGTGTTAGTACCTAATTTTGTCAGCCACTTCGGACATCACATTGGACTGTAGTATGTGGAAATAGTACTATTTATGTGAAACTATTCACAAACTGTAAACATTTGTCAGCAGGCAATAGGATAAATACTTCCGGCTCCTCTGGCTGGTGCGAATGTTTCAATGTCCGTATGTGCCAAACCGTTAGATTGTGATACACCTTTACGCGTCTCTCGCTCGCTGCGCTCGATTCGAAAACTATAGCCTAACCTAAAACCAATCCCTCTTGCGTTAGTCATTCGATATGAAGGCGACTTATTTCGAATTTGCGAACGTGTCGGATCGGATGTGAGGTTGGACTAAATTTTTACGAGCGAGCGGAGCGAGCGAGCAACGATCACAATTTGCAAGGTATACATATACCTTGCAATATGCATATATATCGTGTTAGTACCTAATTTTGTCAGCCACTTCGGATATCACATTGCACTGTAGTATGTCGAAATAGTACTATTTATGTGAAACTATTCACAAACTGTAAACATTTGTCAGCAGGCAATAGGATAAATACTTCCGGCTCCTCTGGCTGGTGCGAATGTTTCAATGTCCGTATGTGCCAAACCGTTAGATTGTGATACACCTTTACGCGTCTCTCGCTCGCTGCGCTCGATTCGAAAACTATAGCCTAACCTAAAACCAATCCCTCTTGCGTTAGTCATTCGATATGAAGGCGACTTATTTCGAATTTGCGAACGTGTCGGATCGGATGTGAGGTTGGACTAAATTTTTACGAGCGAGCGGAGCGAGCGAGCAACGATCACAATTTGCAAGGTATACATATACCTTGCAATATGCATATATATCGTGTTAGTACCTAATTTTGTCAGCCACTTCGGATATCACATTGCACTGTAGTATGTCGAAATAGTACTATTTATGTGAAACTATTCACAAACTGTAAACATTTGTCAGTAGGCAATATGATAAAGACTTCCGGCTCCTCGGGCTGGTGCGAATGTTTCAATGTCAGTATGTGCCAAACCGTTGGATTGTGACACACCTTTACGCGTCTCTCGCTCGCTGCGCTCGCTCGAAAACTATAGCGTAACCTAAAACCAATCCATCTTGCGTTCATTATTCGATATGGTGGCCACTTATTTCGAATTTGCGAACGTGTCGGATCGTATGTGAGGTTGGACTAAATTTTTACGAGCGAGCGGAGCGAGCGAGCAACGATCACAATTTGCAAGGTATACATATACCTTATATTGCCTTGCATATATTTCGTGGTAGTACCTAATTTTGTCAGCCACTTCGGACATCACATTGGACTGTAGTATGTGGTAATAGTACTATTTATGTGAAACTATTCACAAACTGTAAACATTTGTCAGCAGGCAATAGGATAAAGACTTCCGGCTCCTCGGGCTGGTGCGAATGTTTCAATGTCCGTATGTGCCAAACCGTTGGATTGTGACACACCTTTACGCGTCTCTCGTTCGCTGCGCTCGCTCGAAAACTATAGCGTAACCTAAAACCAATCCATCTTGCGTTCATTATTCGATATGGTGGCGACTTATTTCGAATTTGCGAACGTGTCGGATCGGATGTGAGGTTGGACTAAATTTTTACGAGCGAGCGGAGCGAGCGAGCAACGATCACAATTTGCAAGGTATGCATATACCTTATATTGCCTTGCATATATTTCGTGTTAGTACCTAATTTTGTCAGCCACTTCGGACATCACATTGGACTGTAGTATGTGGAAATAGTACTATTTATGTGAAACTATTCACAAACTGTAAACATTTGTCAGCAGGCAATAGGATAAAGACTTCCGGCTCCTCGGGCTGGTGCGAATGTTTCAATGTCCGTATGCGCGAAACCGTTGGATTGTGACACACCTTTACGCGTCTCTCGTTCGCTGCGCTCGCTCGAAAACTATAGCGTAACCTAAAACCAATCCATCTTGCGTTCATTATTCGATATGGTGGCGACTTATTTCGAATTTGCGAACGTGTCGGATCGGATGTGAGGTTGGACTAAATTTTTACGAGCGAGCGGAGCGAGCGAGCATCGATCACAACATGCAAGGTATACATATACCTTGCAATATGCATATATATCGTGTTAGTACCTAATTTCGTCAGCCACTTCGGACATCACATTGCCCTGTAGTATGTGGAAATAGTACTATTTATGTGAAACTATTCACAAACTGTAAACATCTGTCAGCAGGCAATATGATAAAGACATCCGTCTCCTCGGGCTGGTGCGAATGTTTCAATGTCAGTGTGTGCCAAACCGTTGGATTGTGACACACCTTTACGCGTCTCTCGCTCGCTGCGTTCGCTCGAAAACTATAGCGTAACCTAAAACCAATCCATCTTGCGTTCATTATTCGATATGGTGGCGACTTATTTCGAATTTGCGAACGTGTCGGATCGGATGTGAGGTTGGACTAAATTTTTACGAGCGAGCGGAGCGAGCGAGCATCGATCACAATATGCAAGGTATACATATACCTTGCAATATGCATATATATAGTGTTAGTACCTAATTTCGTCAGCCACTTCGGACATCACATTGCCCTGTAGTATGTGGAAATAGTACTATTTATGTGAAACTATTCACAAACTGTAAACATTTGTCAGCAGGCAATAGGATAAAGACTTCCGACTCCTCGGGCTGGTGCGAATGTTTCAATGTCCGTATGTGCCAAACCGTGGGATTGTGACACACCTTTACGCGTCTCTCGTTCGCTGCGCTCGCTCGAAAACTATAGCGTAACCTAAAACCAATCCATCTTGCGTTCATTATTCGATATGGTGGCGACTTATTTCGAATTTGCGAACGTGTCGGATCGGATGTGAGGTTGGACTAAATTTTTACGAGCGAGCGGAGCGAGCGAGCAACGATCACAATTTGCAAGGTATACATATACCTTGCAATATGCATATATATCGTGTTAGTACCTAATTTTGTCAGCCACTTCGGACATCACATTGCACTGTAGTATGTCGAAATAGTACTATTTATGTGAAACTATTCACAAACTGTAAACATTTGTCAGTAGGCAATATGATAAAGACTTCCGGCTCCTCGAGCTGGTGCGAATGTTTCAATGTCAGTATGTGCCAAACCGTTGGATTGTGACACACCTTTACGCGTCTCTCGCTCGCTGCGCTCGCTCGAAAGCTGTAGCCTAACCTAAACCCAATCCATCTTGCGTTAGTCATTCGATATGGTGGCGACTTATTTCGAATTTGCAAACGTGTCGGATCGGATGTGAGGTTGGACTAAATTTTTACGAGCGAGCGGAGCGAGCGAGCAACGATCACAATTTGCAAGGTATACATATACCTTGCAATATGCATATATATCGTGTTAGTACCTAATTTTGTTAGCCACTTCGGACATCACATTGGACTGTAGTATGTGGAAATAGTACTATTTATGTGAAACTATTCACAAACTGTAAACATTTGTCAGCAGGCAATAGGATAAAGACTTCCGGCTCCTCGGGCTGGTGCGAATGTTTCAATGTCCGTATGTGCCAAACCGTGGGATTGTGACACACCTTTACGCGTCTCTCGTTCGCTGCGCTCGCTCGAAAACTATAGCGTAACCTAAAACTAATCCATCTTGCGTTCATTATTCGATATGGTGGCGACTTATTTCGAATTTGCGAACGTGTCGGATCGGATGTGAGGTTGGACTAAATTTTTACGAGCGAGCGGAGCGAGCGAGCAACGATCACAATTTGCAAGGTATACATATACCTTGCAATATGCATATATATCGTGTTAGTACCTAATTTTGTCAGCCACTTCGGACATCACATTGCACTGTAGTATGTCGAAATAGTACTATTTATGTGAAACTATTCACAAACTGTAAACATTTGTCAGTAGGCAATATGATAAAGACTTCCGGCTCCTCGAGCTGGTGCGAATGTTTCAATGTCAGAATGTGCCAAACCGTTGGATTGTGACACACCTTTACGCGTCTCTCGCTCGCTGCGCTCGCTCGAAAGCTGTAGCCTAACCTAAACCCAATCCATCTTGCGTTAGTCATTCGATATGGTGGCGACTTATTTCGAATTTGCGAACGTGTCGGATCGGATGTGAGGTTGGACTAAATTTTTACGAGCGAGCGGAGCGAGCGAGCAACGATCACAATTTGCAAGGTATACATATACCTTGCAATATGCATATATATCGTGTTAGTACCTAATTTTGTTAGCCACTTCGGACATCACATTGGACTGTAGTATGTGGAAATAGTACTATTTATGTGAAACTATTCACAAACTGTAAACATTTGTCAGCAGGCAATAGGATAAAGACTTCCGACTCCTCGGGCTGGTGCGAATGTTTCAATGTCCGTATGTGCCAAACCGTGGGATTGTGACACACCTTTACGCGTCTCTCGTTCGCTGCGCTCGCTCGAAAACTATAGCGTAACCTAAAACCAATCCATCTTGCGTTCATTATTCGATATGGTGGCGACTTATTTCGAATTTGCGAACGTGTCGGATCGGATGTGAGGTTGGACTAAATTTTTACGAGCGAGCGGAGCGAGCGAGCAACGATCACAATTTGCAAGGTATACATATACCTTGCAATATGCATATATATCGTGTTAGTACCTAATTTTGTCAGCCACTTCGGACATCACATTGCACTGTAGTATGTCGAAATAGTACTATTTATGTGAAACTATTCACAAACTGTAAACATTTGTCAGTAGGCAATATGATAAAGACTTCCGGCTCCTCGAGCTGGTGCGAATGTTTCAATGTCAGTATGTGCCAAACCGTTGGATTGTGACACACCTTTACGCGTCTCTCGCTCGCTGCGCTCGCTCGAAAGCTGTAGCCTAACCTAAACCCAATCCATCTTGCGTTAGTCATTCGATATGGTGGCGGCTTATTTCGAATTTGCGAACGTGTCGGATCGGATGTGAGGTTGGACTAAATTTTTACGAGCGAGCGGAGCGAGCGAGCAACGATCACAATTTGCAAGGTATACATATACCTTGCAATATGCATATATATCGTGTTAGTACCTAATTTTGTTAGCCACTTCGGACATCACATTGGACTGTAGTATGTGGAAATAGTACTATTTATGTGAAACTATTCACAAACTGTAAACATTTGTCAGCAGGCAATAGGATAAATACTTCCGGCTCCTCTGGCTGGTGCGAATGTTTCAATGTCCGTATGTGCCAAACCGTTAGATTGTGATACACCTTTACGCGTCTCTCGCTCGCTGCGCTCGATTCGAAAACTATAGCCTAACCTAAAACCAATCCCTCTTGCGTTAGTCATTCGATATGAAGGCGACTTATTTCGAATTTGCGAACGTGTCGGATCGGATGTGAGGTTGGACTAAATTTTTACGAGCGAGCGGAGCGAGCGAGCAACGATCACAATTTGCAAGGTATACATATACCTTGCAATATGCATATATATCGTGTTAGTACCTAATTTTGTCAGCCACTTCGGATATCACATTGCACTGTAGTATGTCGAAATAGTACTATTTATGTGAAACTATTCACAAACTGTAAACATTTGTCAGTAGGCAATATGATAAAGACTTCCGGCTCCTCGGGCTGGTGCGAATGTTTCAATGTCAGTATGTGCCAAACCGTTGGATTGTGACACACCTTTACGCGTCTCTCGCTCGCTGCGCTCGCTCGAAAACTATAGCGTAACCTAAAACCAATCCATCTTGCGTTCATTATTCGATATGGTGGCGACTTATTTCGAATATGCGAACGTGTCGGATCGGATGTGAGGTTGGACTAAATTTTTACGAGCGAGCGGAGCGAGCGAGCAACGATCACAATTTGCAAGGTATACATATACCTTATATTGCCTTGCATATATTTCGTGTTAGTACCTAATTTTGTCAGCCACTTCGGACATCACATTGGACTGTAGTATGTGGTAATAGTACTATTTATGTGAAACTATTCACAAACTGTAAACATTTGTCAGCAGGCAATAGGATAAAGACTTCCGGCTCCTCGGGCTGGTGCGAATGTTTCAATGTCCGTATGTGCCAAACCGTGGGATTGTGACACACCTTTACGCGTCTCTCGTTCGCTGCGCTCGCTCGAAAACTATAGCGTAACCTAAAACCAATCCATCTTGCGTTCATTATTCGATATGGTGGCGACTTATTTCGAATTTGCGAACGTGTCGGATCGGATGTGAGGTTGGACTAAATTTTTACGAGCGAGCGGAGCGAGCGAGCAACGATCACAATTTGCAAGGTATACATATACCTTGCAATATGCATATATATCGTGTTAGTACCAAATTTTGTCAGCCACTTCGGACATCACATTGCTCTGTAGTATGTGGAAATAGTACTATTTATGTGAAACTATTCACAAACTGTAAACATTTGTCAGCAGGCAATAGGATAAATACTTCCGGCTCCTCTGGCTGGTGCGAATGTTTCAATGTCCGTATGTGCCAAACCGTTAGATTGTGATACACCTTTACGCGTCTCTCGCTCGCTGCGCTCGATTCGAAAACTATAGCCTAACCTAAAACCAATCCCTCTTGCGTTAGTCATTCGATATGAAGGCGACTTATTTCGAATTTGCGAACGTGTCGGATCGGATGTGAGGTTGGACTAAATTTTTACGAGCGAGCGGAGCGAGCGAGCAACGATCACAATTTGCAAGCTATACATATACCTTGCAATATGCATATATATCGTGTTAGTACCTAATTTCGTCAGCCACATCGGACATCACATTGCCCTGTAGTATGTGGAAATAGTACTATTTATGTGAAACTATTCACAAACTGTAAACATTTGTCAGCAGGCAATATGATAAAGACATCCGGCTCCTCGGGCTGGTGCGAATGTTTCAATGTCAGTATGTGCCAAACCGTTGGATTGTGACACACCTTTACGCGTCTCTCGCTCGCTGCGCTCGCTCGAAAACTATAGCGTAACCTAAAACCAATCCATCTTGCGTTCATTATTCGATATGGTGGCGACTTATTTCGAATTTGCGAACGTGTCGGATCGTATGTGAGGTTGGACTAAATTTTTACGAGCGAGCGGAGCGAGCGAGCAACGATCACAATTTGCAAGGTATACATATACCTTATATTGCCTTGCATATATTTCGTGTTAGTACCTAATTTTGTCAGCCACTTCGGACATCACATTGGACTGTAGTATGTGGTAATAGTACTATTTATGTGAAACTATTCACAAACTGTAAACATTTGTCAGCAGGCAATAGGATAAAGACTTCCGGCTCCTCGGGCTGGTGCGAATGTTTCAATGTCCGTATGTGCCAAACCGTGGGATTGTGACACACCTTTACGCGTCTCTCGTTCGCTGCGCTCGCTCGAAAACTATAGCGTAACCTAAAACCAATCCATCTTGCGTTCATTATTCGATATGGTGGCGACTTATTTCGAATTTGCGAACGTGTCGGATCGGATGTGAGGTTGGACTAAATTTTTACGAGCGAGCGGAGCGAGCGAGCAACGATCACAATTTGCAAGGTATACATATACCTTGCAATATGCATATATATCGTGTTAGTACCTAATTTTGTCAGCCACTTCGGACATCACATTGCACTGTAGTATGTCGAAATAGTACTATTTATGTGAAACTATTCACAAACTGTAAACATTTGTCAGTAGGCAATATGATAAAGACTTCCGGCTCCTCGAGCTGGTGCGAATGTTTCAATGTCAGAATGTGCCAAACCGTTGGATTGTGACACACCTTTACGCGTCTCTCGCTCGCTGCGCTCGCTCGAAAGCTGTAGCCTAACCTAAACCCAATCCATCTTGCGTTAGTCATTCGATATGGTGGCGACTTATTTCGAATTTGCGAACGTGCCGGATCGGATGTGAGGTTGGACTAAATTTTTACGAGCGAGCGGAGCGAGCGAGCAACGATCACAATTTGCAAGGTATACATATACCTTGCAATATGCATATATATCGTGTTAGTACCTAATTTTGTTAGCCACTTCGGACATCACATTGGACTGTAGTATGTGGAAATAGTACTATTTATGTGAAACTATTCACAAACTGTAAACATTTGTCAGCAGGCAATAGGATAAATACTTCCGGCTCCTCTGGCTGGTGCGAATGTTTCAATGTCCGTATGTGCCAAACCGTTAGATTGTGATACACCTTTACGCGTCTCTCGCTCGCTGCGCTCGATTCGAAAACTATAGCCTAACCTAAAACCAATCCCTCTTGCGTTAGTCATTCGATATGAAGGCGACTTATTTCGAATTTGCGAACGTGTCGGATCGGATGTGAGGTTGGACTAAATTTTTACGAGCGAGCGGAGCGAGCGAGCAACGATCACAATTTGCAAGCTATACATATACCTTGCAATATGCATATATATCGTGTTAGTACCTAATTTTGTCAGCCACTTCGGATATCACATTGCACTGTAGTATGTCGAAATAGTACTATTTATGTGAAACTATTCACAAACTGTAAACATTTGTCAGTAGGCAATATGATAAAGACTTCCGGCTCCTCGGGCTGGTGCGAATGTTTCAATGTCAGTATGTGCCAAACCGTTGGATTGTGACACACCTTTACGCGTCTCTCGCTCGCTGCGCTCGCTCGAAAACTATAGCGTAACCTAAAACCAATCCATCTTGCGTTCATTATTCGATATGGTGGCGACTTATTTCGAATTTGCGAACGTGTCGGATCGGATGTGAGGTTGGACTAAATTTTTACGAGCGAGCGGAGCGAGCGAGCATCGATCACAATATGCAAGGTATACATATACCTTGCAATATGCATATATATCGTGTTAGTACCTAATTTCGTCAGCCACATCGGACATCACATTGCCCTGTAGTATGTGGAAATAGTACTATTTATGTGAAACTATTCACAAACTGTAAACATTTGTCAGCAGGCAATATGATAAAGACATCCGGCTCCTCGGGCTGGTGCGAATGTTTCAATGTCAGTATGTGCCAAACCGTTGGATTGTGACACACCTTTACGCGTCTCTCGCTCGCTGCGCTCGCTCGAAAACTATAGCGTAACCTAAAACCAATCCATCTTGCGTTCATTATTCGATATGGTGGCGACTTATTTCGAATTTGCGAACGTGTCGGATCGTATGTGAGGTTGGACTAAATTTTTACGAGCGAGCGGAGCGAGCGAGCAACGATCACAATTTGCAAGGTATACATATACCTTATATTGCCTTGCATATATTTCGTGTTAGTACCTAATTTTGTCAGCCACTTCGGACATCACATTGGACTGTAGTATGTGGTAATAGTACTATTTATGTGAAACTATTCACAAACTGTAAACATTTGTCAGCAGGCAATAGGATAAAGACTTCCGGCTCCTCGGGCTGGTGCGAATGTTTCAATCTCCGTATGTGCCAAACCGTTGGATTGTGACACACCTTTACGCGTCTCTCGTTCGCTGCGCTCGCTCGAAAACTATAGCGTAACCTAAAACCAATCCATCTTGCGTTCATTATTCGATATGGTGGCGACTTATTTCGAATTTGCGAACGTGTCGAATCGGATGTGAGGTTGGACTAAATTTTTACGAGCGAGCGGAGCGAGCGAGCAACGATCACAATTTGCAAGGTATGCATATACCTTATATTGCCTTGCATATATTTCGTGTTAGTACCTAATTTTGTCAGCCACTTCGGACATCACATTGGACTGTAGTATGTGGAAATAGTACTATTTATGTGAAACTATTCACAAACTGTAAACATTTGTCAGCAGGCAATAGGATAAAGACTTCCGGCTCCTCGGGCTGGTGCGAATGTTTCAATGTCCGTATGTGCCAAACCGTTGGATTGTGACACACCTTTACGCGTCTCTCGTTCGCTGCGCTCGCTCGAAAACTATAGCGTAACCTAAAACCAATCCATCTTGCGTTCATTATTCGATATGGTGGCGACTTATTTCGAATTTGCGAACGTGTCGGATCGGATGTGAGGTTGGACTAAATTTTTACGAGCGAGCGGAGCGAGCGAGCAACGATCACAATTTGCAAGGTATACATATACCTTGCAATATGCATATATATCGTGTTAGTACCTAATTTTGTCAGCCACTTCGGACATCACATTGCACTGTAGTATGTCGAAATAGTACTATTTATGTGAAACTATTCACAAACTGTAAACATTTGTCAGTAGGCAATATGATAAAGACTTCCGGCTCCTCGAGCTGGTGCGAATGTTTCAATGTCAGTATGTGCCAAACCGTTGGATTGTGACACACCTTTACGCGTCTCTCGCTCGCTGCGCTCGCTCGAAAGCTGTAGCCTAACCTAAACCCAATCCATCTTGCGTTAGTCATTCGATATGGTGGCCACTTATTTCGAATTTGCGAACGTGTCGGATCGGATGTGAGGTTGGACTAAATTTTTACGAGCGAGCGGAGCGAGCGAGCAACGAGCACAATTTGCAAGGTATACATATACCTTGCAATATGCATATATATCGTGTTAGTACCTAATTTTGTTAGCCACTTCGGACATCACATTGGACTGTAGTATGTGGAAATAGTACTATTTATGGGAAACTATTCACAAACTGTAAACATTTGTCAGCAGGCAATAGGATAAAGACTTCCGGCTCCTCGGGCTGGTGCGAATGTTTCAATGTCCGTATGTGCCAAACCGTGGGATTGTGACACACCTTTACGCGTCTCTCGTTCGCTGCGCTCGCTCGAAAACTATAGCGTAACCTAAAACTAATCCATCTTGCGTTCATTATTCGATATGGTGGCGACTTATTTCGAATTTGCGAACGTGTCGGATCGGATGTGAGGTTGGACTAAATTTTTACGAGCGAGCGGAGCGAGCGAGCAACGATCACAATTTGCAAGGTATACATATACCTTGCAATATGCATATATATCGTGTTAGTACCTAATTTTGTCAGGCACTTCGGACATCACATTGCACTGTAGTATGTCGAAATAGTACTATTTATGTGAAACTATTCACAAACTGTAAACATTTGTCAGTAGGCAATATGATAAAGACTTCCGGCTCCTCGAGCTGGTGCGAATGTTTCAATGTCAGAATGTGCCAAACCGTTGGATTGTGACACACCTTTACGCGTCTCTCGCTCGCTGCGCTCGCTCGAAAGCTGTAGCCTAACCTAAACCCAATCCATCTTGCGTTAGTCATTCGATATGGTGGCGACTTATTTCGAATTTGCGAACGTGTCGGATCGGATGTGAGGTTGGACTAAATTTTTACGAGCGAGCGGAGCGAGCGAGCAACGATCACAATTTGCAAGGTATACATATACCTTGCAATATGCATATATATCGTGTTAGTACCTAATTTTGTTAGCCACTTCGGACATCACATTGGACTGTAGTATGTGGAAATAGTACTATTTATGTGAAACTATTCACAAACTGTAAACATTTGTCAGCAGGCAATAGGATAAAGACATCCGACTCCTCGGGCTGGTGCGAATGTTTCAATGTCCGTATGTGCCAAACCGTGGGATTGTGACACACCTTTACGCGTCTCTCGTTCGCTGCGCTCGCTCGAAAACTATAGCGTAACCTAAAATCAATCCATCTTGCGTTCATTATTCGATATGGTGGCGACTTATTTCGAATTTGCGAACGTGTCGGATCGGATGTGAGGTTGGACTAAATTTTTACGAGCGAGCGGAGCGAGCGAGCAACGATCACAATTTGCAAGGTACACATATACCTTGCAATATGCATATATATCGTGTTAGTACCTAATTTTGTCAGCCACTTCGGACATCACATTGCACTGTAGTATGTCGAAATAGTACTATTTATGTGAAACTATTCACAAACTGTAAACATTTGTCAGTAGGCAATATGATAAAGACTTCCGGCTCCTCGAGCTGGTGCGAATGTTTCAATGTCAGTATGTGCCAAACCGTTGGATTGTGACACACCTTTACGCGTCTCTCGCTCGCTGCGCTCGCTCGAAAGCTGTAGCCTAACCTAAACCCAATCCATCTTGCGTTAGTCATTCGATATGGTGGCGACATATTTCGAATTTGCGAACGTGTCGGATCGGATGTGAGGTTGGACTAAATTTTTACGAGCGAGCGGAGCGAGCGAGCAACGATCACAATTTGCAAGGTATACATATACCTTGCAATATGCATATATATCGTGTTAGTACCTAATTTTGTTAGCCACTTCGGACATCACATTGGACTGTAGTATGTGGAAATAGTACTATTTATGTGAAACTATTCACAAACTGTAAACATTTGTCAGCAGGCAATAGGATAAAGACTTCCGGCTCCTCGGGCTGGTGCGAATGTTTCAATGTCCGTATGTGCCAAACCGTGGGATTGTGACACACCTTTACGCGTCTCTCGTTCGCTGCGCTCGCTCGAAAACTATAGCGTAACCTAAAACTAATCCATCTTGCGTTCATTATTCGATATGGTGGCGACTTATTTCGAATTTGCGAACGTGTCGGATCGGATGTGAGGTTGGACTAAATTTTTACGAGCGAGCGGAGCGAGCGAGCAACGATCACAATTTGCAAGGTATACATATACCTTGCAATATGCATATATATCGTGTTAGTACCTAATTTTGTCAGCCACTTCGGACATCACATTGCACTGTAGTATGTCGAAATAGTACTATTTATGTGAAACTATTCACAAACTGTAAACATTTGTCAGTAGGCAATATGATAAAGACTTCCGGCTCCTCGAGCTGGTGCGAATGTTTCAATGTCAGTATGTGCCAAACCGTTGGATTGTGACACACCTTTACGCGTCTCTCGCTCGCTGCGCTCGCTCGAAAGCTGTAGCCTAACCTAAACCCAATCCATCTTGCGTTAGTCATTCGATATGGTGGCGGCTTATTTCGAATTTGCGAACGTGTCGGATCGGATGTGAGGTTGGACTAAATTTTTACGAGCGAGCGGAGCGAGCGAGCAACGATCACAATTTGCAAGGTATACATATACCTTGCAATATGCATATATATCGTGTTAGTACCTAATTTTGTTAGCCACTTCGGACATCACATTGGACTGTAGTATGTGGAAATAGTACTATTTATGTGAAACTATTCACAAACTGTAAACATTTGTCAGCAGGCAATAGGATAAATACTTCCGGCTCCTCTGGCTGGTGCGAATGTTTCAATGTCCGTATGTGCCAAACCGTTAGATTGTGATACACCTTTACGCGTCTCTCGCTCGCTGCGCTCGATTCGAAAACTATAGCCTAACCTAAAACCAATCCCTCTTGCGTTAGTCATTCGATATGAAGGCGACTTATTTCGAATTTGCGAACGTGTCGGATCGGATGTGAGGTTGGACTAAATTTTTACGAGCGAGCGGAGCGAGCGAGCAACGATCACAATATGCAAGGTATACATATACCTTGCAATATGCATATATATCGTGTTAGTACCTAATTTCGTCAGCCACATCGGACATCACATTGCCCTGTAGTATGTGGAAATAGTACTATTTATGTGAAACTATTCACAAACTGTAAACATTTGTCAGCAGGCAATATGATAAAGACATCCGGCTCCTCGGGCTGGTGCGAATGTTTCAATGTCAGTATGTGCCAAACCGTTGGATTGTGACACACCTTTACGCGTCTCTCGCTCGCTGCGCTCGCTCGAAAACTATAGCGTAACCTAAAACCAATCCATCTTGCGATCATTATTCGATATGGTGGCGACTTATTTCGAATTTGCGAACGTGTCGGATCGTATGTGAGGTTGGACTAAATTTTTACGAGCGAGCGGAGCGAGCGAGCAACGATCACAATTTGCAAGGTATACATATACCTTATATTGCCTTGCATATATTTCGTGTTAGTACCTAATTTTGTCAGCCACTTCGGACATCACATTGGACTGTAGTATGTGGTAATAGTACTATTTATGTGAAACTATTCACAAACTGTAAACATTTGTCAGCAGGCAATAGGATAAAGACTTCCGGCTCCTCGGGCTGGTGCGAATGTTTCAATGTCCGTATGTGCCAAACCGTGGGATTGTGACACACCTTTACGCGTCTCTCGTTCGCTGCGCTCGCTCGAAAACTATAGCGTAACCTAAAACCAATCCATCTTGCGTTCATTATTCGATATGGTGGCGACTTATTTCGAATTTGCGAACGTGTCGGATCGGATGTGAGGTTGGACTAAATTTTTACGAGCGAGCGGAGCGAGCGAGCAACGATCACAATTTGCAAGGTATACATATACCTTGCAATATGCATATATATCGTGTTAGTACCTAATTTTGTCAGCCACTTCGGACATCACATTGCTCTGTAGTATGTCGAAATAGTACTATTTATGTGAAACTATTCACAAACTGTAAACATTTGTCAGTAGGCAATATGATAAAGACTTCCGGCTCCTCGAGCTGGTGCGAATGTTTCAATGTCAGTATGTGCCAAACCGTTGGATTGTGACACACCTTTACGCGTCTCTCGCTCGCTGCGCTCGCTCGAAAGCTGTAGCCTAACCTAAACCCAATCCATCTTGCGTTAGTCATTCGATATGGTGGCGACTTATTTCGAATTTGCGAACGTGTCGGATCGGATGTGAGGTTGGACTAAATTTTTACGAGCGAGCGGAGCGAGCGAGCAACGATCACAATTTGCAAGGTATACATATACCTTGCAATATGCATATATATCGTGTTAGTACCTAATTTTGTTAGCCACTTCGGACATCACATTGGACTGTAGTATGTGGAAATAGTACTATTTATGTGAAACTATTCACAAACTGTAAACATTTGTCAGCAGGCAATAGGATAAATACTTCCGGCTCCTCTGGCTGGTGCGAATGTTTCAATGTCCGTATGTGCCAAACCGTTAGATTGTGATACACCTTTACGCGTCTCTCGCTCGCTGCGCTCGATTCGAAAACTATAGCCTAACCTAAAACCAATCCCTCTTGCGTTAGTCATTCGATATGAAGGCGACTTATTTCGAATTTGCGAACGTGTCGGATCGGATGTGAGGTTGGACTAAATTTTTACGAGCGAGCGGAGCGAGCGAGCAACGATCACAATTTGCAAGCTATACATATACCTTGCAATATGCATATATATCGTGTTAGTACCTAATTTTGTCAGCCACTTCGGATATCACATTGCACTGTAGTATGTCGAAATAGTACTATTTATGTGAAACTATTCACAAACTGTAAACATTTGTCAGTAGGCAATATGATAAAGACTTCCGGCTCCTCGGGCTGGTGCGAATGTTTCAATGTCAGTATGTGCCAAACCGTTGGATTGTGACACACCTTTACGCGTCTCTCGCTCGCTGCGCTCGCTCGAAAACTATAGCGTAACCTAAAACCAATCCATCTTGCGTTCATTATTCGATATGGTGGCGACTTATTTCGAATTTGCGAACGTGTCGGATCGGATGTGAGGTTGGACTAAATTTTTACGAGCGAGCGGAGCGAGCGAGCATCGATCACAATATGCAAGGTATACATATACCTTGCAATATGCATATATATCGTGTTAGTACCTAATTTCGTCAGCCACATCGGACATCACATTGCCCTGTAGTATGTGGAAATAGTACTATTTATGTGAAACTATTCACAAACTGTAAACATTTGTCAGCAGGCAATATGATAAAGACATCCGGCTCCTCGGGCTGGTGCGAATGTTTCAATGTCAGTATGTGCCAAACCGTTGGATTGTGACACACCTTTACGCGTCTCTCGCTCGCTGCGCTCGCTCGAAAACTATAGCGTAACCTAAAACCAATCCATCTTGCGTTCATTATTCGATATGGTGGCGACTTATTTCGAATTTGCGAACGTGTCGGATCGTATGTGAGGTTGGACTAAATTTTTACGAGCGAGCGGAGCGAGCGAGCAACGATCACAATTTGCAAGGTATACATATACCTTATATTGCCTTGCATATATTTCGTGTTAGTACCTAATTTTGTCAGCCACTTCGGACATCACATTGGACTGTAGTATGTGGTAATAGTACTATTTATGTGAAACTATTCACAAACTGTAAACATTTGTCAGCAGGCAATAGGATAAAGACTTCCGGCTCCTCGGGCTGGTGCGAATGTTTCAATGTCCGTATTGGCCAAACCGTTGGATTGTGACACACCTTTACGCGTCTCTCGTTCGCTGCGCTCGCTCGAAAACTATAGCGTAACCTAAAACCAATCCATCTTGCGTTCATTATTCGATATGGTGGCGACTTATTTCGAATTTGCGAACGTGTCGAATCGGATGTGAGGTTGGACTAAATTTTTACGAGCGAGCGGAGCGAGCGAGCAACGATCACAATTTGCAAGGTATGCATATACCTTATATTGCCTTGCATATATTTCGTGTTAGTACCTAATTTTGTCAGCCACTTCGGACATCACATTGGACTGTAGTATGTGGAAATAGTACTATTTATGTGAAACTATTCACAAACTGTAAACATTTGTCAGCAGGCAATAGGATAAAGACTTCCGGCTCCTCGGGCTGGTGCGAATGTTTCAATGTCCGTATGTGCCAAACCGTTGGATTGTGACACACCTTTACGCGTCTCTCGTTCGCTGCGCTCGCTCGAAAACTATAGCGTAACCTAAAACCAATCCATCTTGCGTTCATTATTCGATATGGTGGCGACTTATTTCGAATTTGCGAACGTGTCGGATCGGATGTGAGGTTGGACTAAATTTTTACGAGCGAGCGGAGCGAGCGAGCATCGATCACAACATGCAAGGTATACATATACCTTGCAATATGCATATATATCGTGTTAGTACCTAATTTCGTCAGCCACATCGGACATCACATTGCCCTGTAGTATGTGGAAATAGTACTATTTATGTGAAACTATTCACAAACTGTAAACATCTGTCAGCAGGCAATATGATAAAGACATCCGGCTCCTCGGGCTGGTGCGAATGTATCAATTTCAGTATGTGCCAAACCGTTGGATTGTGACACACCTTTACGCGTCTCTCGCTCGCTGCGCCCGCTCGAAAGCTGTAGCCTAACCTAAACCCAATCCATCTTGCGTTAGCTATTCGATATGAAGGCAACTTATTTCGAATTTGCGAACGTGTCGGATCGGATGTGAGGTTGGACTAAATTTTTACGAGCGAGCGGAGCGAGCGAGCAACGATCACAATTTGCAAGGTATACATATACCTTGCAATATGCATATATATCGTGTTAGTACCTAATTTTGTCCGCCACTTCGGACATCACATTGCACTGTAGTATGTGGAAATAGTACTAGTTATGTGAAACTATTCACAAACTGTAAAAATTTGTCAGTAGGCAATATGATAAAGACTTCCGGCTCCGCGGCCTGGTGCGAATGTTTCAATGTCAGTATGTGCCAAACCGTTGGATTGTGACACACCTTTACGCGTCTCTCGCTCGCTGCGTTCGCTCGAAAACTATAGCGTAACCTAAAACCAATCCATCTTGCGTTCATTATTCGATATGGTGGCGACTTATTTCGAATTTGCGAACGTGTCGGATCGGATGTGAGGTTGGACTAAATTTTTACGAGCGAGCGGAGCGAGCGAGCATCGATCACAATATGCAAGGTATACATATACCTTGCAATATGCATATATATCGTATTAGTACCTAATTTTGTCAGCGACTTCGGACATCACATTGCACTGTAGTATGTGGAAATAGTACTATTTATGTGAAACTATTCACAAACTGTAAACATTTGTCAGCAGGCAATACGATAAGTACTTCCGGCTCCTCTGGCTGGTGCGAATGTTTCCATGTCCGTACGTGCCAAACCGTTGGATTGTGACACACGTTTACGCGTCTCTCGCTCGCTGCGTTCGCTCGAAAACTATAGCGTAACCTAAAACCAATCCATCTTGCGTTCATTATTCGATATGGTGGCGACTTTTTTCGAATTTGCGAACGTGTCGGATCGGATGTGAGGTTGGACTAAATTTTTACGAGCGAGCGGAGCGAGCGAGCATCGATCACAATATGCAAGGTATACATATACCTTGCAATATGCATATATATAGTGTTAGTACCTAATTTCGTCAGCCACTTCGGACATCACATTGCCCTGTAGTATGTGGAAATAGTACTATTTATGTGAAACTATTCACAAACTGTAAACATTTGTCAGCAGGCAATAGGATAAAGACTTCCGGCTCCTCGGGCTGGTGCGAATGTTTCAATGTCCGTATGTGCCAAACCGTTGGATTGTGACACACCTTTACGCGTCTCTCGTTCGCTGCGCTCGCTCGAAAACTATAGCGTAACCTAAAACCAATCCATCTTGCGTTCATTATTCGATATGGTGGCGACTTATTTCGAATTTGCGAACGTGTCGGATCGGATGTGAGGTTGGACTAAATTTTTACGAGCGAGCGGAGCGAGCGAGCATCGATCACAATATGCAAGGTATACATATACCTTGCAATATGCATATATATCGTGTTAGTACCTAATTTTGTCAGCCACTTCGGACATCACATTGCACTGTAGTATGTGGAAATAGTACTATTTATGTGAAACTATTCACAAACTGTAAACATTTGTCAGCAGGCAATACGATAAGTTCTTCCGGCTCCTCTGGCTGGTGCGAATGTTTCCATGTCCGTACGTGCCAAACCGTTGGATTGTGACACACGTTTACGCGTCTCTCGCTCGCTGCGTTCGCTCGAAAACTATAGCGTAACCTAAAACCAATCCATCTTGCGTTCATTATTCGATATGGTGGCGACTTATTTCGAATTTGCGAACGTGTCGGATCGGATGTGAGGTTGGACTAAATTTTTACGAGCGAGCGGAGCGAGCGAGCATCGATCACAATATGCAAGGTATACATATACCTTGCAATATGCATATATATCGTGTTAGTACCTAATTTCGTCAGCCACTTCGGACATCACATTGCCCTGTAGTATGTGGAAATAGTACTATTTATGTGAAACTATTCACAAACTGTAAACATTTGTCAGCAGGCAATATGATAAAGACATCCGGCTCCTCGGGCTGGTGCGAATGTTTCAATGTCAGTATGTGCCAAACCGTTGGATTGTGACACACCTTTACGCGTCTCTCGCTCGCTGCGCTCGCTCGAAAACTATAGCGTAACCTAAAACCAATCCATCTTGCGTTAGTCATTCGATATGGTGGCGACTTATTTCGAATTTGCGAACGTGTCGGATCGGATGTGAGGTTGGACTAAATTTTTACGAGCGAGCGGAGCGAGCGAGCAACGATCACAATTTGCAAGGTATACATATACCTTGCAATATGCATATATATCGTGTTAGTACCTAATTTCGTCAGCCACTTCGGACATCACATTGCCCTGTAGTATGTGGAAATAGTACTATTTATGTGAAACTATTCACAAACTGTAAACATTTGTCAGCAGGCAATATGATAAAGACATCCGGCTCCTCGGGCTGGTGCGAATGTTTCAATGTCAGTATGTGCCAAACCGTTGGATTGTGACACACCTTTACGCGTCTCTCGCTCGCTGCGCTCGCTCGAAAACTATAGCGTAACCTAAAACCAATCCATCTTGCGTTCATTATTCGATATGGTGGCGACTTATTTCGAATTTGCGAACGTGTCGAATCGGATGTGAGGTTGGACTAAATTTTTACGAGCGAGCGGAGCGAGCGAGCAACGATCACAATTTGCAAGGTATGCATATACCTTATATTGCCTTGCATATATATCGTGTTAGTACCTAATTTCGTCAGCCACTTCGGACATCACATTGCCCTGTAGTATGTGGAAATAGTACTATTTATGTGAAACTATTCACAAACTGTAAACATTTGTCAGCAGGCAATACGATAAGTACTTCCGGCTCCTCTGGCTGGTGCGAATGTTTCCATGTCCGTACGTGCCAAACCGTTGGATTGTGACACACGTTTACGCGTCTCTCGCTCGCTGCGTTCGCTCGAAAACTATAGCGTAACCTAAAACCAATCCATCTTGCGTTCATTATTCGATATGGTGGCGACTTTTTTCGAATTTGCGAACGTGTCGGATCGGATGTGAGGTTGGACTAAATTTTTACGAGCGAGCGAGCATCGATCACAATATGCAAGGTATACATATACCTTGCAATATGCATATATATAGTGTTAGTACCTAATTTCGTCAGCCACTTCGGACATCACATTGCCCTGTAGTATGTGGAAATAGTACTATTTATGTGAAACTATTCACAAACTGTAAACATTTGTCAGCAGGCAATAGGATAAAGACTTCCGGCTCCTCGGGCTGGTGCGAATGTTTCAATGTCCGTATGTGCCAAACCGTTGGATTGTGACACACCTTTACGCGTCTCTCGTTCGCTGCGCTCGCTCGAAAACTATAGCGTAACCTAAAACCAATCCATCTTGCGTTCATTATTCGATATGGTGGCGACTTATTTCGAATTTGCGAACGTGTCGGATCGGATGTGAGGTTGGACTAAATTTTTACGAGCGAGCGGAGCGAGCGAGCATCGATCACAATATGCAAGGTATACATATACCTTGCAATATGCATATATATCGTGTTAGTACCTAATTTCGTCAGCCACTTCGGACATCACATTGCCCTGTAGTATGTGGAAATAGTACTATTTATGTGAAACTATTCACAAACTGTAAACATTTGTCAGCAGGCAATATGATAAAGACATCCGGCTCCTCGGGCTGGTGCGAATGTTTCAATGTCAGTATGTGCCAAACCGTTGGATTGTGACACACCTTTACGCGTCTCTCGCTCGCTGCGCTCGCTCGAAAACTATAGCGTAACCTAAAACCAATCCATCTTGCGTTAGTCATTCGATATGGTGGCGACTTATTTCGAATTTGCGAACGTGTCGGATCGGATGTGAGGTTGGACTAAATTTTTACGAGCGAGCGGAGCGAGCGAGCAACGATCACAATTTGCAAGGTATACATATACCTTGCAATATGCATATATATCGTGTTAGTACCTAATTTCGTCAGCCACTTCGGACATCACATTGCCCTGTAGTATGTGGAAATAGTACTATTTATGTGAAACTATTCACAAACTGTAAACATTTGTCAGCAGGCAATATGATAAAGACATCCGGCTCCTCGGGCTGGTGCGAATGTTTCAATGTCAGTATGTGCCAAACCGTTGGATTGTGACACACCTTTACGCGGCTCTCGCTCGCTGCGCTCGCTCGAAAACTATAGCGTAACCTAAAACCAATCCATCTTGCGTTCATTATTCGATATGGTGGCGACTTATTTCGAATTTGCGAACGTGTCGGATCGGATGTGAGGTTGGACTAAATTTTTACGAGCGAGCGGAGCGAGCGAGCATCGATCACAATATGCAAGGTATACATGTACCTTGCAATATGCATATATATCGTGTTAGTACCTAATTTCGTCAGCCACATCGGACATCACATTGCCCTGTAGTATGTGGAAATAGTACTATTTATGTGAAACTATTCACAAACTGTAAACATTTGTCAGCAGGCAATATGATAAAGACATCCGGCTCCTCGGGCTGGTGCGAATGTTTCAATGTCAGTATGTGCCAAACCGTTGGATTGTGACACACCTTTACGCGTCTCTCGCTCGCTGCGCTCGCTCGAAAACTATAGCGTAACCTAAAACCAATCCATCTTGCGTTCATTATTCGATATGGTGGCGACTTATTTCGAATTTGCGAACGTGTCGGATCGTATGTGAGGTTGGACTAAATTTTTACGAGCGAGCGGAGCGAGCGAGCAACGATCACAATTTGCAAGGTATACATATACCTTATATTGCCTTGCATATATTTCGTGTTAGTACCTAATTTTGTCAGCCACTTCGGACATCACATTGGACTGTAGTATGTGGTAATAGTACTATTTATGTGAAACTATTCACAAACTGTAAGCATTTGTCAGCAGGCAATAGGATAAAGACTTCCGGCTCCTCGGGCTGGTGCGAATGTTTCAATGTCCGTATGTGCCAAACCGTTGGATTGTGACACACCTTTACGCGTCTCTCGTTCGCTGCGCTCGCTCGAAAACTATAGCGTAACCTAAAACCAATCCATCTTGCGTTCATTATTCGATATGGTGGCGACTTATTTCGAATTTGCGAACGTGTCGGATCGGATGTGAGGTTGGACTAAATTTTTACGAGCGAGCGGAGCGAGCGAACAACGATCACAATTTGCAAGGTATGCATATACCTTATATTGCCTTGCATATATTTCGTGTTAGTACCTAATTTTGTCCGCCACTTCGGACATCACATTGCACTGTAGTATGTGGAAATAGTACTATTTATGTGAAACTATTCACAAACTGTAAACATTTGTCAGCAGGCAATACGATAAGTACTTCCGGCTCCTCTGGCTGGTGCGAATGTTTCCATGTCCGTATGTGCCAAACCGTTGGATTGTGACACACCTTTACGCGTCTCTCGCTCGCTGCGTTCGCTCGAAAACTATAGCGTAACCTAAAACCAATCCATCTTGCGTTCATTATTCGATATGGTGGCGACTTTTTTCGAATTTGCGAACGTGTCGGATCGGATGTGAGGTTGGACTAAATTTTTACGAGCGAGCGGAGCGAGCGAGCATCGATCACAATATGCAAGGTATACATATACCTTGCAATATGCATATATATAGTGTTAGTACCTAATTTCGTCAGCCACTTCGGACATCACATTGCCCTGTAGTATGTGGAAATAGTACTATTTATGTGAAACTATTCACAAACTGTAAACATTTGTCAGCAGGCAATAGGATAAAGACTTCCGGCTCCTCGGGCTGGTGCGAATGTTTCAATGTCCGTATGTGCCAAACCGTTGGATTGTGACACACCTTTACGCGACTCTCGTTCGCTGCGCTCGCTCGAAAACTATAGCGTAACCTAAAACCAATCCATCTTGCGTTCATTATTCGATATGGTGGCGACTTATTTCGAATTTGCGAACGTGTCGGATCGGATGTGAGGTTGGACTAAATTTTTACGAGCGAGCGGAGCGAGCGAGCATCGATCACAATATGCAAGGTATACATATACCTTGCAATATGCATATATATCGTGTTAGTACCTAATTTCGTCAGCCACTTCGGACATCACATTGCACTGTAGTATGTCGAAATAGTACTATTTATGTGAAACTATTCACAAACTGTAAACATTTGTCAGTAGGCAATATGATAAAGACTTCCGGCTCCTCGAGCTGGTGCGAATGTATCAATGTCAGTATGTGCCAAACCGTTGGATTGTGACACACCTTTACGCGTCTCACGCTCGCTGCGCTCGCTCGAAAACTATAGCGTAACCTAAAACCAATCCATCTTGCGTTAGTCATTCGATATGGTGGCGACTTATTTCGAATTTGCGAACGTGTCGGATCGGATGTGAGGTTGGACTAAATTTTTACGAGCGAGCGGAGCGAGCGAGCAACGATCACAATTTGCAAGGTATACATATACCTTGCAATAGGCATATATATCGTGTTAGTACCTAATTTCGTCAGCCACTTCGGACATCACATTGCCCTGTAGTATGTGGAAATAGTACTATTTATGTGAAACTATTCACAAACTGTAAACATTTGTCAGCAGGCAATATGATAAAGACATCCGGCTCCTCGGGCTGGTGCGAATGTTTCAATGTCAGTATGTGCCAAACCGTTGGATTGTGACACACCTTTACGCGTCTCTCGCTCGCTGCGCTCGCTCGAAAACTATAGCGTAACCTAAAACCAATCCATCTTGCGTTCATTATTCGATATGGTGGCGACTTATTTCGAATTTGCGAACGTGTCGGATCGGATGTGAGGTTGGACTAAATTTTTACGAGCGAGCGGAGCGAGCGAGCATCGATCACAATATGCAAGGTATACATATACCTTGCAATATGCATATATATCGTGTTAGTACCTAATTTCGTCAGCCACATCGGACATCACATTGCCCTGTAGTATGTGGAAATAGTACTATTTATGTGAAACTATTCACAAACTGTAAACATTTGTCAGCAGGCAATATGATAAAGACATCCGGCTCCTCGGGCTGGTGCGAATGTTTCAATGTCAGTATGTGCCAAACCGTTGGATTGTGACACACCTTTACGCGTCTCTCGCTCGCTGCGCTCGCTCGAAAACTATAGCGTAACCTAAAACCAATCCATCTTGCGTTCATTATTCGATATGGTGGCGACCTATTTCGAATTTGCGAACGTGTCGGATCGTATGTGAGGTTGGACTAAATTTTTACGAGCGAGCGGAGCGAGCGAGCAACGATCACAATTTGCAAGGTATACATATACCTTATATTGCCTTGCATATATTTCGTGTTAGTACCTAATTTTGTCAGCCACTTCGGACATCACATTGGACTGTAGTATGTGGTAATAGTACTATTTATGTGAAACTATTCACAAACTGTAAGCATTTGTCAGCAGGCAATAGGATAAAGACTTCCGGCTCCTCGGGCTGGTGCGAATGTTTCAATGTCCGTATGTGCCAAACCGTTGGATTGTGACACACCTTTACGCGTCTCTCGTTCGCTGCGCTCGCTCGAAAACTATAGCGTAACCTAAAACCAATCCATCTTGCGTTCATTATTCGATATGGTGGCGACTTATTTCGAATTTGCGAACGTGTCGGATCGGATGTGAGGTTGGACTAAATTTTTACGAGCGAGCGGAGCGAGCGAGCATCGATCACAATATGCAAGGTATACATATACCTTGCAATATGCATATATATCGTGTTAGTACCTAATTTTGTCAGCCACTTCGGACATCACATTGCACTGTAGTATGTGGAAATAGTACTATTTATGTGAAACTATTCACAAACTGTAAACATTTGTCAGCAGGCAATACGATAAGTACTTCCGGCTCCTCTGGCTGGTGCGAATGTTTCCATGTCCGTATGTGCCAAACCGTTGGATTGTGACACACCTTTACGCGTCTCTCGCTCGCTGCGTTCGCTCGAAAACTATAGCGTAACCTAAAACCAATCCATCTTGCGTTCATTATTCGATATGGTGGCGACTTATTTCGAATTTGCGAACGTGTCGGATCGGATGTGAGGTTGGACTAAATTTTTACGAGCGAGCGGAGCGAGCGAGCATCGATCACAATATGCAAGGTATACATATACCTTGCAATATGCATATATATCGTGTTAGTACCTAATTTCGTCAGCCACTTCGGACATCACATTGCCCTGTAGTATGTGGAAATAGTACTATTTATGTGAAACTATTCACACACTGTAAACATTTGTCAGCAGGCAATATGATAAAGACATCCGGCTCCTCGGGCTGGTGCGAATGTTTCAATGTCAGTATGTGCCAAACCGTTGGATTGTGACACACCTTTACGCCTCTCTCGCTCGCTGCGCCCGCTCGAAAACTATAGCGTAACCTAAAACCAATCCATCTTGCGTTCATTATTCGATATGGTGGCGACTTATTTCGAATTTGCGAACGTGTCGGATCGGATGTGAGGTTGGACTAAATTTTTACGAGCGAGCGGAGCGAGCGAGCAACGATCACAATTTCCAAGGTATACATATACCTTATATTGCCTTGCATATATTTCGTGTTAGTACCTAATTTTGTCAGCCACTTCGGACATCACATTGGACTGTAGTATGTGGAAATAGTACTATTTATGTGAAACTATTCACAAACTGTAAACATTTGTCAGCAGGCAATAGGATAAAGACTTCCGGCTCCTCGGGCTGGTGCGAATGTTTCAATGTCCGTATGCGCCAAACCGTGGGATTGTGACACACCTTTACGCGTCTCTCGTTCGCTGCGCTCGCTCGAAAACTATAGCGTAACCTAAAACCAATCCATCTTGCGTTCATTATTCGATATGGTGGCGACTTATTTCGAATTTGCGAACGTGTCGGATCGGATGTGAGGTTGGACTAAATTTTTACGAGCGAGCGGAGCGAGCGAGCATCGATCACAACATGCAAGGTATACATATACCTTGCAATATGCATATATATCGTGTTAGTACCTAATTTCCTCAGCCACTTCGGACATCACATTGCACTGTAGTATGTGGAAATAGTACTATTTATGTGAAACTATTCACAAACTGTAAACATCTGTCAGCAGGCAATATGATAAAGACATCCGGCTCCTCGGGCTGGTGCGAATGTTTCAATGTCAGTATGTGCCAAACCGTTGGATTGTGACACACCTTTACGCGTCTCTCGCTCGCTGCGCCCGCTCGAAAGCTGTAGCCTAACCTAAACCCAATCCATCTTGCGTTAGTCATTCGATATGAAGGCAACTTATTTCGAATTTGCGAACGTGTCGGATCGGATGTGAGGTTGGACTAAATTTTTACGAGCGAGCGGAGCGAGCGAGCAACGATCACAATTTGCAAGGTATACATATACCTTGCAATATGCATATATATCGTGTTAGTACCTAATTTTGTCCGCCACTTCGGACATCACATTGCACTGTAGTATGTGGAAATAGTACTAGTTATGTGAAACTATTCACAAACTGTAAACATTTGTCAGTAGGCAATATGATAAAGACTTCCGGCTCCTCGGCCTGGTGCGAATGTTTCAATGTCAGTATGTGCCAAACCGTTGGATTGTGACACACCTTTACGCGTCTCTCGCTCGCTGCGTTCGCTCGAAAACTATAGCGTAACCTAAAACCAATCCATCTTGCGTTCATTATTCGATATGGTGGCGACTTATTTCGAATTTGCGAACGTGTCGGATCGGATGTGAGGTTGGACTAAATTTTTACGAGCGAGCGGAGCGAGCGAGCATCGATCACAATATGCAAGGTATACATATACCTTGCAATATGCATATATATCGTGTTAGTACCTAATTTTGTCAGCCACTTCGGACATCACATTGCACTGTAGTATGTGGAAATAGTACTATTTATGTGAAACTATTCACAAACTGTAAACATTTGTCAGCAGGCAATACGATAAGTACTTCCGGCTCCTCTGGCTGGTGCGAATGTTTCCATGTCCGTATGTGCAAACCGTTGGATTGTGACACACCTTTACGCGTCTCTCGTTCGCTGCGCTCGCTCGAAAACTATAGCGTAACCTAAAACCAATCCATCTTGCGTTCATTATTCGATATGGTGGCGACTTATTTCGAATTTGCGAACGTGTCGGATCGGATGTGAGGTTGGACTAAATTTTTACGAGCGAGCGGAGCGAGCGAGCATCGATCACAATATGCAAGGTATACATATACCTTGCAATATGCATATATATCGTGTTAGTACCTAATTTCGTCAGCCACTTCGGACATCACATTGCCCTGTAGTATGTGGAAATAGTACTATTTATGTGAAACTATTCACACACTGTAAACATTTGTCAGCAGGCAATATGATAAAGACATCCGGCTCCTCGGGCTGGTGCGAATGTTTCAATGTCAGTATGTGCCAAACCGTTGGATTGTGACACACCTTTACGCCTCTCTCGCTCGCTGCGCCCGCTCGAAAGCTGTAGCCTAACCTAAACCCAATCCATCTTGCGTTAGTCATTCGATATGAAGGCAACTTATTTCGAATTTGCGAACGTGTCGGATCGTATGTGAGGTTGGACTAAATTTTTACGAGCGAGCGGAGCGAGCGAGCAACGATCACAATTTGCAAGGTATACATATACCTTATATTGCCTTGCATATATTTCGTTTTAGTACCTAACTTTGTCAGCCACTTCGGACATCACATTGGACTGTAGTATGTGGAAATAGTACTATTTATGTGAAACTATTCACAAACTGTAAACATTTGTCAGCAGGCAGTAGGATAAAGACTTCCGGCTCCTCGGGCTGGTGCGAATGTTTCAATGTCCGTATGCGCCAAACCGTTGGATTGTGACACACCTTTACGCGTCTCTCGTTCGCTGCGCTCGCTCGAAAACTATAGCGTAACCTAAAACCAATCCATCTTGCGTTCATTATTCGATATGGTGGCGACTTATTTCGAATTTGCGAACGTGTCGGATCGGATGTGAGGTTGGACTAAATTTTTACGAGCGAGCGGAGCGAGCGAGCAACGATCACAATTTGCAAGGTATACATATACCTTGCAATATGCATATATATCGTGTTAGTACCTAATTTTGTCAGCCACTTCGGACATCACATTGCACTGTAGTATGTCGAAATAGTACTATTTATGTGAAACTATTCACAAACTGTAAACATTTGTCAGTAGGCAATATGATAAAGACTTCCGGCTCCTCGAGCTGGTGCGAATGTTTCAATGTCAGTATGTGCCAAACCGTTGGATTGTGACACACCTTTACGCGTCTCTCGCTCGCTGCGCTCGCTCGAAAGCTGTGGCCTAACCTAAACCCAATCCATCTTGCGTTAGTCATTCGATATGGTGGCGACTTATTTCGAATATGCGAACGTGTCGGATCGGATGTGAGGTTGGACTAAATTTTTACGAGCGAGCGGAGCGAGCTAGCAACGATCACAATTTGCAAGGTATACATATACCTTGCAATATGCATATATATCGTGTTAGTACCTAATTTTGTTAGCCACTTCGGACATCACATTGGACTGTAGTATGTGGAAATAGTACTATTTATGTGAAACTATTCACAAACTGTAAACATTTGTCAGCAGGCAATAGGATAAAGACTTCCGGCTCCTCGGGCTGGTGCGAATGTTTCAATGTCAGTATGTGCCAAACCGTTGGATTGTGACACACCTTTACGCGTCTCTCGCTCGCTGCGCTCGCTCGAAAGCTGTAGCCTAACCTAAACCCAATCCATCTTGCGTTAGTCATTCGATATGGTGGCGACTTATTTCGAATTTGCGAACGTGTCGGATCGGATGTGAGGTTGGACTAAATTTTTACGAGCGAGCGGAGCGAGCGAGCAACGATCACAATTTGCAAGGTATACATATACCTTGCAATATGCATATATATCGTGTTAGTACCTAATTTTGTTAGCCACTTCGGACATCACATTGGACTGTAGTATGTGGAAATAGTACCATTTATGTGAAACTATTCACAAACTGTAAACATTTGTCAGCAGGCAATAGGATAAAGACTTCCGGCTCCTCGGGCTGGTGCGAATGTTTCAATGTCCGTATGTGCCGAACCGTGGGATTGTGACACACCTTTACGCGTCTCTCGTTCGCTGCGCTCGCTCGAAAACTATAGCGTAACCTAAAACCAATCCATCTTGCGTTCATTATTCGATATGGTGGCGACTTATTTCGAATTTGCGCACGTGTCGGATCGGATGTGAGGTTGGACTAAATTTTTACGAGCGAGCGGAGCGAGCGAGCATCGATCACAATATGCAAGGTATACATATACCTTGCAATATGCATATATATCGTGTTAGTACCTAATTTTGTCAGCCACTTCGGACATCACATTGCACTGTAGTATGTCGAAATAGTACTATTTATGTGAAACTATTCACAAACTGTAAACATTTGTCAGTAGGCAATATGATAAAGACTTCCGGCTCCTCGAGCTGGTGCGAATGTTTCAATGTCAGTATGTGCCAAACCGTTGGATTGTGACACACCTTTACGCGTCTCTCGCTCGCTGCGCTCGCTCGAAAGCTGTAGCCTAACCTAAACCCAATCCATCTTGCGTTAGTCATTCGATATGGTGGCGACTTATTTCGAATTTGCGAACGTGTCGGATCGGATGTGAGGTTGGACTAAATTTTTACGAGCGAGCGGAGCGAGCGAGCAACGATCACAATTTGCAAGGTATACATATACCTTGCAATATGCATATATATCGTGTTAGTACCTAATTTTGTTAGCCACTTCGGACATCACATTGGACTGTAGTATGTGGAAATAGTACTATTTATGTGAAACTATTCACAAACTGTAAACATTTGTCAGCAGGCAATAGGATAAAGACTTCCGGCTCCTCGGGCTGGTGCGAATGTTTCAATGTCCGTATGTGCCAAACCGTGGGATTGTGACACACCTTTACGCGTCTCTCGTTCGCTGCGCTCGCACGAGAACTATAGCGTAACCTAAAACCAATCCATCTTGCGTTCATTATTCGATATGGTGGCGACTTATTTCGAATTTGCGAACGTGTCGGATCGGATGTGAGGTTGGACTAAATTTTTACGAGCGAGCGGAGCGAGCGAGCAACGATCACAATTTGGAAGGTATACATATACCTTGCAATATGCATATATTTCGTTTTAGTACCTAACTTTGTCAGCCACTTCGGACATCACGTTGGACTGTAGTATGTGGAAATAGTACTATTTATGTGAAACTATTCACAAACTGTAAACATTTGTCAGCAGGCAATAGGATAAAGACTTCCGGCTCCTCGGGCTGGTGCGAATGTTTCAATGTCCGTATGTGCCAAACCGTGGGATTGTGACACACCTTTACGCGTCTCTCGTTCGCTGCGCTCGCTCGAAAACTATAGCGTAACCTAAAACCAATCCATCTTGCGTTCATTATTCGATATGGTGGCGACTTATTTCGAATTTGCGAACGTGTCGGATCGGATGTGAGGTTGGACTAAATTTTTACGAGCGAGCGGAGCGAGCGAGCAACGATCACAATTTGCAAGGTATACATATACCTTGCAATATGCATATATATCGTGTTAGTACCTAATTTTGTCAGCCACTTCGGACATCACATTGCACTGTAGTATGTCGAAATAGTACTATTTATGTGAAACTATTCACAAACTGTAAACATTTGTCAGTAGGCAATATGATAAAGACTTCCGGCTCCTCGAGCTGGTGCGAATGTTTCAATGTCAGTATGTGCCAAACCGTTGGATTGTGACACACCTTTACGCGTCTCTCGCTCGCTGCGCTCGCTCGAAAGCTGTAGCCTAACCTAAACCCAATCCATCTTGCGTTAGTCATTCGATATGGTGGCGACTTATTTCGAATATGCGAACGTGTCGGATCGGATGTGAGGTTGGACTAAATTTTTACGAGCGAGCGGAGCGAGCGAGCAACGATCACAATTTGCAAGGTATACATATACCTTGCAATATGCATATATATCGTGTTAGTACCTAATTTTGTTAGCCACTTCGGACATCACATTGGACTGTAGTATGTGGAAATAGTACTATTTATGTGAAACTATTCACAAACTGTAAACATTTGTCAGCAGGCAATAGGATAAAGACTTCCGGCTCCTCGGGCTGGTGCGAATGTTTCAATGTCCGTATGTGCCAAACCGTGGGATTGTGACACACCTTTACGCGTCTCTCGTTCGCTGCGCTCGCTCGAAAACTATAGCGTAACCTAAAACCAATCCATCTTGCGTTCATTATTCGATATGGTGGCGACTTATTTCGAATTTGCGAACGTGTCGGATCGGATGTGAGGTTGGACTAAATTTTTACGAGCGAGCGGAGCGAGCGAGCAACGATCACAATTTGCAAGGTATACATATACCTTGCAATATGCATATATATCGTGTTAGTACCTAATTTTGTCAGCCACTTCGGACATCACATTGCACTGTAGTATGTCGAAATAGTACTATTTATGTGAAACTATTCACAAACTGTAAACATTTGTCAGTAGGCAATATGATAAAGACTTCCGGCTCCTCGAGCTGGTGCGAATGTTTCAATGTCAGTATGTGCCAAACCGTTGAGTTGTGACACACCTTTACGCGTCTCTCGCTCGCTGCGCTCGCTCGAAAGCTGTAGCCTAACCTAAACCCAATCCATCTTGCGTTAGTCATTCGATATGGTGGCGACTTATTTCGAATTTGCGAACGTGTCGGATCGGATGTGAGGTTGGACTAAATTTTTACGAGCGAGCGGAGCGAGCGAGCAACGATCACAATTTGCAAGGTATACATATACCTTGCAATATGCATATATATCGTGTTAGTACCTAATTTTGTTAGCCACTTCGGACATCACATTGGACTGTAGTATGTGGAAATAGTACTATTTATGTGAAACTATTCACAAACTGTAAACATTTGTCAGCAGGCAATAGGATAAAGACTTCCGGCTCCTCGGGCTGGTGCGAATGTTTCAATGTCCGTATGTGCCAAACCGTGGGATTGTGACACACCTTTACGCGTCACTCGTTCGCTGCGCTCGCTCGAAAACTATAGCGTAACCTAAAACCAATCCATCTTGCGTTCATTATTCGATATGGTGGCGACTTATTTCGAATTTGCGAACGTGTCGGATCGGATGTGAGGTTGGACTAAATTTTTACGAGCGAGCGGAGCGAGCGAGCAACGATCACAATTTGCAAGGTATACATATACCTTGCAATATGCATATATATCGTGTTAGTACCTAATTTTGTTAGCCACTTCGGACATCACATTGGACTGTAGTATGTGGAAATAGTACTATTTATGTGAAACTATTCACAAACTGTAAACATTTGTCAGCAGGCAATAGGATAAAGACTTCCGGCTCCTCGGGCTGGTGCGAATGTTTCAATGTCCGTATGTGCCAAACCGTGGGATTGTGACACACCTTTACGCGTCTCTCGTTCGCTGCGCTCGCTCGAAAACTATAGCGTAACCTAAAACCAATCCATCTTGCGTTCATTATTCGATATGGTGGCGACTTATTTCGAATTTGCGAACGTGTCGGATCGGATGTGAGGTTGGACTAAATTTTTACGAGCGAGCGGAGCGAGCGAGCAACGATCACAATTTGCAAGGTATACATATACCTTGCAATATGCATATATATCGTGTTAGTACCTAATTTTGTCAGCCACTTCGGACATCACATTGCACTGTAGTATGTCGAAATAGTACTATTTATGTGAAACTATTCACAAACTGTAAACATTTGTCAGTAGGCAATATGATAAAGACTTCCGGCTCCTCGAGCTGGTGCGAATGTTTCAATGTCAGTATGTGCCAAACCGTTGAGTTGTGACACACCTTTACGCGTCTCTCGCTCGCTGCGCTCGCTCGAAAGCTGTAGCCTAACCTAAACCCAATCCATCTTGCGTTAGTCATTCGATATGGTGGCGACTTATTTCGAATTTGCGAACGTGTCGGATCGGATGTGAGGTTGGACTAAATTATTACGAGCGAGCGGAGCGAGCGAGCAACGATCACAATTTGCAAGGTATACATATACCTTGCAATATGCATATATATCGTGTTAGTACCTAATTTTGTCAGCCACTTCGGACATCACATTGCACTGTAGTATGTCGAAATAGTACTATTTATGTGAAACTATTCACAAACTGTAAACATTTGTCAGTAGGCAATATGATAAAGACTTCCGGCTCCTCGAGCTGGTGCGAATGTTTCAATGTCAGTATGTGCCAAACCGTTGGATTGTGACACACCTTTACGCGTCTCTCGCTCGCTGCGCTCGCTTGAAAGCTGTAGCCTAACCTAAACCCAATCCATCTTGCGTTAGTCATTCGATATGGTGGCGACTTATTTCGAATATGCGAACGTGTCGGATCGGATGTGAGGTTGGACTAAATTTTTACGAGCGAGCGGAGCGAGCGAGCAACGATCACAATTTGCAAGGTATACATATACCTTGCAATATGCATATATATCGTGTTAGTACCTAATTTTGTTAGCCACTTCGGACATCACATTGGACTGTAGTATGTGGAAATAGTACTATTTATGTGAAACTATTCACAAACTGTAAACATTTGTCAGCAGGCAATAGGATAAAGACTTCCGGCTCCGCGGGCTGGTGCGAATGTTTCAATGTCCGTATGTGCCAAACCGTGGGATTGTGACACACCTTTACGCGTCTCTCGTTCGCTGCGCTCGCTCGAAAACTATAGCGTAACCTAAAACCAATCAATCTTGCGTTCATTATTCGATATGGTGGCGACTTATTTCGAATTTGCGAACGTGTCGGATCGGATGTGAGGTTGGACTAAATTTTTACGAGCGAGCGGAGCGAGCGAGCGACGATCACAATTTGCAAGGTATACATATACCTTGCAATATGCATATATATCGTGTTAGTACCTAATTTTGTTAGCCACTTCGGACATCACATTGGACTGTAGTATGTGGAAATAGTACTATTTATGTGAAACTATTCACAAACTGTAAACATTTGTCAGCAGGCAATAGGATAAAGACTTCCGGCTCCTCGGGCTGGTGCGAATGTTTCAATGTCCGTATGTGCCAAACCGTGGGATTGTGACACACCTTTACGCGTCTCTCGTTCGCTGCGCTCGCTCGAAAACTATAGCGTAACCTAAAACCAATCCATCTTGCGTTCATTATTCGATATGGTGGCGACTTATTTCGAATTTGCGAACGTGTCGGATCGGATGTGAGGTTGGACTAAATTTTTACGAGCGAGCGGAGCGAGCGAGCATCGATCACAATATGCAAGGTATACATATACCTTGCAATATGCATATATATCGTGTTAGTACCTAATTTCGTCAGCCACTTCGGACATCACATTGCCCTGTAGTATGTGGAAATAGTACTATTTATGTGAAACTATTCACACACTGTAAACATTTGTCAGCAGGCAATATGATAAAGACATCCGGCTCCTCGGGCTGGTGCGAATGTTTCAATGTCAGTATGTGCCAAACCGTTGGATTGTGACACACCTTTACGCCTCTCTCGCTCGCTGCGCCCGCTCGAAAACTATAGCGTAACCTAAAACCAATCCATCTTGCGTTCATTATTCGATATGGTGGCGACTTATTTCGAATTTGCGAACGTGTCGGATCGGATGTGAGGTTGGACTAAATTTTTACGAGCGAGCGGAGCGAGCGAGCAACGATCACAATTTCCAAGGTATACATATACCTTATATTGCCTTGCATATATTTCGTGTTAGTACCTAATTTTGTCAGCCACTTCGGACATCACATTGGACTGTAGTATGTGGAAATAGTACTATTTATGTGAAACTATTCACAAACTGTAAACATTTGTCAGCAGGCAATAGGATAAAGACTTCCGGCTCCTCGGGCTGGTGCGAATGTTTCAATGTCCGTATGCGCCAAACCGTGGGATTGTGACACACCTTTACGCGTCTCTCGTTCGCTGCGCTCGCTCGAAAACTATAGCGTAACCTAAAACCAATCCATCTTGCGTTCATTATTCGATATGGTGGCGACTTATTTCGAATTTGCGAACGTGTCGGATCGGATGTGAGGTTGGACTAAATTTTTACGAGCGAGCGGAGCGAGCGAGCATCGATCACAACATGCAAGGTATACATATACCTTGCAATATGCATATATATCGTGTTAGTACCTAATTTCCTCAGCCACTTCGGACATCACATTGCACTGTAGTATGTGGAAATAGTACTATTTATGTGAAACTATTCACAAACTGTAAACATCTGTCAGCAGGCAATATGATAAAGACATCCGGCTCCTCGGGCTGGTGCGAATGTTTCAATGTCAGTATGTGCCAAACCGTTGGATTGTGACACACCTTTACGCGTCTCTCGCTCGCTGCGCCCGCTCGAAAGCTGTAGCCTAACCTAAACCCAATCCATCTTGCGTTAGTCATTCGATATGAAGGCAACTTATTTCGAATTTGCGAACGTGTCGGATCGGATGTGAGGTTGGACTAAATTTTTACGAGCGAGCGGAGCGAGCGAGCAACGATCACAATTTGCAAGGTATACATATACCTTGCAATATGCATATATATCGTGTTAGTACCTAATTTTGTCCGCCACTTCGGACATCACATTGCACTGTAGTATGTGGAAATAGTACTAGTTATGTGAAACTATTCACAAACTGTAAACATTTGTCAGTAGGCAATATGATAAAGACTTCCGGCTCCTCGGCCTGGTGCGAATGTTTCAATGTCAGTATGTGCCAAACCGTTGGATTGTGACACACCTTTACGCGTCTCTCGCTCGCTGCGTTCGCTCGAAAACTATAGCGTAACCTAAAACCAATCCATCTTGCGTTCATTATTCGATATGGTGGCGACTTATTTCGAATTTGCGAACGTGTCGGATCGGATGTGAGGTTGGACTAAATTTTTACGAGCGAGCGGAGCGAGCGAGCATCGATCACAATATGCAAGGTATACATATACCTTGCAATATGCATATATATCGTGTTAGTACCTAATTTTGTCAGCCACTTCGGACATCACATTGCACTGTAGTATGTGGAAATAGTACTATTTATGTGAAACTATTCACAAACTGTAAACATTTGTCAGCAGGCAATACGATAAGTACTTCCGGCTCCTCTGGCTGGTGCGAATGTTTCCATGTCCGTATGTGCAAACCGTTGGATTGTGACACACCTTTACGCGTCTCTCGTTCGCTGCGCTCGCTCGAAAACTATAGCGTAACCTAAAACCAATCCATCTTGCGTTCATTATTCGATATGGTGGCGACTTATTTCGAATTTGCGAACGTGTCGGATCGGATGTGAGGTTGGACTAAATTTTTACGAGCGAGCGGAGCGAGCGAGCATCGATCACAATATGCAAGGTATACATATACCTTGCAATATGCATATATATCGTGTTAGTACCTAATTTCGTCAGCCACTTCGGACATCACATTGCCCTGTAGTATGTGGAAATAGTACTATTTATGTGAAACTATTCACACACTGTAAACATTTGTCAGCAGGCAATATGATAAAGACATCCGGCTCCTCGGGCTGGTGCGAATGTTTCAATGTCAGTATGTGCCAAACCGTTGGATTGTGACACACCTTTACGCCTCTCTCGCTCGCTGCGCCCGCTCGAAAGCTGTAGCCTAACCTAAACCCAATCCATCTTGCGTTAGTCATTCGATATGAAGGCAACTTATTTCGAATTTGCGAACGTGTCGGATCGTATGTGAGGTTGGACTAAATTTTTACGAGCGAGCGGAGCGAGCGAGCAACGATCACAATTTGCAAGGTATACATATACCTTATATTGCCTTGCATATATTTCGTTTTAGTACCTAACTTTGTCAGCCACTTCGGACATCACATTGGACTGTAGTATGTGGAAATAGTACTATTTATGTGAAACTATTCACAAACTGTAAACATTTGTCAGCAGGCAGTAGGATAAAGACTTCCGGCTCCTCGGGCTGGTGCGAATGTTTCAATGTCCGTATGCGCCAAACCGTTGGATTGTGACACACCTTTACGCGTCTCTCGTTCGCTGCGCTCGCTCGAAAACTATAGCGTAACCTAAAACCAATCCATCTTGCGTTCATTATTCGATATGGTGGCGACTTATTTCGAATTTGCGAACGTGTCGGATCGGATGTGAGGTTGGACTAAATTTTTACGAGCGAGCGGAGCGAGCGAGCAACGATCACAATTTGCAAGGTATACATATACCTTGCAATATGCATATATATCGTGTTAGTACCTAATTTTGTCAGCCACTTCGGACATCACATTGCACTGTAGTATGTCGAAATAGTACTATTTATGTGAAACTATTCACAAACTGTAAACATTTGTCAGTAGGCAATATGATAAAGACTTCCGGCTCCTCGAGCTGGTGCGAATGTTTCAATGTCAGTATGTGCCAAACCGTTGGATTGTGACACACCTTTACGCGTCTCTCGCTCGCTGCGCTCGCTCGAAAGCTGTAGCCTAACCTAAACCCAATCCATCTTGCGTTAGTCATTCGATATGGTGGCGACTTATTTCGAATATGCGAACGTGTCGGATCGGATGTGAGGTTGGACTAAATTTTTACGAGCGAGCGGAGCGAGCTAGCAACGATCACAATTTGCAAGGTATACATATACCTTGCAATATGCATATATATCGTGTTAGTACCTAATTTTGTTAGCCACTTCGGACATCACATTGGACTGTAGTATGTGGAAATAGTACTATTTATGTGAAACTATTCACAAACTGTAAACATTTGTCAGCAGGCAATAGGATAAAGACTTCCGGCTCCTCGGGCTGGTGCGAATGTTTCAATGTCAGTATGTGCCAAACCGTTGGATTGTGACACACCTTTACGCGTCTCTCGCTCGCTGCGCTCGCTCGAAAGCTGTAGCCTAACCTAAACCCAATCCATCTTGCGTTAGTCATTCGATATGGTGGCGACTTATTTCGAATTTGCGAACGTGTCGGATCGGATGTGAGGTTGGACTAAATTTTTACGAGCGAGCGGAGCGAGCGAGCAACGATCACAATTTGCAAGGTATACATATACCTTGCAATATGCATATATATCGTGTTAGTACCTAATTTTGTTAGCCACTTCGGACATCACATTGGACTGTAGTATGTGGAAATAGTACCATTTATGTGAAACTATTCACAAACTGTAAACATTTGTCAGCAGGCAATAGGATAAAGACTTCCGGCTCCTCGGGCTGGTGCGAATGTTTCAATGTCCGTATGTGCCGAACCGTGGGATTGTGACACACCTTTACGCGTCTCTCGTTCGCTGCGCTCGCTCGAAAACTATAGCGTAACCTAAAACCAATCCATCTTGCGTTCATTATTCGATATGGTGGCGACTTATTTCGAATTTGCGCACGTGTCGGATCGGATGTGAGGTTGGACTAAATTTTTACGAGCGAGCGGAGCGAGCGAGCATCGATCACAATATGCAAGGTATACATATACCTTGCAATATGCATATATATCGTGTTAGTACCTAATTTTGTCAGCCACTTCGGACATCACATTGCACTGTAGTATGTCGAAATAGTACTATTTATGTGAAACTATTCACAAACTGTAAACATTTGTCAGTAGGCAATATGATAAAGACTTCCGGCTCCTCGAGCTGGTGCGAATGTTTCAATGTCAGTATGTGCCAAACCGTTGGATTGTGACACACCTTTACGCGTCTCTCGCTCGCTGCGCTCGCTCGAAAGCTGTAGCCTAACCTAAACCCAATCCATCTTGCGTTAGTCATTCGATATGGTGGCGACTTATTTCGAATTTGCGAACGTGTCGGATCGGATGTGAGGTTGGACTAAATTTTTACGAGCGAGCGGAGCGAGCGAGCAACGATCACAATTTGCAAGGTATACATATACCTTGCAATATGCATATATATCGTGTTAGTACCTAATTTTGTTAGCCACTTCGGACATCACATTGGACTGTAGTATGTGGAAATAGTACTATTTATGTGAAACTATTCACAAACTGTAAACATTTGTCAGCAGGCAATAGGATAAAGACTTCCGGCTCCTCGGGCTGGTGCGAATGTTTCAATGTCCGTATGTGCCAAACCGTGGGATTGTGACACACCTTTACGCGTCTCTCGTTCGCTGCGCTCGCACGAGAACTATAGCGTAACCTAAAACCAATCCATCTTGCGTTCATTATTCGATATGGTGGCGACTTATTTCGAATTTGCGAACGTGTCGGATCGGATGTGAGGTTGGACTAAATTTTTACGAGCGAGCGGAGCGAGCGAGCAACGATCACAATTTGGAAGGTATACATATACCTTGCAATATGCATATATTTCGTTTTAGTACCTAACTTTGTCAGCCACTTCGGACATCACGTTGGACTGTAGTATGTGGAAATAGTACTATTTATGTGAAACTATTCACAAACTGTAAACATTTGTCAGCAGGCAATAGGATAAAGACTTCCGGCTCCTCGGGCTGGTGCGAATGTTTCAATGTCCGTATGTGCCAAACCGTGGGATTGTGACACACCTTTACGCGTCTCTCGTTCGCTGCGCTCGCTCGAAAACTATAGCGTAACCTAAAACCAATCCATCTTGCGTTCATTATTCGATATGGTGGCGACTTATTTCGAATTTGCGAACGTGTCGGATCGGATGTGAGGTTGGACTAAATTTTTACGAGCGAGCGGAGCGAGCGAGCAACGATCACAATTTGCAAGGTATACATATACCTTGCAATATGCATATATATCGTGTTAGTACCTAATTTTGTCAGCCACTTCGGACATCACATTGCACTGTAGTATGTCGAAATAGTACTATTTATGTGAAACTATTCACAAACTGTAAACATTTGTCAGTAGGCAATATGATAAAGACTTCCGGCTCCTCGAGCTGGTGCGAATGTTTCAATGTCAGTATGTGCCAAACCGTTGGATTGTGACACACCTTTACGCGTCTCTCGCTCGCTGCGCTCGCTCGAAAGCTGTAGCCTAACCTAAACCCAATCCATCTTGCGTTAGTCATTCGATATGGTGGCGACTTATTTCGAATATGCGAACGTGTCGGATCGGATGTGAGGTTGGACTAAATTTTTACGAGCGAGCGGAGCGAGCGAGCAACGATCACAATTTGCAAGGTATACATATACCTTGCAATATGCATATATATCGTGTTAGTACCTAATTTTGTCAGCCACTTCGGACATCACATTGCACTGTAGTATGTCGAAATAGTACTATTTATGTGAAACTATTCACAAACTGTAAACATTTGTCAGTAGGCAATATGATAAAGACTTCCGGCTCCTCGAGCTGGTGCGAATGTTTCAATGTCAGTATGTGCCAAACCGTTGAGTTGTGACACACCTTTACGCGTCTCTCGCTCGCTGCGCTCGCTCGAAAGCTGTAGCCTAACCTAAACCCAATCCATCTTGCGTTAGTCATTCGATATGGTGGCGACTTATTTCGAATTTGCGAACGTGTCGGATCGGATGTGAGGTTGGACTAAATTTTTACGAGCGAGCGGAGCGAGCGAGCAACGATCACAATTTGCAAGGTATACATATACCTTGCAATATGCATATATATCGTGTTAGTACCTAATTTTGTTAGCCACTTCGGACATCACATTGGACTGTAGTATGTGGAAATAGTACTATTTATGTGAAACTATTCACAAACTGTAAACATTTGTCAGCAGGCAATAGGATAAAGACTTCCGGCTCCTCGGGCTGGTGCGAATGTTTCAATGTCCGTATGTGCCAAACCGTGGGATTGTGACACACCTTTACGCGTCACTCGTTCGCTGCGCTCGCTCGAAAACTATAGCGTAACCTAAAACCAATCCATCTTGCGTTCATTATTCGATATGGTGGCGACTTATTTCGAATTTGCGAACGTGTCGGATCGGATGTGAGGTTGGACTAAATTTTTACGAGCGAGCGGAGCGAGCGAGCAACGATCACAATTTGCAAGGTATACATATACCTTGCAATATGCATATATATCGTGTTAGTACCTAATTTTGTTAGCCACTTCGGACATCACATTGGACTGTAGTATGTGGAAATAGTACTATTTATGTGAAACTATTCACAAACTGTAAACATTTGTCAGCAGGCAATAGGATAAAGACTTCCGGCTCCTCGGGCTGGTGCGAATGTTTCAATGTCCGTATGTGCCAAACCGTGGGATTGTGACACACCTTTACGCGTCTCTCGTTCGCTGCGCTCGCTCGAAAACTATAGCGTAACCTAAAACCAATCCATCTTGCGTTCATTATTCGATATGGTGGCGACTTATTTCGAATTTGCGAACGTGTCGGATCGGATGTGAGGTTGGACTAAATTTTTACGAGCGAGCGGAGCGAGCGAGCAACGATCACAATTTGCAAGGTATACATATACCTTGCAATATGCATATATATCGTGTTAGTACCTAATTTTGTCAGCCACTTCGGACATCACATTGCACTGTAGTATGTCGAAATAGTACTATTTATGTGAAACTATTCACAAACTGTAAACATTTGTCAGTAGGCAATATGATAAAGACTTCCGGCTCCTCGAGCTGGTGCGAATGTTTCAATGTCAGTATGTGCCAAACCGTTGAGTTGTGACACACCTTTACGCGTCTCTCGCTCGCTGCGCTCGCTCGAAAGCTGTAGCCTAACCTAAACCCAATCCATCTTGCGTTAGTCATTCGATATGGTGGCGACTTATTTCGAATTTGCGAACGTGTCGGATCGGATGTGAGGTTGGACTAAATTATTACGAGCGAGCGGAGCGAGCGAGCAACGATCACAATTTGCAAGGTATACATATACCTTGCAATATGCATATATATCGTGTTAGTACCTAATTTTGTCAGCCACTTCGGACATCACATTGCACTGTAGTATGTCGAAATAGTACTATTTATGTGAAACTATTCACAAACTGTAAACATTTGTCAGTAGGCAATATGATAAAGACTTCCGGCTCCTCGAGCTGGTGCGAATGTTTCAATGTCAGTATGTGCCAAACCGTTGGATTGTGACACACCTTTACGCGTCTCTCGCTCGCTGCGCTCGCTTGAAAGCTGTAGCCTAACCTAAACCCAATCCATCTTGCGTTAGTCATTCGATATGGTGGCGACTTATTTCGAATATGCGAACGTGTCGGATCGGATGTGAGGTTGGACTAAATTTTTACGAGCGAGCGGAGCGAGCGAGCAACGATCACAATTTGCAAGGTATACATATACCTTGCAATATGCATATATATCGTGTTAGTACCTAATTTTGTTAGCCACTTCGGACATCACATTGGACTGTAGTATGTGGAAATAGTACTATTTATGTGAAACTATTCACAAACTGTAAACATTTGTCAGCAGGCAATAGGATAAAGACTTCCGGCTCCTCGGGCTGGTGCGAATGTTTCAATGTCCGTATGTGCCAAACCGTGGGATTGTGACACACCTTTACGCGTCTCTCGTTCGCTGCGCTCGCTCGAAAACTATAGCGTAACCTAAAACCAATCAATCTTGCGTTCATTATTCGATATGGTGGCGACTTATTTCGAATTTGCGAACGTGTCGGATCGGATGTGAGGTTGGACTAAATTTTTACGAGCGAGCGGAGCGAGCGAGCGACGATCACAATTTGCAAGGTATACATATACCTTGCAATATGCATATATATCGTGTTAGTACCTAATTTTGTTAGCCACTTCGGACATCACATTGGACTGTAGTATGTGGAAATAGTACTATTTATGTGAAACTATTCACAAACTGTAAACATTTGTCAGCAGGCAATAGGATAAAGACTTCCGGCTCCTCGGGCTGGTGCGAATGTTTCAATGTCCGTATGTGCCAAACCGTGGGATTGTGACACACCTTTACGCGTCTCTCGTTCGCTGCGCTCGCTCGAAAACTATAGCGTAACCTAAAACCAATCCATCTTGCGTTCATTATTCGATATGGTGGCGACTTATTTCGAATTTGCGAACGTGTCGGATCGGATGTGAGGTTGGACTAAATTTTTACGAGCGAGCGGAGCGAGCGAGCAACGATCACAATTTGCAAGGTATACATATACCTTGCAATATGCATATATATCGTGTTAGTACCTAATTTTGTTAGCCACTTCGGACATCACATTGGACTGTAGTATGTGGAAATAGTACTATTTATGTGAAACTATTCACAAACTGTAAACATTTGTCAGCAGGCAATAGGATAAAGACTTCCGGCTCCTCGGGCTGGTGCGAATGTTTCAATGTCCGTATGTGCCAAACCGTGGGATTGTGACACACCTTTACGCGTCTCTCGTTCGCTGCGCTCGCTCGAAAACTATAGCGTAACCTAAAACCAATCCATCTTGCGTTCATTATTCGATATGGTGGCGACTTATTTCGAATTTGCGAACGTGTCGGATCGGATGTGAGGTTGGACTAAATTTTTACGAGCGAGCGGAGCGAGCGAGCAACGATCACAATTTGCAAGGTATACATATACCTTGCAATATGCATATATATCGTGTTAGTACCTAATTTTGTCAGCCACTTCGGACATCACATTGCACTGTAGTATGTCGAAATAGTACTATTTATGTGAAACTATTCACAAACTGTAAACATTTGTCAGTAGGCAATATGATAAAGACTTCCGGCTCCTCGAGCTGGTGCGAATGTTTCAATGTCAGTATGTGCCAAACCGTTGAGTTGTGACACACCTTTACGCGTCTCTCGCTCGCTGCGCTCGCTCGAAAGCTGTAGCCTAACCTAAACCCAATCCATCTTGCGTTAGTCATTCGATATGGTGGCGACTTATTTCGAATTTGCGAACGTGTCGGATCGGATGTGAGGTTGGACTAAATTATTACGAGCGAGCGGAGCGAGCGAGCAACGATCACAATTTGCAAGGTATACATATACCTTGCAATATGCATATATATCGTGTTAGTACCTAATTTTGTCAGCCACTTCGGACATCACATTGCACTGTAGTATGTCGAAATAGTACTATTTATGTGAAACTATTCACAAACTGTAAACATTTGTCAGTAGGCAATATGATAAAGACTTCCGGCTCCTCGAGCTGGTGCGAATGTTTCAATGTCAGTATGTGCCAAACCGTTGGATTGTGACACACCTTTACGCGTCTCTCGCTCGCTGCGCTCGCTTGAAAGCTGTAGCCTAACCTAAACCCAATCCATCTTGCGTTAGTCATTCGATATGGTGGCGACTTATTTCGAATATGCGAACGTGTCGGATCGGATGTGAGGTTGGACTAAATTTTTACGAGCGAGCGGAGCGAGCGAGCAACGATCACAATTTGCAAGGTATACATATACCTTGCAATATGCATATATATCGTGTTAGTACCTAATTTTGTTAGCCACTTCGGACATCACATTGGACTGTAGTATGTGGAAATAGTACTATTTATGTGAAACTATTCACAAACTGTAAACATTTGTCAGCAGGCAATAGGATAAAGACTTCCGGCTCCTCGGGCTGGTGCGAATGTTTCAATGTCCGTATGTGCCAAACCGTGGGATTGTGACACACCTTTACGCGTCTCTCGTTCGCTGCGCTCGCTCGAAAACTATAGCGTAACCTAAAACCAATCAATCTTGCGTTCATTATTCGATATGGTGGCGACTTATTTCGAATTTGCGAACGTGTCGGATCGGATGTGAGGTTGGACTAAATTTTTACGAGCGAGCGGAGCGAGCGAGCGACGATCACAATTTGCAAGGTATACATATACCTTGCAATATGCATATATATCGTGTTAGTACCTAATTTTGTCAGCCACTTCGGACATCACATTGCACTGTAGTATGTCGAAATAGTACTATTTATGTGAAACTATTGACAAACTGTAAACATTTGTCAGTAGGCAATATGATAAAGACTTCCGGCTCCTCGAGCTGGTGCGAATGTTTCAATGTCAGTATGTGCCAAACCGTTGGATTGTGACACACCTTTACGCGTCTCTCGTTCGCTGCGCTCGCTCGAAAACTATAGCGTAACCTAAAACCAATCCATCTTGCGTTCATTATTCGATATGGTGGCGACTTATTTCGAATTTGCGAACGTGTCGGATCGGATGTGAGGTTGGACTAAATTTTTACGAGCGAGCGGAGCGAGCGAGCAACGATCACAATTTGCAAGGTATACATATACCTTGCAATATGCATATATATCGTGTTAGTACCTAATTTTGTCAGCCACTTCGGACATCACATTGCACTGTAGTATGTCGAAATAGTACTATTTATGTGAAACTATTCACAAACTGTAAACATTTGTCAGTAGGCAATATGATAAAGACTTCCGGCTCCTCGAGCTGGTGCGAATGTTTCAATGTCAGTATGTGCCAAACCGTTGAGTTGTGACACACCTTTACGCGTCTCTCGCTCGCTGCGCTCGCTCGAAAGCTGTAGCCTAACCTAAACCCAATCCATCTTGCGTTAGTCATTCGATATGGTGGCGACTTATTTCGAATTTGCGAACGTGTCGGATCGGATGTGAGGTTGGACTAAATTTTTACGAGCGAGCGGAGCGAGCGAGCAACGATCACAATTTGCAAGGTATACATATACCTTGCAATATGCATATATATCGTGTTAGTACCTAATTTTGTTAGCCACTTCGGACATCACATTGGACTGTAGTATGTCGAAATAGTACTATTTATGTGAAACTATTCACAAACTGTAAACATTTGTCAGTAGGCAATATGATAAAGACTTCCGGCTCCTCGAGCTGGTGCGAATGTTTCAATGTCAGTATGTGCCAAACCGTTGGATTGTGACACACCTTTACGCGTCTCTCGCTCGCTGCGCTCGCTCGAAAGCTGTAGCCTAACCTAAACCCAATCCATCTTGCGTTAGTCATTCGATATGGTGGCGACTTATTTCGAATTTGCGAACGTGTCGGATCGGATGTGAGGTTGGACTAAATTTTTACGAGCGAGCGGAGCGAGCGAGCAACGATCACAATTTGCAAGGTATACATATACCTTGCAATATGCATATATATCGTGTTAGAACCTAATTTTGTTAGCCACTTCGGACATCACATTGGACTGTAGTATGTGGAAATAGTACTATTTATGTGAAACTATTCACAAACTGTAAACATTTGTCAGCAGGCAATAGGATAAAGACTTCCGGCTCCTCGGGCTGGTGCGAATGTTTCAATGTCCGTATGTGCCAAACCGTGGGATTGTGACACACCTTTACGCGTCTCTCGTTCGCTGCGCTCGCTCGAAAACTATAGCGTAACCTAAAACCAATCCATCTTGCGTTCATTATTCGATATGGTGGCGACTTATTTCGAATTTGCGAACGTGTCGGATCGGATGTGAGGTTGCACTAAATTTTTACGAGCGAGCGGAGCGAGCGAGCAACGATCACAATTTGCAAGGTATACATATACCTTGCAATATGCATATATATCGTGTTAGTACCTAATTTTGTCAGCCACTTCGGACATCACATTGCACTGTAGTATGTCGAAATAGTACTATTTATGTGAAACTATTCACAAACTGTAAACATTTGTCAGTAGGCAATATGATAAAGACTTCCGGCTCCTCGAGCTGGTGCGAATGTTTCAATGTCAGTATGTGCCAAACCGTTGGATTGTGACACACCTTTACGCGTCTCTCGCTCGCTGCGCTCGCTCGAAAGCTGTAGCCTAACCTAAACCCAATCCATCTTGCGTTAGTCATTCGATATGGTGGCGACTTATTTCGAATTTGCGAACGTGTCGGATCGGATGTGAGGTTGGACTAAATTTTTACGAGCGAGCGGAGCCAGCGAGCAACGATCACAATTTGCAAGGTATACATATACCTTGCAATATGCATATATATCGTGTTAGTACCTAATTTTGTTAGCCACTTCGGACATCACATTGGACTGTAGTATGTGGAAATAGTACTATTTATGTGAAACTATTCACAAACTGTAAACATTTGTCAGCAGGCAATAGGATAAAGACTTCCGGCTCCTCGGGCTGGTGCGAATGTTTCAATGTCCGTATGTGCCAAACCGTGGGATTGTGACACACCTTTACGCGTCTCTCGTTCGCTGCGCTCGCTCGAAAACTATAGCGTAACCTAAAACCAATCCATCTTGCGTTCATTATTCGATATGGTGGCGACTTATTTCGAATTTGCGAACGTGTCGGATCGGATGTGAGGTTGGACTAAATTTTTACGAGCGAGCGGAGCGAGCGAGCAACGATCACAATTTGCAAGGTATACATATACCTTGCAATATGCATATATATCGTGTTAGTACCTAATTTTGTCAGCCACTTCGGACATCACATTGCACTGTAGTATGTCGAAATAGTACTATTTATGTGAAACTATTCACAAACTGTAAACATTTGTCAGTAGGCAATATGATAAAGACTTCCGGCTCCTCGAGCTGGTGCGAATGTTTCAATGTCAGTATGTGCCAAACCGTTGGATTGTGACACACCTTTACGCGTCTCTCGCTCGCTGCGCTCGCTCGAAAGCTGTAGCCTAACCTAAACCCAATCCATCTTGCGTTAGTCATTCGATATGGTGGCGACTTATTTCGAATTTGCGAACGTGTCGGATCGGATGTGAGGTTGGACTAAATTTTTACGAGCGAGCGGAGCGAGCGAGCAACGATCACAATTTGCAAGGTATACATATACCTTGCAATATGCATATATATCGTGTTAGTACCTAATTTTGTTAGCCACTTCGGACATCACATTGGACTGTAGTATGTGGAAATAGTACTATTTATGTGAAACTATTCACAAACTGTAAACATTTGTCAGCAGGCAATAGGATAAAGACTTCCGGCTCCTCGGGCTGGTGCGAATGTTTCAATGTCCGTATGTGCCAAACCGTGGGATTGTGACACACCTTTACGCGTCTCTCGTTCGCTGCGCTCGCTCGAAAACTATAGCGTAACCTAAAACCAATCCATCTTGCGTTCATTATTCGATATGGTGGCGACTTATTTCGAATTTGCGAACGTGTCGGATCGGATGTGAGGTTGGACTAAATTTTTACGAGCGAGCGGAGCGAGCGAGCAACGATCACAATTTGCAAGGTATACATATACCTTGCAATATGCATATATATCGTGTTAGTACCTAATTTTGTCAGCCACTTCGGACATCACATTGCACTGTAGTATGTCGAAATAGTACTATTTATGTGAAACTATTCACAAACTGTAAACATTTGTCAGTAGGGAATATGATAAAGACTTCCGGCTCCTCGAGCTGGTGCGAATGTTTCAATGTCAGTATGTGCCAAACCGTTGGATTGTGACACACCTTTACGCGTCTCTCGCTCGCTGCGCTCGCTCGAAAGCTGTAGCCTAACCTAAACCCAATCCATCTTGCGTTAGTCATTCGATATGGTGGCGACTTATTTCGAATATGCGAACGTGTCGGATCGGATGTGAGGTTGGACTAAATTTTTACGAGCGAGCGGAGCGAGCGAGCAACGATCACAATTTGCAAGGTATACATATACCTTGCAATATGCATATATATCGTGTTAGTACCTAATTTTGTTAGCCACTTCGGACATCACATTGGACTGTAGTATGTGGAAATAGTACTATTTATGTGAAACTATTCACAAACTGTAAACATTTGTCAGCAGGCAATAGGATAAAGACTTCCGGCTCCTCGGGCTGGTGCGAATGTTTCAATGTCCGTATGTGCCAAACCGTGGGATTGTGACACACCTTTACGCGTCTCTCGTTCGCTGCGCTCGCTCGAAAACTATAGCGTAACCTAAAACCAATCAATCTTGCGTTCATTATTCGATATGGTGGCGACTTATTTCGAATTTGCGAACGTGTCGGATCGGATGTGAGGTTGGACTAAATTTTTACGAGCGAGCGGAGCGAGCGAGCAACGATCACAATTTGCAAGGTATACATATACCTTGCAATATGCATATATATCGTGTTAGTACCTAATTTTGTCAGCCACTTCGGACATCACATTGCACTGTAGTATGTCGAAATAGTACTATTTATGTGAAACTATTCACAAACTGTAAACATTTGTCAGTAGGCAATATGATAAAGACTTCCGGCTCCTCGAGCTGGTGCGAATGTTTCAATGTCAGTATGTGCCAAACCGTTGGATTGTGACACACCTTTACGCGTCTCTCGCTCGCTGCGCTCGCTCGAAAGCTGTAGCCTAACCTAAACCCAATCCATCTTGCGTTAGTCATTCGATATGGTGGCGACTTATTTCGAATATGCGAACGTGTCGGATCGGATGTGAGGTTGGACTAAATTTTTACGAGCGAGCGGAGCGAGCGAGCAACGATCACAATTTGCAAGGTATACATATACCTTGCAATATGCATATATATCGTGTTAGTACCTAATTTTGTTAGCCACTTCGGACATCACATTGGACTGTAGTATGTGGAAATAGTACTATTTATGTGAAACTATTCACAAACTGTAAACATTTGTCAGCAGGCAATAGGATAAAGACTTCCGGCTCCTCGGGCTGGTGCGAATGTTTCAATGTCCGTATGTGCCAAACCGTGGGATTGTGAAACACCTTTACGCGTCTCTCGTTCGCTGCGCTCGCTCGAAAACTATAGCGTAACCTAAAACCAATCAATCTTGCGTTCATTATTCGATATGGTGGCGACTTATTTCGAATTTGCGAACGTGTCGGATCGGATGTGAGGTTGGACTAAATTTTTACGAGCGAGCGGAGCGAGCGAGCAACGATCACAATTTGCAAGGTATACATATACCTTGCAATATGCATATATATCGTGTTAGTACCTAATTTTGTCAGCCACTTCGGACATCACATTGCACTGTAGTATGTCGAAATAGTACTATTTATGTGAAACTATTCACAAACTGTAAACATTTGTCAGTAGGCAATATGATAAAGACTTCCGGCTCCTCGAGCTGGTGCGAATGTTTCAATGTCAGTATGTGCCAAACCGTTGGATTGTGACACACCTTTACGCGTCTCTCGCTCGCTGCGCTCGCTCGAAAGCTGTAGCCTAACCTAAACCCAATCCATCTTGCGTTAGTCATTCGATATGGTGGCGACTTATTTCGAATATGCGAACGTGTCGGATCGGATGTGAGGTTGGACTAAATTTTTACGAGCGAGCGGAGCGAGCGAGCAACGATCACAATTTGCAAGGTATACATATACCTTGCAATATGCATATATATCGTGTTAGTACCTAATTTTGTTAGCCACTTCGGACATCACATTGGACTGTAGTATGTGGAAATAGTACTATTTATGTGAAACTATTCACAAACTGTAAACATTTGTCAGCAGGCAATAGGATAAAGACTTCCGGCTCCTCGGGCTGGTGCGAATGTTTCAATGTCCGTATGTGCCAAACCGTGGGATTGTGAAACACCTTTACGCGTCTCTCGTTCGCTGCGCTCGCTCGAAAACTATAGCGTAACCTAAAACCAATCAATCTTGCGTTCATTATTCGATATGGTGGCGACTTATTTCGAATTTGCGAACGTGTCGGATCGGATGTGAGGTTGGACTAAATTTTTACGAGCGAGCGGAGCGAGCGAGCAACGATCACAATTTGCAAGGTATACATATACCTTGCAATATGCATATATATCGTGTTAGTACCTAATTTTGTCAGCCACTTCGGACATCACATTGCACTGTAGTATGTCGAAATAGTACTATTTATGTGAAACTATTCACAAACTGTAAACATTTGTCAGTAGGCAATATGATAAAGACTTCCGGCTCCTCGAGCTGGTGCGAATGTTTCAATGTCAGTATGTGCCAAACCGTTGGATTGTGACACACCTTTACGCGTCTCTCGCTCGCTGCGCTCGCTCGAAAGCTGTAGCCTAACCTAAACCCAATCCATCTTGCGTTAGTCATTCGATATGGTGGCGACTTATTTCGAATATGCGAACGTGTCGGATCGGATGTGAGGTTGGACTAAATTTTTACGAGCGAGCGGAGCGAGCGAGCAACGATCACAATTTGCAAGGTATACATATACCTTGCAATATGCATATATATCGTGTTAGTACCTAATTTTGTTAGCCACTTCGGACATCACATTGGACTGTAGTATGTGGAAATAGTACTATTTATGTGAAACTATTCACAAACTGTAAACATTTGTCAGCAGGCAATAGGATAAAGACTTCCGGCTCCTCGGGCTGGTGCGAATGTTTCAATGTCCGTATGTGCCAAACCGTGGGATTGTGACACACCTTTACGCGTCTCTCGTTCGCTGCGCTCGCTCGAAAACTATAGCGTAACCTAAAACCAATCCATCTTGCGTTCATTATTCGATATGGTGGCGACTTATTTCGAATTTGCGAACGTGTCGGATCGGATGTGAGGTTGGACTAAATTTTTACGAGCGAGCGGAGCGAGCGAGCAACGATCACAATTTGCAAGGTATACATATACCTTGCAATATGCATATATATCGTGTTAGTACCTAATTTTGTCAGCCACTTCGGACATCACATTGCACTGTAGTATGTCGAAATAGTACTATTTATGTGAAACTATTCACAAACTGTAAACATTTGTCAGTAGGCAATATGATAAAGACTTCCGCCTCCTCGAGCTGGTGCGAATGTTCCAATGTCAGTATGTGCCAAACCGTTGGATTGTGACACACCTTTACGCGTCTCTCGCTCGCTGCGCTCGCTCGAAAGCTGTAGCCTAACCTAAACCCAATCCATCTTGCGTTAGTCATTCGATATGGTGGCGACTTATTTCGAATTTGCGAACGTGTCGGATCGGATGTGAGGTTGGACTAAATTTTTACGAGCGAGCGGAGCGAGCGAGCAACGACCACAATTTGCAAGGTATACATATACCTTGCAATATGCATATATATCGTGTTAGTACCTAATTTTGTTAGCCACTTCGGACATCACATTGGACTGTAGTATGTGGAAATAGTACTATTTATGTGAAACTATTCACAAACTGTAAACATTTGTCAGCAGGCAATAGGATAAAGACTTCCGGCTCCTCGGGCTGGTGCGAATGTTTCAATGTCCGTATGTGCCAAACCGTGGGATTGTGACACACCTTTACGCGTCTCTCGTTCGCTGCGCTCGCTCGAAAACTATAGCGTAACCTAAAACCAATCCATCTTGCGTTCATTATTCGATATGGTGGCGACTTATTTCGAATTTGCGAACGTGTCGGATCGGATGTGAGGTTGGACTAAATTTGTACGAGCGAGCGGAGCGAGCGAGCAACGATCACAATTTGCAAGGTATACATATACCTTGCAATATGCATATATATCGTGTTAGTACCTAATTTTGTCAGCCACTTCGGACATCACATTGCACTGTAGTATGTCGAAATAGTACTATTTATGTGAAACTATTCACAAACTGTAAACATTTGTCAGTAGGCAATATGATAAAGACTTCCGGCTCCTCGAGCTGGTGCGAATGTTTCAATGTCAGTATGTGCCAAACCGTTGGATTGTGACACACCTTTACGCGTCTCTCGCTCGCTGCGCTCGCTCGAAAGCTGTAGCCTAACCTAAACCCAATCCATCTTGCGTTAGTCATTCGATATGGTGGCGACTTATTTCGAATTTGCGAACGTGTCGGATCGGATGTGAGGTTGGACTAAATTTTTACGAGCGAGCGGAGCCAGCGAGCAACGATCACAATTTGCAAGGTATACATATACCTTGCAATATGCATATATATCGTGTTAGTACCTAATTTTGTTAGCCACTTCGGACATCACATTGGACTGTAGTATGTGGAAATAGTACTATTTATGTGAAACTATTCACAAACTGTAAACATTTGTCAGCAGGCAGTAGGATAAAGACTTCCGGCTCCTCGGGCTGGTGCGAATGTTTCAATGTCCGTATGTGCCAAACCGTGGGATTGTGACACACCTTTACGCGTCTCTCGTTCGCTGCGCTCGCTCGAAAACTATAGCGTAACCTAAAACCAATCCATCTTGCGTTCATTATTCGATATGGTGGCGACTTATTTCGAATTTGCGAACGTGTCGGATCGGATGTGAGGTTGGACTAAATTTTTACGAGCGAGCGGAGCGAGCGAGCATCGATCACAATATGCAAGGTATACATATACCTTGCAATATGCATATATATCGTGTTAGTACCTAATTTTGTCAGCCACTTCGGACATCACATTGCACTGTAGTATGTCGAAATAGTACTATTTATGTGAAACTATTCACAAACTGTAAACATTTGTCAGTAGGCAATATGATAAAGACTTCCGGCTCCTCGAGCTGATGCGAATGTTTCAATGTCAGTATGTGCCAAACCGTTGGATTGTGACACACCTTTACGCGTCTCTCGCTCGCTGCGCTCGCTCGAATGCTGCAGCCTAACCTAAACCCAATCCATCTTGCGTTAGTCATTCGATATGGTGGCGACTTATTTCGAATTTGCGAACGTGTCGGATCGGATGTGAGGTTGGACTAAATTTTTACGAGCGAGCGGAGCGAGCGAGCAACGATCACAATTTGCAAGGTATACATATACCTTGCAATATGCATATATATCGTGTTAGTACCTAATTTTGTTAGCCACTTCGGACATCACATTGGACTGTAGTATGTGGAAATAGTACTATTTATGTGAAACTATTCACAAACTGTAAACATTTGTCAGCAGGCAATAGGATAAAGACTTGCGGCTCCTCGGGCTGGTGCGAATGTTTCAATGTCCGTATGTGCCAAACCGTGGGATTGTGACACACCTTTACGCGTCTCTCGTTCGCTGCGCTCGCTCGAAAACTATAGCGTAACCTAAAACCAATCCATCTTGCGTTCATTATTCGATATAGTGGCGACTTATTTCGAATTTGCGAACGTGTCGGATCGGATGTGAGGTTGGACTAAATTTTTACGAGCGAGCGGAGCGAGCGAGCAACGATCACAATTTGCAAGGTATACATATACCTTGCAATATGCATATATATCGTGTTAGTACCTAATTTTGTCAGCCACTTCGGACATCACATTGCACTGTAGTATGTCGAAATAGTACTATTTATGTGAAACTATTCACAAACTGTAAACATTTGTCAGTAGGCAATATGATAAAGACTTCCGGCTCCTCGAGCTGGTGCGAATGTTTCAATGTCAGTATGTGCCAAACCGTTGGATTGTGACACACCTTTACGCGTCTCTCGCTCGCTGCGCTCGCTCGAAAGCTGTAGCCTAACCTAAACCCAATCCATCTTGCGTTAGTCATTCGATATGGTGGCTACTTATTTCGAATTTGCGAACGTGTCGGATCGGATGTGAGGTTGGACTAAATTTTTACGAGCGAGCGGAGCGAGCGAGCAACGATCACAATTTGCAAGGTATACATATACCTTGCAATATGCATATATATCGTGTTAGTACCTAATTTTGTTAGCCACTTCGGACATCACATTGGACTGTAGTATGTGGAAATAGTACTATTTATGTGAAACTATTCACAAACTGTAAACATTTGTCAGCAGGCAATAGGATAAAGACTTCCGGCTCCTCGGGCTGGTGCGAATGTTTCAATGTCCGTATGTGCCAAACCGTGGGATTGTGACACACCTTTACGCGTCTCTCGCTCGCTGCGCTCGCTCGAGAACTATAGCGTAACCTAAAACCAATCCATCTTGCGTTCATTATTCGATATGGTGGCGACTTATTTCGAATTTGCGAACGTGTCGGATCGGATGTGAGGTTGGACTAAATTTTTACGAGCGAGCGGAGCGAGCGAGCAACGATCACAATTTGCAAGGTATACATATACCTTGCAATATGCATATATATCGTGTTAGTACCTAATTTTGTCAGCCACTTCGGACATCACATTGCACTGTAGTATGTCGAAATAGTACTATTTATGTGAAACTATTCACAAACTGTAAACATTTGTCAGTAGGCAATATGATAAAGACTTCCGGCTCCTCGAGCTGGTGCGAATGTTTCAATGTCAGTATGTGCCAAACCGTTGGATTGTGACACACCTTTACGCGTCTCTCGCTCGCTGCGCTCGCTCGAAAGCTGTAGCCTAACCTAAACCCAATCCATCTTGCGTTAGTCATTCGATATGGTGGCGACTTATTTCGAATATGCGAACGTGTCGGATCGGATGTGAGGTTGGACTAAATTTTTACGAGCGAGCGGAGCGAGCGAGCAACGATCACAATTTGCAAGGTATACATATACCTTGCAATATGCATATATATCGTGTTAGTACCTAATTTTGTTAGCCACTTCGGACATCACATTGGACTGTAGTATGTGGAAATAGTACTATTTATGTGAAACTATTCACAAACTGTAAACATTTGTCAGCAGGCAATAGGATAAAGACTTCCGGCTCCTCGGGCTGGTGCGAATGTTTCAATGTCCGTATGTGCCAAACCGTGGGATTGTGACACACCTTTACGCGTCTCTCGTTCGCTGCGCTCGCTCGAAAACTATAGCGTTACCTAAAACCAATCCATCTTGCGTTCATTATTCGATATGGTGGCGACTTATTTCGAATTTGCGAACGTGTCGGATCGGATGTGAGGTTGGACTAAATTTTTACGAGCGAGCGGAGCGAGCGAGCATCGATCACAATATGCAAGGTATACATATACCTTGCAATATGCATATATATCGTGTTAGTACCTAATTTTGTCAGCCACTTCGGACATCACATTGCACTGTAGTATGTCGAAATAGTACTATTTATGTGAAACTATTCACAAACTGTAAACATTTGTCAGTAGGCAATATGATAAAGACTTCCGGCTCCTCGAGCTGATGCGAATGTTTCAATGTCAGTATGTGCCAAACCGTTGGATTGTGACACACCTTTACGCGTCTCTCGCTCGCTGCGCTCGCTCGAATGCTGCAGCCTAACCTAAACCCAATCCATCTTGCGTTAGTCATTCGATATGGTGGCGACTTATTTCGAATTTGCGAACGTGTCGGATCGGATGTGAGGTTGGACTAAATTTTTACGAGCGAGCGGAGCGAGCGAGCAACGATCACAATTTGCAAGGTATACATATACCTTGCAATATGCATATATATCGTGTTAGTACCTAATTTTGTTAGCCACTTCGGACATCACATTGGACTGTAGTATGTGGAAATAGTACTATTTATGTGAAACTATTCACAAACTGTAAACATTTGTCAGCAGGCAATAGGATAAAGACTTCCGGCTCCTCGGGCTGGTGCGAATGTTTCAATGTCCGTATGTGCCAAACCGTGGGATTGTGACACACCTTTACGCGTCTCTCGTTCGCTGCGCTCGCTCGAAAACTATAGCGTAACCTAAAACCAATCAATCTTGCGTTCATTATTCGATATGGTGGCGACTTATTTCGAATTTGCGAACGTGTCGGATCGGATGTGAGGTTGGACTAAATTTTTACGAGCGAGCGGAGCGAGCGAGCAACGATCACAATTTGCAAGGTATACATATACCTTGCAATATGCATATATATCGTGTTAGTACCTAATTTTGTCAGCCACTTCGGACATCACATTGCACTGTAGTATGTCGAAATAGTACTATTTATGTGAAACTATTCACAAACTGTAAACATTTGTCAGTAGGCAATATGATAAAGACTTCCGGCTCCTCGAGCTGGTGCGAATGTTTCAATGTCAGTATGTGCCAAACCGTTGGATTGTGACACACCTTTACGCGTCTCTCGCTCGCTGCGCTCGCTCGAAAGCTGTAGCCTAACCTAAACCCAATCCATCTTGCGTTAGTCATTCGATATGGTGGCTACTTATTTCGAATTTGCGAACGTGTCGGATCGGATGTGAGGTTGGACTAAATTTTTACGAGCGAGCGGAGCGAGCGAGCAACGATCACAATTTGCAAGGTATACATATACCTTGCAATATGCATATATATCGTGTTAGTACCTAATTTTGTTAGCCACTTCGGACATCACATTGGACTGTAGTATGTGGAAATAGTACTATTTATGTGAAACTATTCACAAACTGTAAACATTTGTCAGCAGGCAATAGGATAAAGACTTCCGGCTCCTCGGGCTGGTGCGAATGTTTCAATGTCCGTATGTGCCAAACCGTGGGATTGTGACACACCTTTACGCGTCTCTCGTTCGCTGCGCTCGCTCGAAAACTATAGCGCAACCTAAAACCAATCCATCTTGCGTTCATTATTCGATATGGCGGCGACTTATTTCGAATTTGCGAACGTGTCGGATCGGATGTGAGGTTGGACTAAATTTTTACGAGCGAGCGGAGCGAGCGAGCATCGATCACAATATGCAAGGTATACATATACCTTGCAATATGCATATATATCGTGTTAGTACCTAATTTTGTCAGCCACTTCGGACATCACATTGCACTGTAGTATGTGGAAATAGTACTATTTATGTGAAACTATTCACAAACTGTAAACATTTGTCAGCAGGCAATACGATAAGTACTTCCGGCTCCTCTGGCTGGTGCGAATGTTTCCATGTCCGTATGTGCCAAACCGTTGGATTGTGACACACCTTTACGCGTCTCTCGCTCGCTGCGTTCGCTCGAAAACTATAGCGTAACCTAAAACCAATCCATCTTGCGTTCATTATTCGATATGGTGGCGACTTATTTCGAATTTGCGAACGTGTCGGATCGGATGTGAGGTTGGACTAAATTTTTACGAGCGAGCGGAGCGAGCGAGCATCGATCACAATATGCAAGGTATACATATACCTTGCAATATGCATATATATCGTGTTAGTACCTAATTTCGTCAGCCACTTCGGACATCACATTGCCCTGTAGTATGTGGAAAAAGTACTATTTATGCGAAACTATTCACACACTGTAAACATTTGTCAGCAGGCAATATGATAAAGACATCCGGCTCCTCGGGCTGGTGCGAATGTTTCAATGTCAGTATGTGCCAAACCGTTGGATTGTGACACACCTTTACGCCTCTCTCGCTCGCTGCGCCCGCTCGAAAGCTGTAGCCTAACCTAAACCCAATCCATCTTGCGTTAGTCATTCGATATGAAGGCAACTTATTTCGAATTTGCGAACGTGTCGGATCGTATGTGAGGTTGGACTAAATTTTTACGAGCGAGCGGAGCGAGCGAGCAACGATCACAATTTGCAAGGTATACATATACCTTATATTGCCTTGCATATATTTCGTTTTAGTACCTAACTTTGTCAGCCACTTCGGACATCACATTGGACTGTAGTATGTGGAAATAGTACTATTTATGTGAAACTATTCACAAACTGTAAACATTTGTCAGCAGGCAATAGGATAAAGAGTTCCGGCTCCTCGGGCTGGTGCGAATGTTTCAATGTCCGTATGCGCCAAACCGTTGGATTGTGACACACCTATACGCGTCTCTCGTTCGCTGCGCTCGCTCGAAAACTATAGCGTAACCTAAAACCAATCCATCTTGCGTTCATTATTCGATATGGTGGCGACTTATTTCGAATTTGCGAACGTGTCGGATCGGATGTGAGGTTGGACTAAATTTTTACGATCGAGCGGAGCGAGCGAGCAACGATCACAATTTGCAAGGTATACATATACCTTGCAATATGCATATATATCGTGTTAGTACCTAATTTTGTCAGCCACTTCGGACATCACATTGCACTGTAGTATGTCGAAATAGTACTATTTATGTGAAACTATTCACAAACTGTAAACATTTGTCAGTAGGCAATATGATAAAGACTTCCGGCTCCTCGAGCCGGTGCGAATGTTTCAATGTCAGTATGTGCCAAACCGTTGGATTGTGACACACCTTTACGCGTCTCTCGTTCGCTGCGCTCGCTCGAAAACTATAGCGTAACCTAAAACCAATCCATCTTGCGTTCATTATTCGATATGGTGGCGACTTATTTCGAATTTGCGAACGTGTCGGATCGGATGTGAGGTTGGACTAAATTTTTACGAGCGAGCGGAGCGAGCGAGCAACGATCACAATTTGCAAGGTATACATATACCTTGCAATATGCATATATATCGTGTTAGTACCTAATTTTGTTAGCCACTTCGGACATCACATTGGACTGTAGTATGTGGAAATAGTACTATTTATGTGAAACTATTCACAAACTGTAAACATTTGTCAGCGGGCAATAGGATATAGACTTCCGGCTCCTCGGGCTGGTGCGAATGTTTCAATGTCCGTATGCGCCAAACCGTTGGATTGTGACACACCTTTACGCGTCTCTCGTTCGCTGCGCTCGCTCGAAAACTATAGCGTAACCTAAAACCAATCCATCTTGCGTTCATTATTCGATATGGTGGCGAATTGTTTCGAATTTGCGAACGTGTCGGATCGGATGTGAGGTTGGACTAAATTTTTACGAGCTTGCGGAGCGAGCGAGCAACGATCACAATTTGCAAGGTATACATATACCTTGCAATATGCATATATATCGTGTTAGTACCTAATTTTGTCAGCCACTTCGGACATCACATTGCACTGTAGTATGTCGAAATAGTACTATTTATGTGAAACTATTCACAAACTGTAAACATTTGTCAGTAGGCAATATGATAAAGACTTCCGGCTCCTCGAGCTGGTGCGAATGTTTCAATGTCAGTATGTGCCAAACCGTTGGATTGTGACACACCTTTACGCGTCTCTCGCTCGCTGCGCTCGCTCGAAAGCTGTAGCCTAACCTAAACCCAATCCATCTTGCGTTAGTCATTCGATATGGTGGCGACTTATTTCGAATTTGCGAACGTGTCGGATCGGATGTGAGGTTGGACTAAATTTTTACGAGCGAGCGGAGCGAGCGAGCAACGATCACAATTTGCAAGGTATACATATACCTTGCAATATGCATATATATCGTGTTAGTACCTAATTTTGTTAGCCACTTCGGACATCACATTGGACTGTAGTATGTGGAAATAGTACTATTTATGTGAAACTATTCACAAACTGTAAACATTTGTCAGCAGGCAATAGGATAAAGACTTCCGGCTCCTCGGGCTGGTGCGAATGTTTCAATGTCCGTATGTGCCAAACCGTGGGATTGTGACACACCTTTACGCGTCTCTCGTTCGCTGCGCTCGCTCGAAAACTATAGCGTAACCTAAAACCAATCCATCTTGCGTTCATTATTCGATATGGTGGCGACTTATTTCGAATTTGCGAACGTGTCGGATCGGATGTGAGGTTGGACTAAATTTTTACGAGCGAGCGGAGCGAGCGAGCAACGATCACAATTTGCAAGGTATACATATACCTTGCAATATGCATATATATCGTGTTAGTACCTAATTTTGTCAGCCACTTCGGACATCACATTGCACTGTAGTATGTCGAAATAGTACTATTTATGTGAAACTATTCACAAACTGTAAACATTTGTCAGTAGGCAATATGATAAAGACTTCCGGCTCCTCGAGCTGGTGCGAATGTTTCAATGTCAGTATGTGCCAACCGTTGGATTGTGATACACCTTTACGCGTCTCTCGCTCGCTGCGCTCGCTCGAAAGCTGTAGCCTAACCTAAACCCAATCCATCTTGCGTTAGTCATTCGATATGGTGGCGACTTATTTCGAATTTGCGAACGTGTCGGATCGGATGTGAGGTTGGACTAAATTTTTACGAGCGAGCGGAGCGAGCGAGCAACGATCACAATTTGCAAGGTATACATATACCTTGCAATATGCATATATATCGTGTTAGTACCTAATTTTGTTAGCCACTTCGGACATCACATTGGACTGTAGTATGTGGAAATAGTACTATTTATGTGAAACTATTCACAAACTGTAAACATTTGTCAGCAGGCAATAGGATAAAGACTTCCGGCTCCTCGGGCTGGTGCGAATGTTTCAATGTCCGTATGTGCCAAACCGTGGGATTGTGACACACCTTTACGCGTCTCTCGTTCGCTGCGCTCGCTCGAAAACTATAGCGTAACCTAAAACCAATCCATCTTGCGTTCATTATTCGATATGGTGGCGACTTATTTCGAATTTGCGAACGTGTCGGATCGGATGTGAGGTTGGACTAAATTTTTACGAGCGAGCGGAGCGAGCGAGCAACGATCACAATTTGCAAGGTATACATATACCTTGCAATATGCATATATATCGTGTTAGTACCTAATTTTGTCAGCCACTTCGGACATCACATTGCACTGTAGTATGTCGAAATAGTACTATTTATGTGAAACTATTCACAAACTGTAAACATTTGTCAGTAGGCAATATGATAAAGACTTCCGGCTCCTCGAGCTGGTGCGAATGTTTCAATGTCAGTATGTGCCAAACCGTTGGATTGTGACACACCTTTACGCGTCTCTCGCTCGCTGCGCTCGCTCGAAAGCTGTAGCCTAACCTAAACCCAATCCATCTTGCGTTAGTCATTCGATATGGTGGCGACTTATTTCGAATATGCGAACGTGTGGGATCGGATGTGAGGTTGGACTAAATTTTTACGAGCGAGCGGAGCGAGCGAGCAACGATCACAATTTGCAAGGTATACATATACCTTGCAATATGCATATATATCGTGTTAGTACCTAATTTTGTTAGCCACTTCGGACATCACATTGGACTGTAGTATGTGGAAATAGTACTATTTATGTGAAACTATTCACAAACTGTAAACATTTGTCAGCAGGCAATAGGATAAAGACTTCCGGCTCCTCGGGCTGGTGCGAATGTTTCAATGTCCGTATGTGCCAAACCGTGGGATTGTGACACACCTTTACGCGTCTCTCGTTTGCTGCGCTCGCTCGAAAACTATAGCGTAACCTAAAACCAATCCATCTTGCGTTCATTATTCGATATGGTGGCGACTTATTTCGAATTTGCGAACGTGTCGGATCGGATGTGAGGTTGGACTAAATTTTTACGAGCGAGCGGAGCGAGCGAGCAACGATCACAATTTGCAAGTTATACATATACCTTGCAATATGCATATATATCGTGTTAGTACCTAATTTTGTCAGCCACTTCGGACATCACATTGCACTGTAGTATGTCGAAATAGTACTATTTATGTGAAACTATTCACAAACTGTAAACATTTGTCAGTAGGCAATATGATAAAGACTTCCGGCTCCTCGAGCTGGTGCGAATGTTTCAATGTCAGTATGTGCCAAACCGTTGGATTGTGACACACCTTTACGCGTCTCTCGCTCGCTGCGCTCGCTCGAAAGCTGTAGCCTAACCTAAACCCAATCCATCTTGCGTTAGTCATTCGATATGGTGGCGACTTATTTCGAATTTGCGAACGTGTCGGATCGGATGTGAGGTTGGACTAAATTTTTACGAGCGAGCGGAGCGAGCGAGCAACGATCACAATTTGCAAGGTATACATATACCTTGCAATATGCATATATATCGTGTTAGTACCTAATTTTGTCAGCCACTTCGGACATCACATTGCACTGTAGTATGTCGAAATAGTACTATTTATGTGAAACTATTCACAAACTGTAAACATTTGTCAGTAGGCAATATGATAAAGACTTCCGGCTCCTCGAGCTGGTGCGAATGTTTCAATGTCAGTATGTGCCAAACCGTTGGATTGTGACACACCTTTACGCGTCTCTCGCTCGCTGCGCTCGCTCGAAAGCTGTAGCCTAACCTAAACCCAATCCATCTTGCGTTAGTCACTCGATATGGTGGCGACTTATTTCGAATATGCGAACGTGTCGGATCGGATGTGAGGTTGGACTAAATTTTTACGAGCGAGCGGAGCGAGCGAGCAACGATCACAATTTGCAAGGTATACATATACCTTGCAATATGCATATATATCGTGTTAGTACCTAATTTTGTTAGCCACTTCGGACATCACATTGGACTGTAGTATGTGGAAATAGTACTATTTATGTGAAACTATTCACAAACTGTAAACATTTGTCAGCAGGCAATAGGATAAAGACTTCCGGCTCCTCGGGCTGGTGCGAATGTTTCAATGTCCGTATGTGCCAAACCGTGGGATTGTGACACACCTTTACGCGTCTCTCGTTCGCTGCGCTCGCTCGAAAACTATAGCGTAACCTAAAACCAATCAATCTTGCGTTCATTATTCGATATGGTGGCGACTTATTTCGAATTTGCGAACGTGTCGGATCGGATGTGAGGTTGGACTAAATTTTTACGAGCGAGCGGAGCGAGCGAGCAACGATCACAATTTGCAAGGTATACATATACCTTGCAATATGCATATATATCGTGTTAGTACCTAATTTTGTCAGCCACTTCGGACATCACATTGCACTGTAGTATGTCGAAATAGTACTATTTATGTGAAACTATTCACAAACTGTAAACATTTGTCAGTAGGCAATATGATAAAGACTTCCGGCTCCTCGAGCTGGTGCGAATGTTTCAATGTCAGTATGTGCCAAACCGTTGGATTGTGACACACCTTTACGCGTCTCTCGCTCGCTGCGCTCGCTCGAAAGCTGTAGCGTAACCTAAAACCAATCCATCTTGCGTTCATTATTCGATATGGTGGCGAATTGTTTCGAATTTGCGAACGTGTCGGATCGGATGTGAGGTTGGACTAAATTTTTACGAGCGAGCGGAGCGAGCGAGCAACGATCACAATTTGCAAGGTATACATATACCTTGCAATATGCATATATATCGTGTTAGTACCTAATTTTGTTAGCCACTTCGGACATCACATTGGACTGTAGTATGTGGAAATAGTACTATTTATGTGAAACTATTCACAAACTGTAAACATTTGTCAGCAGGCAATAGGATAAAGACTTCCGGCTCCTCGGGCTGGTGCGAATGTTTCAATGTCCGTATGTGCCAAACCGTGGGATTGTGACACACCTTTACGCGTCTCTCGTTCGCTGCGCTCGCTCGAAAACTATAGCGTAACCTAAAACCAATCCATCTTGCGTTCATTATTCGATATGGTGGCGACTTATTTCGAATTTGCGAACGTGTCGGATCGGATGTGAGGTTGGACTAAATTTTTACGAGCGAGCGGAGCGAGCGAGCAACGATCACAATTTGCAAGGTATACATATACCTTGCAATATGCATATATATCGTGTTAGTACCTAATTTTGTCAGCCACTTCGGACATCACATTGCACTGTAGTATGTCGAAATAGTACTATTTATGTGAAACTATTCACAAACTGTAAACATTTGTCAGTAGGCAATATGATAAAGACTTCCGGCTCCTCGAGCTGGTGCGAATGTTTCAATGTCAGTATGTGCCAAACCGTTGGATTGTGACACACCTTTACGCGTCTCTCGCTCGCTGCGCTCGCTCGAAAGCTGTAGCCTAACCTAAACCCAATCCATCTTGCGTTAGTCATTCGATATGGTGGCGACTTATTTCGAATATGCGAACGTGTCGGATCGGATGTGAGGTTGGACTAAATTTTTACGAGCGAGCGTAGCGAGCGAGCAACGATCACAATTTGCAAGGTATACATATACCTTGCAATATGCATATATATCGTGTTAGTACCTAATTTTGTTAGCCACTTCGGACATCACATTGGACTGTAGTATGTGGAAATAGTACTATTTATGTGAAACTATTCACAAACTGTAAACATTTGTCAGCTGGCAATAGGATAAAGACTTCCGGCTCCTCGGGCTGGTGCGAATGTTTCAATGTCCGTATGTGCCAAACCGTGGGATTGTGACACACCTTTACGCGTCTCTCGTTCGCTGCGCTCGCTCGAAAACTATAGCGTAACCTAAAACCAATCCATCTTGCGTTCATTATTCGATATGGTGGCGACTTATTTCGAATTTGCGAACGTGTCGGATCGGATGTGAGGTTGGACTAAATTTTTACGAGCGAGCGGAGCGAGCGAGCAACGATCACAATTTGCAAGGTATACATATACCTTGCAATATGCATATATATCGTGTTAGTACCTAATTTTGTCAGCCACTTCGGACATCACATTGCACTGTAGTATGTCGAAATAGTACTATTTATGTGAAACTATTCACAAACTGTAAACATTTGTCAGTAGGCAATATGATAAAGACTTCCGGCTCCTCGAGCTGGTGCGAATGTTTCAATGTCAGTATGTGCCAAACCGTTGGATTGTGACACACCTTTACGCGTCTCTCGCTCGCTGCGCTCGCTCGAAAGCTGTAGCCTAACCTAAACCCAATCCATCTTGCGTTAGTCATTCGATATGGTGGCGACTTATTTCGAATATGCGAACGTGTCGGATCGGATGTGAGGTTGGACTAAATTTTTACGAGCGAGCGGAGCGAGCGAGCAACGATCACAATTTGCAAGGTATACATATACCTTGCAATATGCATATATATCGTGTTAGTACCTAATTTTGTTAGCCACTTCGGACATCACATTGGACTGTAGTATGTGGAAATAGTACTATTTATGTGAAACTATTCACAAACTGTAAACATTTGTCAGCAGGCAATAGGATAAAGACTTCCGGCTCCTCGGGCTGGTGCGAATGTTTCAATGTCCGTATGTGCCAAACCGTGGGATTGTGACACACCTTTACGCGTCTCTCGTTTGCTGCGCTCGCTCGAAAACTATAGCGTAACCTAAAACCAATCCATCTTGCGTTCATTATTCGATATGGTGGCGACTTATTTCGAATTTGCGAACGTGTCGGATCGGATGTGAGGTTGGACTAAATTTTTACGAGCGAGCGGAGCGAGCGAGCAACGATCACAATTTGCAAGTTATACATATACCTTGCAATATGCATATATATCGTGTTAGTACCTAATTTTGTCAGCCACTTCGGACATCACATTGCACTGTAGTATGTCGAAATAGTACTATTTATGTGAAACTATTCACAAACTGTAAACATTTGTCAGTAGGCAATATGATAAAGACTTCCGGCTCCTCGAGCTGGTGCGAATGTTTCAATGTCAGTATGTGCCAAACCGTTGGATTGTGACACACCTTTACGCGTCTCTCGCTCGCTGCGCTCGCTCGAAAGCTGTAGCCTAACCTAAACCCAATCCATCTTGCGTTAGTCATTCGATATGGTGGCGACTTATTTCGAATTTGCGAACGTGTCGGATCGGATGTGAGGTTGGACTAAATTTTTACGAGCGAGCGGAGCGAGCGAGCAACGATCACAATTTGCAAGGTATACATATACCTTGCAATATGCATATATATCGTGTTAGTACCTAATTTTGTCAGCCACTTCGGACATCACATTGCACTGTAGTATGTCGAAATAGTACTATTTATGTGAAACTATTCACAAACTGTAAACATTTGTCAGTAGGCAATATGATAAAGACTTCCGGCTCCTCGAGCTGGTGCGAATGTTTCAATGTCAGTATGTGCCAAACCGTTGGATTGTGACACACCTTTACGCGTCTCTCGCTCGCTGCGCTCGCTCGAAAGCTGTAGCCTAACCTAAACCCAATCCATCTTGCGTTAGTCACTCGATATGGTGGCGACTTATTTCGAATATGCGAACGTGTCGGATCGGATGTGAGGTTGGACTAAATTTTTACGAGCGAGCGGAGCGAGCGAGCAACGATCACAATTTGCAAGGTATACATATACCTTGCAATATGCATATATATCGTGTTAGTACCTAATTTTGTTAGCCACTTCGGACATCACATTGGACTGTAGTATGTGGAAATAGTACTATTTATGTGAAACTATTCACAAACTGTAAACATTTGTCAGCAGGCAATAGGATAAAGACTTCCGGCTCCTCGGGCTGGTGCGAATGTTTCAATGTCCGTATGTGCCAAACCGTGGGATTGTGACACACCTTTACGCGTCTCTCGTTCGCTGCGCTCGCTCGAAAACTATAGCGTAACCTAAAACCAATCAATCTTGCGTTCATTATTCGATATGGTGGCGACTTATTTCGAATTTGCGAACGTGTCGGATCGGATGTGAGGTTGGACTAAATTTTTACGAGCGAGCGGAGCGAGCGAGCAACGATCACAATTTGCAAGGTATACATATACCTTGCAATATGCATATATATCGTGTTAGTACCTAATTTTGTCAGCCACTTCGGACATCACATTGCACTGTAGTATGTCGAAATAGTACTATTTATGTGAAACTATTCACAAACTGTAAACATTTGTCAGTAGGCAATATGATAAAGACTTCCGGCTCCTCGAGCTGGTGCGAATGTTTCAATGTCAGTATGTGCCAAACCGTTGGATTGTGACACACCTTTACGCGTCTCTCGCTCGCTGCGCTCGCTCGAAAGCTGTAGCGTAACCTAAAACCAATCCATCTTGCGTTAGTCATTCGATATGGTGGCGACTTATTTCGAATATGCGAACGTGTCGGATCGGATGTGAGGTTGGACTAAATTTTTACGAGCGAGCGGAGCGAGCGAGCAACGATCACAATTTGCAAGGTATACATATACCTTGCAATATGCATATATATCGTGTTAGTACCTAATTTTGTTAGCCACTTCGGACATCACATTGGACTGTAGTATGTGGAAATAGTACTATTTATGTGAAACTATTCACAAACTGTAAACATTTGTCAGCAGGCAATAGGATAAAGACTTCCGGCTCCTCGGGCTGGTGCGAATGTTTCAATGTCCGTATGTGCCAAACCGTGGGATTGTGACACACCTTTACGCGTCTCTCGTTTGCTGCGCTCGCTCGAAAACTATAGCGTAACCTAAAACCAATCCATCTTGCGTTCATTATTCGATATGGTGGCGACTTATTTCGAATTTGCGAACGTGTCGGATCGGATGTGAGGTTGGACTAAATTTTTACGAGCGAGCGGAGCGAGCGAGCAACGATCACAATTTGCAAGTTATACATATACCTTGCAATATGCATATATATCGTGTTAGTACCTAATTTTGTCAGCCACTTCGGACATCACATTGCACTGTAGTATGTCGAAATAGTACTATTTATGTGAAACTATTCACAAACTGTAAACATTTGTCAGTAGGCAATATGATAAAGACTTCCGGCTCCTCGAGCTGGTGCGAATGTTTCAATGTCAGTATGTGCCAAACCGTTGGATTGTGACACACCTTTACGCGTCTCTCGCTCGCTGCGCTCGCTCGAAAGCTGTAGCCTAACCTAAACCCAATCCATCTTGCGTTAGTCATTCGATATGGTGGCGACTTATTTCGAATTTGCGAACGTGTCGGATCGGATGTGAGGTTGGACTAAATTTTTACGAGCGAGCGGAGCGAGCGAGCAACGATCACAATTTGCAAGGTATACATATACCTTGCAATATGCATATATATCGTGTTAGTACCTAATTTTGTCAGCCACTTCGGACATCACATTGCACTGTAGTATGTCGAAATAGTACTATTTATGTGAAACTATTCACAAACTGTAAACATTTGTCAGTAGGCAATATGATAAAGACTTCCGGCTCCTCGAGCTGGTGCGAATGTTTCAATGTCAGTATGTGCCAAACCGTTGGATTGTGACACACCTTTACGCGTCTCTCGCTCGCTGCGCTCGCTCGAAAGCTGTAGCCTAACCTAAACCCAATCCATCTTGCGTTAGTCACTCGATATGGTGGCGACTTATTTCGAATATGCGAACGTGTCGGATCGGATGTGAGGTTGGACTAAATTTTTACGAGCGAGCGGAGCGAGCGAGCAACGATCACAATTTGCAAGGTATACATATACCTTGCAATATGCATATATATCGTGTTAGTACCTAATTTTGTTAGCCACTTCGGACATCACATTGGACTGTAGTATGTGGAAATAGTACTATTTATGTGAAACTATTCACAAACTGTAAACATTTGTCAGCAGGCAATAGGATAAAGACTTCCGGCTCCTCGGGCTGGTGCGAATGTTTCAATGTCCGTATGTGCCAAACCGTGGGATTGTGACACACCTTTACGCGTCTCTCGTTCGCTGCGCTCGCTCGAAAACTATAGCGTAACCTAAAACCAATCAATCTTGCGTTCATTATTCGATATGGTGGCGACTTATTTCGAATTTGCGAACGTGTCGGATCGGATGTGAGGTTGGACTAAATTTTTACGAGCGAGCGGAGCGAGCGAGCAACGATCACAATTTGCAAGGTATACATATACCTTGCAATATGCATATATATCGTGTTAGTACCTAATTTTGTCAGCCACTTCGGACATCACATTGCACTGTAGTATGTCGAAATAGTACTATTTATGTGAAACTATTCACAAACTGTAAACATTTGTCAGTAGGCAATATGATAAAGACTTCCGGCTCCTCGAGCTGGTGCGAATGTTTCAATGTCAGTATGTGCCAAACCGTTGGATTGTGACACACCTTTACGCGTCTCTCGCTCGCTGCGCTCGCTCGAAAGCTGTAGCGTAACCTAAAACCAATCCATCTTGCGTTCATTATTCGATATGGTGGCGAATTGTTTCGAATTTGCGAACGTGTCGGATCGGATGTGAGGTTGGACTAAATTTTTACGAGCGAGCGGAGCGAGCGAGCAACGATCACAATTTGCAAGGTATACATATACCTTGCAATATGCATATATATCGTGTTAGTACCTAATTTTGTTAGCCACTTCGGACATCACATTGGACTGTAGTATGTGGAAATAGTACTATTTATGTGAAACTATTCACAAACTGTAAACATTTGTCAGCAGGCAATAGGATAAAGACTTCCGGCTCCTCGGGCTGGTGCGAATGTTTCAATGTCCGTATGTGCCAAACCGTGGGATTGTGACACACCTTTACGCGTCTCTCGTTCGCTGCGCTCGCTCGAAAACTATAGCGTAACCTAAAACCAATCCATCTTGCGTTCATTATTCGATATGGTGGCGACTTATTTCGAATTTGCGAACGTGTCGGATCGGATGTGAGGTTGGACTAAATTTTTACGAGCGAGCGGAGCGAGCGAGCAACGATCACAATTTGCAAGGTATACATATACCTTGCAATATGCATATATATCGTGTTAGTACCTAATTTTGTTAGCCACTTCGGACATCACATTGGACTGTAGTATGTGGAAATAGTACTATTTATGTGAAACTATTCACAAACTGTAAACATTTGTCAGTAGGCAATATGATAAAGACTTCCGGCTCCTCGAGCTGGTGCGAATGTTTCAATGTCAGTATGTGCCAAACCGTTGGATTGTGACACACCTTTACGCGTCTCTCGCTCGCTGCGCTCGCTCGAAAGCTGTAGCCTAACCTAAACCCAATCCATCTTGCGTTAGTCATTCGATATGGTGGCGACTTATTTCGAATATGCGAACGTGTCGGATCGGATGTGAGGTTGGACTAAATTTTTACGAGCGAGCGTAGCGAGCGAGCAACGATCACAATTTGCAAGGTATACATATACCTTGCAATATGCATATATATCGTGTTAGTACCTAATTTTGTTAGCCACTTCGGACATCACATTGGACTGTAGTATGTGGAAATAGTACTATTTATGTGAAACTATTCACAAACTGTAAACATTTGTCAGCAGGCAATAGGATAAAGACTTCCGGCTCCTCGGGCTGGTGCGAATGTTTCAATGTCCGTATGTGCCAAACCGTGGGATTGTGACACACCTTTACGCGTCTCTCGTTCGCTGCGCTCGCTCGAAAACTATAGCGTAACCTAAAACCAATCCATCTTGCGTTCATTATTCGATATGGTGGCGACATATTTCGAATTTGCGAACGTGTCGGATCGGATGTGAGGTTGGACTAAATTTTTACGAGCGAGCGGAGCGAGCGAGCAACGATCACAATTTGCAAGGTATACATATACCTTGCAATATGCATATATATCGTGTTAGTACCTAATTTTGTCAGCCACTTCGGACATCACATTGCACTGTAGTATGTCGAAATAGTACTATTTATGTGAAACTATTCACAAACTGTAAACATTTGTCAGCAGGCAATAGGATAAAGACTTCCGGCTCCTCGGGCTGGTGCGAATGTTTCAATGTCCGTATGTGCCAAACCGTGGGATTGTGACACACCTTTACGCGTCTCTCGTTCGCTGCGCTCGCTCGAAAACTATAGCGTAACCTAAAACCAATCCATCTTGCGTTCATTATTCGATATGGTGGCGACTTATTTCGAATTTGCGAACGTGTCGGATCGGATGTGAGGTTGGACTAAATTTTTACGAGCGAGCGGAGCGAGCGAGCAACGATCACAATTTGCAAGGTATACATATACCTTGCAATATGCATATATATCGTGTTAGTACCTAATTTTGTCAGCCACTTCGGACATCACATTGCACTGTAGTATGTCGAAATAGTACTATTTATGTGAAACTATTCACAAACTGTAAACATTTGTCAGTAGGCAATATGATAAAGACTTCCGGCTCCTCGAGCTGGTGCGAATGTTTCAATGTCAGTATGTGCCAAACCGTTGGATTGTGACACACCTTTACGCGTCTCTCGCTCGCTGCGCTCGCTCGAAAGCTGTAGCCTAACCTAAACCCAATCCATCTTGCGTTAGTCATTCGATATGGTGGCGACTTATTTCGAATTTGCGAACGTGTCGGATCGGATGTGAGGTTGGACTAAATTTTTACGAGCGAGCGGAGCGAGCGCGCAACGATCACAATTTGCAAGGTATACATATACCTTGCAATATGCATATATATCGTGTTAGTACCTAATTTTGTTAGCCACTTCGGACATCACATTGGACTGTAGTATGTGGAAATAGTACTATTTATGTGAAACTATTCACAAACTGTAAACATTTGTCAGCAGGCAATAGGATAAAGACTTCCGGCTCCTCGGGCTGGTGCGAATGTTTCAATGTCCGTATGTGCCAAACCGTGGGATTGTGACACACCTTTACGCGTCTCTCGTTCGCTGCGCTCGCTCGAAAACTATAGCGTAACCTAAAACCAATCCATCTTGCGTTCATTATTCGATATGGTGGCGACTTATTTCGAATTTGCGAACGTGTCGGATCGGATGTGAGGTTGGACTAAATTTTTACGAGCGAGCGGAGGGAGCGAGCAACGATCACAATTTGCAAGGTATACATATACCTTGCAATATGCATATATATCGTGTTAGTACCTAATTTTGTCAGCCACTTCGGACATCACATTGCACTGTAGTATGTCGAAATAGTACTATTTATGTGAAACTATTCACAAACTGTAAACATTTGTCAGTAGGCAATATGATAAAGACTTCCGGCTCCTCGAGCTGGTGCGAATGTTTCAATGTCAGTATGTGCCAAACCGTTGGATTGTGACACACCTTTACGCGTCTCTCGCTCGCTGCGCTCGCTCGAAAGCTGTAGCCTAACCGTAACCCAATCCATCTTGCGTTAGTCATTCGATATGGTGGCGACTTATTTCGAATTTGCGAACGTGTCGGATCGGATGTGAGGTTGAACTAAATTTTTACGAGCGAGCGGAGCGAGCGAGCAACGACCACAATTTGCAAGGTATACATATACCTTGCAATATGCATATATATCGTGTTAGTACCTAATTTTGTCAGCCACTTCGGACATCACATTGCACTGTAGTATGTCGAAATAGTACTATTTATGTGAAACTATTCACAAACTGTAAACATTTGTCAGTAGGCAATATGATAAAGACTTCCGGCTCCTCGAGCTGGTGCGAATGTTTCAATGTCAGTATGTGCCAAACCGTTGGATTGTGACACACCTTTACGCGTCTCTCGCTCGCTGCGCTCGCTCGAAAGCTGTAGCCTAACCTAAACCCAATCCATCTTGCGTTAGTCATTCGATATGGTGGCGACTTATTTCGAATTTGCGAACGTGTCGGATCGGATGTGAGGTTGGACTAAATTTTTACGAGCGAGCGGAGCGAGCGAGCAACGATCACAATTTGCAAGGTATACATATACCTTGCAATATGCATATATATCGTGTTAGTACCTAATTTTGTTAGCCACTTCGGACATCACATTGGACTGTAGTATGTGGAAATAGTACTATTTATGTGAAACTATTCACAAACTGTAAACATTTGTCAGCAGGCAATAGGATAAAGACTTCCGGCTCCTCGGGCTGGTGCGAATGTTTCAATGTCCGTATGTGCCAAACCGTGGGATTGTGACACACCTTTACGCGTCTCTCGTTCGCTGCGCTCGCTCGAAAACTATAGCGTAACCTAAAACCAATCCATCTTGCGTTCATTATTCGATATGGTGGCGACTTATTTCGAATTTGCGAACGTGTCGGATCGGATGTGAGGTTGGACTAAATTTTTACGAGCGAGCGGAGCGAGCGAGCAACGATCACAATTTGCAAGGTATACATATACCTTGCAATATGCATATATATCGTGTTAGTACCTAATTTTGTCAGCCACTTCGGACATCACATTGCACTGTAGTATGTCGAAATAGTACTATTTATGTGAAACTATTCACAAACTGTAAACATTTGTCAGTAGGCAATATGATAAAGACTTCCGGCTCCTCGAGCTGGTGCGAATGTTTCAATGTCAGTATGTGCCAAACCGTTGGATTGTGACACACCTTTACGCGTCTCTCGCTCGCTGCGCTCGCTCGAAAGCTGTAGCCTAACCGTAACCCAATCCATCTTGCGTTAGTCATTCGATATGGTGGCGACTTATTTCGAATTTGCGAACGTGTCGGATCGGATGTGAGGTTGAACTAAATTTTTACGAGCGAGCGGAGCGAGCGAGCAACGACCACAATTTGCAAGGTATACATATACCTTGCAATATGCATATATATCGTGTTAGTACCTAATTTTGTCAGCCACTTCGGACATCACATTGCACTGTAGTATGTCGAAATAGTACTATTTATGTGAAACTATTCACAAACTGTAAACATTTGTCAGTAGGCAATATGATAAAGACTTCCGGCTCCTCGAGCTGGTGCGAATGTTTCAATGTCAGTATGTGCCAAACCGTTGGATTGTGACACACCTTTACGCGTCTCTCGCTCGCTGCGCTCGCTCGAAAGCTGTAGCCTAACCTAAACCCAATCCATCTTGCGTTAGTCATTCGATATGGTGGCGACTTATTTCGAATTTGCGAACGTGTCGGATCGGATGTGAGGTTGGACTAAATTTTTACGAGCGAGCGGAGCGAGCGAGCAACGATCACAATTTGCAAGGTATACATATACCTTGCAATATGCATATATATCGTGTTAGTACCTAATTTTGTTAGCCACTTCGGACATCACATTGGACTGTAGTATGTGGAAATAGTACTATTTATGTGAAACTATTCACAAACTGTAAACATTTGTCAGCAGGCAATAGGATAAAGACTTCCGGCTCCTCGGGCTGGTGCGAATGTTTCAATGTCCGTATGTGCCAAACCGTGGGATTGTGACACACCTTTACGCGTCTCTCGTTCGCTGCGCTCGCTCGAAAACTATAGCGTAACCTAAAACCAATCCATCTTGCGTTCATTATTCGATATGGTGGCGACTTATTTCGAATTTGCGAACGTGTCGGATCGGATGTGAGGTTGGACTAAATTTTTACGAGCGAGCGGAGCGAGCGAGCAACGATCACAATTTGCAAGGTATACATATACCTTGCAATATGCATATATATCGTGTTAGTACCTAATTTTGTCAGCCACTTCGGACATCACATTGCACTGTAGTATGTCGAAATAGTACTATTTATGTGAAACTATTCACAAACTGTAAACATTTGTCAGTAGGCAATATGATAAAGACTTCCGGCTCCTCGAGCTGGTGCGAATGTTTCAATGTCAGTATGTGCCAAACCGTTGGATTGTGACACACCTTTACGCGTCTCTCGCTCGCTGCGCTCGCTCGAAAGCTGTAGCCTAACCTAAACCCAATCCATCTTGCGTTAGTCATTCGATATGGTGGCGACTTATTTCGAATTTGCGAACGTGTCGGATCGGATGTGAGGTTGGACTAAATTTTTACGAGCGAGCGGAGCGAGCGAGCAACGATCACAATTTGCAAGGTATACATATACCTTGCAATATGCATATATATCGTGTTAGTACCTAATTTTGTTAGCCACTTCGGACATCACATTGGACTGTAGTATGTGGAAATAGTACTATTTATGTGAAACTATTCACAAACCGTAAACATTTGTCAGCAGGCAATAGGATAAAGACTTCCGGCTCCTCGGGCTGGTGCGAATGTTTCAATGTCCGTATGTGCCAAACCGTGGGATTGTGACACACCTTTACGCGTCTCTCGTTCGCTGCGCTCGCTCGAAAACTATAGCGTAACCTAAAACCAATCCATCTTGCGTTCATTATTCGATATGGTGGCGACTTATTTCGAATTTGCGAACGTGTCGGATCGGATGTGAGGTTGGACTAAATTTTTACGAGCGAGCGGAGCGAGCGAGCAACGATCACAATTTGCAAGGTATACATATACCTTGCAATATGCATATATATCGTGTTAGTACCTAATTTTGTCAGCCACTTCGGACATCACATTGCACTGTAGTATGTCGAAATAGTACTATTTATGTGAAACTATTCACAAACTGTAAACATTTGTCAGTAGGCAATATGATAAAGACTTCCGGCTCCTCGAGCTGGTGCGAATGTTTCAATGTCAGTATGTGCCAAACCGTTGGATTGTGACACACCTTTACGCGTCTCTCGCTCGCTGCGCTCGCTCGAAAGCTGTAGCCTAACCTAAACCCAATCCATCTTGCGTTAGTCATTCGATATGGTGGCGACTTATTTCGAATATGCGAACGTGTCGGATCGGATGTGAGGTTGGACTAAATTTTTACGAGCGAGCGGAGCGAGCGAGCAACGATCACAATTTGCAAGGTATACATATACCTTGCAATATGCATATATATCGTGTTAGTACCTAATTTTGTTAGCCACTTCGGACATCACATTGGACTGTAGTATGTGGAAATAGTACTATTTATGTGAAACTATTCACAAACTTTAAACATTTGTCAGCAGGCAATAGGATAAAGACTTCCGGCTCCTCGGGCTGGTGCGAATGTTTCAATGTCCGTATGTGCCAAACCGTGGGATTGTGACACACCTTTACGCGTCTCTCGTTCGCTGCGCTCGCTCGAAAACTATAGCGTAACCTAAAACCAATCCATCTTGCGTTCATTATTCGATATGGTGGCGACTTATTTCGAATTTGCGAACGTGTCGGATCGGATGTGAGGTTGGACTAAATTTTTACGAGCGAGCGGAGCGAGCGAGCAACGATCACAATTTGCAAGGTATACATATACCTTGCAATATGCATATATATCGTGTTAGTACCTAATTTTGTCAGCCACTTCGGACATCACATTGCACTGTAGTATGTCGAAATAGTACTATTTATGTGAAACTATTCACAAACTGTAAACATTTGTCAGTAGGCAATATGATAAAGACTTCCGGCTCCTCGAGCTGGTGCGAATGTTTCAATGTCAGTATGTGCCAAACCGTTGGATTGTGACACACCTTTACGCGTCTCTCGCTCGCTGCGCTCGCTCGAAAGCTGTAGCCTAACCTAAACCCAATCCATCTTGCGTTAGTCATTCGATATGGTGGCGACTTATTTCGAATTTGCGAACGTGTCGGATCGGATGTGAGGTTGGACTAAATTTTTACGAGCGAGCGGAGCGAGCGAGCAACGATCACAATTTGCAAGGTATACATATACCTTGCAATATGCATATATATCGTGTTAGTACCTAATTTTGTTAGCCACTTCGGACATCACATTGGACTGTAGTATGTGGAAATAGTACTATTTATGTGAAACTATTCACAAACTGTAAACATTTGTCAGCAGGCAATAGGATAAAGACTTCCGGCTCCTCGGGCTGGTGCGAATGTTTCAATGTCCGTATGTGCCAAACCGTGGGATTGTGACACACCTTTACGCGTCTCTCGTTCGCTGCGCTCGCTCGAAAACTATAGCGTAACCTAAAACCAATCCATCTTGCGTTCATTATTCGATATGGTGGCGACTTATTTCGAATTTGCAAACGTGTCGGATCGGATGTGAGGTTGGACTAAATTTTTACGAGCGAGCGGAGCGAGCGAGCAACGATCACAATTTGCAAGGTATACATATACCTTGCAATATGCATATATATCGTGTTAGTACCTAATTTTGTCAGCCACTTCGGACATCACATTGCACTGTAGTATGTCGAAATAGTACTATTTATGTGAAACTATTCACAAACTGTAAACATTTGTCAGTAGGCAATATGATAAAGACTTCCGGCTCCTCGAGCTGGTGCGAATGTTTCAATGTCAGTATGTGCCAAACCGTTGGATTGTGACACACCTTTACGCGTCTCTCGCTCGCTGCGCTCGCTCGAAAGCTGTAGCCTAACCTAAACCCAATCCATCTTGCGTTAGTCATTCGATATGGTGGCGACTTATTTCGAATTTGCGAACGTGTCGGATCGGATGTGAGGTTGGACTAAATTTTTACGAGCGAGCGGAGCGAGCGAGCAACGATCACAATTTGCAAGGTATACATATACCTTGCAATATGCATATATATCGTGTTAGTACCTAATTTTGTTAGCCACTTCGGACATCACATTGGACTGTAGTATGTGGAAATAGTACTATTTATGTGAAACTATTCACAAACTGTAAACATTTGTCAGCAGGCAATAGGATAAAGACTTCCGGCTCCTCGGGCTGGTGCGAATGTATCAATGTCCGTATGTGCCAAACCGTGGGATTGTGACACACCTTTACGCGTCTCTCGTTCGCTGCGCTCGCTCGAAAACTATAGCGTAACCTAAAACCAATCCATCTTGCGTTCATTATTCGATATGGTGGCGACTTATTTCGAATTTGCAAACGTGTCGGATCGGATGTGAGGTTGGACTAAATTTTTACGAGCGAGCGGAGCGAGCGAGCAACGATCACAATTTGCAAGGTATACATATACCTTGCAATATGCATATATATCGTGTTAGTACCTAATTTTGTCAGCCACTTCGGACATCACATTGCACTGTAGTATGTCGAAATAGTACTATTTATGTGAAACTATTCACAAACTGTAAACATTTGTCAGTAGGCAATATGATAAAGACTTCCGGCTCCTCGAGCTGGTGCGAATGTTTCAATGTCAGTATGTGCCAAACCGTTGGATTGTGACACACCTTTACGCGTCTCTCGCTCGCTGCGCTCGCTCGAAAGCTGTAGCCTAACCTAAACCCAATCCATCTTGCGTTAGTCATTCGATATGGTGGCGACTTATTTCGAATTTGCGAACGTGTCGGATCGGATGTGAGGTTGGACTAAATTTTTACGAGCGAGCGGAGCGAGCGAGCAACGATCACAATTTGCAAGGTATACATATACCTTGCAATATGCATATATATCGTGTTAGTACCTAATTTTGTTAGCCACTTCGGACATCACATTGGACTGTAGTATGTGGAAATAGTACTATTTATGTGAAACTATTCACAAACTGTAAACATTTGTCAGCAGGCAACAGGATAAAGTCTTCCGGCTCCTCGGGCTGGTGCGAATGTTTCAATGTCCGTATGTGCCAAACCGTGGGATTGTGACACACCTTTACGCGTCTCTCGTTCGCTGCGCTCGCTCGAAAACTATAGCGTAAGCTAAAACCAATCCATCTTGCGTTCATTATTCGATATGGTGGCGACTTATTTCGAATTTGCGAACGTGTCGGATCGGATGTGAGGTTGGACTAAATTTTTACGAGCGAGCGGAGCGAGCGAGCAACGATCACAATTTGCAAGGTATACATATACCTTGCAATATGCATATATATCGTGTTAGTACCTAATTTTGTCAGCCACTTCGGACATCACATTGCACTGTAGTATGTCGAAATAGTACTATTTATGTGAAACTATTCACAAACTGTAAACATTTGTCAGTAGGCAATATGATAAAGACTTCCGGCTCCTCGAGCTGGTGCGAATGTTTCAATGTCAGTATGTGCCAAACCGTTGGATTGTGACACACCTTTACGCGTCTCTCGCTCGCTGCGCTCGCTCGAAAGCTGTAGCCTAACCTAAACCCAATCCATCTTGCGTTAGTCATTCGATATGGTGGCGACTTATTTCGAATATGCGAACGTGTCGGATCGGATGTGAGGTTGGACTAAATTTTTACGAGCGAGCGGAGCGAGCGAGTAACGATCACAATTTGCAAGGTATACATATACCTTGCAATATGCATATATATCGTGTTAGTACCTAATTTTGTTAGCCACTTCGGACATCACATTGGACTGTAGTATGTGGAAATAGTACTATTTATGTGAAACTATTCACAAACTGTAAACATTTGTCAGCAGGCAATAGGATAAAGACTTCCGGCTCCTCGGGCTGGTGCGAATGTTTCAATGTCCGTATGTGCCAAACCGTGGGATTGTGACAAACCTTTACGCGTCTCTCGTTCGCTGCGCTCGCTCGAAAACTATAGCGTAACCTAAAACCAATCCATCTTGCGTTCATTATTCGATATGGTGGCGACTTATTTCGAATTTGCGAACGTGTCGGATCGGATGTGAGGTTGGACTAAATTTTTACGAGCGAGCGGAGCGAGCGAGCAACGATCACAATTTGCAAGGTATACATATACCTTGCAATATGCATATATATCGTGTTAGTACCTAATTTTGTCAGCCACTTCGGACATCACATTGCACTGTAGTATGTCGAAATAGTACTATTTATGTGAAACTATTCACAAACTGTAAACATTTGTCAGTAGGCAATATGATAAAGACTTCCGGCTCCTCGAGCTGGTGCGAATGTTTCAATGTCAGTATGTGCCAAACCGTTGGATTGTGACACACCTTTACGCGTCTCTCGCTCGCTGCGCTCGCTCGAAAGCTGTAGCCTAACCTAAACCCAATCCATCTTGCGTTAGTCATTCGATATGGTGGCGACTTATTTCGAATTTGCGAACGTGTCGGATCGGATGTGAGGTTGGACTAAATTTTTACGAGCGAGCGGAGCGAGCGAGCAACGATCACAATTTGCAAGGTATACATATACCTTGCAATATGCATATATATCGTGTTAGTACCTAATTTTGTTAGCCACTTCGGACATCACATTGGACTGTAGTATGTGGAAATAGTACTATTTATGTGAAACTATTCACAAACTGTAAACATTTGTCAGCAGGCAATAGGATAAAGACTTCCGGCTCCTCGGGCTGGTGCGAATGTTTCAATGTCCGTATGTGCCAAACCGTGGGATTGTGACACACCTTTACGCGTCTCTCGTTCGCTGCGCTCGCTCGAAAACTATAGCGTAACCTAAAACCAATCCATCTTGCGTTCATTATTCGATATGGTGGCGACTTATTTCGAATTTGCGAACGTGTCGGATCGGATGTGAGGTTGGACTAAATTTTTACGAGCGAGCGGAGCGAGCGAGCAACGATCACAATTTGCAAGGTATACATATACCTTGCAATATGCATATATATCGTGTTAGTACCTAATTTTGTCAGCCACTTCGGACATCACATTGCACTGTAGTATGTCGAAATAGTACTATTTATGTGAAACTATTCACAAACTGTAAACATTTGTCAGTAGGCAATATGATAAAGACTTCCGGCTCCTCGAGCTGGTGCGAATGTTTCAATGTCAGTATGTGCCAAACCGTTGGATTGTGACACACCTTTACGCGTCTCTCGCTCGCTGCGCTCGCTCGAAAGCTGTAGCCTAACCTAAACCCAATCCATCTTGCGTTAGTCATTCGATATGGTGGCGACTTATTTCGAATTTGCGAACGTGTCGGATCGGATGTGAGGTTGGACTAAATTTTTACGAGCGAGCGGAGCGAGCGAGCAACGATCACAATTTGCAAGGTATACATATACCTTGCAATATGCATATATATCGTGTTAGTACCTAATTTTGTTAGCCACTTCGGACATCACATTGGACTGTAGTATCTGGAAATAGTACTATTTATGTGAAACTATTCACAAACTGTAAACATTTGTCAGCAGGCAATAGGATAAAGACTTCCGGCTCCTCGGGCTGGTGCGAATGTTTCAATGTCCGTATGTGCCAAACCGTGGGATTGTGACACACCTTTACGCGTCTCTCGTTCGCTGCGCTCGCTCGAAAACTATAGCGTAACCTAAAACCAATCCATCTTGCGTTCATTATTCGATATGGTGGCGACTTATTTCGAATTTGCGAACGTGTCGGATCGGATGTGAGGTTGGACTAAATTTTTACGAGCGAGCGGAGCGAGCGAGCAACGATCACAATTTGCAAGGTATACATATACCTTGCAATATGCATATATATCGTGTTAGTACCTAATTTTGTCAGCCACTTCGGACATCACATTGCACTGTAGTATGTCGAAATAGTACTATTTATGTGAAACTATTCACAAACTGTAAACATTTGTCAGTAGGCAATATGATAAAGACTTCCGGCTCCTCGAGCTGGTGCGAATGTTTCAATGTCAGTATGTGCCAAACCGTTGGATTGTGACACACCTTTACGCGTCTCTCGCTCGCTGCGCTCGCTCGAAAGCTGTAGCCTAACCTAAACCCAATCCATCTTGCGTTAGTCATTCGATATGGTGGCGACTTATTTCGAATTTGCGAACGTGTCGGATCGGATGTGAGGTTGGACTAAATTTTTACGAGCGAGCGGAGCGAGCGAGCAACGATCGCAATTTGCAAGGTATACATATACCTTGCAATATGCATATATATCGTGTTAGTACCTAATTTTGTTAGCCACTTCGGACATCACATTGGACTGTAGTATGTGGAAATAGTACTATTTATGTGAAACTATTCACAAACTGTAAACATTTGTCAGCAGGCAATAGGATAAAGACTTCCGGCTCCTCGGGCTGGTGCGAATGTTTCAATGTCCGTATGTGCCAAACCGTGGGATTGTGACACACCTTTACGCGTCTCTCGTTCGCTGCGCTCGCTCGAAAACTATAGCGTAACCTAAAACCAATCCATCTTGCGTTCATTATTCGATATGGTGGCGACTTATTTCGAATTTGCGAACGTGTCGGATCGGATGTGAGGTTGGACTAAATTTTTACGAGCGAGCGGAGCGAGCGAGCAACGATCACAATTTGCAAGGTATACATATACCTTGCAATATGCATATATATCGTGTTAGTACCTAATTTTGTCAGCCACTTCGGACATCACATTGCACTGTAGTATGTCGAAATAGTACTATTTATGTGAAACTATTCACAAACTGTAAACATTTGTCAGTAGGCAATATGATAAAGACTTCCGGCTCCTCGAGCTGGTGCGAATGTTTGAATGTCAGTATGTGCCAAACCGTTGGATTGTGACACACCTTTACGCGTCTCTCGCTCGCTGCGCTCGCTCGAAAGCTGTAGCCTAACCTAAACCCAATCCATCTTGCGTTAGTCATTCGATATGGTGGCGAATTATTTCGAATTTGCGAACGTGTCGGATCGGATGTGAGGTTGGACTAAATTTTTACGAGCGAGCGGAGCGAGCGAGCAACGATCACAATTTGCAAGGTATACATATACAATGCAATATGCATATATATCGTGTTAGTACCTAATTTTGTCAGCCACTTCGGACATCACATTGCACTGTAGTATGTGGAAATAGTACTATTTATGTGAAACTATTCACAAACTGTAAACATTTGTCAGCAGGCAATAGGATAATGAATTCAGGCTCCTCGGGCTGGTGCGAATGTTTCAATGTCCGTAAGTGCCAAACCGTTGGATTGTGACACACCTTTACGCGTCTCTCGTTCGCTGCGCTCGCTCGAAAACTATAGCGTAACCTAAAACCAATCCATCTTGCGTTCATTATTCGATATGGTGGCGACTTATTTCGAATTTGCGAACGTGTCGGATCGGATGTGAGGTTGGACTAAATTTTTACGAGCGAGCGGAGCGAGCGAGCAACGATCACAATTTGCAAGGTATACATATACCTTGCAATATGCATATATATCGTGTTAGAACCTAATTTTGTCAGCCACTTCGGACATCACATTGCACTGTAGTATGTCGAAATAGTACTATTTATGTGAAACTATTCACAAACTGTAAACATTTGTCAGTAGGCAATATGATAAAGACTTCCGGCTCCTCGAGCTGGTGCGAATGTTTCAATGTCAGTATGTGCCAAACCGTTGGATTGTGACACACCTTTACGCGTCTCTCGCTCGCTGCGCTCGCTCGAAAGCTGTAGCCTAACCTAAACCCAATCCATCTTGCGTTAGTCATTCGATATGGTGGCGACTTATTTCGAATTTGCGAACGTGTCGGATCGGATGTGAGGTTGGACTAAATTTTTACGAGCGAGCGGAGCGAGCGCGCAACGATCACAATTTGCAAGGTATACATATACCTTGCAATATGCATATATATCGTGTTAGTACCTAATTTTGTTAGCCACTTCGGACATCACATTGGACTGTAGTATGTGGAAATAGTACTATTTATGTGAAACTATTCACAAACTGTAAACATTTGTCAGCAGGCAATAGGATAAAGACTTCCGGCTCCTCGGGCTGGTGCGAATGTTTCAATGTCCGTATGTGCCAAACCGTGGGATTGTGACACACCTTTACGCGTCTCTCGTTCGCTGCGCTCGCTCGAAAACTATAGCGTAACCTAAAACCAATCCATCTTGCGTTCATTATTCGATATGGTGGCGACTTATTTCGAATTTGCGAACGTGTCGGATCGGATGTGAGGTTGGACTAAATTTTTACGAGCGAGCGGAGCGAGCGAGCAACGATCACAATTTGCAAGGTATACATATACCTTGCAATATGCATATATATCGTGTTAGTACCTAATTTTGTCAGCCACTTCGGACATCACATTGCACTGTAGTATGTCGAAATAGTACTATTTATGTGAAACTATTCACAAACTGTAAACATTTGTCAGTAGGCAATATGATAAAGACTTCCGGCTCCTCGAGCTGGTGCGAATGTTTCAATGTCAGTATGTGCCAAACCGTTGGATTGTGACACACCTTTACGCGTCTCTCGCTCGCTGCGCTCGCTCGAAAGCTGTAGCCTAACCTAAACCCAATCCATCTTGCGTTAGTCATTCGATATGGTGGCGACTTATTTCGAATTTGCGAACGTGTCGGATCGGATGTGAGGTTGAACTAAATTTTTACGAGCGAGCGGAGCGAGCGAGCAACGATCACAATTTGCAAGGTATACATATACCTTGCAATATGCATATATATCGTGTTAGTACCTAATTTTGTCAGCCACTTCGGACATCACATTGCACTGTAGTATGTCGAAATAGTACTATTTATGTGAAACTATTCACAAACTGTAAACATTTGTCAGTAGGCAATATGATAAAGACTTCCGGCTCCTCGAGCTGGTGCGAATGTTTCAATGTCAGTATGTGCCAAACCGTTGGATTGTGACACACCTTTACGCGTCTCTCGCTCGCTGCGCTCGCTCGAGAGCTGTAGCCTAACCTAAACCCAATCCATCTTGCGTTAGTCATTCGATATGGTGGCGACTTATTTCGAATTTGCGAACGTGTCGGATCGGATGTGAGGTTGAACTAAATTTTTACGAGCGAGCGGAGCGAGCGAGCAACGATCACAATTTGCAAGGTATACATATACCTTGCAATATGCATATATATCGTGTTAGTACCTAATTTTGTCAGCCACTTCGGACATCACATTGCACTGTAGTATGTCGAAATAGTACTATTTATGTGAAACTATTCACAAACTGTAAACATTTGTCAGTAGGCAATATGATAAAGACTTCCGGCTCCTCGAGCTGGTGCGAATGTTTCAATGTCCGTATGTGCCAAACCGTGGGATTGTGACACACCTTTACGCGTCTCTCGTTCGCTGCGCTCGCTCGAAAACTATAGCGTAACTTAAAACAAATCCATCTTGCGTTCATTATTCGATATGGTGGCGACTTATTTCGAATTTGCGAACGTGTCGGATCGGATGTGAGGTTGGACTAAATTTTTACGAGCGAGCGGAGCGAGCGAGCAACGATCACAATTTGCAAGGTATACATATACCTTGCAATATGCATATATATCGTGTTAGTACCTAATTTTGTCAGCCACTTCGGACATCACATTGCACTGTAGTATGTCGAAATAGTACTATTTATGTGAAACTATTCACAAACTGTAAACATTTGTCAGTAGGCAATATGATAAAGACTTCCGGCTCCTCGAGCTGGTGCGAATGTTTCAATGTCAGTATGTGCCAAACCGTTGGATTGTGACACACCTTTACGCGTCTCTCGCTCGCTGCGCTCGCTCGAAAGCTGTAGCCTAACCTAAACCCAATCCATCTTGCGTTAGTCATTCGATATGGTGGCGACTTATTTCGAATTTGCGAACGTGTCGGATCGGATGTGAGGTTGGACTAAATTTTTACGAGCGAGCGGAGCGAGCGAGCAACGATCACAATTTGCAAGGTATACATATACCTTGCAATATGCATATATATCGTGTTAGTACCTAATTTTGTTAGCCACTTCGGACATCACACTGGACTGTAGTATGTGGAAATAGTACTATTTATGTGAAACTATTCACAAACTGTAAACATTTGTCAGCAGGCAATAGGATAAAGACTTCCGGCTCCTCGGGCTGGTGCGAATGTTTCAATGTCCGTATGTGCCAAACCGTGGGATTGTGACACACCTTTACGCGTCTCTCGTTCGCTGCGCTCGCTCGAAAACTATAGCGTAACCTAAAACCAATCCATCTTGCGTTCATTATTCGATATGGTGGCGACTTATTTCGAATTTGCGAACGTGTCGGATCGGATGTGAGGTTGGACTAAATTTTTACGAGCGAGCGGAGCGAGCGAGCAACGATCACAATTTGCAAGGTATACATATACCTTGCAATATGCATATATATCGTGTTAGTACCTAATTTTGTCAGCCACTTCGGACATCACATTGCACTGTAGTATGTCGAAATAGTACTATTTATGTGAAACTATTCACAAACTGTAAACATTTGTCAGTAGGCAATATGATAAAGACTTCCGGCTCCTCGAGCTGGTGCGAATGTTTCAATGTCCGTATGTGCCAAACCGTGGGATTGTGACACACCTTTACGCGTCTCTCGTTCGCTGCGCTCGCTCGAAAACTATAGCGTAACCTAAAACCAATCCATCTTGCGTTCATTATTCGATATGGTGGCGACTTATTTCGAATTTGCGAACGTGTCGGATCGGATGTGAGGTTGGACTAAATTTTTACGAGCGAGCGGAGCGAGCGAGCAACGATCACAATTTGCAAGGTATACATATAACTTGCAATATGCATATATATCGTGTTAGTACCTAATTTTGTCAGCCACTTCGGACATCACATTGCACTGTAGTATGTCGAAATAGTACTATTTATGTGAAACTATTCACAAACTGTAAACATTTGTCAGTAGGCAATATGATAAAGACTTCCGGCTCCTCGAGCTGGTGCGAATGTTTCAATGTCAGTATGTGCCAAACCGTTGGATTGTGACACACCTTTACGCGTCTCTCGCTCGCTGCGCTCGCTCGAAAGCTGTAGCCTAACCTAAACCCAATCCATCTTGCGTTAGTCATTCGATATGGTGGCGACTTATTTCGAATTTGCGAACGTGTCGGATCGGATGTGAGGTTGAACTAAATTTTTACGAGCGAGCGGAGCCAGCGAGCAACGATCACAATTTGCAAGGTATACATATACCTTGCAATATGCATATATATCGTGTTAGTACCTAATTTTGTTAGCCACTTCGGACATCACATTGGACTGTAGTATGTGGAAATAGTACTATTTATGTGAAACTATTCACAAACTGTAAACATTTGTCAGCAGGCAATAGGATAAAGACTTCCGGCTCCTCGGGCTGGTGCGAATGTTTCAATGTCCGTATGTGCCAAACCGTGGGATTGTGACACACCTTTACGCGTCTCTCGTTCGCTGCGCTCGCTCGAAAACTATAGCGTAACCTAAAACCAATCCATCTTGCGTTCATTATTCGATATGGTGGCGACTTATTTCGAATTTGCGAACGTGTCGGATCGGATGTGAGGTTGGACTAAATTTTTACGAGCGAGCGGAGCGAGCGAGCAACGATCACAATTTGCAAGGTATACATATACCTTGCAATATGCATATATATCGTGTTAGTACCTAATTTTGTCAGCCACTTCGGACATCACATTGCACTGTAGTATGTCGAAATAGTACTATTTATGTGAAACTATTCACAAACTGTAAACATTTGTCAGTAGGCAATATGATAAAGACTTCCGCCTCCTCGAGCTGGTGCGAATGTTTCAATGTCAGTATGTGCCAAACCGTTGGATTGTGACACACCTTTACGCGTCTCTCGCTCGCTGCGCTCGCTCGAAAGCTGTAGCCTAACCTAAACCCAATCCATCTTGCGTTAGTCATTCGATATGGTGGCGACTTATTTCGAATTTGCGAACGTGTCGGATCGGATGTGAGGTTGGACTAAATTTTTACGAGCGAGCGGAGCGAGCGAGCAACGATCACAATTTGCAAGGTATACATATACCTTGCAATATGCATATATATCGTGTTAGTACCTAATTTTGTCAGCCACTTCGGACATCACATTGCACTGTAGTATGTCGAAATAGTACTATTTATGTGAAACTATTCACAAACTGTAAACATTTGTCAGTAGGCAATATGATAAAGACTTCCGGCTCCTCGAGCTGGTGCGAATGTTTCAATGTCAGTATGTGCCAAACCGTTGGATTGTGACACACCTTTACGCGTCTCTCGCTCGCTGCGCTCGCTCGAAAGCTGTAGCCTAACCTAAACCCAATCCATCTTGCGTTAGTCATTCGATATGGTGGCGACTTATTTCGAATTTGCGAACGTGTCGGATCGGATGTGAGGTTGAACTAAATTTTTACGAGCGAGCGGAGCGAGCGAGCAACGATCACAATTTGCAAGGTATACATATACCTTGCAATATGCATATATATCGTGTTAGTACCTAATTTTGTTAGCCACTTCGGACATCACATTGGACTGTAGTATGTGGAAATAGTACTATTTATGTGAAACTATTCACAAACTGTAAACATTTGTCAGCAGGCAATAGGATAAAGACTTCCGGCTCCTCGGGCTGGTGCGAATGTTTCAATGTCCGTATGTGCCAAACCGTGGGATTGTGACACACCTTTACGCGTCTCTCGTTCGCTGCGCTCGCTCGAAAACTATAGCGTAACCTAAAACCAATCCATCTTGCGTTCATTATTCGATATGGTGGCGACTTATTTCGAATTTGCGAACGTGTCGGATCGGATGTGAGGTTGGACTAAATTTTTACGAGCGAGCGGAGCGAGCGAGCAACGATCACAATTTGCAAGGTATACATATACCTTGCAATATGCATATATATCGTGTTAGTACCTAATTTTGTCAGCCACTTCGGACATCACATTGCACTGTAGTATGTCGAAATAGTACTATTTATGTGAAACTATTCACAAACTGTAAACATTTGTCAGTAGGCAATATGATAAAGACTTCCGCCTCCTCGAGCTGGTGCGAATGTTTCAATGTCAGTATGTGCCAAACCGTTGGATTGTGACACACCTTTACGCGTCTCTCGCTCGCTGCGCTCGCTCGAAAGCTGTAGCCTAACCTAAACCCAATCCATCTTGCGTTAGTCATTCGATATGGTGGCGACTTATTTCGAATTTGCGAACGTGTCGGATCGGATGTGAGGTTGGACTAAATTTTTACGAGCGAGCGGAGCGAGCGAGCAACGATCACAATTTGCAAGGTATACATATACCTTGCAATATGCATATATATCGTGTTAGTACCTAATTTTGTTAGCCACTTCGGACATCACATTGGACTGTAGTATGTGGAAATAGTACTATTTATGTGAAACTATTCACAAACTGTAAACATTTGTCAGCAGGCAATAGGATAAAGACTTCCGGCTCCTCGGGCTGGTGCGAATGTTTCAATGTCCGTATGTGCCAAACCGTGGGATTGTGACACACCTTTACGCGTCTCTCGTTCGCTGCGCTCGCTCGAAAACTATAGCGTAACCTAAAACCAATCCATCTTGCGTTCATTATTCGATATGGTGGCGACTTATTTCGAATTTGCGAACGTGTCGGATCGGATGTGAGGTTGGACTAAATTTTTACGAGCGAGCGGAGCGAGCGAGCAACGATCACAATTTGCAAGGTATATGTATACCTTGCAATATGCATATATATCGTGTTAGTACCTAATTTTGTCAGCCACTTCGGACATCACATTGCACTGTAGTATGTCGAAATAGTACTATTTATGTGAAACTATTCACAAACTGTAAACATTTGTCAGTAGGCAATATGATAAAGACTTCCGCCTCCTCGAGCTGGTGCGAATGTTTCAATGTCAGTATGTGCCAAACCGTTGGATTGTGACACACCTTTACGCGTCTCTCGCTCGCTGCGCTCGCTCGAAAGCTGTAGCCTAACCTAAACCCAATCCATCTTGCGTTAGTCATTCGATATGGTGGCGACTTATTTCGAATTTGCGAACGTGTCGGATCGGATGTGAGGTTGGACTAAATTTTTACGAGCGAGCGGAGCGAGCGAGCAACGATCACAATTTGCAAGGTATACATATACCTTGCAATATGCATATATATCGTGTTAGTACATAATTTTGTTAGCCACTTCGGACATCACATTGGACTGTAGTATGTGGAAATAGTACTATTTATGTGAAACTATTCACAAACTGTAAACATTTGTCAGCAGGCAATAGGATAAAGACTTCCGGCTCCTCGGGCTGGTGCGAATGTTTCAATGTCCGTATGTGCCAAACCGTGGGATTGTGACACACCTTTACGCGTCTCTCGTTCGCTGCGCTCGCTCGAAAACTATAGCGTAACCTAAAACCAATCCATCTTGCGTTCATTATTCGATATGGTGGCGACTTATTTCGAATTTGCGATCGTGTCGGATCGGATGTGAGGTTGGACTAAATTTTTACGAGCGAGCGGAGCGAGCGAGCAACGATCACAATTTGCAAGGTATACATATACCTTGCAATATGCATATATATCGTGTTAGTACCTAATTTTGTCAGCCACTTCGGACATCACATTGCACTGTAGTATGTCGAAATAGTACTATTTATGTGAAACTATTCACAAACTGTAAACATTTGTCAGTAGGCAATATGATAAAGACTTCCGGCTCCTCGAGCTGGTGCGAATGTTTCAATGTCAGTATGTGCCAAACCGTTGGATTGTGACACACCATTACGCGTCTCTCGCTCGCTGCGCTCGCTCGAAAGCTGTAGCCTAACCTAAACCCAATCCATCTTGCGTTAGTCATTCGATATGGTGGCGACTTATTTCGAATTTGCGAACGTGTCGGATCGGATATGAGGTTGAACTAAATTTTTACGAGCGAGCGGAGCGAGCGAGCAACGATCACAATTTGCAAGGTATACATATACCTTGCAATATGCATATATATCGTGTTAGTACCTAATTTTGTTAGCCACTTCGGACATCACATTGGACTGTAGTATGTGGAAATAGTACTATTTATGTGAAACTATTCACAAACTGTAAACATTTGTCAGCAGGCAATAGGATAAAGACTTCCGGCTCCTCGGGCTGGTGCGAATGTTTCAATGTCCGTATGTGCCAAACCGTGGGATTGTGACACACCTTTACGCGTCTCTCGTTCGCTGCGCTCGCTCGAAAACTATAGCGTAACCTAAAACCAATCCATCTTGCGTTCATTATTCGATATGGTGGCGACTTATTTCGAATTTGCGAACGTGTCGGATCGGATGTGAGGTTGGACTAAATTTTTACGAGCGAGCGGAGCGAGCGAGCAACGATCACAATTTGCAAGGTATACATATACCTTGCAATATGCATATATATCGTGTTAGTACCTAATTTTGTCAGCCACTTCGGACATCACATTGCACTGTAGTATGTCGAAATAGTACTATTTATGTGAAACTATTCACAAACTGTAAACATTTGTCAGTAGGCAATATGATAAAGACTTCCGCCTCCTCGAGCTGGTGCGAATGTTTCAATGTCAGTATGTGCCAAACCGTTGGATTGTGACACACCTTTACGCGTCTCTCGCTCGCTGCGCTCGCTCGAAAGCTGTAGCCTAACCTAAACCCAATCCATCTTGCGTTAGTCATTCGATATGGTGGCGACTTATTTCGAATTTGCGAACGTGTCGGATCGGATGTGAGGTTGGACTAAATTTTTACGAGCGAGCGGAGCGAGCGAGCAACGATCACAATTTGCAAGGTATACATATACCTTGCAATATGCATATATATCGTGTTAGTACCTAATTTTGTTAGCCACTTCGGACATCACATTGCACTGTAGTATGTCGAAATAGTACTATTTATGTGAAACTATTCACAAACTGTAAACATTTGTCAGCAGGCAATAGGATAAAGACTTCCGGCTCCTCGGGCTGGTGCGAATGTTTCAATGTCCGTATGTGCCAAACCGTGGGATTGTGACACACCTTTACGCGTCTCTCGTTCGCTGCGCTCGCTCGAAAACTATAGCGTAACCTAAAACCAATCCATCTTGCGTTCATTATTCGATATGGTGGCGACTTATTTCGAATTTGCGAACGTGTCGGATCGGATGTGAGGTTGGACTAAATTTTTACGAGCGAGCGGAGCGAGCGAGCAACGATCACAATTTGCAAGGTATACATATACCTTGCAATATGCATATATATCGTGTTAGTACCTAATTTTGTCAGCCACTTCGGACATCACATTGCACTGTAGTATGTCGAAATAGTACTATTTATGTGAAACTATTCACAAACTGTAAACATTTGTCAGTAGGCAATATGATAAAGACTTCCGGCTCCTCGAGCTGGTGCGAATGTTTCAATGTCAGTATGTGCCAAACCGTTGGATTGTGACACACCTTTACGCGTCTCTCGCTCGCTGCGCTCGCTCGAAAGCTGTAGCCTAACCTAAACCCAATCCATCTTGCGTTAGTCATTCGATATGGTGGCGACTTATTTCGAATTTGCGAACGTGTCGGATCGGATGTGAGGTTGGACTAAATTTTTACGAGCGAGCGGAGCGAGCGAGCAACGATCACAATTTGCAAGGTATACATATACCTTGCAATATGCATATATATCGTGTTAGTACCTAATTTTGTTAGCCACTTCGGACATCACATTGGACTGTAGTATGTGGAAATAGTACTATTTATGTGAAACTATTCACAAACTGTAAACATTTGTCAGCAGGCAATAGGATAAAGACTTCCGGCTCCTCGGGCTGGTGCGAATGTTTCAATGTCCGTATGTGCCAAACCGTGGGATTGTGACACACCTTTACGCGTCTCTCGTTCGCTGCGCTCGCTCGAAAACTATAGCGTAACCTAAAACCAATCCATCTTGCGTTCATTATTCGATATGGTGGCGACTTATTTCGAATTTGCAAACGTGTCGGATCGGATGTGAGGTTGGACTAAATTTTTACGAGCGAGCGGAGCGAGCGAGCAACGATCACAATTTGCAAGGTATACATATACCTTGCAATATGCATATATATCGTGTTAGTACCTAATTTTGTCAGCCACTTCGGACATCACATTGCACTGTAGTATGTCGAAATAGTACTATTTATGTGAAACTATTCACAAACTGTAAACATTTGTCAGTAGGCAATATGATAAAGACTTCCGGCTCCTCGAGCTGGTGCGAATGTTTCAATGTCAGTATGTGCCAAACCGTTGGATTGTGACACACCTTTACGCGTCTCTCGCTCGCTGCGCTCGCTCGAAAGCTGTAGCCTAACCTAAACCCAATCCATCTTGCGTTAGTCATTCGATATGGTGGCGACTTATTTCGAATTTGCGAACGTGTCGGATCGGATGTGAGGTTGGACTAAATTTTTACGAGCGAGCGGAGCGAGCGAGCAACGATCACAATTTGCAAGGTATACATATACCTTGCAATATGCATATATATCGTGTTAGTACCTAATTTTGTTAGCCACTTCGGACATCACATTGGACTGTAGTATGTGGAAATAGTACTATTTATGTGAAACTATTCACAAACTGTAAACATTTGTCAGCAGGCAACAGGATAAAGACTTCCGGCTCCTCGGGCTGGTGCGAATGTTTCAATGTCCGTATGTGCCAAACCGTGGGATTGTGACACACCTTTACGCGTCTCTCGTTCGCTGCGCTCGCTCGAAAACTATAGCGTAACCTAAAACCAATCCATCTTGCGTTCATTATTCGATATGGTGGCGACTTATTTCGAATTTGCGAACGTGTCGGATCGGATGTGAGGTTGGACTAAATTTTTACGAGCGAGCGGAGCGAGCGAGCAACGATCACAATTTGCAAGGTATACATATACCTTGCAATATGCATATATATCGTGTTAGTACCTAATTTTGTCAGCCACTTCGGACATCACATTGCACTGTAGTATGTCGAAATAGTACTATTTATGTGAAACTATTCACAAACTGTAAACATTTGTCAGTAGGCAATATGATAAAGACTTCCGGCTCCTCGAGCTGGTGCGAATGTTTCAATGTCAGTATGTGCCAAACCGTTGGATTGTGACACACCTTTACGCGTCTCTCGCTCGCTGCGCTCGCTCGAAAGCTGTAGCCTAACCTAAACCCAATCCATCTTGCGTTAGTCATTCGATATGGTGGCGACTTATTTCGAATTTGCGAACGTGTCGGATCGGATGTGAGGTTGGACTAAATTTTTACGAGCGAGCGGAGCGAGCGAGCAACGATCACAATTTGCAAGGTATACATATACCTTGCAATATGCATATATATCGTGTTAGTACCTAATTTTGTTAGCCACTTCGGACATCACATTGGACTGTAGTATGTGGAAATAGTACTATTTATGTGAAACTATTCACAAACTGTAAACATTTGTCAGCAGGCAACAGGATAAAGACTTCCGGCTCCTCGGGCTGGTGCGAATGTTTCAATGTCCGTATGTGCCAAACCGTGGGATTGTGACACACCTTTACGCGTCTCTCGTTCGCTGCGCTCGCTCGAAAACTATAGCGTAACCTAAAACCAATCCATCTTGCGTTCATTATTCGATATGGTGGCGACTTATTTCGAATTTGCGAACGTGTCGGATCGGATGTGAGGTTGGACTAAATTTTTACGAGCGAGCGGAGCGAGCGAGCAACGATCACAATTTGCAAGGTATACATATACCTTGCAATATGCATATATATCGTGTTAGTACCTAATTTTGTCAGCCACTTCGGACATCACATTGCACTGTAGTATGTCGAAATAGTACTATTTATGTGAAACTATTCACAAACTGTAAACATTTGTCAGCAGGCAATAGGATAAAGACTTCCGGCTCCTCGAGCTGGTGCGAATGTTTCAATGTCAGTATGTGCCAAACCGTTGGATTGTGACACACCTTTACGCGTCTCTCGCTCGCTGCGCTCGCTCGAAAGCTGTAGCCTAACCTAAACCCAATCCATCTTGCGTTAGTCATTCGATATGGTGGCGACTTATTTCGAATTTGCGAACGTGTCGGATCGGATGTGAGGTTGGACTAAATTTTTACGAGCGAGCGGAGCGAGCGAGCAACGATCACAATTTGCAAGGTATACATATACCTTGCAATATGCATATATATCGTGTTAGTACCTAATTTTGTTAGCCACTTCGGACATCACATTGGACTGTAGTATGTGGAAATAGTACTATTTATGTGAAACTATTCACAAACTGTAAACATTTGTCAGCAGGCAATAGGATAAAGACTTCCGGCTCCTCGGGCTGGTGCGAATGTTTCAATGTCCGTATGTGCCAAACCGTGGGATTGTGACACACCTTTACGCGTCTCTCGTTCGCTGCGCTCGCTCGAAAACTATAGCGTAACCTAAAACCAATTCATCTTGCGTTCATTATTCGATATGGTGGCGACTTATTTCGAATTTGCGAACGTGTCGGATCGGATGTGAGGTTGGACTAAATTTTTACGAGCGAGCGGAGCGAGCGAGCAACGATCACAATTTGCAAGGTATACATATACCTTGCAATATGCATATATATCGTGTTAGTACCTAATTTTGTCAGCCACTTCGGACATCACATTGCACTGTAGTATGTCGAAATAGTACTATTTATGTGAAACTATTCACAAACTGTAAACATTTGTCAGTAGGCAATATGATAAAGACTTCCGCCTCCTCGAGCTGGTGCGAATGTTTCAATGTCAGTATGTGCCAAACCGTTGGATTGTGACACACCTTTACGCGTCTCTCGCTCGCTGCGCTCGCTCGAAAGCTGTAGCCTAACCTAAACCCAATCCATCTTGCGTTAGTCATTCGATATGGTGGCGACTTATTTCGAATTTGCGAACGTGTCGGATCGGATGTGAGGTTGGACTAAATTTTTACGAGCGAGCGGAGCGAGCGAGCAACGATCACAATTTGCAAGGTATACATATACCTTGCAATATGCATATATATCGTGTTAGTACCTAATTTTGTCAGCCACTTCGGACATCACATTGCACTGTAGTATGTCGAAATAGTACTATTTATGTGAAACTATTCACAAACTGTAAACATTTGTCAGTAGGCAATATGATAAAGACTTCCGGCTCCTCGAGCTGGTGCGAATGTTTCAATGTCAGTATGTGCCAAACCGTTGGATTGTGACACACCTTTACGCGTCTCTCGCTCGCTGCGCTCGCTCGAAAGCTGTAGCCTAACCTAAACCCAATCCATCTTGCGTTAGTCATTCGATATGGTGGCGACTTATTTCGAATTTGCGAACGTGTCGGATCGGATGTGAGGTTGAACTAAATTTTTACGAGCGAGCGGAGCGAGCGAGCAACGATCACAATTTGCAAGGTATACATATACCTTGCAATATGCATATATATCGTGTTAGTACCTAATTTTGTTAGCCACTTCGGACATCACATTGGACTGTAGTATGTGGAAATAGTACTATTTATGTGAAACTATTCACAAACTGTAAACATTTGTCAGCAGGCAATAGGATAAAGACTTCCGGCTCCTCGGGCTGGTGCGAATGTTTCAATGTCCGTATGTGCCAAACCGTGGGATTGTGACACACCTTTACGAGTCTCTCGTTCGCTGCGCTCGCTCGAAAACTATAGCGTAACCTAAAACCAATCCATCTTGCGTTCATTATTCGATATGGTGGCGACTTATTTCGAATTTGCGAACGTGTCGTATCGGATGTGAGGTTGGCCTAAATTTTTACGAGCGAGCGGAGCGAGCGAGCAACGATCACAATTTGCAAGGTATACATATACCTTGCAATATGCATATATATCGTGTTAGTACCTAATTTTGTCAGCCACTTCGGACATCACATTGCACTGTAGTATGTCGAAATAGTACTATTTATGTGAAACTATTCACAAACTGTAAACATTTGTCAGTAGGCAATATGATAAAGACTTCCGCCTCCTCGAGCTGGTGCGAATGTTTCAATGTCAGTATGTGCCAAACCGTTGGATTGTGACACACCTTTACGCGTCTCTCGCTCGCTGCGCTCGCTCGAAAGCTGTAGCCTAACCTAAACCCAATCCATCTTGCGTTAGTCATTCGATATGGTGGCGACTTATTTCGAATTTGCGAACGTGTCGGATCGGATGTGAGGTTGGACTAAATTTTTACGAGCGAGCGGAGCGAGCGAGCAACGATCACAATTTGCAAGGTATACATATACCTTGCAATATGCATATATATCGTGTTAGTACCTAATTTTGTTAGCCACTTCGGACATCACATTGGACTGTAGTATGTGGAAATAGTACTATTTATGTGAAACTATTCACAAACTGTAAACATTTGTCAGCAGGCAATAGGATAAAGACTTCCGGCTCCTCGGGCTGGTGCGAATGTTTCAATGTCCGTATGTGCCAAACCGTGGGATTGTGACACACCTTTACGCGTCTCTCGTTCGCTGCGCTCGCTCGAAAACTATAGCGTAACCTAAAACCAATCCATCTTGCGTTCATTATTCGATATGGTGGCGACTTATTTCGAATTTGCGAACGTGTCGGATCGGATGTGAGGTTGGACTAAATTTTTACGAGCGAGCGGAGCGAGCGAGCAACGATCACAATTTGCAAGGTATACATATACCTTGCAATATGCATATATATCGTGTTAGTACCTAATTTTGTCAGCCACTTCGGACATCACATTGCACTGTAGTATGTCGAAATAGTACTATTTATGTGAAACTATTCACAAACTGTAAACATTTGTCAGTAGGCAATATGATAAAGACTTCCGGCTCCTCGAGCTGGTGCGAATGTTTCAATGTCAGTATGTGCCAAACCGTTGGATTGTGACACACCATTACGCGTCTCTCGCTCGCTGCGCTCGCTCGAAAGCTGTAGCCTAACCTAAACCCAATCCATCTTGCGTTAGTCATTCGATATGGTGGCGACTTATTTCGAATTTGCGAACGTGTCGGATCGGATGTGAGGTTGAACTAAATTTTTACGAGCGAGCGGAGCGAGCGAGCAACGATCACAATTTGCAAGGTATACATATACCTTGCAATATGCATATATATCGTGTTAGTACCTAATTTTGTCAGCCACTTCGGACATCACATTGCACTGTAGTATGTCGAAATAGTACTATTTATGTGAAACTATTCACAAACTGTAAACATTTGTCAGTAGGCAATATGATAAAGACTTCCGCCTCCTCGAGCTGGTGCGAATGTTTCAATGTCAGTATGTGCCAAACCGTTGGATTGTGACACACCTTTACGCGTCTCTCGCTCGCTGCGCTCGCTCGAAAGCTGTAGCCTAACCTAAACCCAATCCATCTTGCGTTAGTCATTCGATATGGTGGCGACTTATTTCGAATTTGCGAACGTGTCGGATCGGATGTGAGGTTGGACTAAATTTTTACGAGCGAGCGGAGCGAGCGAGCAACGATCACAATTTGCAAGGTATACATATACCTTGCAATATGCATATATATCGTGTTAGTACCTAATTTTGTTAGCCACTTCGGACATCACATTGGACTGTAGTATGTGGAAATAGTACTATTTATGTGAAACTATTCACAAACTGTAAACATTTGTCAGCAGGCAATAGGATAAAGACTTCCGGCTCCTCGGGCTGGTGCGAATGTTTCAATGTCCGTATGTGCCAAACCGTGGGATTGTGACACACCTTTACGCGTCTCTCGTTCGCTGCGCTCGCTCGAAAACTATAGCGTAACCTAAAACCAATCCATCTTGCGTTCATTATTCGATATGGTGGCGACTTATTTCGAATTTGCGAAGGTGTCGGATCGGATGTGAGGTTGGACTAAATTTTTACGAGCGAGCGGAGCGAGCGAGCAACGATCACAATTTGCAAGGTATACATATACCTTGCAATATGCATATATATCGTGTTAGTACCTAATTTTGTCAGCCACTTCGGACATCACATTGCACTGTAGTATGTCGAAATAGTACTATTTATGTGAAACTATTCACAAACTGTAAACATTTGTCAGTAGGCAATATGATAAAGACTTCCGGCTCCTCGAGCTGGTGCGAATGTTTCAATGTCAGTATGTGCCAAACCGTTGGATTGTGACACACCTTTACGCGTCTCTCGCTCGCTGCGCTCGCTCGAAAGCTGTAGCCTAACCTAAACCCAATCCATCTTGCGTTAGTCATTCGATATGGTGGCGACTTATTTCGAATTTGCGAACGTGTCGGATCGGATGTGAGGTTGGACTAAATTTTTACGAGCGAGCGGAGCGAGCGAGCAACGATCACAATTTGCAAGGTATACATATACCTTGCAATATGCATATATATCGTGTTAGTACCTAATTTTGTTAGCCACTTCGGACATCACATTGGACTGTAGTATGTGGAAATAGTACTATTTATGTGAAACTATTCACAAACTGTAAACATTTGTCAGCAGGCAACAGGATAAAGACTTCCGGCTCCTCGGGCTGGTGCGAATGTTTCAATGTCCGTATGTGCCAAACCGTGGGATTGTGACACACCTTTACGCGTCTCTCGTTCGCTGCGCTCGCTCGAAAACTATAGCGTAACCTAAAACCAATCCATCTTGCGTTCATTATTCGATATGGTGGCGACTTATTTCGAATTTGCGAACGTGTCGGATCGGATGTGAGGTTGGACTAAATTTTTACGAGCGAGCGGAGCGAGCGAGCAACGATCACAATTTGCAAGGTATACATATACCTTGCAATATGCATATATATCGTGTTAGTACCTAATTTTGTCAGCCACTTCGGACATCACATTGCACTGTAGTATGTCGAAATAGTACTATTTATGTGAAACTATTCACAAACTGTAAACATTTGTCAGCAGGCAATAGGATAAAGACTTCCGGCTCCTCGAGCTGGTGCGAATGTTTCAATGTCAGTCTGTGCCAAACCGTTGGATTGTGACACACCTTTACGCGTCTCTCGCTCGCTGCGCTCGCTCGAAAGCTGTAGCCTAACCTAAACCCAATCCATCTTGCGTTAGTCATTCGATATGGTGGCGACTTATTTCGAATTTGCGAACGTGTCGGATCGGATGTGAGGTTGGACTAAGTTTTTACGAGCGAGCGGAGCGAGCGAGCAACGATCACAATTTGCAAGGTATACATACACTTTGCAATATGCATATATATCGTGTTAGTACCTAATTTTGTCAGCCACTTCGGACATCACATTGCCCTGTAGTATGTGGAAATAGTACTATTTATGTGAAGCTATTCACAAACTGTAAACATTTGTCAGCAGGCAATAGGATAAAGACTTCCGGCTCCTCGGGCTGGTGCGAATGTTTCAATGTCCGTATGTGCCAAACCGTTGGATTGTGACACACCTTTACGCGTCTCTCGCTCGCTGCGCTCGCTCGAAAACTATAGCGTAACCTAAAACCAATCCATCTTGCGTTCATTATTCGATATGGTGGCGACTTATTTCGAATTTGCGAACGTGTCGGATCGGATGTGAGGTTGGACTAAATTTTTACGAGCGAGCGGAGCGAGCGAGCAACGATCACAATTTGCAAGGTATACATATACCTTATATTGCCTTGCATATATTTCGTGTTAGTACCTAATTTTGTCAGCCACTTCGGACATCACATTGGACTGTAGTATGTGGAAATAGTACTATTTATGTGAAACTATTCACAAACTGTAAACATTTGTCAGCAGGCAATAGGATAAAGACTTCCGGCTCCTCGGGCTGGAGCGAATGTTTCAATGTCCGTATGTGCCAAACCGTTGGATTGTGACACACCTTTACGCGTCTCTCGTTCGCTGCGCTCGCTCGAAAACTATAGCCTAACCTAAAACCAATCCCTCTTGCGTTAGTCATTCGATATGGTGGCGACTTATTTCGAATCTGCGAACGTGTCGGATCGGATGTGAGGTTGGACTAAATTTTTACGAGCGAGCGGAGCGAGCGAGCAACGATCACAAGTTGCAAGGTATACATACACTTTGCAATATGCATATATATCGTGTTAGTACCTAATTTTGTCAGCCACTTCGGACATCACATTGCACTGTAGTATGTGGAAATAGTACTATTTATGTGACACTATTCACAAACTGTAAACATTTGTCAGCAGGCAATACGATAAGTACTTCCGGCTCCTCTGGCTGGTGCGAATGTTTCAATGTCCGTATGAGCCAAACCGTTAGATTGTGATACACCTTTACGCGTCTCTCGCTCGCTGCGCTCGCTCGAAAACTATAGCCTAACCTAATACCAATCCCTCTTGCGTTAGTCATTCGATATGAAGGCGACTTATTTCGAATTTGCGAACGTGTCGGATCGGATGTGAGGTTGGACTAAATTTTTACGAGCGAGCGGAGCGAGCGAGCAACGATCACAATTTGCAAGGTATACATATACCTTGCAATATGCATATATATCGTGTTAGTACCTAATTTTGTCAGCCACTTCGGACATCACATTGCACTGTAGTATGTGGAAATAGTACTATTTATGTGAAACTATTCACAAACTGTAAACATTTGTCAGTAGGCAATATGATAAAGACTTCCGGCTCCTCGGGCTGGTGCGAATGTTTCAATGTCAGTATGTGCCAAACCGTTGGATTGTGACACACCTTTACGCGTCTCTCGCTCGCTGCGTTCGCTCGAAAACTATAGCGTAACCTAAAACCAATCCATCTTGCGTTCATTATTCGATATGGTGGCGACTTATTTCGAATTTGCGAACGTGTCGGATCGGATGTGAGGTTGGACTAAATTTTTACGAGCGAGCGGAGCGAGCTAGCATCGATCACAATATGCAAGGTATACATATACCTTGCAATATGCATATATATAGTGTTAGTACCTAATTTCGTCAGCCACTTCGGACATCACATTGCCCTGTAGTATGTGGAAATAGTACTATTTATGTGAAACTATTCACAAACTGTAAACATTTGTCAGTAGGCAATATGATAAAGACTTCCGGCTCCTCGGGCTGGTGCGAATGTTTCAATGTCCGTATGTGCCAAACCGTTGGATTGTGACACACCTTTACGCGTCTCTCGTTCGCTGCGCTCGCTCGAAAACTATAGCGTAACCTAAAACCAATCCATCTTGCGTTCATTATTCGATATGGTGGCGACTTATTTCGAATTTGCGAACGTGTCGGATCGGATGTGAGGTTGGACTAAATTTTTACGAGCGAGCGGAGCGAGCGAGCAACGATCACAATTTGCAAGGTATACATATACCTTGCAATATGCATATATATCGTGTTAGTACCTAATTTTGTTAGCCACTTCGGACATCACATTGGACTGTAGTATGTGGAAATAGTACTATTTATGTGAAACTATTCACAAACTGTAAACATTTGTCAGCAGGCAATAGGATAAAGACTTCCGGCTCCTCGGGCTGGTGCGAATGTTTCAATGTCCGTATGTGCCAAACCGTGGGATTGTGACACACCTTTACGCGTCTCTCGTTCGCTGCGCTCGCTCGAAAACTATAGCATAACCTAAAACCAATCCATCTTGCGTTCATTATTCGATATGGTGGCGACTTATTTCGAATTTGCGAACGTGTCGGATCGGATGTCAGGTTGGACTAAATTTTTACGAGCGAGCGGAGCGAGCGAGCAACGATCACAATTTGCAAGGTATACATATACCTTGCAATATGCATATATATCGTGTTAGTACCTAATTTTGTCAGCCACTTCGGACATCACATTGCACTGTAGTATGTCGAAATAGTACTATTTATGTGAAACTATTCACAAACTGTAAACATTTGTCAGTAGGCAATATGATAAAGACTTCCGGCTCCTCGAGCTGGTGCGAATGTTTCAATGTCAGTATGTGCCAAACCGTTGGATTGTGACACACCTTTACGCGTCTCTCGCTCGCTGCGCTCGCTCGAAAGCTGTAGCCTAACCTAAACCCAATCCATCTTGCGTTAGTCATTCGATATGGTGGCGACTTATTTCGAATTTGCGAACGTGTCGGATCGGATGTGAGGTTGGACTAAATTTTTACGAGCGAGCGGAGCGAGCGAGCAACGATCACAATTTGCAAGGTATACATATACCTTGCAATATGCATATATATCGTGTTAGTACCTAATTTTGTTAGCCACTTCGGACATCACATTGGACTGTAGTATGTGGAAATAGTACTATTTATGTGAAACTATTCACAAACTGTAAACATTTGTCAGCAGGCAATAGGATAAAGACTTCCGGCTCCTCGGGCTGGTGCGAATGTTTCAATGTCCGTATGTGCCAAACCGTGGGATTGTGACACACCTTTACGCGTCTCTCGTTCGCTGCGCTCGCTCGAAAACTATAGCATAACCTAAAACCAATCCATCTTGCGTTCATTATTCGATATGGTGGCGACTTATTTCGAATTTGCGAACGTGTCGGATCGGATGTCAGGTTGGACTAAATTTTTACGAGCGAGCGGAGCGAGCGAGCAACGATCACAATTTGCAAGGTATACATATACCTTGCAATATGCATATATATCGTGTTAGTACCTAATTTTGTCAGCCACTTCGGACATCACATTGCACTGTAGTATGTCGAAATAGTACTATTTATGTGAAACTATTCACAAACTGTAAACATTTGTCAGTAGGCAATATGATAAAGACTTCCGGCTCCTCGAGCTGGTGCGAATGTTTCAATGTCAGTATGTGCCAAACCGTTGGATTGTGACACACCTTTACGCGTCTCTCGCTCGCTGCGCTCGCTCGAAAGTTGTAGCCTAACCTAAACCCAATCCATCTTGCGTTAGTCATTCGATATGGTGGCGACTTATTTCGAATTTGCGAACGTGTCGGATCGGATGTGAGGTTGGACTAAATTTTTACGAGCGAGCGGAGCGAGCGAGCAACGATCACAATTTGCAAGGTATACATATACCTTGCAATATGCATATATATCGTGTTAGTACCTAATTTTGTTAGCCACTTCGGACATCACATTGGACTGTAGTATGTGGAAATAGTACTATTTATGTGAAACTATTCACAAACTGTAAACATTTGTCAGCAGGCAATATGATAAAGTCTTCCGGCTCCTCGAGCTGGTGCGAATGTTTCAATGTCAGTATGTGCCAAACCGTTGGATTGTGACACACCTTTACGCGTCTCTCGCTCGCTGCGCTCGCTCGAAAGCTGTAGCCTAACCTAAACCCAATCCATCTTGCGTTAGTCATTCGATATGGTGGCGACTTATTTCGAATTTGCGAACGTGTCGGATCGGATGTGAGGTTGGACTAAATTTTTACGAGCGAGCGGAGCGAGCGAGCAACGATCACAATTTGCAAGGTATACATATACCTTGCAATATGCATATATATCGTGTTAGTACCTAATTTTGTTAGCCACTTCGGACATCACATTGGACTGTAGTATGTGGAAATAGTACTATTTATGTGAAACTATTCGCAAACTGTAAACATTTGTCAGCAGGCAATAGGATAAAGACTTCCGGCTCCTCGGGCTGGTGCGAATGTTTCAATGTCCGTATGTGCCAAACCGTGGGATTGTGACACACCTTTACGCGTCTCTCGTTCGCTGCGCTCGCTCGAAAACTATAGCGTAACCTAAAACCAATCCATCTTGCGTTCATTATTCGATATGGTGGCGACTTATTTCGAATTTGCGAACGTGTCGGATCGGATGTGAGGTTGGACTAAATTTTTACGAGCGAGCGGAGCGAGCGAGCAACGATCACAATTTGCAAGGTATACATATACCTTGCAATATGCATATATATCGTGTTAGTACCTAATTTTGTCAGCCACTTCGGACATCACATTGCACTGTAGTATGTCGAAATAGTACTATTTATGTGAAACTATTCACAAACTGTAAACATTTGTCAGTAGGCAATATGATAAAGACTTCCGGCTCCTCGAGCTGGTGCGAATGTTTCAATGTCAGTATGTGCCAAACCGTTGGATTGTGACACACCTTTACGCGTCTCTCGCTCGCTGCGCTCGCTCGAAAGCTGTAGCCTAACCTAAACCCAATCCATCTTGCGTTAGTCATTCGATATGGTGGCGACTTATTTCGAATTTGCGAACGTGTCGGATCGGATGTGAGGTTGGACTAAATTTTTACGAGCGAGCGGAGCGAGCGAGCAACGATCACAATTTGCAAGGTATACATATACCTTGCAATATGCATATATATCGTGTTAGTACCTAATTTTGTTAGCCACTTCGGACATCACATTGGACTGTAGTATGTGGAAATAGTACTATTTATGTGAAACTATTCACAAACTGTAAACATTTGTCAGCAGGCAATAGGATAAAGACTTCCGGCTCCTCGGGCTGGTGCGAATGTTTCAATGTCCGTATGTGCCAAACCGTGGGATTGTGACACACCTTTACGCGTCTCTCGTTCGCTGCGCTCGCTCGAAAACTATTGCGTAACCTAAAACCAATCCATCTTGCGTTCATTATTCGATATGGTGGCGACTTATTTCGAATTTGCGAACGTGTCGGATCGGATGTGAGGTTGGACTAAATTTTTACGAGCGAGCGGAGCGAGCGAGCAACGATCACAATTTGCAAGGTATACATATACCTTGCAATATGCATATATATCGTGTTAGTACCTAATTTTGTCAGCCACTTCGGACATCACATTGCACTGTAGTATGTCGAAATAGTACTATTTATGTGAAACTATTCACAAACTGTAAACATTTGTCAGTAGGCAATAGGATAAAGACTTCCGGCTCCTCGAGCTGGTGCGAATGTTTCAATGTCAGTATGTGCCAAACCGTTGGATTGTGACACACCTTTACGCGTCTCTCGCTCGCTGCGCTCGCTCGAAAGCTGTAGCCTAACCTAAACCCAATCCATCTTGCGTTAGTCATTCGATATGGTGGCGACTTATTTCGAATTTGCGAACGTGTCGGATCGGATGTGAGGTTGGACTAAATTTTTACGAGCGAGCGGAGCGAGCGAGCAACGATCACAATTTGCAAGGTATACATATACCTTGCAATATGCATATATATCGTGTTAGTACCTAATTTTGTTAGCCACTTCGGACATCACATTGGACTGTAGTATGTGGAAATAGTACTATTTATGTGAAACTATTCGCAAACTGTAAACATTTGTCAGCAGGCAATAGGATAAAGACTTCCGGCTCCTCGGGCTGGTGCGAATGTTTCAATGTCCGTATGTGCCAAACCGTGGGATTGTGACACACCTTTACGCGTCTCTCGTTCGCTGCGCTCGCTCGAAAACTATAGCGTAACCTAAAACCAATCCATCTTGCGTTCATTATTCGATATGGTGGCGACTTATTTCGAATTTGCGAACGTGTCGGATCGGATGTGAGGTTGGACTAAATTTTTACGAGCGAGCGGAGCGAGCGAGCAACGATCACAATTTGCAAGGTATACATATACCTTGCAATATGCATATATATCGTGTTAGTACCTAATTTTGTCAGCCACTTCGGACATCACATTGCACTGTAGTATGTCGAAATAGTACTATTTATGTGAAACTATTCACAAACTGTAAACATTTGTCAGTAGGCAATATGATAAAGACTTCCGGCTCCTCGAGCTGGTGCGAATGTTTCAATGTCAGTATGTGCCAAACCGTTGGATTGTGACACACCTTTACGCGTCTCTCGCTCGCTGCGCTCGCTCGAAAGCTGTAGCCTAACCTAAACCCAATCCATCTTGCGTTAGTCATTCGATATGGTGGCGACTTATTTCGAATTTGCGAACGTGTCGGATCGGATGTGAGGTTGGACTAAATTTTTACGAGCGAGCGGAGCGAGCGAGCAACGATCACAATTTGCAAGGTATACATATACCTTGCAATATGCATATATATCGTGTTAGTACCTAATTTTGTTAGCCACTTCGGACATCACATTGGACTGTAGTATGTGGAAATAGTACTATTTATGTGAAACTATTCGCAAACTGTAAACATTTGTCAGCAGGCAATAGGATAAAGACTTCCGGCTCCTCGGCCTGGTGCGAATGTTTCAATGTCCGTATGTGCCAAACCGTGGGATTGTGACACACCTTTACGCGTCTCTCGTTCGCTGCGCTCGCTCGAAAACTATAGCGTAACCTAAAACCAATCCATCTTGCGTTCATTATTCGATATGGTGGCGACTTATTTCGAATTTGCGAACGTGTCGGATCGGATGTGAGGTTGGACTAAATTTTTACGAGCGAGCGGAGCGAGCGAGCAACGATCACAATTTGCAAGGTATACATATACCTTGCAATATGCATATATATCGTGTTAGTACCTAATTTTGTCAGCCACTTCGGACATCACATTGCACTGTAGTATGTCCAAATAGTACTATTTATGTGAAACTATTCACAAACTGTAAACATTTGTCAGTAGGCAATATGATAAAGACTTCCGCCTCCTCGAGCTGGTGCGAATGTTTCAATGTCAGTATGTGCCAAACCGTTGGATTGTGACACACCTTTACGCGTCTCTCGCTCGCTGCGCTCGCTCGAAAGCTGTAGCCTAACCTAAACCCAATCCATCTTGCGTTAGTCATTCGATATGGTGGCGACTTATTTCGAATTTGCGAACGTGTCGGATCGGATGTGAGGTTGGACTAAATTTTTACGAGCGAGCGGAGCGAGCGAGCAACGATCACAATTTGCAAGGTATACATATACCTTGCAATATGCATATATATCGTGTTAGTACCTAATTTTGTTAGCCACTTCGGACATCACATTGGACTGTAGTATGTGGAAATAGTACTATTTATGTGAAACTATTCACAAACTGTAAACATTTGTCAGCAGGCAATAGGATAAAGACTTCCGGCTCCTCGGGCTGGTGCGAATGTTTCAATGTCCGTATGTGCCAAACCGTGGGATTGTGACACACCTTTACGCGTCTCTCGTTCGCTGCGCTCGCTCGAAAACTATAGCGTAACCTAAAACCAATCCATCTTGCGTTCATTATTCGATATGGTGGCGACTTATTTCGAATTTGCGAACGTGTCGGATCGGATGTGAGGTTGGACTAAATTTTTACGAGCTAGCGGAGCGAGCGAGCAACGATCACAATTTGCAAGGTATACATATACCTTGCAATATGCATATATATCGTGTTAGTACCTAATTTTGTCAGCCACTTCGGACATCACATTGCACTGTAGTATGTCGAAATAGTACTATTTATGTGAAACTATTCACAAACTGTAAACATTTGTCAGTAGGCAATATGATAAAGACTTCCGGCTCCTCGAGCTGGTGCGAATGTTTCAATGTCAGTATGTGCCAAACCGTTGGATTGTGACACACCTTTACGCGTCTCTCGCTCGCTGCGCTCGCTCGAAAGCTGTAGCCTAACCTAAACCCAATCCATCTTGCGTTAGTCATTCGATATGGTGGCGACTTATTTCGAATTTGCGAACGTGTCGGATCGGATGTGAGGTTGGACTAAATTTTTACGAGCGAGCGGAGCGAGCGAGCAACGATCACAATTTGCAAGGTATATGTATACCTTGCAATATGCATATATATCGTGTTAGTACCTAATTTTGTTAGCCACTTCGGACATCACATTGGACTGTAGTATGTGGAAATAGTACTATTTATGTGAAACTATTCACAAACTGTAAACATTTGTCAGCAGGCAATAGGATAAAGACTTCCGGCTCCTCGGGCTGGTGCGAATGTTTCAATGTCCGTATGTGCCAAACCGTGGGATTGTGACACACCTTTACGCGTCTCTCGTTCGCTGCGCTCGCTCGAAAACTATTGCGTAACCTAAAACCAATCCATCTTGCGTTCATTATTCGATATGGTGGCGACTTATTTCGAATTTGCGAACGTGTCGGATCGGATGTGAGGTTGGACTAAATTTTTACGAGCGAGCGGAGCGAGCGAGCAACGATCACAATTTGCAAGGTATACATATACCTTGCAATATGCATATATATCGTGTTAGTACCTAATTTTGTCAGCCACTTCGGACATCACATTGCACTGTAGTATGTCGAAATAGTACTATTTATGTGAAACTATTCACAAACTGTAAACATTTGTCAGTAGGCAATATGATAAAGACTTCCGGCTCCTCGAGCTGGTGCGAATGTTTCAATGTCAGTATGTGCCAAACCGTTGGATTGTGACACACCTTTACGCGTCTCTCGCTCGCTGCGCTCGCTCGAAAGCTGTAGCCTAACCTAAACCCAATCCATCTTGCGTTAGTCATTCGATATGGTGGCGACTTATTTCGAATTTGCGAACGTGTCGGATCGGATGTGAGGTTGGACTAAATTTTTACGAGCGAGCGGAGCGAGCGAGCAACGATCACAATTTGCAAGGTATACATATACCTTGCAATATGCATATATATCGTGTTAGTACCTAATTTTGTTAGCCACTTCGGACATCACATTGGACTGTAGTATGTGGAAATAGTACTATTTATGTGAAACTATTCGCAAACTGTAAACATTTGTCAGCAGGCAATAGGATAAAGACTTCCGGCTCCTCGGGCTGGTGCGAATGTTTCAATGTCCGTATGTGCCAAACCGTGGGATTGTGACACACCTTTACGCGTCTCTCGTTCGCTGCGCTCGCTCGAAAACTATAGCGTAACCTAAAACCAATCCATCTTGCGTTCATTATTCGATATGGTGGCGACTTATTTCGAATTTGCGAACGTGTCGGATCGGATGTGAGGTTGGACTAAATTTTTACGAGCGAGCGGAGCGAGCGAGCAACGATCACAATTTGCAAGGTATACATATACCTTGCAATATGCATATATATCGTGTTAGTACCTAATTTTGTCAGCCACTTCGGACATCACATTGCACTGTAGTATGTCGAAATAGTACTATTTATGTGAAACTATTCACAAACTGTAAACATTTGTCAGTAGGCAATATGATAAAGACTTCCGGCTCCTCGAGCTGGTGCGAATGTTTCAATGTCAGTATGTGCCAAACCGTTGGATTGTGACACACCTTTACGCGTCTCTCGCTCGCTGCGCTCGCTCGAAAGCTGTAGCCTAACCTAAACCCAATCCATCTTGCGTTAGTCATTCGATATGGTGGCGACTTATTTCGAATTTGCGAACGTGTCGGATCGGATGTGAGGTTGGACTAAATTTTTACGAGCGAGCGGAGCGAGCGAGCAACGATCACAATTTGCAAGGTATACATATACCTTGCAATATGCATATATATCGTGTTAGTACCTAATTTTGTTAGCCACTTCGGACATCACATTGGACTGTAGTATGTGGAAATAGTACTATTTATGTGAAACTATTCACAAACTGTAAACATTTGTCAGCAGGCAATAGGATAAAGACTTCCGGCTCCTCGGGCTGGTGCGAATGTTTCAATGTCCGTATGTGCCAAACCGTGGGATTGTGACACACCTTTACGCGTCTCTCGTTCGCTGCGCTCGCTCGAAAACTATAGCGTAACCTAAAACCAATCCATCTTGCGTTCATTATTCGATATGGTGGCGACTTATTTCGAATTTGCGAACGTGTCGGATCGGATGTGAGGTTGGACTAAATTTTTACGAGCGAGCGGAGCGAGCGAGCAACGATCACAATTTGCAAGGTATACATATAACTTGCAATATGCATATATATCGTGTTAGTACCTAATTTTGTCAGCCACTTCGGACATCACATTGCACTGTAGTATGTCGAAATAGTACTATTTATGTGAAACTATTCACAAACTGTAAACATTTGTCAGTAGGCAATATGATAAAGACTTCCGCCTCCTCGAGCTGGTGCGAATGTTTCAATGTCAGTATGTGCCAAACCGTTGGATTGTGACACACCTTTACGCGTCTCTCGCTCGCTGCGCTCGCTCGAAAGCTGTAGCCTAACCTAAACCCAATCCATCTTGCGTTAGTCATTCGATATGGTGGCGACTTATTTCGAATTTGCGAACGTGTCGGATCGGATGTGAGGTTGGACTAAATTTTTACGAGCGAGCGGAGCGAGCGAGCAACGATCACAATTTGCAAGGTATACATATACCTTGCAATATGCATATATATCGTGTTAGTACCTAATTTTGTTAGCCACTTCGGACATCACATTGGACTGTAGTATGTGGAAATAGTACTATTTATGTGAAACTATTCACAAACTGTAAACATTTGTCAGCAGGCAATAGGATAAAGACTTCCGGCTCCTCGGGCTGGTGCGAATGTTTCAATGTCCGTATGTGCCAAACCGTGGGATTGTGACACACCTTTACGCGTCTCTCGTTCGCTGCGCTCGCTCGAAAACTATAGCGTAACCTAAAACCAATCCATCTTGCGTTCATTATTCGATATGGTGGCGACTTATTTCGAATTTGCGAACGTGTCGGATCGGATGTGAGGTTGGACTAAATTTTTACGAGCGAGCGGAGCGAGCGAGCAACGATCACAATTTGCAAGGTATACATATACCTTGCAATATGCATATATATCGTGTTAGTACCTAATTTTGTCAGCCACTTCGGACATCACATTGCACTGTAGTATGTCGAAATAGTACTATTTATGTGAAACTATTCACAAACTGTAAACATTTGTCAGTAGGCAATATGATAAAGACTTCCGGCTCCTCGAGCTGGTGCGAATGTTTCAATGTCAGTATGTGCCAAACCGTTGGATTGTGACACACCTTTACGCGTCTCTCGCTCGCTGCGCTCGCTCGAAAGCTGTAGCCTAACCTAAACCCAATCCATCTTGCGTTAGTCATTCGATATGGTGGCGACTTATTTCGAATTTGCGAACGTGTCGGATCGGATGTGAGGTTGGACTAAATTTTTACGAGCGAGCGGAGCGAGCGAGCAACGATCACAATTTGCAAGGTATACATATACCTTGCAATATGCATATATATCGTGTTAGTACCTAATTTTGTTAGCCACTTCGGACATCACATTGGACTGTAGTATCTGGAAATAGTACTATTTATGTGAAACTATTCACAAACTGTAAACATTTGTCAGCAGGCAATAGGATAAAGACTTCCGGCTCCTCGGGCTGGTGCGAATGTTTCAATGTCCGTATGTGCCAAACCGTGGGATTGTGACACACCTTTACGCGTCTCTCGTTCGCTGCGCTCGCTCGAAAACTATTGCGTAACCTAAAACCAATCCATCTTGCGTTCATTATTCGATATGGTGGCGACTTATTTCGAATTTGCGAACGTGTCGGATCGGATGTGAGGTTGGACTAAATTTTTACGAGCGAGCGGAGCGAGCGAGCAACGATCACAATTTGCAAGGTATACATATACCTTGCAATATGCATATATATCGTGTTAGTACCTAATTTTGTCAGCCACTTCGGACATCACATTGCACTGTAGTATGTCGAAATAGTACTATTTATGTGAAACTATTCACAAACTGTAAACATTTGTCAGTAGGCAATATGATAAAGACTTCCGCCTCCTCGAGCTGGTGCGAATGTTTCAATGTCAGTATGTGCCAAACCGTTGGATTGTGACACACCTTTACGCGTCTCTCGCTCGCTGCGCTCGCTCGAAAGCTGTAGCCTAACCTAAACCCAATCCATCTTGCGTTAGTCATTCGATATGGTGGCGACTTATTTCGAATTTGCGAACGTGTCGGATCGGATGTGAGGTTGGACTAAATTTTTACGAGCGAGCGGAGCGAGCGAGCAACGATCACAATTTGCAAGGTATACATATACCTTGCAATATGCATATATATCGTGTTAGTACCTAATTTTGTTAGCCACTTCGGACATCACATTGGACTGTAGTATGTGGAAATAGTACTATTTATGTGAAACTATTCGCAAACTGTAAACATTTGTCAGCAGGCAATAGGATAAAGACTTCCGGCTCCTCGGGCTGGTGCGAATGTTTCAATGTCCGTATGTGCCAAACCGTGGGATTGTGACACACCTTTACGCGTCTCTCGTTCGCTGCGCTCGCTCGAAAACTATAGCGTAACCTAAAACCAATCCATCTTGCGTTCATTATTCGATATGGTGGCGACTTATTTCGAATTTGCGAACGTGTCGGATCGGATGTGAGGTTGGACTAAATTTTTACGAGCGAGCGGAGCGAGCGAGCAACGATCACAATTTGCAAGGTATACATATACCTTGCAATATGCATATATATCGTGTTAGTACCTAATTTTGTTAGCCACTTCGGACATCACATTGGACTGTAGTATGTGGAAATAGTACTATTTATGTGAAACTATTCACAAACTGTAAACATTTGTCAGCAGGCAATAGGATAAAGACTTCCGGCTCCTCGGGCTGGTGCGAATGTTTCAATGTCCGTATGTGCCAAACCGTGGGATTGTGACACACCTTTACGCGTCTCTCGTTCGCTGCGCTCGCTCGAAAACTATAGCGTAACCTAAAACCAATCCATCTTGCGTTCATTATTCGATATGGTGGCGACTTATTTCGAATTTGCGAACGTGTCGGATCGGATGTGAGGTTGGACTAAATTTTTACGAGCTAGCGGAGCGAGCGAGCAACGATCACAATTTGCAAGGTATACATATACCTTGCAATATGCATATATATCGTGTTAGTACCTAATTTTGTCAGCCACTTCGGACATCACATTGCACTGTAGTATGTCGAAATAGTACTATTTATGTGAAACTATTCACAAACTGTAAACATTTGTCAGTAGGCAATATGATAAAGACTTCCGGCTCCTCGAGCTGGTGCGAATGTTTCAATGTCAGTATGTGCCAAACCGTTGGATTGTGACACACCTTTACGCGTCTCTCGCTCGCTGCGCTCGCTCGAAAGCTGTAGCCTAACCTAAACCCAATCCATCTTGCGTTAGTCATTCGATATGGTGGCGACTTATTTCGAATTTGCGAACGTGTCGGATCGGATGTGAGGTTGGACTAAATTTTTACGAGCGAGCGGAGCGAGCGAGCAACGATCACAATTTGCAAGGTATACATATACCTTGCAATATGCATATATATCGTGTTAGTACCTAATTTTGTTAGCCACTTCGGACATCACATTGGACTGTAGTATGTGGAAATAGTACTATTTATGTGAAACTATTCACAAACTGTAAACATTTGTCAGCAGGCAATAGGATAAAGACTTCCGGCTCCTCGGGCTGGTGCGAATGTTTCAATGTCCGTATGTGCCAAACCGTGGGATTGTGACACACCTTTACGCGTCTCTCGTTCGCTGCGCTCGCTCGAAAACTATTGCGTAACCTAAAACCAATCCATCTTGCGTTCATTATTCGATATGGTGGCGACTTATTTCGAATTTGCGAACGTGTCGGATCGGATGTGAGGTTGGACTAAATTTTTACGAGCGAGCGGAGCGAGCGAGCAACGATCACAATTTGCAAGGTATACATATACCTTGCAATATGCATATATATCGTGTTAGTACCTAATTTTGTCAGCCACTTCGGACATCACATTGCACTGTAGTATGTCGAAATAGTACTATTTATGTGAAACTATTCACAAACTGTAAACATTTGTCAGTAGGCAATATGATAAAGACTTCCGGCTCCTCGAGCTGGTGCGAATGTTTCAATGTCAGTATGTGCCAAACCGTTGGATTGTGACACACCTTTACGCGTCTCTCGCTCGCTGCGCTCGCTCGAAAGCTGTAGCCTAACCTAAACCCAATCCATCTTGCGTTAGTCATTCGATATGGTGGCGACTTATTTCGAATTTGCGAACGTGTCGGATCGGATGTGAGGTTGGACTAAATTTTTACGAGCGAGCGGAGCGAGCGAGCAACGATCACAATTTGCAAGGTATACATATACCTTGCAATATGCATATATATCGTGTTAGTACCTAATTTTGTTAGCCACTTCGGACATCACATTGGACTGTAGTATGTGGAAATAGTACTATTTATGTGAAACTATTCGCAAACTGTAAACATTTGTCAGCAGGCAATAGGATAAAGACTTCCGGCTCCTCGGGCTGGTGCGAATGTTTCAATGTCCGTATGTGCCAAACCGTGGGATTGTGCCACACCTTTACGCGTCTCTCGTTCGCTGCGCTCGCTCGAAAACTATAGCGTAACCTAAAACCAATCCATCTTGCGTTCATTATTCGATATGGTGGCGACTTATTTCGAATTTGCGAACGTGTCGGATCGGATGTGAGGTTGGACTAAATTTTTACGAGCGAGCGGAGCGAGCGAGCAACGATCACAATTTGCAAGGTATACATATACCTTGCAATATGCATATATATCGTGTTAGTACCTAATTTTGTCAGCCACTTCGGACATCACATTGCACTGTAGTATGTCGAAATAGTACTATTTATGTGAAACTATTCACAAACTGTAAACATTTGTCAGTAGGCAATATGATAAAGACTTCCGCCTCCTCGAGCTGGTGCGAATGTTTCAATGTCAGTATGTGCCAAACCGTTGGATTGTGACACACCTTTACGCGTCTCTCGCTCGCTGCGCTCGCTCGAAAGCTGTAGCCTAACCTAAACCCAATCCATCTTGCGTTAGTCATTCGATATGGTGGCGACTTATTTCGAATTTGCGAACGTGTCGGATCGGATGTGAGGTTGGACTAAATTTTTACGAGCGAGCGGAGCGAGCGAGCAACGATCACAATTTGCAAGGTATACATATACCTTGCAATATGCATATATATCGTGTTAGTACCTAATTTTGTCAGCCACTTCGGACATCACATTGCACTGTAGTATGTCGAAATAGTACTATTTATGTGAAACTATTCACAAACTGTAAACATTTGTCAGTAGGCAATATGATAAAGACTTCCGCCTCCTCGAGCTGGTGCGAATGTTTCAATGTCAGTATGTGCCAAACCGTTGGATTGTGACACACCTTTACGCGTCTCTCGCTCGCTGCGCTCGCTCGAAAGCTGTAGCCTAACCTAAACCCAATCCATCTTGCGTTAGTCATTCGATATGGTGGCGACTTATTTCGAATTTGCGAACGTGTCGGATCGGATGTGAGGTTGGACTAAATTTTTACGAGCGAGCGGAGCGAGCGAGCAACGATCACAATTTGCAAGGTATATGTATACCTTGCAATATGCATATATATCGTGTTAGTACCTAATTTTGTTAGCCACTTCGGACATCACATTGGACTGTAGTATGTGGAAATAGTACTATTTATGTGAAACTATTCACAAACTGTAAACATTTGTCAGCAGGCAATAGGATAAAGACTTCCGGCTCCTCGGGCTGGTGCGAATGTTTCAATGTCCGTATGTGCCAAACCGTGGGATTGTGACACACCTTTACGCGTCTCTCGTTCGCTGCGCTCGCTCGAAAACTATAGCGTAACCTAAAACCAATCCATCTTGCGTTCATTATTCGATATGGTGGCGACTTATTTCGAATTTGCGAACGTGTCGGATCGGATGTGAGGTTGGACTAAATTTTTACGAGCTAGCGGAGCGAGCGAGCAACGATCACAATTTGCAAGGTATACATATACCTTGCAATATGCATATATATCGTGTTAGTACCTAATTTTGTCAGCCACTTCGGACACCACATTGCACTGTAGTATGTCGAAATAGTACTATTTATGTGAAACTATTCACAAACTGTAAACATTTGTCAGTAGGCAATATGATAAAGACTTCCGGCTCCTCGAGCTGGTGCGAATGTTTCAATGTCAGTATGTGCCAAACCGTTGGATTGTGACACACCTTTACGCGTCTCTCGCTCGCTGCGCTCGCTCGAAAGCTGTAGCCTAACCTAAACCCAATCCATCTTGCGTTAGTCATTCGATATGGTGGCGACTTATTTCGAATTTGCGAACGTGTCGGATCGGATGTGAGGTTGGACTAAATTTTTACGAGCGAGCGGAGCGAGCGAGCAACGATCACAATTTGCAAGGTATACATATACCTTGCAATATGCATATATATCGTGTTAGTACCTAATTTTGTTAGCCACTTCGGACATCACATTGGACTGTAGTATGTGGAAATAGTACTATTTATGTGAAACTATTCACAAACTGTAAACATTTGTCAGCAGGCAATAGGATAAAGACTTCCGGCTCCTCGGGCTGGTGCGAATGTTTCAATGTCCGTATGTGCCAAACCGTGGGATTGTGACACACCTTTACGCGTCTCTCGTTCGCTGCGCTCGCTCGAAAACTATTGCGTAACCTAAAACCAATCCATCTTGCGTTCATTATTCGATATGGTGGCGACTTATTTCGAATTTGCGAACGTGTCGGATCGGATGTGAGGTTGGACTAAATTTTTACGAGCGAGCGGAGCGAGCGAGCAACGATCACAATTTGCAAGGTATACATATACCTTGCAATATGCATATATATCGTGTTAGTACCTAATTTTGTCAGCCACTTCGGACATCACATTGCATTGTAGTATGTCGAAATAGTACTATTTATGTGAAACTATTCACAAACTGTAAACATTTGTCAGTAGGCAATATGATAAAGACTTCCGGCTCCTCGAGCTGGTGCGAATGTTTCAATGTCAGTATGTGCCAAACCGTTGGATTGTGACACACCTTTACGCGTCTCTCGCTCGCTGCGCTCGCTCGAAAGCTGTAGCCTAACCTAAACCCAATCCATCTTGCGTTAGTCATTCGATATGGTGGCGACTTATTTCGAATTTGCGAACGTGTCGGATCGGATGTGAGGTTGGACTAAATTTTTACGAGCGAGCGGAGCGAGCGAGCAACGATCACAATTTGCAAGGTATACATATACCTTGCAATATGCATATATATCGTGTTAGTACCTAATTTTGTTAGCCACTTCGGACATCACATTGGACTGTAGTATGTGGAAATAGTACTATTTATGTGAAACTATTCGCAAACTGTAAACATTTGTCAGCAGGCAATAGGATAAAGACTTCCGGCTCCTCGGGCTGGTGCGAATGTTTCAATGTCCGTATGTGCCAAACCGTGGGATTGTGACACACCTTTACGCGTCTCTCGTTCGCTGCGCTCGCTCGAAAACTATAGCGTAACCTAAAACCAATCCATCTTGCGTTCATTATTCGATATGGTGGCGACTTATTTCGAATTTGCGAACGTGTCGGATCGGATGTGAGGTTGGACTAAATTTTTACGAGCGAGCGGAGCGAGCGAGCAACGATCACAATTTGCAAGGTATACATATACCTTGCAATATGCATATATATCGTGTTAGTACCTAATTTTGTCAGCCACTTCGGACATCACATTGCACTGTAGTATGTCGAAATAGTACTATTTATGTGAAACTGTTCACAAACTGTAAACATTTGTCAGTAGGCAATATGATAAAGACTTCCGCCTCCTCGAGCTGGTGCGAATGTTTCAATGTCAGTATGTGCCAAACCGTTGGATTGTGACACACCTTTACGCGTCTCTCGCTCGCTGCGCTCGCTCGAAAGCTGTAGCCTAACCTAAACCCAATCCATCTTGCGTTAGTCATTCGATATGGTGGCGACTTATTTCGAATTTGCGAACGTGTCGGATCGGATGTGAGGTTGGACTAAATTTTTACGAGCGAGCGGAGCGAGCGAGCAACGATCACAATTTGCAAGGTATACATATACCTTGCAATATGCATATATATCGTGTTAGTACCTAATTTTGTTAGCCACTTCGGACATCACATTGGACTGTAGTATGTGGAAATAGTACTATTTATGTGAAACTATTCACAAACTGTAAACATTTGTCAGCAGGCAATAGGATAAAGACTTCCGACTCCTCGGGCTTGTGCGAATGTTTCAATGTCCGTATGTGCCAAACCGTGGGATTGTGACACACCTTTACGCGTCTCTCGTTCGCTGCGCTCGCTCGAAAACTATAGCGTAACCTAAAACCAATCCATCTTGCGTTCATTATTCGATATGGTGGCGACTTATTTCGAATTTGCGAACGTGTCGGATCGGATGTGAGGTTGGACTAAATTTTTACGAGCTAGCGGAGCGAGCGAGCAACGATCACAATTTGCAAGGTATACATATACCTTGCAATATGCATATATATCGTGTTAGTACCTAATTTTGTCAGCCACTTCGGACATCACATTGCACTGTAGTATGTCGAAATAGTACTATTTATGTGAAACTATTCACAAACTGTAAACATTTGTCAGTAGGCAATATGATAAAGACTTCCGGCTCCTCGAGCTGGTGCGAATGTTTCAATGTCAGTATGTGCCAAACCGTTGGATTGTGACACACCTTTACGCGTCTCTCGCTCGCTGCGCTCGCTCGAAAGCTGTAGCCTAACCTAAACCCAATCCATCTTGCGTTAGTCATTCGATATGGTGGCGACTTATTTCGAATTTGCGAACGTGTCGGATCGGATGTGAGGTTGGACTAAATTTTTACGAGCGAGCGGAGCGAGCGAGCAACGATCACAATTTGCAAGGTATACATATACCTTGCAATATGCATATATATCGTGTTAGTACCTAATTTTGTTAGCCACTTCGGACATCACATTGGACTGTAGTATGTGGAAATAGTACTATTTATGTGAAACTATTCACAAACTGTAAACATTTGTCAGCAGGCAATAGGATAAAGACTTCCGGCTCCTCGGGCTGGTGCGAATGTTTCAATGTCCGTATGTGCCAAACCGTGGGATTGTGACACACCTTTACGCGTCTCTCGTTCGCTGCGCTCGCTCGAAAACTATAGCGTAACCTAAAACCAATCCATCTTGCGTTCATTATTCGATATGGTGGCGACTTATTTCGAATTTGCGAACGTGTCGGATCGGATGTGAGGTTGGACTAAATTTTTACGAGCTAGCGGAGCGAGCGAGCAACGATCACAATTTGCAAGGTATACATATACCTTGCAATATGCATATATATCGTGTTAGTACCTAATTTTGTCAGCCACTTCGGACATCACATTGCACTGTAGTATGTCGAAATAGTACTATTTATGTGAAACTATTCACAAACTGTAAACATTTGTCAGTAGGCAATATGATAAAGACTTCCGGCTCCTCGAGCTGGTGCGAATGTTTCAATGTCAGTATGTGCCAAACCGTTGGATTGTGACACACCTTTACGCGTCTCTCGCTCGCTGCGCTCGCTCGAAAGCTGTAGCCTAACCTAAACCCAATCCATCTTGCGTTAGTCATTCGATATGGTGGCGACTTATTTCGAATTTGCGAACGTGTCGGATCGGATGTGAGGTTGGACTAAATTTTTACGAGCTAGCGGAGCGAGCGAGCAACGATCACAATTTGCAAGGTATACATATACCTTGCAATATGCATATATATCGTGTTAGTACCTAATTTTGTCAGCCACTTCGGACATCACATTGCACTGTAGTATGTCGAAATAGTACTATTTATGTGAAACTATTCACAAACTGTAAACATTTGTCAGCAGGCAATAGGATAAAGACTTCCGGCTCCTCGGGCTGGTGCGAATGTTTCAATGTCCGTATGTGCCAAACCGTGGGATTGTGACACACCTTTACGCGTCTCTCGTTCGCTGCGCTCGCTCGAAAACTATAGCGTAACCTAAAACCAATCCATCTTGCGTTCATTATTCGATATGGTGGCGACTTATTTCGAATTTGCGAACGTGTCGGATCGGATGTGAGGTTGGACTAAATTTTTACGAGCTAGCGGAGCGAGCGAGCAACGATCACAATTTGCAAGGTATACATATACCTTGCAATATGCATATATATCGTGTTAGTACCTAATTTTGTCAGCCACTTCGGACATCACATTGCACTGTAGTATGTCGAAATAGTACTATTTATGTGAAACTATTCACAAACTGTAAACATTTGTCAGTAGGCAATATGATAAAGACTTCCGGCTCCTCGAGCTGGTGCGAATGTTTCAATGTCAGTATGTGCCAAACCGTTGGATTGTGACACACCTTTACGCGTCTCTCGCTCGCTGCGCTCGCTCGAAAGCTGTAGCCTAACCTAAACCCAATCCATCTTGCGTTAGTCATTCGATATGGTGGCGACTTATTTCGAATTTGCGAACGTGTCGGATCGGATGTGAGGTTGGACTAAATTTTTACGAGCGAGCGGAGCGAGCGAGCAACGATCACAATTTGCAAGGTATACATATACCTTGCAATATGCATATATATCGTGTTAGTACCTAATTTTGTTAGCCACTTCGGACATCACATTGGACTGTAGTATGTGGAAATAGTACTATTTATGTGAAACTATTCACAAACTGTAAACATTTGTCAGCAGGCAATAGGATAAAGACTTCCGGCTCCTCGGGCTGGTGCGAATGTTTCAATGTCCGTATGTGCCAAACCGTGGGATTGTGACACACCTTTACGCGTCTCTCGTTCGCTGCGCTCGCTCGAAAACTATAGCGTAACCTAAAACCAATCCATCTTGCGTTCATTATTCGATATGGTGGCGACTTATTTCGAATTTGCGAACGTGTCGGATCGGATGTGAGGTTGGACTAAATTTTTACGAGCTAGCGGAGCGAGCGAGCAACGATCACAATTTGCAAGGTATACATATACCTTGCAATATGCATATATATCGTGTTAGTACCTAATTTTGTCAGCCACTTCGGACATCACATTGCACTGTAGTATGTCGAAATAGTACTATTTATGTGAAACTATTCACAAACTGTAAACATTTGTCAGTAGGCAATATGATAAAGACTTCCGGCTCCTCGAGCTGGTGCGAATGTTTCAATGTCAGTATGTGCCAAACCGTTGGATTGTGACACACCTTTACGCGTCTCTCGCTCGCTGCGCTCGCTCGAAAGCTGTAGCCTAACCTAAACCCAATCCATCTTGCGTTAGTCATTCGATATGGTGGCGACTTATTTCGAATTTGCGAACGTGTCGGATCGGATGTGAGGTTGGACTAAATTTTTACGAGCGAGCGGAGCGAGCGAGCAACGATCACAATTTGCAAGGTATACATATACCTTGCAATATGCATATATATCGTGTTAGTACCTAATTTTGTTAGCCACTTCGGACATCACATTGGACTGTAGTATGTGGAAATAGTACTATTTATGTGAAACTATTCACAAACTGTAAACATTTGTCAGCAGGCAATAGGATAAAGACTTCCGGCTCCTCGGGCTGGTGCGAATGTTTCAATGTCCGTATGTGCCAAACCGTGGGATTGTGACACACCTTTACGCGTCTCTCGTTCGCTGCGCTCGCTCGAAAACTATTGCGTAACCTAAAACCAATCCATCTTGCGTTCATTATTCGATATGGTGGCGACTTATTTCGAATTTGCGAACGTGTCGGATCGGATGTGAGGTTGGACTAAATTTTTACGAGCGAGCGGAGCGAGCGAGCAACGATCACAATTTGCAAGGTATACATATACCTTGCAATATGCATATATATCGTGTTAGTACCTAATTTTGTCAGCCACTTCGGACATCACATTGCACTGTAGTATGTGGAAATAGTACTATTTATGTGAAACTATTCACAAACTGTAAACATTTGTCAGTAGGCAATATGATAAAGACTTCCGGCTCCTCGAGCTGGTGCGAATGTTTCAATGTCAGTATGTGCCAAACCGTTGGATTGTGACACACCTTTACGCGTCTCTCGCTCGCTGCGCTCGCTCGAAAGCTGTAGCCTAACCTAAACCCAATCCATCTTGCGTTAGTCATTCGATATGGTGGCGACTTATTTCGAATTTGCGAACGTGTCGGATCGGATGTGAGGTTGGACTAAATTTTTACGAGCGAGCGGAGCGAGCGAGCAACGATCACAATTTGCAAGGTATACATATACCTTGCAATATGCATATATATCGTGTTAGTACCTAATTTTGTTAGCCACTTCGGACATCACATTGGACTGTAGTATGTGGAAATAGTACTATTTATGTGAAACTATTCACAAACTGTAAACATTTGTCAGCAGGCAATAGGATAAAGACTTCCGGCTCCTCGGGCTGGTGCGAATGTTTCAATGTCCGTATGTGCCAAACCGTGGGATTGTGACACACCTTTACGCGTCTCTCGTTCGCTGCGCTCGCTCGAAAACTATTGCGTAACCTAAAACCAATCCATCTTGCGTTCATTATTCGATATGGTGGCGACTTATTTCGAATTTGCGAACGTGTCGGATCGGATGTGAGGTTGGACTAAATTTTTACGAGCGAGCGGAGCGAGCGAGCAACGATCACAATTTGCAAGGTATACATATACCTTGCAATATGCATATATATCGTGTTAGTACCTAATTTTGTCAGCCACTTCGGACATCACATTGCACTGTAGTATGTCGAAATAGTACTATTTATGTGAAACTATTCACAAACTGTAAACATTTGTCAGTAGGCAATATGATAAAGACTTCCGGCTCCTCGAGCTGGTGCGAATGTTTCAATGTCAGTATGTGCCAAACCGTTGGATTGTGACACACCTTTACGCGTCTCTCGCTCGCTGCGCTCGCTCGAAAGCTGTAGCCTAACCTAAACCCAATCCATCTTGCGTTAGTCATTCGATATGGTGGCGACTTATTTCGAATTTGCGAACGTGTCGGATCGGATGTGAGGTTGGACTAAATTTTTACGAGCGAGCGGAGCGAGCGAGCAACGATCACAATTTGCAAGGTATACATATACCTTGCAATATGCATATATATCGTGTTAGTACCTAATTTTGTTAGCCACTTCGGACATCACATTGGACTGTAGTATGTGGAAATAGTACTATTTATGTGAAACTATTCGCAAACTGTAAACATTTGTCAGCAGGCAATAGGATAAAGACTTCCGGCTCCTCGGGCTGGTGCGAATGTTTCAATGTCCGTATGTGCCAAACCGTGGGATTGTGACACACCTTTACGCGTCTCTCGTTCGCTGCGCTCGCTCGAAAACTATAGCGTAACCTAAAACCAATCCATCTTGCGTTCATTATTCGATATGGTGGCGACTTATTTCGAATTTGCGAACGTGTCGGATCGGATGTGAGGTTGGACTAAATTTTTACGAGCGAGCGGAGCGAGCGAGCAACGATCACAATTTGCAAGGTATACATATACCTTGCAATATGCATATATATCGTGTTAGTACCTAATTTTGTCAGCCACTTCGGACATCACATTGCACTGTAGTATGTCGAAATAATACTATTTATGTGAAACTATTCACAAACTGTAAACATTTGTCAGTAGGCAATATGATAAAGACTTCCGCCTCCTCGAGCTGGTGCGAATGTTTCAATGTCAGTATGTGCCAAACCGTTGGATTGTGACACACCTTTACGCGTCTCTCGCTCGCTGCGCTCGCTCGAAAGCTGTAGCCTAACCTAAACCCAATCCATCTTGCGTTAGTCATTCGATATGGTGGCGACTTATTTCGAATTTGCGAACGTGTCGGATCGGATGTGAGGTTGGACTAAATTTTTACGAGCGAGCGGAGCGAGCGAGCAACGATCACAATTTGCAAGGTATACATATACCTTGCAATATGCATATATATCGTGTTAGTACCTAATTTTGTTAGCCACTTCGGACATCACATTGGACTGTAGTATGTGGAAATAGTACTATTTATGTGAAACTATTCACAAACTGTAAACATTTGTCAGCAGGCAATAGGATAAAGACTTCCGGCTCCTCGGGCTGGTGCGAATGTTTCAATGTCCGTATGTGCCAAACCGTGGGATTGTGACACACCTTTACGCGTCTCTCGTTCGCTGCGCTCGCTCGAAAACTATAGCGTAACCTAAAGCCAATCCATCTTGCGTTCATTATTCGATATGGTGGCGACTTATTTCGAATTTGCGAACGTGTCGGATCGGATGTGAGGTTGGACTAAATTTTTACGAGCGAGCGGAGCGAGCGAGCAACGATCACAATTTGCAAGGTATACATATACCTTGCAATATGCATATATATCGTGTTAGTACCTAATTTTGTCAGCCACTTCGGACATCACATTGCACTGTAGTATGTCGAAATAGTACTATTTATGTGAAACTATTCACAAACTGTAAACATTTGTCAGTAGGCAATATGATAAAGACTTCCGCCTCCTCGAGCTGGTGCGAATGTTTCAATGTCAGTATGTGCCAAACCGTTGGATTGTGACACACCTTTACGCGTCTCTCGCTCGCTGCGCTCGCTCGAAAGCTGTAGCCTAACCTAAACCCAATCCATCTTGCGTTAGTCATTCGATATGGTGGCGACTTATTTCGAATTTGCGAACGTGTCGGATCGGATGTGAGGTTGGACTAAATTTTTACGAGCGAGCGGAGCGAGCGAGCAACGATCACAATTTGCAAGGTATACATATACCTTGCAATATGCATATATATCGTGTTAGTACCTAATTTTGTCAGCCACTTCGGACATCACATTGCACTGTAGTATGTCGAAATAGTACTATTTATGTGAAACTATTCACAAACTGTAAACATTTGTCAGCAGGCAATATGATAAAGACTTCCGGCTCCTCGAGCTGGTGCGAATGTTTCAATGTCAGTATGTGCCAAACCGTTGGATTGTGACACACCTTTACGCGTCTCTCGCTCGCTGCGCTCGCTCGAAAGCTGTAGCCTAACCTAAACCCAATCCATCTTGCGTTAGTCATTCGATATGGTGGCGACTTATTTCGAATTTGCGAACGTGTCGGATCGGATGTGAGGTTGGACTAAATTTTTACGAGCGAGCGGAGCGAGCGAGCAACGATCACAATTTGCAAGGTATACATATACCTTGCAATATGCATATATATCGTGTTAGTACCTAATTTTGTTAGCCACTTCGGACATCACATTGGACTGTAGTATGTGGAAATAGTACTATTTATGTGAAACTATTCACAAACTGTAAACATTTGTCAGCAGGCAATAGGATAAAGACTTCCGGCTCCTCGGGCTGGTGCGAATGTTTCAATGTCCGTATGTGCCAAACCGTGGGATTGTGACGCACCTTTACGCGTCCCTCGTTCGCTGCGCTCGCTCGAAAACTATAGCGTAACCTAAAACCAATCCATCTTGCGTTCATTATTCGATATGGTGGCGACTTATTTCGAATTTGCGAACGTGTCGGATCGGATGTGAGGTTGGACTAAATTTTTACGAGCGAGCGGAGCGAGCGAGCAACGATCACAATTTGCAAGGTATACATATACCTTGCAATATGCATATATATCGTGTTAGTACCTAATTTTGTCAGCCACTTCGGACATCACATTGCACTGTAGTATGTCGAAATAGTACTATTTATGTGAAACTATTCACAAACTGTAAACATTTGTCAGTAGGCAATATGATAAAGACTTCCGCCTCCTCGAGCTGGTGCGAATGTTTCAATGTCAGTATGTGCCAAACCGTTGGATTGTGACACACCTTTACGCGTCTCTCGCTCGCTGCGCTCGCTCGAAAGCTGTAGCCTAACCTAAACCCAATCCATCTTGCGTTAGTCATTCGATATGGTGGCGACTTATTTCGAATTTGCGAACGTGTCGGATCGGATGTGAGGTTGGACTAAATTTTTACGAGCGAGCGGAGCGAGCGAGCAACGATCACAATTTGCAAGGTATACATATACCTTGCAATATGCATATATATCGTGTTAGTACCTAATTTTGTTAGCCACTTCGGACATCACATTGGACTGTAGTATGTGGAAATAGTACTATTTATGTGAAACTATTCGCAAACTGTAAACATTTGTCAGCAGGCAATAGGATAAAGACTTCCGGCTCCTCGGGCTGGTGCGAATGTTTCAATGTCCGTATGTGCCAAACCGTGGGATTGTGACACACCTTTACGCGTCTCTCGTTCGCTGCGCTCGCTCGCAAACTATAGCGTAACCTAAAACCAATCCATCTTGCGTTCATTATTCGATATGGTGGCGACTTATTTCGAATTTGCGAACGTGTCGGATCGGATGTGAGGTTGGACTAAATTTTTACGAGCGAGCGGAGCGAGCGAGCAACGATCACAATTTGCAAGGTATACATATACCTTGCAATATGCATATATATCGTGTTAGTACCTAATTTTGTTAGCCACTTCGGACATCACATTGGACTGTAGTATGTGGAAATAGTACTATTTATGTGAAACTATTCACAAACTGTAAACATTTGTCAGCAGGCAATAGGATAAAGACTTCCGGCTCCTCGGGCTGGTGCGAATGTTTCAATGTCCGTATGTGCCAAACCGTGGGATTGTGACACACCTTTACGCGTCTCTCGTTCGCTGCGCTCGCTCGAAAACTATAGCGTAACCTAAAACCAATCCATCTTGCGTTCATTATTCGATATGGTGGCGACTTATTTCGAATTTGCGAACGTGTCGGATCGGATGTGAGGTTGGACTAAATTTTTACGAGCGAGCGGAGCGAGCGAGCAACGATCACAATTTGCAAGGTATACATATACCTTGCAATATGCATATATATCGTGTTAGTACCTAATTTTGTCAGCCACTTCGGACATCACATTGCACTGTAGTATGTCGAAATAGTACTATTTATGTGAAACTATTCACAAACTGTAAACATTTGTCAGTAGGCAATATGATAAAGACTTCCGCCTCCTCGAGCTGGTGCGAATGTTTCAATGTCAGTATGTGCCAAACCGTTGGATTGTGACACACCTTTACGCGTCTCTCGCTCGCTGCGCTCGCTCGAAAGCTGTAGCCTAACCTAAACCCAATCCATCTTGCGTTAGTCATTCGATATGGTGGCGACTTATTTCGAATTTGCGAACGTGTCGGATCGGATGTGAGGTTGGACTAAATTTTTACGAGCGAGCGGAGCGAGCGAGCAACGATCACAATTTGCAAGGTATACATATACCTTGCAATATGCATATATATCGTGTTAGTACCTAATTTTGTCAGCCACTTCGGACATCACATTGCACTGTAGTATGTCGAAATAGTACTATTTATGTGAAACTATTCACAAACTGTAAACATTTGTCAGCAGGCAATATGATAAAGACTTCCGGCTCCTCGAGCTGGTGCGAATGTTTCAATGTCAGTATGTGCCAAACCGTTGGATTGTGACACACCTTTACGCGTCTCTCGCTCGCTGCGCTCGCTCGAAAGCTGTAGCCTAACCTAAACCCAATCCATCTTGCGTTAGTCATTCGATATGGTGGCGACTTATTTCGAATTTGCGAACGTGTCGGATCGGATGTGAGGTTGGACTAAATTTTTACGAGCGAGCGGAGCGAGCGAGCAACGATCACAATTTGCAAGGTATACATATACCTTGCAATATGCATATATATCGTGTTAGTACCTAATTTTGTTAGCCACTTCGGACATCACATTGGACTGTAGTATGTGGAAATAGTACTATTTATGTGAAACTATTCACAAACTGTAAACATTTGTCAGCAGGCAATAGGATAAAGACTTCCGGCTCCTCGGGCTGGTGCGAATGTTTCAATGTCCGTATGTGCCAAACCGTGGGATTGTGACACACCTTTACGCGTCCCTCGTTCGCTGCGCTCGCTCGAAAACTATAGCGTAACCTAAAACCAATCCATCTTGCGTTCATTATTCGATATGGTGGCGACTTATTTCGAATTTGCGAACGTGTCGGATCGGATGTGAGGTTGGACTAAATTTTTACGAGCGAGCGGAGCGAGCGAGCAACGATCACAATTTGCAAGGTATACATATACCTTGCAATATGCATATATATCGTGTTAGTACCTAATTTTGTCAGCCACTTCGGACATCACATTGCACTGTAGTATGTCGAAATAGTACTATTTATGTGAAACTATTCACAAACTGTAAACATTTGTCAGTAGGCAATATGATAAAGACTTCCGCCTCCTCGAGCTGGTGCGAATGTTTCAATGTCAGTATGTGCCAAACCGTTGGATTGTGACACACCTTTACGCGTCTCTCGCTCGCTGCGCTCGCTCGAAAGCTGTAGCCTAACCTAAACCCAATCCATCTTGCGTTAGTCATTCGATATGGTGGCGACTTATTTCGAATTTGCGAACGTGTCGGATCGGATGTGAGGTTGGACTAAATTTTTACGAGCGAGCGGAGCGAGCGAGCAACGATCACAATTTGCAAGGTATATGTATACCTTGCAATATGCATATATATCGTGTTAGTACCTAATTTTGTTAGCCACTTCGGACATCACATTGGACTGTAGTATGTGGAAATAGTACTATTTATGTGAAACTATTCGCAAACTGTAAACATTTGTCAGCAGGCAATAGGATAAAGACTTCCGGCTCCTCGGGCTGGTGCGAATGTTTCAATGTCCGTATGTGCCAAACCGTGGGATTGTGACACACCTTTACGCGTCTCTCGTTCGCTGCGCTCGCTCGAAAACTATAGCGTAACCTAAAACCAATCCATCTTGCGTTCATTATTCGATATGGTGGCGACTTATTTCGAATTTGCGAACGTGTCGGATCGGATGTGAGGTTGGACTAAATTTTTACGAGCGAGCGGAGCGAGCGAGCAACGATCACAATTGCAAGGTATATGTATACCTTGCAATATGCATATATATCGTGTTAGTACCTAATTTTGTTAGCCACTTCGGACATCACATTGGACTGTAGTATGTGGAAATAGTACTATTTATGTGAAACTATTCACAAACTGTAAACATTTGTCAGCAGGCAATAGGATAAAGACTTCCGGCTCCTCGGGCTGGTGCGAATGTTTCAATGTCCGTATGTGCCAAACCGTGGGATTGTGACACACCTTTACGCGTCTCTCGTTCGCTGCGCTCGCTCGAAAACTATAGCGTAACCTAAAACCAATCCATCTTGCGTTCATTATTCGATATGGTGGCGACTTATTTCGAATTTGCGAACGTGTCGGATCGGATGTGAGGTTGGACTAAATTTTTACGAGCGAGCGGAGCGAGCGAGCAACGATCACAATTTGCAAGGTATACATATACCTTGCAATATGCATATATATCGTGTTAGTACCTAATTTTGTCAGCCACTTCGGACATCACATTGCACTGTAGTATGTCGAAATAGTACTATTTATGTGAAACTATTCACAAACTGTAAACATTTGTCAGTAGGCAATATGATAAAGACTTCCGCCTCCTCGAGCTGGTGCGAATGTTTCAATGTCAGTATGTGCCAAACCGTTGGATTGTGACACACCTTTACGCGTCTCTCGCTCGCTGCGCTCGCTCGAAAGCTGTAGCCTAACCTAAACCCAATCCATCTTGCGTTAGTCATTCGATATGGTGGCGACTTATTTCGAATTTGCGAACGTGTCGGATCGGATGTGAGGTTGGACTAAATTTTTACGAGCGAGCGGAGCGAGCGAGCAACGATCACAATTTGCAAGGTATACATATACCTTGCAATATGCATATATATCGTGTTAGTACCTAATTTTGTCAGCCACTTCGGACATCACATTGCACTGTAGTATGTCGAAATAGTACTATTTATGTGAAACTATTCACAAACTGTAAACATTTGTCAGCAGGCAATATGATAAAGACTTCCGGCTCCTCGAGCTGGTGCGAATGTTTCAATGTCAGTATGTGCCAAACCGTTGGATTGTGACACACCTTTACGCGTCTCTCGCTCGCTGCGCTCGCTCGAAAGCTGTAGCCTAACCTAAACCCAATCCATCTTGCGTTAGTCATTCGATATGGTGGCGACTTATTTCGAATTTGCGAACGTGTCGGATCGGATGTGAGGTTGGACTAAATTTTTACGAGCGAGCGGAGCGAGCGAGCAACGATCACAATTTGCAAGGTATACATATACCTTGCAATATGCATATATATCGTGTTAGTACCTAATTTTGTTAGCCACTTCGGACATCACATTGGACTGTAGTATGTGGAAATAGTACTATTTATGTGAAACTATTCACAAACTGTAAACATTTGTCAGCAGGCAATAGGATAAAGACTTCCGGCTCCTCGGGCTGGTGCGAATGTTTCAATGTCCGTATGTGCCAAACCGTGGGATTGTGACACACCTTTACGCGTCCCTCGTTCGCTGCGCTCGCTCGAAAACTATAGCGTAACCTAAAACCAATCCATCTTGCGTTCATTATTCGATATGGTGGCGACTTATTTCGAATTTGCGAACGTGTCGGATCGGATGTGAGGTTGGACTAAATTTTTACGAGCGAGCGGAGCGAGCGAGCAACGATCACAATTTGCAAGGTATACATATACCTTGCAATATGCATATATATCGTGTTAGTACCTAATTTTGTCAGCCACTTCGGACATCACATTGCACTGTAGTATGTCGAAATAGTACTATTTATGTGAAACTATTCACAAACTGTAAACATTTGTCAGTAGGCAATATGATAAAGACTTCCGCCTCCTCGAGCTGGTGCGAATGTTTCAATGTCAGTATGTGCCAAACCGTTGGATTGTGACACACCTTTACGCGTCTCTCGCTCGCTGCGCTCGCTCGAAAGCTGTAGCCTAACCTAAACCCAATCCATCTTGCGTTAGTCATTCGATATGGTGGCGACTTATTTCGAATTTGCGAACGTGTCGGATCGGATGTGAGGTTGGACTAAATTTTTACGAGCGAGCGGAGCGAGCGAGCAACGATCACAATTTGCAAGGTATACATATACCTTGCAATATGCATATATATCGTGTTAGTACCTAATTTTGTTAGCCACTTCGGACATCACATTGGACTGTAGTATGTGGAAATAGTACTATTTATGTGAAACTATTCGCAAACTGTAAACATTTGTCAGCAGGCAATAGGATAAAGACTTCCGGCTCCTCGGGCTGGTGCGAATGTTTCAATGTCCGTATGTGCCAAACCGTGGGATTGTGACACACCTTTACGCGTCTCTCGTTCGCTGCGCTCGCTCGAAAACTATAGCGTAACCTAAAACCAATCCATCTTGCGTTCATTATTCGATATGGTGGCGACTTATTTCGAATTTGCGAACGTGTCGGATCGGATGTGAGGTTGGACTAAATTTTTACGAGCGAGCGGAGCGAGCGAGCAACGATCACAATTTGCAAGGTATACATATACCTTGCAATATGCATATATATCGTGTTAGTACCTAATTTTGTTAGCCACTTCGGACATCACATTGGACTGTAGTATGTGGAAATAGTACTATTTATGTGAAACTATTCACAAACTGTAAACATTTGTCAGCAGGCAATAGGATAAAGACTTCCGGCTCCTCGGGCTGGTGCGAATGTTTCAATGTCCGTATGTGCCAAACCGTGGGATTGTGACACACCTTTACGCGTCTCTCGTTCGCTGCGCTCGCTCGAAAACTATAGCGTAACCTAAAACCAATCCATCTTGCGTTCATTATTCGATATGGTGGCGACTTATTTCGAATTTGCGAACGTGTCGGATCGGATGTGAGGTTGGACTAAATTTTTACGAGCGAGCGGAGCGAGCGAGCAACGATCACAATTTGCAAGGTATACATATACCTTGCAATATGCATATATATCGTGTTAGTACCTAATTTTGTCAGCCACTTCGGACATCACATTGCACTGTAGTATGTCGAAATAGTACTATTTATGTGAAACTATTCACAAACTGTAAACATTTGTCAGCAGGCAATATGATAAAGACTTCCGGCTCCTCGAGCTGGTGCGAATGTTTCAATGTCAGTATGTGCCAAACCGTTGGATTGTGACACACCTTTACGCGTCTCTCGCTCGCTGCGCTCGCTCGAAAGCTGTAGCCTAACCTAAACCCAATCCATCTTGCGTTAGTCATTCGATATGGTGGCGACTTATTTCGAATTTGCGAACGTGTCGGATCGGATGTGAGGTTGGACTAAATTTTTACGAGCGAGCGGAGCGAGCGAGCAACGATCACAATTTGCAAGGTATACATATACCTTGCAATATGCATATATATCGTGTTAGTACCTAATTTTGTTAGCCACTTCGGACATCACATTGGACTGTAGTATGTGGAAATAGTACTATTTATGTGAAACTATTCACAAACTGTAAACATTTGTCAGCAGGCAATAGGATAAAGACTTCCGGCTCCTCGGGCTGGTGCGAATGTTTCAATGTCCGTATGTGCCAAACCGTGGGATTGTGACACACCTTTACGCGTCCCTCGTTCGCTGCGCTCGCTCGAAAACTATAGCGTAACCTAAAACCAATCCATCTTGCGTTCATTATTCGATATGGTGGCGACTTATTTCGAATTTGCGAACGTGTCGGATCGGATGTGAGGTTGGACTAAATTTTTACGAGCGAGCGGAGCGAGCGAGCAACGATCACAATTTGCAAGGTATACATATACCTTGCAATATGCATATATATCGTGTTAGTACCTAATTTTGTCAGCCACTTCGGACATCACATTGCACTGTAGTATGTCGAAATAGTACTATTTATGTGAAACTATTCACAAACTGTAAACATTTGTCAGTAGGCAATATGATAAAGACTTCCGCCTCCTCGAGCTGGTGCGAATGTTTCAATGTCAGTATGTGCCAAACCGTTGGATTGTGACACACCTTTACGCGTCTCTCGCTCGCTGCGCTCGCTCGAAAGCTGTAGCCTAACCTAAACCCAATCCATCTTGCGTTAGTCATTCGATATGGTGGCGACTTATTTCGAATTTGCGAACGTGTCGGATCGGATGTGAGGTTGGACTAAATTTTTACGAGCGAGCGGAGCGAGCGAGCAACGATCACAATTTGCAAGGTATACATATACCTTGCAATATGCATATATATCGTGTTAGTACCTAATTTTGTCAGCCACTTCGGACATCACATTGGACTGTAGTATGTGGAAATAGTACTATTTATGTGAAACTATTCGCAAACTGTAAACATTTGTCAGCAGGCAATAGGATAAAGACTTCCGGCTCCTCGGGCTGGTGCGAATGTTTCAATGTCCGTATGTGCCAAACCGTGGGATTGTGACACACCTTTACGCGTCTCTCGTTCGCTGCGCTCGCTCGAAAACTATAGCGTAACCTAAAACCAATCCATCTTGCGTTCATTATTCGATATGGTGGCGACTTATTTCGAATTTGCGAACGTGTCGGATCGGATGTGAGGTTGGACTAAATTTTTACGAGCGAGCGGAGCGAGCGAGCAACGATCACAATTTGCAAGGTATACATATACCTTGCAATATGCATATATATCGTGTTAGTACCTAATTTTGTTAGCCACTTCGGACATCACATTGGACTGTAGTATGTGGAAATAGTACTATTTATGTGAAACTATTCACAAACTGTAAACATTTGTCAGCAGGCAATAGGATAAAGACTTCCGGCTCCTCGGGCTGGTGCGAATGTTTCAATGTCCGTATGTGCCAAACCGTGGGATTGTGACACACCTTTACGCGTCTCTCGTTCGCTGCGCTCGCTCGAAAACTATAGCGTAACCTAAAACCAATCCATCTTGCGTTCATTATTCGATATGGTGGCGACTTATTTCGAATTTGCGAACGTGTCGGATCGGATGTGAGGTTGGACTAAATTTTTACGAGCGAGCGGAGCGAGCGAGCAACGATCACAATTTGCAAGGTATACATATACCTTGCAATATGCATATATATCGTGTTAGTACCTAATTTTGTCAGCCACTTCGGACATCACATTGCACTGTAGTATGTCGAAATAGTACTATTTATGTGAAACTATTCACAAACTGTAAACATTTGTCAGTAGGCAATATGATAAAGACTTCCGCCTCCTCGAGCTGGTGCGAATGTTTCAATGTCCGTATGTGCCAAACCGTTGGATTGTGACACACCTTTACGCGTCTCTCGCTCGCTGCGCTCGCTCGAAAGCTGTAGCCTAACCTAAACCCAATCCATCTTGCGTTAGTCATTCGATATGGTGGCGACTTATTTCGAATTTGCGAACGTGTCGGATCGGATGTGAGGTTGGACTAAATTTTTACGAGCGAGCGGAGCGAGCGAGCAACGATCACAATTTGCAAGGTATACATATACCTTGCAATATGCATATATATCGTGTTAGTACCTAATTTTGTTAGCCACTTCGGACATCACATTGGACTGTAGTATGTGGAAATAGTACTATTTATGTGAAACTATTCACAAACTGTAAACATTTGTCAGCAGGCAATAGGATAAAGACTTCCGGCTCCTCGGGCTGGTGCGAATGTTTCAATGTCCGTATGTGCCAAACCGTTGGATTGTGACACACCTTTACGCGTCTCTCGCTCGCTGCGCTCGCTCGAAAGCTGTAGCCTAACCTAAACCCAATCCATCTTGCGTTAGTCATTCGATATGGTGGCGACTTATTTCGAATTTGCGAACGTGTCGGATCGGATGTGAGGTTGGACTAAATTTTTACGAGCGAGCGGAGCGAGCGAGCAACGATCACAATTTGCAAGGTATACATATACCTTGCAATATGCATATATATCGTGTTAGTACCTAATTTTGTTAGCCACTTCGGACATCACATTGGACTGTAGTATGTGGAAATAGTACTATTTATGTGAAACTATTCACAAACTGTAAACATTTGTCAGCAGGCAATAGGATAAAGACTTCCGGCTCCTCGGGCTGGTGCGAATGTTTCAATGTCCGTATGTGCCAAACCGTGGGATTGTGACACACCTTTACGCGTCTCTCGTTCGCTGCGCTCGCTCGAAAACTATAGCGTAACCTAAAACCAATCCATCTTGCGTTCATTATTCGATATGGTGGCGACTTATTTCGAATTTGCGAACGTGTCGGATCGGATGTGAGGTTGGACTAAATTTTTACGAGCGAGCGGAGCGAGCGAGCAACGATCACAATTTGCAAGGTATACATATGCCTTGCAATATGCATATATATAGTGTTAGTACCTAATTTCGTCAGCCACTTCGGACATCACATTGGACTGTAGTATGTGGAAATAGTACTATTTATGTGAAACTATTCACAAACTGTAAACATTTGTCAGCAGGCAATAGGATAAAGACTTCCGGCTCCTCGGGCTGGTGCGAATGTTTCAATGTCCGTATGTGCCAAACCGTGGGATTGTGACACACCTTTACGCGTCTCTCGTTCGCTGCGCTCGCTCGAAAACTATAGCGTAACCTAAAACCAATCCATCTTGCGTTCATTATTCGATATGGTGGCGACTTATTTCGAATTTGCGAACGTGTCGGATCGGATGTGAGGTTGGACTAAATTTTTACGAGCGAGCGGAGCGAGCGAGCAACGATCACAATTTGCAAGGTATACATATACCTTGCAATATGCATATATATCGTGTTAGTACCTAATTTTGTCAGCCACTTCGGACATCACATTGCACTGTAGTATGTCGAAATAGTACTATTTATGTGAAACTATTCACAAACTGTAAACATTTGTCAGTAGGCAATATGATAAAGACTTCCGCCTCCTCGAGCTGGTGCGAATGTTTCAATGTCAGTATGTGCCAAACCGTTGGATTGTGACACACCTTTACGCGTCTCTCGCTCGCTGCGCTCGCTCGAAAGCTGTAGCCTAACCTAAACCCAATCCATCTTGCGTTAGTCATTCGATATGGTGGCGACTTATTTCGAATTTGCGAACGTGTCGGATCGGATGTGAGGTTGGACTAAATTTTTACGAGCGAGCGGAGCGAGCGAGCAACGATCACAATTTGCAAGGTATACATATACCTTGCAATATGCATATATATCGTGTTAGTACCTAATTTTGTTAGCCACTTCGGACATCACATTGGACTGTAGTATGTGGAAATAGTACTATTTATGTGAAACTATTCACAAACTGTAAACATTTGTCAGCAGGCAATAGGATAAAGACTTCCGGCTCCTCGGGCTGGTGCGAATGTTTCAATGTCCGTATGTGCCAAACCGTGGGATTGTGACACACCTTTACGCGTCTCTCGTTCGCTGCGCTCGCTCGAAAACTATAGCGTAACCTAAAACCAATCCATCTTGCGTTCATTATTCGATATGGTGGCGACTTATTTCGAATTTGCGAACGTGTCGGATCGGATGTGAGGTTGGACTAAATTTTTACGAGCGAGCGGAGCGAGCGAGCTACGATCACAATTTGCAAGGTATACATATACCTTGCAATATGCATATATATCGTGTTAGTACCTAATTTTGTCAGCCACTTCGGACATCACATTGCACTGTAGTATGTCGAAATAGTACTATTTATGTGAAACTATTCACAAACTGTAAACATTTGTCAGTAGGCAATATGATAAAGACTTCCGCCTCCTCGAGCTGGTGCGAATGTTTCAATGTCAGTATGTGCCAAACCGTTGGATTGTGACACACCTTTACGCGTCTCTCGCTCGCTGCGCTCGCTCGAAAGCTGTAGCCTAACCTAAACCCAATCCATCTTGCGTTAGTCATTCGATATGGTGGCGACTTATTTCGAATTTGCGAACGTGTCGGATCGGATGTGAGGTTGGACTAAATTTTTACGAGCGAGCGGAGCGAGCGAGCAACGATCACAATTTGCAAGGTATACATATACCTTGCAATATGCATATATATCGTGTTAGTACCTAATTTTGTTAGCCACTTCGGACATCACATTGGACTGTAGTATGTGGAAATAGTACTATTTATGTGAAACTATTCACAAACTGTAAACATTTGTCAGCAGGCAATAGGATAAAGACTTCCGGCTCCTCGGGCTGGTGCGAATGTTTCAATGTCCGTATGTGCCAAACCGTGGGATTGTGACACACCTTTACGCGTCTCTCGTTCGCTGCGCTCGCTCGAAAACTATAGCGTAACCTAAAACCAATCCATCTTGCGTTCATTATTCGATATGGTGGCGACTTATTTCGAATTTGCGAACGTGTCGGATCGGATGTGAGGTTGGACTAAATTTTTACGAGCGAGCGGAGCGAGCGAGCAACGATCACAATTTGCAAGGTATACATATACCTTGCAATATGCATATATATCGTGTTAGTACCTAATTTTGTCAGCCACTTCGGACATCACATTGCACTGTAGTATGTCGAAATAGTACTATTTATGTGAAACTATTCACAAACTGTAAACATTTGTCAGTAGGCAATATGATAAAGACTTCCGGCTCCTCGAGCTGGTGCGAATGTTTCAATGTCAGTATGTGCCAAACCGTTGGATTGTGACACACCTTTACGCGTCTCTCGCTCGCTGCGCTCGCTCGAAAGCTGTAGCCTAACCTAAACCCAATCCATCTTGCGTTAGTCATTCGATATGGTGGCGACTTATTTCGAATTTGCGAACGTGTCGGATCGGATGTGAGGTTGGACTAAATTTTTACGAGCGAGCGGAGCGAGCGAGCAACGATCACAATTTGCAAGGTATACATATACCTTGCAATATGCATATATATCGTGTTAGTACCTAATTTTGTTAGCCACTTCGGACATCACATTGGACTGTAGTATGTGGAAATAGTACTATTTATGTGAAACTATTCACAAACTGTAAACATTTGTCAGCAGGCAATAGGATAAAGACTTCCGGCTCCTCGGGCTGGTGCGAATGTTTCAATGTCCGTATGTGCCAAACCGTGGGATTGTGACACACCTTTACGCGTCTCTCGTTCGCTGCGCTCGCTCGAAAACTATAGCGTAACCTAAAACCAATCCATCTTGCGTTCATTATTCGATATGGTGGCGACTTATTTCGAATTTGCGAACGTGTCGGATCGGATGTGAGGTTGGACTAAATTTTTACGAGCGAGCGGAGCGAGCGAGCAACGATCACAATTTGCAAGGTATACATATACCTTGCAATATGCATATATATCGTGTTAGTACCTAATTTTGTCAGCCACTTCGGACATCACATTGCACTGTAGTATGTCGAAATAGTACTATTTATGTGAAACTATTCACAAACTGTAAACATTTGTCAGTAGGCAATATGATAAAGACTTCCGGCTCCTCGAGCTGGTGCGAATGTTTCAATGTCAGTATGTGCCAAACCGTTGGATTGTGACACACCTTTACGCGTCTCTCGCTCGCTGCGCTCGCTCGAAAGCTGTAGCCTAACCTAAACCCAATCCATCTTGCGTTAGTCATTCGATATGGTGGCGACTTATTTCGAATTTGCGAACGTGTCGGATCGGATGTGAGGTTGGACTAAATTTTTACGAGCGAGCGGAGCGAGCGAGCAACGATCACAATTTGCAAGGTATACATATACCTTGCAATATGCATATATATCGTGTTAGTACCTAATTTTGTTAGCCACTTCGGACATCACATTGGACTGTAGTATGTGGAAATAGTACTATTTATGTGAAACTATTCACAAACTGTAAACATTTGTCAGCAGGCAATAGGATAAAGACTTCCGGCTCCTCGGGCTGGTGCGAATGTTTCAATGTCCGTATGTGCCAAACCGTGGGATTGTGACACACCTTTACGCGTCTCTCGTTCGCTGCGCTCGCTCGAAAACTATAGCGTAACCTAAAACCAATCCATCTTGCGTTCATTATTCGATATGGTGGCGACTTATTTCGAATTTGCGAACGTGTCGGATCGGATGTGAGGTTGGACTAAATTTTTACGAGCGAGCGGAGCGAGCGAGCAACGATCACAATTTGCAAGGTATACATATACCTTGCAATATGCATATATATCGTGTTAGTACCTAATTTTGTCAGCCACTTCGGACATCACATTGCACTGTACTATGTCGAAATAGTACTATTTATGTGAAACTATTCACAAACTGTAAACATTTGTCAGTAGGCAATATGATAAAGACTTCCGGCTCCTCGAGCTGGTGCGAATGTTTCAATGTCAGTATGTGCCAAACCGTTGGATTGTGACACACCTTTACGCGTCTCTCGCTCGCTGCGCTCGCTCGAAAGCTGTAGCCTAACCTAAACCCAATCCATCTTGCGTTAGTCATTCGATATGGTGGCGACTTATTTCCAATTTGCGAACGTGTCGGATCGGATGTGAGGTTGGACTAAATTTTTACGAGCGAGCGGAGCGAGCGAGCAACGATCACAATTTGCAAGGTATACATATACCTTGCAATATGCATATATATCGTGTTAGTACCTAATTTTGTTAGCCACTTCGGACATCACATTGGACTGTAGTATGTGGAAATAGTACTATTTATGTGAAAATATTCACAAACTGTAAACATTTGTCAGCAGGCAATAGGATAAAGACTTCCGGCTCCTCGGGCTGGTGCGAATGTTTCAATGTCCGTATGTGCCAAACCGTGGGATTGTGACACACCTTTACGCGTCTCTCGTTCGCTGCGCTCGCTCGAAAACTATAGCGTAACCTAAAACCAATCCATCTTGCGTTCATTATTCGATATGGTGGCGACTTATTTCGAATTTGCGAACGTGTCGGATCGGATGTGAGGTTGGACTAAATTTTTACGAGCGAGCGGAGCGAGCGAGCAACGATCACAATTTGCAAGGTATACATTTACCTTGCAATATGCATATATATCGTGTTAGAACCTAATTTTGTCAGCCACTTCGGACATCACATTGCACTGTAGTATGTCGAAATAGTACTATTTATGTGAAACTATTCACAAACTGTAAACATTTGTCAGCAGGCAATAGGATAAAGACTTCCGGCTCCTCGGGCTGGTGCGAATGTTTCAATGTCCGTATGTGCCAAACCGTGGGATTGTGACACACCTTTACGCGTCTCTCGCTCGCTGCGCTCGCTCGAAAGCTGTAGCCTAACCTAAACCCAATCCATCTTGCGTTAGTCATTCGATATGGTGGCGACTTATTTCGAATTTGCGAACGTGTCGGATCGGATGTGAGGTTGGACTAAATTTTTACGAGCGAGCGGAGCGAGCGAGCAACGATCACAATTTGCAAGGTATACATATACCTTGCAATATGCATATATATCGTGTTAGTACCTAATTTTGTCAGCCACTTCGGACATCACATTGCACTGTAGTATGTCGAAATAGTACTATTTATGTGAAACTATTCACAAACTGTAAACATTTGTCAGTAGGCAATATGATAAAGACTTCCGGCTCCTCGAGCTGGTGCGAATGTTTCAATGTCAGTATGTGCCAAACCGTTGGATTGTGACACACCTTTACGCGTCTCTCGCTCGCTGCGCTCGCTCGAAAGCTGTAGCCTAACCTAAACCCAATCCATCTTGCGTTAGTCATTCGATATGGTGGCGACTTATTTCGAATTTGCGAACGTGTCGGATCGGATGTGAGGTTGGACTAAATTTTTACGAGCGAGCGGAGCGAGCGAGCAACGATGACAATTTGCAAGGTATACATATACCTTGCAATATGCATATATATCGTGTTAGTACCTAATTTTGTTAGCCACTTCGGACATCACATTGCACTGTAGTATGTCGAAATAGTACTATTTATGTGAAACTATTCACAAACTGTAAACATTTGTCAGCAGGCAATAGGATAAAGACTTCCGGCTCCTCGGGCTGGTGCGAATGTTTCAATGTCCGTATGTGCCAAACCGTGGGATTGTGACACACCTTTACGCGTCTCTCGTTCGCTGCGCTCGCTCGAAAACTATAGCGTAACCTAAAACCAATCCATCTTGCGTTCATTATTCGATATGGTGGCGACTTATTTCGAATTTGCGAACGTGTCGGATCGGATGTGAGGTTGGACTAAATTTTTACGAGCGAGCGGAGCGAGCGAGCAACGATCACAATTTGCAAGGTATACATATACCTTGCAAGATGCATATATATCGTGTTAGTACCTAATTTTGTCAGCCACTTCGGACATCACATTGCACTGTAGTATGTCGAAATAGTACTATTTATGTGAAACTATTCACAAACTGTAAACATTTGTCAGTAGGCAATATGATAAAGACTTCCGGCTCCTCGAGCTGGTGCGAATGTTTCAATGTCAGTATGTGCCAAACCGTTGGATTGTGACACACCTTTACGCGTCTCTCGCTCGCTGCGCTCGCTCGAAAGCTGTAGCCTAACCTAAACCCAATCCATCTTGCGTTAGTCATTCGATATGGTGGCGACTTATTTCGAATTTGCGAACGTGTCGGATCGGATGTGAGGTTGGACTAAATTTTTACGAGCGAGCGGAGCGAGCGAGCAACGATCACAATTTGCAAGGTATACATATACCTTGCAATATGCATATATATCGTGTTAGTACCTAATTTTGTTAGCCACTTCGGACATCACATTGGACTGTAGTATGTGGAAATAGTACTATTTATGTGAAACTATTCACAAACTGTAAACATTTGTCAGCAGGCAATAGGATAAAGACTTCCGGCTCCTCGGGCTGGTGCGAATGTTTCAATGTCCGTATGTGCCAAACCGTGGGATTGTGACACACCTTTACGCGTCTCTCGTTCGCTGCGCTCGCTCGAAAACTATAGCGTAACCTAAAACCAATCCATCTTGCGTTCATTATTCGATATGGGGGCGACTTATTTCGAATTTGCGAACGTGTCGGATCGGATGTGAGGTTGGACTAAATTTTTACGAGCGAGCGGAGCGAGCGAGCAACGATCACAATTTGCAAGGTATACATATACCTTGCAATATGCATATATATCGTGTTAGTACCTAATTTTGTCAGCCACTTCGGACATCACATTGCACTGTAGTATGTCGAAATAGTACTATTTATGTGAAACTATTCACAAACGGTAAACATTTGTCAGTAGGCAATATGATAAAGACTTCCGGCTCCTCGAGCTGGTGCGAATGTTTCAATGTCAGTATGTGCCAAACCGTTGGATTGTGACACACCTTTACGCGTCTCTCGCTCGCTGCGCTCGCTCGAAAGCTGTAGCCTAACCTAAACCCAATCCATCTTGCGTTAGTCATTCGATATGGTGGCGACTTATTTCGAATTTGCGAACGTGTCGGATCGGATGTGAGGTTGGACTAAATTTTTACGAGCGAGCGGAGCGAGCGAGCAACGATCACAATTTGCAAGGTATACATATACCTTGCAATATGCATATATATCGTGTTAGTACCTAATTTTGTTAGCCACTTCGGACATCACATTGGACTGTAGTATGTGGAAATAGTACTATTTATGTGAAACTATTCACAAACTGTAAACATTTGTCAGCAGGCAATAGGATAAAGACTTCTGGCTCCTCGGGCTGGTGCGAATGTTTCAATGTCCGTATGTGCCAAACCGTGGGATTGTGACACACCTTTACGCGTCTCTCGTTCGCTGCGCTCGCTCGAAAACTATTGCGTAACCTAAAACCAATCCATCTTGCGTTCATTATTCGATATGGTGGCGACTTATTTCGAATTTGCGAACGTGTCGGATCGGATGTGAGGTTGGACTAAATTTTTACGAGCGAGCGGAGCGAGCGAGCAACGATCACAATTTGCAAGGTATACATATACCTTGCAATATGCATATATATCGTGTTAGTACCTAATTTTGTCAGCCACTTCGGACATCACATTGCACTGTAGTATGTCGAAATAGTACTATTTATGTGAAACTATTCACAAACTGTAAACATTTGTCAGTAGGCAATATGATAAAGACTTCCGGCTCCTCGAGCTGGTGCGAATGTTTCAATGTCAGTATGTGCCAAACCGTTGGATTGTGACACACCTTTACGCGTCTCTCGCTCGCTGCGCTCGCTCGAAAGCTGTAGCCTAACCTAAACCCAATCCATCTTGCGTTAGTCATTCGATATGGTGGCGACTTATTTCGAATTTGCGAACGTGTCGGATCGGATGTGAGGTTGGACTAAATTTTTACGAGCGAGCGGAGCGAGCGAGCAACGATCACAATTTGCAAGGTATACATATACCTTGCAATATTCATATATATCGTGTTAGTACCTAATTTTGTTAGCCACTTCGGACATCACATTGGACTGTAGTATGTGGAAATAGTACTATTTATGTGAAACTATTCGCAAACTGTAAACATTTGTCAGCAGGCAATAGGATAAAGACTTCCGGCTCCTCGGGCTGGTGCGAATGTTTCAATGTCCGTATGTGCCATACCGTGGTATTGTGACACACCTTTACGCGTCTCTCGTTCGCTGCGCTCGCTCGAAAACTATAGCGTAACCTAAAACCAATCCATCTTGCGTTCATTATTCGATATGGTGGCGACTTATTTCGAATTTGCGAACGTGTCGGATCGGATGTGAGGTTGGACTAAATTTTTACGAGCGAGCGGAGCGAGCGAGCAACGATCACAATTTGCAAGGTATACATATACCTTGCAATATGCATATATATCGTGTTAGTACCTAATTTTGTCAGCCACTTCGGACATCACATTGCACTGTAGTATGTCGAAATAGTACTATTTATGTGAAACTATTCACAAACTGTAAACATTTGTCAGTAGGCAATATGATAAAGACTTCCGGCTCCTCGAGCTGGTGCGAATGTTTCAATGTCAGTATGTGCCAAACCGTTGGATTGTGACACACCTTTACGCGTCTCTCGCTCGCTGCGCTCGCTCGAAAGCTGTAGCCTAACCTAAACCCAATCCATCTTGCGTTAGTCATTCGATATGGTGGCGACTTATTTCGAATTTGCGAACGTGTCGGATCGGATGTGAGGTTGGACTAAATTTTTACGAGCGAGCGGAGCGAGCGAGCAACGATCACAATTTGCAAGGTATACATATACCTTGCAATATGCATATATATCGTGTTAGTACCTAATTTTGTTAGCCACTTCGGACATCACATTGGACTGTAGTATGTGGAAATAGTACTATTTATGTGAAACTATTCACAAACTGTAAACATTTGTCAGCAGGCAATAGGATAAAGACTTCCGGCTCCTCGGGCTGGTGCGAATGTTTCAATGTCCGTATGTGCCAAACCGTGGGATTGTGACACACCTTTACGCGTCTCTCGTTCGCTGCGCTCGCTCGAAAACTATAGCGTAACCTAAAACCAATCCATCTTGCGTTCATTACTCGATATGGTGGCGACTTATTTCGAATTTGCGAACGTGTCGGATCGGATGTGAGGTTGGACTAATTTTTTACGAGCGAGCGGAGCGAGCGAGCAACGATCACAATTTGCAAGGTATACATATACCTTGCAATATGCATATATATCGTGTTAGTACCTAATTTTGTCAGCCACTTCGGACATCACATTGCACTGTGGTATGTCGAAATAGTACTATTTATGTGAAACTATTCACAAACTGTAAACATTTGTCAGCAGGCAATAGGATAAATACTTCCGGCTCCTCTGGCTGGTGCGAATGTTTCAATGTCCGTATGTGCCAAACCGTTAGATTGTGATACACCTTTACGTGTCTCTCGCTCGCTGCGCTCGATTCGAGAACTATAGCCTAACCTAAAACCAATCCCTCTTGCGTTAGTCATTCGATATGAAGGCGACTTATTTCGAATTTGCGAACGTGTCGGATCGGATGTGAGGTTGGACTAAATTTTTACGAGCGAGCGGAGCGAGCGAGCAACGATCACAATTTGCAAGGTATACATATACCTTGCAATATGCATATATATCGTGTTAGTACCTAATTTTGTCAGCCACTTCGGATATCACATTGCACTGTAGTATGTCGAAATAGTACTATTTATGTGAAACTATTCACAAACTGTAAACATTTGTCAGCAGGCAATATGATAAAGACATCCGGCTCCTCGGGCTGGTGCGAATGTTTCAATGTCAGTATGTGCCAAACCGTTGGATTGTGACACACATTTACGCGTCTCTCGCTCGCTGCGCTCGCTCGAAAACTATAGCGTAACCTAAAACCAATCCATCTTGCGTTCATTATTCGATATGGTGGCGACTTATTTCGAATTTGCGAACGTGTCGGATCGTATGTGAGGTTGGACTAAATTTTTACGAGCGAGCGGAGCGAGCGAGCAACGATCACAATTTGCAAGGTATACATATACCTTATATTGCCTTGCATATATTTCGTGTTAGTACCTAATTTTGTCAGCCACTTCGGACATCACATTGGACTGTAGTATGTGGTAATAGTACTATTTATGTGAAACTATTCACAAGCTGTAAACATCTGTCAGCAGGCAATAGGATAAAGACTTCCGGCTCCTCGGGCTGGTGCGAATGTTTCAATGTCCGTATGTGCCAAACCGTTGGATTGTGACACACCTTTACGCGTCTCTCGTTCGCTGCGCTCGCTCGAAGACTATAGCGTAACCTAAAACCAATCCATCTTGCGTTCATTATTCGATATGGTGGCGACTTATTTCGAATTTGCGAACGTGTCGGATCGGATGTGAGGTTGGACTAAATTTTTACGAGCGAGCGGAGCGAGCGAGCATCGATCACAATATGCAAGGTATACATATACCTTGCAATATGCATATATATCGTGTTAGTACCTAACTTTGTCAGCCACTTCGGACATCACATTGCCCTGTGGTATGTGGAAATAGTACTATTTATGTGAAACTATTCACAAACTGTAAACATTTGTCATCAGGCAATATGATAAAGACATCCGGCTCCTCGGGCTGGTGCGAATGTTTCAATGTCAGTATGTGCCAAACCGTTGGATTGTGACACACCTTTACGTGTCTCTCGCTCGCTGCGCCCGCTCGAAAGCTGTAGCCTAACCTAAACCCAATCCATCTTGCGTTAGTCATTCGATATGAAGGCAACTTATTTCGAATTTGCGAACGTGTCGGATCGTATGTGAGGTTGGACTAAATTTTTACGAGCGTGCGGAGCGAGCGAGCAACGATCACAATTTGCAAGGTATACATATACCTTATATTGCCTTGCATATATTTCGTGTTAGTACCTAACTTTGTCAGCCACTTCGGACATCACATTGGACTGTAGTATGTGGAAATAGTACTATTTATGTGAAACTATTCACAAACTGTAAACATTTGTCAGCAGGCAATAGGATAAAGACTTCCGGCTCCTCGGGCTGGTGCGAATGTTTCAATGTCCGTATGTGCCAAACCGTGGGATTGTGACACACCTTTACGCGTCTCTCGTTCGCTGCGCTCGCTCGAAACCTATAGCGTAACCTAAAACCAATCCATCTTGCGTTCATTATTCGATATTGTGGCGACTTATTTCGAATTTGCGAACGTGTCGGATCGGATGTGAGGTCGGACTAAATTTTTACGAGCGAGCGGAGCGAGCGAGCAACGATCACAATTTGCAAGGTATACATATACCTTGCAATATGCATATATATCGTGTTAGTACCTAATTTTGTTAGCCACTTCGGACATCACATTGGACTGTAGTATGTGGAAGAAGTACTATTTATGTGAAACTATTCACAAACTGTAAAAATTTGTCAGCAGGCAATAGGATAAATACTTCCGGCTCCTCTGGCTGGTGCGAATGTTTCAATGTCCGTATGTGCCAAACCGTTAGATTGTGATACACCTTTACGCGTCTCTCGCTCGCTGCGCTCGCTCGAAAACTATAGCCTAACCTAAAACCAATCCCTCTTGCGTTAGTCATTCGATATGAAGGCGACTTATTTCGAATTTGCGAACGTGTCGGATGGGATGTGAGGTTGGACTAAATTTTTACGAGCGAGCGGAGCGAGCGAGCAACGATCACAATTTGCAAGGTATACATACACTTTGCAATATGCATATATATCGTGTTAGTACCTAATTTTGTCAGCCACTTCGGACATCACATTGCACTGTAGTATGTGGAAATAGTACTATTTATGTGAAACTATTCACAAACTGTAAACATTTGTCAGCAGGCAATACGATAAGTACTTCCGGCTCCTCTGGCTGGTGCGAATGTTTCAATGTCCGTATGTGCCAAACCGTTAGATTGTGATACACCTTTACGCGTCTCTCGCTCAATGCGCTCGCTCGAAAACTATAGCCCAACCTAAAACCAATCCCTCTTGCGTTGGTCATTCGATATGAAGGCGACTTATTTCGAATTTGCGAACGTGTCGGATCGGATGTGAGGTTGGACTAAATTTTTACGAGCGAGCGGAGCGAGCGAGCATCGATCACAATATGCAAGGTAAACATATACCTTGCAATATGCATATATATAGTGTTAGTACCTAATTTCGTCAGCCACTTCGGACATCACATTGCCCTGTAGTATGTGGAAATAGTACTATTTATGTGAAACTATTCACAAACTGTAAACATTTGTCAGTAGGCAATATGATAAAGACTTCCGGCTCCTCGGGCTGGTGCGAATGTTTCAATGTCCGTATGTGCCAAACCGTTGGATTGTGACACACCTTTACGCGTCTCTCGTTCGCTGCGCTCGCTCGAAAACTGTAGCGTAACCTAAAACCAATCCATCTTGCGTTCATTATTCGATATGGTGGCGACTTATTTCGAATTTGCGAACGTGTCGGATCGGATGTGAGGTTGGACTAAATTTTTACGAGCGAGCGGAGCGAGCGAGCAACGATCACAATTTGCAAGGTATACATATACCTTGCAATATGCATATATATCGTGTTAGTACCTAATTTTGTCAGCCACTTCGGATATCACATTGCACTGTAGTATGTCGAAATAGTACTATTTATGTGAAACTATTCACAAACTGTAAACATTTGTCAGCAGGCAATATGATAAAGACATGCGGCTCCTCGGGCTGGTGCGAATGTTTCAATGTCAGTATGTGCCAAACCGTTGGATTGTGACACACCTTTACGCGTCTCTCGCTCGCTGCGCTCGCTCGAAAACTATAGCGTAACCTAAAACCAATCCATCTTGCGTTCATTATTCGATATGGTGGCGACTTATTTCGAATTTGCGAACGTGTCGGATCGTATGTGAGGTTGGACTAAATTTTTACGAGCGAGCGGAGCGTGCGAGCAACGATCACAATTTGCAAGGTATACATATACCTTATATTGCCTTGCATATATTTCGTGTTAGTACCTAATTTTGTCAGCCACTTCGGACATCACATTGGACTGTAGTATGTGGTAATAGTACTATTTATGTGAAACTATTCACAAGCTGTAAACATCTGTCAGCAGGCAATATGATAAAGACATCCGGCTCCTCGGGCTGGTGCGAATGTTTCAATGTCAGTATGTGCCAAACCGTTGGATTGTGACACACCTTTACGCGTCTCTCGCTCGCTGCGCCCGCTCGAAAGCTGTAGCGTAACCTAAAACCAATTCATCTTGCGTTCATTATTCGATATGGTGGCGACTTATTTCGAATTTGCGAACGTGTCGGATCGGATGTGAGGTTGGACTAAATTTTTACGAGCGAGCGGAGCGAGCGAGCATCGATCACAATATGCATGGTATACATATACCTTGCAATATGCATATATATAGTGTTAGTACCTAATTTCGTCAGCCACTTCGGACATCACATTGCCCTGTAGTATGTGGAAATAGTACTATTTATGTGAAACTATTCACAAACTGTAAACATTTGTCAGCAGGCAATAGGATAAAGACTTCCGGCTCCTCGGGCTGGTGCGAATGTTTCAATGTCCGTATGTGCCAAACCGTTGGATTGTGACACACCTTTACGCGTCTCTCGTTCGCTGCGCTCGCTCGAAGACTATAGCGTAACCTAAAACCAATCCATCTTGCGTTCATTATTCGATATGGTGGCGACTTATTTCGAATTTGCGAACGTGTCGGATCGGATGTGAGGTTGGACTAAATTTTTACGAGCGAGCGGAGCCAGCGAGCATCGATCACAATATGCAAGGTATACATATACCTTGCAATATGCATATATATCGTGTTAGTACCTAATTTCGTCAGCCACTTCGGACATCACATTGCCCTGTGGTATGTGGAAATAGTACTATTTATGTGAAACTATTCACAAACTGTAAACATTTGTCATCAGGCAATATGATAAAGACATCCGGCTCCTCGGGCTGGTGCGAATGTTTCAATGTCAGTATGTGCCAAACCGTTGGATTGTGACACACCTTTACGCGTCTCTCGCTCGCTGCGCCCGCTCGAAAGCTGTAGCCTAACCTAAACCCAATCCATCTTGCGTTAGTCATACGATATGAAGGCAACTTATTTCGAATTTGAGAACGTGTCGGATCGTATGTGAGGTTGGACTAAATTTTTACGAGCGAGCGGAGCGAGCGAGCAACGATCACAATTTGCAAGGTATACATATACCTTATATTGCCTTGCATATATTTCGTGTTAGTACCTAACTTTGTCAGCCACTTCGGACATCACATTGGACTGTAGTATGTGGAAATAGTACTATTTATGTGAAACTATTCACAAACTGTAAACATTTGTCAGCAGGCAATAGGATAAAGACTTCCGGCTCCTCGGGCTGGTGCGAATGTTTCAATGTCCGTATGCGCCAAACCGTTGGATTGTGACACACCTTTACGCGTCTCTCGTTCGCTGCTCTCGCTCGAAAACTATAGCGTAACCTAAAACCAATCCATCTTGCGTTCATTATTCGATATGGTGGCGACTTATTTCGAATTTGCGAACGTGTCGGATCGGATGTGAGGTTGGACTAAATTTTTACGAGCGAGCGGAGCGAGCGAGCAACGATCACAATTTGCGAGGTATACATATACCTTGCAATATGCATATATATCGTGTTAGTACCTAATTTTGTCAGCCACTTCGGACATCACATTGCACTGTAGTATGTCGAAATAGTACTATTTATGTGAAACTATTCACAAACTGTAAACATTTGTCAGCAGGCAATAGGATAAATACTTCCGGCTCCTCGGGCTGGTGCGAATGTTTCAATGTCCGTATGTGCCAAACCGTGGGATTGTGACACACCTTTACGCGTCTCTCGTTCGCTGCGCTCGCTCGAAACCTATAGCGTAACCTAAAACCAATCCATCTTGCGTTCATTATTCGATATGGTGGCGACTTATTTCGAATTTGCGAACGTGTCGGATCGGATGTGAGGTTGGACTAAATTTTTACGAGCGAGCGGAGCGAGCGAGCAACGATCACAATTTGCAAGGTATACATATACCTTGCAATATGCATATATATCGTGTTAGTACCTAATTTTGTTAGCCACTTCGGACATCACATTGGACTGTAGTATGTGGAAATAGTACTATTTATGTGAAACTATTCACAAACTGTAAAAATTTGTCAGCAGGCAATAGGATAAATACTTCCGGCTCCTCTGGCTGGTGCGAATGTTTCAATGTCCGTATGTGCCAAACCGTTAGATTGTGATACACCTTTACGCGTCTCTCGCTCAATGCGCTCGCTCGAAAACTATAGCCCAACCTAAAACCAATCCCTCTTGCGTTGGTCATTCGATATGAAGGCGACTTATTTCGAATTTGCGAACGTGTCGGATCGGATGTGAGGTTGGACTAAATTTTTACGAGCGAGCGGAGCGAGCGAGCATCGATCACAATTTGCAAGGTATACATATACCTTGCAATATGCATATATATCGTGTTAGTACCTAATTTTGTCAGCCACTTCGGACATCACATTGCACTGTAGTATGTCGAAATAGTACTATTTATGTGAAACTATTCACAAACTGTAAACATTTGTCAGTAGGCAATATGATAAAGACTTCCGCCTCCTCGAGCTGGTGCGAATGTTTCAATGTCAGTATGTGCCAAACCGTTGGATTGTGACACACCTTTACGCGTCTCTCGCTCGCTGCGCTCGCTCGAAAGCTGTAGCCTAACCTAAACCCAATCCATCTTGCGTTAGTCATTCGATATGGTGGCGACTTATTTCGAATTTGCGAACGTGTCGGATCGGATGTGAGGTTGGACTAAATTTTTACGAGCGAGCGGAGCGAGCGAACAACGATCACAATTTGCAAGGTATACATATACCTTATATTGCTTTGCATATATTCCGTGTTAGTACCTAATTTTGTCAGACACTTCGGACATCACATTGGACTGTAGTATGTGGAAATAGTACTATTTATGTGAAACTATTCACAAACTGTAAACATTTGTCAGCAGGCAATAGGATAAAGACTTCCGGCTCCTCGGGCTGGTGCGAATGTTTCAATGTCCGTATGTGCCAAACCGTTGGATTGTGACACACCTTTACGCGTCTCTCGTTCGCTGCGCTCGCTCGAAAACTATAGCGTAACCTAAAACCAATCCATCTTGCGTTCATTATTCGATATGGTGGCGACTTATTTCGAATTTGCGAACGTGTCGGATCGGATGTGAGGTTGGACTAAATTTTTACGAGCGAGCGGAGCGAGCGAGCAACGATCACAATTTGCAAGGTATACATATACCTTATATTGCCTTGCATATATTCCGTGTTAGTACCTAATTTTGTCAGCCACTTCGGACATCACATTGGACTGTAGTATGTGGAAATAGTACTATTTATGTGAAGCTATTCACAAACTGTAAACATTTGTCAGCAGGCAATAGGATAAAGACTTCCGGCTCCTCGGGCTGGTGCGAATGTTTCAATGTCCGTATGTGCCAAACCGTTGGATTGTGACACACCTTTACGCGTCTCTCGTTCGCTGCGCTCGCTCGAAAACTATAGCGTAACCTAAAACCAATCCATCTTGCGTTCATTATTCGATATGGTGGCGACTTATTTCGAATTTGCGAACGTGACGGATCGGATGTGAGGTTGGACTAAATTTTTACGAGCGAGCGGAGCGAGCGAGCAACGATCACAATTTGCAAGTTATACATATACCTTGCAATATGCATATATATCGTGTTAGTACCTAATTTTGTCAGCCACTTCGGACATCACATTGCACTGTAGTATGTGGAAATAGTACTATTTATGTGAAACTATTCACAAACTGTAAACATTTGTCAGTAGGCAATATGATAAAGACTTCCGGCTCCTCGGGCTGGTGCGAATGTTTCAATGTCAGTATGTGCCAAACCGTTGGATTGTGACACACCTTTACGCGACTCTCGCTCGCTGCGTTCGCTCGAAAACTATAGCGTAACCTAAAACCAATCCATCTTGCGTTCATTATCCGATATGGTGGCGACTTATTTCGAATTTGCGAACGTGTCGGATCGGATGTGAGGTTGGACTAAATTTGTACGAGCGAGCGGAGCGAGCGAGCATCGATCACAATATGCAAGGTATACATATACCTTGCAATATGCATATATATAGTGTTAGTACCTAATTTCGTCAGCCACTTCGGACATCATATTGCCCTGTAGTATGTGGAAATAGTACTATTTATGTGAAACTATTCACAAACTGTAAACATTTGTCAGCAGGCAATAGGATAAAGACTTCCGGCTCCTCGGGCTGGTGCGAATGTTTCAATGTCCGTATGTGCCAAACCGTTGGATTGTAACACACCTTTACGCGTCTCTCGTTCGCTGCGCTCGCTCGAAAACTATAGCGTAACCTAAAACCAATCCATCTTGCGTTCATTATTCGATATGGTGGCGACTTATTTCGAATTTGCGAACGTGTCGGATCGGATGTGAGGTTGGACTAAATTTTTACGAGCGAGCGGAGCGAGCGAGCAACGATCACAATTTGCAAGGTATACATACACTTTGCAATATGCATATATACCGTGTTAGTACCTAATTTTGTCAGCCACTTCGGACATCACATTGCACTGTAGTATGTGGAAATAGTACTATTTATGTGAAACTATTCACAAACTGTAAACATTTGTCAGCAGGCAATACGATAAGTACTTCCGGCTCCTCTGGCTGGTGCGAATGTTTCAATGTCCGTATGTGCCAAACCGTTAGATTGTGATACACCTTTACGCGTCTCTCGTTCGCTGCGATCGCTCGAAAACTATAGCGTAACCTAAAACCAATCCATCTTGCGTTCATTATTCGATATGGTGGCGACTTATTTCGAATTTGCGAACGTGTCGGATCGGATGTGAGGTTGGACTAAATTTTTACGAGCGAGCGGAGCGAGCGTGCAACGATCACAATTTGCAAGGTATACATATACCTTATATTGCCTTGCATATATTTCGTGTTAGTACCTAATTTTGTCAGCCACTTCGGACATCACATTGGACTGTAGTATGTGGAAATAGTACTATTTATGTGAAACTATTCACAAACTGTAAACATTTGTCAGCAGGCAATAGGATAAAGACTTCCGGCTCCTCGGGCTGGTGCGAATGTTTCAATGTCCGTATGTGCCAAACCGTTGGATTGTGACACACCTTTACGCGTCTCTCGTTCGCTGCGCTCGCTCGAAAACTATAGCGTAACCTAAAACCAATCCATCTTGCGTTCATTATTCGATATGGTGGCGACTTATTTCGAATTTGCGAACGTGTCGGATCGGATGTGAGGTTGGACTAAATTTTTACGAGCGAGCGGAGCAAGCGAGCAACGATCACAATTTGCAAGGTATACATATACCTTGCAATATGCATATATATCGTGTTAGTACCTAATTTTGTCAGCCACTTCGGACATCACATTGCACTGTAGTATGTCGAAATAGTACTATTTATGTGAAACTATTCACAAACTGTAAACATTTGTCAGTAGGCAATATGATAAAGACTTCCGGCTCCTCGGGCTGGTGCGAATGTTTCAATGTCAGTATGTGCCAAACCGTTGGATTGTGACACACCTTTACGCGTCTCTCGTTCGCTGCGCTCGCTCGAAAACTATAGCGTAACCTAAAACCAATCCATCTTGCGTTCATTATTCGATATGGTGGCGACTTATTTCGAATTTGCGAACGTGTCGGATCGGATGTGAGGTTGGACTAAATTTTTACGAGCGAGCGGAGCGAGCGAGCAACGATCACAATTTGCAAGGTATACATATACCTTGCAATATGCATATATATAGTGTTAGTACCTAATTTCGTCAGCCACTTCGGACATCACATTGCCCTGTAGTATGTGGAAATAGTACTATTTATGTGAAACTATTCACAAACTGTAAACATTTGTCAGCAGGCAATAGGATAAAGACTTCCGGCTCCTCGGGCTGGTGCGAATGTTTCAATGTCCGTATGTGCCAAACCGTTGGATTGTGACACACCTTTACGCGTCTCTCGTTCGCTGCGCTCGCTCGAAAACTATAGCGTAACCTAAAACCAATCCATCTTGCGTTCATTATTCGATATGGTGGCGACTTATTTCGAATTTGCGAACGTGTCGGATCGGATGTGAGGTTGGACTAAATTTTTACGAGCGAGCGGAGCGAGCGAGCAACGATCACAATTTGCAAGGTATACATATACCTTATATTGCCTTGCATATATTTCGTGTTAGTACCTAATTTTGTCAGCCACCTCGGACATCACATTGGACTGTAGTATGTGGAAATAGTACTATTTATGTGAAACTATTCACAAACTGTAAACATTTGTCAGCAGGCAATAGGATAAAGACTTCCGGCTCCTCGGGCTGGTGCGAATGTTTCAATGTCCGTATGTGCCAAACCGTAGGATTGTGACACACCTTTACGCGTCTCTCGTTCGCTGCGCTCGCTCGAAAACTATAGCGTAACCTAAAACCAATCCATCTTGCGTTCATTATTCGATATGGTGGCGACTTATTTCGAATTTGCGAACGTGTCGGATCGGATGTGAGGTTGGACTAAATTATTACGAGCGAGCGGAGCGAGCGAGCAACGATCACAATTTGCAAGGTATACATATACCTTGCAATATGCATATATATCGTGTTAGTACCTAATTTTGTTAGCCACTTCGGACATCACATTGGACTGTGGTATGTGGAAATAGTACTATTTATGTGAAACTATTCACAAACTGTAAACATTTGTCAGCAGGCAATAGGATAAATACTTCCGGCTCCTCTGGCTGGTGCGAATGTTTCAATGTCCGTATGTGCCAAACCGTTGGATTGTGACACACCTTTACGCGTCTCTCGTTCGCTGCGCTAGCTCGAAAACTATAGCGTAACCTAAAACCAATCCATCTTGCGTTCATTATTCGATATGGTGGCGACTTATTTCGAATTTGCGAACGTGTCGGATCGGATGTGAGGTTGGACTAAATTTTTACGAGCGAGCGGAGCGAGCGAGTATCGATCACAATATGCAAGGTATACATATACCATGCAATATGCATATATATATTGTTAGTACCTAATTTCGTCAGCCACTTCGGACATCACATTGCCCTGTAGTATGTGGAAATAGTACTATTTATGTGAAACTATTCACAAACTGTAAACATTTGTCAGCAGGCAATAGGATAAAGACTTCCGGCTCCTCGGGCTGGTGCGAATGTTTCAATGTCCGTATGTGCCAAACCGTTGGATTGTGACACACCTTTACGCGACTCTCGCTCGCTGCGTTCGCTCGAAAACTATAGCGTAACCTAAAACCAATCCATCTTGCGTTCATTATTCGATATGGTGGCGACTTATTTCGAATTTGCGAACGTGTCGGATCGGATGTGAGGTTGGACTAAATTTGTACGAGCGAGCGGAGCGAGCGAGCATCGATCACAATATGCAAGGTATACATATACCTTGCAATATGCATATATATAGTGTTAGTACCTAATTTCGTCAGCCACTTCGGACATCATATTGCCCTGTAGTATGTGGAAATAGTACTATTTATGTGAAACTATTCACAAACTGTAAACATTTGTCAGCAGGCAATAGGATAAAGACTTCCGGCTCCTCGGGCTGGTGCGAATGTTTCAATGTCCGTATGTGCCAAACCGTTGGATTGTGACACACCTTTACGCGTCTCTCGTTCGCTGCGTTCGCTCGTAAACTATAGCGTAACCTAAAACCAATCCATCTTGCGTTCATTATTCGATATGGTGGCGACTTATTTCGAATTTGCGAACGTGTCGGATCGGATGTGAGGTTGGACTAAATTTTTACGAGCGAGCGGAGCGAGCGAGCAACGATCACAATTTGCAAGGTATACATATACCTTATATTGCCTTGCATATATTTCGTGTTAGTACCTAATTTTGTCAGCCACTTCGGACATCACATTGGACTGTAGTATGTGGAAATAGTACTATTTATGTGAAACTATTCACAAACTGTAAACATTTGTCAGCAGGCAATAGGATAAAGACTTCCGGCTCCTCGGGCTGGTGCGAATGTTTCGATGTCCGTATGTGCCAAACCGTTGGATTGTGACACACCTTTACGCGTCTCTCGTTCGCTGCGCTCGCTCGAAAACTATAGCGTAACCTAAAACCAATCCATCTTGCGTTCATTATTCGATATGGTGGCGACTTATTTCGAATTTGCGAACGTGTCGGATCGGATGTGAGGTTGGACTAAATTTTTACGAGCGAGCGGAGCGAGCGAGCAACGATCACAATTTGCAAGGTATACATATACCTTGCAATATGCATATATATCGTGTTAGTACCTAATTTTGTTAGCCACTTCGGACATCACATTGGACTGTAGTATGTGGAAATAGTACTATTTATGTGAAACTACTCACAAACTGTAAACATTTGTCAGCAGGCAATAGGATAAATACTTCCGGCTCCTCTGGCTGGTGCGAATGTTTCAATGTCCGTATGTGCCAAACCGTTAGATTGTGATACACCTTTACGCGTCTCTCGCTCGCTGCGCTCGCTCGAAAACTATAGCCTAACCTAAAACCAATCCCTCTTGCGTTAGTCATTCGATATGAAGGCGACTTATTTCGAATTTGCGAACGTGTCGGATCGGATGTGAGGTTGGACTAAATTTTTACGAGCGAGCGGAGCGAGCGAGCAACGATCACAATTTGCAAGGTATACATACACTTTGCAATATGCATATATACCGTGTTAGTAGCTAATTTTGTCAGCCACTTCGGACATCACATTGCACTGTAGTATGTGGAAATAGTACTATTTATGTGAAACTATTCACAAACTGTAAACATTTGTCAGCAGGCAATAAGATAAGTACTTCCGGCTCCTCTGGCTGGTGCGAATGTTTCAATGTCCGTATGTGCCAAACCGTTAGATTGTGATACACCTTTACGCGTCTCTCGTTCGCTGCGATCGCTCGAAAACTATAGCGTAACCTAAAACCAATCCATCTTGCGTTCATTATTCGATATGGTGGCGACTTATTTCGAATTTGCGAACGTGTCGGATCGGATGTGAGGTTGGACTAAATTTTTACGAGCGAGCGGAGCGAGCGTGCAACGATCACAATTTGCAAGGTATACATATACCTTATATTGCCTTGCATATATTTCGTGTTAGTACCTAATTTTGTCAGCCACTTCGGACATCACATTGGACTGTAGTATGTGGAAATAGTACTATTTATGTGAAACTATTCACAAACTGTAAACATTTGTCAGCAGGCAATAGGATAAAGACTTCCGGCTCCTCGGGCTGGTGCGAATGTTTCAATGTCCGTATGTGCCAAACCGTTGGATTGTGACACACCTTTACGCGTCTCTCGTTCGCTGCGCTCGCTCGAAAACTATAGCGTAACCTAAAACCAATCCATCTTGCGTTCATTATTCGATATGGTGGCGACTTATTTCGAATTTGCGAACGTGTCGGATCGGATGTGAGGTTGGACTAAATTTTTACGAGCGAGCGGAGCGAGCGAGCAACGATCACAATTTGCAAGGTATACATATACCTTATATTGCCTTGCATATATTCCGTGTTAGTACCTAATTTTGTCAGCCACTTCGGACATCACATTGGACTGTAGTATGTGGAAATAGTACTATTTATGTGAAACTATTCACAAACTGTAAACATTTGTCAGCAGGCAGTAGGATAAAGACTTCCGGCTCCTCGGGCTGGTGCGAATGTTTCAATGTCCGTATGTGCCAAACCGTTGGATTGTGACACACCTTTACGCGTCTCTCGTTCGCTGCGCTCGCTCGAAAACTATAGCCTAACCTAAAACCAATCCCTCTTGCGTTCATTATTCCATATGGTGGCGACTTATTTCGAATTTGCGAACGTGTCGGATCGGATGTGAGGTTGGACTAAATTTTTACGAGCAAGCGGAGCGAGCGAGCATCGATCACAATATGCAAGGTATACATATACCTTGCAATATGCATATATATCGTGTTAGTACCTAATTTTGTCAGCCACTTCGGACATCACATTGGACTGTAGTATGTGGAAATAGTACTATTTATGTGAAACTATTCACAAACTGTAAACATTTGTCAGCAGGCAATAGGATAAATACTTCCGGCTCCTCTGGCTGGTGCGAATGTTTCAATGTCCGTATGTGCCAAACCGTTAGATTGTGATACACCTTTACGCGTCTCTCGCTCGCTGCGCTCGCTCGAAAACTATAGCCTAACCTAAAACCAATCCCTCTTGCGTTAGTCACGCGATATGAAGGCGACTTATTTCGAATTTGCGAACGTGTCGGATCGGATGTGAGGTTGGACTAAATTTTTACGAGCGAGCGGAGCGAGCGAGCAACGATCACAATTTGCAAGGTATACATACACTTTGCAATATGCATATATACCGTGTTAGTACCTAATTTTGTCAGCCACTTCGGACATCACATTGCACGGTAGTATGTGGAAATAGTACTATTTATGTGAAACTATTCACAAACTGTAAACATTTGTCAGCAGGCAATACGATAAGTACTTCCGGCTCCTCGGCCTGGTGCGAATGTTTCAATGTCCGTATGTGCCAAACCGTTAGATTGTGATACACCTTTACGCGTCTCTCGTTCGCTGCGATCGCTCGAAAACTATAGCGTAACCTAAAACCAATCCATCTTGCGTTCATTATTCGATATGGTGGCGACTTATTTCGAATTTGCGAACGTGTCGGATCGGATGTGAGGTTGGACTAAATTTTTACGAGCGAGCGGAGCGAGCGAGCAACGATCACAATTTGCAAGGTATACATATACCTTATATTGCCTTGCATGTATTTCGTGTTAGTACCTAATTTTGTCAGCCACCTCGGACATCACATTGGACTGTAGTATGTGGAAATAGTACTATTTATGTGAAACTATTCACAAACTGTAAACATTTGTCAGCAGGCAATAGGATAAAGACTTCCGGCTCCTCGGGCTGGTGCGAATGTTTCAATGTCCGTATGTGCCAAACCGTTGGATTGTGACACACCTTTACGCGTCTCTCGTTCGCTGCGCTCGCTCGAAAACTATAGCGTAACCTAAAACCAATCCATCTTGCGTTTATTATTCGATATGAAGGCGACTTATTTCGAATTTGCGAACGTGTCGGATCGGATGTGAGGTTGGACTAAATTTTTACGAGCGAGCGGAGCGAGCGTGCAACGATCACAATATGCAAGGTATACATATACCTTATATTGCCTTGCATATATTTCGTGTTAGTACCTAATTTTGTCAGCCACTTCGGACATCACATTGGACTGTAGTATGTGGAAATAGTACTATTTATGTGAAACTATTCACAAACTGTAAACATTTGTCAGCAGGCAATAGGATAAAGACTTCCGGCTCCTCGGGCTGGTGCGAATGTTTCAATGTCCGTATGTGCCAAACCGTTGGATTGTGACACACCTTTACGCGTCTCTCGTTCGCTTCGCTCGCTCGAAAACTATAGCGTAACCTAAAACCAATCCATCTTGCGTTCATTATTCGATATGGTGGCGACTTATTTCGAATTTGCGAACGTGTCGGATCGGATGTGAGGTTGGACTAAATTTTTACGAGCGAGCGGAGCGAGCGAGCAACGATCACAATTTGCAAGGTATACATATACCTTGCAATATGCATATATATCGTGTTAGTACCTAATTTTGTCAGCCACTTCGGACATCACATTGGACTGTAGTATGTGGAAATAGTACTATTTATGTGAAACTATTCACAAACTGTAAACATTTGTCAGCAGGCAGTAGGATAAAGACTTCCGGCTCCTCGGGCTGGTGCGAATGTTTCAATGTCCGTATGTGCCAAACCGTTGGATTGTGACACACCTTTACGCGTCTCTCGTTCGCTGCGCTCGCTCGAAAACTATAGCCTAACCTAAAACCAATCCCTCTTGCGTTCATTATTCCATATGGTGGCGACTTATTTCGAATTTGCGAACGTGTCGGATCGGATGTGAGGTTGGACTAAATTTTTACGAGCAAGCGGAGCGAGCGAGCATCGATCACAATATGCAAGGTATACATATACCTTGCAATATGCATATATATCGTGTTAGTACCTAATTTTGTCAGCCACTTCGGACATCACATTGGACTGTAGTATGTGGAAATAGTACTATTTATGTGAAACTATTCACAAACTGTAAACATTTGTCAGCAGGCAATAGGATAAATACTTCCGGCTCCTCTGGCTGGTGCGAATGTTTCAATGTCCGTATGTGCCAAACCGTTAGATTGTGATACACCTTTACGCGTCTCTCGCTCGCTGCGCTCGCTCGAAAACTATAGCCTAACCTAAAACCAATCCCTCTTGCGTTAGTCACGCGATATGAAGGCGACTTATTTCGAATTTGCGAACGTGTCGGATCGGATGTGAGGTTGGACTAAATTTTTACGAGCGAGCGGAGCGAGCGAGCAACGATCACAATTTGCAAGGTATACATACACTTTGCAATATGCATATATACCGTGTTAGTACCTAATTTTGTCAGCCACTTCGGACATCACATTGCACGGTAGTATGTGGAAATAGTACTATTTATGTGAAACTATTCACAAACTGTAAACATTTGTCAGCAGGCAATACGATAAGTACTTCCGGCTCCTCGGCCTGGTGCGAATGTTTCAATGTCCGTATGTGCCAAACCGTTAGATTGTGATACACCTTTACGCGTCTCTCGTTCGCTGCGATCGCTCGAAAACTATAGCGTAACCTAAAACCAATCCATCTTGCGTTCATTATTCGATATGGTGGCGACTTATTTCGAATTTGCGAACGTGTCGGATCGGATGTGAGGTTGGACTAAATTTTTACGAGCGAGCGGAGCGAGCGAGCAACGATCACAATTTGCAAGGTATACATATACCTTATATTGCCTTGCATGTATTTCGTGTTAGTACCTAATTTTGTCAGCCACCTCGGACATCACATTGGACTGTAGTATGTGGAAATAGTACTATTTATGTGAAACTATTCACAAACTGTAAACATTTGTCAGCAGGCAATAGGATAAAGACTTCCGGCTCCTCGGGCTGGTGCGAATGTTTCAATGTCCGTATGTGCCAAACCGTTGGATTGTGACACACCTTTACGCGTCTCTCGTTCGCTGCGCTCGCTCGAAAACTATAGCGTAACCTAAAACCAATCCATCTTGCGTTTATTATTCGATATGAAGGCGACTTATTTCGAATTTGCGAACGTGTCGGATCGGATGTGAGGTTGGACTAAATTTTTACGAGCGAGCGGAGCGAGCGAGCATCGATCACAATATGCAAGGTATACATATACCTTGCAATATGCATATATATAGTGTTAGTACCTAATTTCGTCAGCCACTTCGGACATCACATTGCCCTGTAGTATGTGGAAATAGTACTATTTATGTGAAACTATTCACAAACTGTAAACATTTGTCAGCAGGCAATAGGATAAAGACTTCCGGCTCCTCGGGCTGGTGCGAATGTTTCAATGTCCGTATGTGCCAAACCGTTGGATTGTGACACACCTTTACGCGTCTCTCGTTCGCTTCGCTCGCTCGAAAACTATAGCGTAACCTAAAACCAATCCATCTTGCGTTCATTATTCGATATGGTGGCGACTTATTTCGAATTTGCGAACGTGTCGGATCGGATGTGAGGTTGGACTAAATTTTTACGAGCGAGCGGAGCGAGCGAGCAACGATCACAATTTGCAAGGTATACATATACCTTGCAATATGCATATATATCGTGTTAGTACCTAATTTTGTCAGCCACTTCGGACATCACATTGCACTGTAGTATGTGGAAATAGTACTATTTATGTGAAACTATTCACAAACTGTAAACATTTGTCAGCAGGCAATAGGATAAAGACTTCCGGCTCCTCGGGCTGGTGCGAATGTTTCAATGTCCGTATGTGCCAAACCGTTGGATTGTGACACACCTTTACGCGTCTCTCGTTCGCTGCGCTCGCTCGAAAACTATAGCGTAACCTAAAACCAATCCATCTTGCGTTCATTATTCGATATGGTGGCGACTTATTTCGAATTTGCGAACGTGTCGGATCGGATGTGAGGTTGGACTAAATTTTTACGAGCGAGCGGAGCGAGCGAGCAACGATCACAATTTGCAAGGTATACATATACCTTGCAATATGCATATATATCGTGTTAGTACCTAATTTTGTTAGCCACTTCGGACATCACATTGGACTGTGGTATGTGGAAATAGTACTATTTATGTGAAACTATTCACAAACTGTAAACATTTGTCAGCAGGCAATAGGATAAATACTTCCGGCTCCTCTGGCTGGTGCGAATGTTTCAATGTCCGTATGTGCCAAACCGTTGGATTGTGACACACCTTTACGCGTCTCTCGTTCGCTGCGCTAGCTCGAAAACTATAGCGTAACCTAAAACCAATCCATCTTACGTTCATTATTCGATATGGTGGCGACTTATTTCGAATTTGCGAACGTGTCGGATCGGATGTGAGGTTGGACTAAATTTTTACGAGCGAGCGGAGCGACCGAGCAACGATCACAATTTGCTAGGTATACATATACCTTGCAATATGCATATATATAGTGTTAGTACCTAATTTCGTCAGCCACTTCGGACATCACATTGCCCTGTAGTATGTGGAAATAGTACTATTTATGTGAAACTATTCACAAACTGTAAACATTTGTCAGCAGGCAATAGGATAAAGACTTCCGGCTCCTCGGGCTGGTGCGAATGTTTCAATGTCCGTATGTGCCAAACCGTTGGATTGTGACACACCTTTACGCGTCTCTCGTTCGCTGCGCTCGCTCGAAAACTATAGCGTAACCTAAAACCAATCCATCTTGCGTTCATTATTCGATATGGTGGCGACTTATTTCGAATTTGCGAACGTGTCGGATCGGATGTGAGGTTGGACTAAATTTTTACGAGCGAGCGGAGCGAGCGAGCAACGATCACAATTTGCAAGGTATACATATACCTTATATTGCCTTGCATATATTCCGTGTTAGTACCTAATTTTGTCAGCCACTTCGGACATCACATTGGACTGTAGTATGTGGAAATAGTACTATTTATGTGAAACTATTCACAAACTGTAAACATTTGTCAGCAGGCAGTAGGATAAAGACTTCCGGCTCCTCTGGCTGGTGCGAATGTTTCAATGTCCGTATGTGCCAAACCGTTAGATTGTGATACACCTTTACGCGTCTCTCGCTCGCTGCGCTCGCTCGAAAACTATAGCCTAACCTAAAACCAATCCCTCTTGCGTTAGTCATTCGATATGAAGGCGACTTATATCGAATTTGCGAACGTGTCGGATCGGATGTGAGGTTGGACTAAATTTTTACGAGCGAGCGGAGCGAGCGAGCAACGATCACAATTTGCAAGGTATACATATACCTTATATTGCCTTGCATATATTCCGTGTTAGTACCTAATTTTGTCAGCCACTTCGGACATCACATTGGACTGTAGTATGTGGAAATAGTACTATTTATGTGAAACTATTCACAAACTGTAAACATTTGTCAGCAGGCAGTAGGATAAATACTTCCGGCTCCTCTGGCTGGTGCGAATGTTTCAATGTCCGTATGTGCCAAACCGTTAGATTGTGACACACCTTTACGCGTCTCTCGTTCGCTGCGCTCGCTCGAAAACTATAGCGTAACATAAAACCAATCCCTCTTGCGTTCATTATTCGATATGGTGGCGACTTATTTCGAATTTGCGAACGTGTCGGATCGGATGTGAGGTTGGACTAAATTTTTACGAGCGAGCGGAGCGAGCGAGCAACGATCACAATTTGCAAGGTATACATATACCTTGCAATATGCATATATATCGTGTTAGTACCTAATTTTGTCAGCCACTTCGGACATCACATTGCACTGTAGTATGTGGAAATAGTACTATTTATGTGAAACTATTCACAAACTGTAAACATTTGTCAGTAGGCAATATGATAAAGACTTCCGGCTCCTCGGGCTGGTGCGAATGTTTCAATGTCAGTATGTGCCAAACCGTTGGATTGTGACACACCTTTACGCGTCTCTCGTTCGCTGCGCTCGCTCGAAAACTATAGCGTAACCTAAAACCAATCCATCTTGCGTTCATTATTCGATATGGTGGCGACTTATTTCGAATTTGCGAACGTGTCGGATCGGATGTGAGGTTGGACTAAATTTTTACGAGCGAGCGGAGCGAGCGAGCAACGATCACAATTTGCAAGGTATACATATACCTTGCAATATGCATATATATCGTGTTAGTACCTAATTTTGTTAGCCACTTCGGACATCACATTGGACTGTGGTATGTGGAAATAGTACTATTTATGTGAAACTATTCACAAACTGTAAACATTTGTCAGCAGGCAATAGGATAAATACTTCCGGCTCCTCTGGCTGGTGCGAATGTTTCAAAGTCCGTATGTGCCAAACCGTTGGATTGTGACACACCTTTACGCGTCTCTCGTTCGCTGCGCTAGCTCGAAAACTATAGCGTAACCTAAAACCAATCCATCTTACGTTCATTATTCGATATGGTGGCGACTTATTTCGAATTTGCGAACGTGTCGGATCGGATGTGAGGTTGGACTAAATTTTTACGAGCGAGCGGAGCGACCGAGCAACGATCACAATTTGCAAGGTATACATATACCTTGCAATATGCATATATATCGTGTTAGTACCTAATTTTGTCAGCCACTTCGGACATCACATTGCACTGTAGTATGTGGAAATAGTACTATTTATGTGAAACTATTCACAAACTGTAAACATTTGTCAGCAGGCAATAGGATAAAGACTTCCGGCTCCTCGGGCTGGTGCGAATGATTCAATGTCCGTATGTGCCAAACCGTTGGATTGTGACACACCTTTACGCGTCTCTCGTTCGCTGCGCTCCCTCGAAAACTATAGCGTAACCTAAAACCAATCCATCTTGCGTTCATTATTCGATATGGTGGCAACTTATTTCGAATTTGCGAACGTGTCGGATCGGATGTGAGGTTGGACTAAATTTTTACGAGCGAGCGGAGCGAGCGAGCAACGATCACAATTTGCAAGGTATACATATACCTTGCAATATGCATATATATCGTGTTAGTACCTAATTTTGTTAGCCACTTCGGACATCACATTGGACTGTAGTATGTGGAAATAGTACTATTTATGTGAAACTATTCACAAACTGTAAACATTTGTCAGCAGGCAATAGGATAAATACTTCCGGCTCCTCTGGCTGGTGCGAATGTTTCAATGTCCGTATGTGCCAAACCGTTAGATTGTGATACACCTTTACGCGTCTCTCGCTCGCTGCGCTCGCTCGAAAACTGTAGCCTAACCTAAAACCAATCCCTCTTGCGTTAGTCACTCGATATGAAGGCGACTTATTTCGAATTTGCGAACGTGTCGGATCGGATGTGAGGTTGGACTAAATTTTTACGAGCGAGCGGAGCGAGCGAGCAACGATCACAATTTGCAAGGTATACATACACTTTGCAATATGCATATATACCGTGTTAGTACCTAATTTTGTCAGCCACTTCGGACATCACATTGCACTGTAGTATGTGGAAATAGTACTATTTATGTGAAACTATTCACAAACTGTAAACATTTGTCAGCAGGCAATACGATAAGTACTTCCGGCTCCTCTGGCTGGTGCGAATGTTTCAATGTCCGTATGTGCCAAACCGTTAGATTGTGATACACCTTTACGCGTCTCTCGTTCGCTGCGATCGCTCGAGAACTATAGCGTAACCTAAAACCAATCCATCTTGCGTTCATTATTCGATATGGTGGCGACTTATTTCGAATTTGCGAACGTGTCGGATCGGATGTGAGGTTGGACTAAATTTTTACGAGCGAGCGGAGCGAGCGAGCAACGATCACAATTTGCAAGGTATACATATACCTTATATTGCCTTGCATGTATTTCGTGTTAGTACCTAATTTTGTCAGCCACCTCGGACATCACATTGGACTGTAGTATGTGGAAATAGTACTATTTATGTGAAACTATTCACAAACTGTAAACATTTGTCAGCAGGCAATAGGATAAAGACTTCCGGCTCCTCGGGCTGGTGCGAATGTTTCAATGTCCGTATGTGCCAAACCGTTGGATTGTGACACACCTTTACGCGTCTCTCGTTCGCTGCGCTCGCTCGAAAACTATAGCGTAACCTAAAACCAATCCATCTTGCGTTTATTATTCGATATGAAGGCGACTTATTTCGAATTTGCGAACGTGTCGGATCGGATGTGAGGTTGGACTAAATTTTTACGAGCGAGCGGAGCGAGCGAGCAACGATCACAATTTGCAAGGTATACATATACCTTGCAATATGCATATATATCGTGTTAGTACCTAATTTTGCCAGCCACTTCGGACATCACATTGCACTGTAGTATGTGGAAATAGTACTATTTATGTGAAACTATTCACAAACTGTAAACATTTGTCAGTAGGCAATATGATAAAGACTTCCGGCTCCTCGGGCTGGTGCGAATGTTTCAATGTCAGTATGTGCCAAACCGTTGGATTGTGACACACCTCTACGCGTCTCTCGCTCGCTGCGTTCGCTCGAAAACTATAGCGTAACCTAAAACCAATCCATCTTGCGTTCATTATTCGATATGGTGGCGACTTATTTCGAATTTGCGAACGTGTCGGATCGGATGTGAGGTTGGACTAAATTTTTACGAGCGAGCGGAGCGAGCGAGCATCGATCACAATATGCAAGGTATACATATACCTTGCAATATGCATATATATAGTGTTAGTACCTAATTTCGTCAGCCACTTCGGACATCACATTGCCCTGTAGTATGTGGAAATAGTACTATTTATGTGAAACTATTCACAAACTGTAAACATTTGTCAGCAGGCAATAGGATAAAGACTTCCGGCTCCTCGGGCTGGTGCGAATGTTTCAATGTCCGTATGTGCCAAACCGTTGGATTGTGACACACCTTTACGCGTCTCTCGTACGCTTCGCTCGCTCGAAAACTATAGCGTAACGTAAAACCAATCCATCTTGCGTTCATTATTCGATATGGTGGCGACTTATTTCGAATTTGCGAACGTGTCGGATCGGATGTGAGGTTGGACTAAATTTTTACGAGCGAGCGGAGCGAGCGAGCAACGATCACAATTTGCAAGGTATACATATACCTTATATTGCCTTGCATATATTTCGTGTTAGTACCTAATTTTGTCAGCCACTTCGGACATCACATTGGACTGTAGTATGTGGAAATAGTACTATTTATGTGAAACTATTCACAAACTGTAAACATTTGTCAGTAGGCAATATGATAAAGACTTCCGGCTCCTCGGGCTGGTGCGAATGTTTCAATGTCAGTATGTGCCAAACCGTTGGATTGTGACACACCTTTACGCGTCTCTCGTTCGCTGCGCTCGCTCGAAAACTATAGCGTAACCTAAAACCAATCCATCTTGCGTTCATTATTCGATATGGTGGCGACTTATTTCGAATTTGCGAACGTGTCGGATCGGATGTGAGGTTGGACTAAATTTTTACGAGCGAGCGGAGCGAGCGAGCAACGATCACAATTTGCAAGGTATACATATACCTTATATTGCCTTGCATATATTTCGTGTTAGTACCTAATTTTGTCAGCCACCTCGGACATCACATTGGACTGTAGTATGTGGAAATAGTACTATTTATGTGAAACTATTCACAAACTGTAAACATTTGTCAGCAGGCAATAGGATAAAGACTTCCGGCTCCTCGGGCTGGTGCGAATGTTTCAATGTCCGTATGTGCCAAACCGTTGGATTGTGACACACCTTTACGCGTCTCTCGTTCGCTGCGCTCGCTCGAAAACTATAGCGTAACCTAAAACCAATCCATCTTGCGTTCATTATTCGATATGGTGGCGACTTATTTCGAATTTGCGAACGTGTCGGATCGGATGTGAGGTTGGACTAAATTTTTACGAGCGAGCGGAGCGAGCGAGCAACGATCACAATTTGCAAGGTATACATATACCTTGCAATATGCATATATATCGTGTTAGTACCTAATTTTGTTAGCCACTTCGGACATCACATTGGACTGTGGTATGTGGAAATAGTACTATTTATGTGAAACTATTCACAAACTGTAAACATTTGTCAGCAGGCAATAGGATAAATACTTCCGGCTCCTCTGGCTGGTGCGAATGTTTCAATGTCCGTATGTGCCAAACCGTTGGATTGTGACACACCTTTACGCGTCTCTCGTTCGCTGCGCTAGCTCGAAAACTATAGCGTAACCTAAAACCAATCCATCTTACGTTCATTATTCGATATGGTGGCGACTTATTTCGAATTTGCGAACGTGTCGGATCGGATGTGAGGTTGGACTAAATTTTTACGAGCGAGCGGAGCGACCGAGCAACGATCACAATTTGCAAGGTATACATATACCTTGCAATATGCATATATATCGTGTTAGTACCTAATTTTGTCAGCCACTTCGGACATCACATTGCACTGTAGTATGTGGAAATAGTACTATTTATGTGAAACTATTCACAAACTGTAAACATTTGTCAGTAGGCAATATGATAAAGACTTCCGGCCCCTCGGGCTGGTGCGAATGTTTCAATGTCAGTATGTGCCAAACCGTTGGATTGTGACACACCTTTACGCGTCTCTCGCTCGCTGCGTTCGCTCGAAAACTATAGCGTAACCTAAAACCAATCCATCTTGCGTTCATTATTCGATATGGTGGCGACTTATTTCGAATTTGCGAACATGTCGGATCGGATGTGAGGTTGGACTAAATTTTTACGAGCGGGCGGAGCGAGCGAGCATCGATCACAATATGCAAGGTATACATATACCATGCAATATGCATATATATAGTGTTAGTACCTAATTTCGTCAGCCACTTCGGACATCACATTGCCCTGTAGTATGTGGAAATAGTACTATTTATGTGAAACTATTCACAAACTGTAAACATTTGTCAGCAGGCAATAGGATAAAGACTTCCGGCTCCTCGGGCTGGTGCGAATGTTTCAATGTCCGTATGTGCCAAACCGTTGGATTGTGACACACCTTTACGCGTCTTTCGTTCGCTGCGCTCGCTCGAAAACTATAGCGTAACCTAAAACCAATCCATCTTGCGTTCATTATTCGATATGGTGGCGACTTATTTCGAATTTGCGAACGTGTCGGATCGGATGTGAGGTTGGACTAAATTTTTACGAGCGAGCGGAGCGAGCGAGCAACGATCACAATTTGCAAGGTATACATATACCTTATATTGCTTTGCATATATTCCGTGTTAGTACCTAATTTTGTCAGCCACTTCGGACATCACATTGGACTGTAGTATGTGGAAATAGTACTATTTATGTGAAACTATTCACAAACTGTAAACATTTGTCAGCAGGCAATAGGATAAAGACTTCCGGCTCCTCGGGCTGGTGCGAATGTTTCAATGTCCGTATGTGCCAAACCGTTGGATTGTGACACACCTTTACGCGTCTCTCGTTCGCTGCGCTCGCTCGAAAACTATAGCGTAACCTAAAACCAATCCATCTTGCGTTCATTATTCGATATGGTGGCGACTTATTTCGAATTTGCGAACGTGTCGGATCGGATGTGAGGTTGGACTAAATTTTTACGAGCGAGCGGAGCGACCGAGCAACGATCACAATTTGCTAGGTATACATATACCTTGCAATATGCATATATATAGTGTTAGTACCTAATTTCGTCAGCCACTTCGGACATCACATTGCCCTGTAGTATGTGGAAATAGTACTATTTATGTGAAACTATTCACAAACTGTAAACATTTGTCAGCAGGCAATAGGATAAAGACTTCCGGCTCCTCGGGCTGGTGCGAATGTTTCAATGTCCGTATGTGCCAAACCGTTGGATTGTGACACACCTTTACGCGTCTCTCGTTCGCTGCGCTCGCTCGAAAACTATAGCGTAACCTAAAACCAATCCATCTTGCGTTCATTATTCGATATGGTGGCGACTTATTTCGAATTTGCGAACGTGTCGGATCGGATGTGAGGTTGGACTAAATTTTTACGAGCGAGCGGAGCGAGCGAGCAACGATCACAATTTGCAAGGTATACATATACCTTATATTGCCTTGCATATATTCCGTGTTAGTACCTAATTTTGTCAGCCACTTCGGACATCACATTGGACTGTAGTATGTGGAAATAGTACTATTTATGTGAAACTATTCACAAACTGTAAACATTTGTCAGCAGGCAGTAGGATAAAGACTTCCGGCTCCTCGGGCTGGTGCGAATGTTTCAATGTCCGTATGTGCCAAACCGTTGGATTGTGACACACCTTTACGCGTCTCTCGTTCGCTGCGCTCGCTCGAAAACTATAGCCTAACCTAAAACCAATCCCTCTTGCGTTCATTATTCCATATGGTGGCGACTTATTTCGAATTTGCGAACGTGTCGGATCGGATGTGAGGTTGGACTAAAATTTTACGAGCGAGCGGAGCGAGCAAGCAACGATCACAATTTGCAAGGTATACATATACCTTGCAATATGCATATATATCGTGTTAGTACCTAATTTTGTTAGCCACTTCGGACATCACAATGGACTGTAGTATGTGGAAATAGTACTATTTATGTGAAACTATTCACAAACTGTAAACATTTGTCAGCAGGCAATAGGATAAATACTTCCGGCTCCTCTGGCTGGTGCGAATGTTTCAATGTCCGTATGTGCCAAACCGTTAGATTGTGATACACCTTTACGCGTCTCTCGCTCGCTGCGCTCGCTCGAAAACTATAGCCTAACCTAAAACCAATCCCTCTTGCGTTAGTCATTCGATATGAAGGCGACTTATATCGAATTTGCGAACGTGTCGGATCGGATGTGAGGTTGGACTAAATTTTTACGAGCGAGCGGAGCGAGCGAGCAACGATCACAATTTGCAAGGTATACATATACCTTATATTGCCTTGCATATATTCCGTGTTAGTACCTAATTTTGTCAGCCACTTCGGACATCACATTGGACTGTAGTATGTGGAAATAGTACTATTTATGTGAAACTATTCACAAACTGTAAACATTTGTCAGCAGGCAGTAGGATAAAGACTTCCGGCTCCTCGGGCTGGTGCGAATGTTTCAATGTCCGTATGTGCCAAACTGTTGGATTGTGACACACCTTTACGCGTCTCTCGTTCGCTGCGCTCGCTCGAAAACTATAGCCTAACCTAAAACCAATCCCTCTTGCGTTCATTATTCCATATGGTGGCGACTTATTTCGAATTTGCGAACGTGTCGGATCGGATGTGAGGTTGGACTAAATTTTTACGAGCGAGCGGAGCGAGCGAACAACGATCACAATTTGCAAGGTATACATATACCTTATATTGCTTTGCATATATTCCGTGTTAGTACCTAATTTTGTCAGACACTTCGGACATCACATTGGACTGTAGTATGTGGAAATAGTACTATTTATGTGAAACTATTCACAAACTGTAAACATTTGTCAGCAGGCAATAGGATAAAGACTTCCGGCTCCTCGGGCTGGTGCGAATGTTTCAATGTCCGTATGTGCCAAACCGTTGGATTGTGACACACCTTTACGCGTCTCTCGTTCGCTGCGCTCGCTCGAAAACTATAGCGTAACCTAAAACCAATCCATCTTGCGTTCATTATTCGATATGGTGGCGACTTATTTCGAATTTGCGAACGTGTCGGATCGGATGTGAGGTTGGACTAAATTTTTACGAGCGAGCGGAGCGACCGAGCAACGATCACAATTTGCTAGGTATACATATACCTTGCAATATGCATATATATAGTGTTAGTACCTAATTTCGTCAGCCACTTCGGACATCACATTGCCCTGTAGTATGTGGAAATAGTACTATTTATGTGAAACTATTCACAAACTGTAAACATTTGTCAGCAGGCAATAGGATAAAGACTTCCGGCTCCTCGGGCTGGTGCGAATGTTTCAATGTCCGTATGTGCCAAACCGTTGGATTGTGACACACCTTTACGCGTCTCTCGTTCGCTGCGCTCGCTCGAAAACTATAGCCTAACCTAAAACCAATCCCTCTTGCGTTCATTATTCCATATGGTGGCGACTTATTTCGAATTTGCGAACGTGTCGGATCGGATGTGAGGTTGGACTAAAATTTTACGAGCGAGCGGAGCGAGCAAGCAACGATCACAATTTGCAAGGTATACATATACCTTGCAATATGCATATATATCGTGTTAGTACCTAATTTTGTTAGCCACTTCGGACATCACAATGGACTGTAGTATGTGGAAATAGTACTATTTATGTGAAACTATTCACAAACTGTAAACATTTGTCAGCAGGCAATAGGATAAATACTTCCGGCTCCTCTGGCTGGTGCGAATGTTTCAATGTCCGTATGTGCCAAACCGTTAGATTGTGATACACCTTTACGCGTCTCTCGCTCGCTGCGCTCGCTCGAAAACTATAGCCTAACCTAAAACCAATCCCTCTTGCGTTAGTCATTCGATATGAAGGCGACTTATATCGAATTTGCGAACGTGTCGGATCGGATGTGAGGTTGGACTAAATTTTTACGAGCGAGCGGAGCGAGCGAGCAACGATCACAATTTGCAAGGTATACATATACCTTATATTGCCTTGCATATATTCCGTGTTAGTACCTAATTTTGTCAGCCACTTCGGACATCACATTGGACTGTAGTATGTGGAAATAGTACTATTTATGTGAAACTATTCACAAACTGTAAACATTTGTCAGCAGGCAGTAGGATAAAGACTTCCGGCTCCTCGGGCTGGTGCGAATGTTTCAATGTCCGTATGTGCCAAACTGTTGGATTGTGACACACCTTTACGCGTCTCTCGTTCGCTGCGCTCGCTCGAAAACTATAGCCTAACCTAAAACCAATCCCTCTTGCGTTCATTATTCCATATGGTGGCGACTTATTTCGAATTTGCGAACGTGTCGGATCGGATGTGAGGTTGGACTAAATTTTTACGAGCGAGCGGAGCGAGCGAACAACGATCACAATTTGCAAGGTATACATATACCTTATATTGCTTTGCATATATTCCGTGTTAGTACCTAATTTTGTCAGACACTTCGGACATCACATTGGACTGTAGTATGTGGAAATAGTACTATTTATGTGAAACTATTCACAAACTGTAAACATTTGTCAGCAGGCAATAGGATAAAGACTTCCGGCTCCTCGGGCTGGTGCGAATGTTTCAATGTCCGTATGTGCCAAACCGTTGGATTGTGACACACCTTTACGCGTCTCTCGTTCGCTGCGCTCGCTCGAAAACTATAGCGTAACCTAAAACCAATCCATCTTGCGTTCATTATTCGATATGGTGGCGACTTATTTCGAATTTGCGAACGTGTCGGATCGGATGTGAGGTTGGACTAAATTTTTACGAGCGAGCGGAGCGACCGAGCAACGATCACAATTTGCTAGGTATACATATACCTTGCAATATGCATATATATAGTGTTAGTACCTAATTTCTTCAGCCACTTCGGACATCACATTGCCCTGTAGTATGTGGAAATAGTACTATTTATGTGAAACTATTCACAAACTGTAATCATTTGTCAGCAGGCAATAGGATAAAGACTTCCGGCTCCTCGGGCTGGTGCGAATGTTTCAATGTCCGTATGTGCCAAACCGTTGGATTGTGACACACCTTTACGCGTCTCTCGTTCGCTGCGCTCGCTCGAAAACTATAGCGTAACCTAAAACCAATCCATCTTGCGTTCATTATTCGATATGGTGGCGGCTTATTTCGAATTTGCGAACGTGTCGGATCGGATGTGAGGTTGGACTAAATTTTTACGAGCGAGCGGAGCGAGCGAGCAACGATCACAATTTGCAAGGTATACATATACCTTATATTGCCTTGCATATATTCCGTGTTAGTACCTAATTTTGTCAGCCACTTCGGACATCACATTGGACTGTAGTATGTGGAAATAGTACTATTTATGTGAAACTATTCACAAACTGTAAACATTTGTCAGCAGGCAGTAGGATAAAGACTTCCGGCTCCTCGGGCTGGTGCGAATGTTTCAATGTCCGTATGTGCCAAACCGTTGGATTGTGACACACCTTTACGCGTCTCTCGTTCGCTGCGCTCGCTCGAAAACTATAGCCTAACCTAAAACCAATCCCTCTTGCGTTCATTATTCCATATGGTGGCGACTTATTTCGAATTTGCGAACGTGTCGGATCGGATGTGAGGTTGGACTAAAATTTTACGAGCGAGCGGAGCGAGCAAGCAACGATCACAATTTGCAAGGTATACATATACCTTGCAATATGCATATATATCGTGTTAGTACCTAATTTTGTTAGCCACTTCGGACATCACAATGGACTGTAGTATGTGGAAATAGTAATATTTATGTGAAACTATTCACAAACTGTAAACATTTGTCAGCAGGCAATAGGATAAATACTTCCGGCTCCTCTGGCTGGTGCGAATGTTTCAATGTCCGTATTTGCCAAACCGTTAGATTGTGATACACCTTTACGCGTCTCTCGCTCGCTGCGCTCGCTCGAAAACTATAGCCTAACCTAAAACCAATCCCTCTTGCGTTAGTCATTCGATATGAAGGCGACTTATATCGAATTTGCGAACGTGTCGGATCGGATGTGAGGTTGGACTAAATTTTTACGAGCGAGCGGAGCGAGCGAGCAACGATCACAATTTGCAAGGTATACATATACCTTATATTGCCTTGCATATATTCCGTGTTAGTACCTAATTTTGTCAGCCACTTCGGACATCACATTGGACTGTAGTATGTGGAAATAGTACTATTTATGTGAAACTATTCACAAACTGTAAACATTTGTCAGCAGGCAGTAGGATAAAGACTTCCGGCTCCTCGGGCTGGTGCGAATGTTTCAATGTCAGTATGTGCCAAACCGTTGGATTGTGACACACCTTTACGCGTCTCTCGCTCGCTGCGTTCGCTCGAAAACTATAGCGTAACCTAAAACCAATCCATCTTGCGTTCATTATTCGATATGGTGGCGACTTATTTCGAATTTGCGAACGTGTCGGATCGGATGTGAGGTTGGACTAAATTTTTACGAGCGAGCGGAGCGAGCGAGCATCGATCACAATATGCAAGGTATACATATACCTTGCAATATGCATATATATAGTGTTAGTACCTAATTTCGTCAGCCACCTCGGACATCACATTGCCCTGTAGTATGTGGAAATAGTACTATTTATGTGAAACTATTCACAAACTGTAAACATTTGTCAGCAGGCAATAGGATAAAGACTTCCGGCTCCTCGGGCTGGTGCGAATGTTTCAATGTCCGTATGTGCCAAACCGTTGGATTGTGACACACCTTTACGCGTCTCTCGTTCGCTGCGCTCGCTCGAAAACTATAGCGTAACCTAAAACCAATCCATCTTGCGTTCATTATTCGATATGGTGGCGACTTATTTCGAATTTGCGAACGTGTCGGATCGGATGTGAGGTTGGACTAAATTTTTACGAGCGAGCGGAGCGAGCGAGCAACGATCACAATTTGCAAGGTATACATATACCTTATATTGCCTTGCATATATTTCGTGTTAGTACCTAATTTTGTCAGCCACTTCGGACATCACATTGGACTGTAGTATGTGGAAATAGTACTATTTATGTGAAACTATTCACAAACTGTAAACATTTGTCAGCAGGCAATAGGATAAAGACTTCCGGCTCCTCGGGCTGGAGCGAATGTTTCAATGTCCGTATGTGCCAAACCGTTGGATTGTGACACACCTTTACGCGTCTCTCGTTCGCTGCGCTCGCTCGAAAACTATAGCCTAACCTAAAACCAATCCCTCTTGCGTTAGTCATTCGATATGGTGGCGACTTATTACGAATCTGCGAACGTGTCGGATCGGATGTGAGGTTGGACTAAATTTTTACGAGCGAGCGGAGCGAGCGAGCAACGATCACAATTTGCAAGGTATACATACACTTTGCAATATGCATATATATCGTGTTAGTACCTAATTTTGTCAGCCACTTCCGACATCACATTGCACTGTAGTATGTGGAAATAGTACTATTTATGTGACACTATTCACAAACTGTAAACATTTGTCAGCAGGCAATACGATAAGTACTTCCGGCTCCTCTGGCTGGTGCGAATGTTTCAATGTCCGTATGAGCCAAACCGTTAGATTGTGATACACCTTTACGCGTCTCTCGCTCGCTGCGCTCGCTCGAAAACTATAGCCTAACCTAATACCAATCCCTCTTGCGTTAGTCATTCGATATGAAGGCGACTTATTTCGAATTTGCGAACGTGTCGGATCGGATGTGAGGTTGGACTAAATTTTTACGAGCGAGCGGAGCGAGCGAGCAACGATCACAATTTGCAAGGTATACATATACCTTGCAATATGCATATATATCGTGTTAGTACCTAATTTTGTCAGCCACTTCGGACATCACATTGCACTGTAGTATGTGGAAATAGTACTATTTATGTGAAACTATTCACAAACTGTAAACATTTGTCAGTAGGCAATATGATAAAGACTTCCGGCTCCTCGGGCTGGTGCGAATGTTTCAATGTCAGTATGTGCCAAACCGTTGGATTGTGACACACCTTTACGCGTCTCTCGCTCGCTGCGTTCGCTCGAAAACTATAGCGTAACCTAAAACCAATGCATCTTGCGTTCATTATTCGATATGGTGGCGACTTATTTCGAATTTGCGAACGTGTCGGATCGGATGTGAGGTTGGACTAAATTTTTACGAGCGAGCGGAGCGAGCTAGCATCGATCACAATATGCAAGGTATACATATACCTTGCAATATGCATATATATAGTGTTAGTACCTAATTTCGTCAGCCACTTCGGACATCACATTGCCCTGTAGTATGTGGAAATAGTACTATTTATGTGAAACTATTCACAAACTGTAAACATTTGTCAGTAGGCAATATGATAAAGACTTCCGGCTCCTCGGGCTGGTGCGAATGTTTCAATGTCCGTATGTGCCAAACCGTTGGATTGTGACACACCTTTACGCGTCTCTCGTTCGCTGCGCTCGCTCGAAAACTATAGCGTAACCTAAAACCAATCCATCTTGCGTTCATTATTCGATATGGTGGCGACTTATTTCGAATTTGCGAACGTGTCGGATCGGATGTGAGGTTGGACTAAATTTTTACGAGCGAGCGGAGCGAGCGAGCAACGATCACAATATGCCAGGTATACATATACCTTGCAATATGCATATATATAGTGTTAGTACCTAATTTCGTCAGCCACTTCGGACATCACATTGCCCTGTAGTATGTGGAAATAGTACTATTTATGTGAAACTATTCACAAACTGTAAACATTTGTCAGCAGGCAATAGGATAAAGACTTCCGGCTCCTCGGGCTGGTGCGAATGTTTCAATGTCCGTATGTGCCAAACCGTTGGATTGTGACACACCTTTACGCGTCTCTCGTTCGCTGCGCTCGCTCGAAAACTATAGCGTAACCTAAAACCAATCCATCTTGCGTTCATTATTCGATATGGTGGCGACTTATTTCGAATTTGCGAACGTGTCGGATCGGATGTGAGGTTGGACTAAATTTTTACGAGCGAGCGGAGCGAGCGAGCAACGATCACAATTTGCAAGGTATACATATACCTTGCAATATGCATATATATCGTGTTAGTACCTAATTTTGTTAGCCACTTCGGACATCACATTGGACTGTAGTATGTGGAAATAGTACTATTTATCTGAAACTATTCACAAACTGTAAACATTTGTCAGCAGGCAATAGGATAAATACTTCCGGCTCCTCTGGCTGGTGCGAAAGTTTCAATGTCCGTATGTGCCAAACCGTTAGATTGTGATACACCTTTACGCGTCTCTCGCTCGCTGCGCTCGCTCGAAAACTATAGCCTAACCTAAAACCAATCCCTCTTGCGTTAGTCATTCGATATGAAGGCGACTTATTTCGAATTTGCGAACGTGTCGGATCGGATGTGAGGTTGGACTAAGTTTTTACGAGCGAGCGGAGCGAGCGAGCAACGATCACAATTTGCAAGGTATACATACACTTTGCAATATGCATATATATCGTGTTAGTACCTAATTTTGTCAGCCACTTCGGACATCACATTGCACTGTAGTATGTGGAAATAGTACTATTTATGTGAAACTATTCACAAACTGTAAACATTTGTCAGTAGGCAATATGATAAAGACTTCCGGCTCCTCGGGCTGGTGCGAATGTTTCAATGTCAGTATGTGCCAATCCGTTGGATTGTGACACACCTCTACGCGTCTCTCGCTCGCTGCGTTCGCTCGAAAACTATAGCGTAACCTAAAACCAATCCATCTTGCGTTCATTATTCGATATGGTTGCGACTTATTTCGAATTTGCGAACGTGTCGGATCGGATGTGAGGTTGGACTAAATTTTTACGAGCGAGCGGAGCGAGCGAGCATCGATCACAATATGCAAGATATACATATACCTTGCAATATGCATATATATAGTGTTAGTACCTAATTTCGTCAGCCACTTCGGACATCACATTGCCCTGTAGTATGTGGAAATAGTACTATTTATGTGAAGCTATTCACAAACTGTAAACATTTGTCAGCAGGCAATAGGATAAAGACTTCCGGCTCCTCGGGCTGGTGCGAATGTTTCAATGTCCGTATGTGCCAAACCGTTGGATTGTGACACACCTTTACGCGTCTCTCGTTCGCTGCGCTCGCTCGAAAACTATAGCGTAACCTAAAACCAATCCATCTTGCGTTCATTATTCGATATGGTGGCGACTTATTTCGAATTTGCGAACGTGTCGGATCGGATGTGAGGTTGGACTAAATTTTTACGAGCGAGCGAGCAACGATCACAATTTGCAAGGTATACATATACCTTGCAATATGCATATATATCGTGTTAGTACCTAATTTTGTTAGCCACTTCGGACATCACATTGGACTGTAGTATGTGGAAATAGTACTATTTATGTGAAACTATTCACAAACTGTAAACATTTGTCAGCAGGCAATAGGATAAATACTTCCGGCTCCTCTGGCTGGTGCGAATGTTTCAATGTCCGTATGTGCCAAACCGTTAGATTGTGATACACCTTTACGCGTCTCTCGCTCGCTGCGCTCGCTCGAAAACTATAGCCTAACCTAAAACCAATCCCTCTTGCGTTAGTCATTCGATATGAAGGCGACTTATTTCGAATTTGCGAACGTGTCGGATCGGATGTGAGGTTGGACTAAGTTTTTACGAGCGAGCGGAGCGAGCGAGCAACGATCACAATTTGCAAGGTATACATACACTTTGCAATATGCATATATATCGTGTTAGTACCTAATTTTGTCAGCCACTTCGGACATCACATTGCACTGTAGTATGTGGAAATAGTACTATTTATGTGAAACTATTCACAAACTGTAAACATTTGTCAGTAGGCAATATGATAAAGACTTCCGGCTCCTCGGGCTGGTGCGAATGTTTCAATGTCAGTATGTGCCAATCCGTTGGATTGTGACACACCTCTACGCGTCTCTCGCTCGCTGCGTTCGCTCGAAAACTATAGCGTAACCTAAAACCAATCCATCTTGCGTTCATTATTCGATATGGTTGCGACTTATTTCGAATTTGCGAACGTGTCGGATCGGATGTGAGGTTGGACTAACTTTTTACGAGCGAGCGGAGCGAGCGAGCATCGATCACAATATGCAAGATATACATATACCTTGCAATATGCATATATATAGTGTTAGTACCTAATTTCGTCAGCCACTTCGGACATCACATTGCCCTGTAGTATGTGGAAATAGCACTATTTATGTGAAGCTATTCACAAACTGTAAACATTTGTCAGCAGGCAATAGGATAAAGACTTCCGGCTCCTCGGGCTGGTGCGAATGTTTCAATGTCCGTATGTGCCAAACCGTTGGATTGTGACACACCTTTACGCGTCTCTCGTTCGCTGCGCTAGCTCGAAAACTATAGCGTAACCTAAAACCAATCCATCTTACATTCATTATTCGATATGGTGGCGACTTATTTCGAATTTGCGAACGTGTCGGATCGGATGTGAGGTTGGACTAAATTTTTACGAGCGAGCGGAGCGAGCGAGCAACGATCACAATTTGCAAGGTATACATATACCTTATATTGCCTTGCATATATTTCGTGTTAGTACCTAATTTTGTCAGCCACTTCGGACATCACATTGGACTGTAGTATGTGCAAATAGTACTATTTATGTGAAACTATTCACAAACTGTAAACATTTGTCAGCAGGCAATAGGATAAAGACTTCCGGCTCCTCGGGCTGGTGCGAATGTTTCAATGACCGTATGTGCCAAACCGTTGGATTGTGACACACCTTTACGCGTCTCTCGTTCGCTGCGCTCGCTCGAAAAATATAGCGTAACCTAAAACCAATCCATCTTGCGTTCATTATTCGATATGGTGGCGACTTATTTCGAATTTGCGAACGTGTCGGATCGGATGTGAGGTTGGACTAAATTTTTACGAGCGAGCGGAGCGAGCTAGCAACGATCACAATTTGCAAGGTATACATATACCTTGCAATATGCATATATATCGTGTTAGTACCTAATTTTGTCAGCCACTCCGGACATCACATTGCACTGTAGTATGTCGAAATAGTACTATTTATGTGAAACTATTCACAAACTGTAAACATTTGTCAGTAGGCAATATGATAAAGACTTCCGGCTCCTCGGGCTGGTGCGAATGTTTCAATGTCAGTATGTGCCAAACCGTTGGATTGTGACACACCTTTACGCGTCTCTCGTTCGCTGCGCTCGCTCGAAAACTATAGCGTAACCTAAAACCAATCCCTCTTGCGTTCATTATTCGATATGGTGGCGACTTATTTCGAATTTGCGAACGTGTCGGATCGGATGTGAGGTTGGACTAAATTTTTACGAGCGAGCGGAGCGAGCGAGCAACGATCACAATTTGCAAGGTATACATATACCTTATATTGCCTTGCATATATTTCGTGTTAGTACCTAATTTTGTCAGCCACTTCGGACATCACATTGGACTGTAGTATGTGGAAATAGTACTATTTATGTGACACTATTCACAAACTGTAAACATTTGTCAGCAGGCAATAGGATAAATACTTCCGGCTCCTCTGGCTGGTGCGAATGTTTCAATGTCCGTATGTGCCAAACCGTTAGATTGTGATACACCTTTACGCATCTCTCGCTCGCTGCGCTCGCTCGAAAACTATAGCCTAACCTAAAACCAATCCCTCTTGCGTTAGTCATTCGATATGAAGGCGACTTATTTCGAATTTGCGAACGAGTCGGATCGGATGTGAGGTTGGACTAAATTTTTACGAGCGAGCGGAGCGAGTGAGCAACGATCACAATTTGCAAGGTATACATACACTTTGCAATATGCATATATATCGTGTTAGTACCTAATTTTGTCAGCCACTTCGGACATCACATTGCACTGTAGTTTGTGGAAATAGTACTATTTATGTGAAACTATTCACAAACTGTAAACATTTGTCAGTAGGCAATATGATAAAGACTTCCGGCTCCTCGGGCTGGTGCGAATGTTTCAATGTCAGTATGTGCCAACCCGTTGGATTGTGACACACCTTTACGCGTCTCTCGTTCGCTGCGCTCGCTCGAAAACTATAGCGCAACCTAAAACCAATCCATCTTGCGTTCATTATTCGATATGGTGGCGACTTATTTCGAATTTGCGAACGTGTCGGATCGGATGTGAGGTTTGACTAAATTTTTACGAGCGAGCGGAGCGAGCGAGCAACGATCACAATTTGCAAGGTATACATATACCTTGCAATATGCATATATATCGTGTTAGTACCTAATTTTGTTAGCCACTTCGGACATCACATTGGACTGTAGTATGTGGAAATAGTACTATTTATGTGAAACTATTCACAAACTGTAAACATTTGTCAGCAGGCAATAGGATAAATACTTCCGGCTCCTCTGGCTGGTGCGAATGTTTCAATGTCCGTATGTGCCAAACCGTTAGATTGTGATACACCTTTACGCGTCTCTCGCTCGCTGCGCTCGCTCGAAAACTATAGCCTAACCTAAAACCAATCCCTCTTGCGTTAGTCATTCGATATGAAGGCGACTTATTTCGAATTTGCGAACGTGTCGGATCGGATGTGAGGTTGGACTAAATTTTTACGAGCGAGCGGAGCGAGCGAGCAACGATCACAATTTGCAAGGTATACATACACTTTGCAATATGCATATATATCGTGTTAGTACCTAATTTTGTCAGCCACTTCGGACATCACATTGCACTGTAGTATGTGGAAATAGTACTATTTATGTGAAACAATTCACAAACTGTAAACATTTGTCAGCAGGCAATACGATAAGTACTTCCGGCTCCTCTGGCTGGTGCGAATGTTTCAATGTCCGTATGTGCCAAACCGTTAGATTGTGATACACCTTTACGCGTCTCTCGCTCGCTGCGCTCGCTCGAAAACTATAGCCTAACCTAAAACCAATCCCTCTTGCGTTAGTCATTCGATATGAAGGCGACTTATTTCGAATTTGCGAACGTGTCGGATCGGATGTGAGGTTGGACTAAATTTTTACGAGCGAGCGGAGCGAGCGAGCAACGATCACAATTTGCAAGGTATACATATACCTTGCAATATGCATATATATCGTGTTAGTACCTAATTTTGTCAGCCACTTCGGACATCACATTGCACTGTAGTATGTGGAAATAGTACTATTTATGTGAAACTATTCACAAACTGTAAACATTTGTCAGCAGGCAATATGATAAAGACATCCGGCTCCTCGGGCTGGTGCGAATGTTTCAATGTCAGTATGTGCCAAACCGTTGGATTGTGTCACACCTTTACGCGTCTCTCGCTCGCTGCGCTCGCTCGAAAGCTGTAGCCTAACCTAAACCCAATCCATCTTGCGTTAGTCATTCGATATGAAGGCAACTTATTTCGAATTTGCGAACGTGTCGGATCGTATGTGAGGTTGGACTAAATTTTTACGAGCGAGCGGAGCGAGCGAGCAACGATCACAATTTGCAAGGTATACATATACCTTATATTGCCTTGCATATATTTCGTGTTAGTACCTAATTTTGTCAGCCACTTCGGACATCACATTGGACTGTAGTATGTGGAAATAGTACTATTTATGTGAAACTATTCACAAACTGTAAACAATTGTCAGCAGGCAATAGGATAAAGACTTCCGGCTCCTCGGGCTGGTGCGAATGTTTCAATGTCCGTATGTGCCAAACCGTTGGATTGTGACACACCTTTACGCGTCTCTCGTTCGCTGCGCTCGCTCGAAAACTATAGCGTAACCTAAAACCAATCCATCTTGCGTTCATTATTCGATATGGTGGCGACTTATTTCGAATTTGCGAACGTGTCGGATCGGATGTGAGGTTGGACTAAATTTTTACGAGCGAGCGGAGCGAGCGAACAACGATCACAATTTGCAAGGTATACATATACCTTGCAATATGCATATATATCGTGTTAGTACCTAATTTTGTTAGCCACTTCGGACATCACATTGGACTGTAGTATGTGGAAATAGTACTATTTATGTGAAACTATTCACAAACTGTAAACATTTGTCAGCAGGCAATAGGATAAAGACTTCCGGCTCCTCGGGCTGGTGCGAATGTTTCAATGTCCGTATGTGCCAAACCGTTGGATTGTGACACACCTTTACGCGTCTCTCGTTCGCTGCGCTCGCTCGAAAACTATAGCGTAACCTGAAACCAATCCATCTTGCGTTCATTATTCGATATGGTGGCGACTTATTTCGAATTTGCGAACGTGTCGGATCGGATGTGAGGTTGGACTAAATTTTTACGAGCGAGCGAGCAACGATCACAATTTGCAAGGTATACATATACCTTGCAATATGCATATATATCGTGTTAGTACCTAATTTTGTTAGCCACTTCGGACATCACATTGGACTGTAGTATGTGGAAATAGTACTATTTATGTGAAACTATTCACAAACTGTAAACATTTGTCAGCAGGCAATAGGATAAATACTTCCGGCTCCTCTGGCTGGTGCGAATGTTTCAATGTCCGTATGTGCCAAACCGTTAGATTGTGATACACCTTTACGCGTCTCTCGCTCGCTGCGCTCGCTCGAAAACTATAGCCTAACCTAAAACCAATCCCTCTTGCGTTAGTCATTCGATATGAAGGCGACTTATTTCGAATTTGCGAACGTGTCGGATCGGATGTGAGGTTGGACTAAATTTTTACGAGCGAGCGGAGCGAGCGAGCAACGATCACAATTTGCAAGGTATACATATACCTTGCAATATGCATATATATCGTGTTAGTACCTAATTTTGTCAGCCACTTCGGACATCACATTGCACTGTAGTATGTCGAAATAGTACTATTTATGTGAAACTATTCACAAACTGTAAACATTTGTCAGTATGCAATATGATAAAGACTTCCGGCTCCTCGGGCTGGTGCGACTGTTTCAATGTCAGTATGTGCCAAACCGTTGGATTGTGACACACCTTTACGCGTCTATCGCTCGCTGCGCTCGCTCGAAAACTATAGCCTAACCTAAAAGAAATCTATCTTGCGTTCATTATTCGATATGGTGGCGACTTATTTCGAATTTGCGAACGTGTCGGATCGGAGGTGAGGTTGGACTAAATTTTTACGAGCGAGCGGAGCGAGCGAGCAACGATCACAATTTGCAAGGTATACATATACCTTGCAATATGCATATATATCGTGTTAGTACCTAATTTTGTTAGCCACTTCGGACATCACATTGGACTGTAGTATGTGGAAATAGTACTATTTATGTGAAACTATTCACAAACTGTAAACATTTGTCAGCAGGCAATAGGATAAATACTTCCGGCTCCTCTGGCTGGTGCGAATGTTTCAATGTCCGTATGTGCCAAACCGTTAGATTGTGATACACCTTTACGCGTCTCTCGCTCGCTGCGCTCGCTCGAAAACTATAGCCTAACCTAAAACCAATCCCTCTTGCGTTAGTCATTCGATATGAAGGCGACTTATTTCGAATTTGCGAACGAGTCGGATCGGATGTGAGGTTGGACTAAATTTTTACGAGCGAGCGGAGCGAGTGAGCAACGATCACAATTTGCAAGGTATACATACACTTTGCAATATGCATATATATCGTGTTAGTACCTAATTTTGTCAGCCACTTCGGACATCACATTGCACTGTAGTTTGTGGAAATAGTACTATTTATGTGAAACTATTCACAAACTGTAAACATTTGTCAGTAGGCAATATGATAAAGACTTCCGGCTCCTCGGGCTGGTGCGAATGTTTCAATGTCAGTATGTGCCAACCCGTTGGATTGTGACACACCTTTACGCGTCTCTCGTTCGCTGCGCTCGCTCGAAAACTATAGCGCAACCTAAAACCAATCCATCTTGCGTTCATTATTCGATATGGTGGCGACTTGTTTCGAATTTGCGAACGTGTCGGATCGGATGTGAGGTTTGACTAAATTTTTACGAGCGAGCGGAGCGAGCGAGCAACGATCACAATTTGCAAGGTATACATATACCTTGCAATATGCATATATATCGTGTTAGTACCTAATTTTGTTAGCCACTTCGGACATCACATTGGACTGTAGTATGTGGAAATAGTACTATTTATGTGAAACTATTCACAAACTGTAAACATTTGTCAGCAGGCAATAGGATAAATACTTCCGGCTCCTCTGGCTGGTGCGAATGTTTCAATGTCCGTATGTGCCAAACCGTTAGATTGTGATACACCTTTACGCGTCTCTCGCTCGCTGCGCTCGCTCGAAAACTATAGCCTAACCTAAAACCAATCCCTCTTGCGTTAGTCATTCGATATGAAGGCGACTTATTTCGAATTTGCGAACGTGTCGGATCGGATGTGAGGTTGGACTAAATTTTTACGAGCGAGCGGAGCGAGCGAGCAACGATCACAATTTGCAAGGTATACATACACTTTGCAATATGCATATATATCGTGTTAGTACCTAATTTTGTCAGCCACTTCGGACATCACATTGCACTGTAGTATGTGGAAATAGTACTATTTATGTGAAACAATTCACAAACTGTAAACATTTGTCAGCAGGCAATACGATAAGTACTTCCGGCTCCTCTGGCTGGTGCGAATGTTTCAATGTCCGTATGTGCCAAACCGTTAGATTGTGATACACCTTTACGCGTCTCTCGCTCGCTGCGCTCGCTCGAAAACTATAGCCTAACCTAAAACCAATCCCTCTTGCGTTAGTCATTCGATATGAAGGCGACTTATTTCGAATTTGCGAACGTGTCGGATCGGATGTGAGGTTGGACTAAATTTTTACGAGCGAGCGGAGCGAGCGAGCAACGATCACAATTTGCAAGGTATACATATACCTTATATTGCCTTGCATATATTTCGTGTTAGTACCTAATTTTGTCAGCCACTTCGGACATCACATTGGACTGTAGTATGTGGAAATAGTACTATTTATGTGAAACTATTCACAAACTGTAAACAATTGTCAGCAGGCAATAGGATAAAGACTTCCGGCTCCTCGGGCTGGTGCGAATGTTTCAATGTCCGTATGTGCCAAACCGTTGGATTGTGACACACCTTTACGCGTCTCTCGTTCGCTGCGCTCGCTCGAAAACTATAGCGTAACCTAAAACCAATCCATCTTGCGTTCATTATTCGATATGGTGGCGACTTATTTCGAATTTGCGAACGTGTCGGATCGGATGTGAGGTTGGACTAAATTTTTACTAGCGAGCGGAGCGAGCGAACAACGATCACAATTTGCAAGGTATACATATACCTTGCAATATGCATATATATCGTGTTAGTACCTAATTTTGTTAGCCACTTCGGACATCACATTGGACTGTAGTATGGGGAAATAGTACTATTTATGTGAAACTATTCACAAACTGTAAACATTTGTCAGCAGGCAATAGGATAAAGACTTCCGGCTCCTCGGGCTGGTGCGAATGTTTCAATGTCCGTATGTGCCAAACCGTTGGATTGTGACACACCTTTACGCGTCTCTCGTTCGCTGCGCTCGCTCGAAAACTATAGCGTAACCTGAAACCAATCCATCTTGCGTTCATTATTCGATATGGTGGCGACTTATTTCGAATTTGCGAACGTGTCGGATCGGATGTGAGGTTGGACTAAATTTTTACGAGCGAGCGAGCAACGATCACAATTTGCAAGGTATACATATACCTTGCAATATGCATATATATCGTGTTAGTACCTAATTTTGTTAGCCACTTCGGACATCACATTGGACTGTAGTATGTGGAAATAGTACTATTTATGTGAAACTATTCACAAACTGTAAACATTTGTCAGCAGGCAATAGGATAAATACTTCCGGCTCCTCTGGCTGGTGCGAATGTTTCAATGTCCGTATGTGCCAAACCGTTAGATTGTGATACACCTTTACGCGTCTCTCGCTCGCTGCGCTCGCTCGAAAACTATAGCCTAACCTAAAACCAATCCCTCTTGCGTTAGTCATTCGATATGAAGGCGACTTATTTCGAATTTGCGAACGTGTCGGATCGGATGTGAGGTTGGACTAAATTTTTACGAGCGAGCGGAGCGAGCGAGCAACGATCACAATTTGCAAGGTATACATATACCTTGCAATATGCATATATATCGTGTTAGTACCTAATTTTGTCAGGCACTTCGGACATCACATTGCACTGTAGTATGTCGAAATAGTACTATTTATGTGAAACTATTCACAAACTGTAAACATTTGTCAGTATGCAATATGATAAAGACTTCCGGCTCCTCGGGCTGGTGCGACTGTTTCAATGTCAGTATGTGCCAAACCGTTGGATTGTGACACACCTTTACGCGTCTATCGCTCGCTGCGCTCGCTCGAAAACTATAGCCTAACCTAAAAGAAATCTATCTTGCGTTCATTATTCGATATGGTGGCGACTTATTTCGAATTTGCGAACGTGTCGGATCGGAGGTGAGGTTGGACTAAATTTTTACGAGCGAGCGGAGCGAGCGAGCAACGATCACAATATGCAAGGTATACATATACCTTGCAATATGCATATATATCGTGTTAGTACCTAATTTCGTCAGCCACTTCGGACATCACATTGCACTGTAGTATGTGGAAATAGTACTATTTATGTGATACTATTCATAAACTGTAAACATTTGTCAGTAGGCAATACGATAAAGACTTCCGGCTCCTCGGGCTGGTGCGAATGTTTCAATGTCAGTATGTGCCAAACCGTTGGATTGTGACACACCTGTACGCGTCTCTCGCTCGCTGCGCTCGCTCGAAAACTATAGCCTAACCTAAAAGAAATCCATCTTGCGTTCATTATTCGATATGGTGGCGACATATTTCGAATTTGCGAACGTGTCGGATCGGTTGTGAGGTTGGAGTAGATTTTTACGAGCGAGCGGAGCGAGCGAGCAACGATCACAATTTCCAAGCTATACATATACCTTATATTGCCTTGCATATATTTCGTGTTATTACCTAATTTTGTCAGCCATTTCGGACATCACATTGCACTGTACTATGTGGAAACAGTACTATATATGTGGAACTGTTCACAAACTGTAAACACTTGTCAGTAGGCAATATGATAAAGACTTCCGGCTCCTCGGGCTGGTGCGAATGTTTCAATGTCAGTATGTGCCAAACCGTTGGATTGTGACACACCTTTACGCGTCTCTCGCTCGCTGCGCTCGCTCGAAAACTATAGCCTAACCTAAAACCAATCCCTCTTGCGTTAGTCATTCGATATGAAGGCGACTTATTTCGAATTTGCGAACGTGTCGGATCGGATGTGAGGTTGGACTAAATTTTTACGAGCGAGCGGAGCGAGCGAGCAACGATCACAATTTGCAAGGTACACATATACCTTGCAATATGCATATATATCGTGTTAGTACCGAATTTTGTCAGCCACTTCGGACATCACATTGCACTGTAGTATGTGGAAATAGTACTATTTATGTGAAACTATTCGCAAACTGTAAACATTTGTCAGCAGGCAATAGGATAAATACTTCCGGCTCCTCTGGCTGGTGCGAATGTTTCAATGTCCGTATGTGCCAAACCGTTAGATTGTGATACACCTTTACGCGTCTCTCGCTCGCTGCGCTCGCTCGAAAACTATAGCCTAACCTAAAACCAATCCCTCTTGCGTTAGTCATTCGATATGAAGGCGACTTATTTCGAATTTGCGAACGTGTCGGATCGGATGTGAGGTTGGACTAAATTTTTACGAGCGAGCGGAGCGAGCGAGCAACGATCACAATTTGCAAGGTATACATATACCTTGCAATATGCATATATATCGTGTTAGTACCTAATTTTGTCAGCCACTTCGGACATCACATTGCACTGTAGTATGTGGAAATAGTACTATTTATGTGAAACTATTCACAAACTGTAAACATTTGTCAGTAGGCAATATGATAAAGACTTCCGGCTCCTCGGGCTGGTGCGAATGTTTCAATGTCAGTATGTGCCAAACCGTTGGATTGTGACACACCTTTACGCGTCTCTCGCTCGCTGCGCTCGCTCGAAAGCTGTAGCCTAACCTAAACCCAATCCATCTTGCGTTAGTCATTCGATATGAAGGCAACTTATTTCGAATTTGCGAACGTGTCGGATCGTATTTGAGGTTGGACTAAGTTTTTACGAGCTAGCGGAGCGAGCGAGCAACGATCACAATTTGCAAGGTATACATATACCTTATATTGCCTTGCATATATTTCGTGTTAGTACCTAATTTTGTCAGCCACTTCGGACATCACATTGGACTGTAGTATGTGGAAATAGTACTATTTATGTGAAACTATTCACAAACTGTAAACAATTGTCAGCAGGCAATAGGATAAAGACTTCCGGCTCCTCGGGCTGGTGCGAATGTTTCAATGTCAGTATGTGCCAAACCGTTGGATTGTGACACACCTTTACGCGTCTCTCGTTCGCTGCGCTCGCTCGAAAACTATAGCGTAACCTAAAACCAATCCATCTTGCGTTCATTATTCGATATGGTGGCGACTTATTTCGAATTTGCGAACGTGTCGGATCGGATGTGAGGTTGGACTAAATTTTTACGAGCGAGCGGAGCGAGCGAGCAACGATCACAATTTGCAAGGTATACATATACCTTGCAATATGCATATATATAGTGTTAGTACCTAATTTCGTCAGCCACTTCGGACATCACATTGCACTGTAGTATGTCGAAATAGTACTATTTATGTGAAACTATTCACAAACTGTAAACATTTGTCAGCAGGCAATAGGATAAATACTTCCGGCTCCTCTGGCTGGTGCGAATGTTTCAATGTCAGTATGTGCCAAACCGTTGGATTGTGACACACCTTTACGCGTCTCTCGTTCGCTGCGCTCGCTCGAAAACTATAGCGTAACCTAAAACCAATCCATCTTGCGTTCATTATTCGATATGGTGGCGACTTATTTCGAATTTGCGAACGTGTCGGATCGGATGTGAGGTTGGACTAAATTTTTACGAGCGAGCGGAGCGAGCGAGCAACGATCACAATTTGCAAGGTATACATATACCTTGCAATATGCATATATATCGTGTTAGTACCTAATTTTGTTAGCCACTTCGGACATCACATTGGACTGTAGTATGTGGAAATAGTACTATTTATGTGAAACTATTCACAAACTGTAAACATTTGTAAGCAGGCAATAGGATAAATACTTCCGGCTCCTCTGGCTGGTGCGAATGTTTCAATGTCCGTATGTGCCAAACCGTTAGATTGTGATACACCTTTACGCGTCTCTCGCTCGCTGCGCTCGCTCGAAAACTATAGCCTAACCTAAAACCAATCCCTCTTGCGTTAGTCATTCGATATGAAGGCGACTTATTTCGAATTTGCGAACGTGTCGGATCGGATGTGAGGTTGGACTAAATTTTTACGAGCGAGCGGAGCGAGCGAGCAACGATCACAATTTGCAAGGTATACATATACCTTGCAATATGCATATATATCGTGTTAGTACCTAATTTTGTCAGCCACTTCGGACATCACATTGCACTGTAGTATGTGGAAATAGTACTATTTATGTGAAACTATTCACAAACTGTAAACATTTGTCTGTAGGCAATATGATAAAGACTTCCGGCTCCTCGGGCTGGTGCGAATGTTTCAATGTCAGTATGTGCCAAACCGTTGGATTGTGACACACCTTTACGCGTCTCTCGTTCGCTGCGCTCGCTCGAAAACTATAGCGTAACCTAAAACCAATCCATCTTGCGTTCATTATTCGATATGGTGGCGACTTATTTCGAATTTGCGAACGTGTCGGATCGGATGTGAGGTTGGACTAAATTTTTACGAGCGAGCGGAGCGAGCGAGCAACGATCACAATTTGCAAGGTATACATATACCTTGCAATATGCATATATATCGTGTTAGTACCTAATTTTGTTAGCCACTTCGGACATCACATTGGACTGTAGTATGTGGAAATAGTACTATTTATGTGAAACTATTCACAAACTGTAAACATTTGTAAGCAGGCAATAGGATAAATACTTCCGGCTCCTCTGGCTGGTGCGAATGTTTCAATGTCCGTATGTGCCAAACCGTTAGATTGTGATACACCTTTACGCGTCTCTCGCTCGCTGCGCTCGCTCGAAAACTATAGCCTAACCTAAAACCAATCCCTCTTGCGTTAGTCATTCGATATGAAGGCGACTTATTTCGAATTTGCGAACGTGTCGGATCGGATGTGAGGTTGGACTAAATTTTTACGAGCGAGCGGAGCGAGCGAGCAACGATCACAATTTGCAAGGTATACTTATACCTTGCAATATGCATATATATCGTGTTAGTACCTAATTTTGTCAGCCACTTCGGACATCACATTGCACTGTAGTATGTGGAAATAGTACTATTTATGTGAAACTATTCACAAACTGTAAACATTTGTCAGTAGGCAATATGATAAAGACTTCCGGCTCCTCGGGCTGGTGCGAATGTTTCAATGTCAGTATGTGCCAAACCGTTGGATTGTGACACACCTTTACGCGTCTCTCGCTCGCTGCGTTCGCTCGAAAACTATAGCGTAACCTAAAACCAATCCATCTTGCGTTCATTATTCGATATGGTGGCGACTTATTTCGAATTTGCGAACGTGTCGGATCGGATGTGAGGTTGGACTAAATTTTTACGAGCGAGCGGAGCGAGCGAGCAACGATCACAATTTGCAAGGTATACATATACCTTATATTGCCTTGCATATATTTCGTGTTAGTACCTAATTTTGTCAGTCACTTCGGACATCACATTGGACTGTAGTATGTGGAAATAGTACTATTTATGTGAAACTATTCACAAACTGTAAACATTTGTCAGCAGGCAATAGGATAAATACTTCCGGCTCCTCTGGCTGGTGCGAATGTTTCAATGTCCGTATGTGCCAAACCGTTAGATTGTGATACACCTTTACGCGTCTCTCGCTCGCTGCGCTCGCTCGAAAACTATAGCCTAACCTAAAACCAATCCCTCTTGCGTTAGTCATTCGATATGAAGGCGACTTATTTCGAATTTGCGAACGTGTCGGATCGGATGTGAGGTTGGACTAAATTTTTACGAGCGAGCGGAGCGAGCGAGCAACGATCACAATTTGCAAGGTATACATATACCTTGCAATATGCATATATATCGTGTTAGTACCTAATTTTGTCAGCCACTTCGGACATCACATTGCACTGTAGTATGTCGAAATAGTACTATTTATGTGAAACTATTCACAAACTGTAAACATTTGTCAGTATGCAATATGATAAAGACTTCCGGCTCCTCGGGCTGGTGCGAATGTTTCAATGTCAGTATGTGCCAAACCGTTGGATTGTGACACACCTTTACTCGTCTATCGCTCGCTGCGCTCGCTCGAAAACTATAGCCTAACCTAAAAGAAATCCATCTTGCGTTCATTATTCGATATGGTGGCGACTTATTTCGAATTTGCGAACGTGTCGGATCGGAGGTGAGGTTGGACTAAATTTTTACGAGCGAGCGGAGCGAGCGAGCAACGATCACAATTTGCAAGGTATACATATACCTTGCAATATGCATATATATCGTGTTAGTACCTAATTTTGTCAGCCACTTCGGACATCACATTGCACTGTAGTATGTGGAAATAGTACTATTTATGTGAAACTATTCACAAACTGTAAACATTTGTCAGTAGGCAATATGATAAAGACTTCCGGCTCCTCGGGCTGGTGCGAATGTTTCAATGTCAGTATGTGCCAAACCGTTGGATTGTGACACACCTTTACGCGTCTCTCGTTCGCTGCGCTCGCTCGAAAACTATAGCGTAACCTAAAACCAATCCATCTTGCGTTCATTATTCGATATGGTGGCGACTTATTTCGAATTTGCGAACGTGTCGGATCGGATGTGAGGTTGGACTAAATTTTTACGAGCGAGCGGAGCGAGCGAGCAACGATCACAATTTGCAAGGTATACATATACCTTGCAATATGCATATATATCGTGTTAGTACCTAATTTTGTTAGCCACTTCGGACATCACATTGGACTGTAGTATGTGGAAATAGTACTATTTATGTGAAACTATTCACAAACTGTAAACATTTGTCAGCAGGCAATAGGATAAATACTTCCGGCTCCTCTGGCTGGTGCGAATGTTTCAATGTCAGTATGTGCCAAACCGTTGGATTGTGACACACCTTTACGCGTCTCTCGCTCGCTGCGCTCGCTCGATAGCTGTAGCCTAACCTAAACCCAATCCATCTTGCGTTAGTCATTCGATATGAAGGCAACTTATTTCGAATTTGCGAACGTGTCGGATCGTATGTGAGGTTGGACTAAGTTTTTACGAGCGAGCGGAGCGAGCGAGCAACGATCACAATTTGCAAGGTATACATATACCTTATATTGCCTTGCATATATTTCGTGTTAGTACCTAATTTTGTCAGCCACTTCGGACATCACATTGGACTGTAGTATGTGGAAATAGTACTATTTATGTGAAACTATTCACAAACTGTAAACAATTGTCAGCAGGCAATAGGATAAAGACTTCCGGCTCCTCGGGCTGGTGCGAATGTTTCAATGTCCGTATGTGCCAAACCGTTGGATTGTGACACACCTTTACGCGTCTCTCGTTCGCTGCGCTCGCTCGAAAACTATAGCGTAACCTAAAACCAATCCATCTTGCGTTCATTATTCGATATGGTGGCGACTTATTTCGAATTTGCGTACGTGTCGGATCGGATGTGAGGTTGGACTAAATTTTTACGAGCGAGCGGAGCGAGCGAACAACGATCACAATTTGCAAGGTATACATATACCTTGCAATATGCATATATATCGTGTTAGTACCTAATTTTGTCAGCCACTTCGGACATCACATTGCACTGTAGTATGTGGAAATAGTACTATTTATGTGAAACTATTCACAAACTGTAAACATTTGTCAGTAGGCAATATGATAAAGACTTCCGGCTCCTCGGGCTGGTGCGAATGTTTCAATGTCAGTATGTGCCAAACCGTTGGATTGTGACACACCTTTACGCGTCTCTCGTTCGCTGCGCTCGCTCGAAAACTATAGCGTAACCTAAAACCAATCCATCTTGCGTTCATTATTCGATATGGTGGCGACTTATTTCGAATTTGCGAACGTGTCGGATCGGATGTGAGGTTGGACTAAATTTTTACGAGCGAGCGGAGCGAGCGAGCAACGATCACAATTTGCAAGGTATACATATACCTTGCAATATGCATATATATCGTGTTAGTACCTAATTTTGTTAGCCACTTCGGACATCACATTGGACTGTAGTATGTGGAAATAGTACTATTTATGTGAAACTATTCACAAACTGTAAACATTTGTAAGCAGGCAATAGGATAAATACTTCCGGCTCCTCTGGCTGGTGCGAATGTTTCAATGTCCGTATGTGCCAAACCGTTGGATTGTGACACACCTTTACGCGTCTCTCGCTCGCTGCGCTCGCTCGAAAGCTGTAGCCTAACCTAAAACCAATCCCTCTTGCGTTAGTCATTCGATATGAAGGCGACTTATTTCGAATTTGCGAACGTGTCGGATCGGATGTGAGGTTGGACTAAATTTTTACGAGCGAGCGGAGCGAGCGAGCAACGATCACAATTTGCAAGGTATACATATACCTTGCAATATGCATATATATCGTGTTAGTACCGAATTTTGTCAGCCACTTCGGACATCACATTGCACTGTAGTATGTGGAAATAGTACTATTTATGTGAAACTATTCACAAACTGTAAACATTTGTCAGCAGGCAATAGGATAAATACTTCCGGCTCCTCTGGCTGGTGCGAATGTTTCAATGTCAGTATGTGCCAAACCGTTGGATTGTGACACACCTTTACGCGTCTCTCGCTCGCTGCGCTCGCTCGAAAGCTGTAGCCTAACCTAAACCCAATCCATCTTGCGTTAGTCATTCGATATGAAGGCAACTTATTTCGAATTTGCGAACGTGTCGGATCGTATGTGAGGTTGGACTAAATTTTTACGAGCGAGCGGAGCGAGCGAGCAACGATCACAATTTGCAAGGTATACATATACCTTATATTGCCTTGCATATATTTCGTGTTAGTACCTGATTTTGTCAGCCACTTCGGACATCACATTGGACTGTAGTATGTGGAAATAGTACTATTTATGTGAAACTATTCACAAACTGTAAACAATTGTCAGCAGGCAATAGGATAAAGACTTCCGGCTCCTCGGGCTGGTGCGAATGTTTCAATGTCCGTATGTGCCAAACCGTTGGATTGTGACACACCTTTACGCGTCTCTCGTTCGCTGCGCTCGCTCGAAAACTATAGCGTAACCTAAAACCAATCCATCTTGCGTTCATTATTCGATATGGTGGCGACTTATTTCGAATTTGCGTACGTGTCGGATCGGATGTGAGGTTGGACTAAATTTTTACGAGCGAGCGGAGCGAGCGAACAACGATCACAATTTGCAAGGTATACATATACCTTGCAATATGCATATATATCGTGTTAGTACCTAATTTTGTCAGCCACTTCGGACATCACATTGCACTGTAGTATGTGGAAATAGTACTATTTATGTGAAACTATTCACAAACTGTAAACATTTGTAAGCAGGCAATAGGATAAATACTTCCGGCTCCTCTGGCTGGTGCGAATGTTTCAATGTCCGTATGTGCCAAACCGTTGGATTGTGACACACCTTTACGCGTCTCTCGCTCGCTGCGCTCGCTCGAAAGCTGTAGCCTAACCTAAAACCAATCCCTCTTGCGTTAGTCATTCGATATGAAGGCGACTTATTTCGAATTTGCGAACGTGTCGGATCGGATGTGAGGTTGGACTAAATTTTTACGAGCGAGCGGAGCGAGCGAGCAACGATCACAATTTGCAAGGTATACATATACCTTGCAATATGCATATATATCGTGTTAGTACCGAATTTTGTCAGCCACTTCGGACATCACATTGCACTGTAGTATGTGGAAATAGTACTATTTATGTGAAACTATTCACAAACTGTAAACATTTGTCAGCAGGCAATAGGATAAATACTTCCGGCTCCTCTGGCTGGTGCGAATGTTTCAATGTCAGTATGTGCCAAACCGTTGGATTGTGACACACCTTTACGCGTCTCTCGCTCGCTGCGCTCGCTCGAAAGCTGTAGCCTAACCTAAACCCAATCCATCTTGCGTTAGTCATTCGATATGAAGGCAACTTATTTCGAATTTGCGAACGTGTCGGATCGTATGTGAGGTTGGACTAAATTTTTACGAGCGAGCGGAGCGAGCGAGCAACGATCACAATTTGCAAGGTATACATATACCTTATATTGCCTTGCATATATTTCGTGTTAGTACCTGATTTTGTCAGCCACTTCGGACATCACATTGGACTGTAGTATGTGGAAATAGTACTATTTATGTGAAACTATTCACAAACTGTAAACAATTGTCAGCAGGCAATAGGATAAAGACTTCCGGCTCCTCGGGCTGGTGCGAATGTTTCAATGTCCGTATGTGCCAAACCGTTGGATTGTGACACACCTTTACGCGTCTCTCGTTCGCTGCGCTCGCTCGAAAACTATAGCGTAACCTAAAACCAATCCATCTTGCGTTCATTATTCGATATGGTGGCGACTTATTTCGAATTTGCGAACGTGTCGGATCGGATGTGAGGTTGGACTAAATTTTTACGAGCGAGCGGAGCGAGCGAGCAACGATCACAATTTGCAAGGTATACATATACCTTGCAATATGCATATATATCGTGTTAGTACCGAATTTTGTCAGCCACTTCGGACATCACATTGCACTGTAGTATGTGGAAATAGTACTATTTATGTGAAACTATTCACAAACTGTAAACATTTGTAAGCAGGCAATAGGATAAATACTTCCGGCTCCTCTGGCTGGTGCGAATGTTTCAATGTCCGTATGTGCCAAACCGTTAGATTGTGATACACCTTTACGCGTCTCTCGCTCGCTGCGCTCGCTCGAAAACTATAGCCTAACCTAAAACCAATCCCTCTTGCGTTAGTCATTCGATATGAAGGCGACTTATTTCGAATTTGCGAACGTGTCGGATCGGATGTGAGGTTGGACTAAATTTTTACGAGCGAGCGGAGCGAGCGAGCAACGATCACAATTTGCAAGGTATACATATATCTTGCAATATGCATATATATCGTGTTAGTACCGAATTTTGTCAGCCACTTCGGACATCACATTGCACTGTAGTATGTGGAAATAGTACTATTTATGTGAAAATATTCACAAACTGTAAACATTTGTCAGCAGGCAATAGGATAAATACTTCCGGCTCCTCTGGCTGGTGCGAATGTGTCAATGTCAGTATGTGCCAAACCGTTGGATTGTGACACACCTTTACGCGTCTCTCGCTCGCTGCGCTCGCTCGAAAGCTGTAGCCTAACCTAAACCCAATCCATCTTGCGTTAGTCATTCGATATGAAGGCAACTTATTTCGAATTTGCGAACGTGTCGGATCGTATGTGAGGTTGGACTAAATTTTTACGAGCGAGCGGAGCGAGCGAGCAACGATCACAATTTGCAAGGTATACATATACCTTGCAATATGCATATATATCGTGTTAGTACCGAATTTTGTCAGCCACTTCGGACATCACATTGCACTGTAGTATGTGGAAATAGTACTATTTATGTGAAACTATTCACAAACTGTAAACATTTGTCAGCAGGCAATAGGATAAATACTTCCGGCTCCTCTGGCTGGTGCGAATGTTTCAATGTCAGTATGTGCTAAACCGTTGGATTGTGACACACCTTTACGCGTCTCTCGCTCGCTGCGCTCGCTCGAAAGCTGTAGCCTAACCTAAACCCAATCCATCTTGCGTTAGTCATTCGATATGAAGGCAACTTATTTCGAATTTGCGAACGTGTCGGATCGTATGTGAGGTTGGACTAAATTTTTACGAGCGAGCGGAGCGAGCGAGCAACGATCACAATTTGCAAGGTATACATATACCTTATATTGCCTTGCATATATTTCGTGTTAGTACCTGATTTTGTCAGCCACTTCGGACATCACATTGGACTGTAGTATGTGGAAATAGTACTATTTATGTGAAACTATTCACAAACTGTAAACAATTGTCAGCAGGCAATAGGATAAAGACTTCCGGCTCCTCGGGCTGGTGCGAATGTTTCAATGTCCGTATGTGCCAAACCGTTGGATTGTGACACACCTTTACGCGTCTCTCGTTCGCTGCGCTCGCTCGAAAACTATAGCGTAACCTAAAACCAATCCATCTTGCGTTCATTATTCGATATGGTGGCGACTTATTTCGAATTTGCGAACGTGTCGGATCGGATGTGAGGTTGGACTAAATTTTTACGAGCGAGCGGAGCGAGCGAGCAACGATCACAATTTGCAAGGTATACATATACCTTGCAATATGCATATATATCGTGTTAGTACCGAATTTTGTCAGCCACTTCGGACATCACATTGCACTGTAGTATGTGGAAATAGTACTATTTATGTGAAACTATTCACAAACTGTAAACATTTGTAAGCAGGCAATAGGATAAATACTTCCGGCTCCTCTGGCTGGTGCGAATGTTTCAATGTCCGTATGTGCCAAACCGTTAGATTGTGATACACCTTTACGCGTCTCTCGCTCGCTGCGCTCGCTCGAAAACTATAGCCTAACCTAAAACCAATCCCTCTTGCGTTAGTCATTCGATATGAAGGCGACTTATTTCGAATTTGCGAACGTGTCGGATCGGATGTGAGGTTGGACTAAATTTTTACGAGCGAGCGGAGCGAGCGAGCAACGATCACAATTTGCAAGGTATACATATATCTTGCAATATGCATATATATCGTGTTAGTACCGAATTTTGTCAGCCACTTCGGACATCACATTGCACTGTAGTATGTGGAAATAGTACTATTTATGTGAAACTATTCACAAACTGTAAACATTTGTCAGCAGGCAATAGGATAAATACTTCCGGCTCCTCTGGCTGGTGCGAATGTGTCAATGTCAGTATGTGCCAAACCGTTGGATTGTGACACACCTTTACGCGTCTCTCGCTCGCTGCGCTCGCTCGAAAGCTGTAGCCTAACCTAAACCCAATCCATCTTGCGTTAGTCATTCGATATGAAGGCAACTTATTTCGAATTTGCGAACGTGTCGGATCGTATGTGAGGTTGGACTAAGTTTTTACGAGCGAGCGGAGCGAGCGAGCAACGATCACAATTTGCAAGGTATACATATACCTTATATTGCCTTGCATATATTTCGTGTTAGTACCTAATTTTGTCAGCCACTTCGGACATCACATTGGACTGTAGTATGTGGAAATAGTACTATTTATGTGAAACTATTCACAAACTGTAAACAATTGTCAGCAGGCAATAGGATAAAGACTTCCGGCTCCTCGGGCTGGTGCGAATGTTTCAATGTCCGTATGTGCCAAACCGTTGGATTGTGACACACCTTTACGCGTCTCTCGTTCGCTGCGCTCGCTCGAAAACTATAGCGTAACCTAAAACCAATCCATCTTGCGTTCATTGTTCGATATGGTGGCGACTTATTTCGAATTTGCGAACGTGTCGGATCGGATGTGAGGTTGGACTAAATTTTTACGAGCGAGCGGAGCGAGCGAGCAACGATCACAATTTGCAAGGTATACATATACCTTGCAATATGCATATATATCGTGTTAGTACCTAATTTTGTTAGCCACTTCGGACATCACATTGGACTGTAGTATGTGGAAATAGTACTATTTATGTGAAACTATTCACAAACTGTAAACATTTGTAAGCAGGCAATAGGATAAATACTTCCGGCTCCTCTGGCTGGTGCGAATGTTTCAATGTCCGTATGTGCCAAACCGTTGGATTGTGACACACCTTTACGCGTCTCTCGCTCGCTGCGCTCGCTCGAAAGCTGTAGCCTAACCTAAAACCAATCCCGCTTGCGTTAGTCATTCGATATGAAGGCGACTTATTTCGAATTTGCGAACGTGTCGGATCGGATGTGAGGTTGGACTAAATTTTTACGAGCGAGCGGAGCGAGCGAGCAACGATCACAATTTGCAAGGTATACATATACCTTGCAATATGCATATATATCGTGTTAGTACCGAATTTTGTCAGCCACTTCGGACATCACATTGCACTGTAGTATGTGGAAATAGTACTATTTATGTGAAACTATTCACAAACTGTAAACATTTGTCAGCAGGCAATAGGATAAATACTTCCGGCTCCTCTGGCTGGTGCGAATGTTTCAATGTCAGTATGTGCCAAACCGTTGGATTGTGACACACCTTTACGCGTCTCTCGCTCGCTGCGCTCGCTCGAAAGCTGTAGCCTAACCTAAACCCAATCCATCTTGCGTTAGTCATTCGATATGAAGGCAACTTATTTCGAATTTGCGAACGTGTCGGATCGTATGTGAGGTTGGACTAAATTTTTACGAGCGAGCGGAGCGAGCGAGCAACGATCACAATTTGCAAGGTATACATATACCTTATATTGCCTTGCATATATTTCGTGTTAGTACCTGATTTTGTCAGCCACTTCGGACATCACATTGGACTGTAGTATGTGGAAATAGTACTATTTATGTGAAACTATTCACAAACTGTAAACAATTGTCAGCAGGCAATAGGATAAAGACTTCCGGCTCCTCGGGCTGGTGCGAATGTTTCAATGTCCGTATGTGCCAAACCGTTGGATTGTGACACACCTTTACGCGTCTCTCGTTCGCTGCGCTCGCTCGAAAACTATAGCGTAACCTAAAACCAATCCATCTTGCGTTCATTATTCGATATGGTGGCGACTTATTTCGAATTTGCGTACGTGTCGGATCGGATGTGAGGTTGGACTAAATTTTTACGAGCGAGCGGAGCGAGCGAACAACGATCACAATTTGCAAGGTATACATATACCTTGCAATATGCATATATATCGTGTTAGTACCTAATTTTGTCAGCCACTTCGGACATCACATTGCACTGTAGTATGTGGAAATAGTACTATTTATGTGAAACTATTCACAAACTGTAAACATTTGTCAGTAGGCAATATGATAAAGACTTCCGGCTCCTCGGGCTGGTGCGAATGTTTCAATGTCAGTATGTGCCAAACCGTTGGATTGTGACACACCTTTACGCGTCTCTCGTTCGCTGCGCTCGCTCGAAAACTATAGCGTAACCTAAAACCAATCCATCTTGCGTTCATTGTTCGATATGGTGGCGACTTATTTCGAATTTGCGAACGTGTCGGATCGGATGTGAGGTTGGACTAAATTTTTACGAGCGAGCGGAGCGAGCGAGCAACGATCACAATTTGCAAGGTATACATATACCTTGCAATATGCATATATATCGTGTTAGTACCTAATTTTGTTAGCCACTTCGGACATCACATTGGACTGTAGTATGTGGAAATAGTACTATTTATGTGAAACTATTCACAAACTGTAAACATTTGTAAGCAGGCAATAGGATAAATACTTCCGGCTCCTCTGGCTGGTGCGAATGTTTCAATGTCCGTATGTGCCAAACCGTTGGATTGTGACACACCTTTACGCGTCTCTCGCTCGCTGCGCTCGCTCGAAAGCTGTAGCCTAACCTAAAACCAATCCCTCTTGCGTTAGTCATTCGATATGAAGGCGACTTATTTCGAATTTGCGAACGTGTCGGATCGGATGTGAGGTTGGACTAAATTTTTACGAGCGAGCGGAGCGAGCGAGCAACGATCACAATTTGCAAGGTATACATATACCTTGCAATATGCATATATATCGTGTTAGTACCGAATTTTGTCAGCCACTTCGGACATCACATTGCACTGTAGTATGTGGAAATAGTACTATTTATGTGAAACTATTCACAAACTGTAAACATTTGTCAGCAGGCAATAGGATAAATACTTCCGGCTCCTCTGGCTGGTGCGAATGTTTCAATGTCAGTATGTGCCAAACCGTTGGATTGTGACACACCTTTACGCGTCTCTCGCTCGCTGCGCTCGCTCGAAAGCTGTAGCCTAACCTAAACCCAATCCATCTTGCGTTAGTCATTCGATATGAAGGCAACTTATTTCGAATTTGCGAACGTGTCGGATCGTATGTGAGGTTGGACTAAATTTTTACGAGCGAGCGGAGCGAGCGAGCAACGATCACAATTTGCAAGGTATACATATACCTTATATTGCCTTGCATATATTTCGTGTTAGTACCTGATTTTGTCAGCCACTTCGGACATCACATTGGACTGTAGTATGTGGAAATAGTACTATTTATGTGAAACTATTCACAAACTGTAAACAATTGTCAGCAGGCAATAGGATAAAGACTTCCGGCTCCTCGGGCTGGTGCGAATGTTTCAATGTCCGTATGTGCCAAACCGTTGGATTGTGACACACCTTTACGCGTCTCTCGTTCGCTGCGCTCGCTCGAAAACTATAGCGTAACCTAAAACCAATCCATCTTGCGTTCATTATTCGATATGGTGGCGACGTATTTCGAATTTGCGAACGTGTCGGATCGGATGTGAGGTTGGACTAAATTTTTACGAGCGAGCGGAGCGAGCGAACAACGATCACAATTTGCAAGGTATACATATACCTTGCAATATGCATATATATCGTGTTAGTACCTAATTTTGTCAGCCACTTCGGACATCACATTGCACTGTAGTATGTCGAAATAGTACTATTTATGTGAAACTATTCACAAACTGTAAACATTTGTCAGCAGGCAATAGGATAAATACTTCCGGCTCCTCTGGCTGGTGCGAATGTTTCAATGTCAGTATGTGCCAAACCGTTGGATTGTGACACACCTTTACGCGTCTCTCGTTCGCTGCGCTCGCTCGAAAACTATAGCGTAACCTAAAACCAATCCATCTTGCGTTCATTATTCGATATGGTGGCGACTTATTTCGAATTTGCGAACGTGTCGGATCGAATGTGAGGTTGGACTAAATTTTTACGAGCGAGCGGAGCGAGCGAGCAACGATCACAATTTGCAAGGTATACATATACCTTATATTGCCTTGCATATATTTCGTGTTAGTACCTAGTTTTGTCAGTCACTTCGGACATCACATTGGACTGTAGTATGTGGAAATAGTACTATTTATGTGAAACTATTCACAAACTGTAAACATTTGTCAGCAGGCAATAGGATAAAGACTTCCGGCTCCTCGGGCTGGTGCGAATGTTTCAATGTCCGTATGTGCCAAACCGTTGGATTGTGACACACCTTTACGCGTCTCTCGTTCGCTGCGCTCGCTCGAAAACTATAGCGTAACCTAAAACCAATCCATCTTGCGTTCATTATTCGATATGGTGGCGACTTATTTCGAATTTGCGAACGTGTCGGATCGGATGTGAGGTTGGACTAAATTTTTACGAGCGAGCGGAGCGAGCGAGCAACGATCACAATTTGCAAGGTATACATATACCTTGCAATATGCATATATATCGTGTTAGTACCTAATTTTGTTAGCCACTTCGGACATCACATTGGACTGTAGTATGTGGAAATAGTACTATTTATGTGAAACTATTCACAAACTGTAAACATTTGTCAGCAGGCAATAGGATAAATACTTCCGGCTCCTCTGGCTGGTGCGAATGTTTCAATGTCCGTATGTGCCAAACCGTTAGATTGTGATACACCTTTACGCGTCTCTCGCTCGCTGCGCTCGCTCGAAAACTATAGCCTAACCTAAAACCAATCCCTCTTGCGTTAGTCATTCGATATGAAGGCGACTTATTTCGAATTTGCGAACGTGTCGGATCGGATGTGAGGTTGGACTAAATTTTTACGAGCGAGCGGAGCGAGCGAGCAACGATCACAATTTGCAAGGTATACATATACCTTGCAATATGCATATATATCGTGTTAGTACCTAATTTTGTTAGCCACTTCGGACATCACATTGGACTGTAGTATGTGGAAATAGTACTATTTATGTGAAACTATTCACAAACTGTAAACATTTGTAAGCAGGCAATAGGATAAATACTTCCGGCTCCTCTGGCTGGTGCGAATGTTTCAATGTCCGTATGTGCCAAACCGTTAGATTGTGATACACCTTTACGCGTCTCTCGCTCGCTGCGCTCGCTCGAAAACTATAGCCTAACCTAAAACCAATCCCTCTTGCGTTAGTCATTCGATATGAAGGCGACTTATTTCGAATTTGCGAACGTGTCGGATCGGATGTGAGGTTGGACTAAATTTTTACGAGCGAGCGGAGCGAGCGAGCAACGATCACAATTTGCAAGGTATACATATACCTTGCAATATGCATATATATCGTGTTAGTACCGAATTTTGTCAGCCACTTCGGACATCACATTGCACTGTAGTATGTGGAAATAGTACTATTTATGTGAAACTATTCACAAACTGTAAACATTTGTAAGCAGGCAATAGGATAAATACTTCCGGCTCCTCTGGCTGGTGCGAATGTTTCAATGTCCGTATGTGCCAAACCGTTAGATTGTGATACACCTTTACGCGTCTCTCGCTCGCTGCGCTCGCTCGAAAACTATAGCCTAACCTAAAACCAATCCCTCTTGCGTTAGTCATTCGATATGAAGGCGACTTATTTCGAATTTGCGAACGTGTCGGATCGGATGTGAGGTTGGACTAAATTCTTACGAGCGAGCGGAGCGAGCGAGCAACGATCACAATTTGCAAGGTATACATATATCTTGCAATATGCATATATATCGTGTTAGTACCGAATTTTGTCAGCCACTTCGGACATCACATTGCACTGTAGTATGTGGAAATAGTACTATTTATGTGAAACTATTCACAAACTGTAAACATTTGTCAGCAGGCAATAGGATAAATACTTCCGGCTCCTCTAGCTGGTGCGAATGTTTCAATGTCAGTATGTGCCAAACCGTTGGATTGTGACACACCTTTACGCGTCTCTCGCTCGCTGCGCTCGCTCGAAAGCTGTAGCCTAACCTAAACCCAATCCCTCTTGCGTTAGTCATTCGATATGAAGGCGACTTATTTCGAATTTGCGAACGTGTCGGATCGGATGTGAGGTTGGACTAAATTTTTACGAGCGAGCGGAGCGAGCGAGCAACGATCACAATTTGCAAGGTATACATATACCTTATATTGCCTTGCATATATTTCGTGTTAGTACCTAATTTTGTCAGCCACTTCGGACATCACATTGGACTGTAGTATGTGGAAATAGTACTATTTGTGTGAAACTATTCACAAACTGTAAACATTTGTCAGCAGGCAATAGGATAAAGACTTCCGGCTCCTCGGGCTGGTGCGAATGTTTCAATGTCCGTATGTGCCAAACCGTTGGATTGTGACACACCTTTACGCGTCTCTCGTTCGCTGCGCTCGCTCGAAAACTATAGCGTAACCTAAAACCAATCCATCTTGCGTTCATTATTCGATATGGTGGCGACTTATTTCGAATTTGCGAACGTGTCGGATCGGATGTGAGGTTGGACTAAATTTTTACGAGCGAGCGGAGCGAGCGAGCAACGATCACAATTTGCAAGGTATACATATACCTTATATTGCCTTGCATATATTTCGTGTTAGTACCTAATTTTGTCAGTCACTTCGGACATCACATTGCACTGTAGTATGTGGAAATAGTACTATTTATGTGAAACTATTCACAAACTGTAAACATTTGTCAGCAGGCAATAGGATAAATACTTCCGGCTCCTCTGGCTGGTGCGAATGTTTCAATGTCCGTATGTGCCAAACCGTTAGATTGTGATACACCTTTACGCGTCTCTCGCTCGCTGCGCTCGCTCGAAAACTATAGCCTAACCTAAAACCAATCCCTCTTGCGTTAGTCATTCGATATGAAGGCGACTTATTTCGAATTTGCGAACGTGTCGGATCGGATGTGAGGTTGGACTAAATTTTTACGAGCGAGCGGAGCGAGCGAGCAACGATCACAATTTGCAAGGTATACATATACCTTGCAATATGCATATATATCGTGTTAGTACCTAATTTTGTTCGCTACTTCGGACATCACATTGCACTGTAGTATGTGGAAATAGTACTATTTATGTGAAACTATTCACAAACTGTAAACATTTGTCAGCAGGCAATAGGATAAAGACTTCCGGCTCCTCGGGCTGGTGCGAATGTTTCAATGTCCGTATGTGCCAAACCGTTGGATTGTGACACACCTTTACGCGTCTCTCGTTCGCTGCGCTCGCTCGAAAACTATAGCGTAACCTAAAACCAATCCATCTTGCGTTCATTATTCGATATGGTGGCGACTTATTTCGAATTTGCGAACGTGTCGGATCGGATGTGAGGTTGGACTAAATTTTTACGAGCGAGCGGAGCGAGCGAGCAACGATCACAATTTGCAAGGTATACATATACCTTGCAATATGCATATATATCGTGTTAGTACCTAATTTTGTCAGCCACTTCGGACATCACATTGGACTGTAGTATGTGGAAATAGTACTATTTATGTGAAACTATTCACAAACTGTAAACATTTGTCAGCAGGCAATAGGATAAATACTTCCGGCTCCTCTGGCTGGTGCGAATGTTTCAATGTCCGTATGTGCCTAACCGTTAGATTGTGATACACCTTTACGCGTCTCTCGCTCGCTGCGCTCGCTCGAAAACTATAGCCTAACCTAAAACCAATCCCTCTTGCGTTAGTCATTCGATATGAAGGCGACTTATTTCGAATTTGCGAACGTGTCGGATCGGATGTGAGGTTGGACTAAATTTTTACGAGCGAGCGGAGCGAGCGAGCAACGATCACAATTTGCAAGGTATACATACACTTTGCAATATGCATATATATCGTGTTAGTACCTAATTTTGTCAGCCACTTCGGACATCACATTGCACTGTAGTATGTGGAAATAGTACTATTTATGTGAAACTATTCACAAACTGTAAACATTTGTCAGCTGGAAATACGATAAGTACTTCCGGCTCCTCTGGCTGGTGCGAATGTTTCAATGTCCGTATGTGCCAAACCGTTAGATTGTGATACACCTTTACGCGTCTCTCGCTCGCTGCGCTCGCTCGAAAACTATAGCCTAACCTAAAACCAATCCCTCTTGCGTTAGTCATTCGATATGAAGGCGACTTATTTCGAATTTGCGAACGTGTCGGATCGGATGTGAGGTTGGACTAAATTTTTACGAGCGAGCGGAGCGAGCGAGCAACGATCACAATTTGCAAGGTATACATATACCTTGCAATATGCATATATATCGTGTTAGTACCGAATTTTGTCAGCCACTTCGGACATCACATTGCACTGTAGTATGTGGAAATAGTACTATTTATGTGAAACTATTCACAAACTGTAAACATTTGTCAGCAGGCAATAGGATAAATACTTCCGGCTCCTCTGGCTGGTGCGAATGTTTCAATGTCAGTATGTGCCAAACCGTTGGATTGTGACACACCTTTACGCGTCTCTCGCTCGCTGCGCTCGCTCGAAAGCTGTAGCCTAACCTAAACCCAATCCATCTTGCGTTAGTCATTCGATATGAAGGCAACTTATTTCGAATTTGCGAACGTGTCGGATCGTATGTGAGGTTGGACTAAATTTTTATGAGCGAGCGGAGCGAGCGAGCAACGATCACAATTTGCAAGGTATACATATACCTTATATTGCCTTGCATATATTTCGTGTTAGTACCTGATTTTGTCAGCCACTTCGGACATCACATTGGACTGTAGTATGTGGAAATAGTACTATTTATGTGAAACTATTCACAAACTGTAAACAATTGTCAGCAGGCAATAGGATAAAGACTTCCGGCTCCTCGGGCTGGTGCGAATGTTTCAATGTCCGTATGTGCCAAACCGTTGGATTGTGACACACCTTTACGCGTCTCTCGTTCGCTGCGCTCGCTCGAAAACTATAGCGTAACCTAAAACCAATCCATCTTGCGTTCATTATTCGATATGGTGGCGACGTATTTCGAATTTGCGAACGTGTCGGATCGGATGTGAGGTTGGACTAAATTTTTACGAGCGAGCGGAGCGAGCGAACAACGATCACAATTTGCAAGGTATACATATACCTTGCAATATGCATATATATCGTGTTAGTACCTAATTTTGTCAGCCACTTCGGACATCACATTGCACTGTAGTATGTCGAAATAGTACTATTTATGTGAAACTATTCACAAACTGTAAACATTTGTCAGCAGGCAATAGGATAAATACTTCCGGCTCCTCTGGCTGGTGCGAATGTTTCAATGTCAGTATGTGCCAAACCGTTGGATTGTGACACACCTTTACGCGTCTCTCGTTCGCTGCGCTCGCTCGAAAACTATAGCGTAACCTAAAACCAATCCATCTTGCGTTCATTATTCGATATGGTGGCGACTTATTTCGAATTTGCGAACGTGTCGGATCGAATGTGAGGTTGGACTAAATTTTTACGAGCGAGCGGAGCGAGCGAGCAACGATCACAATTTGCAAGGTATACATATACCTTATATTGCCTTGCATATATTTCGTGTTAGTACCTAGTTTTGTCAGTCACTTCGGACATCACATTGGACTGTAGTATGTGGAAATAGTACTATTTATGTGAAACTATTCACAAACTGTAAACATTTGTCAGCAGGCAATAGGATAAAGACTTCCGGCTCCTCGGGCTGGTGCGAATGTTTCAATGTCCGTATGTGCCAAACCGTTGGATTGTGACACACCTTTACGCGTCTCTCGTTCGCTGCGCTCGCTCGAAAACTATAGCGTAACCTAAAACCAATCCATCTTGCGTTCATTATTCGATATGGTGGCGACTTATTTCGAATTTGCGAACGTGTCGGATCGGATGTGAGGTTGGACTAAATTTTTACGAGCGAGCGGAGCGAGCGAGCAACGATCACAATTTGCAAGGTATACATATACCTTGCAATATGCATATATATCGTGTTAGTACCTAATTTTGTTAGCCACTTCGGACATCACATTGGACTGTAGTATGTGGAAATAGTACTATTTATGTGAAACTATTCACAAACTGTAAACATTTGTCAGCAGGCAATAGGATAAATACTTCCGGCTCCTCTGGCTGGTGCGAATGTTTCAATGTCCGTATGTGCCAAACCGTTAGATTGTGATACACCTTTACGCGTCTCTCGCTCGCTGCGCTCGCTCGAAAACTATAGCCTAACCTAAAACCAATCCCTCTTGCGTTAGTCATTCGATATGAAGGCGACTTATTTCGAATTTGCGAACGTGTCGGATCGGATGTGAGGTTGGACTAAATTTTTACGAGCGAGCGGAGCGAGCGAGCAACGATCACAATTTGCAAGGTATACATATACCTTGCAATATGCATATATATCGTGTTAGTACCTAATTTTGTTAGCCACTTCGGACATCACATTGGACTGTAGTATGTGGAAATAGTACTATTTATGTGAAACTATTCACAAACTGTAAACATTTGTAAGCAGGCAATAGGATAAATACTTCCGGCTCCTCTGGCTGGTGCGAATGTTTCAATGTCCGTATGTGCCAAACCGTTAGATTGTGATACACCTTTACGCGTCTCTCGCTCGCTGCGCTCGCTCGAAAACTATAGCCTAACCTAAAACCAATCCCTCTTGCGTTAGTCATTCGATATGAAGGCGACTTATTTCGAATTTGCGAACGTGTCGGATCGGATGTGAGGTTGGACTAAATTTTTACGAGCGAGCGGAGCGAGCGAGCAACGATCACAATTTGCAAGGTATACATATACCTTGCAATATGCATATATATCGTGTTAGTACCGAATTTTGTCAGCCACTTCGGACATCACATTGCACTGTAGTATGTGGAAATAGTACTATTTATGTGAAACTATTCACAAACTGTAAACATTTGTAAGCAGGCAATAGGATAAATACTTCCGGCTCCTCTGGCTGGTGCGAATGTTTCAATGTCCGTATGTGCCAAACCGTTAGATTGTGATACACCTTTACGCGTCTCTCGCTCGCTGCGCTCGCTCGAAAACTATAGCCTAACCTAAAACCAATCCCTCTTGCGTTAGTCATTCGATATGAAGGCGACTTATTTCGAATTTGCGAACGTGTCGGATCGGATGTGAGGTTGGACTAAATTCTTACGAGCGAGCGGAGCGAGCGAGCAACGATCACAATTTGCAAGGTATACATATACCTTGCAATATGCATATATATCGTGTTAGTACCTAATTTTGTCAGCCACTTCGGACATCACATTGCACTGTAGTATGTGGAAATAGTACTATTTATGTGAAACTATTCACAAACTGTAAACATTTGTCAGCAGGCAATAGGATAAATACTTCCGGCTCCTCTGGCTGGTGCGAATGTTTCAATGTCAGTATGTGCCAAACCGTTGGATTGTGACACACCTTTACGCGTCTCTCGCTCGCTGCGCTCGCTCGAAAGCTGTAGCCTAACCTAAACCCAATCCCTCTTGCGTTAGTCATTCGATATGAAGGCGACTTATTTCGAATTTGCGAACGTGTCGGATCGGATGTGAGGTTGGACTAAATTTTTACGAGCGAGCGGAGCGAGCGAGCAACGATCACAATTTGCAAGGTATACATATACCTTATATTGCCTTGCATATATTTCGTGTTAGTACCTAATTTTGTCAGCCACTTCGGACATCACATTGGACTGTAGTATGTGGAAATAGTACTATTTGTGTGAAACTATTCACAAACTGTAAACATTTGTCAGCAGGCAATAGGATAAAGACTTCCGGCTCCTCGGGCTGGTGCGAATGTTTCAATGTCCGTATGTGCCAAACCGTTGGATTGTGACACACCTTTACGCGTCTCTCGTTCGCTGCGCTCGCTCGAAAACTATAGCGTAACCTAAAACCAATCCATCTTGCGTTCATTATTCGATATGGTGGCGACTTATTTCGAATTTGCGAACGTGTCGGATCGGATGTGAGGTTGGACTAAATTTTTACGAGCGAGCGGAGCGAGCGAGCAACGATCACAATTTGCAAGGTATACATATACCTTATATTGCCTTGCATATATTTCGTGTTAGTACCTAATTTTGTCAGTCACTTCGGACATCACATTGCACTGTAGTATGTGGAAATAGTACTATTTATGTGAAACTATTCACAAACTGTAAACATTTGTCAGCAGGCAATAGGATAAATACTTCCGGCTCCTCTGGCTGGTGCGAATGTTTCAATGTCCGTATGTGCCAAACCGTTAGATTGTGATACACCTTTACGCGTCTCTCGCTCGCTGCGCTCGCTCGAAAACTATAGCCTAACCTAAAACCAATCCCTCTTGCGTTAGTCATTCGATATGAAGGCGACTTATTTCGAATTTGCGAACGTGTCGGATCGGATGTGAGGTTGGACTAAATTTTTACGAGCGAGCGGAGCGAGCGAGCAACGATCACAATTTGCAAGGTATACATATACCTTGCAATATGCATATATATCGTGTTAATACTTAATTTTGTCAGCCACTTCGGACATCACATTGCACTGTAGTATGTGGAAATAGTACTATTTATGTGAAACTATTCACAAACTGTAAACATTTGTCAGTAGGCAATATGATAAAGACTTCCGGCTCCTCGGGCTGGTGCGAATGTTTCAATGTCAGTATGTGCCAAACCGTTGGATTGTGACACACCTTTACGCGTCTCTCGCTCGCTGCGTTCGCTCGAAAACTATAGCGTAACCTAAAACCAATCCATCTTGCGTTCATTATTCGATATGGTGGCGACTTATTTCGAATTTGCGAACGTGTCGGATCGGATGTGAGGTTGGACTAAATTTTTACGAGCGAGCGGAGCGAGCGAGCAACGATCACAATTTGCAAGGTATACATATACCTTGCAATATGCATATATATCGTGTTAGTACCTAATTTTGTTCGCTACTTCGGACATCACATTGCACTGTAGTATGTGGAAATAGTACTATTTATGTGAAACTATTCACAAACTGTAAACATTTGTCAGCAGGCAATAGGATAAAGACTTCCGGCTCCTCGGGCTGGTGCGAATGTTTCAATGTCCGTATGTGCCAAACCGTTGGATTGTGACACACCTTTACGCGTCTCTCGTTCGCTGCGCTCGCTCGAAAACTATAGCGTAACCTAAAACCAATCCATCTTGCGTTCATTATTCGATATGGTGGCGACTTATTTCGAATTTGCGAACGTGTCGGATCGGATGTGAGGTTGGACTAAATTTTTACGAGCGAGCGGAGCGAGCGAGCAACGATCACAATTTGCAAGGTATACATATACCTTGCAATATGCATATATATCGTGTTAGTACCTAATTTTGTCAGCCACTTCGGACATCACATTGGACTGTAGTATGTGGAAATAGTACTATTTATGTGAAACTATTCACAAACTGTAAACATTTGTCAGCAGGCAATAGGATAAATACTTCCGGCTCCTCTGGCTGGTGCGAATGTTTCAATGTCCGTATGTGCCTAACCGTTAGATTGTGATACACCTTTACGCGTCTCTCGCTCGCTGCGCTCGCTCGAAAACTATAGCCTAACCTAAAACCAATCCCTCTTGCGTTAGTCATTCGATATGAAGGCGACTTATTTCGAATTTGCGAACGTGTCGGATCGGATGTGAGGTTGGACTAAATTTTTACGAGCGAGCGGAGCGAGCGAGCAACGATCACAATTTGCAAGGTATACATACACTTTGCAATATGCATATATATCGTGTTAGTACCTAATTTTGTCAGCCACTTCGGACATCACATTGCACTGTAGTATGTGGAAATAGTACTATTTATGTGAAACTATTCACAAACTGTAAACATTTGTCAGCTGGAAATACGATAAGTACTTCCGGCTCCTCTGGCTGGTGCGAATGTTTCAATGTCCGTATGTGCCAAACCGTTAGATTGTGATACACCTTTACGCGTCTCTCGCTCGCTGCGCTCGCTCGAAAACTATAGCCTAACCTAAAACCAATCCCTCTTGCGTTAGTCATTCGATATGAAGGCGACTTATTTCGAATTTGCGAACGTGTCGGATCGGATGTGAGGTTGGACTAAATTTTTACGAGCGAGCGGAGCGAGCGAGCAACGATCACAATTTGCAAGGTATACATATACCTTATATTGCCTTGCATATATTTCGTGTTAGTACCTAATTTTGTCAGCCACTTCGGACATCACATTGGACTGTAGTATGTGGAAATAGTACTATTTATGTGAAACTATTCACAAACTGTAAACATTTGTCAGCAGGCAATAGGATAAAGACTTCCGGCTCCTCGGGCTGGTGCGAATGTTTCAATGTCCGTATGTGCCAAACCGTTGGATTGTGACACACCTTTACGCGTCTCTCGTTCGCTGCGCTCGCTCGAAAACTATAGCGTAACCTAAAACCAATCCATCTTGCGTTCATTATTCGATATGGTGGCGACTTATTTCGAATTTGCGAACGTGTCGGATCGGATGTGAGGTTGGACTAAATTTTTACGAGCGAGCGGAGCGAGCGAGCAACGATCACAATTTGCAAGGTATACATATACCTTGCAATATGCATATATATCGTGTTAGTACCTAATTTTGTTAGCCACTTCGGACATCACATTGGACTGTAGTATGTGGAAATAGTACTATTTATGTGAAACTATTCACAAACTGTAAACATTTGTCAGCAGGCAATAGGATAAATACTTCCGGCTCCTCTGGCTGGTGCGAATGTTTCAATGTCCGTATGTGCCAAACCGTTAGATTGTGATACACCTTTACGCGTCTCTCGCTCGCTGCGCTCGCTCGAAAACTATAGCCTAACCTAAAACCAATCCCTCTTGCGTTAGTCATTCGATATGAAGGCGACTTATTTCGAATTTGCGAACGTGTCGGATCGGATGTGAGGTTGGACTAAGTTTTTACGAGCGAGCGGAGCGAGCGAGCAACGATCACAATTTGCAAGGTATACATACACTTTGCAATATGCATATATATCGTGTTAGTACCTAATTTTGTCAGCCACTTCGGACATCACATTGGACTGTAGTATGTGGAAATAGTACTATTTATGTGAAACTATTCACAAACTGTAAACATTTGTCAGCAGGCAATAGGATAAATACTTCCGGCTCCTCTGGCTGGTGCGAATGTTTCAATGTCCGTATGTGCCAAACCGTTAGATTGTGATACACCTTTACGCGTCTCTCGCTTGCTGCGCTCGCTCGAAAACTATAGCCTAACCTAAAACCAATCCCTCTTGCGTTAGTCATTCGATATGAAGGCGACTTATTTCGAATTTGCGAACGTGTCGGATCGGATGCGAGGTTGGACTAAATTTTTACGAGCGAGCGGAGCGAGCGAGCAACGATCACAATTTGCAAAGTATACATATACCTTATATTGCCTTGCATATATTTCGTGTTACTACCTAATTTTGTCAGCCACTTCGGACATCACATTGGACTGTAGTATGTGGAAATAGTACTATTTATGTGAAACTATTCACAAACTGTAAACATTTGTCAGCAGGCAATAGGATAAAGACTTCCGGCTCCTCGGGCTGGTGCGAATGTTTCAATGTCCGTATGTGCCAAACCGTTGGATTGTGACACACCTTTACGCGTCTCTCGTTCGCTGCGCTCGCTCGAAAACTATAGCGTAACCTAAAACCAATCCATCTTGCGTTCATTATTCGATATGGTGGCGACTTATTTCGAATTTGCGAACGTGTCGGATCGGATGTGAGGTTGGACTAAATTTTTACGAGCGAGCGGAGCGAGCGAGCAACGATCACAATTTGCAAGGTATACATATACCTTGCAATATGCATATATATCGTGTTAGTACCTAATTTTGTTAGCCACTTCGGACATCACATTGGACTGTAGTATGTGGAAATAGTACTATTTATGTGAAACTATTCACAAACTGTAAACATTTGTCAGCAGGCAATAGGATAAATACTTCCGGCTCCTCTGGCTGGTGCGAATGTTTCAATGTCCGTATGTGCCAAACCGTTAGATTGTGATACACCTTTACGCGTCTCTCGCTCGCTGCGCTCGCTCGAAAACTATAGCCTAACCTAAAACCAATCCCTCTTGCGTTAGTCATTCGATATGAAGGCGACTTATTTCGAATTTGCGAACGTGTCGGATCGGATGTGAGGTTGGACTAAGTTTTTACGAGCGAGCGGAGCGAGCGAGCAACGATCACAATTTGCAAGGTATACATACACTTTGCAATATGCATATATATCGTGTTAGTACCTAATTTTGTCAGCCACTTCGGACATCACATTGGACTGTAGTATGTGGAAATAGTACTATTTATGTGAAACTATTCACAAACTGTAAACATTTGTCAGCAGGCAATAGGATAAATACTTCCGGCTCCTCTGGCTGGTGCGAATGTTTCAATGTCCGTATGTGCCAAACCGTTAGATTGTGATACACCTTTACGCGTCTCTCGCTTGCTGCGCTCGCTCGAAAACTATAGCCTAACCTAAAACCAATCCCTCTTGCGTTAGTCATTCGATATGAAGGCGACTTATTTCGAATTTGCGAACGTGTCGGATCGGATGCGAGGTTGGACTAAATTTTTACGAGCGAGCGGAGCGAGCGAGCAACGATCACAATTTGCAAAGTATACATATACCTTATATTGCCTTGCATATATTTCGTGTTACTACCTAATTTTGTCAGCCACTTCGGACATCACATTGGACTGTAGTATGTGGAAATAGTACTATTTATGTGAAACTATTCACAGACTGTAAACATTTGTCAGCAGGCAATAGGATAAAGACTTCCGGCTCCTCGGGCTGGTGCGAATGTTTCAATGTCCGTATGTGCCAAACCGTTGGATTGTGACACACCTTTACGCGTCTCTCGTTCGCTGCGCTCGCTCGAAAACTATAGCCTAACCTAAAACCAATCCCTCTTGCGTTAGTCATTCGATATGAAGGCGACTTATTTCGAATTTGCGAACGTGTCGGATCGGATGTGAGGTTGGACTAAATTTTTACGAGCGAGCGGAGCGAGCGAGCAACGATCACAATTTGCAAGGTATACATATACCTTGCAATATGCATATATATCGTGTTAGTACCGAATTTTGTCAGCCACTTCGGACATCACATTGCACTGTAGTATGTGGAAATAGTACTATTTATGTGAAACTATTCACAAACTATAAACATTTGTCAGCAGGCAATAGGATAAATACTTCCGGCTCCTCTGGCTGGTGCGAATGTTTCAATGTCCGTATGTGCCAAACCGTTAGATTGTGATACACCTTTACGCGTCTCTCGCTCGCTGCGCTCGCTCGAAAACTATAGCCTAACCTAAAACCAATCCCTCTTGCGTTAGTCATTCGATATGAAGGCGACTTATTTCGAATTTGCGAACGTGTCGGATCGGATGTGAGGTTGGACTAAATTTTTACGAGCGAGCGGAGCGAGCGAGCAACGAACACAATTTGCAAGGTATACATATACCTTGCAATATGCATATATATCGTGTTAGTACCTAATTTTGTCAGCCACTTCGGACATCACATTGCACTGTAGTATGTGGAAATAGTACTATTTATGTGAAACTATTCACAAACTGTAAACATTTGTCAGTAGGCAATATGATAAAGACTTCCGGCTCCTCGGGCTGGTGCGAATGTTTCAATGTCAGTATGTGCCAAACCGTTGGATTGTGACACACCTTTACGCGTCTCTCGTTCGCTGCGCTCGCTCGAAAACTATAGCGTAACCTAAAACCAATCCATCTTGCGTTCATTATTCGATATGGTGGCGACTTATTTCGAATTTGCGAACGTGTCGGATCGGATGAGAGGTTGGACTAAATTTTTACGAGCGAGCGGAGCGAGCGAGCAACGATCACAATTTGCAAGGTATACATATACCTTGCAATATGCATATATATCGTGTTAGTACCTAATTTTGTTAGCCACTTCGGACATCACATTGGACTGTAGTATGTGGAAATAGTACTATTTATGTGAAACTATTCACAAACTGTAAACATTTGTAAGCAGGCAATAGGATAAATACTTCCGGCTCCTCTGGCTGGTGCGAATGTTTCAATGTCCGTATGTGCCAAACCGTTAGATTGTGATACACCTTTACGCGTCTCTCGCTCGCTGCGCTCGCTCGAAAACTATAGCCTAACCTAAAACCAATCCCTCTTGCGTTAGTCATTCGATATGAAGGCGACTTATTTCGAATTTGCGAACGTGTCGGATCGGATGTGAGGTTGGACTAAATTTTTACGAGCGAGCGGAGCGAGCGAGCAACGATCACAATTTGCAAGGTATACATATACCTTGCAATATGCATATATATCGTGTTAGTACCGAATTTTGTCAGCCACTTCGGACATCACATTGCACTGTAGTATGTGGAAATAGTACTATTTATGTGAAACTATTCACAAACTGTAAACATTTGTCAGCAGGCAATAGGATAAATACTTCCGGCTCCCCTGGCTGGTGCGAATGTTTCAATGTCAGTATGTGCCAAACCGTTGGATTGTGACACACCTTTACGCGTCTCTCGCTCGCTGCGCTCGCTCGAAAGCTGTAGCCTAACCTAAACCCAATCCATCTTGCGTTAGTCATTCGATATGAAGGCAACTTATTTCGAATTTGCGAACGTGTCGGATCGTATGTGAGGTTGGACTAAATTTTTACGAGCGAGCGGAGCGAGCGAGCAACGATCACAATTTGCAAGGTATACATATACCTTATATTGCCTTGCATATATTTCGTGTTAGTACCTAATTTCGTCAGCCACTTCGGACATCACATTGCACTGTAGTATGTCGAAATAGTACTATTTATGTGAAACTATTCACAAACTGTAAACATTTGTCAGCAGGCAATAGGATAAATACTTCCGGCTCCTCTGGCTGGTGCGAATGTTTCAATGTCAGTATGTGCCAAACCGTTGGATTGTGACACACCTTTACGCGTCTCTCGTTCGCTGCGCTCGCTCGAAAACTATAGCGTAACCTAAAACCAATCCATCTTGCGTTCATTATTCGATATGGTGGCGACTTATTTCGAATTTGCGAACGTGTCGGATCGGATGTGAGGTTGGACTAAATTTTTACGAGCGAGCGGAGCGAGCGAGCAACGATCACAATTTGCAAGGTATACATATACATTATATTGCCTTGCATATATTTCGTGTTAGTACCTAATTTTGTCAGTCACTTCGGACATCACATTGGACTGTAGTATGTGGAAATAGTACTATTTATGTGAAACTATTCACAAACTGTAAACATTTGTCAGCAGGCAATAGGATAAAGACTTCCGGCTCCTCGGGCTGGTGCGAATGTTTCAATGTCCGTATGTGCCAAACCGTTGGATTGTGACACACCTTTACGCGTCTCTCGTTCGCTGCGCTCGCTCGAAAACTATAGCGTAACCTAAAACCAATCCATCTTGCGTTCATTATTCGATATGGTGGCGACTTATTTCGAATTTGCGAACGTGTCGGATCGGATGTGAGGTTGGACTAAATTTTTACGAGCGAGCGGAGCGAGCGAGCAACGATCACAATTTGCAAGGTATACATATACCTTGCAATATGCATATATATCGTGTTAGTACCTAATTTTGTTAGCCACTTCGGACATCACATTGGACTGTAGTATGTGGAAATAGTACTATTTATGTGAAACTATTCACAAACTGTAAACATTTGTCAGCAGGCAATAGGATAAATACTTCCGGCTCCTCTGGCTGGTGCGAATGTTTCAATGTCCGTATGTGCCAAACCGTTAGATTGTGATACACCTTTACGCGTCTCTCGCTCGCTGCGCTCGCTCGAAAACTATAGCCTAACCTAAAACCAATCCCTCTTGCGTTAGTCATTCGATATGAAGGCGACTTATTTCGAATTTGCGAACGTGTCGGATCGGATGTGAGGTTGGACTAAATTTTTACGAGCGAGCGGAGCGAGCGAGCAACGATCACAATTTGCAAGGTATACATATACCTTGCAATATGCATATATATCGTGTTAGTACCTAATTTTGTTAGCCACTTCGGACATCACATTGGACTGTAGTATGTGGAAATAGTACTATTTATGTGAAACTATTCACAAACTGTAAACATTTGTAAGCAGGCAATAGGATAAATACTTCCGGCTCCTCTGGCTGGTGCGAATGTTTCAATGTCCGTATGTGCCAAACCGTTAGATTGTGATACACCTTTACGCGTCTCTCGCTCGCTGCGCTCGCTCGAAAACTATAGCCTAACCTAAAACCAATCCCTCTTGCGTTAGTCATTCGATATGAAGGCGACTTATTTCGAATTTGCGAACGTGTCGGATCGGATGTGAGGTTGGACTAAATTTTTACGAGCGAGCGGAGCGAGCGAGCAACGATCACAATTTGCAAGGTATACATATACCTTATATTGCCTTGCATATATTTCGTGTTAGTACCTAATTTTGTCAGCCACTTCGGACATCACATTGGACTGTAGTATGTGGAAATAGTACTATTTATGTGAAACTATTCACAAACTGTAAACATTTGTCAGCAGGCAATAGGATAAAGACTTCCGGCTCCTCGGGCTGGTGCGAATGTTTCAATGTCCGTATGTGCCAAACCGTTGGATTGTGACACACCTTTACGCGTCTCTCGTTCGCTGCGCTCGCTCGAAAACTATAGCGTAACCTAAAACCAATCCATCTTGCGTTCATTATTCGATATGGTGGCGACTTATTTCGAATTTGCGAACGTGTCGGATCGGATGTGAGGTTGGACTAAATTTTTACGAGCGAGCGGAGCGAGCGAGCAACGATCACAATTTGCAAGGTATACATATACCTTATATTGCCTTGCATATATTTCGTGTTAGTACCTAATTTTGTCAGTCACTTCGGACATCACATTGCACTGTAGTATGTGGAAATAGTACTATTTATGCGAAACTATTCACAAACTGTAAACATTTGTCAGCAGGCAATAGGATAAATACTTCCGGCTCCTCTGGCTGGTGCGAATGTTTCAATGTCCGTATGTGCCAAACCGTTAGATTGTGATACACCTTTACGCGTCTCCCGCTCGCTGCGCTCGCTCGAAAACTATAGCCTAACCTAAAACCAATCCCTCTTGCGTTAGTCATTCGATATGAAGGCGACTTATTTCGAATTTGCGAACGTGTCGGATCGGATGTGAGGTTGGACTAAATTTTTACGAGCGAGCGGAGCGAGCGAGCAACGATCACAATTTGCAAGGTATACATATACCTTGCAATATGCATATATATCGTGTTAATACTTAATTTTGTCAGCCACTTCGGACATCACATTGCACTGTAGTATGTGGAAATAGTACTATTTATGTGAAACTATTCACAAACTGTAAACATTTGTCAGTAGGCAATATGATAAAGACTTCCGGCTCCTCGGGCTGGTGCGAATGTTTCAATGTCAGTATGTGCCAAACCGTTGGATTGTGACACACCTTTACGCGTCTCTCGCTCGCTGCGTTCGCTCGAAAACTATAGCGTAACCTAAAACCAATCCATCTTGCGTTCATTATTCGATATGGTGGCGACTTATTTCGAATTTGCGAACGTGTCGGATCGGATGTGAGGTTGGACTAAATTTTTACGAGCGAGCGGAGCGAGCGAGCAACGATCACAATTTGCAAGGTATACATATACCTTGCAATATGCATATATATCGTGTTAGTACCTAATTTTGTTAGCCACTTCGGACATCACATTGGACTGTAGTATGTGGAAATAGTACTATTTATGTGAAACTATTCACAAACTGTAAACATTTGTAAGCAGGCAATAGGATAAATACTTCCGGCTCCTCTGGCTGGTGCGAATGTTTCAATGTCCGTATGTGCCAAACCGTTAGATTGTGATACACCTTTACGCGTCTCTCGCTCGCTGCGCTCGCTCGAAAACTATAGCCTAACCTAAAACCAATCCCTCTTGCGTTAGTCATTCGATATGAAGGCGACTTATTTCGAATTTGCGAACGTGTCGGATCGGATGTGAGGTTGGACTAAATTTTTACGAGCGAGCGGAGCGAGCGAGCAACGATCACAATTTGCAAGGTATACATATACCTTGCAATATGCATATATATCGTGTTAGTACCGAATTTTGTCAGCCACTTCGGACATCACATTGCACTGTAGTATGTGGAAATAGTACTATTTATGTGAAACTATTCACAAACTGTAAACATTTGTCAGCAGGCAATAGGATAAATACTTCCGGCTCCCCTGGCTGGTGCGAATGTTTCAATGTCAGTATGTGCCAAACCGTTGGATTGTGACACACCTTTACGCGTCTCTCGCTCGCTGCGCTCGCTCGAAAGCTGTAGCCTAACCTAAACCCAATCCATCTTGCGTTAGTCATTCGATATGAAGGCAACTTATTTCGAATTTGCGAACGTGTCGGATCGTATGTGAGGTTGGACTAAATTTTTACGAGCGAGCGGAGCGAGCGAGCAACGATCACAATTTGCAAGGTATACATATACCTTATATTGCCTTGCATATATTTCGTGTTAGTACCTAATTTCGTCAGCCACTTCGGACATCACATTGCACTGTAGTATGTCGAAATAGTACTATTTATGTGAAACTATTCACAAACTGTAAACATTTGTCAGCAGGCAATAGGATAAATACTTCCGGCTCCTCTGGCTGGTGCGAATGTTTCAATGTCAGTATGTGCCAAACCGTTGGATTGTGACACACCTTTACGCGTCTCTCGTTCGCTGCGCTCGCTCGAAAACTATAGCGTAACCTAAAACCAATCCATCTTGCGTTCATTATTCGATATGGTGGCGACTTATTTCGAATTTGCGAACGTGTCGGATCGGATGTGAGGTTGGACTAAATTTTTACGAGCGAGCGGAGCGAGCGAGCAACGATCACAATTTGCAAGGTATACATATACCTTATATTGCCTTGCATATATTTCGTGTTAGTACCTAATTTTGTCAGTCACTTCGGACATCACATTGGACTGTAGTATGTGGAAATAGTACTATTTATGTGAAACTATTCACAAACTGTAAACATTTGTCAGCAGGCAATAGGATAAAGACTTCCGGCTCCTCGGGCTGGTGCGAATGATTCAATGTCCGTATGTGCCAAACCGTTGGATTGTGACACACCTTTACGCGTCTCTCGTTCGCTGCGCTCGCTCGAAAACTATAGCGTAACCTAAAACCAATCCATCTTGCGTTCATTATTCGATATGGTGGCGACTTATTTCGAATTTGCCAACGTGTCGGATCGGATGTGAGGTTGGACTAAATTTTTACGAGCGAGCGGAGCGAGCGAGCAACGATCACAATTTGCAAGGTATACATATACCTTGCAATATGCATATATATCGTGTTAGTACCTAATTTTGTTAGCCACTTCGGACATCACATTGGACTGTAGTATGTGGAAATAGTACTATTTATGTGAAACTATTCACAAACTGTAAACATTTGTCAGCAGGCAATAGGATAAATACTTCCGGCTCCTCTGGCTGGTGCGAATGTTTCAATGTCCGTATGTGCCAAACCGTTAGATTGTGATACACCTTTACGCGTCTCTCGCTCGCTGCGCTCGCTCGAAAACTATAGCCTAACCTAAAACCAATCCCTCTTGCGTTAGTCATTCGATATGAAGGCGACTTATTTCGAATTTGCGAACGTGTCGGATCGGATGTGAGGTTGGACTAAATTTTTACGAGCGAGCGGAGCGAGCGAGCAACGATCACAATTTGCAAGGTATACATATACCTTGCAATATGCATATATATCGTGTTAGTACCTAATTTTGTTAGCCACTTCGGACATCACATTGGACTGTAGTATGTGGAAATAGTACTATTTATGTGAAACTATTCACAAACTGTAAACATTTGTAAGCAGCAATAGGATAAATACTTCCGGCTCCTCTGGCTGGTGCGAATGTTTCAATGTCCGTATGTGCCAAACCGTTAGATTGTGATACACCTTTACGCGTCTCTCGCTCGCTGCGCTCGCTCGAAAACTATAGCCTAACCTAAAACCAATCCCTCTTGCGTTAGTCATTCGATATGAAGGCGACTTATTTCGAATTTGCGAACGTGTCGGATCGGATGTGAGGTTGGACTAAATTTTTACGAGCGAGCGGAGCGAGCGAGCAACGATCACAATTTGCAAGGTATACATATACCTTATATTGCCTTGCATATATTTCGTGTTAGTACCTAATTTTGTCAGCCACTTCGGACATCACATTGGACTGTAGTATGTGGAAATAGTACTATTTATGTGAAACTATTCACAAACTGTAAACATTTGTCAGCAGGCAATAGGATAAAGACTTCCGGCTCCTCGGGCTGGTGCGAATGTTTCAATGTCCGTATGTGCCAAACCGTTGGATTGTGACACACCTTTACGCGTCTCTCGTTCGCTGCGCTCGCTCGAAAACTATAGCGTAACCTAAAACCAATCCATCTTGCGTTCATTATTCGATATGGTGGCGACTTATTTCGAATTTGCGAACGTGTCGGATCGGATGTGAGGTTGGACTAAATTTTTACGAGCGAGCGGAGCGAGCGAGCAACGATCACAATTTGCAAGGTATACATATACCTTATATTGCCTTGCATATATTTCGTGTTAGTACCTAATTTTGTCAGTCACTTCGGACATCACATTGCACTGTAGTATGTGGAAATAGTACTATTTATGCGAAACTATTCACAAACTGTAAACATTTGTCAGCAGGCAATAGGATAAATACTTCCGGCTCCTCTGGCTGGTGCGAATGTTTCAATGTCCGTATGTGCCAAACCGTTAGATTGTGATACACCTTTACGCGTCTCTCGCTCGCTGCGCTCGCTCGAAAACTATAGCCTAACCTAAAACCAATCCCTCTTGCGTTAGTCATTCGATATGAAGGCGACTTATTTCGAATTTGCGAACGTGTCGGATCGGATGTGAGGTTGGACTAAATTTTTACGAGCGAGCGGAGCGAGCGAGCAACGATCACAATTTGCAAGGTATACATATACCTTGCAATATGCATATATATCGTGTTAATACTTAATTTTGTCAGCCACTTCGGACATCACATTGCACTGTAGTATGTGGAAATAGTACTATTTATGTGAAACTATTCACAAACTGTAAACATTTGTCAGTAGGCAATATGATAAAGACTTCCGGCTCCTCGGGCTGGTGCGAATGTTTCAATGTCAGTATGTGCCAAACCGTTGGATTGTGACACACCTTTACGCGTCTCTCGCTCGCTGCGTTCGCTCGAAAACTATAGCGTAACCTAAAACCAATCCATCTTGCGTTCATTATTCGATATGGTGGCGACTTATTTCGAATTTGCGAACGTGTCGGATCGGATGTGAGGTTGGACTAAATTTTTACGAGCGAGCGGAGCGAGCGAGCAACGATCACAATTTGCAAGGTATACATATACCTTGCAATATGCATATATATCGTGTTAGTACCTAATTTTGTTAGCCACTTCGGACATCACATTGGACTGTAGTATGTGGAAATAGTACTATTTATGTGAAACTATTCACAAACTGTAAACATTTGTAAGCAGGCAATAGGATAAATACTTCCGGCTCCTCTGGCTGGTGCGAATGTTTCAATGTCCGTATGTGCCAAACCGTTAGATTGTGATACACCTTTACGCGTCTCTCGCTCGCTGCGCTCGCTCGAAAACTATAGCCTAACCTAAAACCAATCCCTCTTGCGTTAGTCATTCGATATGAAGGCGACTTATTTCGAATTTGCGAACGTGTCGGATCGGATGTGAGGTTGGACTAAATTTTTACGAGCGAGCGGAGCGAGCGAGCAACGATCACAATTTGCAAGGTATACATATACCTTGCAATATGCATATATATCGTGTTAGTACCGAATTTTGTCAGCCACTTCGGACATCACATTGCACTGTAGTATGTGGAAATAGTACTATTTATGTGAAACTATTCACAAACTGTAAACATTTGTCAGCAGGCAATAGGATAAATACTTCCGGCTCCCCTGGCTGGTGCGAATGTTTCAATGTCAGTATGTGCCAAACCGTTGGATTGTGACACACCTTTACGCGTCTCTCGCTCGCTGCGCTCGCTCGAAAGCTGTAGCCTAACCTAAACCCAATCCATCTTGCGTTAGTCATTCGATATGAAGGCAACTTATTTCGAATTTGCGAACGTGTCGGATCGTATGTGAGGTTGGACTAAATTTTTACGAGCGAGCGGAGCGAGCGAGCAACGATCACAATTTGCAAGGTATACATATACCTTATATTGCCTTGCATATATTTCGTGTTAGTACCTAATTTCGTCAGCCACTTCGGACATCACATTGCACTGTAGTATGTCGAAATAGTACTATTTATGTGAAACTATTCACAAACTGTAAACATTTGTCAGCAGGCAATAGGATAAATACTTCCGGCTCCTCTGGCTGGTGCGAATGTTTCAATGTCAGTATGTGCCAAACCGTTGGATTGTGACACACCTTTACGCGTCTCTCGTTCGCTGCGCTCGCTCGAAAACTATAGCGTAACCTAAAACCAATCCATCTTGCGTTCATTATTCGATATGGTGGCGACTTATTTCGAATTTGCGAACGTGTCGGATCGGATGTGAGGTTGGACTAAATTTTTACGAGCGAGCGGAGCGAGCGAGCAACGATCACAATTTGCAAGGTATACATATACCTTATATTGCCTTGCATATATTTCGTGTTAGTACCTAATTTTGTCAGTCACTTCGGACATCACATTGGACTGTAGTATGTGGAAATAGTACTATTTATGTGAAACTATTCACAAACTGTAAACATTTGTCAGCAGGCAATAGGATAAAGACTTCCGGCTCCTCGGGCTGGTGCGAATGATTCAATGTCCGTATGTGCCAAACCGTTGGATTGTGACACACCTTTACGCGTCTCTCGTTCGCTGCGCTCGCTCGAAAACTATAGCGTAACCTAAAACCAATCCATCTTGCGTTCATTATTCGATATGGTGGCGACTTATTTCGAATTTGCCAACGTGTCGGATCGGATGTGAGGTTGGACTAAATTTTTACGAGCGAGCGGAGCGAGCGAGCAACGATCACAATTTGCAAGGTATACATATACCTTGCAATATGCATATATATCGTGTTAGTACCTAATTTTGTTAGCCACTTCGGACATCACATTGGACTGTAGTATGTGGAAATAGTACTATTTATGTGAAACTATTCACAAACTGTAAACATTTGTCAGCAGGCAATAGGATAAATACTTCCGGCTCCTCTGGCTGGTGCGAATGTTTCAATGTCCGTATGTGCCAAACCGTTAGATTGTGATACACCTTTACGCGTCTCTCGCTCGCTGCGCTCGCTCGAAAACTATAGCCTAACCTAAAACCAATCCCTCTTGCGTTAGTCATTCGATATGAAGGCGACTTATTTCGAATTTGCGAACGTGTCGGATCGGATGTGAGGTTGGACTAAATTTTTACGAGCGAGCGGAGCGAGCGAGCAACGATCACAATTTGCAAGGTATACATATACCTTGCAATATGCATATATATCGTGTTAGTACCTAATTTTGTTAGCCACTTCGGACATCACATTGGACTGTAGTATGTGGAAATAGTACTATTTATGTGAAACTATTCACAAACTGTAAACATTTGTAAGCAGCAATAGGATAAATACTTCCGGCTCCTCTGGCTGGTGCGAATGTTTCAATGTCCGTATGTGCCAAACCGTTAGATTGTGATACACCTTTACGCGTCTCTCGCTCGCTGCGCTCGCTCGAAAACTATAGCCTAACCTAAAACCAATCCCTCTTGCGTTAGTCATTCGATATGAAGGCGACTTATTTCGAATTTGCGAACGTGTCGGATCGGATGTGAGGTTGGACTAAATTTTTACGAGCGAGCGGAGCGAGCGAGCAACGATCACAATTTGCAAGGTATACATATACCTTATATTGCCTTGCATATATTTCGTGTTAGTACCTAATTTTGTCAGCCACTTCGGACATCACATTGGACTGTAGTATGTGGAAATAGTACTATTTATGTGAAACTACTCACAAACTGTAAACATTTGTCAGCAGGCAATAGGATAAAGACTTCCGGCTCCTCGGGCTGGTGCGAATGTTTCAATGTCCGTATGTGCCAAACCGTTGGATTGTGACACACCTTTACGCGTCTCTCGTTCGCTGCGCTCGCTCGAAAACTATAGCGTAACCTAAAACCAATCCATCTTGCGTTCATTATTCGATATGGTGGCGACTTATTTCGAATTTGCGAACGTGTCGGATCGGATGTGAGGTTGGACTAAATTTTTACGAGCGAGCGGAGCGAGCGAGCAACGATCACAATTTGCAAGGTATACATATACCTTATATTGCCTTGCATATATTTCGTGTTAGTACCTAATTTTGTCAGTCACTTCGGACATCACATTGGACTGTAGTATGTGGAAATAGTACTATTTATGTGAAACTATTCACAAACTGTAAACATTTGTCAGCAGGCAATAGGATAAATACTTCCGGCTCCTCTGGCTGGTGCGAATGTTTCAATGTCCGTATGTGCCAAACCGTTAGATTGTGATACACCTTTACGCGTCTCTCGCTCGCTGCGCTCGCTCGAAAACTATAGCCTAACCTAAAACCAATCCCTCTTGCGTTAGTCATTCGATATGAAGGCGACTTATTTCGAATTTGCGAACGTGTCGGATCGGATGTGAGGTTGGACTAAATTTTTACGAGCGAGCGGAGCGAGCGAGCAACGATCACAATTTGCAAGGTATACATATACCTTGCAATATGCATATATATCGTGTTAATACTTAATTTTGTCAGCCACTTCGGACATCACATTGCACTGTAGTATGTGGAAATAGTACTATTTATGTGAAACTATTCACAAACTGTAAACATTTGTCAGTAGGCAATATGATAAAGACTTCCGGCTCCTCGGGCTGGTGCGAATGTTTCAATGTCAGTATGTGCCAAACCGTTGGATTGTGACACACCTTTACGCGTCTCTCGCTCGCTGCGTTCGCTCGAAAACTATAGCGTAACCTAAAACCAATCCATCTTGCGTTCATTACTCGATATGGTGGCGACTTATTTCGAATTTGCGAACGTGTCGGATCGGATGTGAGGTTGGACTAAATTTTTACGAGCGAGCGGAGCGAGCGAGCAACGATCACAATTTGCAAGGTATACATATACCTTGCAATATGCATATATATCGTGTTAGTACCTAATTTTGTTCGCTACTTCGGACATCACATTGCACTGTAGTATGTGGAAATAGTACTATTTATGTGAAACTATTCACAAACTGTAAACATTTGTCAGCAGGCAATAGGATAAAGACTTCCGGCTCCTCGGGCTGGTGCGAATGTTTCAATGTCCGTATGTGCCAAACCGTTGGATTGTGACACACCTTTACGCGTCTCTCGTTCGCTGCGCTCGCTCGAAAACTATAGCGTAACCTAAAACCAATCCATCTTGCGTTCATTATTCGATATGGTGGCGACTTATTTCGAATTTGCGAACGTGTCGGATCGGATGTGAGGTTGGACTAAATTTTTACGAGCGAGCGGAGCGAGCGAGCAACGATCACAATTTGCAAGGTATACATATACCTTGCAATATGCATATATATCGTGTTAGTACCTAATTTTGTCAGCCACTTCGGACATCACATTGGACTGTAGTATGTGGAAATAGTACTATTTATGTGAAACTATTCACAAACTGTAAACATTTGTCAGCAGGCAATAGGATAAATACTTCCGGCTCCTCTGGCTGGTGCGAATGTTTCAATGTCCGTATGTGCCAAACCGTTAGATTGTGATACACCTTTACGCGTCTCTCGCTCGCTGCGCTCGCTCGAAAACTATAGCCTAACCTAAAACCAATCCCTCTTGCGTTAGTCATTCGATATGAAGGCGACTTATTTCGAATTTGCGAACGTGTCGGATCGGATGTGAGGTTGGACTAAATTTTTACGAGCGAGCGGAGCGAGCGAGCAACGATCACAATTTGCAAGGTATACATACACTTTGCAATATGCATATATATCGTGTTAGTACCTAATTTTGTCAGCCACTTCGGACATCACATTGCACTGTAGTATGTGGAAATAGTACTATTTATGTGAAACTATTCACAAACTGTAAACATTTGTCAGCTGGAAATACGATAAGTACTTCCGGCTCCTCTGGCTGGTGCGAATGTTTCAATGTCCGTATGTGCCAAACCGTTAGATTGTGATACACCTTTACGCGTCTCTCGCTCGCTGCGCTCGCTCGAAAACTATAGCCTAACCTAAAACCAATCCCTCTTGCGTTAGTCATTCGATATGAAGGCGACTTATTTCGAATTTGCGAACGTGTCGGATCGGATGTGAGGTTGGACTAAATTTTTACGAGCGAGCGGAGCGAGCGAGCAACGATCACAATTTGCAAGGTATACATATACCTTATATTGCCTTGCATATATTTCGTGTTAGTACCTAATTTTGTCAGCCACTTCGGACATCACATTGGACTGTAGTATGTGGAAATAGTACTATTTATGTGAAACTATTCACAAACTGTAAACATTTGTCAGCAGGCAATAGGATAAAGACTTCCGGCTCCTCGGGCTGGTGCGAATGTTTCAATGTCCGTATGTGCCAAACCGTTGGATTGTGACACACCTTTACGCGTCTCTCGTTCGCTGCGCTCGCTCGAAAACTATAGCGTAACCTAAAACCAATCCATCTTGCGTTCATTATTCGATATGGTGGCGACTTATTTCGAATTTGCGAACGTGTCGGATCGGATGTGAGGTTGGACTAAATTTTTACGAGCGAGCGGAGCGAGCGAGCAACGATCACAATTTGCAAGGTATACATATACCTTGCAATATGCATATATATCGTGTTAGTACCTAATTTTGTTCGCCACTTCGGACATCACATTGCACTGTAGTATGTGGAAATAGTACTATTTATGTGAAACTATTCACAAACTGTAAACATTTGTCAGCAGGCAATAGGATAAATACTTCCGGCTCCTCTGGCTGGTGCGAATGTTTCAATGTCCGTATGTGCCAAACCGTTAGATTGTGATACACCTTTACGCGTCTCTCGCTCGCTGCGCTCGCTCGAAAACTATAGCCTAACCTAAAACCAATCCCTCTTGCGTTAGTCATTCGATATGAAGGCGACTTATTTCGAATTTGCGAACGTGTCGGATCGGATGCGAGGTTGGACTAAATTTTTACGAGCGAGCGGAGCGAGCGAGCAACGATCACAATTTGCAAGGTATACATATACCTTGCAATATGCATATATATCGTGTTAGTACCTAATTTTGTTAGCCACTTCGGACATCACATTGGACTGTAGTATGTGGAAATAGTACTATTTATGTGAAACTATTCACAAACTGTAAACATTTGTCAGCAGGCAATAGGATAAATACTTCCGGCTCCTCTGGCTGGTGCGAATGTTTCAATGTCCGTATGTGCCAAACCGTTAGATTGTGATACACCTTTACGCGTCTCTCGCTCGCTGCGCTCGCTCGAAAACTATAGCCTAACCTAAAACCAATCCCTCTTGCGTTAGTCATTCGATATGAAGGCGACTTATTTCGAATTTGCGAACGTGTCGGATCGGATGTGAGGTTGGACTAAATTTTTACGAGCGAGCGGAGCGAGCGAGCAACGATCACAATTTGCAAGGTATACATATACCTTGCAATATGCATATATATCGTGTTAGTACCTAATTTTGTTAGCCACTTCGGACATCACATTGGACTGTAGTATGTGGAAATAGTACTATTTATGTGAAACTATTCACAAACTGTAAACATTTGTAAGCAGGCAATAGGATAAATACTTCCGGCTCCTCTGGCTGGTGCGAATGTTTCAATGTCCGTATGTGCCAAACCGTTAGATTGTGATACACCTTTACGCGTCTCTCGCTCGCTGCGCTCGCTCGAAAACTATAGCCTAACCTAAAACCAATCCCTCTTGCGTTAGTCATTCGATATGAAGGCGACTTATTTCGAATTTGCGAACGTGTCGGATCGGATGTGAGGTTGGACTAAATTTTTACGAGCGAGCGGAGCGAGCGAGCAACGATCACAATTTGCAAGGTATACATATACCTTATATTGCCTTGCATATATTTCGTGTTAGTACCTAATTTTGTCAGCCACTTCGGACATCACATTGGACTGTAGTATGTGGAAATAGTACTATTTATGTGAAACTATTCACAAACTGTAAACATTTGTCAGCAGGCAATAGGATAAAGACTTCCGGCTCCTCGGGCTGGTGCGAATGTTTCAATGTCCGTATGTGCCAAACCGTTGGATTGTGACACACCTTTACGCGTCTCTCGTTCGCTGCGCTCGCTCGAAAACTATAGCGTAACCTAAAACCAATCCATCTTGCGTTCATTATTCGATATGGTGGCGACTTATTTCGAATTTGCGAACGTGTCGGATCGGATGTGAGGTTGGACTAAATTTTTACGAGCGAGCGGAGCGAGCGAGCAACGATCACAATTTGCAAGGTATACATATACCTTATATTGCCTTGCATATATTTCGTGTTAGTACCTAATTTTGTCAGTCACTTCGGACATCACATTGCACTGTAGTATGTGGAAATAGTACTATTTATGCGAAACTATTCACAAACTGTAAACATTTGTCAGCAGGCAATAGGATAAATACTTCCGGCTCCTCTGGCTGGTGCGAATGTTTCAATGTCCGTATGTGCCAAACCGTTAGATTGTGATACACCTTTACGCGTCTCTCGCTCGCTGCGCTCGCTCGAAAACTATAGCCTAACCTAAAACCAATCCCTCTTGCGTTAGTCATTCGATATGAAGGCGACTTATTTCGAATTTGCGAACGTGTCGGATCGGATGTGAGGTTGGACTAAATTTTTACGAGCGAGCGGAGCGAGCGAGCAACGATCACAATTTGCAAGGTATACATATACCTTGCAATATGCATATATATCGTGTTAATACTTAATTTTGTCAGCCACTTCGGACATCACATTGCACTGTAGTATGTGGAAATAGTACTATTTATGTGAAACTATTCACAAACTGTAAACATTTGTCAGTAGGCAATATGATAAAGACTTCCGGCTCCTCGGGCTGGTGCGAATGTTTCAATGTCAGTATGTGCCAAACCGTTGGATTGTGACACACCTTTACGCGTCTCTCGCTCGCTGCGTTCGCTCGAAAACTATAGCGTAACCTAAAACCAATCCATCTTGCGTTCATTATTCGATATGGTGGCGACTTATTTCGAATTTGCGAACGTGTCGGATCGGATGTGAGGTTGGACTAAATTTTTACGAGCGAGCGGAGCGAGCGAGCAACGATCACAATTTGCAAGGTATACATATACCTTGCAATATGCATATATATCGTGTTAGTACCTAATTTTGTTAGCCACTTCGGACATCACATTGGACTGTAGTATGTGGAAATAGTACTATTTATGTGAAACTATTCACAAACTGTAAACATTTGTAAGCAGGCAATAGGATAAATACTTCCGGCTCCTCTGGCTGGTGCGAATGTTTCAATGTCCGTATGTGCCAAACCGTTAGATTGTGATACACCTTTACGCGTCTCTCGCTCGCTGCGCTCGCTCGAAAACTATAGCCTAACCTAAAACCAATCCCTCTTGCGTTAGTCATTCGATATGAAGGCGACTTATTTCGAATTTGCGAACGTGTCGGATCGGATGTGAGGTTGGACTAAATTTTTACGAGCGAGCGGAGCGAGCGAGCAACGATCACAATTTGCAAGGTATACATATACCTTGCAATATGCATATATATCGTGTTAGTACCGAATTTTGTCAGCCACTTCGGACATCACATTGCACTGTAGTATGTGGAAATAGTACTATTTATGTGAAACTATTCACAAACTGTAAACATTTGTCAGCAGGCAATAGGATAAATACTTCCGGCTCCCCTGGCTGGTGCGAATGTTTCAATGTCAGTATGTGCCAAACCGTTGGATTGTGACACACCTTTACGCGTCTCTCGCTCGCTGCGCTCGCTCGAAAGCTGTAGCCTAACCTAAACCCAATCCATCTTGCGTTAGTCATTCGATATGAAGGCAACTTATTTCGAATTTGCGAACGTGTCGGATCGTATGTGAGGTTGGACTAAATTTTTACGAGCGAGCGGAGCGAGCGAGCAACGATCACAATTTGCAAGGTATACATATACCTTATATTGCCTTGCATATATTTCGTGTTAGTACCTAATTTCGTCAGCCACTTCGGACATCACATTGCACTGTAGTATGTCGAAATAGTACTATTTATGTGAAACTATTCACAAACTGTAAACATTTGTCAGCAGGCAATAGGATAAATACTTCCGGCTCCTCTGGCTGGTGCGAATGTTTCAATGTCAGTATGTGCCAAACCGTTGGATTGTGACACACCTTTACGCGTCTCTCGTTCGCTGCGCTCGCTCGAAAACTATAGCGTAACCTAAAACCAATCCATCTTGCGTTCATTATTCGATATGGTGGCGACTTATTTCGAATTTGCGAACGTGTCGGATCGGATGTGAGGTTGGACTAAATTTTTACGAGCGAGCGGAGCGAGCGAGCAACGATCACAATTTGCAAGGTATACATATACCTTATATTGCCTTGCATATATTTCGTGTTAGTACCTAATTTTGTCAGTCACTTCGGACATCACATTGGACTGTAGTATGTGGAAATAGTACTATTTATGTGAAACTATTCACAAACTGTAAACATTTGTCAGCAGGCAATAGGATAAAGACTTCCGGCTCCTCGGGCTGGTGCGAATGATTCAATGTCCGTATGTGCCAAACCGTTGGATTGTGACACACCTTTACGCGTCTCTCGTTCGCTGCGCTCGCTCGAAAACTATAGCGTAACCTAAAACCAATCCATCTTGCGTTCATTATTCGATATGGTGGCGACTTATTTCGAATTTGCCAACGTGTCGGATCGGATGTGAGGTTGGACTAAATTTTTACGAGCGAGCGGAGCGAGCGAGCAACGATCACAATTTGCAAGGTATACATATACCTTGCAATATGCATATATATCGTGTTAGTACCTAATTTTGTTAGCCACTTCGGACATCACATTGGACTGTAGTATGTGGAAATAGTACTATTTATGTGAAACTATTCACAAACTGTAAACATTTGTCAGCAGGCAATAGGATAAATACTTCCGGCTCCTCTGGCTGGTGCGAATGTTTCAATGTCCGTATGTGCCAAACCGTTAGATTGTGATACACCTTTACGCGTCTCTCGCTCGCTGCGCTCGCTCGAAAACTATAGCCTAACCTAAAACCAATCCCTCTTGCGTTAGTCATTCGATATGAAGGCGACTTATTTCGAATTTGCGAACGTGTCGGATCGGATGTGAGGTTGGACTAAATTTTTACGAGCGAGCGGAGCGAGCGAGCAACGATCACAATTTGCAAGGTATACATATACCTTGCAATATGCATATATATCGTGTTAGTACCTAATTTTGTTAGCCACTTCGGACATCACATTGGACTGTAGTATGTGGAAATAGTACTATTTATGTGAAACTATTCACAAACTGTAAACATTTGTAAGCAGCAATAGGATAAATACTTCCGGCTCCTCTGGCTGGTGCGAATGTTTCAATGTCCGTATGTGCCAAACCGTTAGATTGTGATACACCTTTACGCGTCTCTCGCTCGCTGCGCTCGCTCGAAAACTATAGCCTAACCTAAAACCAATCCCTCTTGCGTTAGTCATTCGATATGAAGGCGACTTATTTCGAATTTGCGAACGTGTCGGATCGGATGTGAGGTTGGACTAAATTTTTACGAGCGAGCGGAGCGAGCGAGCAACGATCACAATTTGCAAGGTATACATATACCTTATATTGCCTTGCATATATTTCGTGTTAGTACCTAATTTTGTCAGCCACTTCGGACATCACATTGGACTGTAGTATGTGGAAATAGTACTATTTATGTGAAACTACTCACAAACTGTAAACATTTGTCAGCAGGCAATAGGATAAAGACTTCCGGCTCCTCGGGCTGGTGCGAATGTTTCAATGTCCGTATGTGCCAAACCGTTGGATTGTGACACACCTTTACGCGTCTCTCGTTCGCTGCGCTCGCTCGAAAACTATAGCGTAACCTAAAACCAATCCATCTTGCGTTCATTATTCGATATGGTGGCGACTTATTTCGAATTTGCGAACGTGTCGGATCGGATGTGAGGTTGGACTAAATTTTTACGAGCGAGCGGAGCGAGCGAGCAACGATCACAATTTGCAAGGTATACATATACCTTATATTGCCTTGCATATATTTCGTGTTAGTACCTAATTTTGTCAGTCACTTCGGACATCACATTGGACTGTAGTATGTGGAAATAGTACTATTTATGTGAAACTATTCACAAACTGTAAACATTTGTCAGCAGGCAATAGGATAAATACTTCCGGCTCCTCTGGCTGGTGCGAATGTTTCAATGTCCGTATGTGCCAAACCGTTAGATTGTGATACACCTTTACGCGTCTCTCGCTCGCTGCGCTCGCTCGAAAACTATAGCCTAACCTAAAACCAATCCCTCTTGCGTTAGTCATTCGATATGAAGGCGACTTATTTCGAATTTGCGAACGTGTCGGATCGGATGTGAGGTTGGACTAAATTTTTACGAGCGAGCGGAGCGAGCGAGCAACGATCACAATTTGCAAGGTATACATATACCTTGCAATATGCATATATATCGTGTTAATACTTAATTTTGTCAGCCACTTCGGACATCACATTGCACTGTAGTATGTGGAAATAGTACTATTTATGTGAAACTATTCACAAACTGTAAACATTTGTCAGTAGGCAATATGATAAAGACTTCCGGCTCCTCGGGCTGGTGCGAATGTTTCAATGTCAGTATGTGCCAAACCGTTGGATTGTGACACACCTTTACGCGTCTCTCGCTCGCTGCGTTCGCTCGAAAACTATAGCGTAACCTAAAACCAATCCATCTTGCGTTCATTACTCGATATGGTGGCGACTTATTTCGAATTTGCGAACGTGTCGGATCGGATGTGAGGTTGGACTAAATTTTTACGAGCGAGCGGAGCGAGCGAGCAACGATCACAATTTGCAAGGTATACATATACCTTGCAATATGCATATATATCGTGTTAGTACCTAATTTTGTTCGCTACTTCGGACATCACATTGCACTGTAGTATGTGGAAATAGTACTATTTATGTGAAACTATTCACAAACTGTAAACATTTGTCAGCAGGCAATAGGATAAAGACTTCCGGCTCCTCGGGCTGGTGCGAATGTTTCAATGTCCGTATGTGCCAAACCGTTGGATTGTGACACACCTTTACGCGTCTCTCGTTCGCTGCGCTCGCTCGAAAACTATAGCGTAACCTAAAACCAATCCATCTTGCGTTCATTATTCGATATGGTGGCGACTTATTTCGAATTTGCGAACGTGTCGGATCGGATGTGAGGTTGGACTAAATTTTTACGAGCGAGCGGAGCGAGCGAGCAACGATCACAATTTGCAAGGTATACATATACCTTGCAATATGCATATATATCGTGTTAGTACCTAATTTTGTCAGCCACTTCGGACATCACATTGGACTGTAGTATGTGGAAATAGTACTATTTATGTGAAACTATTCACAAACTGTAAACATTTGTCAGCAGGCAATAGGATAAATACTTCCGGCTCCTCTGGCTGGTGCGAATGTTTCAATGTCCGTATGTGCCAAACCGTTAGATTGTGATACACCTTTACGCGTCTCTCGCTCGCTGCGCTCGCTCGAAAACTATAGCCTAACCTAAAACCAATCCCTCTTGCGTTAGTCATTCGATATGAAGGCGACTTATTTCGAATTTGCGAACGTGTCGGATCGGATGTGAGGTTGGACTAAATTTTTACGAGCGAGCGGAGCGAGCGAGCAACGATCACAATTTGCAAGGTATACATACACTTTGCAATATGCATATATATCGTGTTAGTACCTAATTTTGTCAGCCACTTCGGACATCACATTGCACTGTAGTATGTGGAAATAGTACTATTTATGTGAAACTATTCACAAACTGTAAACATTTGTCAGCTGGAAATACGATAAGTACTTCCGGCTCCTCTGGCTGGTGCGAATGTTTCAATGTCCGTATGTGCCAAACCGTTAGATTGTGATACACCTTTACGCGTCTCTCGCTCGCTGCGCTCGCTCGAAAACTATAGCCTAACCTAAAACCAATCCCTCTTGCGTTAGTCATTCGATATGAAGGCGACTTATTTCGAATTTGCGAACGTGTCGGATCGGATGTGAGGTTGGACTAAATTTTTACGAGCGAGCGGAGCGAGCGAGCAACGATCACAATTTGCAAGGTATACATATACCTTATATTGCCTTGCATATATTTCGTGTTAGTACCTAATTTTGTCAGCCACTTCGGACATCACATTGGACTGTAGTATGTGGAAATAGTACTATTTATGTGAAACTATTCACAAACTGTAAACATTTGTCAGCAGGCAATAGGATAAAGACTTCCGGCTCCTCGGGCTGGTGCGAATGTTTCAATGTCCGTATGTGCCAAACCGTTGGATTGTGACACACCTTTACGCGTCTCTCGTTCGCTGCGCTCGCTCGAAAACTATAGCGTAACCTAAAACCAATCCATCTTGCGTTCATTATTCGATATGGTGGCGACTTATTTCGAATTTGCGAACGTGTCGGATCGGATGTGAGGTTGGACTAAATTTTTACGAGCGAGCGGAGCGAGCGAGCAACGATCACAATTTGCAAGGTATACATATACCTTGCAATATGCATATATATCGTGTTAGTACCTAATTTTGTTCGCCACTTCGGACATCACATTGCACTGTAGTATGTGGAAATAGTACTATTTATGTGAAACTATTCACAAACTGTAAACATTTGTCAGCAGGCAATAGGATAAATACTTCCGGCTCCTCTGGCTGGTGCGAATGTTTCAATGTCCGTATGTGCCAAACCGTTAGATTGTGATACACCTTTACGCGTCTCTCGCTCGCTGCGCTCGCTCGAAAACTATAGCCTAACCTAAAACCAATCCCTCTTGCGTTAGTCATTCGATATGAAGGCGACTTATTTCGAATTTGCGAACGTGTCGGATCGGATGCGAGGTTGGACTAAATTTTTACGAGCGAGCGGAGCGAGCGAGCAACGATCACAATTTGCAAAGTATACATATACCTTATATTGCCTTGCATATATTTCGTGTTACTACCTAATTTTGTCAGCCACTTCGGACATCACATTGGACTGTAGTATGTGGAAATAGTTCTATTTATGTGAAACTATTCACAGACTGTAAACATTTGTCAGCAGGCAATAGGATAAAGACTTCCGGCTCCTCGGGCTGGTGCGAATGTTTCAATGTCCGTATGTGCCAAACCGTTGGATTGTGACACACCTTTACGCGTCTCTCGTTCGCTGCGCTCGCTCGAAAACTATAGCCTAACCTAAAACCAATCCCTCTTGCGTTAGTCATTCGATATGAAGGCGACTTATTTCGAATTTGCGAACGTGTCGGATCGGATGTGAGGTTGGACTAGATTTTTACGAGCGAGCGGAGCGAGCGAGCAACGATCACAATTTGCAAGGTATACATATACCTTGCAATATGCATATATATCGTGTTAGTACCTAATTTTGTTAGCCACTTCGGACATCACATTGGACTGTAGTATGTGGAAATAGTACTATTTATGTGAAACTATTCACAAACTGTAAACATTTGTAAGCAGGCAATAGGATAAATACTTCCGGCTCCTCTGGCTGGTGCGAATGTTTCAATGTCCGTATGTGCCACACCGTTAGATTGTGATACACCTTTACGCGTCTCTCGCTCGCTGCGCTCGCTCGAAAACTATAGCCTAACCTAAAACCAATCCCTCTTGCGTTAGTCATTCGATATGAAGGCGACTTATTTCGAATTTGCGAACGTGTCGGATCGGATGTGAGGTTGGACTAAATTTTTACGAGCGAGCGGAGCGAGCGAGCAACGATCACAATTTGCAAGGTATACATATACCTTGCAATATGCATATATATCGTGTTAGTACCGAATTTTGTCAGCCACTTCGGACATCACATTGCACTGTAGTATGTGGAAATAGTACTATTTATGTGAAACTATTCACAAACTGTAAACATTTGTCAGCAGGCAATAGGATAAATACTTCCGGCTCCCCTGGCTGGTGCGAATGTTTCAATGTCAGTATGTGCCAAACCGTTGGATTGTGACACACCTTTACGCGTCTCTCGCTCGCTGCGCTCGCTCGAAAGCTGTAGCCTAACCTAAACCCAATCCATCTTGCGTTAGTCATTCGATATGAAGGCAACTTATTTCGAATTTGCGAACGTGTCGGATCGTATGTGAGGTTGGACTAAATTTTTACGAGCGAGCGGAGCGAGCGAGCAACGATCACAATTTGCAAGGTATACATATACCTTATATTGCCTTGCATATATTTCGTGTTAGTACGTAATTTTGTCAGCCACTTCGGACATCACATTGGACTGTAGTATGTGGAAATAGTACTATTTATGTGAAACTATTCACAAACTGTAAACAATTGTCAGCAGGCAATAGGATAAAGACTTCCGGCTCCTCGGGCTGGTGCGAATGTTTCAATGTCCGTATGTGCCAAACCGTTGGATTGTGACACACCTTTACGCGTCTCTCGTTCGCTGCGCTCGCTCGAAAACTGTAGCGTAACCTAAAACCAATCCATCTTGCGTTCATAATTCGATATGGTGGCGACTTATTTCGAATTTGCGAACGTGTCGGATCGGATGTGAGGTTGGACTAAATTTTTACGAGCGAGCGGAGCGAGCGAACAACGATCACAATTTGCAAGGTATACATATACCTTGCAATATGCATATATATCGTGTTAGTACCTAATTTTGTCAGCCACTTCGGACATCACATTGCACTGTAGTATGTGGAAATAGTACTATTTATGTGAAACTATTCACAAACTGTAAACATTTGTCAGCAGGCAATAGGATAAATACTTCCGGCTCCTCTGGCTGGTGCGAATGTTTCAATGTCCGTATGTGCCAAACCGTTAGATTGTGATACACCTTTACGCGTCTCTCGCTCGCTGCGCTCGCTCGAAAACTATAGCCTAACCTAAAACCAATCCCTCTTGCGTTAGTCATTCGATATGAAGGCGACTTATTTCGAATTTGCGAACGTGTCGGATCGGATGCGAGGTTGGACTAAATTTTTACGAGCGAGCGGAGCGAGCGAGCCACGATCACAATTTGCAAAGTATACATATACCTTATATTGCCTTGCATATATTTCGTGTTACTACCTAATTTTGTCAGCCACTTCGGACATCACATTGGACTGTAGTATGTGGAAATAGTACTATTTATGTGAAACTATTCACAGACTGTAAACATTTGTCAGCAGGCAATAGGATAAAGACTTCCGGCTCCTCGGGCTGGTGCGAATGTTTCAATGTCCGTATGTGCCAAACCGTTGGATTGTGACACACCTTTACGCGTCTCTCGTTCGCTGCTCTCGCTCGAAAACTATAGCCTAACCTAAAACCAATCCCTCTTGCGTTAGTCATTCGATATGAAGGCGACTTATTTCGAATTTGCGAACGTGTCGGATCGGATGTGAGGTTGGACTAAATTTTTACGAGCGAGCGGAGCGAGCGAGCAACGATCACAATTTGCAAGGTATACATATACCTTGCTATATGCATATATATCGTGTTAGTACCGAATTTTGTCAGCCACTTCGGACATCACATTGCACTGTAGTATGTGGAAATAGTACTATTTATGTGAAACTATTCACAAACTATAAACATTTGTCAGCAGGCAATAGGATAAATACTTCCGGCTCCTCTGGCTGGTGCGAATGTTTCAATGTCCGTATGTGCCAAACCGTTAGATTGTGATACACCTTTACGCGTCTCTCGCTCGCTGCGCTCGCTCGAAAACTATAGCCCAACCTAAAACCAATCCCTCTTGCGTTAGTCATTCGATATGAAGGCGATTTATTTCGAATTTTCCGAACGTGTCGGATCGGATGTGAGGTTGGACTAAATTTTTACGAGCGAGCGGAGCGAGCGAGCAACGAACACAATTTGCAAGGTATACATATACCTTGCAATATGCATATATATCGTGTTAGTACCTAATTTTGTCAGCCACTTCGGACATCACATTGCACTGTAGTATGTGGAAATAGTACTATTTATGTGAAACTATTCACAAACTGTAAACATTTGTCAGTAGGCAATATGATAAAGACTTCCGGCTCCTCGGGCTGGTGCGAATGTTTCAATGTCAGTATGTGCCAAACCGTTGGATTGTGACACACCTTTACGCGTCTCTCGTTCGCTGCGCTCGCTCGAAAACTATAGCGTAACCTAAAACCAATCCATCTTGCGTTCATTATTCGATATGGTGGCGACTTATTTCGAATTTGCGAACGTGTCGGATCGGATGTGAGGTTGGACTAAATTTTTACGAGCGAGCGGAGCGAGCGAGCAACGATCACAATTTGCAAGGTATACATATACCTTGCAATATGCATATATATCGTGTTAGTACCTAATTTTGTTAGCCACTTCGGACATCACATTGGACTGTAGTATGTGGAAATAGTACTATTTATGTGAAACTATTCACAAACTGTAAACATTTATAAGCAGGCAATAGGATAAATACTTCCGGCTCCTCTGGCTGGTGCGAATGTTTCAATGTCCGTATGTGCCAAACCGTTAGATTGTGATACACCTTTACGCGTCTCTCGCTCGCTGCGCTCGCTCGAAAACTATAGCCTAACCTAAAACCAATCCCTCTTGCGTTAGTCATTCGATATGAAGGCGACTTATTTCGAATTTGCGAACGTGTCGGATCGGATGTGAGGTTGGACTAAATTTTTACGAGCGAGCGGAGCGAGCGAGCAACGATCACAATTTGCAAGGTATACATATACCTTGCAATATGCATATATATCGTGTTAGTACCTAATTTTGTTAGCCACTTCGGACATCACATTGGACTGTAGTATGTGGAAATAGTACTATTTATGTGAAACTATTCACAAACTGTAAACATTTGTCAGCAGGCAATAGGATAAATACTTCCGGCTCCCCTGGCTGGTGCGAATGTTTCAATGTCAGTATGTGCCAAACCGTTGGATTGTGACACACCTTTACGCGTCTCTCGCTCGCTGCGCTCGCTCGAAAGCTGTAGCCTAACCTAAACCCAATCCATCTTGCGTTAGTCATTCGATATGAAGGCAACTTATTTCGAATTTGCGAACGCGTCGGATCGTATGTGAGGTTGGACTAAATTTTTACGAGCGAGCGGAGCGAGCGAGCAACGATCACAATTTGCAAGGTATACATATACCTTATATTGCCTTGCATATATTTCGTGTTAGTACCTAATTTTGTCAGCCACTTCGGACATCACATTGGACTGTAGTATGTGGAAATAGTACTATTTATGTGAAACTATTCACAAACTGTAAACAATTGTCAGCAGGCAATAGGATAAAGACTTCCGGCTCCTCGGGCTGGTGCGAATGTTTCAATGTCCGTATGTGCCAAACCGTTGGATTGTGACACACCTTTACGCGTCTCTCGTTCGCTGCGCTCGCTCGAAAACTGTAGCGTAACCTAAAACCAATCCATCTTGCGTTCATAATTCGATATGGTGGCGACTTATTTCGAATTTGCGAACGTGTCGGATCGGATGTGAGGTTGGACTAAATTTTTACGAGCGAGCAGAGCGAGCGAACAACGATCACAATTTGCAAGGTATACATATACCTTGCAATATGCATATATATCGTGTTAGTACCTAATTTTGTCAGCCACTTCGGACATCACATTGCACTGTAGTATGTGGAAATAGTACTATTTATGTGAAACTATTCACAAACTGTAAACATTTGTCAGTAGGCAATATGATAAAGACTTCCGGCTCCTCGGGCTGGTGCGAATGTTTCAATGTCAGTATGTGCCAAACCGTTGGATCGTGACACACCTTTACGCGTCTCTCGCTCGCTGCGTTCGCTCGAAAACTATAGCGTAACCTAAAACCAATCCATCTTGCGTTCATTATTCGATATGGTGGCGACTTATTTCGAATTTGCGAACGTGTCGGATCGGATGTGAGGTTGGACTAAATTTTTACGAGCGAGCGGAGCGAGCGAGCATCGATCACAATATGCAAGGTATACATATACCTTGCAATATGCATATATATAGTGTTAGTACCTAATTTCGTCAGCCACTTCGGACATCACATTGCCCTGTAGTATGTGGAAATAGTACTATTTATGTGAAAATATTCACAAACTGTAAACATTTGTCAGCAGGCAATAGGATAAAGACTTCCGGCTCCTCGGGCTGGTGCGAATGTTTCAATGTCCGTATGTGCCAAACCGTTGGATTGTGACACACCTTTACGCGTCTCTCGTTCGCTGCGCTCGCTCGAAAACTATAGTGTAACCTAAAACCAATCCATCTTGCGTTCATTATTCGATATGGTGGCGACTTATTTCGAATTTGCGAACGTGTCGGATCGGATGTGAGGTTGGACTAAATTTTTACGAGCGAGCGGAGCGAGCGAGCAACGATCACAATTTGCAAGGTATACATATACCTTATATTGCCTTGCATATATTTCGTGTTAGTACCTAATTTTGTCAGTCACTTCGGACATCACATTGGACTGTAGTATGTGGAAATAGTACTATTTATGTGAAACTATTCACAAACTGTAAACATTTGTCAGCAGGCAATAGGATAAAGACTTCCGGCTCCTCGGGCTGGTGCGAATGTTTCAATGTCCGTATGTGCCAAACCGTTGGATTGTGACACACCTTTACGCGTCTCTCGTTCGCTGCGCTCGCTCGAAAACTATAGCGTAACCTAAAACCAATCCATCTTGCGTTCATTATTCGATATGGTGGCGACTTATTTCGAATTTGCGAACGTGTCGGATCGGATGTGAGGTTGGACTAAATTTTTACGAGCGAGCGGAGCGAGCGAGCAACGATCACAATTTGCAAGGTATACATATACCTTATATTGCCTTGCATATATTTCGTGTTAGTACCTAATTTTGTCAGCCACTTCGGACATCACATTGGACTGTAGTATGTGGAAATAGTACTATTTATGTGAAACTATTCACAAACTGTAAACATTTGTCAGCAGGCAATAGGATAAAGACCTCCGGCTCCTCGGGCTGGTGCGAATGTTTCAATGTCCGTATGTGCCAAACCGTTAGATTGTGATACACCTTTACGCGTCTCTCGCTCGCTGCGCTCGCTCGAAAACTATAGCCTAACCTAAAACCAATCCCTCTTGCGTTAGTCATTCGATATGAAGGCAACTTATTTCGAATTTGCGAACGTGTCGGATCGGATGCGAGGTTGGACTAAATTTTTACGAGCGAGCGGAGCGAGCGAGCCACGATCACAATTTGCAAAGTATACATATACCTTATATTGCCTTGCATATATTTCGTGTTACTACCTAATTTTGTCAGCCACTTCGGACATCACATTGGACTGTAGTATGTGGAAATAGTACTATTTATGTGAAACTATTCACAGACTGTAAACATTTGTCAGCAGGCAATAGGATAAAGACTTCCGGCTCCTCGGGCTGGTGCGAATGTTTCAATGTCCGTATGTGCCAAACCGTTGGATTGTGACACACCTTTACGCGTCTCTCGTTCGCTGCTCTCGCTCGAAAACTATAGCCTAACCTAAAACCAATCCCTCTTGCGTTAGTCATTCGATATGAAGGCGACTTATTTCGAATTTGCGAACGTGTCGGATCGGATGTGAGGTTGGACTAAATTTTTACGAGCGAGCGGAGCGAGCGAGCAACGATCACAATTTGCAAGGTATACATATACCTTGCAATATGCATATATATCGTGTTAGTACCGAATTTTGTCAGCCACTTCGGACATCACATTGCACTGTAGTATGTGGAAATAGTACTATTTATGTGAAACTATTCACAAACTATAAACATTTGTCAGCAGGCAATAGGATAAATACTTCCGGCTCCTCTGGCTGGTGCGAATGTTTCAATGTCCGTATGTGCCAAACCGTTAGATTGTGATACACCTTTACGCGTCTCTCGCTCGCTGCGCTCGCTCGAAAACTATAGCCCAACCTAAAACCAATCCCTCTTGCGTTAGTCATTCGATATGAAGGCGACTTATTTCGAATTTTCCGAACGTGTCGGATCGGATGTGAGGTTGGACTAAATTTTTACGAGCGAGCGGAGCGAGCGAGCAACGAACACAATTTGCAAGGTATACATATACCTTGCAATATGCATATATATCGTGTTAGTACCTAATTTTGTCAGCCACTTCGGACATCACATTGCACTGTAGTATGTGGAAATAGTACTATTTATGTGAAACTATTCACAAACTGTAAACATTTGTCAGTAGGCAATATGATAAAGACTTCCGGCTCCTCGGGCTGGTGCGAATGTTTCAATGTCAGTATGTGCCAAACCGTTGGATTGTGACACACCTTTACGCGTCTCTCGTTCGCTGCGCTCGCTCGAAAACTATAGCGTAACCCAAACCAATCCATCTTGCGTTCATTATTCGATATGGTGGCGACTTATTTCGAATTTGCGAACGTGTCGGATCGGATGTGAGGTTGGACTAAATTTTTACGAGCGAGCGGAGCGAGCGAGCAACGATCACAATTTGCAAGGTATACATATACCTTGCAATATGCATATATATCGTGTTAGTACCTAATTTTGTTAGCCACTTCGGACATCACATTGGACTGTAGTATGTGGAAATAGTACTATTTATGTGAAACTATTCACAAACTGTAAACATTTGTAAGCAGGCAATAGGATAAATACTTCCGGCTCCTCTGGCTGGTGCGAATGTTTCAATGTCCGTATGTGCCAAACCGTTAGATTGTGATACACCTTTACGCGTCTCTCGCTCGCTGCGCTCGCTCGAAAACTATAGCCTAACCTAAAACCAATCCCTCTTGCGTTAGTCATTCGATATGAAGGCGACTTATTTCGAATTTGCGAACGTGTCGGATCGGATGTGAGGTTGGACTAAATTTTTACGAGCGAGCGGAGCGAGCGAGCAACGATCACAATTTGCAAGGTATACATATACCTTGCAATATGCATATATATCGTGTTAGTACCGAATTTTGTCAGCCACTTCGGACATCACATTGCACTGTAGTATGTGGAAATAGTACTATTTATGTGAAACTATTCACAAACTGTAAACATTTGTCAGCAGGCAATAGGATAAATACTTCCGGCTCCCCTGGCTGGTGCGAATGTTTCAATGTCAGTATGTGCCAAACCGTTGGATTGTGACACACCTTTACGCGTCTCTCGCTCGCTGCGCTCGCTCGAAAGCTGTAGCCTAACCTAAACCCAATCCATCTTGCGTTAGTCATTCGATATGAAGGCAACTTATTTCGAATTTGCGAACGCGTCGGATCGTATGTGAGGTTGGACTAAATTTTTACGAGCGAGCGGAGCGAGCGAGCAACGATCACAATTTGCAAGGTATACATATACCTTATATTGCCTTGCATATATTTCGTGTTAGTACCTAATTTTGTCAGCCACTTCGGACATCACATTGGACTGTAGTATGTGGAAATAGTACTATTTATGTGAAACTATTCACAAACTGTAAACAATTGTCAGCAGGCAATAGGATAAAGACTTCCGGCTCCTCGGGCTGGTGCGATTGTTTCAATGTCCGTATGTGCCAAACCGTTGGATTGTGACACACCTTTACGCGTCTCTCGTTCGCTGCGCTCGCTCGAAAACTGTAGCGTAACCTAAAACCAATCCATCTTGCGTTCATAATTCGATATGGTGGCGACTTATTTCGAATTTGCGAACGTGTCGGATCGGATGTGAGGTTGGACTAAATTTTTACGAGCGAGCGGAGCGAGCGAACAACGATCACAATTTGCAAGGTATACATATACCTTGCAATATGCATATATATCGTGTTAGTACCTAATTTTGTCAGCCACTTCGGACATCACATTGCACTGTAGTATGTGGAAATAGTACTATTTATGTGAAACTATTCACAAACTGTAAACATTTGTCAGTAGGCAATATGATAAAGACTTCCGGCTCCTCGGGCTGGTGCGAATGTTTCAATGTCAGTATGTGCCAAACCGTTGGATTGTGACACACCTTTACGCGTCTCTCGCTCGCTGCGTTCGCTCGAAAACTATAGCGTAACCTAAAACCAATCCATCTTGCGTTCATTATTCGATATGGTGGCGACTTATTTCGAATTTGCGAACGTGTCGGATCGGATGTGAGGTTGGACTAAATTTTTACGAGCGAGCGGAGCGAGCGAGCATCGATCACAATATGCAAGGTATACATATACCTTGCAATATGCATATATATAGTGTTAGTACCTAATTTCGTCAGCCACTTCGGACATCACATTGCCCTGTAGTATGTGGAAATAGTACTATTTATGTGAAACTATTCACAAACTGTAAACATTTGTCAGCAGGCAATAGGATAAAGACTTCCGGCTCCTCGGGCTGGTGCGAATGTTTCAATGTCCGTATGTGCCAAACCGTTGGATTGTGACACACCTTTACGCGTCTCTCGTTCGCTGCGCTCGCTCGAAAACTATAGTGTAACCTAAAACCAATCCATCTTGCGTTCATTATTCGATATGGTGGCGACTTATTTCGAATTTGCGAACGTGTCGGATCGGATGTGAGGTTGGACTAAATTTTTACGAGCGAGCGGAGCGAGCGAGCAACGATCACAATTTGCAAGGTATACATATACCTTATATTGCCTTGCATATATTTCGTGTTAGTACCTAATTTTGTCAGCCACTTCGGACATCACATTGGACTGTAGTATGTGGAAATAGTACTATTTATGCGAAACTATTCACAAACTGTAAACATTTGTCAGCAGGCAATAGGATAAAGACTTCCTGCTCCTCGGGCTGGTGCGAATGTTTCAATGTCCGTATGTGCCAAACCGTTGGATTGTGACACACCTTTACGCGTCTCTCGTTCGCTGCGCTCGCTCGAAAACTATAGCGTAACCTAAAACCAATCCATCTTGCGTTCATTATTCGATATGGTGGCGACTTATTTCGAATTTGCGAACGTGTCGGATCGGATGTGAGGTTGGACTATATTTTTACGAGCGAGCGGAGCGAGCGAGCAACGATCACAATTTGCAAGGTATACATATACCTTGCAATATGCATATATATCGTGTTAGTACCTAATTTTGTCAGCCACTTCGGACATCACATTGCACTGTAGTATGTCGAAATAGTACTATTTATGTGAAACTATTCACAAACTGTAAACATTTGTCAGTAGGCAATATGATAAAGACTTCCGGCTCCTCGGGCTGGTGCGAATGTTTCAATGTCAGTATGTGCCAAACCGTTGGATTGTGACACACCTTTACGCGTCTCTCGTTCGCTGCGCTCGCTCGAAGACTATAGCGTAACCTAAAACCAATCCATCTTGCGTTCATTATTCGATATGGTGGCGACTTATTTCGAATTTGCGAACGTGTCGGATCGGATGTGAGGTTGGACTAAATTTTTACGAGCGAGCGGAGCGAGCGAGCAACGATCACAATTTGCAAGGTATACATATACCTTATATTGCCTTGCATATATTTCGTGTTAGTACCTAATTTTGTCAGTCACTTCGGACATCACATTGGACTGTAGTATGTGGAAATAGTACTATTTATGTGAAACTATTCACAAACTGTAAACATTTGTCAGCAGGCAATAGGATAAAGACTTCCGGCTCCTCGGGCTGGTGCGAATGTTTCAATGTCCGTATGTGCCAAACCGTTGGATTGTGACACACCTTTACGCGTCTCTCGTTCGCTGCGCTCGCTCGAAAACTATAGCGTAACCTAAAACCAATCCATCTTGCGTTCATTATTCGATATGGTGGCGACTTATTTCGAATTTGCGAACGTGTCGGATCGGATGTGAGGTTGGACTAAATTTTTACGAGCGAGCGGAGCGAGCGAGCATCGATCACAATATGCAAGGTATACATATACCTTGCAATACGCATATATATAGTGTTAGTACCTAATTTCGTCAGCCACTTCGGACATCACATTGCCCTGTAGTATGTGGAAATAGTACTATTTATGTGAAACAATTCACAAACTGTAAACATTTGTCAGCAGGTAATAGGATTAAGACTTCCGGCTCCTCGGGCTGGTGCGAATGTTTCAATGTCCGTATGTGCCAAACCGTTGGATTGTGACACACCTTTACGCGTCTCTCGTTCGCTCTGCTCGCTCGAAAACTATAGCGTAACCTAAAACCAATCCATCTTGCGTTCATTATTCGATATGGTGGCGACTTATTTCGAATTTGCGAACGTGTCGGATCGGATGTGAGGTTGGACTAAATTTTTACGAGCGAGCGGAGCGAGCGAGCAACGATCACAATTTGCAAGGTATACATATACCTTGCAATATGCATATATATCGTGTTAGTACCTAATTTTGTCAGCCACTTCGGACATCACATTGCACTGTAGTATGTGGAAATAGTACTATTTATGTGAAACTATTCACAAACTGTAAACATTTGTCAGCAGGCAATAGGATAAAGACTTCCGGCTCCTCGGGCTGGTGCGAATGTTTCAATGTCCGTATGTGCCAAACCGTTGGATTGTGACACACCTTTACGCGTCTCTCGTTCGCTGCGCTCGCTCGAAAACTATAGCGTAACCTAAAACCAATCCACCTTGCGTTCATTATTCGATATGGTGGCGACATATTTCGAATTTGCGAACGTGTCGGATCGGATGTGAGGTTGGACTAAATTTTTACGAGCGAGCGGAGCGTGCGAGCAGCGATCACAATTTGCAAGGTATACATATACCTTATATTGCCTTGCATATATTTCGTGTTACTACCTAATTTTGTCAGCCACTTCGGACATCACATTGGACTGTAGTATGTGGAAATAGTACTATTTATGTGAAACTATTCACAGACTGTAAACATTTGTCAGCAGGCAATAGGATAAAGACTTCCGGCTCCTCGGGCTGGTGCGAATGTTTCAATGTCCGTATGTGCCAAACCGTTGGATTGTGACACACCTTTACGCGTCTCTCGTTCGCTGCGCTCGCTCGAAAACTGTAGCGTAACCTAAAACCAATCCATCTTGCTTTCATTATTCGATATGGTGGCGACTTATTTCGAATTTGCGAACGTGTCGGATCGGATGTGAGGTTGGACTAAATTTTTACGAGCGAGCGAAGCGAGCGAGCAACGATAACAATTTGCAAGGTATACATATACCTTGCAATATGCATATATATCGTGTTAGTACCTAATTTTGTTAGCCACTTCGGACATCACATTGGACTGTAGGATGTGGAAATAGTACTATTTATGTGAAACTATTCACAAACTGTAAACATTTGTCAGCAGGCAATAGGATAAAGACTTCCGGCTCCTCGGGCTGGTGCGAATGTTTCAATGTCCGTATGTGCCAAACCGTTGGATTGTGACACACCTTTACGCGTCTCTCGTTCGCTGCGCTCGCTCGAAAACTATATCGTAACCTAAAACCAATCCATCTTGCGTTCATTATTCGATATGGTGGCGACTTATTTCGAATTTGCGAACGTGTCGGATCGGATGTGAGGTTGGACTAAATTTTTACGAGCGAGCGGAGCGAGCGAGCAACGATCACAATTTGCAAGGTATACATATACCTTGCAATATGCATATATATCGTGTTAGTACCTAATTTTGTCAGCCACTTCGGACATCACATTGCACTGTAGTATGTGGAAATAGTACTATTTATGTGAAACTATTCACAAACTGTAAACATTTGTCAGCAGGCAATAGGATAAAGACTTCCGGCTCCTCGGGCTGGTGCGAATGTTTCAATGTCCGTATGTGCCAAACCGTTGGATTGTGACACACCTTTACGCGTCTCTCGTTCGCTGCGCTCGCTCGAAAACTATAGCGTAACCTAAAACCAATCCATCTTGCGTTCATTATTCGATATGGTGGCGACTTATTTCGAATTTGCGAACGTGTCGGATCGGATGTGAGGTTGGACTAAATTTTTACGAGCGAGCGGAGCGAGCGAGCAACGATCACAATTTGCAAGGTATACATATACCTTGCAATATGGATATATATCGTGTTAGTACCTAATTTTGTTAGCCGCTTCGGACATCACATTGGACTGTAGTATGTGGAAATAGTACTATTTATGTGAAACTATTCACAAACTGTAAACATTTGTCAGCAGGCAATAGGATAAAGACTTCCGGCTCCTCGGGGTGGTGCGAATGTTTCAATGTCCGTATGTGCCAAACCGTTGGATTGTGACACACCTTTACGCGTCTCTCGTTCGCTGCGCTCGCTCGAAAACTATAGCGTAACCTACAACCAATCCCTCTTGCGTTAGTCATTCGATATGAAGGCGACTTATTTCGAATTTGCGAACGTGTCGGATCGGATGTGAGGTTGGACTAAATTTTTACGAGCGAGCGGAGCGAGCGAGCATCGATCACAATATGCAAGGTATACATATACCTTGCAATATGCATATATATAGTGTTAGTACCTAATTTCGTCATCCACTTCGGACATCACATTGCCCTGTAGTATGTGGAAATAGTACTATTTATGTGAAACTATTCACAAACTGTAAACATTTGTCAGCAGGCAATAGGATAAAGACTTCCGGCTCCTCGGGCTGGTGCGAATGTTTCAATGTCCGTATGTGCCAAACCGTTGGATTGTGACACACCTTTACGCGTCTCTCGTTCGGTGCGCTCGCTCGAAAACTATAGCGTAACCTAAAACCAATCCATCTTGCGTTCATTATTCGATATGGTGGCGACTTATTTCGAATTTGCGAACGTGTCGGATCGGATGTGAGGTTGGACTAAATTTTTACGAGCGAGCGGAGCGAGCGAGCATCGATCACAATATGCAAGGTATACATATACCTTGCAATATGCATATATATCGTGTTAGTACCTAATTTCGTCAGCCACTTCGGACATCACATTGCCCTGTAGTATGTGGAAATAGTACTATTTATGTGAAACTATTCACAAACTGTAAACATTTGTCAGCAGGCAATAGGATAAATACTTCCGGCTCCTCGGGCTGGTGCGAATGTTTCAATGTCCGTATGTGCCAAACCGTTGGATTGTGACACACCTTTACGCGTCTCTCGTTCGCTCTGCTCGCTCGAAAACTATAGCGTAACCTAAAACCAATCCATCTTGCGTTCATTATTCGATATGGTGGCGACTTATTTCGAATTTGCGAACGTGTCGGATCGGATGTGAGGTTGGACTAAATTTTTACGAGCGAGCGGAGCGAGCGAGCAACGATCACAATTTGCAAGGTATACATATACCTTGCAATATGCATATATATCGTGTTAGTACCTAATTTTGTCAGCCACTTCGGACATCACATTGCACTGTAGTATGTGGAAATAGTACTATTTATGTGAAACTATTCACAAACTGTAAACATTTGTCAGCAGGCAATAGGATAAAGACTTCCGGCTCCTCGGGCTGGTGCGAATGTTTCAATGTCCGTATGTGCCAAACCGTTGGATTGTGACACACCTTTACGCGTCTCTCGTTCGCTGCGCTCGCTCGAAAACTATAGCGTAACCTAAAACCAATCCACCTTGCGTTCATTATTCGATATGGTGGCGACATATTTCGAATTTGCGAACGTGTCGGATCGGATGTGAGGTTGGACTAAATTTTTACGAGCGAGCGGAGCGTGCGAGCAGCGATCACAATTTGCAAGGTATACATATACCTTATATTGCCTTGCATATATTTCGTGTTACTACCTAATTTTGTCAGCCACTTCGGACATCACATTGGACTGTAGTATGTGGAAATAGTACTATTTATGTGAAACTATTCACAGACTGTAAACATTTGTCAGCAGGCAATAGGATAAAGACTTCCGGCTCCTCGGGCTGGTGCGAATGTTTCAATGTCCGTATGTGCCAAACCGTTGGATTGTGACACACCTTTACGCGTCTCTCGTTCGCTGCGCTCGCTCGAAAACTGTAGCGTAACCTAAAACCAATCCATCTTGCTTTCATTATTCGATATGGTGGCGACTTATTTCGAATTTGCGAACGTGTCGGATCGGATGTGAGGTTGGACTAAATTTTTACGAGCGAGCGAAGCGAGCGAGCAACGATAACAATTTGCAAGGTATACATATACCTTGCAATATGCATATATATCGTGTTAGTACCTAATTTTGTTAGCCACTTCGGACATCACATTGGACTGTAGGATGTGGAAATAGTACTATTTATGTGAAACTATTCACAAACTGTAAACATTTGTCAGCAGGCAATAGGATAAAGACTTCCGGCTCCTCGGGCTGGTGCGAATGTTTCAATGTCCGTATGTGCCAAACCGTTGGATTGTGACACACCTTTACGCGTCTCTCGTTCGCTGCGCTCGCTCGAAAACTATAGCGTAACCTAAAACCAATCCATCTTGCGTTCATTATTCGATATGGTGGCGACTTATTTCGAATTTGCGAACGTGTCGGATCGGATGTGAGGTTGGACTAAATTTTTACGAGCGAGCGGAGCGAGCGAGCAACGATCACAATTTGCAAGGTATACATATACCTTGCAATATGCATATATATCGTGTTAGTACCTAATTTTGTCAGCCACTTCGGACATCACATTGCACTGTAGTATGTGGAAATAGTACTATTTATGTGAAACTATTCACAAACTGTAAACATTTGTCAGCAGGCAATAGGATAAAGACTTCCGGCTCCTCGGGGTGGTGCGAATGTTTCAATGTCCGTATGTGCCAAACCGTTGGATTGTGACACACCTTTACGCGTCTCTCGTTCGCTGCGCTCGCTCGAAAACTATAGCGTAACCTAAAACCAATCCATCTTGCGTTCATTATTCGATATGGTGGCGACTTATTTCGAATTTGCGAACGTGTCGGATCGGATGTGAGGTTGGACTAAATTTTTACGAGCGAGCGGGGCGAGCGAGCACCGATCACAATTTGCAAGGTATACATATACCTTGCAATATGCATATATATCGTGTTAGTACCTAATTTTGTTAGCCACTTCGGACATCACATTGGACTGTAGTGTGTGGAAATAGTACTATTTATGTGACACTATTCACAAACTGTAAACATTTGTCGGCAGGCAATACGATAAGTACTTCCGGCTCCTCGGGCTGGTGCGAATGTTTCAATGTCCGTATGTGCCAAACCGTTGGATTGTGACACACCTTTACGCGTCTCTCGTTCGCTGCGCTCGCTCAAAAACTATAGCGTAACCTAAAACCAATCCATCTTGCCTTAATTACTCGATATGGTGGCGACTTATTTCGAATTTGCGAACGTGTCGGATCGGATGTGAGGTTGGACTAAATTTTTACGAGCGAGCGGAGCGAGCGAGCAACGATCACAATTTGCAAGGTATACATATACCTTGCAATATGCATATATATCGTGTTAGTACCTAATTTTGTTAGCCACTTCGGACATCACATTGGACTGTAGGATGTGGAAATAGTACTATTTATGTGAAACTATTCACAAACTGTAAACATTTGTCAGCAGGCAATAGGATAAAGACTTCCGGCTCCTCGGGCTGGTGCGAATGTTTCAATGTCCGTATGTGCCAAACCGTTGGATTGTGACACACCTTTACGCGTCTCTCGTTCGCTGCGATCGCTCGAAAACTATAGCGTAACCTAAAACCAATCCATCTTGCGTTCATTATTCGATATGGTGGCGACTTATTTCGAATTTGCGAACGTGTCGGATCGGATGTGAGGTTGGACTAAATTTTTACGAGCGAGCGGAGCGAGCGAGCAACGATCACAATTTGCAAGGTATACATATACCTTGCAATATGCATATATATCGTGTTAGTACCTAATTTTGTCAGCCACTTCGGACATCACATTGCACTGTAGTATGTGGAAATAGTACTATTTATGTGAAACTATTCACAAACTGTAAACATTTGTCAGCAGGCAATAGGATAAAGACTTCCGGCTCCTCGGGCTGGTGCGAATGTTTCAATGTCCGTATGTGCCAAACCGTTGGATTGTGACACACCTTTACGCGTCTCTCGTTCGCTGCGCTCGCTCGAAAACTATAGCGTAACCTAAAACCAATCCATCTTGCGTTCATTATTCGATATGGTGGCGACTTATTTCGAATTTGCGAACGTGTCGGATCGGATGTGAGGTTGGACTAAATTTTTACGAGCGAGCGGAGCGAGCGAGCAACGATCACAATTTGCAAGGTATACATATACCTTGCAATATGGATATATATCGTGTTAGTACCTAATTTTGTTAGCCGCTTCGGACATCACATTGGACTGTAGTATGTGGAAATAGTACTATTTATGTGAAACTATTCACAAACTGTAAACATTTGTCAGCAGGCAATAGGATAAAGACTTCCGGCTCCTCGGGGTGGTGCGAATGTTTCAATGTCCGTATGTGCCAAACCGTTGGATTGTGACACACCTTTACGCGTCTCTCGTTCGCTGCGCTCGCTCGAAAACTATAGCGTAACCTAAAACCAATCCATCTTGCGTTCATTATTCGATATGGTGGCGACTTATTTCGAATTTGCGAACGTGTCGGATCGGATGTGAGGTTGGACTAAATTTTTACGAGCGAGCGGGGCGAGCGAGCACCGATCACAATTTGCAAGGTATACATATACCTTGCAATATGCATATATATCGTGTTAGTACCTAATTTTGTTAGCCACTTCGGACATCACATTGGACTGTAGTATGTGGAAATAGTACTATTTATGTGAAACTATTCACAAACTGTAAACATTTGTCAGCAGGCAATAGGATAAAGACTTCCGGCTCCTCGGGCTGGTGCGAATGTTTCAATGTCCGTATGTGCCAAACCGTTGGATTGTGACACACCTTTACGCGTCTCTCGTTCGTTGCGCTCGCTCGAAAACTATAGCGTAACCTAAAACCAATCCATCTTGCCTTAATTACTCGATATGGTGGCGACTTATTTCGAATTTGCGAACGTGTCGGATCGGATGTGAGGTTGGACTAAATTTTTACGAGCGAGCGGAGCGAGCGAGCAACGATCACAATTTGCAAGGTATACATATACCTTGCAATATGCATATATATCGTGTTAGTACCTAATTTTGTTAGCCACTTCGGACATCACATTGGACTGTAGTATGTGGAAATAGTACTATTTATGTGAAACTATTCACAAACTGTAAACATTTGTCAGCAGGCAATAGGATAAAGACTTCCGGCTCCTCGGGCTGGTGCGAATGTTTCAATGTCCGTATGTGCCAAACCGTTGGATTGTGACACACGTTTACGCGTCTCTCGTTCGCTGCGCTCGCTCGAAAACTATAGCGTAACCTAAAACCAATCCATCTTGCGTTCATTATTCGATATGGTGGCGACTTATTTCGAATTTGCGAACGTGTCGGATCGGATGTGAGGCTGGACTAAATTTTTACGAGCGAGCGGAGCGAGCGAGCAACGATCACAATTTGCAAGGTATACATATACCTTGCAATATGCATATATATCGTGTTAGTACCTAATTTTGTTAGCCACTTCGGACATCACATTGCCCTGTAGGATGTGGAAATAGTACTATTTATGTGAAACTATTCACAAACTGTAAACATTTGTCAGCAGGCAATAGGATAAAGACTTCCGGCTCCTCGGGCTGGTGCGAATGTTTCAATGTCCGTATGTGCCAAACCGTTGGATTGTGACACACCTTTACGCGTCTCTCGTTCGCTGCGCTCGCTCGAAAACTATAGCGTAACCTAAAACCAATCCATCTTGCGTTCATTATTCGATATGGTGGCGACTTATTTCGTATTTGCGAACGTGTCGGATCGGATGTGAGGTTGGACTAAATTTTTACGAGCGAGCGGAGCGAGCGAGCAACGATCACAATTTGCAAGGTATACATATACCTTGCAATATGCATATATATCGTGTTAGTACCTAATTTTGTTAGCCGCTTCGGACATCACATTGGACTGTAGTATGTGGAAATAGTACTATTTATGTGAAACTATTCACAAACTGTAAACATTTGTCAGCAGGCAATAGGATAAAGACTTCCGGCTCCTCGGGGTGGTGCGAATGTTTCAATGTCCGTATGTGCCAAACCGTTGGATTGTGACACACCTTTACGCGTCTCTCGTTCGCTGCGCTCGCTCGAAAACTATAGCGTAACCTAAAACCAATCCATCTTGCCTTAATTACTCGATATGGTGGCGACTTATTTCGAATTTGCGAACGTGTCGGATCGGATGTGAGGTTGGACTAAATTTTTACGAGCGAGCGGGGCGAGCGAGCACCGATCACAATTTGCAAGGTATACATATACCTTGCAATATGCATATATATCGTGTTAGTACCTAATTTTGTTAGCCACTTCGGACATCACATTGGACTGTAGTATGTGGAAATAGTACTATTTATGTGAAACTATTCACAAACTGTAAACATTTGTCAGCAGGCAATAGGATAGAGACTTCCGGCTCCTCGGGCTGGTGCGAATGTTTCAATGTCCGTATGTGCCAAACCGTTGGATTGTGACACACCTTTACGCGTCTCTCGCTCGCTGCGCTCGCTCGAAAACTATAGCCTAACCTAAAACCAATCCCTCTTGCGTTAGTCATTCGATATGAAGGCGACTTATTTCGAATTTGCGAACGTGTCGGATCGGATGTGAGGTTGGACTAAATTTTTACGAGCGAGCGGAGCGAGCGAGCATCGATCACAATATGCAAGGTATACATATACCTTGCAATATGCATATATATCGTGTTAGTACCTAATTTTGTTAGCCACTTCGGACATCACATTGGACTGTAGTATGTGGAAATAGTACTATTTATGTGAAACTATTCACAATCTGTAAACATTTGTCAGCAGGCAATAGGATAAAGACTTCCGGCTCCTCGGGCTGGTGCGAATGTTTCAATGTCCGTATGTGCCAAACCGTTGGATTGTGACACACCTTTACGCGTCTCTCGTTCGCTGCGCTCGCTCGAAAACTATAGCGTAACCTAAAACCAATCCACCTTGCGTTCATTATTCGATATGGTGGCGACATATTTCGAATTTGCGAACGTGTCGGATCGGATGTGAGGTTGGACTAAATTTTTACGAGCGAGCGGAGCGTGCGAGCAGCGATCACAATTTGCAAGGTATACATATACCTTATATTGCCTTGCATATATTTCGTGTTACTACCTAATTTTGTCAGCCACTTCGGACATCACATTGGACTGTAGTATGTGGAAATAGTACTATTTATGTGAAACTATTCACAGACTGTAAACATTTGTCAGCAGGCAATAGGATAAAGACTTCCGGCTCCTCGGGCTGGTGCGAATGTTTCAATGTCCGTATGTGCCAAACCGTTGGATTGTGACACACCTTTACGCGTCTCTCGTTCGCTGCGCTCGCTCGAAAACTGTAGCGTAACCTAAAACCAATCCATCTTGCTTTCATTATTCGATATGGTGGCGACTTATTTCGAATTTGCGAACGTGTCGGATCGGATGTGAGGTTGGACTAAATTTTTACGAGCGAGCGGAGCGAGCGAGCAACGATCACAATTTGCAAGGTATACATATACCTTGCAATATGCATATATATCGTGTTAGTACCTAATTTTGTTAGCCACTTCGGACATCACATTGGACTGTAGTATGTGGAAATAGTACTATTTATGTGACACTATTCACAAACTGTAAACATTTGTCGGCAGGCAATACGATAAGTACTTCCGGCTCCTCGGGCTGGTGCGAATGTTTCAATGTCCGTATGTGCCAAACCGTTGGATTGTGACACACCTTTACGCGTCTCTCGTTCGCTGCGCTCGCTCAAAAACTATAGCGTAACCTAAAACCAATCCATCTTGCCTTAATTACTCGATATGGTGGCGACTTATTTCGAATTTGCGAACGTGTCGGATCGGATGTGAGGTTGGACTAAATTTTTACGAGCGAGCGGAGCGAGCGAGCAACGATCACAATTTGCAAGGTATACATATACCTTGCAATATGCATATATATCGTGTTAGTACCTAATTTTGTTAGCCACTTCGGACATCACATTGGACTGTAGGATGTGGAAATAGTACTATTTATGTGAAACTATTCACAAACTGTAAACATTTGTCAGCAGGCAATAGGATAAAGACTTCCGGCTCCTCGGGCTGGTGCGAATGTTTCAATGTCCGTATGTGCCAAACCGTTGGATTGTGACACACCTTTACGCGTCTCTCGTTCGCTGCGCTCGCTCGAAAACTATAGCGTAACCTAAAACCAATCCATCTTGCGTTCATTATTCGATATGGTGGCGACTTATTTCGAATTTGCGAACGTGTCGGATCGGATGTGAGGTTGGACTAAATTTTTACGAGCGAGCGGAGCGAGCGAGCAACGATCACAATTTGCAAGGTATACATATACCTTGCAATATGCATATATATCGTGTTAGTACCTAATTTTGTCAGCCACTTCGGACATCACATTGCACTGTAGTATGTGGAAATAGTACTATTTATGTGAAACTATTCACAAACTGTAAACATTTGTCAGCAGGCAATAGGATAAAGACTTCCGGCTCCTCGGGCTGGTGCGAATGTTTCAATGTCCGTATGTGCCAAACCGTTGGATTGTGACACACCTTTACGCGTCTCTCGTTCGCTGCGCTCGCTCGAAAACTATAGCGTAACCTAAAACCAATCCATCTTGCGTTCATTATTCGATATGGTGGCGACTTATTTCGAATTTGCGAACGTGTCGGATCGGATGTGAGGTTGGACTAAATTTTTACGAGCGAGCGGAGCGAGCGAGCAACGATCACAATTTGCAAGGTATACATATACCTTGCAATATGGATATATATCGTGTTAGTACCTAATTTTGTTAGCCGCTTCGGACATCACATTGGACTGTAGTATGTGGAAATAGTACTATTTATGTGAAACTATTCACAAACTGTAAACATTTGTCAGCAGGCAATAGGATAAAGACTTCCGGCTCCTCGGGGTGGTGCGAATGTTTCAATGTCCGTATGTGCCAAACCGTTGGATTGTGACACACCTTTACGCGTCTCTCGTTCGCTGCGCTCGCTCGAAAACTATAGCGTAACCTAAAACCAATCCATCTTGCGTTCATTATTCGATATGGTGGCGACTTATTTCGAATTTGCGAACGTGTCGGATCGGATGTGAGGTTGGACTAAATTTTTACGAGCGAGCGGGGCGAGCGAGCACCGATCACAATTTGCAAGGTATACATATACCTTGCAATATGCATATATATCGTGTTAGTACCTAATTTTGTTAGCCACTTCGGACATCACATTGGACTGTAGTATGTGGAAATAGTACTATTTATGTGAAACTATTCACAAACTGTAAACATTTGTCAGCAGGCAATAGGATAAAGACTTCCGGCTCCTCGGGCTGGTGCGAATGTTTCAATGTCCGTATGTGCCAAACCGTTGGATTGTGACACACCTTTACGCGTCTCTCGTTCGTTGCGCTCGCTCGAAAACTATAGCGTAACCTAAAACCAATCCATCTTGCCTTAATTACTCGATATGGTGGCGACTTATTTCGAATTTGCGAACGTGTCGGATCGGATGTGAGGTTGGACTAAATTTTTACGAGCGAGCGGAGCGAGCGAGCAACGATCACAATTTGCAAGGTATACATATACCTTGCAATATGCATATATATCGTGTTAGTACCTAATTTTGTTAGCCACTTCGGACATCACATTGGACTGTAGTATGTGGAAATAGTACTATTTATGTGAAACTATTCACAAACTGTAAACATTTGTCAGCAGGCAATAGGATAAAGACTTCCGGCTCCTCGGGCTGGTGCGAATGTTTCAATGTCCGTATGTGCCAAACCGTTGGATTGTGACACACGTTTACGCGTCTCTCGTTCGCTGCGCTCGCTCGAAAACTATAGCGTAACCTAAAACCAATCCATCTTGCGTTCATTATTCGATATGGTGGCGACTTATTTCGAATTTGCGAACGTGTCGGATCGGATGTGAGGCTGGACTAAATTTTTACGAGCGAGCGGAGCGAGCGAGCAACGATCACAATTTGCAAGGTATACATATACCTTGCAATATGCATATATATCGTGTTAGTACCTAATTTTGTTAGCCACTTCGGACATCACATTGCCCTGTAGGATGTGGAAATAGTACTATTTATGTGAAACTATTCACAAACTGTAAACATTTGTCAGCAGGCAATAGGATAAAGACTTCCGGCTCCTCGGGCTGGTGCGAATGTTTCAATGTCCGTATGTGCCAAACCGTTGGATTGTGACACACCTTTACGCGTCTCTCGTTCGCTGCGCTCGCTCGAAAACTATAGCGTAACCTAAAACCAATCCATCTTGCGTTCATTATTCGATATGGTGGCGACTTATTTCGAATTTGCGAACGTGTCGGATCGGATGTGAGGTTGGACTAAATTTTTACGAGCGAGCGGAGCGAGCGAGCAACGATCACAATTTGCAAGGTATACATATACCTTGCAATATGCATATATATCGTGTTAGTACCTAATTTTGTTAGCCGCTTCGGACATCACATTGGACTGTAGTATGTGGAAATAGTACTATTTATGTGAAACTATTCACAAACTGTAAACATTTGTCAGCAGGCAATAGGATAAAGACTTCCGGCTCCTCGGGGTGGTGCGAATGTTTCAATGTCCGTATGTGCCAAACCGTTGGATTGTGACACACCTTTACGCGTCTCTCGTTCGCTGCGCTCGCTCGAAAACTATAGCGTAACCTAAAACCAATCCATCTTGCCTTAATTACTCGATATGGTGGCGACTTATTTCGAATTTGCGAACGTGTCGGATCGGATGTGAGGTTGGACTAAATTTTTACGAGCGAGCGGGGCGAGCGAGCACCGATCACAATTTGCAAGGTATACATATACCTTGCAATATGCATATATATCGTGTTAGTACCTAATTTTGTTAGCCACTTCGGACATCACATTGGACTGTAGTATGTGGAAATAGTACTATTTATGTGAAACTATTCACAAACTGTAAACATTTGTCAGCAGGCAATAGGATAGAGACTTCCGGCTCCTCGGGCTGGTGCGAATGTTTCAATGTCCGTATGTGCCAAACCGTTGGATTGTGACACACCTTTACGCGTCTCTCGCTCGCTGCGCTCGCTCGAAAACTATAGCCTAACCTAAAACCAATCCCTCTTGCGTTAGTCATTCGATATGAAGGCGACTTATTTCGAATTTGCGAACGTGTCGGATCGGATGTGAGGTTGGACTAAATTTTTACGAGCGAGCGGAGCGAGCGAGCATCGATCACAATATGCAAGGTATACATATACCTTGCAATATGCATATATATCGTGTTAGTACCTAATTTTGTTAGCCACTTCGGACATCACATTGGACTGTAGTATGTGGAAATAGTACTATTTATGTGAAACTATTCACAATCTGTAAACATTTGTCAGCAGGCAATAGGATAAAGACTTCCGGCTCCTCGGGCTGGTGCGAATGTTTCAATGTCCGTATGTGCCAAACCGTTGGATTGTGACACACCTTTACGCGTCTCTCGTTCGCTGCGCTCGCTCGAAAACTATAGCGTAACATAAAACCAATCCACCTTGCGTTCATTATTCGATATGGTGGCGACATATTTCGAATTTGCGAACGTGTCGGATCGGATGTGAGGTTGGACTAAATTTTTACGAGCGAGCGGAGCGTGCGAGCAGCGATCACAATTTGCAAGGTATACATATACCTTATATTGCCTTGCATATATTTCGTGTTACTACCTAATTTTGTCAGCCACTTCGGACATCACATTGGACTATAGTATGTGGAAATAGTACTATTTATGTGAAACTATTCACAGACTGTAAACATTTGTCAGCAGGCAATAGGATAAAGACTTCCGGCTCCTCGGGCTGGTGCGAATGTTTCAATGTCCGTATGTGCCAAACCGTTGGATTGTGACACACCTTTACGCGTCTCTCGTTCGCTGCGCTCGCTCGAAAACTGTAGCGTAACCTAAAACCAATCCATCTTGCTTTCATTATTCGATATGGTGGCGACTTATTTCGAATTTGCGAACGTGTCGGATCGGATGTGAGGTTGGACTAAATTTTTACGAGCGAGCGAAGCGAGCGAGCAACGATAACAATTTGCAAGGTATACATATACCTTGCAATATGCATATATATCGTGTTAGTACCTAATTTCGTCAGCCACTTCGGACATCACATTGCCCTGTAGTATGTGGAAATAGTACTATTTATGTGAAACTATTCACAAACTGTAAACATTTGTCAGCAGGCAATAGGATAAATACTTCCGGCTCCTCGGGCTGGTGCGAATGTTTCAATGTCCGTATGTGCCAAACCGTTGGATTGTGACACACCTTTACGCGTCTCTCGTTCGCTCTGCTCGCTCGAAAACTATAGCGTAACCTAAAACCAATCCACCTTGCGTTCATTATTCGATATGGTGGCGACATATTTCGAATTTGCGAACGTGTCGGATCGGATGTGAGGTTGGACTAAATTTTTACGAGCGAGCGGAGCGTGCGAGCAGCGATCACAATTTGCAAGGTATACATATACCTTATATTGCCTTGCATATATTTCGTGTTACTACCTAATTTTGTCAGCCACTTCGGACATCACATTGGACTGTAGTATGTGGAAATAGTACTATTTATGTGAAACTATTCACAGACTGTAAACATTTGTCAGCAGGCAATAGGATAAAGACTTCCGGCTCCTCGGGCTGGTGCGAATGTTTCAATGTCCGTATGTGCCAAACCGTTGGATTGTGACACACCTTTACGCGTCTCTCGTTCGCTGCGCTCGCTCGAAAACTGTAGCGTAACCTAAAACCAATCCATCTTGCTTTCATTATTCGATATGGTGGCGACTTATATCGAATTTGCGAACGTGTCGGATCGGATGTGAGGTTGGACTAAATTTTTACGAGCGAGCGAAGCGAGCGAGCAACGATAACAATTTGCAAGGTATACATATACCTTGCAATATGCATATATATCGTGTTAGTACCTAATTTTGTTAGCCACTTCGGACATCACATTGGACTGTAGGATGTGGAAATAGTACTATTTATGTGAAACTATTCACAAACTGTAAACATTTGTCAGCAGGCAATAGGATAAAGACTTCCGGCTCCTCGGGCTGGTGCGAATGTTTCAATGTCCGTATGTGCCAAACCGTTGGATTGTGACACACCTTTACGCGTCTCTCGTTCGCTGCGCTCGCTCGAAAACTATAGCGTAACCTAAAACCAATCCATCTTGCGTTCATTATTCGATATGGTGGCGACTTATTTCGAATTTGCGAACGTGTCGGATCGGATGTGAGGTTGGACTAAATTTTTACGAGCGAGCGGAGCGAGCGAGCAACGATCACAATTTGCAAGGTATACATATACCTTGCAATATGCATATATATCGTGTTAGTACCTAATTTTGTCAGCCACTTCGGACATCACATTGCACTGTAGTATGTGGAAATAGTACTATTTATGTGAAACTATTCACAAACTGTAAACATTTGTCAGCAGGCAATAGGATAAAGACTTCCGGCTCCTCGGGGTGGTGCGAATGTTTCAATGTCCGTATGTGCCAAACCGTTGGATTGTGACACACCTTTACGCGTCTCTCGTTCGCTGCGCTCGCTCGAAAACTATAGCGTAACCTAAAACCAATCCATCTTGCGTTCATTATTCGATATGGTGGCGACTTATTTCGAATTTGCGAACGTGTCGGATCGGATGTGAGGTTGGACTAAATTTTTACGAGCGAGCGGGGCGAGCGAGCACCGATCACAATTTGCAAGGTATACATATACCTTGCAATATGCATATATATCGTGTTAGTACCTAATTTTGTTAGCCACTTCGGACATCACATTGGACTGTAGTATGTGGAAATAGTACTATTTATGTGACACTATTCACAAACTGTAAACATTTGTCGGCAGGCAATACGATAAGTACTTCCGGCTCCTCGGGCTGGTGCGAATGTTTCAATGTCCGTATGTGCCAAACCGTTGGATTGTGACACACCTTTACGCGTCTCTCGTTCGCTGCGCTCGCTCAAAAACTATAGCGTAACCTAAAACCAATCCATCTTGCCTTAATTACTCGATATGGTGGCGACTTATTTCGAATTTGCGAACGTGTCGGATCGGATGTGAGGTTGGACTAAATTTTTACGAGCGAGCGGAGCGAGCGAGCAACGATCACAATTTGCAAGGTATACATATACCTTGCAATATGCATATATATCGTGTTAGTACCTAATTTTGTTAGCCACTTCGGACATCACATTGGACTGTAGGATGTGGAAATAGTACTATTTATGTGAAACTATTCACAAACTGTAAACATTTGTCAGCAGGCAATAGGATAAAGACTTCCGGCTCCTCGGGCTGGTGCGAATGTTTCAATGTCCGTATGTGCCAAACCGTTGGATTGTGACACACCTTTACGCGTCTCTCGTTCGCTGCGCTCGCTCGAAAACTATAGCGTAACCTAAAACCAATCCATCTTGCGTTCATTATTCGATATGGTGGCGACTTATTTCGAATTTGCGAACGTGTCGGATCGGATGTGAGGTTGGACTAAATTTTTACGAGCGAGCGGAGCGAGCGAGCAACGATCACAATTTGCAAGGTATACATATACCTTGCAATATGCATATATATCGTGTTAGTACCTAATTTTGTTAGCCACTTCGGACATCACATTGGACTGTAGTATGTGGAAATAGTACTATTTATGTGACACTATTCACAAACTGTAAACATTTGTCGGCAGGCAATACGATAAGTACTTCCGGCTCCTCGGGCTGGTGCGAATGTTTCAATGTCCGTATGTGCCAAACCGTTGGATTGTGACACACCTTTACGCGTCTCTCGTTCGCTGCGCTCGCTCAAAAACTATAGCGTAACCTAAAACCAATCCATCTTGCCTTAATTACTCGATATGGTGGCGACTTATTTCGAATTTGCGAACGTGTCGGATCGGATGTGAGGTTGGACTAAATTTTTACGAGCGAGCGGAGCGAGCGAGCAACGATCACAATTTGCAAGGTATACATATACCTTGCAATATGCATATATATCGTGTTAGTACCTAATTTTGTTAGCCACTTCGGACATCACATTGGACTGTAGGATGTGGAAATAGTACTATTTATGTGAAACTATTCACAAACTGTAAACATTTGTCAGCAGGCAATAGGATAAAGACTTCCGGCTCCTCGGGCTGGTGCGAATGTTTCAATGTCCGTATGTGCCAAACCGTTGGATTGTGACACACCTTTACGCGTCTCTCGTTCGCTGCGCTCGCTCGAAAACTATAGCGTAACCTAAAACCAATCCATCTTGCGTTCATTATTCGATATGGTGGCGACTTATTTCGAATTTGCGAACGTGTCGGATCGGATGTGAGGTTGGACTAAATTTTTACGAGCGAGCGGAGCGAGCGAGCAACGATCACAATTTGCAAGGTATACATATACCTTGCAATATGCATATATATCGTGTTAGTACCTAATTTTGTCAGCCACTTCGGACATCACATTGCACTGTAGTATGTGGAAATAGTACTATTTATGTGAAACTATTCACAAACTGTAAACATTTGTCAGCAGGCAATAGGATAAAGACTTCCGGCTCCTCGGGCTGGTGCGAATGTTTCAATGTCCGTATGTGCCAAACCGTTGGATTGTGACACACCTTTACGCGTCTCTCGTTCGCTGCGCTCGCTCGAAAACTATAGCGTAACCTAAAACCAATCCATCTTGCGTTCATTATTCGATATGGTGGCGACTTATTTCGAATTTGCGAACGTGTCGGATCGGATGTGAGGTTGGACTAAATTTTTACGAGCGAGCGGAGCGAGCGAGCAACGATCACAATTTGCAAGGTATACATATACCTTGCAATATGGATATATATCGTGTTAGTACCTAATTTTGTTAGCCGCTTCGGACATCACATTGGACTGTAGTATGTGGAAATAGTACTATTTATGTGAAACTATTCACAAACTGTAAACATTTGTCAGCAGGCAATAGGATAAAGACTTCCGGCTCCTCGGGGTGGTGCGAATGTTTCAATGTCCGTATGTGCCAAACCGTTGGATTGTGACACACCTTTACGCGTCTCTCGTTCGCTGCGCTCGCTCGAAAACTATAGCGTAACCTAAAACCAATCCATCTTGCGTTCATTATTCGATATGGTGGCGACTTATTTCGAATTTGCGAACGTGTCGGATCGGATGTGAGGTTGGACTAAATTTTTACGAGCGAGCGGGGCGAGCGAGCACCGATCACAATTTGCAAGGTATACATATACCTTGCAATATGCATATATATCGTGTTAGTACCTAATTTTGTTAGCCACTTCGGACATCACATTGGACTGTAGTATGTGGAAATAGTACTATTTATGTGAAACTATTCACAAACTGTAAACATTTGTCAGCAGGCAATAGGATAAAGACTTCCGGCTCCTCGGGCTGGTGCGAATGTTTCAATGTCCGTATGTGCCAAACCGTTGGATTGTGACACACCTTTACGCGTCTCTCGTTCGTTGCGCTCGCTCGAAAACTATAGCGTAACCTAAAACCAATCCATCTTGCCTTAATTACTCGATATGGTGGCGACTTATTTCGAATTTGCGAACGTGTCGGATCGGATGTGAGGTTGGACTAAATTTTTACGAGCGAGCGGAGCGAGCGAGCAACGATCACAATTTGCAAGGTATACATATACCTTGCAATATGCATATATATCGTGTTAGTACCTAATTTTGTTAGCCACTTCGGACATCACATTGGACTGTAGTATGTGGAAATACTACTATTTATGTGAAACTATTCACAAACTGTAAACATTTGTCAGCAGGCAATAGGATAAAGACTTCCGGCTCCTCGGGCTGGTGCGAATGTTTCAATGTCCGTATGTGCCAAACCGTTGGATTGTGACACACGTTTACGCGTCTCTCGTTCGCTGCGCTCGCTCGAAAACTATAGCGTAACCTAAAACCAATCCATCTTGCGTTCATTATTCGATATGGTGGCGACTTATTTCGAATTTGCGAACGTGTCGGATCGGATGTGAGGCTGGACTAAATTTTTACGAGCGAGCGGAGCGAGCGAGCAACGATCACAATTTGCAAGGTATACATATACCTTGCAATATGCATATATATCGTGTTAGTACCTAATTTTGTTAGCCACTTCGGACATCACATTGCCCTGTAGGATGTGGAAATAGTACTATTTATGTGAAACTATTCACAAACTGTAAACATTTGTCAGCAGGCAATAGGATAAAGACTTCCGGCTCCTCGGGCTGGTGCGAATGTTTCAATGTCCGTATGTGCCAAACCGTTGGATTGTGACACACCTTTACGCGTCTCTCGTTCGCTGCGCTCGCTCGAAAACTATAGCGTAACCTAAAACCAATCCATCTTGCGTTCATTATTCGATATGGTGGCGACTTATTTCGAATTTGCGAACGTGTCGGATCGGATGTGAGGTTGGACTAAATTTTTACGAGCGAGCGGAGCGAGCGAGCAACGATCACAATTTGCAAGGTATACATATACCTTGCAATATGCATATATATCGTGTTAGTACCTAATTTTGTTAGCCGCTTCGGACATCACATTGGACTGTAGTATGTGGAAATAGTACTATTTATGTGAAACTATTCACAAACTGTAAACATTTGTCAGCAGGCAATAGGATAAAGACTTCCGGCTCCTCGGGGTGGTGCGAATGTTTCAATGTCCGTATGTGCCAAACCGTTGGATTGTGACACACCTTTACGCGTCTCTCGTTCGCTGCGCTCGCTCGAAAACTATAGCGTAACCTAAAACCAATCCATCTTGCCTTAATTACTCGATATGGTGGCGACTTATTTCGAATTTGCGAACGTGTCGGATCGGATGTGAGGTTGGACTAAATTTTTACGAGCGAGCGGGGCGAGCGAGCACCGATCACAATTTGCAAGGTATACATATACCTTGCAATATGCATATATATCGTGTTAGTACCTAATTTTGTTAGCCACTTCGGACATCACATTGGACTGTAGTATGTGGAAATAGTACTATTTATGTGAAACTATTCACAAACTGTAAACATTTGTCAGCAGGCAATAGGATAAAGACTTCCGGCTCCTCGGGCTGGTGCGAATGTTTCAATGTCCGTATGTGCCAAACCGTTGGATTGTGACACACCTTTACGCGTCTCTCGCTCGCTGCGCTCGCTCGAAAACTATAGCCTAACCTAAAACCAATCCCTCTTGCGTTAGTCATTCGATATGAAGGCGACTTATTTCGAATTTGCGAACGTGTCGGATCGGATGTGAGGTTGGACTAAATTTTTACGAGCGAGCGGAGCGAGCGAGCATCGATCACAATATGCAAGGTATACATATACCTTGCAATATGCATATATATCGTGTTAGTACCTAATTTTGTTAGCCACTTCGGACATCACATTGGACTGTAGTATGTGGAAATAGTACTATTTATGTGAAACTATTCACAATCTGTAAACATTTGTCAGCAGGCAATAGGATAAAGACTTCCGGCTCCTCGGGCTGGTGCGAATGTTTCAATGTCCGTATGTGCCAAACCGTTGGATTGTGACACACCTTTACGCGTCTCTCGTTCGTTGCGCTCGCTCGAAAACTATAGCGTAACCTAAAACCAATCCATCTTGCCTTAATTACTCGATATGGTGGCGACTTATTTCGAATTTGCGAACGTGTCGGATCGGATGTGAGGTTGGACTAAATTTTTACGAGCGAGCGGAGCGAGCGAGCAACGATCACAATTTGCAAGGTATACATATACCTTGCAATATGCATATATATCGTGTTAGTACCTAATTTTGTTAGCCACTTCGGACATCACATTGGACTGTAGTATGTGGAAATAGTACTATTTATGTGAAACTATTCACAAACTGTAAACATTTGTCAGCAGGCAATAGGATAAAGACTTCCGGCTCCTCGGGCTGGTGCGAATGTTTCAATGTCCGTATGTGCCAAACCGTTGGATTGTGACACACGTTTACGCGTCTCTCGTTCGCTGCGCTCGCTCGAAAACTATAGCGTAACCTAAAACCAATCCATCTTGCGTTCATTATTCGATATGGTGGCGACTTATTTCGAATTTGCGAACGTGTCGGATCGGATGTGAGGCTGGACTAAATTTTTACGAGCGAGCGGAGCGAGCGAGCAACGATCACAATTTGCAAGGTATACATATACCTTGCAATATGCATATATATCGTGTTAGTACCTAATTTTGTTAGCCACTTCGGACATCACATTGGACTGTAGGATGTGGAAATAGTACTATTTATGTGAAACTATTCACAAACTGTAAACATTTGTCAGCAGGCAATAGGATAAAGACTTCCGGCTCCTCGGGCTGGTGCGAATGTTTCAATGTCCGTATGTGCCAAACCGTTGGATTGTGACACACCTTTACGCGTCTCTCGTTCGCTGCGCTCGCTCGAAAACTATAGCGTAACCTAAAACCAATCCATCTTGCGTTCATTATTCGATATGGTGGCGACTTATTTCGAATTTGCGAACGTGTCGGATCGGATGTGAGGTTGGACTAAATTTTTACGAGCGAGCGGAGCGAGCGAGCAACGATCACAATTTGCAAGGTATACATATACCTTGCAATATGCATATATATCGTGTTAGTACCTAATTTTGTCAGCCACTTCGGACATCACATTGCACTGTAGTATGTGGAAATAGTACTATTTATGTGAAACTATTCACAAACTGTAAACATTTGTCAGCAGGCAATAGGATAAAGACTTCCGGCTCCTCGGGCTGGTGCGAATGTTTCAATGTCCGTATGTGCCAAACCGTTGGATTGTGACACACCTTTACGCGTCTCTCGTTCGCTGCGCTCGCTCGAAAACTATAGCGTAACCTAAAACCAATCCATCTTGCGTTCATTATTCGATATGGTGGCGACTTATTTCGAATTTGCGAACGTGTCGGATCGGATGTGAGGTTGGACTAAATTTTTACGAGCGAGCGGAGCGAGCGAGCAACGATCACAATTTGCAAGGTATACATATACCTTGCAATATGGATATATATCGTGTTAGTACCTAATTTTGTTAGCCGCTTCGGACATCACATTGGACTGTAGTATGTGGAAATAGTACTATTTATGTGAAACTATTCACAAACTGTAAACATTTGTCAGCAGGCAATAGGATAAAGACTTCCGGCTCCTCGGGGTGGTGCGAATGTTTCAATGTCCGTATGTGCCAAACCGTTGGATTGTGACACACCTTTACGCGTCTCTCGTTCGCTGCGCTCGCTCGAAAACTATAGCGTAACCTAAAACCAATCCATCTTGCGTTCATTATTCGATATGGTGGCGACTTATTTCGAATTTGCGAACGTGTCGGATCGGATGTGAGGTTGGACTAAATTTTTACGAGCGAGCGGGGCGAGCGAGCACCGATCACAATTTGCAAGGTATACATATACCTTGCAATATGCATATATATCGTGTTAGTACCTAATTTTGTTAGCCACTTCGGACATCACATTGGACTGTAGTATGTGGAAATAGTACTATTTATGTGAAACTATTCACAAACTGTAAACATTTGTCAGCAGGCAATAGGATAAAGACTTCCGGCTCCTCGGGCTGGTGCGAATGTTTCAATGTCCGTATGTGCCAAACCGTTAGATTGTGATACACCTTTACGCGTCTCTCGCTCGCTGCGCTCGCTCGAAAACTATAGCCTAACCTAAAACCAATCCCTCTTGCGTTAGTCATTCGATATGAAGGCGACTTATTTCGAATTTGCGAACGTGTCGGATCGGATGTGAGGTTGGACTAAATTTTTACGAGCGAGCGGAGCGAGCGAGCATCGATCACAATATGCAAGGTATACATATACCTTGCAATATGCATATATATAGTGTTAGTACCTAATTTCGTCAGCCACTTCGGACATCACATTGCCCTGTAGTATGTGGAAATAGTACTATTTATGTGAAACTATTCACAAACTGTAAACATTTGTCAGCAGGCAATAGGATAAAGACTTCCGGCTCCTCGGGCTGGTGCGAATGTTTCAATGTCCGTATGTGCCAAACCGTTGGATTGTGACACACCTTTACGCGTCTCTCGTTCGGTGCGCTCGCTCGAAAACTATAGCGTAACCTAAAACCAATCCATCTTGCGTTCATTATTCGATATGGTGGCGACTTATTTCGAATTTGCGAACGTGTCGGATCGGATGTGAGGTTGGACTAAATTTTTACGAGCGAGCGGAGCGAGCGAGCATCGATCACAATATGCAAGGTATACATATACCTTGCAATATGCATATATATCGTGTTAGTACCTAATTTCGTCAGCCACTTCGGACATCACATTGCCCTGTAGTATGTGGAAATAGTACTATTTATGTGAAACTATTCACAAACTGTAAACATTTGTCAGCAGGCAATAGGATAAATACTTCCGGCTCCTCTGGCTGGTGCAAATGTTTCAATGTCCGTATGTGCCAAACCGTTAGAATGTGATACACCTTTACGCGTCTCTCGCTCGCTGCGCTCGCTCGAAAACTATAGCCTAACCTAAAACTAATCCCTCTTGCGTTAGTCATTCGATATGAAGGCGACTTATTTCGAATTTGCGAACGTGTCGGATCGGATGTGAGGTTGGACTAAATTTTTACGAGCGAGCGGAGCGAGCGAGCAACGATCACAATTTGCAAGGTATACATATACCTTGCAATATGCATATATATCGTGTTAGTACCTAATTTTGTCAGCCACTTCGGACATCACATTGCACTGTAGTATGTGGAAATAGTACTATTTATGTGACACTATTCACAAACTGTAAACATTTGTCGGCAGGCAATACGATAAGTACTTCCGGCTCCTCGGGCTGGTGCGAATGTTTCAATGTCCGTATGTGCCAAACCGTTGGATTGTGACACACCTTTACGCGTCTCTCGTTCGCTGCGCTCGCTCAAAAACTATAGCGTAACCTAAAACCAATCCATCTTGCCTTAATTACTCGATATGGTGGCGACTTATTTCGAATTTGCGAACGTGTCGGATCGGATGTGAGGTTGGACTAAATTTTTACGAGCCAGCGGAGCGAGCGAGCAACGATCACAATTTGCAAGGTATACATATACCTTGCAATATGCATATATATCGTGTTAGTACCTAATTTTGTTAGCCACTTCGGACATCACATTGGACTGTAGTATGTGGAAATAGTACTATTTATGTGAAACTATTCACAAACTGTAAACATTTGTCAGCAGGCAATAGGATAAAGACTTCCGGCTCCTCGGGCTGGTGCGAATGTTTCAATGTCCGTATGTGCCAAACCGTTGGATTGTGACACACCTTTACGCGTCTCTCGCTCGCTGCGCTCGCTCGAAAACTATAGCCTAACCTAAAACCAATCCCTCTTGCGTTAGTCATTCGATATGAAGGCGACTTATTTCGAATTTGCGAACGTGTCGGATCGGATGTGAGGTTGGACTAAATTTTTACGAGCGAGCGGAGCGAGCGAGCATCGATCACAATATGCAAGGTATACATATACCTTGCAATATGCATATATATAGTGTTAGTACCTAATTTCGTCAGCCACTTCGGACATCACATTGCCCTGTAGTATGTGGAAATAGTACTATTTATGTGAAACTATTCACAAACTGTAAACATTTGTCAGCAGGCAATAGGATAAAGACTTCCGGCTCCTCGGGCTGGTGCGAATGTTTCAATGTCCGTATGTGCCAAACCGTTGGATTGTGACACACCTTTACGCGTCTCTCGTTCGGTGCGCTCGCTCGAAAACTATAGCGTAACCTAAAACCAATCCATCTTGCGTTCATTATTCGATATGGTGGCGACTTATTTCGAATTTGCGAACGTGTCGGATCGGATGTGAGGTTGGACTAAATTTTTACGAGCGAGCGGAGCGAGCGAGCATCGATCACAATATGCAAGGTATACATATACCTTGCAATATGCATATATATCGTGTTAGTACCTAATTTCGTCAGCCACTTCGGACATCACATTGCCCTGTAGTATGTGGAAATAGTACTATTTATGTGAAACTATTCACAAACTGTAAACATTTGTCAGCAGGCAATAGGATAAATACTTCCGGCTCCTCTGGCTGGTGCAAATGTTTCAATGTCCGTATGTGCCAAACCGTTAGAATGTGATACACCTTTACGCGTCTCTCGCTCGCTGCGCTCGCTCGAAAACTATAGCCTAACCTAAAACTAATCCCTCTTGCGTTAGTCATTCGATATGAAGGCGACTTATTTCGAATTTGCGAACGTGTCGGATCGGATGTGAGGTTGGACTAAATTTTTACGAGCGAGCGGAGCGAGCGAGCAACGATCACAATTTGCAAGGTATACATATACCTTGCAATATGCATATATATCGTGTTAGTACCTAATTTTGTCAGCCACTTCGGACATCACATTGCACTGTAGTATGTGGAAATAGTACTATTTATGTGACACTATTCACAAACTGTAAACATTTGTCGGCAGGCAATACGATAAGTACTTCCGGCTCCTCGGGCTGGTGCGAATGTTTCAATGTCCGTATGTGCCAAACCGTTGGATTGTGACACACCTTTACGCGTCTCTCGTTCGCTGCGCTCGCTCAAAAACTATAGCGTAACCTAAAACCAATCCATCTTGCCTTAATTACTCGATATGGTGGCGACTTATTTCGAATTTGCGAACGTGTCGGATCGGATGTGAGGTTGGACTAAATTTTTACGAGCCAGCGGAGCGAGCGAGCAACGATCACAATTTGCAAGGTATACATATACCTTGCAATATGCATATATATCGTGTTAGTACCTAATTTTGTTAGCCACTTCGGACATCACATTGGACTGTAGTATGTGGAAATAGTACTATTTATGTGAAACTATTCACAAACTGTAAACATTTGTCAGCAGGCAATAGGATAAAGACTTCCGGCTCCTCGGGCTGGTGCGAATGTTTCAATGTCCGTATGTGCCAAACCGTTGGATTGTGACACACCTTTACGCGTCTCTCGCTCGCTGCGCTCGCTCGAAAACTATAGCCTAACCTAAAACCAATCCCTCTTGCGTTAGTCATTCGATATGAAGGCGACTTATTTCGAATTTGCGAACGTGTCGGATCGGATGTGAGGTTGGACTAAATTTTTACGAGCGAGCGGAGCGAGCGAGCATCGATCACAATATGCAAGGTATACATATACCTTGCAATATGCATATATATCGTGTTAGTACCTAATTTTGTTAGCCACTTCGGACATCACATTGGACTGTAGTATGTGGAAATAGTACTATTTATGTGAAACTATTCACAATCTGTAAACATTTGTCAGCAGGCAATAGGATAAAGACTTCCGGCTCCTCGGGCTGGTGCGAATGTTTCAATGTCCGTATGTGCCAAACCGTTGGATTGTGACACACCTTTACGCGTCTCTCGTTCGTTGCGCTCGCTCGAAAACTATAGCGTAACCTAAAATCAATCCATCTTGCCTTAATTACTCGATATGGTGGCGACTTATTTCGAATTTGCGAACGTGTCGGATCGGATGTGAGGTTGGACTAAATTTTTACGAGCGAGCGGAGCGAGCGAGCAACGATCACAATTTGCAAGGTATACATATACCTTGCAATATGGATATATATCGTGTTAGTACCTAATTTTGTTAGCCGCTTCGGACATCACATTGGACTGTAGTATGTGGAAATAGTACTATTTATGTGAAACTATTCACAAACTGTAAACATTTGTCAGCAGGCAATAGGATAAAGACTTCCGGCTCCTCGGGGTGGTGCGAATGTTTCAATGTCCGTATGTGCCAAACCGTTGGATTGTGACACACCTTTACGCGTCTCTCGTTCGCTGCGCTCGCTCGAAAACTATAGCGTAACCTAAAACCAATCCATCTTGCGTTCATTATTCGATATGGTGGCGACTTATTTCGAATTTGCGAACGTGTCGGATCGGATGTGAGGCTGGACTAAATTTTTACGAGCGAGCGGAGCGAGCGAGCAACGATCACAATTTGCAAGGTATACATATACCTTGCAATATGCATATATATCGTGTTAGTACCTAATTTTGTTAGCCACTTCGGACATCACATTGGACTGTAGGATGTGGAAATAGTACTATTTATGTGAAACTATTCACAAACTGTAAACATTTGTCAGCAGGCAATAGGATAAAGACTTCCGGCTCCTCGGGCTGGTGCGAATGTTTCAATGTCCGTATGTGCCAAACCGTTGGATTGTGACACACCTTTACGCGCCTCTCGTTCGCTGCGCTCGCTCGAAAACTATAGCGGAACCTAAAACCAATCCATCTTGCGTTCATTATTCGATATGGTGGCGACTTATTTCGAATTTGCGAACGTGTCGGATCGGATGTGAGGTTGGACTAAATTTTTACGAGCGAGCGGAGCGAGCGAGCAACGATCACAATTTGCAAGGTATACATATACCTTGCAATATGCATATATATCGTGTTAGTACCTAATTTTGTTAGCCACTTCGGACATCACATTGGACTGTAGTATGTGGAAATAGTACTATTTATGTGAAACTATTCACAAACTGTAAACATTTGTCAGCCGGCAATAGGATAAAGACTTCCGGCTCCTCGGGCTGGTGCGAATGTTTCAATGTCCGTATGTGCCAAACCGTTGGATTGTGACACACCTTTACGCGTCTCTCGTTCGCTGCGCTCGCTCGAAAACTATAGCGTAACCTAAAACCAATCCATCTTGCCTTAATTATTCGATATGGTGGCGACTTATTTCGAATTTGCGAACGTGTCGGATCGTATGTGAGGTTGCACTAAATTTTTACGAGCGAGCGGAGCGAGCGAGCAACGATCACAATTTGCAAGGTATACATATACCTTATATTGCCTTGCATATATTTCGTGTTAGTACCTAATTTTGTCAGCCACTTCGGACATCACATTGGACTGTAGTATGTGGAAATAGTACTATTTATGTGAAACTATTCACAAACTGTAAACATTTGTCAGCAGGCAATAGGATAAAGACTTCCGGCTCCTCGGGCTGGTGCGAATGTTTCAATGTCCGTATGTGCCAAACCGTTGGATTGTGACACACCTTTACGCGTCTCTCGCTCGCTGCGCTCGCTCGAAAACTATAGCCTAACCTAAAACCAATCCCTCTTGCGTTAGTCATTCGATATGAAGGCGACTTATTTCGAATTTGCGAACGTGTCGGATCGGATGTGAGGTTGGACTAAATTTTTACGAGCGAGCGGAGCGAGCGAGCATCGATCACAATATGCAAGGTATACATATACCTTGCAATATGCATATATATCGTGTTAGTACCTAATTTTGTTAGCCACTTCGGACATCACATTGGACTGTAGTATGTGGAAATAGTACTATTTATGTGAAACTATTCACAATCTGTAAACATTTGTCAGCAGGCAATAGGATAAAGACTTCCGGCTCCTCGGGCTGGTGCGAATGTTTCAATGTCCGTATGTGCCAAACCGTTGGATTGTGACACACGTTTACGCGTCTCTCGTTCGCTGCGCTCGCTCGAAAACTATAGCGTAACCTAAAACCAATCCATCTTGCGTTCATTATTCGATATGGTGGCGACTTATTTCGAATTTGCGAACGTGTCGGATCGGATGTGAGGCTGGACTAAATTTTTACGAGCGAGCGGAGCGAGCGAGCAACGATCACAATTTGCAAGGTATACATATACCTTGCAATATGCATATATATCGTGTTAGTACCTAATTTTGTTAGCCACTTCGGACATCACATTGGACTGTAGGATGTGGAAATAGTACTATTTATGTGAAACTATTCACAAACTGTAAACATTTGTCAGCAGGCAATAGGATAAAGACTTCCGGCTCCTCGGGCTGGTGCGAATGTTTCAATGTCCGTATGTGCCAAACCGTTGGATTGTGACACACCTTTACGCGCCTCTCGTTCGCTGCGCTCGCTCGAAAACTATAGCGTAACCTAAAACCAATCCATCTTGCGTTCATTATTCGATATGGTGGCGACTTATTTCGAATTTGCGAACGTGTCGGATCGGATGTGAGGTTGGACTAAATTTTTACGAGCGAGCGGAGCGAGCGAGCAACGATCACAATTTGCAAGGTATACATATACCTTGCAATATGCATATATATCGTGTTAGTACCTAATTTTGTCAGCCACTTCGGACATCACATTGCACTGTAGTATGTGGAAATAGTACTATTTATGTGAAACTATTCACAAACTGTAAACATTTGTCAGCAGGCAATAGGATAAAGACTTCCGGCTCCTCGGGCTGGTGCGAATGTTTCAATGTCCGTATGTGCCAAACCGTTGGATTGTGACACACCTTTACGCGTCTCTCGTTCGCTGCGCTCGCTCGAAAACTATAGCGTAACCTAAAACCAATCCATCTTGCGTTCATTATTCGATATGGTGGCGACTTATTTCGAATTTGCGAACGTGTCGGATCGGATGTGAGGTTGGACTAAATTTTTACGAGCGAGCGGAGCGAGCGAGCAACGATCACAATTTGCAAGGTATACATATACCTTGCAATATGGATATATATCGTGTTAGTACCTAATTTTGTTAGCCGCTTCGGACATCACATTGGACTGTAGTATGTGGAAATAGTACTATTTATGTGAAACTATTCACAAACTGTAAACATTTGTCAGCAGGCAATAGGATAAAGACTTCCGGCTCCTCGGGGTGGTGCGAATGTTTCAATGTCCGTATGTGCCAAACCGTTGGATTGTGACACACCTTTACGCGTCTCTCGTTCGCTGCGCTCGCTCGAAAACTATAGCGTAACCTAAAACCAATCCATCTGGCGTTCATTATTCGATATGGTGGCGACTTATTTCGAATTTGCGAACGTGTCGGATCGGATGTGAGGTTGGACTAAATTTTTACGAGCGAGCGGGGCGAGCGAGCACCGATCACAATTTGCAAGGTATACATATACCTTGCAATATGCATATATATCGTGTTAGTACCTAATTTTGTTAGCCACTTCGGACATCACATTGGACTGTAGTATGTGGAAATAGTACTATTTATGTGAAACTATTCACAAACTGTAAACATTTGTCAGCAGGCAATAGGATAAAGACTTCCGGCTCCTCGGGCTGGTGCGAATGTTTCAATGTCCGTATGTGCCAAACCGTTAGATTGTGATACACCTTTACGCGTCTCTCGCTCGCTGCGCTCGCTCGAAAACTATAGCCTAACCTAAAACCAATCCCTCTTGCGTTAGTCATTCGATATGAAGGCGACTTATTTCGAATTTGCGAACGTGTCGGATCGGATGTGAGGTTGGACTAAATTTTTACGAGCGAGCGGAGCGAGCGAGCATCGATCACAATATGCAAGGTATACATATACCTTGCAATATGCATATATATCGTGTTAGTACCTAATTTCGTCAGCCACTTCGGACATCACATTGCCCTGTAGTATGTGGAAATAGTACTATTTATGTGAAACTATTCACAAACTGTAAACATTTGTCAGCAGGCAATAGGATAAATACTTCCGGCTCCTCTGGCTGGTGCAAATGTTTCAATGTCCGTATGTGCCAAACCGTTAGAATGTGATACACCTTTACGCGTCTCTCGCTCGCTGCGCTCGCTCGAAAACTATAGCCTAACCTAAAACTAATCCCTCTTGCGTTAGTCATTCGATATGAAGGCGACTTATTTCGAATTTGCGAACGTGTCGGATCGGATGTGAGGTTGGACTAAATTTTTACGAGCGAGCGGAGCGAGCGAGCAACGATCACAATTTGCAAGGTATACATATACCTTGCAATATGCATATATATCGTGTTAGTACCTAATTTTGTCAGCCACTTCGGACATCACATTGCACTGTAGTATGTCGAAATAGTACTATTTATGTGACACTATTCACAAACTGTAAACATTTGTCGGCAGGCAATACGATAAGTACTTCCGGCTCCTCGGGCTGGTGCGAATGTTTCAATGTCCGTATGTGCCAAACCGTTGGATTGTGACACACCTTTACGCGTCTCTCGTTCGCTGCGCTCGCTCAAAAACTATAGCGTAACCTAAAACCAATCCATCTTGCCTTAATTACTCGATATGGTGGCGACTTATTTCGAATTTGCGAACGTGTCGGATCGGATGTGAGGTTGGACTAAATTTTTACGAGCCAGCGGAGCGAGCGAGCAACGATCACAATTTGCAAGGTATACATATACCTTGCAATATGCATATATATCGTGTTAGTACCTAATTTTGTTAGCCACTTCGGACATCACATTGGACTGTAGTATGTGGAAATAGTACTATTTATGTGAAACTATTCACAAACTGTAAACATTTGTCAGCAGGCAATAGGATAAAGACTTCCGGCTCCTCGGGCTGGTGCGAATGTTTCAATGTCCGTATGTGCCAAACCGTTGGATTGTGACACACCTTTACGCGTCTCTCGCTCGCTGCGCTCGCTCGAAAACTATAGCCTAACCTAAAACCAATCCCTCTTGCGTTAGTCATTCGATATGAAGGCGACTTATTTCGAATTTGCGAACGTGTCGGATCGGATGTGAGGTTGGACTAAATTTTTACGAGCGAGCGGAGCGAGCGAGCATCGATCACAATATGCAAGGTATACATATACCTTGCAATATGCATATATATCGTGTTAGTACCTAATTTTGTTAGCCACTTCGGACATCACATTGGACTGTAGTATGTGGAAATAGTACTATTTATGTGAAACTATTCACAATCTGTAAACATTTGTCAGCAGGCAATAGGATAAAGACTTCCGGCTCCTCGGGCTGGTGCGAATGTTTCAATGTCCGTATGTGCCAAACCGTTGGATTGTGACACACCTTTACGCGTCTCTCGTTCGTTGCGCTCGCTCGAAAACTATAGCGTAACCTAAAACCAATCCATCTTGCCTTAATTACTCGATATGGTGGCGACTTATTTCGAATTTGCGAACGTGTCGGATCGGATGTGAGGTTGGACTAAATTTTTACGAGCGAGCGGAGCGAGCGAGCAACGATCACAATTTGCAAGGTATACATATACCTTGCAATATGGATATATATCGTGTTAGTACCTAATTTTGTTAGCCGCTTCGGACATCACATTGGACTGTAGTATGTGGAAATAGTACTATTTATGTGAAACTATTCACAAACTGTAAACATTTGTCAGCAGGCAATAGGATAAAGACTTCCGGCTCCTCGGGGTGGTGCGAATGTTTCAATGTCCGTATGTGCCAAACCGTTGGATTGTGACACACCTTTACGCGTCTCTCGTTCGCTGCGCTCGCTCGAAAAATATAGCGTAACCTAAAACCAATCCATCTTGCGTTCATTATTCGATATGGTGGCGACTTATTTCGAATTTGCGAACGTGTCGGATCGGATGTGAGGTTGGACTAAATTTTTACGAGCGAGCGGGGCGAGCGAGCACCGATCACAATTTGCAAGGTATACATATACCTTGCAATATGCATATATATCGTGTTAGTACCTAATTTTGTTAGCCACTTCGGACATCACATTGGACTGTAGTATGTGGAAATAGTACTATTTATGTGAAACTATTCACAAACTGTAAACATTTGTCAGCAGGCAATAGGATAAAGACTTCCGGCTCCTCGGGCTGGTGCGAATGTTTCAATGTCCGTATGTGCCAAACCGTTGGATTGTGACACACGTTTACGCGTCTCTCGTTCGCTGCGCTCGCTCGAAAACTATAGCGTAACCTAAAACCAATCCATCTTGCGTTCATTATTCGATATGGTGGCGACTTATTTCGAATTTGCGAACGTGTCGGATCGGATGTGAGGCTGGACTAAATTTTTACGAGCGAGCGGAGCGAGCGAGCAACGATCACAATTTGCAAGGTATACATATACCTTGCAATATGCATATATATCGTGTTAGTACCTAATTTTGTTAGCCACTTCGGACATCACATTGGACTGTAGGATGTGGAAATAGTACTATTTATGTGAAACTATTCACAAACTGTAAACATTTGTCAGCAGGCAATAGGATAAAGACTTCCGGCTCCTCGGGCTGGTGCGAATGTTTCAATGTCCGTATGTGCCAAACCGTTGGATTGTGACACACCTTTACGCGCCTCTCGTTCGCTGCGCTCGCTCGAAAACTATAGCGGAACCTAAAACCAATCCATCTTGCGTTCATTATTCGATATGGTGGCGACTTATTTCGAATTTGCGAACGTGTCGGATCGGATGTGAGGTTGGACTAAATTTTTACGAGCGAGCGGAGCGAGCGAGCAACGATCACAATTTGCAAGGTATACATATACCTTGCAATATGCATATATATCGTGTTAGTACCTAATTTTGTTAGCCAGTTCGGACATCACATTGGACTGTAGTATGTGGAAATAGTACTATTTATGTGAAACTATTCACAAACTGTAAACATTTGTCAGCCGGCAATAGGATAAAGACTTCCGGCTCCTCGGGCTGGTGCGAATGTTTCAATGTCCGTATGTGCCAAACCGTTGGATTGTGACACACCTTTACGCGTCTCTCGTTCGCTGCGCTCGCTCGAAAACTATAGCGTAACCTAAAACCAATCCATCTTGCCTTAATTATTCGATATGGTGGCGACTTATTTCGAATTTGCGAACGTGTCGGATCGTATGTGAGGTTGCACTAAATTTTTACGAGCGAGCGGAGCGAGCGAGCAACGATCACAATTTGCAAGGTATACATATACCTTATATTGCCTTGCATATATTTCGTGTTAGTACCTAATTTTGTCAGCCACTTCGGACATCACATTGGACTGTAGTATGTGGAAATAGTACTATTTATGTGAAACTATTCACAAACTGTAAACATTTGTCAGCAGGCAATAGGATAAAGACTTCCGGCTCCTCGGGCTGGTGCGAATGTTTCAATGTCCGTATGTGCCAAACCGTTGGATTGTGACACACCTTTACGCGTCTCTCGCTCGCTGCGCTCGCTCGAAAACTATAGCGTAACCTAAAACCAATCCATCTTGCGTTCATTATTCGATATGGTGGCGACTTATTTCGAATTTGCGAACGTGTCGGATCGGATGTGAGGCTGGACTAAATTTTTACGAGCGAGCGGAGCGAGCGAGCAACGATCACAATTTGCAAGGTATACATATACCTTGCAATATGCATATATATCGTGTTAGTACCTAATTTTGTTAGCCACTTCGGACATCACATTGGACTGTAGGATGTGGAAATAGTACTATTTATGTGAAACTATTCACAAACTGTAAACATTTGTCAGCAGGCAATAGGATAAAGACTTCCGGCTCCTCGGGCTGGTGCGAATGTTTCAATGTCCGTATGTGCCAAACCGTTGGATTGTGACACACCTTTACGCGCCTCTCGTTCGCTGCGCTCGCTCGAAAACTATAGCGGAACCTAAAACCAATCCATCTTGCGTTCATTATTCGATATGGTGGCGACTTATTTCGAATTTGCGAACGTGTCGGATCGGATGTGAGGTTGGACTAAATTTTTACGAGCGAGCGGAGCGAGCGAGCAACGATCACAATTTGCAAGGTATACATATACCTTGCAATATGCATATATATCGTGTTAGTACCTAATTTTGTTAGCCACTTCGGACATCACATTGGACTGTAGTATGTGGAAATAGTACTATTTATGTGAAACTATTCACAAACTGTAAACATTTGTCAGCCGGCAATAGGATAAAGACTTCCGGCTCCTCGGGCTGGTGCGAATGTTTCAATGTCCGTATGTGCCAAACCGTTGGATTGTGACACACCTTTACGCGTCTCTCGTTCGCTGCGCTCGCTCGAAAACTATAGCGTAACCTAAAACCAATCCATCTTGCCTTAATTATTCGATATGGTGGCGACTTATTTCGAATTTGCGAACGTGTCGGATCGTATGTGAGGTTGCACTAAATTTTTACGAGCGAGCGGAGCGAGCGAGCAACGATCACAATTTGCAAGGTATACATATACCTTATATTGCCTTGCATATATTTCGTGTTAGTACCTAATTTTGTCAGCCACTTCGGACATCACATTGGACTGTAGTATGTGGAAATAGTACTATTTATGTGAAACTATTCACAAACTGTAAACATTTGTCAGCAGGCAATAGGATAAAGACTTCCGGCTCCTCGGGCTGGTGCGAATGTTTCAATGTCCGTATGTGCCAAACCGTTGGATTGTGACACACCTTTACGCGTCTCTCGCTCGCTGCGCTCGCTCGAAAACTATAGCCTAACCTAAAACCAATCCCTCTTGCGTTAGTCATTCGATATGAAGGCGACTTATTTCGAATTTGCGAACGTGTCGGATCGGATGTGAGGTTGGACTAAATTTTTACGAGCGAGCGGAGCGAGCGAGCATCGATCACAATATGCAAGGTATACATATACCTTGCAATATGCATATATATCGTGTTAGTACCTAATTTTGTTAGCCACTTCGGACATCACATTGGACTGTAGTATGTGGAAATAGTACTATTTATGTGAAACTATTCACAATCTGTAAACATTTGTCAGCAGGCAATAGGATAAAGACTTCCGGCTCCTCGGGCTGGTGCGAATGTTTCAATGTCCGTATGTGCCAAACCGTTGGATTGTGACACACGTTTACGCGTCTCTCGTTCGCTGCGCTCGCTCGAAAACTATAGCGTAACCTAAAACCAATCCATCTTGCGTTCATTATTCGATATGGTGGCGACTTATTTCGAATTTGCGAACGTGTCGGATCGGATGTGAGGCTGGACTAAATTTTTACGAGCGAGCGGAGCGAGCGAGCAACGATCACAATTTGCAAGGTATACATATACCTTGCAATATGCATATATATCGTGTTAGTACCTAATTTTGTTAGCCACTTCGGACATCACATTGGACTGTAGGATGTGGAAATAGTACTATTTATGTGAAACTATTCACAAACTGTAAACATTTGTCAGCAGGCAATAGGATAAAGACTTCCGGCTCCTCGGGCTGGTGCGAATGTTTCAATGTCCGTATGTGCCAAACCGTTGGATTGTGACACACCTTTACGCGTCTCTCGTTCGCTGCGCTCGCTCGAAAACTATAGCGTAACCTAAAACCAATCCATCTTGCGTTCATTATTCGATATGGTGGCGACTTATTTCGAATTTGCGAACGTGTCGGATCGGATGTGAGGTTGGACTAAATTTTTACGAGCGAGCGGAGCGAGCGAGCAACGATCACAATTTGCAAGGTATACATATACCTTGCAATATGCATATATATCGTGTTAGTACCTAATTTTGTCAGCCACTTCGGACATCACATTGCACTGTAGTATGTGGAAATAGTACTATTTATGTGAAACTATTCACAAACTGTAAACATTTGTCAGCAGGCAATAGGATAAAGACTTCCGGCTCCTCGGGCTGGTGCGAATGTTTCAATGTCCGTATGTGCCAAACCGTTGGATTGTGACACACCTTTACGCGTCTCTCGTTCGCTGCGCTCGCTCGAAAACTATAGCGTAACCTAAAACCAATCCATCTTGCGTTCATTATTCGATATGGTGGCGACTTATTTCGAATTTGCGAACGTGTCGGATCGGATGTGAGGTTGGACTAAATTTTTACGAGCGAGCGGAGCGAGCGAGCAACGATCACAATTTGCAAGGTATACATATACCTTGCAATATGGATATATATCGTGTTAGTACCTAATTTTGTTAGCCGCTTCGGACATCACATTGGACTGTAGTATGTGGAAATAGTACTATTTATGTGAAACTATTCACAAACTGTAAACATTTGTCAGCAGGCAATAGGATAAAGACTTCCGGCTCCTCGGGGTGGTGCGAATGTTTCAATGTCCGTATGTGCCAAACCGTTGGATTGTGACACACCTTTACGCGTCTCTCGTTCGCTGCGCTCGCTCGAAAACTATAGCGTAACCTAAAACCAATCCATCTTGCGTTCATTATTCGATATGGTGGCGACTTATTTCGAATTTGCGAACGTGTCGGATCGGATGTGAGGTTGGACTAAATTTTTACGAGCGAGCGGGGCGAGCGAGCACCGATCACAATTTGCAAGGTATACATATACCTTGCAATATGCATATATATCGTGTTAGTACCTAATTTTGTTAGCCACTTCGGACATCACATTGGACTGTAGTATGTGGAAATAGTACTATTTATGTGAAACTATTCACAAACTGTAAACATTTGTCAGCAGGCAATAGGATAAAGACTTCCGGCTCCTCGGGCTGGTGCGAATGTTTCAATGTCCGTATGTGCCAAACCGTTAGATTGTGATACACCTTTACGCGTCTCTCGCTCGCTGCGCTCGCTCGAAAACTATAGCCTAACCTAAAACCAATCCCTCTTGCGTTAGTCATTCGATATGAAGGCGACTTATTTCGAATTTGCGAACGTGTCGGATCGGATGTGAGGTTGGACTAAATTTTTACGAGCGAGCGGAGCGAGCGAGCATCGATCACAATATGCAAGGTATACATATACCTTGCAATATGCATATATATCGTGTTAGTACCTAATTTCGTCAGCCACTTCGGACATCACATTGCCCTGTAGTATGTGGAAATAGTACTATTTATGTGAAACTATTCACAAACTGTAAACATTTGTCAGCAGGCAATAGGATAAATACTTCCGGCTCCTCTGGCTGGTGCAAATGTTTCAATGTCCGTATGTGCCAAACCGTTAGAATGTGATACACCTTTACGCGTCTCTCGCTCGCTGCGCTCGCTCGAAAACTATAGCCTAACCTAAAACTAATCCCTCTTGCGTTAGTCATTCGATATGAAGGCGACTTATTTCGAATTTGCGAACGTGTCGGATCGGATGTGAGGTTGGACTAAATTTTTACGAGCGAGCGGAGCGAGCGAGCAACGATCACAATTTGCAAGGTATACATATACCTTGCAATATGCATATATATCGTGTTAGTACCTAATTTTGTCAGCCACTTCGGACATCACATTGCACTGTAGTATGTGGAAATAGTACTATTTATGTGACACTATTCACAAACTGTAAACATTTGTCGGCAGGCAATACGATAAGTACTTCCGGCTCCTCGGGCTGGTGCGAATGTTTCAATGTCCGTATGTGCCAAACCGTTGGATTGTGACACACCTTTACGCGTCTCTCGTTCGCTGCGCTCGCTCAAAAACTATAGCGTAACCTAAAACCAATCCATCTTGCCTTAATTACTCGATATGGTGGCGACTTATTTCGAATTTGCGAACGTGTCGGATCGGATGTGAGGTTGGACTAAATTTTTACGAGCCAGCGGAGCGAGCGAGCAACGATCACAATTTGCAAGGTATACATATACCTTGCAATATGCATATATATCGTGTTAGTACCTAATTTTGTTAGCCACTTCGGACATCACATTGGACTGTAGTATGTGGAAATAGTACTATTTATGTGAAACTATTCACAAACTGTAAACATTTGTCAGCAGGCAATAGGATAAAGACTTCCGGCTCCTCGGGCTGGTGCGAATGTTTCAATGTCCGTATGTGCCAAACCGTTGGATTGTGACACACCTTTACGCGTCTCTCGCTCGCTGCGCTCGCTCGAAAACTATAGCCTAACCTAAAACCAATCCCTCTTGCGTTAGTCATTCGATATGAAGGCGACTTATTTCGAATTTGCGAACGTGTCGGATCGGATGTGAGGTTGGACTAAATTTTTACGAGCGAGCGGAGCGAGCGAGCATCGATCACAATATGCAAGGTATACATATACCTTGCAATATGCATATATATCGTGTTAGTACCTAATTTTGTTAGCCACTTCGGACATCACATTGGACTGTAGTATGTGGAAATAGTACTATTTATGTGAAACTATTCACAATCTGTAAACATTTGTCAGCAGGCAATAGGATAAAGACTTCCGGCTCCTCGGGCTGGTGCGAATGTTTCAATGTCCGTATGTGCCAAACCGTTGGATTGTGACACACCTTTACGCGTCTCTCGTTCGTTGCGCTCGCTCGAAAACTATAGCGTAACCTAAAACCAATCCATCTTGCCTTAATTACTCGATATGGTGGCGACTTATTTCGAATTTGCGAACGTGTCGGATCGGATGTGAGGTTGGACTAAATTTTTACGAGCGAGCGGAGCGAGCGAGCAACGATCACAATTTGCAAGGTATACATATACCTTGCAATATGGATATATATCGTGTTAGTACCTAATTTTGTTAGCCGCTTCGGACATCACATTGGACTGTAGTATGTGGAAATAGTACTATTTATGTGAAACTATTCACAAACTGTAAACATTTGTCAGCAGGCAATAGGATAAAGACTTCCGGCTCCTCGGGGTGGTGCGAATGTTTCAATGTCCGTATGTGCCAAACCGTTGGATTGTGACACACCTTTACGCGTCTCTCGTTCGCTGCGCTCGCTCGAAAACTATAGCGTAACCTAAAACCAATCCATCTTGCGTTCATTATTCGATATGGTGGCGACTTATTTCGAATTTGCGAACGTGTCGGATCGGATGTGAGGTTGGACTAAATTTTTACGAGCGAGCGGGGCGAGCGAGCACCGATCACAATTTGCAAGGTATACATATACCTTGCAATATGCATATATATCGTGTTAGTACCTAATTTTGTTAGCCACTTCGGACATCACATTGGACTGTAGGATGTGGAAATAGTACTATTTATGTGAAACTATTCACAAACTGTAAACATTTGTCAGCAGGCAATAGGATAAAGACTTCCGGCTCCTCGGGCTGGTGCGAATGTTTCAATGTCCGTATGTGCCAAACCGTTGGATTGTGACACACCTTTACGCGCCTCTCGTTCGCTGCGCTCGCTCGAAAACTATAGCGGAACCTAAAACCAATCCATCTTGCGTTCATTATTCGATATGGTGGCGACTTATTTCGAATTTGCGAACGTGTCGGATCGGATGTGAGGTTGGACTAAATTTTTACGAGCGAGCGGAGCGAGCGAGCAACGATCACAATTTGCAAGGTATACATATACCTTGCAATATGCATATATATCGTGTTAGTACCTAATTTTGTTAGCCAGTTCGGACATCACATTGGACTGTAGTATGTGGAAATAGTACTATTTATGTGAAACTATTCACAAACTGTAAACATTTGTCAGCCGGCAATAGGATAAAGACTTCCGGCTCCTCGGGCTGGTGCGAATGTTTCAATGTCCGTATGTGCCAAACCGTTGGATTGTGACACACCTTTACGCGTCTCTCGTTCGCTGCGCTCGCTCGAAAACTATAGCGTAACCTAAAACCAATCCATCTTGCCTTAATTATTCGATATGGTGGCGACTTATTTCGAATTTGCGAACGTGTCGGATCGTATGTGAGGTTGCACTAAATTTTTACGAGCGAGCGGAGCGAGCGAGCAACGATCACAATTTGCAAGGTATACATATACCTTATATTGCCTTGCATATATTTCGTGTTAGTACCTAATTTTGTCAGCCACTTCGGACATCACATTGGACTGTAGTATGTGGAAATAGTACTATTTATGTGAAACTATTCACAAACTGTAAACATTTGTCAGCAGGCAATAGGATAAAGACTTCCGGCTCCTCGGGCTGGTGCGAATGTTTCAATGTCCGTATGTGCCAAACCGTTGGATTGTGACACACCTTTACGCGTCTCTCGCTCGCTGCGCTCGCTCGAAAACTATAGCCTAACCTAAAACCAATGCCTCTTGCGTTAGTCATTCGATATGAAGGCGACTTATTTCGAATTTGCGAACGTGTCGGATCTGATGTGAGGTTGGACTAAATTTTTACGAGCGAGCGGAGCGAGCGAGCATCGATCACAATATGCAAGGTATACATATACCTTGCAATATGCATATATATCGTGTTAGTACCTAATTTTGTTAGCCACTTCGGACATCACATTGGACTGTAGTATGTGGAAATAGTACTATTTATGTGAAACTATTCACAATCTGTAAACATTTGTCAGCAGGCAATAGGATAAAGACTTCCGGCTCCTCGGGCTGGTGCGAATGTTTCAATGTCCGTATGTGCCAAACCGTTGGATTGTGACACACCTTTACGCGTCTCTCGTTCGTTGCGCTCGCTCGAAAACTATAGCGTTACCTAAAACCAATCCATCTTGCGTTCATTATTCGATATGGTGGCGACTTATTTCGAATTTGCGAACGTGTCGGATCGGATGTGAGTTTGGACTAAATTTTTACGAGCGAGCGGAGCGAGCGAGCAACGATCACAATTTGCAAGGTATACATATACCTTGCAATATGCATATATATCGTGTTAGTACCTAATTTTGTTAGCCACTTCGGACATCACATTGGACTGTAGGATGTGGAAATAGTACTATTTATGTGAAACTATTCACAAACTGTAAACATTTGTCAGCAGGCAATAGGATAAAGACTTCCGGCTCCTCGGGCTGGTGCGAATGTTTCAATGTCCGTATGTGCCAAACCGTTGGATTGTGACACACCTTTACGCGTCTCTCGCTCGCTGCGCTCGCTCGAAAACTATAGCCTAACCTAAAACCAATCCCTCTTGCGTTAGTCATTCGATATGAAGGCGACTTATTTCGAATTTGCGAACGTGTCGGATCGGATGTGAGGTTGGACTAAATTTTTACGAGCGAGCGGAGCGAGCGAGCAACGATCACAATTTGCAAGGTATACATATACCTTGCAATATGCATATATATCGTGTTAGTACCTAATTTTGTCAGCCACTTCGGACATCACATTGCACTGTAGTATGCGGAAATAGTACTATTTATGTGAAACTATTCACAAACTGTAAACATTTGTCAGCAGGCAATACGATAAGTACTTCCGGCTCCTCGGGCTGGTGCGAATGTTTCAATGTCCGTATGTGCCAAACCGTTGGATTGTGACACACCTTTACGCGTCTCTCGTTCGCTGCGCTCGCTCGAAAACTATAGCGGAACCTAAAACCAATCCATCTTGCGTTCATTATTCGATATGGTGGCGACTTATTTCGAATTTGCGAACGTGTCGGATCGGATGTGAGGTTGGACTAAATTTTTACGAGCGAGCGGAGCGAGCGAGCAACGATCACAATTTGCAAGGTATACATATACCTTGCAATATGCTTATATATCGTGTTAGTACCTAATTTTGTTAGCCACTTCGGACATCACATTGGACTGTAGTATGTGGAAATAGTACTATTTATGTGAAACTATTCACAAACTGTAAACATTTGTCAGCCGGCAATAGGATAAAGACTTCCGGCTCCTCGGGCTGGTGCGAATGTTTCAATGTCCGTATGTGCCAAACCGTTGGATTGTGACACACCTTTACGCGTCTCTCGTTCGCTGCGCTCGCTCGAAAACTATAGCGTAACCTAAAACCAATCCATCTTGCCTTAATTATTCGATATGGTGGCGACTTATTTCGAATTTGCGAACGTGTCGGATCGTATGTGAGGTTGGACTAAATTTTTACGAGCGAGCGGAGCGAGCGAGCAACGATCACAATTTGCAAGGTATACATATACCTTATATTGCCTTGCATATATTTCGTGTTAGTACCTAATTTTGTCAGCCACTTCGGACATCACATTGGACTGTAGTATGTGGAAATAGTACTATTTATGTGAAACTATTCACAAACTGTAAACATTTGTCAGCAGGCAATAGGATAAATACTTCCGGCTCCTCTGGCTGGTGCAAATGTTTCAATGTCCGTATGTGCCAAACCGTTAGATTGTGATACACCTTTACGCGTCTCTCGCTCGCTGCGCTCGCTCGAAAACTATAGCCTAACCTAAAACCAATCCCTCTTGCGTTAGTCATTCGATATGAAGGCGACTTATTTCGAATTTGCGAACGTGTCGGATCGGATGTGAGGTTGGACTAAATTTTTAGGAGCGAGCGGAGCGAGCGAGCATCGATCACAATATGCAAGGTATACATATACCTTGCAATATGCATATATATCGTGTTAGTACCTAATTTTGTCAGCCACTTCGGACATCACATTGCACTGTAGTATGTGGAAATAGTACTATTTATGTGAAACTATTCACAAACTCTAAACATTTGTCAGCAGGCAATAGGATAAAGACTTCCGGCTCCTCGGGCTGGTGCGAATGTTTCAATGTCCGTATGTGCCAAACCGTTTGATTGTGACACACCTTTACGCGTCTCTCGTTCGCTGCGCTCGCTCGAAAACTGTAGCGTAACCTAAAACCAATCCATCTTGCGTTCATTATTCGATATGGTGGCGACTTATTTCGAATTTGCGAACGTGTCGGATCGGATGTGAGGTTGGACTAAATTTTTACGAGCGAGCGGTGCGAGCGAGCATCGTCCACAATATGCAAGGTATACATATACCTTGCAATATGCATATATATCGTTTTAGTACCTAATTTTGTTAGCCACTTCGGACATCACATTGGACTGTAGTATGTGGAAATAGTACTATTTATGTGAAACTATTCACAAACTGTAAACATTTGTCAGCAGGCAATAGGATAAAGACTTCCGGCTCCTCGGGCTGGTGCGAATGTTTCAATGTCCGTATGTGCCAAACCGTTGGATTGTGACACACCTTTACGCGTCTCTCGTTCGCTGCGCTCGCTCGAAAACTATAGCGTAACCTAAAACCAATCCATCTTGCGTTCATTATTCGATATGGTGGCGCCTTATTTCGAATTTGCGAACGTGTCGGATCGGATGTGAGGTTGGACTAAATTTTTACGAGCGAGCGGAGCGAGCGAGCAACGATCACAATTTGCAAGGTATACATATACCTTGCAATATGCTTATATATCGTGTTAGTACCTAATTTTGTTAGCCACTTCGGACATCACATTGGACTGTAGTATGTGGAAATAGTACTATTTATGTGAAACTATTCACAAACTGTAAACATTTGTCAGCCGGCAATAGGATAAAGACTTCCGGCTCCTCGGGCTGGTGCGAATGTTTCAATGTCCGTATGTGCCAAACCGTTGGATTGTGACACACCTTTACGCGTCTCTCGTTCGCTGCGCTCGCTCGAAAACTATAGCGTAACCTAAAACCAATCCATCTTGCCTTAATTATTCGATATGGTGGCGACTTATTTCGAATTTGCGAACGTGTCGGATCGTATGTGAGGTTGGACTAAATTTTTACGAGCGAGCGGAGCGAGCGAGCAACGATCACAATTTGCAAGGTATACATATACCTTATATTGCCTTGCATATATTTCGTGTTAGTACCTAATTTTGTCAGCCACTTCGGACATCACATTGGACTGTAGTATGTGGAAATAGTACTATTTATGTGAAACTATTCACAAACTGTAAACATTTGTCAGCAGGCAATAGGATAAATACTTCCGGCTCCTCTGGCTGGTGCAAATGTTTCAATGTCCGTATGTGCCAAACCGTTAGATTGTGATACACCTTTACGCGTCTCTCGCTCGCTGCGCTCGCTCGAAAACTATAGCCTAACCTAAAACCAATCCCTCTTGCGTTAGTCATTCGATATGAAGGCGACTTATTTCGAATTTGCGAACGTGTCGGATCGGATGTGAGGTTGGACTAAATTTTTAGGAGCGAGCGGAGCGAGCGAGCATCGATCACAATATGCAAGGTATACATATACCTTGCAATATGCATATATATCGTGTTAGTACCTAATTTTGTCAGCCACTTCGGACATCACATTGCACTGTAGTATGTGGAAATAGTACTATTTATGTGAAACTATTCACAAACTCTAAACATTTGTCAGCAGGCAATAGGATAAAGACTTCCGGCTCCTCGGGCTGGTGCGAATGTTTCAATGTCCGTATGTGCCAAACCGTTTGATTGTGACACACCTTTACGCGTCTCTCGTTCGCTGCGCTCGCTCGAAAACTGTAGCGTAACCTAAAACCAATCCATCTTGCGTTCATTATTCGATATGGTGGCGACTTATTTCGAATTTGCGAACGTGTCGGATCGGATGTGAGGTTGGACTAAATTTTTACGAGCGAGCGGTGCGAGCGAGCATCGTCCACAATATGCAAGGTATACATATACCTTGCAATATGCATATATATCGTTTTAGTACCTAATTTTGTTAGCCACTTCGGACATCACATTGGACTGTAGTATGTGGAAATAGTACTATTTATGTGAAACTATTCACAAACTGTAAACATTTGTCAGCAGGCAATAGGATAAAGACTTCCGGCTCCTCGGGCTGGTGCGAATGTTTCAATGTCCGTATGTGCCAAACCGTTGGATTGTGACACACCTTTACGCGTCTCTCGTTCGCTGCGCTCGCTCGAAAACTATAGCGTAACCTAAAACCAATCCATCTTGCGTTCATTATTCGATATGGTGGCGCCTTATTTCGAATTTGCGAACGTGTCGGATCGGATGTGAGGTTGGACTAAATTTTTACGAGCGAGCGGAGCGAGCGAGCAACGATCACAATTTGCAAGGTATACATATACCTTATATTGCCTTGCATATATTTCGTGTTAGTACCTAATTTTGTTAGCCACTTCGGACATCGCATTGGACTGTAGTATGTGGAAATAGTACTATTTATGTGAAACTATTCACAAACTGTAAACATTTGTCAGCAGGCAATAGGATAAATACTTCCGGCTCCTCGGGCTGGTGCGAATGTTTCAATGTCCGTATGTGCCAAACCGTTTGATTGTGACACACCTTTACGCGTCTCTCGTTCGCTGCGCTCGCTCGAAAACTGTAGCGTAACCTAAAACCAATCCATCTTGCGTTCATTATTCGATATGGTGGCGACTTATTACGAATTTGCGAACGTGTCGGATCGGATGTGAGGTTGGACTAAATTTTTACGAGCGAGCGGTGCGAGCGAGCAACGATCACAATTTGCAAGGTATACATATACCTTGCAACATGTATATATATCGTGTTAGTACCTAATTTTGTTAGCCACTTCGGACATCGCATTGGACTGTAGTATGTGGAAATACTACTATTTATGTGAAACTATTCACAAACTGTAAACATTTGTCAGCAGGCAATAGGATAAATACTTCCGGCTCCTCTGGCTGGTGCGAATGTTTCAATGTCCGTATGTGCCAAACCGTTAGATTGTGATACACCTTTACGCGTCTCTCGCTCGCTGCGCTTGCTCGAAAACTATAGTCTAACCTAAAACCAATCCATCTTGCCTTAATTATTCGATATGGTGGCGACTTATTTAGAATTTGCGAACGTGTCGGATCGGATGTGAGGTTGGACTAAATTTTTACGAGCGAGCGGAGCGAGCGAGCAACGATCACAATTTGCAAGGTATACATATACCTTATATTGCCTTGCATATATTTCGTGTTAGTACCTAATTTTGTTAGCCACTTCGGACATCACATTGGACTGTAGTATGTGGAAATAGTACTATTTATGTGAAACTATTCACAAACTGTAAACATTTGTCAGCAGGCAATAGGATAAAGACTTCCGGCTCCTCGGGCTGGTGCGAATGTTTCAATGTCCGTATGTGCCAAACCGTTGGATTGTGACACACCTTTACGCGTCTCTCGTTCGCTGCGCTCGCTCGAAAACTATAGCGTAACCTAAAACCAATCCATCTTGCGTTCATTATTCGATATGGTGGCGACTTATTTCGAATTTGCGAACGTGTCGGATCGGATGTGAGGTTGGACTAAATTTTTACGAGCGAGCGGAGCGAGCGAGCAACGATCACAATTTGCAAGGTATACATATACCTTGCAATATGCATATATATCGTGTTAGTACCTAATTTTGTTAGCCACTTCGGACATCACATTGGACTGTAGGATGTGGAAATAGTACTATTTATGTGAAACTATTCACAAACTGTAAACATTTGTCAGCAGGCAATATGATAAAGACATCCGGCTCCTCGGGCTGGTGCGAATGTTTCAATGTCAGTATGTGCCAAACCGTTGGATTGTGACACACCTTTACGCGTATCTCGCTCGCTGCGCTCGCTCGAAAGCTGTAGCCTAACCTAAACCCAATCCATCTTGCGTCAGTCATTCGATATGAAGGCAACTTATTTCGAATTTGCGAACGTGTCGGATCGTATGTGAGGTTGGACTAAATTTTTACGAGCGAGCGGAGCGAGCGAGCAACGATCACAATTTGCAAGGTATACATATACCTCATATTGCCTTGCATATATTTCGTGTTAGTACCTAATTTTGTCAGCCACTTCGGACATCACATTGGACTGTAGTATGTGGAAATAGTACTATTTATGTGAAACTATTCACAAACTGTAAACATTTGTCAGCAGGCAATAGGATAAAGACTTCCGGCTCCTCGGGCTGGTGCGAATGTTTCAATGTCCGCATGTGCCAAACCGTTGGATTGTGACACACCTTTACGCGTCTCTCGTTCGCTGCGCTCGCTCGAAAACTATAGCGTAACCTAAAACCAATCCATCTTGCGTTCATTATTCGATATGGTGGCGACTTATTTCGAATTTGCGAACGTGTCGGGTCGGATGTGAGGTTGGACTAAATTTTTACGAGCGAGCGGAGCGAGCGAGCATCGATCACAATATGCAAGGTATACATATACCTTGCAATATGCATATATATCGTGTTAGTACCTAATTTTGTTAGCCACTTCGGACATCACATTGGACTGTAGGATGTGGAAATAGTACTATTTATGTGAAACTATTCACAAACTGTAAACATTTGTCAGCAGGCAATAGGATAAAGACATCCGGCTCCTCGGGCTGGTGCGAATGTTTCAATGTCCGTATGTGCCAAACCGTTGGATTGTGACACACCTTTACGCGTCTCTCGTTCGCTGCGCTCGCTCGAAAACTATAGCGTAACCTAAAACCAATCCATCTTGCGTTCATTATTCGATATGGTGGCGACTTATTTCGAATTTGCGAACGTGTCGGATCGGATGTGAGGTTGAACTAAATTTTTACGAGCGAGCGGAGCGAGCGAGCAACGATCACAATTTGCAAGGTATACATATACCTTGCAATATGCATATATATCGTGTTAGTACCTAATTTTGTTAGCCACTTCGGACATCACATTGGACTGTAGTATGTGGAAATAGTACTATTTATGTGAAACTATTCACAAACTGTAAACATTTGTCAGCAGGCAATAGGATAAAGACTTCCGGCTCCTCGGGCTGGTGCGAATGTTTCAATGTCCGTATGTGCCAAACCGTTGGATTGTGACACACCTTTACGCGTCTCTCGTTCGCTGCGCTCGCTCGAAAACTATAGCGTAACCTAAAACCAATCCATCTTGCCTTAATTATTCGATATGGTGGCGACTTATTCCGAATTTGCGAACGTGTCGGATCGGATGTGAGGTTGGACTAAATTTTTACGAGCGAGCGGAGCGAGCGAGCAACGATCACAATTTGCAAGGTATACATATACCTTGCAATATGCATATATATCGTGTTAGTACCTAATTTTGTTAGCCACTTCGGACATCACATTGGACTGTAGTATGTGGAAATAGTACTATTTATGTGAAACTATTCACAAACTGTAAACATTTGTCAGCAGGCAATATGATAAGGACATCCGGCTCCTCGGGCTGGTGCGAATGTTTCAATGTCAGTATGTGCCAAACCGTTGGATTGTGACACACCTTTACGCGTATCTCGCTCGCCGCGCTCGCTCGAAAACTATAGCGTAACCTAAAACCAATCCATCTTGCGTTCATTATTCGATATGGTGGCGACTTATTTCGAATTTGCGAACGTGTCGGATCGGATGTGAGGTTGGACTAAATTTTTACGAGCGAGCGGAGCGAGCGAGCATCGATCACAATATGCAAGGTATGCATATACCTTGCAATATGCATATATATCGTGTTAGTACCTAATTTTGTTAGCCACTTCGGACATCACATTGGACTGTAGTATGTGGAAATAGTACTATTTATGTGAAACTATTCACAAACTGTAAACATTTGTCAGCAGGCAATAGGATAAAGACTTCCGGCTCCTCGGGCTGGTGCGAATGTTTCAATGTCCGTATGTGCCAAACCGTTGGATTGTGACACACCTTTACGCGTCTCTCGTTCGCTGCGCTCGCTCGAAAACTATAGCGTAACCTAAAACCAATCCATCTTGCGTTCATTATTCGATATGGTGGCGACTTATTTCGAATTTGCGAACGTGTCGGATCGGATGTGAGGTTGGACTAAATTTTTACGAGCGAGCGGAGCGAGCGAGCAACAATCACAATTTGCAAGGTATACATATACCTTGCAATATGCATATATATCGTGTTAGTACCTAATTTTGTTAGCCACTTCGGCCATCACATTGGACTGTAGGATGTGGAAATAGTACTATTTATGTGAAACTATTCACAAACTGTAAACATTTGTCAGCAGGCAATAGGATAAAGACTTCCGGCTCCTCGGGCTGGTGCGAATGTTTCAATGTCCGTATGTGCCAAACCGTTGGATTGTGACACACCTTTACGCGTCTCTCGCTCGCTGCGCTCGCTCGAAAACTATAGCCTAACCTAAAACCAATCCCTCTTGCGTTAGTCATTCGATATGAAGGCGACTTATTTCGAATTTGCGAACGTGTCGGATCGGATGTGAGGTTGGACTAAATTTTTACGAGCGAGCGGATCGAGCGAGCAACGATCACAATTTGCAAGGTATACATATACCTTGCAATATGCATATATATCGTGTTAGTACCTAATTTTGTCAGCCACTTCGGACATCACATTGCACTGTAGTATGTGGAAATAGTACTATTTATGTGAAACTATTCACAAACTGTAAACATTTGTCAGCAGGCAATACGATAAGTACTACCGGCTCCTCGGGCTGGTGCGAATGTTTCAATGTCCGTATGTGCCAAACCGTTGGATTGTGACACACCTTTATGCGTCTCTCGTTCGCTGCGCTCGCTCGTTAACTATAGCGTAACCTAAAACCAATCCATCTTGCCTTAATTATTCGATATGGTGGCGACTTATTCCGAATTTGCGAACGTGTCGGATCGGATGTGAGGTTGGACTAAATTTTTACGAGCGAGCGGAGCGAGCGAGCAACGATCACAATTTGCAAGGTATACATATACCTTGCAATATGCATATATATCGTGTTAGTACCTAATTTTGTTAGCCACTTCGGACATCACATTGGACTGTAGTATGTGGAAATAGTACTATTTATGTGAAACTATTCACAAACTGTAAACATTTGTCAACAGGCAATAGGATAAATACTTCCGGCTCCTCTGGCTGGTGCAAATGTTTCAATGTCCGTATGTGCCAAACCGTTAGATTGTGATACACCTTTACGCGTCTCTCGCTCGCTGCGCTCGCTCGAAAACTATAGCCTAACCTAAAACCAATCCCTCTTGCGTTAGTCATTCGATATGAAGGCGACTTATTTCGAATTTGCGAACGTGTCGGATCGGATGTGAGGTTGGACTAAATTTTTACGAGCGAGCGGAGCGAGCGAGCAACGATCACAATTTGCAAGGTATACATATACCTTGCAATATGCATATATATCGTGTTAGTACCTAATTTCGTCAGCCACTTCGGACATCACATTGCCCTGTAGTATGTGGAAATAGTACTATTTATGTGAAACTATTCACAAACTGTAAACATTTGTCAGCAGGCAATATGATAAGGACATCCGGCTCCTCGGGCTGGTGCGAATGTTTCAATGTCAGTATGTGCCAAACCGTTGGATTGTGACACACCTTTACGCGTATCTCGCTCGCCGCGCTCGCTCGAAAACTATAGCGTAACCTAAAACCAATCCATCTTGCGTTCATTATTCGATATGGTGGCGACTTATTTCGAATTTGCGAACGTGTCGGATCGGATGTGAGGTTGGACTAAATTTTTACGAGCGAGCGGAGCGAGCGAGCATCGATCACAATATGCAAGGTATGCATATACCTTGCAATATGCATATATATCGTGTTAGTACCTAATTTTGTTAGCCACTTCGGACATCACATTGGACTGTAGTATGTGGAAATAGTACTATTTATGTGAAACTATTCACAAACTGTAAACATTTGTCAGCAGGCAATAGGATAAAGACTTCCGGCTCCTCGGGCTGGTGCGAATGTTTCAATGTCCGTATGTGCCAAACCGTTGGATTGTGACACACCTTTACGCGTCTCTCGTTCGCTGCGCTCGCTCGAAAACTATAGCGTAACCTAAAACCAATCCATCTTGCGTTCATTATTCGATATGGTGGCGACTTATTTCGAATTTGCGAACGTGTCGGATCGGATGTGAGGTTGGACTAAATTTTTACGAGCGAGCGGAGCGAGCGAGCAACAATCACAATTTGCAAGGTATACATATACCTTGCAATATGCATATATATCGTGTTAGTACCTAATTTTGTTAGCCACTTCGGACATCACATTGCCCTGTAGTATGTGGAAATAGTACTATTTATGTGAAACTATTCACAAACTGTAAACATTTGTCAGCAGGCAATATGATAAAGACATCCGGCTCCTCGGGCTGGTGCGAATGTTTCAATGTCAGTATGTGCCAAACCGTTGGATTGTGACACACCTTTACGCGTATTTCGCTCGCTGCGCTCGCTCGAAAGCTGTAGCCTAACCTAAACCCAATCCATCTTGCGTTAGTCATTCGATATGAAGGCAACTTATTTCGAATTTGCGAACGTGTCGTATCGTATGTGAGGTTGGACTAAATTTTTACGAGCGAGCGGAGCGAGCGAGCAACGATCACAATTTGCAAGGTATACATATACCTTATATTGCCTTGCATATATTTCGTGTTAGTACCTAATTTTGTCAGCCACTTCGGACATCACATTGGACTGTGGTATGTGGAAATAGTACTATTTATGTGAAACTATTCACAAACTGTAAACATTTGTCAGCAGGCAATAGGATAAAGACTTCCGGCTCCTCGGGCTGGTGCGAATGTTTCAATGTCCGTATGTGCCAAACCGTTGGATTGTGACACACCTTTACGCGTCTCTCGTTCGCTGCGCTCGCTCGAAAACTATAGCGTAACCTAAAACCAATCCATCTTGCGTTCATTATTCGATATGGTGGCGACTTATTTCGAATTTGCGAACGTGTCGTATCGGATGTGAGGTTGGACTAAATTTTTACGAGCGAGCGGAGCGAGCGAGCAACGATCACAATTTGCAAGGTATACATATACCTTGCAATATGTATATATATCGTGTTAGTACCTAATTTTGTTAGCCACTTCGGACATCACATTGGACTGTAGTATGTGGAAATAGTACTATTTATGTGAAACTATTCACAAACTGTAAACATTTGTCAGCAGGCAATAGGATAAATACTTCCGGCTCCTCTGGCTGGTGCGAATGTTTCAATGTCCGTATGTGCCAAACCGTTAGATTGTGATACACCTTTACGCGTCTCTCGCTCGCTGCGCTCGCTCGAAAACTATAGCCTAACCTAAAACCAATCCCTCTTGCGTTTGTTATTCGATTTGAAGGCGACTTATTTCGAATTTGCGAACGTGTCGGATCGGATGTGAGGTTGGACTAAATTTTTACGAGCGAGCGGAGCGAGCGAGCAACGATCACAATTTGCAAGGTATACATATACCTTATATTGCCTTGCATATATTTCGTGTTAGTACCTAATTTTTTCAGCCACTTCGGACATCACATTGGACTGTGGTATGTGGAAATAGTACTATTTATGTGAAACTATTCACAAACTGTAAACATTTGTCAGCAGGCAATATGATAAAGACATCCGGCTCCTCGGGCTGGTGCGAATGTTTCAATGTCCGTATGTGCCAAACCGTTGGATTGTGACACACCTTTGCGCGTCTCTCGTTCGCTGCGCTCGCTCGAAAACTATAGCGTAACCTAAAACCAATCCATCTTGCGTTCATTATTCGATATGGTGGCGACTTATTTCGAATTTGCGAACGTGTCGGATCGGATGTGAGGTTGGACTAAATTTTTACGAGCGAGCGGAGCGAGCGAGCATCGATCACAATATGCAAGGTATACATATACCTTGCAATATGCATATATATCGTGTTAGTACCTAATTTCGTTAGCCACTTCGGACATCACATTGGACTGTAGTATGTGGAAATAATACTATTTATGTGAAACTATTCACAAACTGTAAACATTTGTCAGCAGGCAATAGGATAAAGACTTCCGGCTCCTCGGGCTGGTGCGAATGTTTCAATGTCCGTATGTGCCAAACCGTTGGATTGTGACACACCTTTACGCGTCTCTCGTTCGCTGCGCTCGCTCGAAAACTATAGCGTAACCTAAAACCAATCCATCTTGCGTTCATTATTCGATATGGTGGCGACTTATTTCGAATTTGCGAACGTGTCGGATCGGATGAGAGGTTGGACTAAATTTTTACGAGCGAGCGGAGCGAGCGAGCAACGATCACAATTTGCAAGGTATACATATACCTTGCAATATGTATATATATCGTGTTAGTACCTAATTTTGTTAGCCACTTCGGACATCACATTGGACTGTAGTATGTGGAAATAGTACTATTTATGTGAAACTATTCACAAACTGTAAACATTTGTCAGCAGGCAATAGGATAAAGACTTCCGGCTCCTCGGGCTGGTGCGAATGTTTCAATGTCCGTATGTGCCAAACCGTTGGATTGTGACACATCTTTACGCGTCTCTCGCTCGCTGCGCTCGCTCGAAAACTATAGCCTAACCTAAAACCAATCCCTCTTGCGTTAGTCATTCGATATGAAGGCGACTTATTTCGAATTTGCGAACGTGTCGGATCGGATGTGAGGTTGGACTAAATTTTTACGAGCGAGCGGAGCGAGCGAGCAACGATCACAATTTGCAAGGTATACATATACCTTGCAATATGCATATATATCGTGTTAGTACCTAATTTCGTCAGCCACTTCGGACATCACATTGCCCTGTAGTATGTAGAAATAGTACTATTTATGTGAAACTATTCACAAACCGTAAACATTTGTCAGCAGGCAATATGATAAAGACATCCGGCTCCTCGGGCTGGTGCGAATGTTTCAATGTCAGTATGTGCCAAACCGTTGGATTGTGACACACCTTTACGCGTATCTCGCTCGCTGCGCTCGCTCGAAAGCTGTAGCCTAACCTAAACCCAATACATCTTGCGTTAGTCATTCGATATGAAGGCAACTTATTTCGAATTTGCGAACGTGTCGGATCGTATGTGAGGTTGGACTAAATTTTTACGAGCGAGCGGAGCGAGCGAGCAACGATCACAATTTGCAAGGTATACATATACCTTATATTGCCTTGCATATATTTCGTGTTAGTACCTAATTTTGTCAGCCACTTCGGACATCACATTGGACTGTAGTATGTGGAAATAGTACTATTTATGTGAAACTATTCACAAACTGTAAACATTTGTCAGCAGGCAATAGGATAAAGACTTCCGGCTCCTCGGGCTGGTGCGAATGTTTCAATGTCCGTATGTGCCAAACCGTTGGATTGTGACACACCTTTGCGCGTCTCTCGTTCGCTGCGCTCGCTCGAAAACTATAGCGTAACCTAAAACCAATCCATCTTGCGTTCATTATTCGATATGGTGGCGACTTATTTCGAATTTGCGAACGTGTCGGATCGGATGTGAGGTTGGACTAAATTTTTACGAGCGAGCGGAGCGAGCGAGCAACGATCACAATTTGCAAGGTATACATATACCTTGCAATATGTATATATATCGTGTTAGTACCTAATTTTGTTAGCCACTTCGGACATCTCATTGGACTGTAGAATGTGGAAATAGTACTATTTATGTGAAACTATTCACAAACTGTAAACATTTGTCAGCAGGCAATAGGATAAAGACTTCCGGCTCCTCGGGCTGGTGCGAATGTTTCAATGTCCGTATGTGCCAAACCGTTGGATTGTGACACACCTTTACGCGTCTCTCGTTCGCTGCGCTCGCTCGAAAACTATAGCGTAACCTAAAACCAATCCATCTTGCGTTCATTATTCGATATGGTGGCGACTTATTTCGAATTTGCGAACGCGTCGTATCGGATGTGAGGTTGGACTAAATTTTTACGAGCGAGCGGAGCGAGCGAGCAACGATCACAATTTGCAAGGTATACATATACCTTGCAATATGTATATATATCGTGTTAGTACCTAATTTTGTTAGCCACTTCGGACATCACATTGGACTGTAGTATGTGGAAATAGTACTATTTATGTGAAACTATTCACAAACTGTAAACATTTGTCAGCAGGCAATAGGATAAATACTTCCGGCTCCTCTGGCTGGTGCGAATGTTTCAATGTCCGTATGTGCCAAACCGTTAGATTGTGATACACCTTTACGCGTCTCTCGCTCGCTGCGCTCGCTCGAAAACTATAGCCTAACCTAAAACCAATCCCTCTTGCGTTTGTCATTCGATTTGAAGGCGACTTATTTCGAATTTGCGAACGTGTCGGATCGGATGTGAGGTTGGACTAAATTTTTACGAGCGAGCGGAGCGAGCGAGCAACGATCACAATTTGCAAGGTATACATATACCTTATATTGCCTTGCATATATTTCGTGTTAGTACCTAATTTTTTCAGCCACTTCGGACATCACATTGGACTGTAGTATGTGGAAATAGTACTATTTATGTGAAACTATTCACAAACTGTAAACATTTGTCAGCAGGCAATATGATAAAGACATCCGGCTCCTCGGGCTGGTGCGAATGTTTCAATGTCAGTATGTGCCAAACCGTTGGATTGTGACACACCTTTACGCGTATCTCGCTCGCTGCGCTCGCTCGAAAGCTGTAGCCTAACCTAAACCCAATCCATCTTGCCTTAATTATTCGATATGGTGGCGACTTATTTCGAATTTGCGAACGTGTCGGATCGTATGTGAGGTTGCACTAAATTTTTACGAGCGAGCGGAGCGAGCGAGCAACGATCACAATTTGCAAGGTATACATATACCTTATATTGCCTTGCATATATTTCGTGTTAGTACCTAATTTTGTCAGCCACTTCGGACATCACATTGGACTGTAGTATGTGGAAATAGTACTATTTATGTGAAACTATTCACAAACTGTAAACATTTGTCAGCAGGCAATAGGATAAAGACTTCCGGCTCCTCGGGCTGGTGCGAATGTTTCAATGTCCGTATGTGCCAAACCGTTGGATTGTGACACACCTTTACGCGTCTCTCGCTCGCTGCGCTCGCTCGAAAACTATAGCCTAACCTAAAACCAATCCCTCTTGCGTTAGTCATTCGATATGAAGGCGACTTATTTCGAATTTGCGAACGTGTCGGATCGGATGTGAGGTTGGACTAAATTTTTACGAGCGAGCGGAGCGAGCGAGCATCGATCACAATATGCAAGGTATACATATACCTTGCAATATGCATATATATCGTGTTAGTACCTAATTTTGTTAGCCACTTCGGACATCACATTGGACTGTAGTATGTGGAAATAGTACTATTTATGTGAAACTATTCACAATCTGTAAACATTTGTCAGCAGGCAATAGGATAAAGACTTCCGGCTCCTCGGGCTGGTGCGAATGTTTCAATGTCCGTATGTGCCAAACCGTTGGATTGTGACACACCTTTACGCGTCTCTCGTTCGTTGCGCTCGCTCGAAAACTATAGCGTTACCTAAAACCAATCCATCTTGCGTTCATTATTCGATATGGTGGCGACTTATTTCGAATTTGCGAACGTGTCGGATCGGATGTGAGTTTGGACTAAATTTTTACGAGCGAGCGGAGCGAGCGAGCAACGATCACAATTTGCAAGGTATACATATACCTTGCAATATGCATATATATCGTGTTAGTACCTAATTTTGTTAGTCACTTCGGACATCACATTGGACTGTAGGATGTGGAAATAGTACTATTTATGTGAAACTATTCACAAACTGTAAACATTTGTCAGCAGGCAATAGGATAAAGACTTCCGGCTCCTCGGGCTGGTGCGAATGTTTCAATGTCCGTATGTGCCAAACCGTTGGATTGTGACACACCTTTACGCGTCTCTCGCTCGCTGCGCTCGCTCGAAAACTATAGCCTAACCTAAAACCAATCCCTCTTGCGTTAGTCATTCGATATGAAGGCGACTTATTTCGAATTTGCGAACGTGTCGGATCGGATGTGAGGTTGGACTAAATTTTTACGAGCGAGCGGAGCGAGCGAGCAACGATCACAATTTGCAAGGTATACATATACCTTGCAATATGCATATATATCGTGTTAGTACCTAATTTTGTCAGCCACTTCGGACATCACATTGCACTGTAGTATGTGGAAATAGTACTATTTATGTGAAACTATTCACAAACTGTAAACATTTGTCAGCAGGCAATACGATAAGTACTTCCGGCTCCTCGGGCTGGTGCGAATGTTTCAATGTCCGTATGTGCCAAACCGTTGGATTGTGACACACCTTTACGCGTCTCTCGTTCGCTGCGCTCGCTCGAAAACTATAGCGGAACCTAAAACCAATCCATCTTGCGTTCATTATTCGATATGGTGGCGACTTATTTCGAATTTGCGAACGTGTCGGATCGGATGTGAGGTTGGACTAAATCTTTACGAGCGAGCGGAGCGAGCGAGCAACGATCACAATTTGCAAGGTATACATATACCTTGCAATATGCATATATATCGTGTTAGTACCTAATTTTGTTAGCCACTTCGGACATCGCATTGGACTGTAGTATGTGGAAATAGTACTATTTATGTGAAACTATTCACAAACTGTAAACATTTGTCAGCCGGCAATAGGATAAAGACTTCCGGCTCCTCGGGCTGGTGCGAATGTTTCAATGTCCGTATGTGCCAAACCGTTGGATTGTGACACACCTTTACGCGTCTCTCGTTCGCTGCGCTCGCTCGAAAACTATAGCGTAACCTAAAACCAATCCATCTTGCCTTAATTATTCGATATGGTGGCGACTTATTTCGAATTTGCGAACGTGTCGGATCGTATGTGAGGTTGGACTAAATTTTTACGAGCGAGCGGAGCGAGCGAGCAACGATCACAATTTGCAAGGTATACATATACCTTATATTGCCTTGCATATATTTCGTGTTAGTACCTAATTTTGTCAGCCACTTCGGACATCACATTGGACTGTAGTATGTGGAAATAGTACTATTTATGTGAAACTATTCACAAACTGTAAACATTTGTCAGCAGGCAATAGGATAAATACTTCCGGCTCCTCTGGCTGGTGCAAATGTTTCAATGTCCGTATGTGCCAAACCGTTAGATTGTGATACACCTTTACGCGTCTCTCGCTCGCTGCGCTCGCTCGAAAACTATAGCCTAACCTAAAACCAATCCCTCTTGCGTTAGTCATTCGATATGAAGGCGACTTATTTCGAATTTGCGAACGTGTCGGATCGGATGTGAGGTTGGACTAAATTTTTAGGAGCGAGCGGAGCGAGCGAGCATCGATCACAATATGCAAGGTATACATATACCTTGCAATATGCATATATATCGTGTTAGTACCTAATTTTGTCAGCCACTTCGGACATCACATTGCACTGTAGTATGTGGAAATAGTACTATTTATGTGAAACTATTCACAAACTCTAAACATTTGTCAGCAGGCAATAGGATAAAGACTTCCGGCTCCTCGGGCTGGTGCGAATGTTTCAATGTCCGTATGTGCCAAACCGTTTGATTGTGACACACCTTTACGCGTCTCTCGTTCGCTGCGCTCGCTCGAAAACTGTAGCGTAACCTAAAACCAATCCATCTTGCGTTCATTATTCGATATGGTGGCGACTTATTTCGAATTTGCGAACGTGTCGGATCGGATGTGAGGTTGGACTAAATTTTTACGAGCGAGCGGTGCGAGCGAGCATCGTTCACAATATGCAAGGTATACATATACCTTGCAATATGCATATATATCGTTTTAGTACCTAATTTTGTTAGCCACTTCGGACATCACATTGGACTGTAGTATGTGGAAATAGTACTATTTATGTGAAACTATTCACAAACTGTAAACATTTGTCAGCAGGCAATAGGATAAAGACTTCCGGCTCCTCGGGCTGGTGCGAATGTTTCAATGTCCGTATGTGCCAAACCGTTGGATTGTGACACACCTTTACGCGTCTCTCGTTCGCTGCGCTCGCTCGAAAACTATAGCGTAACCTAAAACCAATCCATCTTGCGTTCATTATTCGATATGGTGGCGCCTTATTTCGAATTTGCGAACGTGTCGGATCGGATGTGAGGTTGGACTAAATTTTTACGAGCGAGCGGAGCGAGCGAGCAACGATCACAATTTGCAAGGTATACATATACCTTATATTGCCTTGCATATATTTCGTGTTAGTACCTAATTTTGTTAGCCACTTCGGACATCGCATTGGACTGTAGTATGTGGAAATAGTACTATTTATGTGAAACTATTCACAAACTGTAAACATTTGTCAGCAGGCAATAGGATAAATACTTCCGGCTCCTCGGGCTGGTGCGAATGTTTCAATGTCCGTATGTGCCAAACCGTTTGATTGTGACACACCTTTACGCGTCTCTCGTTCGCTGCGCTCGCTCGAAAACTGTAGCGTAACCTAAAACCAATCCATCTTGCGTTCATTATTCGATATGGTGGCGACTTATTACGAATTTGCGAACGTGTCGGATCGGATGTGAGGTTGGACTAAATTTTTACGAGCGAGCGGTGCGAGCGAGCAACGATCACAATTTGCAAGGTATACATATACCTTGCAACATGTATATATATCGTGTTAGTACCTAATTTTGTTAGCCACTTCGGACATCGCATTGGACTGTAGTATGTGGAAATACTACTATTTATGTGAAACTATTCACAAACTGTAAACATTTGTCAGCAGGCAATAGGATAAATACTTCCGGCTCCTCTGGCTGGTGCGAATGTTTCAATGTCCGTATGTGCCAAACCGTTAGATTGTGATACACCTTTACGCGTCTCTCGCTCGCTGCGCTTGCTCGAAAACTATAGCCTAACCTAAAACCAATCCATCTTGCCTTAATTATTCGATATGGTGGCGACTTATTTAGAATTTGCGAACGTGTCGGATCGGATGTGAGGTTGGACTAAATTTTTACGAGCGAGCGGAGCGAGCGAGCAACGATCACAATTTGCAAGGTATACATATACCTTATATTGCCTTGCATATATTTTGTGTTAGTACCTAATTTTGTTAGCCACTTCGGACATCACATTGGACTGTAGTATGTGGAAATAGTACTATTTATGTGAAACTATTCACAAACTGTAAACATTTGTCAGCAGGCAATAGGATAAAGACTTCCGGCTCCTCGGGCTGGTGCGAATGTTTCAATGTCCGTATGTGCCAAACCGTTGGATTGTGACACACCTTTACGCGTCTCTCGTTCGCTGCGCTCGCTCGAAAACTATAGCGTAACCTAAAACCAATCCATCTTGCGTTCATTATTCGATATGGTGGCGACTTATTTCGAATTTGCGAACGTGTCGGATCGGATGTGAGGTTGGACTAAATTTTTACGAGCGAGCGGAGCGAGCGAGCAACGATCACAATTTGCAAGGTATACATATACCTTGCAATATGCATATATATCGTGTTAGTACCTAATTTTGTTAGCCACTTCGGACATCACATTGGACTGTAGGATGTGGAAATAGTACTATTTATGTGAAACTATTCACAAACTGTAAACATTTGTCAGCAGGCAATATGATAAAGACATCCGGCTCCTCGGGCTGGTGCGAATGTTTCAATGTCAGTATGTGCCAAACCGTTGGATTGTGACACACCTTTACGCGTATCTCGCTCGCTGCGCTCGCTCGAAAGCTGTAGCCTAACCTAAACCCAATCCATCTTGCGTCAGTCATTCGATATGAAGGCAACTTATTTCGAATTTGCGAACGTGTCGGATCGTATGTGAGGTTGGACTAAATTTTTACGAGCGAGCGGAGCGAGCGAGCAACGATCACAATTTGCAAGGTATACATATACCTCATATTGCCTTGCATATATTTCGTGTTAGTACCTAATTTTGTCAGCCACTTCGGACATCACATTGGACTGTAGTATGTGGAAATAGTACTATTTATGTGAAACTATTCACAAACTGTAAACATTTGTCAGCAGGCAATAGGATAAAGACTTCTGGCTCCTCGGGCTGGTGCGAATGTTTCAATGTCCGCATGTGCCAAACCGTTGGATTGTGACACACCTTTACGCGTCTCTCGTTCGCTGCGCTCGCTCGAAAACTATAGCGTAACCTAAAACCAATCCATCTTGCGTTCATTATTCGATATGGTGGCGACTTATTTCGAATTTGCGAACGTGTCGGATCGGATGTGAGGTTGGACTAAATTTTTACGAGCGAGCGGAGCGAGCGAGCAACGATCACAATTTGCAAGGTATACATATACCTTGCAATATGTATATATATCGTGTTAGTACCTAATTTTGTTAGCCACTTCGGACATCACATTGGACTGTAGTATGTGGAAATAGTACTATTTATGTGAAACTATTCACAAACTGTAAACATTTGTCAGCAGGCAATAGGATAAATACTTCCGGCTCCTCTGGCTGGTGCGAATGTTTCAATGTCCGTATGTGCCAAACCGTTAGATTGTGATACACCTTTACGCGTCTGTCGCTCGCTGCGCTCGCTCGAAAACTGTAGCCTAACCTAAAACCAATCCCTCTTGCGTTAGTCATTCGATTTGAAGGCGACTTATTTCGAATTTGCGAACGTGTCGGATCGGATGTGAGGTTGGACTAAATTTTTACGAGCGAGCGGAGCGAGCGAGCAACGATCACAATTTGCAAGGTATACATATACCTTATATTGCCTTGCATATATTTCGTGTTAGTACCTAATTTTTTCAGCCACTTCGGACATCACATTGGACTGTCGTATGTGGAAATAGTACTATTTATGTGAAACTATTCACAAACTGTAAACATTTGTCAGCAGGCAATAGGATAAAGACTTCCGGCTCCTCGGGCTGGTGCGAATGTTTCAATGTCCGTATGTGCCAAACCGTTGGATTGTGACACACCTTTGCGCGTCTCTCGTTCGCTGCGCTCGCTCGAAAACTATAGCGTAACCTAAAACCAATCCATCTTGCGTTCATTATTCGATATGGTGGCGACTTATTTCGAATTTGCGAACGTGTCGGATCGGATGTGAGGTTGGACTAAATTTTTACGAGCGAGCGGAGCGAGCGAGCAACGATCACAATTTGCAAGGTATACATATACCTTGCAATATGTATATATATCGTGTTAGTACCTAATTTTGTTAGCCACTTCGGACATCTCATTGGACTGTAGAATGTGGAAATAGTACTATTTATGTGAAACTATTCACAAACTGTAAACATTTGTCAGCAGGCAATAGGATAAATACTTCCGGCTCCTCGGGCTGGTGCGAATGTTTCAATGTCCGTATGTGCCAAACCGTTGGATTGTGACACACCTTTACGCGTCTCTCGCTCGCTGCGCTCGCTCGAAAACTATAGCGTAACCTAAAACCAATCCATCTTGCGTTCATTATTCGATATGGTGGCGACTTATTTCGAATTTGCGAACGTGTCGGGTCGGATGTGAGGTTGGACTAAATTTTTACGAGCGAGCGGAGCGAGCGAGCATCGATCACAATATGCAAGGTATACATATACCTTGCAATATGCATATATATCGTGTTAGTACCTAATTTTGTTAGCCACTTCGGACATCACATTGGACTGTAGGATGTGGAAATAGTACTATTTATGTGAAACTATTCACAAACTGTAAACATTTGTCAGCAGGCAATAGGATAAAGACATCCGGCTCCTCGGGCTGGTGCGAATGTTTCAATGTCCGTATGTGCCAAACCGTTGGATTGTGACACACCTTTGCGCGTCTCTCGTTCGCTGCGCTCGCTCGAAAACTATAGCGTAACCTAAAACCAATCCATCTTGCGTTCATTATTCGATATGGTGGCGACTTATTTCGAATTTGCGAACGTGTCGGATCGGATGTGAGGTTGGACTAAATTTTTACGAGCGAGCGGAGCGAGCGAGCAACGATCACAATTTGCAAGGTATACATATACCTTGCAATATGTATATATATCGTGTTAGTACCTAATTTTGTTAGCCACTTCGGACATCTCATTGGACTGTAGAATGTGGAAATAGTACTATTTATGTGAAACTATTCACAAACTGTAAACATTTGTCAGCAGGCAATAGGATAAATACTTCCGGCTCCTCGGGCTGGTGCGAATGTTTCAATGTCCGTATGTGCCAAACCGTTGGATTGTGACACACCTTTACGCGTCTCTCGCTCGCTGCGCTCGCTCGAAAACTATAGCGTAACCTAAAACCAATCCATCTTGCGTTCATTATTCGATATGGTGGCGACTTATTTCGAATTTGCGAACGTGTCGGGTCGGATGTGAGGTTGGACTAAATTTTTACGAGCGAGCGGAGCGAGCGAGCATCGATCACAATATGCAAGGTATACATATACCTTGCAATATGCATATATATCGTGTTAGTACCTAATTTTGTTAGCCACTTCGGACATCACATTGGACTGTAGGATGTGGAAATAGTACTATTTATGTGAAACTATTCACAAACTGTAAACATTTGTCAGCAGGCAATAGGATAAAGACATCCGGCTCCTCGGGCTGGTGCGAATGTTTCAATGTCCGTATGTGCCAAACCGTTGGATTGTGACACACCTTTACGCGTCTCTCGTTCGCTGCGCTCGCTCGAAAACTATAGCGTAACCTAAAACCAATCCATCTTGCGTTCATTATTCGATATGGTGGCGACTTATTTCGAATTTGCGAACGTGTCGGATCGGATGTGAGGTTGAACTAAATTTTTACGAGCGAGCGGAGCGAGCGAGCAACGATCACAATTTGCAAGGTATACATATACCTTGCAATATGCATATATATCGTGTTAGTACCTAATTTTGTTAGCCACTTCGGACATCACATTGGACTGTAGTATGTGGAAATAGTACTATTTATGTGAAACTATTCACAAACTGTAAACATTTGTCAGCAGGCAATAGGATAAAGACTTCCGGCTCCTCGGGCTGGTGCGAATGTTTCAATGTCCGTATGTGCCAAACCGTTGGATTGTGACACACCTTTACGCGTCTCTCGTTCGCTGCGCTCGCTCGAAAACTATAGCGTAACCTAAAACCAATCCATCTTGCCTTAATTATTCGATATGGTGGCGACTTATTTCGAATTTGCGAACGTGTCGGATCGTATGTGAGGTTGGACTAAAGTTTTACGAGCGAGCGGAGCGAGCGAGCAACGATCACAATTTGCAAGGTATACATATACCTTATATTGCCTTGCATATATTTCGTGTTAGTACCTAATTTTGTCAGCCACTTCGGACATCACATTGGACTGTAGTATGTGGAAATAGTACTATTTATGTGAAACTATTCACAAACTGTAAAAATTTGTCAGCAGGCAATAGGATAAATACTTCCGGCTCCTCTGGCTGGTGCAAATGTTTCAATGTCCGTATGTGCCAAACCGTTAGATTGTGATACACCTTTACGCGTCTCTCGCTCGCTGCGATCGCTCGAAAACTATAGCCTAACCTAAAACCAATCCCTCTTGCGTTAGTCATTCGATATGAAGGCGACTTATTTCGAATTTGCGAACGTGTCGGATCGGATGTGAGGTTGGACTAAATTTTTACGAGCGAGCGGAGCGAGCGAGCATCGATCACAATATGCAAGGTATACATATACCTTGCAATATGCATATATATCGTGTTAGTACCTAATTTTGTTAGCCACTTCGGACATCACATTGGACTGTAGTATGTGGAAATAGTACTATTTATGTGAAACTATTCACAAACTGTAAACATTTGTCAGCAGGCAATACGATAAGTACTACCGGCTCCTTGGGCTGGTGCGAATGTTTCAATGTCCGTATGTGCCAAACCGTTGGATTGTGACACACCTTTATGCGTCTCTCGTTCGCTGCGCTCGCTCGTTAACTATAGCGTAACCTAAAACCAATCCATCTTGCCTTAATTATTCGATATGGTGGCGACTTATTCCGAATTTGCGAACGTGTCGGATCGGATGTGAGGTTGGACTAAATTTTTACGAGCGAGCGGAGCGAGCGAGCATCGATCACAATATGCAAGGTATGCATATACCTTGCAATATGCATATATATCGTGTTAGTACCTAATTTTGTTAGCCACTTCGGACATCACATTGGACTGTAGTATGTGGAAATAGTACTATTTATGTGAAACTATTCACAAACTGTAAACATTTGTCAGCAGGCAATAGGATAAAGACTTCCGGCTCCTCGGGCTGGTGCGAATGTTTCAATGTCCGTATGTGCCAAACCGTTGGATTGTGACACACCTTTACGCGTCTCTCGTTCGCTGCGCTCGCTCGAAAACTATAGCGTAACCTAAAACCAATCCATCTTGCGTTCATTATTCGATATGGTGGCGACTTATTTCGAATTTGCGAACGTGTCGGATCGGATGTGAGGTTGGACTAAATTTTTACGAGCGAGCGGAGCGAGCGAGCAACAATCACAATTTGCAAGGTATACATATACCTTGCAATATGCATATATATCGTGTTAGTACCTAATTTTGTTAGCCACTTCGGACATCACATTGCCCTGTAGTATGTGGAAATAGTACTATTTATGTGAAACTATTCACAAACTGTAAACATTTGTCAGCAGGCAATATGATAAAGACATCCGGCTCCTCGGGCTGGTGCGAATGTTTCAATGTCAGTATGTGCCAAACCGTTGGATTGTGACACACCTTTACGCGTATTTCGCTCGCTGCGCTCGCTCGAAAGCTGTAGCCTAACCTAAAACCAATCCATCTTGCGTTCATTATTCGATATGGTGGCGACTTATTTCGAATTTGCGAACGTGTCGTATCGGATGTGAGGTTGGACTAAATTTTTACGAGCGAGCGGAGCGAGCGAGCAACGATCACAATTTGCAAGGTATACATATACCTTGCAATATGTATATATATCGTGTTAGTACCTAATTTTGTTAGCCACTTCGGACATCACATTGGACTGTAGTATGTGGAAATAGTACTATTTATGTGAAACTATTCACAAACTGTAAACATTTGTCAGCAGGCAATAGGATAAATACTTCCGGCTCCTCTGGCTGGTGCGAATGTTTCAATGTCCGTATGTGCCAAACCGTTAGATTGTGATACACCTTTACGCGTCTCTCGCTCGCTGCGCTCGCTCGAAAACTATAGCCTAACCTAAAACCAATCCCTCTTGCGTTTGTTATTCGATTTGAAGGCGACTTATTTCGAATTTGCGAACGTGTCGGATCGGATGTGAGGTTGGACTAAATTTTTACGAGCGAGCGGAGCGAGCGAGCAACGATCACAATTTGCAAGGTATACATATACCTTATATTGCCTTGCATATATTTCGTGTTAGTACCTAATTTTTTCAGCCACTTCGGACATCACATTGGACTGTGGTATGTGGAAATAGTACTATTTATGTGAAACTATTCACAAACTGTAAACATTTGTCAGCAGGCAATATGATAAAGACATCCGGCTCCTCGGGCTGGTGCGAATGTTTCAATGTCCGTATGTGCCAAACCGTTGGATTGTGACACACCTTTGCGCGTCTCTCGTTCGCTGCGCTCGCTCGAAAACTATAGCGTAACCTAAAACCAATCCATCTTGCGTTCATTATTCGATATGGTGGCGACTTATTTCGAATTTGCGAACGTGTCGGATCGGATGTGAGGTTGGACTAAATTTTTACGAGCGAGCGGAGCGAGCGAGCATCGATCACAATATGCAAGGTATACATATACCTTGCAATATGCATATATATCGTGTTAGTACCTAATTTTGTTAGCCACTTCGGACATCACATTGGACTGTAGTATGTGGAAATAATACTATTTATGTGAAACTATTCACAAACTGTAAACATTTGTCAGCAGGCAATAGGATAAAGACTTCCGGCTCCTCGGGCTGGTGCGAATGTTTCAATGTCCGTATGTGCCAAACCGTTGGATTGTGACACACCTTTACGCGTCTCTCGTTCGCTGCGCTCGCTCGAAAACTATAGCGTAACCTAAAACCAATCCATCTTGCGTTCATTATTCGATATGGTGGCGACTTATTTCGAATTTGCGAACGTGTCGGATCGGATGAGAGGTTGGACTAAATTTTTACGAGCGAGCGGAGCGAGCGAGCAACGATCACAATTTGCAAGGTATACATATACCTTGCAATATGTATATATATCGTGTTAGTACCTAATTTTGTTAGCCACTTCGGACATCACATTGGACTGTAGTATGTGGAAATAGTACTATTTATGTGAAACTATTCACAAACTGTAAACATTTGTCAGCAGGCAATAGGATAAAGACTTCCGGCTCCTCGGGCTGGTGCGAATGTTTCAATGTCCGTATGTGCCAAACCGTTGGATTGTGACACATCTTTACGCGTCTCTCGCTCGCTGCGCTCGCTCGAAAACTATAGCCTAACCTAAAACCAATCCCTCTTGCGTTAGTCATTCGATATGAAGGCGACTTATTTCGAATTTGCGAACGTGTCGGATCGGATGTGAGGTTGGACTAAATTTTTACGAGCGAGCGGAGCGAGCGAGCAACGATCACAATTTGCAAGGTATACATATACCTTGCAATATGTATATATATCGTGTTAGTACCTAATTTTGTTAGCCACTTCGGACATCACATTGGACTGTAGTATGTGGAAATAGTACTATTTATGTGAAACTATTCACAAACTGTAAACATTTGTCAGCAGGCAATAGGATAAATACTTCCGGCTCCTCTGGCTGGTGCGAATGTTTCAATGTCCGTATGTGCCAAACCGTTAGATTGTGATACACCTTTACGCGTCTCTCGCTCGCTGCGCTCGCTCGAAAACTATAGCCTAACCTAAAACCAATCCCTCTTGCGTTTGTCATTCGATTTGAAGGCGACTTATTTCGAATTTGCGAACGTGTCGGATCGGATGTGAGGTTGGACTAAATTTTTACGAGCGAGCGGAGCGAGCGAGCAACGATCACAATTTGCAAGGTATACATATACCTTATATTGCCTTGCATATATTTCGTGTTAGTACCTAATTTTTTCAGCCACTTCGGACATCACATTGGACTGTAGTATGTGGAAATAGTACTATTTATGTGAAACTATTCACAAACTGTAAACATTTGTCAGCAGGCAATATGATAAAGACATCCGGCTCCTCGGGCTGGTGCGAATGTTTCAATGTCAGTATGTGCCAAACCGTTGGATTGTGACACACCTTTACGCGTATCTCGCTCGCTGCGCTCGCTCGAAAACTATAGCGTAACCTAAAACCAATCCATCTTGCCTTAATTATTCGATATGGTGGCGACTTATTTCGAATTTGCGAACGTGTCGGATCGTATGTGAGGTTGGACTAAATTTTTACGAGCGAGCGGAGCGAGCGAGCAACGATCACAATTTGCAAGGTATACATATACCTTATATTGCCTTGCATATATTTCGTGTTAGTACCTAATTTTGTCAGCCACTTCGGACATCACATTGGACTGTAGTATGTGGAAATAGTACTATTTATGTGAAACTATTCACAAACTGTAAACATTTGTCAGCAGGCAATAGGATAAATACTTCCGGCTCCTCTGGCTGGTGCAAATGTTTCAATGTCCTTATGTGCCAAACCGTTAGATTGTGATACACCTTTACGCGTCTCTCGCTCGCTGCGCTCGCTCGAAAACTATAGCCTAACCTAAAACCAATCCCTCTTGCGTTAGTCATTCGATATGAAGGCGACTTATTTCGAATTTGCGAACGTGTCGGATCGGATGTGAGGTTGGACTAAATTTTTACGAGCGAGCGGAGCGAGCGAGCATCGATCACAATATGCAAGGTATACATATACCTTGCAATATGCATATATATCGTGTTAGTACCTAATTTTGTTAGCCACTTCGGACATCACATTGGACTGTAGTATGTGGAAATAGTACTATTTATGTGAAACTATTCACAAACTGTAAACATTTGTCAGCAGGCAATAGGATAAAGACTTCCGGCTCCTCGGGCTGGTGCGAATGTTTCAATGTCCGTATGTGCCAAACCGTTGGATTGTGACACACCTTTACGCGTCTCTCGCTCGCTGCGCTCGCTCGAAAACTATAGCCTAACCTAAAACCAATCCCTCTTGCGTTAGTCATTCGATATGAAGGCGACTTATTTCGAATTTGCGAACGTGTCGGATCGGATGTGAGGTTGGACTAAATTTTTACGAGCGAGCGGATCGAGCGAGCAACGATCACAATTTGCAAGGTATACATATACCTTGCAATATGCATATATATCGTGTTAGTACCTAATTTTGTCAGCCACTTCGGACATCACATTGCACTGTAGTATGTGGAAATAGTACTATTTATGTGAAACTATTCACAAACTGTAAACATTTGTCAGCAGGCAATACGATAAGTACTACCGGCTCCTCGGGCTGGTGCGAATGTTTCAATGTCCGTATGTGCCAAACCGTTGGATTGTGACACACCTTTATGCGTCTCTCGTTCGCTGCGCTCGCTCGTTAACTATAGCGTAACCTAAAACCAATCCATCTTGCCTTAATTATTCGATATGGTGGCGACTTATTCCGAATTTGCGAACGTGTCGGATCGGATGTGAGGTTGGACTAAATTTTTACGAGCGAGCGGAGCGAGCGAGCAACGATCACAATTTGCAAGGTATACATATACCTTGCAATATGCATATATATCGTGTTAGTACCTAATTTTGTTAGCCACTTCGGACATCACATTGGACTGTAGTATGTGGAAATAGTACTATTTATGTGAAACTATTCACAAACTGTAAACATTTGTCAACAGGCAATAGGATAAATACTTCCGGCTCCTCTGGCTGGTGCAAATGTTTCAATGTCCGTATGTGCCAAACCGTTAGATTGTGATACACCTTTACGCGTCTCTCGCTCGCTGCGCTCGCTCGAAAACTATAGCCTAACCTAAAACCAATCCCTCTTGCGTTAGTCATTCGATATGAAGGCGACTTATTTCGAATTTGCGAACGTGTCGGATCGGATGTGAGGTTGGACTAAATTTTTACGAGCGAGCGGAGCGAGCGAGCAACGATCACAATTTGCAAGGTATACATATACCTTGCAATATGCATATATATCGTGTTAGTACCTAATTTCGTCAGCCACTTCGGACATCACATTGCCCTGTAGTATGTGGAAATAGTACTATTTATGTGAAACTATTCACAAACTGTAAACATTTGTCAGCAGGCAATATGATAAGGACATCCGGCTCCTCGGGCTGGTGCGAATGTTTCAATGTCAGTATGTGCCAAACCGTTGGATTGTGACACACCTTTACGCGTATCTCGCTCGCCGCGCTCGCTCGAAAACTATAGCGTAACCTAAAACCAATCCATCTTGCGTTCATTATTCGATATGGTGGCGACTTATTTCGAATTTGCGAACGTGTCGGATCGGATGTGAGGTTGGACTAAATTTTTACGAGCGAGCGGAGCGAGCGAGCATCGATCACAATATGCAAGGTATGCATATACCTTGCAATATGCATATATATCGTGTTAGTACCTAATTTTGTTAGCCACTTCGGACATCACATTGGACTGTAGTATGTGGAAATAGTACTATTTATGTGAAACTATTCACAAACTGTAAACATTTGTCAGCAGGCAATAGGATAAAGACTTCCGGCTCCTCGGGCTGGTGCGAATGTTTCAATGTCCGTATGTGCCAAACCGTTGGATTGTGACACACCTTTACGCGTCTCTCGTTCGCTGCGCTCGCTCGAAAACTATAGCGTAACCTAAAACCAATCCATCTTGCGTTCATTATTCGATATGGTGGCGACTTATTTCGAATTTGCGAACGTGTCGGATCGGATGTGAGGTTGGACTAAATTTTTACGAGCGAGCGGAGCGAGCGAGCAACAATCACAATTTGCAAGGTATACATATACCTTGCAATATGCATATATATCGTGTTAGTACCTAATTTTGTTAGCCACTTCGGACATCACATTGCCCTGTAGTATGTGGAAATAGTACTATTTATGTGAAACTATTCACAAACTGTAAACATTTGTCAGCAGGCAATATGATAAAGACATCCGGCTCCTCGGGCTGGTGCGAATGTTTCAATGTCAGTATGTGCCAAACCGTTGGATTGTGACACACCTTTACGCGTATTTCGCTCGCTGCGCTCGCTCGAAAGCTGTAGCCTAACCTAAACCCAATCCATCTTGCGTTAGTCATTCGATATGAAGGCAACTTATTTCGAATTTGCGAACGTGTCGGATCGTATGTGAGGTTGGACTAAATTTTTACGAGCGAGCGGAGCGAGCGAGCAACGATCACAATTTGCAAGGTATACATATACCTTATATTGCCTTGCATATATTTCGTGTTAGTACCTAATTTTGTCAGCCACTTCGGACATCACATTGGACTATGGTATGTGGAAATAGTACTATTTATGTGAAACTATTCACAAACTGTAAACATTTGTCAGCAGGCAATAGGATAAAGACTTCCGGCTCCTCGGGCTGGTGCGAATGTTTCAATGTCCGTATGTGCCAAACCGTTGGATTGTGACACACCTTTACGCGTCTCTCGTTCGCTGCGCTCGCTCGAAAACTATAGCGTAACCTAAAACCAATCCATCTTGCGTTCATTATTCGATATGGTGGCGACTTATTTCGAATTTGCGAACGTGTCGTATCGGATGTGAGGTTGGACTAAATTTTTACGAGCGAGCGGAGCGAGCGAGCAACGATCACAATTTGCAAGGTATACATATACCTTGCAATATGTATATATATCGTGTTAGTACCTAATTTTGTTAGCCACTTCGGACATCACATTGGACTGTAGTATGTGGAAATAGTACTATTTATGTGAAACTATTCACAAACTGTAAACATTTGTCGGCAGGCAATAGGATAAATACTTCCGGCTCCTCTGGCTGGTGCGAATGTTTCAATGTCCGTATGTGCCAAACCGTTAGATTGTGATACACCTTTACGCGTCTCTCGCTCGCTGCGCTCGCTCGAAAACTATAGCCTAACCTAAAACCAATCCCTCTTGCGTTTGTTATTCGATTTGAAGGCGACTTATTTCGAATTTGCGAACGTGTCGGATCGGATGTGAGGTTGGACTAAATTTTTACGAGCGAGCGGAGCGAGCGAGCAACGATCACAATTTGCAAGGTATACATATACCTTATATTGCCTTGCATATATTTCGTGTTAGTACCTAATTTTTTCAGCCACTTCGGACATCACATTGGACTGTGGTATGTGGAAATAGTACTATTTATGTGAAACTATTCACAAACTGTAAACATTTGTCAGCAGGCAATATGATAAAGACATCCGGCTCCTCGGGCTGGTGCGAATGTTTCAATGTCCGTATGTGCCAAACCGTTGGATTGTGACACACCTTTGCGCGTCTCTCGTTCGCTGCGCTCGCTCGAAAACTATAGCGTAACCTAAAACCAATCCATCTTGCGTTCATTATTCGATATGGTGGCGACTTATTTCGAATTTGCGAACGTGTCGGATCGGATGTGAGGTTGGACTAAATTTTTACGAGCGAGCGGAGCGAGCGAGCATCGATCACAATATGCAAGGTATACATATACCTTGCAATATGCATATATATCGTGTTAGTACCTAATTTTGTTAGCCACTTCGGATATCACATTGGACTGTAGTATGTGGAAATAATACTATTTATGTGAAACTATTCACAAACTGTAAACATTTGTCAGCAGGCAATAGGATAAAGACTTCCGGCTCCTCGGGCTGGTGCGAATGTTTCAATGTCCGTATGTGCCAAACCGTTGGATTGTGACACACCTTTACGCGTCTCTCGTTCGCTGCGCTCGCTCGAAAACTATAGCGTAACCTAAAACCAATCCATCTTGCGTTCATTATTCGATATGGTGGCGACTTATTTCGAATTTGCGAACGTGTCGGATCGGATGAGAGGTTGGACTAAATTTTTACGAGCGAGCGGAGCGAGCGAGCAACGATCACAATTTGCAAGGTATACATATACCTTGCAATATGTATATATATCGTGTTAGTACCTAATTTTGTTAGCCACTTCGGACATCACATTGGACTGTAGTATGTGGAAATAGTACTATTTATGTGAAACTATTCACAAACTGTAAACATTTGTCAGCAGGCAATAGGATAAAGACTTCCGGCTCCTCGGGCTGGTGCGAATGTTTCAATGTCCGTATGTGCCAAACCGTTGGATTGTGACACATCTTTACGCGTCTCTCGCTCGCTGCGCTCGCTCGAAAACTATAGCCTAACCTAAAACCAATCCCTCTTGCGTTAGTCATTCGATATGAAGGCGACTTATTTCGAATTTGCGAACGTGTCGGATCGGATGTGAGGTTGGACTAAATTTTTACGAGCGAGCGGAGCGAGCGAGCAACGATCACAATTTGCAAGGTATACATATACCTTGCAATATGCATATATATCGTGTTAGTACCTAATTTCGTCAGCCACTTCGGACATCACATTGCCCTGTAGTATGTAGAAATAGTACTATTTATGTGAAACTATTCACAAACTGTAAACATTTGTCAGCAGGCAATATGATAAAGACATCCGGCTCCTCGGGCTGGTGCGAATGTTTCAATGTCAGTATGTGCCAAACCGTTGGATTGTGACACACCTTTACGCGTATCTCGCTCGCTGCGCTCGCTCGAAAGCTGTAGCCTAACCTAAACCCAATCCATCTTGCGTTAGTCATTCGATATGAAGGCAACTTATTTCGAATTTGCGAACGTGTCGGATCGTATGTGAGGTTGGACTAAATTTTTACGAGCGAGCGGAGCGAGCGAGCAACGATCACAATTTGCAAGGTATACATATACCTTATATTGCCTTGCATATATTTCGTGTTAGTACCTAATTTTGTCAGCCACTTCGGACATCACATTGGACTGTAGTATGTGGAAATAGTACTATTTATGTGAAACTATTCACAAACTGTAAACATTTGTCAGCAGGCAATAGGATAAAGACTTCCGGCTCCTCGGGCTGGTGCGAATGTTTCAATGTCCGTATGTGCCAAACCGTTGGATTGTGACACACCTTTACGCGTCTCTCGTTCGCTGCGCTCGCTCGAAAACTATAGCGTAACCTAAAACCAATCCATCTTGCGTTCATTATTCGATATGGTGGCGACTTATTTCGAATTTGCGAACGTGTCGTATCGGATGTGAGGTTGGACTAAATTTTTACGAGCGAGCGGAGCGAGCGAGCAACGATCACAATTTGCAAGGTATACATATACCTTGCAATATGTATATATATCGTGTTAGTACCTAATTTTGTTAGCCACTTCGGACATCACATTGGACTGTAGTATGTGGAAATAGTACTATTTATGTGAAACTATTCACAAACTGTAAACATTTGTCAGCAGGCAATAGGATAAATACTTCCGGCTCCTCTGGCTGGTGCGAATGTTTCAATGTCCGTATGTGCCAAACCGTTAGATTGTGATACACCTTTACGCGTCTCTCGCTCGCTGCGCTCGCTCGAAAACTATAGCCTAACCTAAAACCAATCCCTCTTGCGTTTGTCATTCGATTTGAAGGCGACTTATTTCGAATTTGCGAACGTGTCGGATCGGATGTGAGGTTGGACTAAATTTTTACGAGCGAGCGGAGCGAGCGAGCAACGATCACAATTTGCAAGGTATACATATACCTTATATTGCCTTGCATATATTTCGTGTTAGTACCTAATTTTTTCAGCCACTTCGGACATCACATTGGACTGTAGTATGTGGAAATAGTACTATTTATGTGAAACTATTCACAAACTGTAAACATTTGTCAGCAGGCAATATGATAAAGACATCCGGCTCCTCGGGCTGGTGCGAATGTTTCAATGTCAGTATGTGCCAAACCGTTGGATTGTGACACACCTTTACGCGTATCTCGCTCGCTGCGCTCGCTCGAAAGCTGTAGCCTAACCTAAACCCAATCCATCTTGCGTTAGTCATTCGATATGAAGGCAACTTATTTCGAATTTGCGAACGTGTCGGATCGTATGTGAGGTTGGACTAAATTTTTACGAGCGAGCGGAGCGAGCGAGCAACGATCACAATTTGCAAGGTATACATATACCTTATATTGCCTTGCATATATTTCGTGTTAGTACCTAATTTTGTCAGCCACTTCGGACATCACATTGGACTGTAGTATGTGGAAATAGTACTATTTATGTGAAACTATTCACAAACTGTAAACATTTGTCAGCAGGCAATAGGATAAAGACTTCCGGCTCCTCGGGCTGGTGCGAATGTTTCAATGTCCGTATGTGCCAAACCGTTGGATTGTGACACACCTTTGCGCGTCTCTCGTTCGCTGCGCTCGCTCGAAAACTATAGCGTAACCTAAAACCAATCCATCTTGCGTTCATTATTCGATATGGTGGCGACTTATTTCGAATTTGCGAACGTGTCGGATCGGATGTGAGGTTGGACTAAATTTTTACGAGCGAGCGGAGCGAGCGAGCAACGATCACAATTTGCAAGGTATACATATACCTTGCAATATGTATATATATCGTGTTAGTACCTAATTTTGTTAGCCACTTCGGACATCTCATTGGACTGCAGAATGTGGAAATAGTACTATTTATGTGAAACTATTCACAAACTGTAAACATTTGTCAGCAGGCAATAGGATAAATACTTCCGGCTCCTCGGGCTGGTGCGAATGTTTCAATGTCAGTATGTGCCAAACCGTTGGATTGTGACACACCTTTACGCGTCTCTCGCTCGCTGCGCTCGCTCGAAAACTATAGCGTAACCTAAAACCAATCCATCTTGCGTTCATTATTCGATATGGTGGCGACTTATTTCGAATTTGCGAACGTGTCGGGTCGGATGTGAGGTTGGACTAAATTTTTACGAGCGAGCGGAGCGAGCGAGCATCGATCACAATATGCAAGGTATACATATACCTTGCAATATGCATATATATCGTGTTAGTACCTAATTTTGTTAGCCACTTCGGACATCACATTGGACTGTAGGATGTGGAAATAGTACTATTTATGTGAAACTATTCACAAACTGTAAACATTTGTCAGCAGGCAATAGGATAAAGACTTCCGGCTCCTCGGGCTGGTGCGAATGTTTCAATGTCCGTATGTGCCAAACCGTTGGATTGTGACACACCTTTACGCGTCTCTCGTTCGCTGCGCTCGCTCGAAAACTATAGCGTAACCTAAAACCAATCCATCTTGCGTTCATTATTCGATATGGTGGCGACTTATTTCGAATTTGCGAACGTGTCGGATCGGATGTGAGGTTGAACTAAATTTTTACGAGCGAGCGGAGCGAGCGAGCAACGATCACAATTTGCAAGGTATACATATACCTTGCAATATGCATATATATCGTGTTAGTACCTAATTTTGTTAGCCACTTCGGACATCACATTGGACTGTAGTATGTGGAAATAGTACTATTTATGTGAAACTATTCACAAACTGTAAACATTTGTCAGCAGGCAATAGGATAAAGACTTCCGGCTCCTCGGGCTGGTGCGAATGTTTCAATGTCCGTATGTGCCAAACCGTTGGATTGTGACACACCTTTACGCGTCTCTCGTTCGCTGCGCTCGCTCGAAAACTATAGCGTAACCTAAAACCAATCCATCTTGCCTTAATTATTCGATATGGTGGCGACTTATTTCGAATTTGCGAACGTGTCGGATCGTATGTGAGGTTGGACTAAAGTTTTACGAGCGAGCGGAGCGAGCGAGCAACGATCACAATTTGCAAGGTATACATATACCTTATATTGCCTTGCATATATTTCGTGTTAGTACCTAATTTTGTCAGCCACTTCGGACATCACATTGGACTGTAGTATGTGGAAATAGTACTATTTATGTGAAACTATTCACAAACTGTAAACATTTGTCAGCAGGCAATAGGATAAATACTTCCGGCTCCTCTGGCTGGTGCAAATGTTTCAATGTCCTTATGTGCCAAACCGTTAGATTGTGATACACCTTTACGCGTCTCTCGCTCGCTGCGCTCGCTCGAAAACTATAGCCTAACCTAAAACCAATCCCTCTTGCGTTAGTCATTCGATATGAAGGCGACTTATTTCGAATTTGCGAACGTGTCGGATCGGATGTGAGGTTGGACTAAATTTTTACGAGCGAGCGGAGCGAGCGAGCATCGATCACAATATGCAAGGTATACATATACCTTGCAATATGCATATATATCGTGTTAGTACCTAATTTTGTTAGCCACTTCGGACATCACATTGGACTGTAGTATGTGGAAATAGTACTATTTATGTGAAACTATTCACAAACTGTAAACATTTGTCAGCAGGCAATAGGATAAAGACTTCCGGCTCCTCGGGCTGGTGCGAATGTTTCAATGTCCGTATGTGCCAAACCGTTGGATTGTGACACACCTTTACGCGTCTCTCGTTCGCTGCGCTCGCTCGAAAACTATAGCGTAACCTAAAACCAATCCATCTTGCGTTCATTATTCGATATGGTGGCGACTTATTTCGAATTTGCGAACGTGTCGGATCGGATGTGAGGTTGGACTAAATTTTTACGAGCGAGCGGAGCGAGCGAGCAACAATCACAATTTGCAAGGTATACATATACCTTGCAATATGCATATATATCGTGTTAGTACCTAATTTTGTTAGCCACTTCGGCCATCACATTGGACTGTAGGATGTGGAAATAGTACTATTTATGTGAAACTATTCACAAACTGTAAACATTTGTCAGCAGGCAATAGGATAAAGACTTCCGGCTCCTCGGGCTGGTGCGAATGTTTCAATGTCCGTATGTGCCAAACCGTTGGATTGTGACACACCTTTACGCGTCTCTCGCTCGCTGCGCTCGCTCGAAAACTATAGCCTAACCTAAAACCAATCCCTCTTGCGTTAGTCATTCGATATGAAGGCGACTTATTTCGAATTTGCGAACGTGTCGGATCGGATGTGAGGTTGGACTAAATTTTTACGAGCGAGCGGATCGAGCGAGCAACGATCACAATTTGCAAGGTATACATATACCTTGCAATATGCATATATATCGTGTTAGTACCTAATTTTGTCAGCCACTTCGGACATCACATTGCACTGTAGTATGTGGAAATAGTACTATTTATGTGAAACTATTCACAAACTGTAAACATTTGTCAGCAGGCAATACGATAAGTACTACCGGCTCCTCGGGCTGGTGCGAATGTTTCAATGTCCGTATGTGCCAAACCGTTAGATTGTGATACACCTTTACGCGTCTCTCGCTCGCTGCGCTCGCTCGAAAACTATAGCCTAACCTAAAACCAATCCCTCTTGCGTTTGTTATTCGATTTGAAGGCGACTTATTTCGAATTTGCGAACGTGTCGGATCGGATGTGAGGTTGGACTAAATTTTTACGAGCGAGCGGAGCGAGCGAGCAACGATCACAATTTGCAAGGTATACATATACCTTATATTGCCTTGCATATATTTCGTGTTAGTACCTAATTTTTTCAGCCACTTCGGACATCACATTGGACTGTGGTATGTGGAAATAGTACTATTTATGTGAAACTATTCACAAACTGTAAACATTTGTCAGCAGGCAATATGATAAAGACATCCGGCTCCTCGGGCTGGTGCGAATGTTTCAATGTCAGTATGTGCCAAACCGTTGGATTGTGACACACCTTTACGCGTATCTCGCTCGCTGCGCTCGCTCGAAAGCTGTAGCCTAACCTAAACCCAATCCATCTTGCGTTAGTCATTCGATATGAAGGCAACTTATTTCGAATTTGCGAACGTGTCGGATCGTATGTGAGGTTGGACTAAATTTTTACGAGCGAGCGGAGCGAGCGAGCAACGATCACAATTTGCAAGGTATACATATACCTTATATTGCCTTGCATATATTTCGTGTTAGTACCTAATTTTGTCAGCCACTTCGGACATCACATTGGACTGTAGTATGTGGAAATAGTACTATTTATGTGAAACTATTCACAAACTGTAAACATTTGTCAGCAGGCAATAGGATAAAGACTTCCGGCTCCTCGGGCTGGTGCGAATGTTTCAATGTCCGTATGTGCCAAACCGTTGGATTGTGACACACCTTTGCGCGTCTCTCGTTCGCTGCGCTCGCTCGAAAACTATAGCGTAACCTAAAACCAATCCATCTTGCGTTCATTATTCGATATGGTGGCGACTTATTTCGAATTTGCGAACGTGTCGGATCGGATGTGAGGTTGGACTAAATTTTTACGAGCGAGCGGAGCGAGCGAGCATCGATCACAATATGCAAGGTATACATATACCTTGCAATATGCATATATATCGTGTTAGTACCTAATTTTGTTAGCCACTTCGGACATCACATTGGACTGTAGTATGTGGAAATAATACTATTTATGTGAAACTATTCACAAACTGTAAACATTTGTCAGCAGGCAATAGGATAAAGACTTCCGGCTCCTCGGGCTGGTGCGAATGTTTCAATGTCCGTATGTGCCAAACCGTTGGATTGTGACACACCTTTACGCGTCTCTCGTTCGCTGCGCTCGCTCGAAAACTATAGCGTAACCTAAAACCAATCCATCTTGCGTTCATTATTCGATATGGTGGCGACTTATTTCGAATTTGCGAACGTGTCGGATCGGATGTGAGGTTGGACTAAATTTTTACGAGCGAGCGGAGCGAGCGAGCAACGATCACAATTTGCAAGGTATACATATACCTTGCAATATGTATATATATCGTGTTAGTACCTAATTTTGTTAGCCACTTCGGACATCACATTGGACTGTAGTATGTGGAAATAGTACTATTTATGTGAAACTATTCACAAACTGTAAACATTTGTCAGCAGGCAATAGGATAAAGACTTCCGGCTCCTCGGGCTGGTGCGAATGTTTCAATGTCCGTATGTGCCAAACCGTTGGATTGTGACACACCTTTACGCGTCTCTCGTTCGCTGCGCTCGCTCGAAAACTATAGCGTAACCTAAAACCAATCCATCTTGCCTTAATTATTCGATATGGTGGCGACTTATTTCGAATTTGCGAACGTGTCGGATCGTATGTGAGGTTGGACTAAAGTTTTACGAGCGAGCGGAGCGAGCGAGCAACGATCACAATTTGCAAGGTATACATATACCTTATATTGCCTTGCATATATTTCGTGTTAGTACCTAATTTTGTCAGCCACTTCGGACATCACATTGGACTGTAGTATGTGGAAATAGTACTATTTATGTGAAACTATTCACAAACTGTAAACATTTGTCAGCAGGCAATAGGATAAATACTTCCGGCTCCTCTGGCTGGTGCAAATGTTTCAATGTCCGTATGTGCCAAACCGTTAGATTGTGATACACCTTTACGCGTCTCTCGCTCGCTGCGCTCGCTCGAAAACTATAGCCTAACCTAAAACCAATCCCTCTTGCGTTAGTCATTCGATATGAAGGCGACTTATTTCGAATTTGCGAACGTGTCGGATCGGATGTGAGGTTGGACTAAATTTTTACGAGCGAGCGGAGCGAGCGAGCATCGATCACAATATGCAAGGTATACATATACCTTGCAATATGCATATATATCGTGTTAGTACCTAATTTTGTTAGCCACTTCGGACATCACATTGGACTGTAGTATGTGGAAATAGTACTATTTATGTGAAACTATTCACAAACTGTAAACATTTGTCAGCAGGCAATAGGATAAAGACTTCCGGCTCCTCGGGCTGGTGCGAATGTTTCAATGTCCGTATGTGCCAAACCGTTGGATTGTGACACACCTTTACGCGTCTCTCGCTCGCTGCGCTCGCTCGAAAACTATAGCGTAACCTAAAACCAATCCATCTTGCGTTCATTATTCGATATGGTGGCGACTTATTTCGAATTTGCGAACGTGTCGGGTCGGATGTGAGGTTGGACTAAATTTTTACGAGCGAGCGGAGCGAGCGAGCATCGATCACAATATGCAAGGTATACATATACCTTGCAATATGCATATATATCGTGTTAGTACCTAATTTTGTTAGCCACTTCGGACATCACATTGGACTGTAGGATGTGGAAATAGTACTATTTATGTGAAACTATTCACAAACTGTAAACATTTGTCAGCAGGCAATAGGATAAAGACTTCCGGCTCCTCGGGCTGGTGCGAATGTTTCAATGTCCGTATGTGCCAAACCGTTGGATTGTGACACACCTTTACGCGTCTCTCGTTCGCTGCGCTCGCTCGAAAACTATAGCGTAACCTAAAACCAATCCATCTTGCGTTCATTATTCGATATGGTGGCGACTTATTTCGAATTTGCGAACGTGTCGGATCGGATGTGAGGTTGAACTAAATTTTTACGAGCGAGCGGAGCGAGCGAGCAACGATCACAATTTGCAAGGTATACATATACCTTGCAATATGCATATATATCGTGTTAGTACCTAATTTTGTTAGCCACTTCGGACATCACATTGGACTGTAGTATGTGGAAATAGTACTATTTATGTGAAACTATTCACAAACTGTAAACATTTGTCAGCAGGCAATAGGATAAAGACTTCCGGCTCCTCGGGCTGGTGCGAATGTTTCAATGTCCGTATGTGCCAAACCGTTGGATTGTGACACACCTTTACGCGTCTCTCGTTCGCTGCGCTCGCTCGAAAACTATAGCGTAACCTAAAACCAATCCATCTTGCCTTAATTATTCGATATGGTGGCGACTTATTTCGAATTTGCGAACGTGTCGGATCGTATGTGAGGTTGGACTATAGTTTTCGAGCGAGCGGAGCGAGCGAGCAACGATCACAATTTGCAAGGTATACATATACCTTATATTGCCTTGCATATATTTCGTGTTAGTACCTAATTTTGTCAGCCACTTCGGACATCACATTGGACTGTAGTATGTGGAAATAGTACTATTTATGTGAAACTATTCACAAACTGTAAACATTTGTCAGCAGGCAATAGGATAAATACTTCCGGCTCCTCTGGCTGGTGCAAATGTTTCAATGTCCGTATGTGCCAAACCGTTAGATTGTGATACACCTTTACGCGTCTCTCGCTCGCTGCGCTCGCTCGAAAACTATAGCCTAACCTAAAACCAATCCCTCTTGCGTTAGTCATTCGATATGAAGGCGACTTATTTCGAATTTGCGAACGTGTCGGATCGGATGTGAGGTTGGACTAAATTTTTACGAGCGAGCGGAGCGAGCGAGCATCGATCACAATATGCAAGGTATACATATACCTTGCAATATGCATATATATCGTGTTAGTACCTAATTTTGTTAGCCACTTCGGACATCACATTGGACTGTAGTATGTGGAAATAGTACTATTTATGTGAAACTATTCACAAACTGTAAACATTTGTCAGCAGGCAATAGGATAAAGACTTCCGGCTCCTCGGGCTGGTGCGAATGTTTCAATGTCCGTATGTGCCAAACCGTTGGATTGTGACACACCTTTACGCGTCTCTCGTTCGCTGCGCTCGCTCGAAAACTATAGCGTAACCTAAAACCAATCCATCTTGCGTTCATTATTCGATATGGTGGCGACTTATTTCGAATTTGCGAACGTGTCGGATCGGATGTGAGGTTGGACTAAATTTTTACGAGCGAGCGGAGCGAGCGAGCAACAATCACAATTTGCAAGGTATACATATACCTTGCAATATGCATATATATCGTGTTAGTACCTAATTTTGTTAGCCACTTCGGCCATCACATTGGACTGTAGGATGTGGAAATAGTACTATTTATGTGAAACTATTCACAAACTGTAAACATTTGTCAGCAGGCAATAGGATAAAGACTTCCGGCTCCTCGGGCTGGTGCGAATGTTTCAATGTCCGTATGTGCCAAACCGTTGGATTGTGACACACCTTTACGCGTCTCTCGCTCGCTGCGCTCGCTCGAAAACTATAGCCTAACCTAAAACCAATCCCTCTTGCGTTAGTCATTCGATATGAAGGCGACTTATTTCGAATTTGCGAACGTGTCGGATCGGATGTGAGGTTGGACTAAATTTTTACGAGCGAGCGGATCGAGCGAGCAACGATCACAATTTGCAAGGTATACATATACCTTGCAATATGCATATATATCGTGTTAGTACCTAATTTTGTCAGCCACTTCGGACATCACATTGCACTGTAGTATGTGGAAATAGTACTATTTATGTGAAACTATTCACAAACTGTAAACATTTGTCAGCAGGCAATACGATAAGTACTACCGGCTCCTCGGGCTGGTGCGAATGTTTCAATGTCCGTATGTGCCAAACCGTTGGATTGTGACACACCTTTATGCGTCTCTCGTTCGCTGCGCTCGCTCGTTAACTATAGCGTAACCTAAAACCAATCCATCTTGCCTTAATTATTCGATATGGTGGCGACTTATTCCGAATTTGCGAACGTGTCGGATCGGATGTGAGGTTGGACTAAATTTTTACGAGCGAGCGGATCGAGCGAGCAACGATCACAATTTGCAAGGTATACATATACCTTGCAATATGCATATATATCGTGTTAGTACCTAATTTCGTCAGCCACTTCGGACATCACATTGCCCTGTAGTATGTAGAAATAGTACTATTTATGTGAAACTATTCACAAACTGTAAACATTTGTCAGCAGGCAATATGATAAAGACATCCGGCTCCTCGGGCTGGTGCGAATGTTTCAATGTCAGTATGTGCCAAACCGTTGGATTGTGACACACCTTTACGCGTATCTCGCTCGCCGCGCTCGCTCGAAAGCTGTAGCCTAACCTAAACCCAATCCATCTTGCGTTAGTCATTCGATATGAAGGCAACTTATTTCGAATTTGCGAACGTGTCGGATCGTATGTGAGGTTGGACTAAATTTTTACGAGCGAGCGGAGCGAGCGAGCAACGATCACAATTTGCAAGGTATACATATACCTTATATTGCCTTGCATATATTTCGTGTTAGTACCTAATTTTGTCAGCCACTTCGGACATCACATTGGACTGTGGTATGTGGAAATAGTACTATTTATGTGAAACTATTCACAAACTGTAAACATTTGTCAGCAGGCAATAGGATAAAGACTTCCGGCTCCTCGGGCTGGTGCGAATGTTTCAATGTCCGTATGTGCCAAACCGTTGGATTGTGACACACCTTTACGCGTATCTCGCTCGCTGCGCTCGCTCGAAAACTATAGCGTAACCTAAAACCAATCCATCTTGCGTTCATTATTCGATATGGTGGCGACTTATTTCGAATTTGCGAACGTGTCGGATCGGATGTGAGGTTGGACTAAATTTTTACGAGCGAGCGGAGCGAGCGAGCAACGATCACAATTTGCAAGGTATACATATACCTTATATTGCCTTGCATATATTTCGTGTTAGTACCTAATTTTGTCAGCCACTTCGGACATCACATTGGACTGTAGTATGTGGAAATAGTACTATTTATGTGAAACTATTCACAAACTGTAAACATTTGTCAGCAGGCAATAGGATAAAGACTTCCGGCTCCTCGGGCTGGTGCGAATGTTTCAATGTCCGTATGTGCCAAACCGTTGGATTGTGACACACCTTTGCGCGTCTCTCGTTCGCTGCGCTCGCTCGAAAACTATAGCGTAACCTAAAACCAATCCATCTTGCGTTCATTATTCGATATGAAAGCGACTTATTTCGAATTTGCGAACGTGTCGGATCGGATGTGAGGTTGGACTAAATTTTTACGAGCGAGCGGAGCGAGCGAGCAAACGATCACAATTTGCAAGGTATACATATACCTTGCAATATGCATATATATCGTGTTAGTACCTAATTTCGTCAGCCACTTCGGACATCACATTGCCCTGTAGTATGTAGAAATAGTACTATTTATGTGAAACTATTCACAAACTGTAAACATTTGTCAGCAGGCAATATGATAAAGACATCCGGCTCCTCGGGCTGGTGCGAATGTTTCAATGTCAGTATGTGCCAAACCGTTGGATTGTGACACACCTTTACGCGTCTCTCGTTCGCTGCGCTCGCTCGAAAACTATAGCGTAACCTAAAACCAATCCATCTTGCGTTCATTATTCGATATGGTGGCGACTTATTTCGAATTTGCGAACGTGTCGGATCGGATGTGAGGTTGAACTAAATTTTTACGAGCGAGCGGAGCGAGCGAGCAACGATCACAATTTGCAAGGTATACATATACCTTGCAATATGCATATATATCGTGTTAGTACCTAATTTTGTTAGCCACTTCGGACATCACATTGGACTGTAGTATGTGGAAATAGTACTATTTATGTGAAACTATTCACAAACTGTAAACATTTGTCAGCAGGCAATAGGATAAAGACTTCCGGCTCCTCGGGCTGGTGCGAATGTTTCAATGTCCGTATGTGCCAAACCGTTGGATTGTGACACACCTTTACGCGTCTCTCGTTCGCTGCGCTCGCTCGAAAACTATAGCGTAACCTAAAACCAATCCATCTTGCCTTAATTATTCGATATGGTGGCGACTTATTTCGAATTTGCGAACGTGTCGGATCGTATGTGAGGTTGGACTAAAGTTTTCGAGCGAGCGGAGCGAGCGAGCAACGATCACAATTTGCAAGGTATACATATACCTTGCAATATGCATATATATCGTGTTAGTACCTAATTTTGTTAGCCACTTCGGACATCACATTGGACTGTAGTATGTGGAAATAGTACTATTTATGTGAAACTATTCACAAACTGTAAACATTTGTCAGCAGGCAATAGGATAAAGACTTCCGGCTCCTCGGGCTGGTGCGAATGTTTCAATGTCCGTATGTGCCAAACCGTTGGATTGTGACACACCTTTACGCGTCTCTCGTTCGCTGCGCTCGCTCGAAAACTATAGCGTAACCTAAAACCAATCCATCTTGCCTTAATTATTCGATATGGTGGCGACTTATTTCGAATTTGCGAACGTGTCGGATCGTATGTGAGGTTGGACTAAAGTTTTACGAGCGAGCGGAGCGAGCGAGCAACGATCACAATTTGCAAGGTATACATATACCTTATATTGCCTTGCATATATTTCGTGTTAGTACCTAATTTTGTCAGCCACTTCGGACATCACATTGGACTGTAGTATGTGGAAATAGTACTATTTATGTGAAACTATTCACAAACTGTAAACATTTGTCAGCAGGCAATAGGATAAATACTTCCGGCTCCTCTGGCTGGTGCAAATGTTTCAATGTCCGTATGTGCCAAACCGTTCGATTGTGATACACCTTTACGCGTCTCTCGCTCGCTGCGCTCGCTCGAAAACTATAGCCTAACCTAAAACCAATCCCTCTTGCGTTAGTCATTCGATATGAAGGCGACTTATTTCGAATTTGCGAACGTGTCGGATCGGATGTGAGGTTGGACTAAATTTTTACGAGCGAGCGGAGCGAGCGAGCATCGATCACAATATGCAAGGTATACATATACCTTGCAATATGCATATATATCGTGTTAGTACCTAATTTTGTTAGCCACTTCGGACATCACATTGGACTGTAGTATGTGGAAATAGTACTATTTATGTGAAACTATTCACAAACTGTAAACATTTGTCAGCAGGCAATAGGATAAAGACTTCCGGCTCCTCGGGCTGGTGCGAATGTTTCAATGTCCGTATGTGCCAAACCGTTGGATTGTGACACACCTTTACGCGTCTCTCGTTCGCTGCGCTCGCTCGAAAACTATAGCGTAACCTAAAACCAATCCATCTTGCGTTCATTATTCGATATGGTGGCGACTTATTTCGAATTTGCGAACGTGTCGGATCGGATGTGAGGTTGGACTAAATTTTTACGAGCGAGCGGAGCGAGCGAGCAACAATCACAATTTGCAAGGTATACATATACCTTGCAATATGCATATATATCGTGTTAGTACCTAATTTTGTTAGCCACTTCGGCCATCACATTGGACTGTAGGATGTGGAAATAGTACTATTTATGTGAAACTATTCACAAACTGTAAACATTTGTGAGCAGGCAATAGGATAAAGACTTCCGGCTCCTCGGGCTGGTGCGAATGTTTCAATGTCCGTATGTGCCAAACCGTTGGATTGTGACACACCTTTACGCGTCTCTCGCTCGCTGCGCTCGCTCGAAAACTATAGCCTAACCTAAAACCAATCCCTCTTGCGTTAGTCATTCGATATGAAGGCGACTTATTTCGAATTTGCGAACGTGTCGGATCGGATGTGAGGTTGGACTAAATTTTTACGAGCGAGCGGATCGAGCGAGCAACGATCACAATTTGCAAGGTATACATATACCTTGCAATATGCATATATATCGTGTTAGTACCTAATTTTGTCAGCCACTTCGGACATCACATTGCACTGTAGTATGTGGAAATAGTACTATTTATGTGAAACTATTCACAAACTGTAAACATTTGTCAGCAGGCAATACGATAAGTACTACCGGCTCCTCGGGCTGGTGCGAATGTTTCAATGTCCGTATGTGCCAAACCGTTGGATTGTGACACACCTTTATGCGTCTCTCGTTCGCTGCGCTCGCTCGTTAACTATAGCGTAACCTAAAACCAATCCATCTTGCCTTAATTATTCGATATGGTGGCGACTTATTCCGAATTTGCGAACGTGTCGGATCGGATGTGAGGTTGGACTAAATTTTTACGAGCGAGCGGAGCGAGCGAGCAACGATCACAATTTGCAAGGTATACATATACCTTGCAATATGCATATATATCGTGTTAGTACCTAATTTTGTTAGCCACTTCGGACATCACATTGGACTGTAGTATGTGGAAATAGTACTATTTATGTAAAACTATTCACAAACTGTAAACATTTGTCAACAGGCAATAGGATAAATACTTCCGGCTCCTCTGGCTGGTGCAAATGTTTCAATGTCCGTATGTGCCAAACCGTTAGATTGTGATACACCTTTACGCGTCTCTCGCTCGCTGCGCTCGCTCGAAAACTATAGCCTAACCTAAAACCAATCCCTCTTGCGTTAGTCATTCGATATGAAGGCGACTTATTTCGAATTTGCGAACGTGTCGGATCGGATGTGAGGTTGGACTAAATTTTTACGAGCGAGCGGAGCGAGCGAGCAACGATCACAATTTGCAAGGTATACATATACCTTGCAATATGCATATATATCGTGTTAGTACCTAATTTTGTTAGCCACTTCGGACATCACATTGGACTGTAGTATGTGGAAATAGTACTATTTATGTGAAACTATTCACAAACTGTAAACATTTGTCAGCAGGCAATAGGATAAAGACTTCCGGCTCCTCGGGCTGGTGCGAATGTTTCAATGTCCGTATGTGCCAAACCGTTGGATTGTGACACACCTTTACGCGTCTCTCGTTCGCTGCGCTCGCTCGAAAACTATAGCGTAACCTAAAACCAATCCATCTTGCCTTAATTATTCGATATGGTGGCGACTTATTTCGAATTTGCGAACGTGTCGGATCGTATGTGAGGTTGGACTAAAGTTTTACGAGCGAGCGGAGCGAGCGAGCAACGATCACAATTTGCAAGGTATACATATACCTTATATTGCCTTGCATATATTTCGTGTTAGTACCTAATTTTGTCAGCCACTTCGGACATCACATTGGACTGTAGTATGTGGAAATAGTACTATTTATGTGAAACTATTCACAAACTGTAAACATTTGTCAGCAGGCAATAGGATAAATACTTCCGGCTCCTCTGGCTGGTGCAAATGTTTCAATGTCCGTATGTGCCAAACCGTTAGATTGTGATACACCTTTACGCGTCTCTCGCTCGCTGCGCTCGCTCGAAAACTATAGCCTAACCTAAAACCAATCCCTCTTGCGTTAGTCATTCGATATGAAGGCGACTTATTTCGAATTTGCGAACGTGTCGGATCGGATGTGAGGTTGGACTAAATTTTTACGAGCGAGCGGAGCGAGCGAGCATCGATCACAATATGCAAGGTATACATATACCTTGCAATATGCATATATATCGTGTTAGTACCTAATTTTGTTAGCCACTTCGGACATCACATTGGACTGTAGTATGTGGAAATAGTACTATTTATGTGAAACTATTCACAAACTGTAAACATTTGTCAGCAGGCAATAGGATAAAGACTTCCGGCTCCTCGGGCTGGTGCGAATGTTTCAATGTCCGTATGTGCCAAACCGTTGGATTGTGACACACCTTTACGCGTCTCTCGTTCGCTGCGCTCGCTCGAAAACTATAGCGTAACCTAAAACCAATCCATCTTGCGTTCATTATTCGATATGGTGGCGACTTATTTCGAATTTGCGAACGTGTCGGATCGGATGTGAGGTTGGACTAAATTTTTACGAGCGAGCGGAGCGAGCGAGCAACAATCACAATTTGCAAGGTATACATATACCTTGCAATATGCATATATATCGTGTTAGTACCTAATTTTGTTAGCCACTTCGGCCATCACATTGGACTGTAGGATGTGGAAATAGTACTATTTATGTGAAACTATTCACAAACTGTAAACATTTGTCAGCAGGCAATAGGATAAAGACTTCCGGCTCCTCGGGCTGGTGCGAATGTTTCAATGTCCGTATGTGCCAAACCGTTGGATTGTGACACACCTTTACGCGTCTCTCGCTCGCTGCGCTCGCTCGAAAACTATAGCCTAACCTAAAACCAATCCCTCTTGCGTTAGTCATTCGATATGAAGGCGACTTATTTCGAATTTGCGAACGTGTCGGATCGGATGTGAGGTTGGACTAAATTTTTACGAGCGAGCGGATCGAGCGAGCAACGATCACAATTTGCAAGGTATACATATACCTTGCAATATGCATATATATCGTGTTAGTACCTAATTTTGTCAGCCACTTCGGACATCACATTGCACTGTAGTATGTGGAAATAGTACTATTTATGTGAAACTATTCACAAACTGTAAACATTTGTCAGCAGGCAATACGATAAGTACTACCGGCTCCTCGGGCTGGTGCGAATGTTTCAATGTCCGTATGTGCCAAACCGTTGGATTGTGACACACCTTTATGCGTCTCTCGTTCGCTGCGCTCGCTCGTTAACTATAGCGTAACCTAAAACCAATCCATCTTGCCTTAATTATTCGATATGGTGGCGACTTATTCCGAATTTGCGAACGTGTCGGATCGGATGTGAGGTTGGACTAAATTTTTACGAGCGAGCGGATCGAGCGAGCAACGATCACAATTTGCAAGGTATACATATACCTTGCAATATGCATATATATCGTGTTAGTACCTAATTTCGTCAGCCACTTCGGACATCACATTGCCCTGTAGTATGTAGAAATAGTACTATTTATGTGAAACTATTCACAAACTGTAAACATTTGTCAGCAGGCAATATGATAAAGACATCCGGCTCCTCGGGCTGGTGCGAATGTTTCAATGTCAGTATGTGCCAAACCGTTGGATTGTGACACACCTTTACGCGTATCTCGCTCGCCGCGCTCGCTCGAAAGCTGTAGCCTAACCTAAACCCAATCCATCTTGCGTTAGTCATTCGATATGAAGGCAACTTATTTCGAATTTGCGAACGTGTCGGATCGTATGTGAGGTTGGACTAAATTTTTACGAGCGAGCGGAGCGAGCGAGCAACGATCACAATTTGCAAGGTATACATATACCTTATATTGCCTTGCATATATTTCGTGTTAGTACCTAATTTTGTCAGCCACTTCGGACATCACATTGGACTGTGGTATGTGGAAATAGTACTATTTATGTGAAACTATTCACAAACTGTAAACATTTGTCAGCAGGCAATAGGATAAATACTTCCGGCTCCTCGGGCTGGTGCGAATGTTTCAATGTCCGTATGTGCCAAACCGTTGGATTGTGACACACCTTTACGCGTATCTCGCTCGCTGCGCTCGCTCGAAAACTATAGCGTAACCTAAAACCAATCCATCTTGCGTTCATTATTCGATATGGTGGCGACTTATTTCGAATTTGCGAACGTGTCGGATCGGATGTGAGGTTGGACTAAATTTTTACGAGCGAGCGGAGCGAGCGAGCAACGATCACAATTTGCAAGGTATACATATACCTTATATTGCCTTGCATATATTTCGTGTTAGTACCTAATTTTGTCAGCCACTTCGGACATCACATTGGACTGTGGTATGTGGAAATAGTACTATTTATGTGAAACTATTCACAAACTGTAAACATTTGTCAGCAGGCAATAGGATAAATACTTCCGGCTCCTCGGGCTGGTGCGAATGTTTCAATGTCCGTATGTGCCAAACCGTTGGATTGTGACACACCTTTACGCGTATCTCGCTCGCTGCGCTCGCTCGAAAACTATAGCGTAACCTAAAACCAATCCATCTTGCGTTCATTATTCGATATGGTGGCGACTTATTTCGAATTTGCGAACGTGTCGGATCGGATGTGAGGTTGGACTAAATTTTTACGAGCGAGCGGAGCGAGCGAGCAACGATCACAATTTGCAAGGTATACATATACCTTATATTGCCTTGCATATATTTCGTGTTAGTACCTAATTTTGTCAGCCACTTCGGACATCACATTGGACTGTAGTATGTGGAAATAGTACTATTTATGTGAAACTATTCACAAACTGTAAACATTTGTCAGCAGGCAATAGGATAAAGACTTCCGGCTCCTCGGGCTGGTGCGAATGTTTCAATGTCCGTATGTGCCAAACCGTTGGATTGTGACACACCTTTGCGCGTCTCTCGTTCGCTGCGCTCGCTCGAAAACTATAGCGTAACCTAAAACCAATCCATCTTGCGTTCATTATTCGATATGAAAGCGACTTATTTCGAATTTGCGAACGTGTCGGATCGGATGTGAGGTTGGACTAAATTTTTACGAGCGAGCGGAGCGAGCGAGCAAACGATCACAATTTGCAAGGTATACATATACCTTGCAATATGCATATATATCGTGTTAGTACCTAATTTCGTCAGCCACTTCGGACATCACATTGCCCTGTAGTATGTAGAAATAGTACTATTTATGTGAAACTATTCACAAACTGTAAACATTTGTCAGCAGGCAATATGATAAAGACATCCGGCTCCTCGGGCTGGTGCGAATGTTTCAATGTCAGTATGTGCCAAACCGTTGGATTGTGACACACCTTTACGCGTCTCTCGTTCGCTGCGCTCGCTCGAAAACTATAGCGTAACCTAAAACCAATCCATCTTGCGTTCATTATTCGATATGGTGGCGACTTATTTCGAATTTGCGAACGTGTCGGATCGGATGTGAGGTTGAACTAAATTTTTACGAGCGAGCGGAGCGAGCGAGCAACGATCACAATTTGCAAGGTATACATATACCTTGCAATATGCATATATATCGTGTTAGTACCTAATTTTGTTAGCCACTTCGGACATCACATTGGACTGTAGTATGTGGAAATAGTACTATTTATGTGAAACTATTCACAAACTGTAAACATTTGTCAGCAGGCAATAGGATAAAGACTTCCGGCTCCTCGGGCTGGTGCGAATGTTTCAATGTCCGTATGTGCCAAACCGTTGGATTGTGACACACCTTTACGCGTCTCTCGTTCGCTGCGCTCGCTCGAAAACTATAGCGTAACCTAAAACCAATCCATCTTGCCTTAATTATTCGATATGGTGGCGACTTATTTCGAATTTGCGAACGTGTCGGATCGTATGTGAGGTTGGACTAAAGTTTTACGAGCGAGCGGAGCGAGCGAGCAACGATCACAATTTGCAAGGTATACATATACCTTGCAATATGCATATATATCGTGTTAGTACCTAATTTTGTTAGCCACTTCGGACATCACATTGGACTGTAGTATGTGGAAATAGTACTATTTATGTGAAACTATTCACAAACTGTAAACATTTGTCAGCAGGCAATAGGATAAAGACTTCCGGCTCCTCGGGCTGGTGCGAATGTTTCAATGTCCGTATGTGCCAAACCGTTGGATTGTGACACACCTTTACGCGTCTCTCGTTCGCTGCGCTCGCTCGAAAACTATAGCGTAACCTAAAACCAATCCATCTTGCCTTAATTATTCGATATGGTGGCGACTTATTTCGAATTTGCGAACGTGTCGGATCGTATGTGAGGTTGGACTAAAGTTTTACGAGCGAGCGGAGCGAGCGAGCAACGATCACAATTTGCAAGGTATACATATACCTTATATTGCCTTGCATATATTTCGTGTTAGTACCTAATTTTGTCAGCCACTTCGGACATCACATTGGACTGTAGTATGTGGAAATAGTACTATTTATGTGAAACTATTCACAAACTGTAAACATTTGTCAGCAGGCAATAGGATAAATACTTCCGGCTCCTCTGGCTGGTGCAAATGTTTCAATGTCCGTATGTGCCAAACCGTTCGATTGTGATACACCTTTACGCGTCTCTCGCTCGCTGCGCTCGCTCGAAAACTATAGCCTAACCTAAAACCAATCCCTCTTGCGTTAGTCATTCGATATGAAGGCGACTTATTTCGAATTTGCGAACGTGTCGGATCGGATGTGAGGTTGGACTAAATTTTTACGAGCGAGCGGAGCGAGCGAGCATCGATCACAATATGCAAGGTATACATATACCTTGCAATATGCATATATATCGTGTTAGTACCTAATTTTGTTAGCCACTTCGGACATCACATTGGACTGTAGTATGTGGAAATAGTACTATTTATGTGAAACTATTCACAAACTGTAAACATTTGTCAGCAGGCAATAGGATAAAGACTTCCGGCTCCTCGGGCTGGTGCGAATGTTTCAATGTCCGTATGTGCCAAACCGTTGGATTGTGACACACCTTTACGCGTCTCTCGTTCGCTGCGCTCGCTCGAAAACTATAGCGTAACCTAAAACCAATCCATCTTGCGTTCATTATTCGATATGGTGGCGACTTATTTCGAATTTGCGAACGTGTCGGATCGGATGTGAGGTTGGACTAAATTTTTACGAGCGAGCGGAGCGAGCGAGCAACAATCACAATTTGCAAGGTATACATATACCTTGCAATATGCATATATATCGTGTTAGTACCTAATTTTGTTAGCCACTTCGGCCATCACATTGGACTGTAGGATGTGGAAATAGTACTATTTATGTGAAACTATTCACAAACTGTAAACATTTGTGAGCAGGCAATAGGATAAAGACTTCCGGCTCCTCGGGCTGGTGCGAATGTTTCAATGTCCGTATGTGCCAAACCGTTGGATTGTGACACACCTTTACGCGTCTCTCGCTCGCTGCGCTCGCTCGAAAACTATAGCCTAACCTAAAACCAATCCCTCTTGCGTTAGTCATTCGATATGAAGGCGACTTATTTCGAATTTGCGAACGTGTCGGATCGGATGTGAGGTTGGACTAAATTTTTACGAGCGAGCGGATCGAGCGAGCAACGATCACAATTTGCAAGGTATACATATACCTTGCAATATGCATATATATCGTGTTAGTACCTAATTTTGTCAGCGACTTCGGACATCACATTGCACTGTACTATGTGGAAATAGTACTATTTATGTGAAACTATTCACAAACTGTAAACATTTGTCAGCAGGCAATACGATAAGTACTACCGGCTCCTCGGGCTGGTGCGAATGTTTCAATGTCCGTATGTGCCAAACCGTTGGATTGTGACACACCTTTATGCGTCTCTCGTTCGCTGCGCTCGCTCGTTAACTATAGCGTAACCTAAAACCAATCCATCTTGCCTTAATTATTCGATATGGTGGCGACTTATTCCGAATTTGCGAACGTGTCGGATCGGATGTGAGGTTGGACTAAATTTTTACGAGCGAGCGGAGCGAGCGAGCAACGATCACAATTTGCAAGGTATACATATACCTTGCAATATGCATATATATCGTGTTAGTACCTAATTTTGTTAGCCACTTCGGACATCACATTGGACTGTAGTATGTGGAAATAGTACTATTTATGTAAAACTATTCACAAACTGTAAACATTTGTCAACAGGCAATAGGATAAATACTTCCGGCTCCTCTGGCTGGTGCAAATGTTTCAATGTCCGTATGTGCCAAACCGTTAGATTGTGATACACCTTTACGCGTCTCTCGCTCGCTGCGCTCGCTCGAAAACTATAGCCTAACCTAAAACCAATCCCTCTTGCGTTAGTCATTCGATATGAAGGCGACTTATTTCGAATTTGCGAACGTGTCGGATCGGATGTGAGGTTGGACTAAATTTTTACGAGCGAGCGGAGCGAGCGAGCAACGATCACAATTTGCAAGGTATACATATACCTTGCAATATGCATATATATCGTGTTAGTACCTAATTTCGTCAGCCACTTCGGACATCACATTGCCCTGTAGTATGTGGAAATAGTACTATTTATGTGAAACTATTCACAAACTGTAAACATTTGTCAGCAGGCAATATGATAAAGACATCCGGCTCCTCGGGCTGGTGCGAATGTTTCAATGTCAGTATGTGCCAAACCGTTGGATTGTGACACACCTTTACGCGTATCTCGCTCGCCGCGCTCGCTCGAAAGCTGTAGCCTAACCTAAACCCAATCCATCTTGCGTTAGTCATTCGATATGAAGGCAACTTATTTCGAATTTGCGAACGTGTCGGATCGTATGTGAGGTTGGACTAAATTTTTACGAGCGAGCGGAGCGAGCGAGCAACGATCACAATTTGCAAGGTATACATATACCTTATATTGCCTTGCATATATTTCGTGTTAGTACCTAATTTTGTCAGCCACTTCGGACATCACATTGGACTGTAGTATGTGGAAATAGTACTATTTATGTGAAACTATTCACAAACTGTAAACATTTGTCAGCAGGCAATAGGATAAAGACTTCCGGCTCCTCGGGCTGGTGCGAATGTTTCAATGTCCGTATGTGCCAAACCGTTGGATTGTGACACACCTTTACGCGTCTCTCGTTCGCTGCGCTCGCTCGAAAACTATAGCGTAACCTAAAACCAATCCATCTTGCGTTCATTATTCGATATGGTGGCGACTTATTTCGAATTTGCGAACGTGTCGGATCGGATGTGAGGTTGGACTAAATTTTTACGAGCGAGCGGAGCGAGCGAGCATCGATCACAATATGCAAGGTATGCATATACCTTGCAATATGCATATATATCGTGTTAGTACCTAATTTTGTTAGCCACTTCGGACATCACATTGGACTGTAGTATGTGGAAATAGTACTATTTATGTGAAACTATTCACAAACTGTAAACATTTGTCAGCAGGCAATAGGATAAAGACTTCCGGCTCCTCGGGCTGGTGCGAATGTTTCAATGTCCGTATGTGCCAAACCGTTGGATTGTGACACACCTTTACGCGTCTCTCGTTCGCTGCGCTCGCTCGAAAACTATAGCGTAACCTAAAACCAATCCATCTTGCGTTCATTATTCGATATGGTGGCGACTTATTTCGAATTTGCGAACGTGTCGGATCGGATGTGAGGTTGGACTAAATTTTTACGAGCGAGCGGAGCGAGCGAGCAACAATCACAATTTGCAAGGTATACATATACCTTGCAATATGCATATATATCGTGTTAGTACCTAATTTTGTTAGCCACTTCGGACATCACATTGGACTGTAGGATGTGGAAATAGTACTATTTATGTGAAACTATTCACAAACTGTAAACATTTGTCAGCAGGCAATACGATAAAGACTTCCGGCTCCTCGGGCTGGTGCGAATGTTTCAATGTCCGTATGTGCCAAACCGTTGGATTGTGACACACCTTTACGCGTCTCTCGCTCGCTGCGCTCGCTCGAAAACTATAGCCTAACCTACAACCAATCCCTCTTGCGTTAGTCATTCGATATGAATGCGACTTATTTCGAATTTGCGAACGTGTCGGATCGGATGTGAGGTTGGACTAAATTTTTACGAGCGAGCGGAGCGAGCGAGCAACGATCACAATTTGCAAGGTATACATATACCTTGCAATATGCATATATATCGTGTTAGTACCTAATTTTGTCAGCCACTTCGGACATCACATTGCACTGTAGTATGTGGAAATAGTACTATTTATGTGAAACTATTCACAAACTGTAAACATTTGTCAGCAGGCAATACGATAAGTACTACCGGCTCCTCGGGCTGGTGCGAATGTTTCAATGTCTGTATGTGCCAAACCGTTGGATTGTGACACACCTTTACGCGTCTCTCGTTCGCTGCGCTCGCTCGAAAACTATAGCGTAACCTAAAACCAATCCATCTTGCCTTAATTATTCGATATGGTGGCAACTTATTCCGAATTTGCGAACGTGTCGGATCGGATGTGAGGTTGGACTAAATTTTTACGAGCGAGCGGAGCGAGCGAGCAACGATCACAATTTGCAAGGTATACATATACCTTGCAATATGCATATATATCGTGTTAGTACCTAATTTTGTTAGCCACTTCGGACATCACATTGCCCTGTAGTATGTGGAAATAGTACTATTTATGTGAAACTATTCACAAACTGTAAACATTTGTCAGCAGGCAATATGATAAAGACATCCGGCTCCTCGGGCTGGTGCGAATGTTTCAATGTCAGTTTGTGCCAAACCGTTGGATTGTGACAGACCTTTACGCGTATCTCGCTCGCTGCGCTCGCTCGAAAGCTGTAGCCTAACCTAAACCCAATCCATCTTGCGTTAGTCATTCGATATGAAGGCAACTTATTTCGAATTTGCGAACGTGTCGGATCGTATGTGAGGTTGGACTAAATTTTTACGAGCGAGCGGAGCGAGCGAGCAACGATCGCAATTTGCAAGGTATACATATACCTTATATTGCCTTGCATATATTTCGTGTTAGTACCTAATTTTGTCAGCCACTTCGGACATCACATTGGACTGTAGTATGTGGAAATAGTACTATTTATGTGAAACTATTCACAAACTGTAAACATTTGTCAGCAGGCAATATGATAAAGACATCCGGCTCCTCGGGCTGGTGCGAATGTTTCAATGTCCGTATGTGCCAAACCGTTGGATTGTGACACACCTTTACGCGTATCTCGCTCGCTGCGCTCGCTCGAAAGCTGTAGCCTAACCTAAACCCAATCCATCTTGCGTTAGTCATTCGATATGAAGGCAACTTATTTCGAATTTGCGAACGTGTCGGATCGTATGTGAGGTTGGACTAAATTTTTACGAGCGAGCGGAGCGAGCGAGCAACGATCGCAATTTGCAAGGTATACATATACCTTATATTGCCTTGCATATATTTCGTGTTAGTACCTAATTTTGTCAGCCACTTCGGACATCACATTGGACTGTAGTATGTGGAAATAGTACTATTTATGTGAAACTATTCACAAACTGTAAACATTTGTCAGCAGGCAATATGATAAAGACATCCGGCTCCTCGGGCTGGTGCGAATGTTTCAATGTCCGTATGTGCCAAACCGTTGGATTGTGACACACCTTTACGCGTCTCTCGTTCGCTGCGCTCACTCGAAAACTATAGCGTAACCTAAAACCAATCCATCTTGCCTTAATTATTCGCTATGGTGGCGACTTATTTCGAATTTGCGAACGTGTCGGATCGGATGTGAGGTTGGACTAAATTTTTACGAGCGGGCGGAGCGAGCGAGCAACGATCACAGTTTGCAAGGTATACATGTACCTTGCAATATGCATATATATCGTGTTAGTACCTAATTTTGTTAGCCACTTCGGACATCACATTGGACTGTAGGATGTGGAAATAGTACTATTTATGTGAAACTATTCACAAACTGTAAACATTTGTCAGCAGGCAATAGGATAAAGACTTCCGGCTCCTCGGGCTGGTGCGAATGTTTCAATGTCCGTATGTGCCAAACCGTTGGATTGTGACACACCTTTACGCGTCTCTCGTTCGCTGCGCTCGCTCGAAAACTATAGCCTAACCTAAAACCAATCCATCTTGCCTTAATTATTCGATATGGTGGCGACTTATTTCGAATTTGCGAACGTGTCGGATCGGATGTGAGGTTGGACTAAATTTTTACGAGCGAGCGGAGCGAGCGAGCAACGATCACAATTTGCAAGGTATACATATACCTTATATTGCCTTGCATATATTTCGTGTTAGTACCTAATTTTGTCAGCCACTTCGGACATCACATTGGACTGTAGTATGTGGAAGTAGTACTATTTATGTGAAACTATTCACAAACTGTAAACATTTGTCAGCAGGCAATAGGATAAATACTTCCGGCTCCTCTGGCTGGTGCAAATGTTTCAATGTCCGTATGTGCCAAACCGTTAGATTGTGATACACCTTTACGCGTCTCTCGCTCGCTGCGCTCGCTTGAAAACTATAGCCTAACCTAAAACCAATCCCTCTTGCGTTAGTCATTCGATATGAAGGCGACTTATTTCGAATTTGCGAACGTGTCGGATCGGATGTGAGGTTGGACTAAATTTTTACGAGCGAGCGGAGCGAGCGAGCATCGATCACAATATGCAAGGTATACATATACCTTGCAATATGCATATATATCGTGTTAGTACCTAATTTTGTTAGCCACTTCGGACATCACATTGGACTGTAGTATGTGGAAATAATACTATTTATGTGAAACTATTCACAAACTGTAAACATTTGTCAGCAGGCAATAGGATAAAGACTTCCGGCTCGTCGGGCTGGTGCGAATGTTTCAATATCCGTATGTGCCAAACCGTTGGATTGTGACACACCTTTACGCGTCTCTCGTTCGCTGCGCTCGCTCGAAAACTATAGCGTAACCTAAAACCAATCCATCTTGCGTTCATTATTCGATATGGTGGCGACTTATTTCGAATTTGCGAACGTGTCGGATCGGATGTGAGGTTGGACTAAATTTTTACGAGCGAGCGGAGCGAGCGAGCAACGATCACAATTTGCAAGGTATACATATACCTTGCAATATGCATATATATCGTGTTAGTACCTAATTTTGTTAGCCACTTCGGACATCACATTGGACTGTAGGATGTGGAAATAGTACTATTTATGTGAAACTATTCACAAACTGTAAACATTTGTCAGCAGGCAATAGGATAAAGACTTCCGGCTCCTCGGGCTGGTGCGAATGTTTCTATGTCCGTATGTGCCAAACCGTTGGATTGTGACACATCTTTACGCGTCTCTCGCTCGCTGCGCTCGCTCGAAAACTATAGCCTAACCTAAAACCAATCCATCTTGCCTTAATTATTCGATATGGTGGCGACTTATTTCGAATTTGCGAACGTGTCGGATCGGATGTGAGGTTGGACTAAATTTTTACGAGCGAGCGGAGCGAGCGAGCAACGATCACAATTTGCAAGGTATACATATACCTTATATTGCCTTGCATATATTTCGTGTTAGTACCTAATTTTGTCAGCCACTTCGGACATCACATTGGACTGTAGTATGTGGAAGTAGTACTATTTATGTGAAACTATTCACAAACTGTAAACATTTGTCAGCAGGCAATAGGATAAATACTTCCGGCTCCTCTGGCTGGTGCAAATGTTTCAATGTCCGTATGTGCCAAACCGTTAGATTGTGATACACCTTTACGCGTCTCTCGCTCGCTGCGCTCGCTTGAAAACTATAGCCTAACCTAAAACCAATCCCTCTTGCGTTAGTCATTCGATATGAAGGCGACTTATTTCGAATTTGCGAACGTGTCGGATCGGATGTGAGGTTGGACTAAATTTTTACGAGCGAGCGGAGCGAGCGAGCATCGATCACAATATGCAAGGTATACATATACCTTGCAATATGCATATATATCGTGTTAGTACCTAATTTTGTTAGCCACTTCGGACATCACATTGGACTGTAGTATGTGGAAATAATACTATTTATGTGAAACTATTCACAAACTGTAAACATTTGTCAGCAGGCAATAGGATAAAGGCTTCCGGCTCGTCGGGCTGGTGCGAATGTTTCAATATCCGTATGTGCCAAACCGTTGGATTGTGACACACCTTTACGCGTCTCTCGTTCGCTGCGCTCGCTCGAAAACTATAGCGTAACCTAAAACCAATCCATCTTGCGTTCATTATTCGATATGGTGGCGACTTATTTCGAATTTGCGAACGTGTCGGATCGGATGTGAGGTTGGACTAAATTTTTACGAGCGAGCGGAGCGAGCGAGCAACGATCACAATTTGCAAGGTATACATATACCTTGCAATATGCATATATATCGTGTTAGTACCTAATTTTGTTAGCCACTTCGGACATCACATTGGACTGTAGGATGTGGAAATAGTACTATTTATGTGAAACTATTCACAAACTGTAAACATTTGTCAGCAGGCAATAGGATAAAGACTTCCGGCTCCTCGGGCTGGTGCGAATGTTTCTATGTCCGTATGTGCCAAACCGTTGGATTGTGACACATCTTTACGCGTCTCTCGCTCGCTGCGCTCGCTCGAAAACTATAGCCTAACCTAAAACCAATCCCTCTTGCGTTAGTCATTCGATATGAAGGCGACTTATTTCGAATTTGCGAACGTGTCGGATCGGATGTGAGGTTGGACTAAATTTTTACGAGCGAGCGGAGCGAGCGAGCAACGATCACAATTTGCAAGGTATACATATACCTTGCAATATGCATATATATCGTGTTAGTACCTAATTTCGTCAGCCACTTCGGACATCACATTGCCCTGTAGTATGTGGAAATAGTACTATTTATGTGAAACTATTCACAAACTGTAAACATTTGTCAGCAGGCAATATGATAAAGACATCCGGCTCCTCGGGCTGGTGCGAATGTTTCAATGTCAGTATGTGCCAAACCGTTGGATTGTGACACACCTTTACGCGTATCTCGCTCGCTGCGCTCGCTCGAAAGCTGTAGCCTAACCTAAACCCAATCCATCTTGCGTTAGTCATTCGATATGAAGGCAACTTATTTCGAATTTGCGAACGTGTCGGATCGTATGTGAGGTTGGACTAAATTTTTACGAGCGAGCGGAGCGAGCGAGCAACGATCACAATTTGCAAGGTATACATATACCTTATATTGCCTTGCATATATTTCGTGTTAGTACCTAATTTTGTCAGCCACTTCGGACATTACATTGGACTGTGGTATGTGGAAATAGTACTATTTATGTGAAACTATTCACAAACTGTAAACATTTGTCAGCAGGCAATAGGATAAAGACTTCCGGCTCCTCGGGCTGGTGCGAATGTTTCAATGTCCGTATGTGCCAAACCGTTGGATTGTGACACACCTTTACGCGTCTCTCGTTCGCTGCGCTCGCTCGAAAACTATAGCGTAACCTAAAACCAATCCATCTTGCGTCCATTATTCGATATGGTGGCGACTTATTTCGAATTTGCGAACGTGTCGGATCGGATGTGAGGTTGGACTAAATTTTTACGAGCGAGCGGAGCGAGCGAGCATCGATCACAATATGCAAGGTATACATATACCTTGCAATATGCACATATATCGTGTTAGTACCTAATTTTGTTAGCCACTTCGGACATCACATTGGACTGTAGTATGTGGAAATAGTACTATTTATGTGAAACTATTCACAAACTGTAAACATTTGTCAGCAGGCAATAGGATAGAGACTTCCGGCTCCTCGGGCTGGTGCGAATGTTTCAATGTCCGTATGTGCCAAACCGTTGGATTGTGACACACCTTTACGCGTCTCTCGTTCGCTGCGCTCGCTCGAAAACTATAGCGTAACCTAAAACCAATCCATCTTGCGTTCATTATTCGATATGGTGGCGACTTATTTCGAATTTGCGAACGTGTCGGATCGGATGTGAGGTTGGACTAAATTTTTACGAGCGAGCGGAGCGAGCGAGCAACAATCACAATTTGCAAGGTATACATATACCTTGCAATATGCATATATATCGTGTTAGTACCTAATTTTGTTAGCCACTTCGGACATCACATTGGACTGTAGGATGTGGAAATAGTACTATTTATGTGAAACTATTCACAAACTGTAAACATTTGTCAGCAGGCAATATGATAAAGACATCCGGCTCCTCGGGCTGGTGCGAATGTTTCAATGTCAGTATGTGCCAAACCGTTGGATTGTGACACACCTTTACGCGTATCTCGCTCGCTGCGCTCGCTCGAAAGCTGTAGCCTAACCTAAACCCAATCCATCTTGCGTTAGTCATTCGATATGAAGGCAACTTATTTCGAATTTGCGAACGTGTCGGATCGTATGTGAGGTTGGACTAAATTTTTACGAGCGAGCGGAGCGAGCGAGCAACGATCACAATATGCAAGGTATACATATACCTTGCAATATGCATATATATCGTGTTAGTACCTAATTTTGTTAGCCACTTCGGACATCACATTGGACTGTAGTATGTGGAAATAGTACTATTTATGTGAAACTATTCACAAACTGTAAACATTTGTCAGCAGGCAATAGGATAAAGACTTGCGGCTCCTCGGGCTGGTGCGAATGTTTCAATGTCCGTATGTGCCAAACCGTTGGATTGTGACACACCTTTACGCGTCTCTCGCTCGCTGCGCTCGCTCGAAAACTATAGCGTAACCTAAAACCAATCCATCTTGCGTTCATTATTCGATATGGTGGCGACTTATTTCGAATTTGCGAACGTGTCGGGTCGGATGTGAGGTTGGACTAAATTTTTACGAGCGAGCGGAGCGAGCGAGCATCGATCACAATATGCAAGGTATACATATACCTTGCAATATGCATATATATCGTGTTAGTACCTAATTTTGTTAGCCACTTCGGACATCACATTGGACTGTAGGATGTGGAAATAGTACTATTTATGTGAAACTATTCACAAACTGTAAACATTTGTCAGCAGGCAATAGGATAAAGACTTCCGGCTCCTCGGGCTGGTGCGAATGTTTCAATGTCCGTATGTGCCAAACCGTTGGATTGTGACACACCTTTACGCGTCTCTCGTTCGCTGCGCTCGCTCGAAAACTATAGCGTAACCTAAAACCAATCCATCTTGCGTTCATTATTCGATATGGTGGCGACTTATTTCGAATTTGCGAACGTGTCGGATCGGATGTGAGGTTGAACTAAATTTTTACGAGCGAGCGGAGCGAGCGAGCAACGATCACAATTTGCAAGGTATACATATACCTTGCAATATGCATATATATCGTGTTAGTACCTAATTTTGTCAGCCACTTCGGACATCACATTGCACTGTAGTATGTGGAAATAGTACTATTTATGTGAAACTATTCACAAACTGTAAACATTTGTCAGCAGGCAATACGATAAGTACTACCGGCTCCTCGGGCTGGTGCGAATGTTTCAATGTCTGTATGTGCCAAACCGTTGGATTGTGACACACCTTTACGCGTCTCTCGTTCGCTGCGCTCGCTCGAAAACTATAGCGTAACCTAAAACCAATCCATCTTGCCTTAATTATTCGATATGGTGGCAACTTATTCCGAATTTGCGAGCGTGTCGGATCGGATGTGAGGTTGGACTAAATTTTTACGAGCGAGCGGAGCGAGCGAGCAACGATCACAATTTGCAAGGTATACATATACCTTGCAATATGCATATATATCGTGTTAGTACCTAATTTTGTTAGCCACTTCGGACATCACATTGCCCTGTAGTATGTGGAAATAGTACTATTTATGTGAAACTATTCACAAACTGTAAACATTTGTCAGCAGGCAATATGATAAAGACATCCGGCTCCTCGGGCTGGTGCGAATGTTTCAATGTCAGTTTGTGCCAAACCGTTGGATTGTGACACACCTTTACGCGTATCTCGCTCGCTGCGCTCGCTCGAAAGCTGTAGCCTAACCTAAACCCAATCCATCTTGCGTTAGTCATTCGATATGAAGGCAACTTATTTCGAATTTGCGAACGTGTCGGATCGTATGTGAGGTTGGACTAAATTTTTACGAGCGAGCGGAGCGAGCGAGCAACGATCGCAATTTGCAAGGTATACATATACCTTATATTGCCTTGCATATATTTCGTGTTAGTACCTAATTTTGTCAGCCACTTCGGACATCACATTGGACTGTAGTATGTGGAAATAGTACTATTTATGTGAAACTATTCACAAACTGTAAACATTTGTCAGCAGGCAATATGATAAAGACATCCGGCTCCTCGGGCTGGTGCGAATGTTTCAATGTCCGTATGTGCCAAACCGTTGGATTGTGACACACCTTTACGCGTATCTCGCTCGCTGCGCTCGCTCGAAAGCTGTAGCCTAACCTAAACCCAATCCATCTTGCGTTAGTCATTCGATATGAAGGCAACTTATTTCGAATTTGCGAACGTGTCGGATCGTATGTGAGGTTGGACTAAATTTTTACGAGCGAGCGGAGCGAGCGAGCAACGATCGCAATTTGCAAGGTATACATATACCTTATATTGCCTTGCATATATTTCGTGTTAGTACCTAATTTTGTCAGCCACTTCGGACATCACATTGGACTGTAGTATGTGGAAATAGTACTATTTATGTGAAACTATTCACAAACTGTAAACATTTGTCAGCAGGCAATATGATAAAGACATCCGGCTCCTCGGGCTTTTGCGAATGTTTCAATGTCCGTATGTGCCAAACCGTTGGATTGTGACACACCTTTACGCGTCTCTCGTTCGCTGCGCTCACTCGAAAACTATAGCGTAACCTAAAACCAATCCATCTTGCCTTAATTATTCGCTATGGTGGCGACTTATTTCGAATTTGCGAACGTGTCGGATCGGATGTGAGGTTGGACTAAATTTTTACGAGCGAGCGGAGCGAGCGAGCAACGATCACAGTTTGCAAGGTATACATGTACCTTGCAATATGCATATATATCGTGTTAGCACCTAATTTTGTTAGCCACTTCGGACATCACATTGGACTGTAGGATGTGGAAATAGTACTATTTATGTGAAACTATTCACAAACTGTAAACATTTGTCAGCAGGCAATAGGATAAAGACTTCCGGCTCCTCGGGCTGGTGCGAATGTTTCTATGTCCGTATGTGCCAAACCGTTGGATTGTGACACATCTTTACGCGTCTCTCGCTCGCTGCGCTCGCTCGAAAACTATAGCCTAACCTAAAACCAATCCCTCTTGCGTTAGTCATTCGATATGAAGGCGACTTATTTCGAATTTGCGAACGTGTCGGATCGGATGTGAGGTTGGACTAAATTTTTACGAGCGAGCGGAGCGAGCGAGCAACGATCACAATTTGCAAGGTATACATATACCTTATATTGCCTTGCATATATTTCGTGTTAGTACCTAATTTTGTCAGCCACTTCGGACATCACATTGGACTGTGGTATGTGGAAATAGTACTATTTATGTGAAACTATTCACAAACTGTAAACATTTGTCAGCAGGCAATAGCATAAAGACTTCCGGCTCTTCGGGCTGGTGCGAATGTTTCAATGTCCGTATGTGCCAAACCGTTGGATTGTGACACACCTTTACGCGTCTCTCGTTCGCTGCGCTCGCTCGAAAACTATAGCGTAACCTAAAACCAATCCATCTTGCGTTCATTATTCGATATGGTGGCGACTTATTTCGAATTTGCGAACGTGTCGTATCGGATGTGAGGTTGGACTAAATTTTTACGAGCGAGCGGAGCGAGCGAGCAACGATCACAATTTGCAAGGTATACATATACCTTGCAATATGTATATATATCGTGTTAGTACCTAATTTTGTTAGCCACTTCGGACATCACATTGGACTGTAGTATGTGGAAATAGTACTATTTATGTGAAACTATTCACAAACTGTAAACATTTGTCAGCAGGCAATAGGATAAATACTTCCGGCTCCTCTGGCTGGTGCGAATGTTTCAATGTCCGTATGTGCCAAACCGTTAGATTGTGACACACCTTTACGCGTCTCTCGCTCGCTGCGCTCGCTCGAAAACTATAGCCTAACCTAAAACCAATCCCTCTTGCGTTTGTCATTCGATTTGAAGGCGACTTATTTCGAATTTGCGAACGTGTCGGATCGGATGTGAGGTTGGACTAAATTTTTACGAGCGAGCGGAGCGAGCGAGCAACGATCACAATTTGCAAGGTATACATATACCTTATATTGCCTTGCATATATTTCGTGTTAGTACCTAATTTTGTCAGCCACTTCGGACATCACATTGGACTGTGGTATGTGGAAATAGTACTATTTATGTGAAACTATTCACAAACTGTAAACATTTGTCAGCAGGCAATAGCATAAAGACTTCCGGCTCTTCGGGCTGGTGCGAATGTTTCAATGTCCGTATGTGCCAAACCGTTGGATTGTGACACACCTTTACGCGTCTCTCGTTCGCTGCGCTCGCTCGAAAACTATAGCGTAACCTAAAACCAATCCATCTTGCGTTCATTATTCGATATGGTGGCGACTTATTTCGAATTTGCGAACGTGTCGTATCGGATGTGAGGTTGGACTAAATTTTTACGAGCGAGCGGAGCGAGCGAGCAACGATCACAATTTGCAAGGTATACATATACCTTGCAATATGTATATATATCGTGTTAGTACCTAATTTTGTTAGCCACTTCGGACATCACATTGGACTGTAGTATGTGGAAATAGTACTATTTATGTGAAACTATTCACAAACTGTAAACATTTGTCAGCAGGCAATAGGATAAATACTTCCGGCTCCTCTGGCTGGTGCGAATGTTTCAATGTCCGTATGTGCCAAACCGTTAGATTGTGACACACCTTTACGCGTCTCTCGCTCGCTGCGCTCGCTCGAAAACTATAGCCTAACCTAAAACCAATCCCTCTTGCGTTTGTCATTCGATTTGAAGGCGACTTATTTCGAATTTGCGAACGTGTCGGATCGGATGTGAGGTTGGACTAAATTTTTACGAGCGAGCGGAGCGAGCGAGCAACGATCACAATTTGCAAGGTATACATATACCTTATATTGCCTTGCATATATTTCGTGTTAGTACCTAATTTTGTCAGCCACTTCGGACATCACATTGGACTGTAGTATGTGGATATAGTACTATTTATGTGAAACTATTCACAAACTGTAAACATTTGTCAGCAGGCAATAGGATAAAGACTTCCGGCTCCTCGGGCTGGTGCGAATGTTTCAATGTCCGTATGTGCCAAACCGTTGGATTGTGACACACCTTTACGCGTCTCTCGTTCGCTGCGCTCGCTCGAAAACTATAGCGTAACCTAAAACCAATCCATCTTGCGTTCATTATTCGATATGGTGGCGACTTATTTCGAATTTGCGAACGTGTCGGATCGGATGTGAGGTTGGACTAAATTTTTACGAGCGAGCGGATCGAGCGAGCAACAATCACAATTTGCAAGGTATACATATACCTTGCAATATGCATATATATCGTGTTAGTACCTAATTTTGTTAGCCACTTCGGCCATCACATTGGACTGTAGGATGTGGAAATAGTACTATTTATGTGAAACTATTCACAAACTGTAAACATTTGTCAGCAGGCAATAGGATAAAGACTTCCGGCTCCTCGGGCTGGTGCGAATGTTTCAATGTCCGTATGTGCCAAACCGTTGGATTGTGACACACCTTTACGCGTCTCTCGCTCGCTGCGCTCGCTCGAAAACTATAGCCTAACCTAAAACCAATCCCTCTTGCGTTAGTCATTCGATATGGTGGCGACTTATTTCGAATTTGCGAACGTGTCGGATCGGATGTGAGGTTGGACTAAATTTTTACGAGCGAGCGGAGCGAGCGAGCAACAATCACAATTTGCAAGGTATACATATACCTTGCAATATGCATATATATCGTGTTAGTACCTAATTTTGTTAGCCACTTCGGACATCACATTGGACTGTAGGATGTGGAAATAGTACTATTTATGTGAAACTATTCACAAACTGTAAACATTTGTCAGCAGGCAATACGATAAAGACTTCCGGCTCCTCGGGCTGGTGCGAATGTTTCAATGTCCGTATGTGCCAAACCGTTGGATTGTGACACACCTTTACGCGTCTCTCGCTCGCTGCGCTCGCTCGAAAACTATAGCCTAACCTAAAACCAATCCCTCTTGCGTTAGTCATTCGATATGATGGCGACTTATTTCGAATTTGCGAACGTGTCGGATCGGATGTGAGGTTGGACTAAATTTTTACGAGCGAGCGGAGCGAGCGAGCAACGATCACAATTTGCAAGGTATACATATACCTTGCGATATGCATATATATCGTGTTAGTACCTAATTTCGTCAGCCACTTCGGACATCACATTGCCCTGTAGTATGTGGAAATAGTACTATTTATGTGAAACTATTCACAAACTGTAAACATTTGTCAGCAGGCAATATGATAAAGACATCCGGCTCCTCGGGCTGGTGCGAATGTTTCAATGTCAGTATGTGCCAAACCGTTGGATTGTGACACACCTTTACGCGTATCTCGCTCGCTGCGCTCGCTCGAAAGCTGTAGCCTAACCTAAACCCAATCCATCTTGCGTTAGTCATTCGATATGAAGGCAACTTATTTCGAATTTGCGAACGTGTCGGATCGTATGTGAGGTTGGACTAAATTTTTACGAGCGAGCGGAGCGAGCGAGCAACGATCACAATTTGCAAGGTATACATATACCTTATATTGCCTTGCATATATTTCGTGTTAGTACCTAATTTTGTCAGCCACTTCGGACATCACATTGGACTGTGGTATGTGGAAATAGTACTATTTATGTGAAACTATTCACAAACTGTAAACATTTGTCAGCAGGCAATAGCATAAAGACTTCCGGCTCTTCGGGCTGGTGCGAATGTTTCAATGTCCGTATGTGCCAAACCGTTGGATTGTGACACACCTTTACGCGTCTCTCGTTCGCTGCGCTCGCTCGAAAACTATAGCGTAACCTAAAACCAATCCATCTTGCGTTCATTATTCGATATGGTGGCGACTTATTTCGAATTTGCGAACGTGTCGTATCGGATGTGAGGTTGGACTAAATTTTTACGAGCGAGCGGAGCGAGCGAGCAACGATCACAATTTGCAAGGTATACATATACCTTGCAATATGTATATATATCGTGTTAGTACCTAATTTTGTTAGCCACTTCGGACATCACATTGGACTGTAGTATGTGGAAATAGTACTATTTATGTGAAACTATTCACAAACTGTAAACATTTGTCAGCAGGCAATAGGATAAATACTTCCGGCTACTCTGGCTGGTGCGAATGTTTCAATGTCCGTATGTGCCAAACCGTTAGATTGTGACACACCTTTACGCGTCTCTCGCTCGCTGCGCTCGCTCGAAAACTATAGCCTAACCTAAAACCAATCCCTCTTGCGTTTGTCATTCGATTTGAAGGCGACTTATTTCGAATTTGCGAACGTGTCGGATCGGATGTGAGGTTGGACTAAATTTTTACGAGCGAGCGGAGCGAGCGAGCAACGATCACAATTTGCAAGGTATACATATACCTTATATTGCCTTGCATATATTTCGTGTTAGTACCTAATTTTGTCAGCCACTTCGGACATCACATTGGACTGTAGTATGTGGATATAGTACTATTTATGTGAAACTATTCACAAACTGTAAACATTTGTCAGCAGGCAATAGGATAAATACTTCCGGCTCCTCTGGCTGGTGCAAATGTTTCAATGTCCGTATGTGCCAAACCGTTAGATTGTGATACACCTTTACGCGTCTCTCGCTCGCTGCGCTCGCTCGAAAACTATAGCCTAACCTAAAACCAATCCCTCTTGCGTTAGTCATTCGATATGAAGGCGACTTATTTCGAATTTGCGAACGTGTCGGATCGGATGTGAGGTTGGACTAAATTTTTACGAGCGAGCGGAGCGAGCGAGCAACGATCACAATTTGCAAGGTATACATATACCTTGCAATATGCATATATATCGTGTTAGTACCTAATTTTGTTAGCCACTTCGGACATGACATTGGACTGTAGTATGTGGAAATAGTACTATTTATGTGAAACTATTCACAAACTGTAAACATTTGTCAGCAGGCAATAGGATAAAGACTTCCGGCTCCTCGGGCTGGTGCGAATGTTTCAATGTCCGTATGTGCCAAACCGTTGGATTGTGACACACCTTTACGCGTCTCTCGTTCGCTGCGCTCGCTCGAAAACTATAGCGTAACCTAAAACCAATCCATCTTGCGTTCATTATTCGATATGGTGGCGACTTATTTCGAATTTGCGAACGTGTCGGATCGGATGTGAGGTTGGACTAAATTTTTACGAGCGAGCGGAGCGAGCGAGCATCGATCACAATATGCAAGGTATACATATACCTTGCAATATGCACATATATCGTGTTAGTACCTAATTTTGTTAGCCACTTCGGACATCACATTGGACTGTAGGATGTGGAAATAGTACTATTTATGTGAAACTATTCACAAACTGTAAACATTTGTCAGCAGGCAATACGATAAAGACTTCCGGCTCCTCGGGCTGGTGCGAATGTTTCAATGTCCGTATGTGCCAAACCGTTGGATTGTGACACACCTTTACGCGTCTCTCGCTCGCTGCGCTCGCTCGAAAACTATAGCCTAACCTAAAACCAATCCCTCTTGCGTTAGTCATTCGATATGAAAGCGACTTATTTCGAATTTGCGAACGTGTCGGATCGGATGTGAGGTTGGACTAAATTTTTACGAGCGAGCGGAGCGAGCGAGCAACGATCACAATTTGCAAGGTATACATATACCTTGCAATATGCATATATATCGTGTTAGTACCTAATTTTGTCAGCCACTTCGGACATCACATTGCACTGTAGTATGTGGAAATAGTACTATTTATGTGAAACTATTCACAAACTGTAAACATTTGTCAGCAGGCAATACGATAAGTACTACCGGCTCCTCGGGCTGGTGCGAATGTTTCAATGTCTGTATGTGCCAAACCGTTGGATTGTGACACACCTTTACGCGTCTCTCGTTCGCTGCGCTCGCTCGAAAACTATAGCGTAACCTAAAACCAATCCATCTTGCCTTAATTATTCGATATGGTGGCGACTTATTCCGAATTTGCGAACGTGTCGGATCGGATGTGAGGTTGGACTAAATTTTTACGAGCGAGCGGAGCGAGCGAGCAACGATCACAATTTGCAAGGTACACATATACCTTGCAATATGCATATATATCGTGTTAGTACCTAATTTTGTTAGCCACTTCGGACATCACATTGCCCTGTAGTATGTGGAAATAGTACTATTTATGTGAAACTATTCACAAACTGTAAACATTTGTCAGCAGGCAATATGATAAAGACATCCGGCTCCTCGGGCTGGTGCGAATGTTTCAATGTCAGTATGTGCCAAACCGTTGGATTGTGACACACCTTTACGCGTATCTCGCTCGCTGCGCTCGCTCGAAAGCTGTAGCCTAACCTAAACCCAATCCATCTTGCGTTAGTCATTCGATATGAAGGCAACTTATTTCGAATTTGCGAACGTGTCGGATCGTATGTGAGGTTGGACTAAATTTTTACGAGCGAGCGGAGCGAGCGAGCAACGATCGCAATTTGCAAGGTATACATATACCTTATATTGCCTTGCATATATTTCGTGTTAGTACCTAATTTTGTCAGCCACTTCGGACATCACATTGGACTGTAGTATGTGGAAATAGTACTATTTATGTGAAACTATTCACAAACTGTAAACATTTGGCAGCAGGCAATAGGATAAAGACTTCCGGCTCCTCGGGCTGGTGCGAATGTTTCAATGTCCGTATGTGCCAAACCGTTGGATTGTGACACACCTTTACGCGTCTCTCGTTCGCTGCGCTCGCTCGAAAACTATAGCGTAACCTAAAACCAATCCATCTTGCGTTCATTATTCGATATGGTGGCGACTTATTTCGAATTTGCGAACGTGTCGGATCGGCTGTGAGGTTGGACTAAATTTTTACGAGCGAGCGGAGCGAGCGAGCAACGATCACAATTTGCAAGGCATACATATACCTTGCAATATGTATATATATCGTGTTAGTACCTAATTTTGTTAGCCACATCGGACATCACATTGGACTGTAGTATGTGGAAATAGTACTATTTATGTGAAACTATTCACAAACTGTAAACATTTGTCAGCAGGCAATAGGATAAATACTTCCGGCTCCTCTGGCTGGTGCGAATGTTTCAATGTCCGTATGTGCCAAACCGTTAGATTGTGATACACCTTTACGCATCTCTCGCTCGCTGCGCTCGCTCGAAAACTATAGCCTAACCTAAAACCAATCCCTCTTGCGTTAGTCATTCGATTTGAAGGCGACTTATTTCGAATTTGCGAACGTGTCGGATCGGATGTGAGGTTGGACTAAATTTTTACGAGCGAGCGGAGCGAGCGAGCAACGATCACAATTTGCAAGGTATACATATACCTTGCAATATGCATATATATCGTGTTAGTACCTAATTTTGTCAGCCACTTCGGACATCACATTGCACTGTAGTATGTCGAAATAGTACTATTTATGTGAAACTATTCACAAACTGTAAACATTTGTCAGTAGGCAATATGATAAAGACTTCCGGCTCCTCGGGCTGGTGCGAATGTTTCAATGTCAGTATGTGCCAAACCGTTAGATTGTGATACACCTTTACGCGTCTCTCGCTCGCTGCGCTCGCTCGAAGACTATAGCGTAACCTAAAACCAATCCATCTTGCGTTCATTATTCGATATGGTGGCGACTTATTTCGAATTTGCGAACGTGTCGGGTCGGATGTGAGGTTGGACTAAATTTTTACGAGCGAGCGGAGCGAGCGAGCATCGATCACAATATGCAAGGTATACATATACCTTGCAATATGCATATATATCGTGTTAGTACCTAATTTCGTCAGCCACTTCGGACATCACATTGCCCTGTAGTATGTGGAAATAGTACTATTTATGTGAAACTATTCACAAACTGTAAACATTTGTCAGCAGGCAATATGATAAAGACATCCGGCTCCTCGGGCTGGTGCGAATGTTTCAATGTCAGTATGTGCCAAACCGTTGGATTGTGACACACCTTTACGCGTCTCTCGATCGCTGCGCTCGCTCGAAAGCTGTAGCCTAACCTAAACCCAATCCATCTTGCGTTAGTCATTCGATATGCAGGCAACTTATTTCGAATTTGCGAGCGTGTCGGATCGTATGTGAGGTTGGACTAAATTTTTACGAGCGAGCGGAGCGAGCGAGCAACGATCACAATTTGCAAGGTATACATATACCTTATATTGCCTTGCATATATTTCGTGTTAGTACCTAATTTTGTCAGCCACTTCGGACATCACATTGGACTGTAGTATGTGGAAATAGTACTATTTATGTGAAACTATTCACAAACTGTAAACATTTGTCAGCAGGCAATACGATAAATACTTCCGGCTCCTCTGGCTGGTGCGAATGTTTCAATGTCCGTATGTGCCAAACCGTTAGATTGTGATACACCTTTACGCGTCTCTCGCTCGCTGCGCTCGCTCGAAAACTATAGCCTAACCTAAAACCAATCCCTCTTGCGTTAGTCATTCGATATGAAGGCGACCTATTTCGAATTTGCGAACGTGTCGGATCGGATGTGAGATTGGACTAAATTTTTACGAGCGAGCGGAGCGAGCGAGCAACGATCACAATTTGCAAGGTATACATATACCTTGCAATATGCATATATATCGTGTTAGTACCTAATTTCGTCAGCCACTTCGGACATCACATTGCCCTGTAGTATGTGGGAATAGTACTATTTATGTGAAACTATTCACAAACTGTAAACATTTGTCAGCAGGCAATATGATAAAGACATCCGGCTCCTCGGGCTGGTGCGAATGTTTCAATGTCAGTATGTGCCAAACCGTTGGATTGTGACACACCTTTACGCGTATCTCGCTCGCTGCGCTCGCTCGAAAGCTGTAGCCTAACCTAAACCCGATCCATCTTGCGTTAGTCATTCGATATGAAGGCAACTTATTTCGAATTTGCGAACGTGTCGGATCGTATGTGAGGTTGGACTAAATTTTTACGAGCGAGCGGAGCGAGCGAGCAACGATCACAATTTGCAAGGTATACATATACCTTATATTGCCTTGCATATATTTCGTGTTAGTACCTAATTTTGTCAGCCACTTCGGACATCACATTGGACTGTAGTATGTGGAAATAGTACTATTTATGTGAAACTATTCACAAACTGTAAACATTTGTCAGTAGGCAATATGATAAAGACTTCCGGCTCCTCGGGCTGGTGCGAATGTTTCAATGTCAGTATGTGCCAAACCGTTGGATTGTGACACACCTTTACGCGTCTCTCGCTCGCTGCGCTCGCTCGAAAACTATAGCGTAACCTAAAACCAATCTATCTTGCGTTCATTATTCGATATGGTGGCGACTTATTTCGAATTTGCGAACGTGTCGGATCGGATGTGAGGTTGGACTAAATTTTTACGAGCGAGCGGAGCGAGCGAGCAACGATCACAATTTGCAAGGTATACATATACCTTGCAATATGTATATATATCGTGTTAGTACCTAATTTTGTTAGCCACTTCGGACATCACATTGGACTGTAGTATGTGGAAATAGTACTATTTATGTGAAACTATTCACAAACTGTAAACATTTGTCAGCAGGCAATAGGATAAATACTTCCGGCTCCTCTGGCTGGTGCGAATGTTTCAATGTCCGTATGTGCCAAACCGTTGGATTGTGACACACCTTTACGCGTCTCTCGCTCGCTGCGCTCGCTCGAAAACTATAGCGTAACCTAAAACCAATCCATCTTGCGTTCATTATTCGATATGGTGGCGACTTATTTCGAATTTGCGAACGTGTCGGGTCGGATGTGACGTTGGACTAAATTTTTACGAGCGAGCGGAGCGAGCGAGCATCGATCACAATATGCAAGGTATACATATACCTTGCAATATGCATATATATCGTGTTAGTACCTAATTTCGTCAGCCACTTCGGACATCACATTGCCCTGTAGTATGTGGAAATAGTACTATTTATGTGAAACTATTCACAAACTGTAAACATTTGTCAGCAGGCAATAGGATAAATACTTCCGGCTCCTCTGGCTGGTGCGAATGTTTCAATGTCCGTATGTGCCAAACCGTTAGATTGTGATACACCTTTACGCGTCTCTCGCTCGCTGCGCTCGCTCGAAAACTATAGCCTAACCTAAAACCAATCCCTCTTGCGTTAGTCATTCGATTTGAAGGCGACTTATTTCGAATTTGCGAACGTGACGGATCGGATGTGAGGTTGGACTAAATTTTTACGAGCGAGCGGAGCGAGCGAGCTACGATCACAATTTGCAAGGTATACATATACCTTGCAATATGCATATATATCGTGTTAGTACCTAATTTTGTCAGCCATTTCGGACATCGCATTGCACTGTAGTATGTCGAAATAGTACTATTTATGTGAAACTATTCACAAACTGTAAACATTTGTCAGTAGGCAATATGATAAAGACTTCCGGCTCCTCGGGCTGGTGCGAATGTTTCAATGTCAGTATGTGCCAAACCGTTGGATTGTGACACACCTTTACGCGTCTCTCGCTCGCTGCGCTCGCTCGAAAACTATAGCGTAACCTAAAACCAATCCATCTTGCGTTCATTATTCGATATGGTGGCGACTTATTTCGAATTTGCGAACGTGTCGGGTCGGATGTGACGTTGGACTAAATTTTTACGGGCGAGCGGAGCGAGCGAGCATCGATCACAATATGCAAGGTATACATATACCTTGCAATATGCATATATATCGTGTTAGTACCTAATTTCGTCAGCCACTTCGGACATCACATTGCCCTGTAGTATGTGGAAATAGTACTATTTATGTGAAACTATCCACAAACTGTAAACATTTGTCAGCAGGCAATAGGATAAATACTTCCGGCTCCTCTGGCTGGTGCGAATGTTTCAATGTCCGTATGTGCCAAACCGTTAGATTGTGATACACCTTTACGCGTCTCTCGCTCGCTGCGCTCGCTCGAAAACTATAGCCTAACCTAAAACCAATCCCTCTTGCGTTAGTCATTCGATTTGAAGGCGACTTATTTCGAATTTGCGAACGTGTCGGATCGGATGTGAGGTTGGACTAAATTTTTACGAGCGAGCGGAGCGAGCGAGCAACGATCACAATTTGCAAGGTATACATATACCTTGCAATATGCATATATATCGTGTTAGTACCTAATTTTGTCAGCCACTTCGGACATCACATTGCACTGTAGTATGTCGAAATAGTACTATTTATGTGAAACTATTCACAAACTGTAAACATTTGTCAGTAGGCAATATGATAAAGACTTCCGGCTCCTCGGGCTGGTGCGAATGTTTCAATGTCAGTATGTGCCAAACCGTTGGATTGTGACACACCTTTACGCGTCTCTCGCTCGCTGCGCTCGCTCGAAAACTATAGCGTAACCTAAAACCAATCCATCTTGCGTTCATTATTCGATATGGTGGCGACTTATTTCGAATTTGCGAACGTGTCGGATCGTATGTGAGGTTGGACTAAATTTTTACGAGCGAGCGGAGCGAGCGAGCAACGATCACAATTTGCAAGGTATACATATACCTTGCAATATGCATATATATCGTGTTAGTACCTAATTTTGTCAGCCACTTCGGACATCACATTGCACTGTAGTATGTCGAAATAGTACTATTTATGTGAAACTATTCACAAACTGTAAACATTTGTCAGTAGGCAATATGATAAAGACTTCCGGCTCCTCGGGCTGGTGCGAATGTTTCAATGTCAGTATGTGCCAAACCGTTGGATTGTGACACACCTTTACGCGTCTCTCGCTCGCTGCGCTCGCTCGAAAACTATAGCGTAACCTAAAACCAATCCATCTTGCGTTCTTATTCGATATGGTGGCGACTTATTTCGAATTTGCGAACGTGTCGGATCGTATGTGAGGTTGGACTAAATTTTTACCAGCGAGCGGAGCGAGCGAGCAACGATCACAGTTTGCAAGGTATACATATACCTTATATTGCCTTGCATATATTTCGTGTTAGTACCTAATTTCGTCAGCCACTTCGGACATCACATTGCCCTGTAGTATGTGGAAATAGTACTATTTATGTGAAACTATTCACAAACTGTAAACATTTGTCAGCAGGCAATATGATAAAGACATCCGGCTTCTCGGGCTGGTGCGAATGTTTCAATGTCAGTATGTGCCAAACCGTTGGATTGTGACACACCTTTACGCGTCTCTCGCTCGCTGCGCTCGCTCGAAAGCTGTAGCCTAACCTAAACCCAATCCATCTTGCGTTAGTCATTCGATATGAAGGCAACTTATTTCGAATTTGCGAGCGTGTCGGATCGTATGTGAGGTTGGACTAAATTTTTACGAGCGAGCGGAGCGAGCGAGCAACGATCACAATTTGCAAGGTATACATATACCTTATATTGCCTTGCATATATTTCGTGTTAGTACCTAATTTTGTCAGCCACTTCGGACATCACATTGGACTGTAGTATGTGGAAATAGTACTATTTATGTGAAACTATTCACAAACTGTAAACATTTGTCAGTAGGCAATATGATAAAGACTTCCGGCTCCTCGGGCTGGTGCGAATGTTTCAATGTCAGTATGTGCCAAACCGTTGGATTGTGACACACCTTTACACGTCTCTCGCTCGCTGCGCTCGCTCGAAAACTATAGCGTAACCTAAAACCAATCCATCTTGCGTTCATTATTCGATATGGTGGCGACTTATTTCGAATTTGCGAACGTGTCGGGTCGGATGTGAGGTTGGACTAAATTTTTACGAGCGAGCGGAGCGAGCGAGCATCGATCACAATATGCAAGGTATACATATAACTTGCAATATGCATATATATCGTGTTAGTACCTAATTTCGTCAGCCACTTCGGACATCACATTGCCCTGTAGTATGTGGAAATAGTACTATTTATGTGAAACTATTCACAAACTGTAAACATTTGTCAGCAGGCAATATGATAAAGACATCCGGCTCCTCGTGCAGGAGCGAATGTTTCAATGTCAGTATGTGCCAAACCGTTGGATTGTGACACACCTTTACGCGTCTCTCGCTCGCTGCGCTCGCTCGAAAGCTGTAGCCTAACCTAAACCCAATCCATCTTGCGTTAGTCATTCGATATGAAGGCAACTTATTTCGAATTTGCGAGCGTGTCGGATCGTATGTGAGGTTGGACTAAATTTTTACGAGCGAGCGGAGCGAGCGAGCAACGATCACAATTTGCAAGGTATACATATACCTTATATTGCCTTGCATATATTTCGTGTTAGTACCTAATTTTGTCAGCCACTTCGGACATCACATTGGACTGTAGTATGTGGAAATAGTACTATTTATGTGAAACTATTCACAAACTGTAAACATTTGTCAGCAGGCAATACGATAAAGACTTCCGGCTCCTCGGGCTGGTGCGAATGTTTCAATGTCCGTATGTGCCAAACCGTTGGATTGTGATACACCTTTACGCGTCTCTCGTTCGCTGCGCTCGCTCGAAAACTATAGCGTAACCTAAAACCAATCCATCTTGCGTTCATTATTCGATATGGTGGCGACTTATTTCGAATTTGCGAACGTGTCGTATCGGATGTGAGGTTGGACTAAATTTTTACGAGCGAGCGGAGCGAGCGAGCAACGATCACAATTTGCAAGGTATACATATACCTTGCAATATGTATATATATCGTGTTAGTACCTAATTTTGTTAGCCACTTCGGACATCACATTGGACTGTAGTATGTGGAAATAGTACTATTTATGTGAAACTATTCACAAACTGTAAACATTTGTCAGCAGGCAATAGGATAAATACTTCCGGCTCCTCTGGCTGGTGCGAATGTTTCAATGTCCGTATGTGCCAAACCGTTAGATTGTGATACACCTTTACGCGTCTCTCGCTCGCTGCGCTCGCTCGAAAACTATAGCCTAACCTAAAACCAATCCCTCTTGCGTTAGTCATTCGATTTGAAGGCGACTTATTTCGAATTTGCGAACGTGTCGGATCGGATGTGAGGTTGGACTAAATTTTTACGAGCGAGCGGAGCGAGCGAGCAACGATCACAATTTGCAAGGTATACATATACCTTGCAATATGCATATATATCGTGTTAGTACCTAATTTTGTCAGCCACTTCGGACATCACATTGCACTGTAGTATGTCGAAATAGTACTATTTATGTGAAACTATTCACAAACTGTAAACATTTGTCAGTAGGCAATATGATAAAGACTTCCGGCTCCTCGGGCTGGTGCGAATGTTTCAATGTCAGTATGTGCCAAACCGTTGGATTGTGACACACCTTTACGCGTCTCTCGCTCGCTGCGCTCGCTCGAAAACTATAGCGTAACCTAAAACCAATCTATCTTGCGTTCATTATTCGATATGGTGGCGACTTATTTCGAATTTGCGAACGTGTCGGATCGGATGTGAGGTTGGACTAAATTTTTACGAGCGAGCGGAGCGAGCGAGCATCGATCACAATATGCAAGGTATACATATACCTTGCAATATGCATATATATCGTGTTAGTACCTAATTTCGTCAGCCACTTCGGACATCACATTGCCCTGTAGTATGTGGAAATAGTTCTATTTATGTGAAACTATTCACAAACTGTAAACATTTGTCAGCAGGCAATAGGATAAATACTTCCGGCTCCTCTGGCTGGTGCGAATGTTTCAATGTCCGTATGTGCCAAACCGTTAGATTGTGATACACCTTTACGCGTCTCTCGCTCGCTGCGCTCGCTCGAAAACTATAGCCTAACCTAAAACCAATCCCTCTTGCGTTAGTCATTCGATTTGAAGGCGACTTATTTCAAATTTGCGAACGTGTCGGATCGGATGTGAGGTTGGACTAAATTTTTACGAGCGAGCGGAGCGAGCGAGCAACGATCACAATTTGCAAGGTATACATATACCTTGCAATATGCATATATATCGTGTTAGTACCTAATTTTGTCAGCCACTTCGGACATCACATTGCACTGTAGTATGTCGAAATAGTACTATTTATGTGAAACTATTCACAAACTGTAAACATTTGTCAGTAGGCAATATGATAAAGACTTCCGGCTCCTCGGGCTGGTGCGAATGTTTCAATGTCAGTATGTGCCAAACCGTTGGATTGTGACACACCTTTACGCGTCTCTCGCTCGCTGCGCTCGCTCGAAAACTATAGCGTAACCTAAAACCAATCTATCTTGCGTTCATTATTCGATATGGTGGCGACTTATTTCGAATTTGCGAACGTGTCGGATCGGATGTGAGGTTGGACTAAATTTTTACCAGCGAGCGGAGCGAGCGAGCAACGATCACAGTTTGCAAGGTATACATATACCTTATATTGCCTTGCATATAGTTCGTGTTAGTACCTAATTTCGTCAGCCACTTCGGACATCACATTGCCCTGTAGTATGTGGAAATAGTACTATTTATGTGAAACTATTCACAAACTGTAAACATTTGTCAGCAGGCAATATGATAAAGACATCCGGCTTCTCGGGCTGGTGCGAATGTTTCAATGTCAGTATGTGCCAAACCGTTGGATTGTGACACACCTTTACGCGTCTCTCGCTCGCTGCGCTCGCTCGAAAGCTGTAGCCTAACCTAAACCCAATCCATCTTGCGTTAGTCATTCGATATGAAGGCAACTTATTTCGAATTTGCGAGCGTGTCGGATCGTATGTGAGGTTGGACTAAATTTTTACGAGCGAGCGGAGCGAGCGAGCAACGATCACAATTTGCAAGGTATACATATACCTTATATTGCCTTGCATATATTTCGTGTTAGTACCTAATTTTGTCAGCCACTTCGGACATCACATTGGACTGTAGTATGTGGAAATAGTACTATTTATGTGAAACTATTCACAAACTGTAAACATTTGTCAGTAGGCAATATGATAAAGACTTCCGGCTCCTCGGGCTGGTGCGAATGTTTCAATGTCAGTATGTGCCAAACCGTTGGATTGTGACACACCTTTACACGTCTCTCGCTCGCTGCGCTCGCTCGAAAACTATAGCGTAACCTAAAACCAATCCATCTTGCGTTCATTATTCGATATGGTGGCGACTTATTTCGAATTTGCGAACGTGTCGGGTCGGATGTGAGGTTGGACTAAATTTTTACGAGCGAGCGGAGCGAGCGAGCATCGATCACAATATGCAAGGTATACATATAACTTGCAATATGCATATATATCGTGTTAGTACCTAATTTCGTCAGCCACTTCGGACATCACATTGCCCTGTAGTATGTGGAAATAGTACTATTTATGTGAAACTATTCACAAACTGTAAACATTTGTCAGCAGGCAATATGATAAAGACATCCGGCTCCTCGGGCAGGAGCGAATGTTTCAATGTCAGTATGTGCCAAACCGTTGGATTGTGACACACCTTTACGCGTCTCTCGCTCGCTGCGCTCGCTCGAAAGCTGTAGCCTAACCTAAACCCAATCCATCTTGCGTTAGTCATTCGATATGAAGGCAACTTATTTCGAATTTGCGAGCGTGTCGGATCGTATGTGAGGTTGGACTAAATTTTTACGAGCGAGCGGAGCGAGCGAGCAACGATCACAATTTGCAAGGTATACATATACCTTATATTGCCTTGCATATATTTCGTGTTAGTACCTAATTTTGTCAGCCACTTCGGACATCACATTGGACTGTAGTATGTGGAAATAGTACTATTTATGTGAAACTATTCACAAACTGTAAACATTTGTCAGCAGGCAATACGATAAAGACTTCCGGCTCCTCGGGCTGGTGCGAATGTTTCAATGTCCGTATGTGCCAAACCGTTGGATTGTGATACACCTTTACGCGTCTCTCGTTCGCTGCGCTCGCTCGAAAACTATAGCGTAACCTAAAACCAATCCATCTTGCGTTCATTATTCGATATGGTGGCGACTTATTTCGAATTTGCGAACGTGTCGTATCGGATGTGAGGTTGGACTAAATTTTTACGAGCGAGCGGAGCGAGCGAGCAACGATCACAATTTGCAAGGTATACATATACCTTGCAATATGTATATATATCGTGTTAGTACCTAATTTTGTTAGCCACTTCGGACATCACATTGGACTGTAGTATGTGGAAATAGTACTATTTATGTGAAACTATTCACAAACTGTAAACATTTGTCAGCAGGCAATAGGATAAATACTTCCGGCTCCTCTGGCTGGTGCGAATGTTTCAATGTCCGTATGTGCCAAACCGTTAGATTGTGATACACCTTTACGCGTCTCTCGCTCGCTGCGCTCGCTCGAAAACTATAGCCTAACCTAAAACCAATCCCTCTTGCGTTAGTCATTCGATTTGAAGGCGACTTATTTCGAATTTGCGAACGTGTCGGATCGGATGTGAGGTTGGACTAAATTTTTACGAGCGAGCGGAGCGAGCGAGCAACGATCACAATTTGCAAGGTATACATATACCTTGCAATATGCATATATATCGTGTTAGTACCTAATTTTGTCAGCCACTTCGGACATCACATTGCACTGTAGTATGTCGAAATAGTACTATTTATGTGAAACTATTCACAAACTGTAAACATTTGTCAGTAGGCAATATGATAAAGACTTCCGGCTCCTCGGGCTGGTGCGAATGTTTCAATGTCAGTATGTGCCAAACCGTTGGATTGTGACACACCTTTACGCGTCTCTCGCTCGCTGCGCTCGCTCGAAAACTATAGCGTAACCTAAAACCAATCTATCTTGCGTTCATTATTCGATATGGTGGCGACTTATTTCGAATTTGCGAACGTGTCGGATCGGATGTGAGGTTGGACTAAATTTTTACGAGCGAGCGGAGCGAGCGAGCATCGATCACAATATGCAAGGTATACATATACCTTGCAATATGCATATATATCGTGTTAGTACCTAATTTCGTCAGCCACTTCGGACATCACATTGCCCTGTAGTATGTGGAAATAGTTCTATTTATGTGAAACTATTCACAAACTGTAAACATTTGTCAGCAGGCAATAGGATAAATACTTCCGGCTCCTCTGGCTGGTGCGAATGTTTCAATGTCCGTATGTGCCAAACCGTTAGATTGTGATACACCTTTACGCGTCTCTCGCTCGCTGCGCTCGCTCGAAAACTATAGCCTAACCTAAAACCAATCCCTCTTGCGTTAGTCATTCGATTTGAAGGCGACTTATTTCAAATTTGCGAACGTGTCGGATCGGATGTGAGGTTGGACTAAATTTTTACGAGCGAGCGGAGCGAGCGAGCAACGATCACAATTTGCAAGGTATACATATACCTTGCAATATGCATATATATCGTGTTAGTACCTAATTTTGTCAGCCACTTCGGACATCACATTGCACTGTAGTATGTCGAAATAGTACTATTTATGTGAAACTATTCACAAACTGTAAACATTTGTCAGTAGGCAATATGATAAAGACTTCCGGCTCCTCGGGCTGGTGCGAATGTTTCAATGTCAGTATGTGCCAAACCGTTGGATTGTGACACACCTTTACGCGTCTCTCGCTCGCTGCGCTCGCTCGAAAACTATAGCGTAACCTAAAACCAATCTATCTTGCGTTCATTATTCGATATGGTGGCGACTTATTTCGAATTTGCGAACGTGTCGGATCGGATGTGAGGTTGGACTAAATTTTTACGAGCGAGCGGAGCGAGCGGAGCGAGCGAGCATCGATCACAATATGCAAGGTATACATATACCTTGCAATATGCATATATATCGTGTTAGTACCTAATTTCGTCAGCCACTTCGGACATCACATTGCCCTGTAGTATGTGGAAATAGTTCTATTTATGTGAAACTATTCACAAACTGTAAACATTTGTCAGCAGGCAATAGGATAAATACTTCCGGCTCCTCTGGCTGGTGCGAATGTTTCAATGTCCGTATGTGCCAAACCGTTAGATTGTGATACACCTTTACGCGTCTCTCGCTCGCTGCGCTCGCTCGAAAACTATAGCCTAACCTAAAACCAATCCCTCTTGCGTTAGTCATTCGATTTGAAGGCGACTTATTTCGAATTTGCGAACGTGTCGGATCGGATGTGAGGTTGGACTAAATTTTTACGAGCGAGCGGAGCGAGCGAGCAACGATCACAATTTGCAAGGTATACATATAACTTGCAATATGCATATATATCGTGTTAGTACCTAATTTCGTCAGCCACTTCGGACATCACATTGCCCTGTAGTATGTGGAAATAGTACTATTTATGTGAAACTATTCACAAACTGTAAACATTTGTCAGCAGGCAATATGATAAAGACATCCGGCTCCTCGGGCTGGAGCGAATGTTTCAATGTCAGTATGTGCCAAACCGTTGGATTGTGACACACCTTTACGCGTCTCTCGCTCGCGGCGCTCGCTCGAAAGCTGTAGCCTAACCTAAACCCAATCCATCTTGCGTTCATTATTCGATATGGTGGCGACTTATTTCGAATTTGCGAGCGTGTCGGATCGTACGTGAGGTTGGACTAAATTTTTACGAGCGAGCGGAGCGAGCGAGCAACGATCACAATTTGCAAGGTATACATATACCTTATATTGCCTTGCATATATTTCGTGTTAGTACCTAATTTTGTCAGCCACTTCGGACATCACATTGGACTGTAGTATGTGGAAATAGTACTATTTATGTGAAACTATTCACAAACTGTAAACATTTGTCAGCAGGCAATACGATAAATACTTCCGGCTCCTCTGGCTGGTGCGAATGTTTCAATGTCCGTATGTGCCAAACCGTTAGATTGTGATACACCTTTACGCGTCGCTCGCTCGCTGCGCTCGCTCGAAAACTATAGCCTAACCTAAAACCAATCCCTCTTGCGTTAGTCATTCGATATGAAGGCGACTTATTTCGAATTTGCGAACGTGTCGGATCGGATGTGAGGTTGGACTAAATTTTTACGAGCGAGCGGAGCGAGCGAGCAACGATCACAATTTGCAAGGTATACATATACCTTGCAATATGCATATATATCGTGTTAGTACCTAATTTCGTCAGCCACTTCGGACATCACATTGCCCTGTAGTATGTGGAAATAGTACTATTTATGTGAAACTATTCACAAACTGTAAACATTTGTCAGCAGGCAATATGATAAAGAAATCCGGCTCCCCGGGCTGGTGCGAATGTTTCAATGTCAGTATGTGCCAAACCGTTGGATTGTGACACACCTTTACGCGTATCTCGCTCGCTGCGCTCGCTCGAAAGCTGTAGCCTAACCTAAACCCAATCCATCTTGCGTTAGTCATTCGACATGAAGGCAACTTATTTCGAATTTGCGAACGTGTCGGATCGTATGTGAGGTTGGACTAAATTTTTACGAGCGAGCGGAGCGAGCGAGCAACGATCACAATTTGCAAGGTATACATATACCTTATATTGCCTTGCATATATTTCGTGTTAGTACCTAATTTTGTTAGCCACTTCGGACATCACATTGGACTGTAGGATGTGGAAATAGTACTATTTATGTGAAACTATTCACAAACTGTAAACATTTGTCAGCAGGCAATAGGATAAAGACTTCCGGCTCCTCGGGCTGGTGCGAATGTTTCAATGTCCGTATGTGCCAAACCGTTGGATTGTGACACACCTTTACGCGTCTCTCGTTCGCTGCGCTCGCTCGAAAACTATAGCGTAACCTAAAACCAATCCATCTTGCGTTCATTATTCGATATGGTGGTGACTTATTTCGAATTTGCGAACGTGTCGTATCGGATGTGAGGTTGGACTAAATTTTTACGAGCGAGCGGAGCGAGCGAGCAACGATCACAATTTGCAAGGTATACACATACCTTGCAATATGTATATATATCGTGTTAGTACCTAATTTTGTTAGCCACTTCGGACATCACATTGGACTGTAGTATGTGGAAATAGTACTATTTATGTGAAACTATTCACAAACTGTAAACATTTGTCAGCAGGCAATAGGATAAATACTTCCGGCTCCTCTGGCTGGTGCGAATGTTTCAATGTCCGTATGTGCCAAACCGTTAGATTGTGATACACCTTTACGCGTCTCTCGCTCGCTGCGCTCGCTCGAAAACTATAGCCTAACCTAAAACCAATCCCTCTTGCGTTAGTCATTCGATTTGAAGGCGACTTATTTCGAATTTGCGAACGTGTCGGATCGGATGTGAGGTTGGACTAAATTTTTACGAGCGAGCGGAGCGAGCGAGCAACGATCACAATTTGCAAGGTATACATATACCTTGCAATATGCATATATATCGTGTTAGTACCTAATTTTGTCAGCCACTTCGGACATCACATTGCACTGTAGTATGTCGAAATAGTACTATTTATGTGAAACTATTCACAAACTGTAAACATTTGTCAGTAGGCAATATGATAAAGACTTCCGGCTCCTCGGGCTGGTGCGAATGTTTCAATGTCAGTATGTGCCAAACCGTTGGATTGTGACACACCTTTACGCGTCTCTCGCTCGCTGCGCTCGCTCGAAAACTATAGCGTAACCTAAAACCAATCTATCTTGCGTTCATTATTCGATATGGTGGCGACTTATTTCGAATTTGCGAACGTGTCGGATCGGATGTGAGGTTGGACTAAATTTTTACGAGCGAGCGGAGCGAGCGAGCATCGATCACAATATGCAAGGTATACATATACCTTGCAATATGCATATATATCGTGTTAGTACCTAATTTCGTCAGCCACTTCGGACATCACATTGCCCTGTAGTATGTGGAAATAGTTCTATTTATGTGAAACTATTCACAAACTGTAAACATTTGTCAGCAGGCAATAGGATAAATACTTCCGGCTCCTCTGGCTGGTGCGAATGTTTCAATGTCCGTATGTGCCAAACCGTTAGATTGTGATACACCTTTACGCGTCTCTCGCTCGCTGCGCTCGCTCGAAAACTATAGCATAACCTAAAACCAATCCCTCTTGCGTTAGTCATTCGATTTGAAGGCGACTTATTTCGAATTTGCGAACGTGTCGGATCGGATGTGAGGTTGGACTAAATTTTTACGAGCGAGCGGAGCGAGCGAGCAACGATCACAATTTGCAAGGTATACATATACCTTGCAATATGCATATATATCGTGTTAGTACCTAATTTTGTCAGCCACTTCGGACATCACATTGCACTGTAGTATGTCGAAATAGTACTATTTATGTGAAACTATTCACAAACTGTAAACATTTGTCAGTAGGCAATATGATAAAGACTTCCGGCTCCTCGGGCTGGTGCGAATGTTTCAATGTCAGTATGTGCCAAACCGTTAGATTGTGATACACCTTTACGCGTCTCTCGCTCGCTGCGCTCGCTCGAAAACTATAGCGTAACCTAAAACCAATCCATCTTGCGTTCATTATTCGATATGGTGGCGACTTATTTCGAATTTGCGAACGTGTCGGGTCGGATGTGAGGTTGGACTAAATTTTTACGAGCGAGCGGAGCGAGCGAGCATCGATCACAATATGCAAGGTATACATATACCTTGCAATATGCATATATATCGTGTTAGTACCTAATTTCGTCAGCCACTTCGGACATCACATTGCCCTGTAGTATGTGGAAATAGTACTATTTATGTGAAACTATTCACAAACTGTAAACATTTGTCAGCAGGCAATAGGATAAAGACTTCCGGCTCCTCGGGCTGGTGCGAATGTTTCAATGTCCGTATGTGCCAAACCGTTGGATTGTGACACACCTTTACGCGTCTCTCGTTCGCTGCGCTCGCTCGAAAACTATAGCGTAACCTAAAACCAATCCATCTTGCGTTCATTATTCGATATGGTGGCGACTTATTTCGAATTTGCGAACGTGTCGGGTCGGATGTGAGGTTGGACTAAATTTTTACGAGCGAGCGGAGCGAGCGAGCAACGATCACAATTTGCAAGGTATACATATACCTTGCAATATGTATATATATCGTGTTAGTACCTAATTTTGTTAGCCACTTCGGACATCACATTGCCCTGTAGTATGTGGAAATAGTACTATTTATGTGAAACTATTCACAAACTGTAAACATTTGTCAGCAGGCAATAGGATAAATACTTCCGGCTCCTCTGGCTGGTGCGAATGTTTCAATGTCCGTATGTGCCAAACCGTTAGATTGTGATACACCTTTACGCGTCTCTCGCTCGCTGCGCTCGCTCGAAAACTATAGCCTAACCTAAAACCAATCCCTCTTGCGTTAGTCATTCGATTTGAAGGCGACTTATTTCGAATTTGCGAACGTGTCGGATCGGATGTGAGGTTGGACTAAATTTTTACGAGCGAGCGGAGCGAGCGAGCAACCATCACAATTTGCAAGGTATACATATACCTTGCAATATGCATATATATCGTGTTAGTACCTAATTTTGTCAGCCACTTCGGACATCACATTGCACTGTAGTATGTCGAAATAGTACTATTTATGTGAAACTATTCACAAACTGTAAACATTTGTCAGTAGGCAATATGATAAAGACTTCCGGCTCCTCGGGCTGGTGCGAATGTTTCAATGTCAGTATGTGCCAAACCGTTGGATTGTGACACACCTTTACGCGTCTCTCGCTCGCTGCGCTCGCTCGAAAACTATAGCGTAACCTAAAACCAATCCATCTTGCGTTCATTATTCGATATGGTGGCGACTTATTTCGAATTTGCGAACGTGTCGGATCGTATGTGAGGTTGGACTAAATTTTTACGAGCGAGCGGAGCGAGCGAGCAACGATCACAGTTTGCAAGGTATACATATACCTTATATTGCCTTGCATATATTTCGTGTTAGTACCTAATTTTGTCAGCCACTTCGGACATCACATTGGTCTGTAGTATGTGGAAATAGTACTATTTATGTGAAACTATTCACAAACTGTAAACATTTCTCAGCAGGCAATAGGATAAAGACTTCCGGCTCCTCGGGCTGGTGCGAATGTTTCAATGTCAGTATGTGCCAAACCGTTGGATTGTCACACACCAGTACGCGTCTCTCGCTCGCTGCGCTCGCTCGAAAACTATAGCCTAAGCTATTAAATCCATCTTGCGTTCATAATTCGATATGGTGGCGACATATTTCGAATTTGCGAACGTGTCGGATCGGTTGTGAGGTTGGAGTAGATTTTTACGAGCGAGCGGAACGAGCGAGCAACGATCACAATTTCCAAGCTATACATATACCTTATATTGCCTTGCATATATTTCGTGTTACTACCTAATTTTGTCAGCCATTTCGGACATCACATTGCACTGTACTATGTGGAAACAGTACTATTTATGTGGAACTATTCACAAACTGTAAACACTTGTCAGTAGGCAATATGATAAAGACTTCCGGCTCCTCGGGCTGGTGCGAATGTTTCAATGTCAGTATGTGCCAAACCGTTGGATTGTGACACACTTTTACGCGTCTCTCGCTCGCTGCGCTCGCTCGAAAACTATAGCCTAACCTAAAACCAATCCCTCTTGCGTTAGTCATTCGATATGAAGGCGACTTATTTCGAATTTGCGAACGTGTCGGGTCGGATGTGAGGTTGGACTAAATTTTTACGAGCGAGCGGAGCGAGCTAGCATCGATCACAATTTGCAAGGTATACATATACCTTGCAATATGCATATATATCGTGTTAGTACCTAATTTCGTCAGCCACTTCGGACATCACAATGGACTGTAGTATGTGGAAATAGTACTATTTATGTGAAACTATTCACAAACTGTAAACATTTGTCAGCAGGCAATAGGATAAATACTTCCGGCTCCTCTGGCTGGTGCGAATGTTTCAATGTCAGTATGTGCCAAACCGTTGGATTGTGACACACCTTTACGCGTCTCTCGCTCGCTGCGCGTTCTCGAAAGCTGTAGCCTAACCTAAACCCAATCCATCTTGCGTTAGTCATTCGATATGAAGGCAACTTATTTCGAATTTGCGAGCGTGTCGGATCGTATGTGAGGTTGGACTAAATTTTTACGAGCGAGCGGAGCGAGCGAGCAACGATCACAATTTGCAAGGTATACATATACCTTACATTGCCTTGCATATATTTCGTGTTAGTACCTAATTTTGTCAGCCACTTCGGACATCACATTGGACTGTAGTATGTGGAAATAGTACTATTTATGTGAAACTATTCACAAACTGTAAACATTTGTCAGCAGGCAATAGGATAAAGACTTCCGGCTCCTCGGGCTGGTGCGTATGTTTCAATGTCAGTATGTGCCAAACCGTTGGATTGTGACACACCTTTACGCGTCTCTCGCTCGCTGCGCTCGCTCGAAAACTATAGCCTAACCTAAAACCAATCCATCTTGCGTTCATTATTCGATATGGTGGCGACTAATTTCGAATTTGCGAACGTGTCGGGTCGGATGTGAGGTTGGACTAAATTTTTACGAGCGAGCGGAGCGAGCGAGCATCGATCACAATATGCAAGGTATACATATACCTTGCAATATGCATATATATCGTGTTAGTACCTAATTTCGTCAGCCACTTCGGACATCACATTGCCCTGTAGTATGTGGAAATAGTACTATTTATGTGAAACTATTCACAAACTGTAAACATTTGTCAGCAGGCAATATGATAAAGACATCCGGCTCCTCGGGCTGGTGCGAATGTTTCAATGTCAGTATGTGCCAAACCGTTGGATTGTGACACACCTTTACGCGTCTCTCGCTCGCTGCGCTCGCTCGAAAGCTGTAGCCTAACCTAAACCCAATCCATCTTGCGTTAGTCATTCGATATGAAGGCAACTTATTTCGAATTTGCGAGCGTGTCGGATCGTATGTGAGGTTGGACTAAATTTTTACGAGCGAGCGGAGCGAGCGAGCAACGATCACAATTTGCAAGGTATACATATACCTTATATTGCCTTGCATATATTTCGTGTTAGTACCTAATTTTGTCAGCCACTTCGGACATCACATTGGACTGTAGTATGTGGAAATAGTACTATTTATGTGAAACTATTCACAAACTGTAAACATTTGTCAGCAGGCAATACGATAAATACTTCCGGCTCCTCTGGCTGGTGCGAATGTTTCAATGTCCGTATGTGCCAAACCGTTAGATTGTGATACACCTTTACGCGTCTCTCGCTCGCTGCGCTCGCTCGAAAACTATAGCCTAACCTAAAACCAATCCCTCTTGCGTTAGTCATTCGATATGAAGGCGACTTATTTCGAATTTGCGAACGTGTCGGATCGGATGTGAGGTTGGACTAAATTTTTACGAGCGAGCGGAGCGAGCGAGCAACGATCACAATTTGCAAGGTATACATATACCTTGCAATATGCATATATATCGTGTTAGTACCTAATTTCGTCAGCCACTTCGGACATCACATTGCCCTGTAGTATGTGGAAATAGTACTATTTATGTGAAACTATTCACAAACTGTAAACATTTGTCAGCAGGCAATAGGATAAAGACTTCCGGCTCCTCGGGCTGGTGCGAATGTTTCAATGTCAGTATGTGCCAAACCGTTGGATTGTGACACACTTTTACGCGTCTCTCGTTCGCTGCGCTCGCTCGAAAACTATAGCGTAACCTAAAACCAATCCATCTTGCGTTCATTATTCGATATGGTGGCGACTTATTTCGAATTTGCGAACGTGTCGTATCGGATGTGAGGTTGGACTAAATTTTTACGAGCGAGCGGAGCGAGCGAGCAACGATCACAATTTGCAAGGTATACATATACCTTGCATTATGTATATATATCGTGTTTGTACCTAATTTTGTTAGCCACTTCGGACATCACATTGGACTGTAGTATGTGGAAATAGTACTATTTATGTGAAACTATTCACAAACTGTAAACATTTGTCAGCAGGCAATAGGATAAATACTTCCGGCTCCTCTGGCTGGTGCGAATGTTTCAATGTCCGTATGTGCCAAACCGTTAGATTGTGATACACCTTTACGCGTCTCTCGCTCGCTGCGCTCGCTCGAAAACTATAGCCTAACCTAAAACCAATCCCTCTTGCGTTAGTCATTCGATTTGAAGGCGACTTATTTCGAATTTGCGAACGTGTCGGATCGGATGTGAGGTTGGACTAAATTTTTACGAGCGAGCGGAGCGAGCGAGCAACGATCACAATTTGCAAGGTATACATATACCTTGCAATATGCATATATATCGTGTTAGTACCTAATTTTGTCAGCCACTTCGGACATCACATTGCACTGTAGTATGTCGAAATAGTACTATTTATGTGAAACTATTCACAAACTGTAAACATTTGTCAGTAGGCAATATGATAAAGACTTCCGGCTCCTCGGGCTGGTGCGAATGTTTCAATGTCAGTATGTGCCAAACCGTTGGATTGTGACACACCTTTACGCGTCTCTCGCTCGCTGCGCTCGCTCGAAAACTATAGCGTAACCTAAAACCAATCCATCTTGCGTTCATTATTCGATATGGTGGCGACTTATTTCGAATTTGCGAACGTGTCGGATCGGATGTGAGGTTGGACTAAATTTTTACGAGCGAGCGGAGCGAGCGAGCAACGATCACAATTTGCAAGGTATACATATACCTTGCAATATGTATATATATCGTGTTAGTACCTAATTTTGTTAGCCACTTCGGACATCACATTGGACTGTAGTATGTGGAAATAGTACTATTTATGTGAAACTATTCACAAACTGTAAACATTTGTCAGCAGGCAATAGGATAAATACTTCCGGCTCCTCTGGCTGGTGCGAATGTTTCAATGTCCGTATGTGCCAAACCGTTGGATTGTGACACACCTTTACGCGTCTCTCGCTCGCTGCGCTCGCTCGAAAACTATAGCGTAACCTAAAACCAATCCATCTTGCGTTCATTATTCGATATGGTGGCGACTTATTTCGAATTTGCGAACGTGTCGGGTCGGATGTGACGTTGGACTAAATTTTTACGAGCGAGCGGAGCGAGCGAGCATCGATCACAATATGCAAGGTATACATATACCTTGCAATATGCATATATATCGTGTTAGTACCTAATTTCGTCAGCCACTTCGGACATCACATTGCCCTGTAGTATGTGGAAATAGTACTATTTATGTGAAACTATTCACAAACTGTAAACATTTGTCAGCAGGCAATAGGATAAATACTTCCGGCTCCTCTGGCTGGTGCGAATGTTTCAATGTCCGTATGTGCCAAACCGTTAGATTGTGATACACCTTTACGCGTCTCTCGCTCGCTGCGCTCGCTCGAAAACTATAGCCTAACCTAAAACCAATCCCTCTTGCGTTAGTCATTCGATTTGAAGGCGACTTATTTCGAATTTGCGAACGTGTCGGATCGGATGTGAGATTGGACTAAATTTTTACGAGCGAGCGGAGCGAGCGAGCAACGATCACAATTTGCAAGGTATACATATACCTTGCAATATGCATATATATCGTGTTAGTACCTAATTTTGTCAGCCACTTCGGACATCACATTGGACTGTAGAATGTGGAAATAGTACTATTTATGTGAAACTATTCACAAACTGTAAACATTTGTCAGTAGGCAATATGATAAAGACTTCCGGCTCCTCCGGCTGGTGCGAATGTTTCAATGTCAGTATGTGCCAAACCGTTGGATTGTGACACACCTTTACGCGTCTCTCGCTCGCTGCGCTCGCTCGAAAACTATAGCGTAACCTAAAACCAATCCATCTTGCGTTCATTATTCGATATGGTGGCGACTTATTTCGAATTTGCGAACGTGTCGGGTCGGATGTGAGGTTGGACTAAATTTTTACGAGCGAGCGGAGCGAGCGAGCATCGATCACAATATGCAAGGTATACATATACCTTGCAATATGCATATATATCGTGTTAGTACCTAATTTCGTCAGCCACTTCGGACATCACATTGCCCTGTAGTATGTGGAAATAGTACTATTTATGTGAAACTATACACAAACTGTAAACATTTGTCAGCAGGCAATATGATAAAGACATCCGGCTCCTCGGGCTGGTGCGAATGTTTCAATGTCAGTATGTGCCAAACCGTTGGATTGTGACACACCTTTACGCGTCTCTCGCTCGCTGCGCTCGCTCGAAAGCTGTAGCCTAACCTAAACCCAATCCATCTTGCGTTAGTCATTCGATATGAAGGCAACTTATTTCGAATTTGCGAGCGTGTCGGATCGTATGTGAGGTTGGACTAAATTTTTACGAGCGAGCGGAGCGAGCGAGCAACGATCACAATTTGCAAGGTATACATATACCTTATATTGCCTTGCATATATTTCGTGTTAGTACCTAATTTTGTCAGCCACTTCGGACATCACATTGGACTGTAGTATGTGGAAATAGTACTATTTATGTGAAACTATTCACAAACTGTAAACATTTGTCAGCAGGCAATACGATAAATACTTCCGGCTCCTCTGGCTGGTGCGAATGTTTCAATGTCCGTATGTGCCAAACCGTTAGATTGTGATACACCTTTACGCGTCTCTCGCTCGCTGCGCTCGCTCGAAAACTATAGCCTAACCTAAAACCAATCCCTCTTGCGTTAGTCATTCGATATGAAGGCGACTTATTTCGAATTTGCGAACGTGTCGGATCGGATGTGAGGTTGGACTAAATTTTTACGAGCGAGCGGAGCGAGCGAGCAACGATCACAATTTGCAAGGTATACATATACCTTGCAATATGCATATATATCGTGTTAGTACCTAATTTCGTCAGCCACTTCGGACATCACATTGCCCTGTAGTATGTGGAAATAGTACTATTTATGTGAAACTATTCACAAACTGTAAACATTTGTCAGCAGGCAATATGATAAAGACATCCGGCTCCTCGGGCTGGTGCGAACGTTTCAATGTCAGTATGTGCCAAACCGTTGGATTGTGACACACCTTTACGCGTATCTCGCTCGCTGCGCTCGCTCGAAAGCTGTAGCCTAACCTAAACCCAATCCATCTTGCGTTAGTCATTCGATATGAAGGCAACTTATTTCGAATTTGCGAACGTGTCGGATCGTATGTGAGGTTGGACTAAATTTTTACGAGCGAGCGGAGCGAGCGAGCAACGATCACAATTTGCAAGGTATACATATACCTTATATTGCCTTGCACATATTTCGTGTTAGTACCTAATTATGTCAGCCACTTCGGACATCACATTGGACTGTAGTATGTGGAAATAGTACTATTTATGTGAAACTATTCACAAACTGTAAACATTTGTCAGCAGGCAATAGGATAAAGACTTCCGGCTCCTCGGGCTGGTGCGAATGTTTCAATGTCCGTATGTGCCAAACCGTTGGATTGTGACACACCTTTACGCGTCTCTCGTTCGCTGCGCTCGCTCGAAAACTATAGCGCAACCTAAAACCAATCCATCTTGCGTTCATCATTCGATATGGTGGCGACTTATTTCGAATTTGCGAACGTGTCGTATCGGATGTGAGGTTGGACTAAATTTTTACGAGCGAGCGGAGCGAGCGAGCAACGATCACAATTTGCAAGGTATACATATACCTTGCAATATGTATATATATCGTGTTAGTACCTAATTTTGTTAGCCACTTCGGACATCACATTGGACTGTAGTATGTGGAAATAGTACTATTTATGTGAAACTATTCACAAACTGTAAACATTTGTCAGCAGGCAATAGGATAAATACTTCCGGCTCCTCTGGCTGGTGCGAATGTTTCAATGTCCGTATGTGCCAAACCGTTAGATTGTGATACACCTTTACGCGTCTCTCGCTCGCTGCGCTCGCTCGAAAACTATAGCCTAACCTAAAACCAATCCCTCTAGCGTTAGTCATTCGATTTGAAGGCGACTTATTTCGAATTTGCGAACGTGTCGGATCGGATGTGAGGTTGGACTAAATTTTTACGAGCGAGCGGAGCGAGCGAGCAACGATCACAATTTGCAAGGTATACATATACCTTGCAATATGCATATATATCGTGTTAGTACCTAATTTTGTCAGCCACTTCGGACATCACATTGCACTGTAGTATGTCGAAATAGTACTATTTATGTGAAACTATTCACAAACTGTAAACATTTGTCAGTAGGCAATATGATAAAGACTCCCGGCTCCTCGGGCTGGTGCGAATGTTTCAATGTCAGTATGTGCCAAACCGTTGGATTGTGACACACCTTTACGCGTCTCTCGCTCGCTGCGCTCGCTCGAAAACTATAGCGTAACCTAAAACCAATCCATCTTGCGTTCATTATTCGATATGGTGGCGACTTATTTCGAATTTGCGAACGTGTCGGGTCGGATGTGAGGTTGGACTAAATTTTTACGAGCGAGCGGAGCGAGCGAGCATCGATCACAATATGCAAGGTATACATATACCTTGCAATATGCATATATATCGTGTTAGTACCTAATTTCGTCAGCCACTTCGGACATCACATTGCCCTGTAGTATGTGGAAATAGTACTATTTATGTGAAACTATTCACAAACTGTAAACATTTGTCAGCAGGCAATATGATAAAGACATCCGGCTCCTCGGGCTGGTGCGAACGTTTCAATGTCAGTATGTGCCAAACCGTTGGATTGTGACACACCTTTACGCGTATCTCGCTCGCTGCGCTCGCTCGAAAGCTGTAGCCTAACCTAAACCCAATCCATCTTGCGTTAGTCATTCGATATGAAGGCAACTTATTTCGAATTTGCGAACGTGTCGGATCGTATGTGAGGTTGGACTAAATTTTTACGAGCGAGCGGAGCGAGCGAGCAACGATCACAATTTGCAAGGTATACATATACCTTATATTGCCTTGCATATATTTCGTGTTGGTACCTAATTATGTCAGCCACTTCGGACATCACATTGGACTGTAGTATGTGGAAATAGTACTATTTATGTGAAACTATTCACAAACTGTAAACATTTGTCAGCAGGCAATAGGATAAAGACTTCCGGCTCCTCGGGCTGGTGCGAATGTTTCAATGTCCGTATGTGCCAAACCGTTGGATTGTGACACACCTTTACGCGTCTCTCGTTCGCTGCGCTCGCTCGAAAACTATAGCGTAACCTAAAACCAATCCATCTTGCGTTCATTATTCGATATGGTGGCGACTTATTTCGAATTTGCGAACGTGTCGTATCGGATGTGAGGTTGGACTAAATTTTTACGAGCGAGCGGAGCGAGCGAGCAACGATCACAATTTGCAAGGTATACATATACCTTGCAATATGTATATATATCGTGTTAGTACCTAATTTTGTTAGCCACTTCGGACATCACATTGGACTGTAGTATGTGGAAATAGTACTATTTATGTGAAACTATTCACAAACTGTAAACATTTGTCAGCAGGCAATAGGATAAATACTTCCGGCTCCTCTGGCTGGTGCGAATGTTTCAATGTCCGTATGTGCCAAACCGTTAGATTGTGATACACCTTTACGCGTCTCTCGCTCGCTGCGCTCGCTCGAAAACTATAGCCTAACCTAAAACCAATCCCTCTTGCGTTAGTCATTCGATTTGAAGGCGACTTATTTCGAATTTGCGAACGTGTCGGATCGGATGTGAGGTTGGACTAAATTTTTACGAGCGAGCGGAGCGAGCGAGCAACGATCACAATTTGCAAGGTATACATATACCTTGCAATATGCATATATATCGTGTTAGTACCTAATTTTGTCAGCCACTTCGGACATCACATTGCACTGTAGTATGTCGAAATAGTACTATTTATGTGAAACTATTCACAAACTGTAAACATTTGTCAGCAGGCAATAGGATAAAGACTTCCGGCTCCTCGGGCTGGTGCGAATGTTTCAATGTCCGTATGTGCCAAACCGTTGGATTGTGACACACCTTTACGCGTCTCTCGTTCGCTGCGCTCGCTCGAAAACTATAGCGTAACCTAAAACCAATCCATCTTGCGTTCATTATTCGATATGGTGGCGACTTATTTCGAATTTGCGAACGTGTCGTATCGGATGTGAGGTTGGACTAAATTTTTACGAGCGAGCGGAGCGAGCGAGCAACGATCACAATTTGCAAGGTATACATATACCTTGCAATATGTATATATATCGTGTTAGTACCTAATTTTGTTAGCCACTTCGGACATCACATTGGACTGTAGTATGTGGAAATAGTACTATTTATGTGAAACTATTCACAAACTGTAAACATTTGTCAGCAGGCAATAGGATAAATACTTCCGGCTCCTCTGGCTGGTGCGAATGTTTCAATGTCCGTATGTGCCAAACCGTTAGATTGTGATACACCTTTACGCGTCTCTCGCTCGCTGCGCTCGCTCGAAAACTATAGCCTAACCTAAAACCAATCCCTCTTGCGTTAGTCATTCGATTTGAAGGCGACTTATTTCGAATTTGCGAACGTGTCGGATCGGATGTGAGGTTGGACTAAATTTTTACGAGCGAGCGGAGCGAGCGAGCAACGATCACAATTTGCAAGGTATATGTATACCTTGCAATATGCATATATATCGTGTTAGTACCTAATTTTGTCAGCCACTTCGGACATCACATTGCACTGTAGTATGTCGAAATAGTACTATTTATGTGAAACTATTCACAAACTGTAAACATTTGTCAGCAGGCAATAGGATAAAGACTTCCGGCTCCTCGGGCTGGTGCGAATGTTTCAATGTCCGTATGTGCCAAACCGTTGGATTGTGACACACCTTTACGCGTCTCTCGTTCGCTGCGCTCGCTCGAAAACTATAGCGTAACCTAAAACCAATCCATCTTGCGTTCATTATTCGATATGGTGGCGACTTATTTCGAATTTGCGAACGTGTCGTATCGGATGTGAGGTTGGACTAAATTTTTACGAGCGAGCGGAGCGAGCGAGCAACGATCACAATTTGCAAGGTATACATATACCTTGCAATATGTATATATATCGTGTTAGTACCTAATTTCGTCAGCCACTTCGGACATCACATTGCCCTGTAGTATGTGGAAATAGTACTATTTATGTGAAACTATTCACAAACTGTAAACATTTGTCAGCAGGCAATATGATAAAGACATCCGGCTCCTCGGGCTGGTGCGAACGTTTCAATGTCAGTATGTGCCAAACCGTTGGATTGTGACACACCTTTACGCGTATCTCGCTCGCTGCGCTCGCTCGAAAGCTGTAGCCTAACCTAAACCCAATCCATCTTGCGTTAGTCATTCGATATGAAGGCAACTTATTTCGAATTTGCGAACGTGTCGGATCGTATGTGAGGTTGGACTAAATTTTTACGAGCGAGCGGAGCGAGCGAGCAACGATCACAATTTGCAAGGTATACATATACCTTATATTGCCTTGCACATATTTCGTGTTAGTACCTAATTATGTCAGCCACTTCGGACATCACATTGGACTGTAGTATGTGGAAATAGTACTATTTATGTGAAACTATTCACAAACTGTAAACATTTGTCAGCAGGCAATAGGATAAAGACTTCCGGCTCCTCGGGCTGGTGCGAATGTTTCAATGTCCGTATGTGCCAAACCGTTGGATTGTGACACACCTTTACGCGTCTCTCGTTCGCTGCGCTCGCTCGAAAACTATAGCGCAACCTAAAACCAATCCATCTTGCGTTCATCATTCGATATGGTGGCGACTTATTTCGAATTTGCGAACGTGTCGTATCGGATGTGAGGTTGGACTAAATTTTTACGAGCGAGCGGAGCGAGCGAGCAACGATCACAATTTGCAAGGTATACATATACCTTGCAATATGTATATATATCGTGTTAGTACCTAATTTTGTTAGCCACTTCGGACATCACATTGGACTGTAGTATGTGGAAATAGTACTATTTATGTGAAACTATTCACAAACTGTAAACATTTGTCAGCAGGCAATAGGATAAATACTTCCGGCTCCTCTGGCTGGTGCGAATGTTTCAATGTCCGTATGTGCCAAACCGTTAGATTGTGATACACCTTTACGCGTCTCTCGCTCGCTGCGCTCGCTCGAAAACTATAGCCTAACCTAAAACCAATCCCTCTAGCGTTAGTCATTCGATTTGAAGGCGACTTATTTCGAATTTGCGAACGTGTCGGATCGGATGTGAGGTTGGACTAAATTTTTACGAGCGAGCGGAGCGAGCGAGCAACGATCACAATTTGCAAGGTATACATATACCTTGCAATATGCATATATATCGTGTTAGTACCTAATTTTGTCAGCCACTTCGGACATCACATTGCACTGTAGTATGTCGAAATAGTACTATTTATGTGAAACTATTCACAAACTGTAAACATTTGTCAGTAGGCAATATGATAAAGACTCCCGGCTCCTCGGGCTGGTGCGAATGTTTCAATGTCAGTATGTGCCAAACCGTTGGATTGTGACACACCTTTACGCGTCTCTCGCTCGCTGCGCTCGCTCGAAAACTATAGCGTAACCTAAAACCAATCCATCTTGCGTTCATTATTCGATATGGTGGCGACTTATTTCGAATTTGCGAACGTGTCGGGTCGGATGTGAGGTTGGACTAAATTTTTACGAGCGAGCGGAGCGAGCGAGCATCGATCACAATATGCAAGGTATACATATACCTTGCAATATGCATATATATCGTGTTAGTACCTAATTTCGTCAGCCACTTCGGACATCACATTGCCCTGTAGTATGTGGAAATAGTACTATTTATGTGAAACTATTCACAAACTGTAAACATTTGTCAGCAGGCAATATGATAAAGACATCCGGCTCCTCGGGCTGGTGCGAACGTTTCAATGTCAGTATGTGCCAAACCGTTGGATTGTGACACACCTTTACGCGTATCTCGCTCGCTGCGCTCGCTCGAAAGCTGTAGCCTAACCTAAACCCAATCCATCTTGCGTTAGTCATTCGATATGAAGGCAACTTATTTCGAATTTGCGAACGTGTCGGATCGTATGTGAGGTTGGACTAAATTTTTACGAGCGAGCGGAGCGAGCGAGCAACGATCACAATTTGCAAGGTATACATATACCTTATATTGCCTTGCATATATTTCGTGTTGGTACCTAATTATGTCAGCCACTTCGGACATCACATTGGACTGTAGTATGTGGAAATAGTACTATTTATGTGAAACTATTCACAAACTGTAAACATTTGTCAGCAGGCAATAGGATAAAGACTTCCGGCTCCTCGGGCTGGTGCGAATGTTTCAATGTCCGTATGTGCCAAACCGTTGGATTGTGACACACCTTTACGCGTCTCTCGTTCGCTGCGCTCGCTCGAAAACTATAGCGTAACCTAAAACCAATCCATCTTGCGTTCATTATTCGATATGGTGGCGACTTATTTCGAATTTGCGAACGTGTCGTATCGGATGTGAGGTTGGACTAAATTTTTACGAGCGAGCGGAGCGAGCGAGCAACGATCACAATTTGCAAGGTATACATATACCTTGCAATATGTATATATATCGTGTTAGTACCTAATTTTGTTAGCCACTTCGGACATCACATTGGACTGTAGTATGTGGAAATAGTACTATTTATGTGAAACTATTCACAAACTGTAAACATTTGTCAGCAGGCAATAGGATAAATACTTCCGGCTCCTCTGGCTGGTGCGAATGTTTCAATGTCCGTATGTGCCAAACCGTTAGATTGTGATACACCTTTACGCGTCTCTCGCTCGCTGCGCTCGCTCGAAAACTATAGCCTAACCTAAAACCAATCCCTCTTGCGTTAGTCATTCGATTTGAAGGCGACTTATTTCGAATTTGCGAACGTGTCGGATCGGATGTGAGGTTGGACTAAATTTTAACGAGCGAGCGGAGCGAGCGAGCAACGATCACAATTTGCAAGGTATACATATACCTTGCAATATGCATATATATCGTGTTAGTACCTAATTTTGTCAGCCACTTCGGACATCACATTGCACTGTAGTATGTCGAAATAGTACTATTTATGTGAAACTATTCACAAACTGTAAACATTTGTCAGCAGGCAATAGGATAAAGACTTCCGGCTCCGCGGGCTGGTGCGAATGTTTCAATGTCCGTATGTGCCAAACCGTTGGATTGTGACACACCTTTACGCGTCTCTCGTTCGCTGCGCTCGCTCGAAAACTATAGCGTAACCTAAAACCAATCCATCTTGCGTTCATTATTCGATATGGTGGCGACTTATTTCGAATTTGCGAACGTGTCGGATCGGATGTGAGGTTGGACTAAATTTTTACGAGCGAGCGGAGCGAGCGAGCAACGATCACAATTTGCAAGGTATACATATACCTTGCAATATGTATATATATCGTGTTAGTACCTAATTTTGTTAGCCACTTCGGACATCACATTGGACTGTAGTATGTGGAAATAGTACTATTTATGTGAAACTATTCACAAACTGTAAACATTTGTCAGCAGGCAATAGGATAAATACTTCCGGCTCCTCTGGCTGGTGCGAATGTTTCAATGTCCGTATGTGCCAAACCGTTAGATTGTGATACACCTTTACGCGTCTCTCGCTCGCTGCGCTCGCTCGAAAACTATAGCCTAACCTAAAACCAATCCCTCTTGCGTTAGTCATTCGATTTGAAGGCGACTTATTTCGAATTTGCGAACGTGTCGGATCGGATGTGAGGTTGGACTAAATTTTTACGAGCGAGCGGAGCGAGCGAGCAACGATCACAATTTGCAAGGTATACATATACCTTGCAATATGCATATATATCGTGTTAGTACCTAATTTTGTCAGCCACTTCGGACATCACATTGCACTGTAGTATGTCGAAATAGTACTATTTATGTGAAACTATTCACAAACTGTAAACATTTGTCAGTAGGCAATATGATAAAGACTCCCGGCTCCTCGGGCTGGTGCGAATGTTTCAATGTCAGTATGTGCCAAACCGTTGGATTGTGACATACCTTTACGCGTCTCTCGCTCGCTGCGCTCGCTCGAAAACTATAGCGTAACCTAAAACCAATCTATCTTGCGTTCATTATTCGATATGGTGGCGACTTATTTCGAATTTGCGAACGTGTCGGATCGGATGTGAGGTTGGACTAAATTTTTACGAGCGAGCGGAGCGAGCAAGCAACGATCACAATTTGCAAGGTATACATATACCTTGCAATATGCATATATATCGTGTTAGTACCTAATTTTGTCAGCCACTTCGGACATCACATTGCACTGTAGTATGTCGAAATAGTACTATTTATGTGAAACTATTCACAAACTGTAAACATTTGTCAGCAGGCAATATGATAAAGACATCCGGCTCCTCGGGCTGGTGCGAATGTTTCAATGTCAGTATGTGCCAAACCGTTGGATTGTGACACACCTTTACGCGTCTCTCGCTCGCTGCGCTCGCTCGAAAGCTGTAGCCTAACCTAAACCCAATCCATCTTGCGTTAGTCATTCGATATGAAGGCAACTTATTTCGAATTTGCGAGCGTGTCGGATCGTATGTGAGGTTGGACTAAATTTTTACGAGCGAGCGGAGCGAGCGAGCAACGATCACAATTTGCAAGGTATACATATACCTTATATTGCCTTGCATATATTTCGTGTTAGTACCTAATTTTGTCAGCCACTTCGGACATCACATTGGACTGTAGTATGTGGAAATAGTACTATTTATGTGAAACTATTCACAAACTGTAAACATTTGTCAGCAGGCAATACGATAAATACTTCCGGCTCCTCTGGCTGGTGCGAATGTTTCAATGTCCGTATGTGCCAAACCGTTAGATTGTGATACACCTTTACGCGTCTCTCGCTCGCTGCGCTCGCTCGAAAACTATAGCCTAACCTAAAACCAATCCCTCTTGCGTTAGTCATTCGATATGAAGGCGACTTATTTCGAATTTGCGAACGTGTCGGATCGGATGTGAGGTTGGACTAAATTTTTACGAGCGAGCGGAGCGAGCGAGCAACGATCACAATTTGCAAGGTATACATATACCTTGCAATATGCATATATATCGTGTTAGTACCTAATTTCGTCAGCCACTTCGGACATCACATTGCCCTGTAGTATGTGGAAATAGTACTATTTATGTGAAACTATTCACAAACTGTAAACATTTGTCAGCAGGCAATATGATAAAGACATCCGGCTCCTCGGGCTGGTGCGAACGTTTCAATGTCAGTATGTGCCAAACCGTTGGATTGTGACACACCTTTACGCGTCTCTCGCTCGCTGCGCTCGCTCGAAAACTATAGCGTAACCTAAAACCAATCTATCTTGCGTTCATTATTCGATATGAAGGCAACTTATTTCGAATTTGCGAACGTGTCGGATCGTATGTGAGGTTGGACTAAATTTTTACGAGCGAGCGGAGCGAGCGAGCAACGATCACAATTTGCAAGGTATACATATACCTTATATTGCCTTGCATATATTTCGTGTTAGTACCTAATTATGTCAGCCACTTCGGACATCACATTGGACTGTAGTATGTGGAAATAGTACTATTTATGTGAAACTATTCACAAACTGTAAACATTTGTCAGCAGGCAATACGATAAATACTTCCGGCTCCTCTGGCTGGTGCGAATGTTTCAATGTCCGTATGTGCCAAACCGTTAGATTGTGATACACCTTTACGCGTCTCTCGCTCGCTGCGCTCGCTCGAAAACTATAGCCTAACCTAAAACCAATCCCTCTTGCGTTAGTCATTCGATATGAAGGCGACTTATTTCGAATTTGCGAACGTGTCGGATCGGATGTGAGGTTGGACTAAATTTTTACGAGCGAGCGGAGCGAGCGAGCAACGATCACAATTTGCAAGGTATACATATACCTTGCAATATGCATATATATCGTGTTAGTACCTAATTTCGTCAGCCACTTCGGACATCACATTGCCCTGTAGTATGTGGAAATAGTACTATTTATGTGAAACTATTCACAAACTGTAAACATTTGTCAGCAGGCAATATGATAAAGACATCCGGCTCCTCGGGCTGGTGCGAACGTTTCAATGTCAGTATGTGCCAAACCGTTGGATTGTGACACACCTTTACGCGTATCTCGCTCGCTGCGCTCGCTCGAAAGCTGTAGCCTAACCTAAACCCAATCCATCTTGCGTTAGTCATTCGATATGAAGGCAACTTATTTCGAATTTGCGAACGTGTCGGATCGTATGTGAGGTTGGACTAAATTTTTACGAGCGAGCGGAGCGAGCGAGCAACGATCACAATTTGCAAGGTATACATATACCTTATATTGCCTTGCATATATTTCGTGTTAGTACCTAATTATGTCAGCCACTTCGGACATCACATTGGACTGTAGTATGTGGAAATAGTACTATTTATGTGAAACTATTCACAAACTGTAAACATTTGTCAGCAGGCAATAGGATAAAGACTTCCGGCTCCTCGGGCTGGTGCGAATGTTTCAATGTCCGTATGTGCCAAACCGTTGGATTGTGACACACCTTTACGCGTCTCTCGTTCGCTGCGCTCGCTCGAAAACTATAGCGTAACCTAAAACCAATCCATCTTGCGTTCATTATTCGATATGGTGGCGACTTATTTCGAATTTGCGAACGTGTCGTATCGGATGTGAGGTTGGACTAAATTTTTACGAGCGAGCGGAGCGAGCGAGCAACGATCACAATTTGCAAGGTATACATATACCTTGCAATATGTATATATATCGTGTTAGTACCTAATTTTGTTAGCCACTTCGGACATCACATTGGACTGTAGTATGTGGAAATAGTACTATTTATGTGAAACTATTCACAAACTGTAAACATTTGTCAGCAGGCAATAGGATAAATACTTCCGGCTCCTCTGGCTGGTGCGAATGTTTCAATGTCCGTATGTGCCAAACCGTTAGATTGTGATACACCTTTACGCGTCTCTCGCTCGCTGCGCTCGCTCGAAAACTATAGCCTAACCTAAAACCAATCCTTCTTGCGTTAGTCATTCGATTTGAAGGCGACTTATTTCGAATTTGCGAACGTGTCGGATCGGATGTGAGGTTGGACTAAATTTTTACGAGCGAGCGGAGCGAGCGAGCAACGATCACAATTTGCAAGGTATACATATACCTTGCAATATGCATATATATCGTGTTAGTACCTAATTTTGTCAGCCACTTCGGACATCACATTGCACTGTAGTATGTCGAAATAGTACTATTTATGTGAAACTATTCACAAACTGTAAACATTTGTCAGTAGGCAATATGATAAAGACTCCCGGCTCCTCGGGCTGGTGCGAATGTTTCAATGTCAGTATGTGCCAAACCGTTGGATTGTGACACACCTTTACGCGTCTCTCGCTCGCTGCGCTCGCTCGAAAACTATAGCGTAACCTAAAACCAATCTATCTTGCGTTCATTATTCGATATGGTGGCGACTTATTTCGAATTTGCGAACGTGTCGGATCGGATGTGAGGTTGGACTAAATTTTTACGAGCGAGCGGAGCGAGCGAGCAACGATCACAATTTGCAAGGTATACATATACCTTGCAATATGTATATATATCGTGTTAGTACCTAATTTTGTTAGCCACTTCGGACATCACATTGGACTGTAGTATGTGGAAATAGTACTATTTATGTGAAACTATTCACAAACTGTAAACATTTGTCAGTAGGCAATATGATAAAGACTTCCGGCTCCTCGGGCTGGTGCGAATGTTTCAATGTCCGTATGTGCCAAACCGTTAGATTGTGATACACCTTTACGCGTCTCTCGCTCGCTGCGCTCGCTCGAAAACTATAGCCTAACCTAAAACCAATCCCTCTTGCGTTAGTCATTCGATTTGAAGGCGACTTATTTCAAATTTGCGAACGTGTCGGATCGGATGTGAGATTGGACTAAATTTTTACGAGCGAGCGGAGCGAGCGAGCAACGATCACAATTTGCAAGGTATACATATACCTTGCAATATGCATATATATCGTGTTAGTACCTAATTTTGTCAGCCACTTCGGACATCACATTGGTCTGTAGAATGTGGAAATAGTACTATTTATGTGAAACTATTCACAAACTGTAAACATTTGTCAGTAGGCAATATGATAAAGACTTCCGGCTCCTCTGGCTGGTGCGAATGTTTCAATGTCCGTATGTGCCAAACCGTTGGATTGTGACACACCTTTACGCGTCTCTCGCTCGCTGCGCTCGCTCGAAAACTATAGCGTAACCTAAAACCAATCCATCTTGCGTTCATTATTCGATATGGTGGCGACTTATTTCGAATTTGCGAACGTGTCGTATCGGATGTGAGGTTGGACTAAATTTTTACGAGCGAGCGGAGCGAGCGAGCAACGATCACAATTTGCAAGGTATACATATACCTTGCAATATGTATATATATCGTGTTAGTACCTAATTTTGTTAGCCACTTCGGACATCACATTGGACTGTAGTATGTGGAAATAGTACTATTTATGTGAAACTATTCACAAACTGTAAACATTTGTCAGCAGGCAATAGGATAAATACTTCCGGCTCCTCTGGCTGGTGCGAATGTTTCAATGTCCGTATGTGCCAAACCGTTAGATTGTGATACACCTTTACGCGTCTCTCGCTCGCTGCGCTCGCTCGAAAACTATAGCCTAACCTAAAACCAATCCCTCTTGCGTTAGTCATTCGATTTGAAGGCGACTTATTTCGAATTTGCGAACGTGTCGGATCGGATGTGAGGTTGGACTAAATTTTTACGAGCGAGCGGAGCGAGCGAGCAACGATCACAATTTGCAAGGTATACATATACCTTGCAATATGCATATATATCGTGTTAGTACCTAATTTTGTCAGCCACTTCGGACATCACATTGCACTGTAGTATGTCGAAATAGTACTATTTATGTGAAACTATTCACAAACTGTAAACATTTGTCAGTAGGCAATATGATAAAGACTCCCGGCTCCTCGGGCTGGTGCGAATGTTTCAATGTCAGTATGTGCCAAACCGTTGGATTGTGACACACCTTTACGCGTCTCTCGCTCGCTGCGCTCGCTCGAAAACTATAGCGTAACCTAAAACCAATCCATCTTGCGTTCATTATTCGATATGGTGGCGACTTATTTCGAATTTGCGAACGTGTCGGGTCGGATGTGAGGTTGGACTAAATTTTTACGAGCGAGCGGAGCGAGCGAGCATCGATCACAATATGCAAGGTATACATATACCTTGCAATATGCATATATATCGTGTTAGTACCTAATTTCGTCAGCCACTTCGGACATCACATTGCCCTGTAGTATGTGGAAATAGTACTATTTATGTGAAACTATTCACAAACTGTAAACATTTGTCAGCAGGCAATATGATAAAGACATCCGGCTCCTCGGGCTGGTGCGAATGTTTCAATGTCAGTATGTGCCAAACCGTTGGATTGTGACACACCTTTACGCGTCTCTCGCTCGCTGCGCTCGCTCGAAAGCTGTAGCCTAACCTAAACCCAATCCATCTTGCGTTAGTCATTCGATATGAAGGCAACTTATTTCGAATTTGCGAACGTGTCGGATCGTATGTGAGGTTGGACTAAATTTTTACGAGCGAGCGGAGCGAGCGAGCAACGATCACAATTTGCAAGGTATACATATACCTTACATTGCCTTGCATATATTTCGTGTTAGTACCTAATTTTGTCAGCCACTTCGGACATCACATTGGACTGTAGTATGTGGAAATAGTACTATTTGTGTGAAACTATTCACAAACTGTAAACATTTGTCAGCAGGCAATAGGATAAATACTTCCGGCTCCTCTGGCTGGTGCGAATGTTTCAATGTCCGTATGTGCCAAACCGTTAGATTGTGATACACCTTTACGCGTCTCTCGCTCGCTGTGCTCGCTCGAAAACTATAGCCTAACCTAAAACCAATCCCTCTTGCGTTAGTCATTCGATTTGAAGGCGACTTATTTCGAATTTGCGAACGTGTCGGATCGGATGTGAGGTTGGACTAAATTTTTACGAGCGAGCGGAGCGAGCGAGCAACGATCACAATTTGCAAGGTATACATATACCTTGCAATATGCATATATATCGTGTTAGTACCTAATTTTGTCAGCCACTTCGGACATCACATTGCACTGTAGTATGTCGAAATAGTACTATTTATGTGAAACTATTCACAAACTGTAAACATTTGTCAGCAGGCAATAGGATAAAGACTTCCGGCTCCTCGGGCTGGTGCGAATGTTTCAATGTCCGTATGTGCCAAACCGTTGGATTGTGACACACCTTTACGCGTCTCTCGTTCGCTGCGCTCGCTCGAAAACTATAGCGTAACCTAAAACCAATCCATCTTGCGTTCATTATTCGATATGGTGGCGACTTATTTCGAATTTGCGAACGTGTCGTATCGGATGTGAGGTTGGACTAAATTTTTACGAGCGAGCGGAGCGAGCGAGCAACGATCACAATTTGCAAGGTATACATATACCTTGCAATATGTATATATATCGTGTTAGTACCTAATTTCGTCAGCCACTTCGGACATCACATTGCCCTGTAGTATGTGGAAATAGTACTATTTATGTGAAACTATTCACAAACTGTAAACATTTGTCAGCAGGCAATATGATAAAGACATCCGGCTCCTCGGGCTGGTGCGAACGTTTCAATGTCAGTATGTGCCAAACCGTTGGATTGTGACACACCTTTACGCGTATCTCGCTCGCTGCGCTCGCTCGAAAGCTGTAGCCTAACCTAAACCCAATCCATCTTGCGTTAGTCATTCGATATGAAGGCAACTTATTTCGAATTTGCGAACGTGTCGGATCGTATGTGAGGTTGGACTAAATTTTTACGAGCGAGCGGAGCGAGCGAGCAACGATCACAATTTGCAAGGTATACATATACCTTATATTGCCTTGCACATATTTCGTGTTAGTACCTAATTATGTCAGCCACTTCGGACATCACATTGGACTGTAGTATGTGGAAATAGTACTATTTATGTGAAACTATTCACAAACTGTAAACATTTGTCAGCAGGCAATAGGATAAAGACTTCCGGCTCCTCGGGCTGGTGCGAATGTTTCAATGTCCGTATGTGCCAAACCGTTGGATTGTGACACACCTTTACGCGTCTCTCGTTCGCTGCGCTCGCTCGAAAACTATAGCGCAACCTAAAACCAATCCATCTTGCGTTCATCATTCGATATGGTGGCGACTTATTTCGAATTTGCGAACGTGTCGTATCGGATGTGAGGTTGGACTAAATTTTTACGAGCGAGCGGAGCGAGCGAGCAACGATCACAATTTGCAAGGTATACATATACCTTGCAATATGTATATATATCGTGTTAGTACCTAATTTTGTTAGCCACTTCGGACATCACATTGGACTGTAGTATGTGGAAATAGTACTATTTATGTGAAACTATTCACAAACTGTAAACATTTGTCAGCAGGCAATAGGATAAATACTTCCGGCTCCTCTGGCTGGTGCGAATGTTTCAATGTCCGTATGTGCCAAACCGTTAGATTGTGATACACCTTTACGCGTCTCTCGCTCGCTGCGCTCGCTCGAAAACTATAGCCTAACCTAAAACCAATCCCTCTAGCGTTAGTCATTCGATTTGAAGGCGACTTATTTCGAATTTGCGAACGTGTCGGATCGGATGTGAGGTTGGACTAAATTTTTACGAGCGAGCGGAGCGAGCGAGCAACGATCACAATTTGCAAGGTATACATATACCTTGCAATATGCATATATATCGTGTTAGTACCTAATTTTGTCAGCCACTTCGGACATCACATTGCACTGTAGTATGTCGAAATAGTACTATTTATGTGAAACTATTCACAAACTGTAAACATTTGTCAGTAGGCAATATGATAAAGACTCCCGGCTCCTCGGGCTGGTGCGAATGTTTCAATGTCAGTATGTGCCAAACCGTTGGATTGTGACACACCTTTACGCGTCTCTCGCTCGCTGCGCTCGCTCGAAAACTATAGCGTAACCTAAAACCAATCCATCTTGCGTTCATTATTCGATATGGTGGCGACTTATTTCGAATTTGCGAACGTGTCGGGTCGGATGTGAGGTTGGACTAAATTTTTACGAGCGAGCGGAGCGAGCGAGCATCGATCACAATATGCAAGGTATACATATACCTTGCAATATGCATATATATCGTGTTAGTACCTAATTTCGTCAGCCACTTCGGACATCACATTGCCCTGTAGTATGTGGAAATAGTACTATTTATGTGAAACTATTCACAAACTGTAAACATTTGTCAGCAGGCAATATGATAAAGACATCCGGCTCCTCGGGCTGGTGCGAACGTTTCAATGTCAGTATGTGCCAAACCGTTGGATTGTGACACACCTTTACGCGTATCTCGCTCGCTGCGCTCGCTCGAAAGCTGTAGCCTAACCTAAACCCAATCCATCTTGCGTTAGTCATTCGATATGAAGGCAACTTATTTCGAATTTGCGAACGTGTCGGATCGTATGTGAGGTTGGACTAAATTTTTACGAGCGAGCGGAGCGAGCGAGCAACGATCACAATTTGCAAGGTATACATATACCTTATATTGCCTTGCATATATTTCGTGTTGGTACCTAATTATGTCAGCCACTTCGGACATCACATTGGACTGTAGTATGTGGAAATAGTACTATTTATGTGAAACTATTCACAAACTGTAAACATTTGTCAGCAGGCAATAGGATAAAGACTTCCGGCTCCTCGGGCTGGTGCGAATGTTTCAATGTCCGTATGTGCCAAACCGTTGGATTGTGACACACCTTTACGCGTCTCTCGTTCGCTGCGCTCGCTCGAAAACTATAGCGTAACCTAAAACCAATCCATCTTGCGTTCATTATTCGATATGGTGGCGACTTATTTCGAATTTGCGAACGTGTCGTATCGGATGTGAGGTTGGACTAAATTTTTACGAGCGAGCGGAGCGAGCGAGCAACGATCACAATTTGCAAGGTATACATATACCTTGCAATATGTATATATATCGTGTTAGTACCTAATTTTGTTAGCCACTTCGGACATCACATTGGACTGTAGTATGTGGAAATAGTACTATTTATGTGAAACTATTCACAAACTGTAAACATTTGTCAGCAGGCAATAGGATAAATACTTCCGGCTCCTCTGGCTGGTGCGAATGTTTCAATGTCCGTATGTGCCAAACCGTTAGATTGTGATACACCTTTACGCGTCTCTCGCTCGCTGCGCTCGCTCGAAAACTATAGCCTAACCTAAAACCAATCCCTCTTGCGTTAGTCATTCGATTTGAAGGCGACTTATTTCGAATTTGCGAACGTGTCGGATCGGATGTGAGGTTGGACTAAATTTTTACGAGCGAGCGGAGCGAGCGAGCAACGATCACAATTTGCAAGGTATACATATACCTTGCAATATGCATATATATCGTGTTAGTACCTAATTTTGTCAGCCACTTCGGACATCACATTGCACTGTAGTATGTCGAAATAGTACTATTTATGTGAAACTATTCACAAACTGTAAACATTTGTCAGCAGGCAATAGGATAAAGACTTCCGGCTCCGCGGGCTGGTGCGAATGTTTCAATGTCCGTATGTGCCAAACCGTTGGATTGTGACACACCTTTACGCGTCTCTCGTTCGCTGCGCTCGCTCGAAAACTATAGCGTAACCTAAAACCAATCCATCTTGCGTTCATTATTCGATATGGTGGCGACTTATTTCGAATTTGCGAACGTGTCGTATCGGATGTGAGGTTGGACTAAATTTTTACGAGCGAGCGGAGCGAGCGAGCAACGATCACAATTTGCAAGGTATACATATACCTTGCAATATGTATATATATCGTGTTAGTACCTAATTTTGTTAGCCACTTCGGACATCACATTGGACTGTAGTATGTGGAAATAGTACTATTTATGTGAAACTATTCACAAACTGTAAACATTTGTCAGCAGGCAATAGGATAAATACTTCCGGCTCCTCTGGCTGGTGCGAATGTTTCAATGTCCGTATGTGCCAAACCGTTAGATTGTGATACACCTTTACGCGTCTCTCGCTCGCTGCGCTCGCTCGAAAACTATAGCCTAACCTAAAACCAATCCCTCTTGCGTTAGTCATTCGATTTGAAGGCGACTTATTTCGAATTTGCGAACGTGTCGGATCGGATGTGAGGTTGGACTAAATTTTTACGAGCGAGCGGAGCGAGCGAGCAACGATCACAATTTGCAAGGTATACATATACCTTGCAATATGCATATATATCGTGTTAGTACCTAATTTTGTCAGCCACTTCGGACATCACATTGCACTGTAGTATGTCGAAATAGTACTATTTATGTGAAACTATTCACAAACTGTAAACATTTGTCAGTAGGCAATATGATAAAGACTCCCGGCTCCTCGGGCTGGTGCGAATGTTTCAATGTCAGTATGTGCCAAACCGTTGGATTGTGACATACCTTTACGCGTCTCTCGCTCGCTGCGCTCGCTCGAAAACTATAGCGTAACCTAAAACCAATCTATCTTGCGTTCATTATTCGATATGGTGGCGACTTATTTCGAATTTGCGAACGTGTCGGATCGGATGTGAGGTTGGACTAAATTTTTACGAGCGAGCGGAGCGAGCAAGCAACGATCACAATTTGCAAGGTATACATATACCTTGCAATATGCATATATATCGTGTTAGTACCTAATTTTGTCAGCCACTTCGGACATCACATTGCACTGTAGTATGTCGAAATAGTACTATTTATGTGAAACTATTCACAAACTGTAAACATTTGTCAGCAGGCAATATGATAAAGACATCCGGCTCCTCGGGCTGGTGCGAATGTTTCAATGTCAGTATGTGCCAAACCGTTGGATTGTGACACACCTTTACGCGTCTCTCGCTCGCTGCGCTCGCTCGAAAGCTGTAGCCTAACCTAAACCCAATCCATCTTGCGTTAGTCATTCGATATGAAGGCAACTTATTTCGAATTTGCGAGCGTGTCGGATCGTATGTGAGGTTGGACTAAATTTTTACGAGCGAGCGGAGCGAGCGAGCAACGATCACAATTTGCAAGGTATACATATACCTTATATTGCCTTGCATATATTTCGTGTTAGTACCTAATTTTGTCAGCCACTTCGGACATCACATTGGACTGTAGTATGTGGAAATAGTACTATTTATGTGAAACTATTCACAAACTGTAAACATTTGTCAGCAGGCAATACGATAAATACTTCCGGCTCCTCTGGCTGGTGCGAATGTTTCAATGTCCGTATGTGCCAAACCGTTAGATTGTGATACACCTTTACGCGTCTCTCGCTCGCTGCGCTCGCTCGAAAACTATAGCCTAACCTAAAACCAATCCCTCTTGCGTTAGTCATTCGATATGAAGGCGACTTATTTCGAATTTGCGAACGTGTCGGATCGGATGTGAGGTTGGACTAAATTTTTACGAGCGAGCGGAGCGAGCGAGCAACGATCACAATTTGCAAGGTATACATATACCTTGCAATATGCATATATATCGTGTTAGTACCTAATTTCGTCAGCCACTTCGGACATCACATTGCCCTGTAGTATGTGGAAATAGTACTATTTATGTGAAACTATTCACAAACTGTAAACATTTGTCAGCAGGCAATATGATAAAGACATCCGGCTCCTCGGGCTGGTGCGAACGTTTCAATGTCAGTATGTGCCAAACCGTTGGATTGTGACACACCTTTACGCGTATCTCGCTCGCTGCGCTCGCTCGAAAGCTGTAGCCTAACCTAAACCCAATCCATCTTGCGTTAGTCATTCGATATGAAGGCAACTTATTTCGAATTTGCGAACGTGTCGGATCGGATGTGAGGTTGGACTAAATTTTTACGAGCGAGCGGAGCGAGCGAGCAACGATCACAATTTGCAAGGTATACATATACCTTATATTGCCTTGCATATATTTCGTGTTGGTACCTAATTATGTCAGCCACTTCGGACATCACATTGGACTGTAGTATGTGGAAATAGTACTATTTATGTGAAACTATTCACAAACTGTAAACATTTGTCAGCAGGCAATACGATAAATACTTCCGGCTCCTCTGGCTGGTGCGAATGTTTCAATGTCCGTATGTGCCAAACCGTTAGATTGTGATACACCTTTACGCGTCTCTCGCTCGCTGCGCTCGCTCGAAAACTATAGCCTAACCTAAAACCAATCCCTCTTGCGTTAGTCATTCGATATGAAGGCGACTTATTTCGAATTTGCGAACGTGTCGGATCGGATGTGAGGTTGGACTAAATTTTTACGAGCGAGCGGAGCGAGCGAGCAACGATCACAATTTGCAAGGTATACATATACCTTGCAATATGCATATATATCGTGTTAGTACCTAATTTCGTCAGCCACTTCGGACATCACATTGCCCTGTAGTATGTGGAAATAGTACTATTTATGTGAAACTATTCACAAACTGTAAACATTTGTCAGCAGGCAATATGATAAAGACATCCGGCTCCTCGGGCTGGTGCGAACGTTTCAATGTCAGTATGTGCCAAACCGTTGGATTGTGACACACCTTTACGCGTATCTCGCTCGCTGCGCTCGCTCGAAAGCTGTAGCCTAACCTAAACCCAATCCATCTTGCGTTAGTCATTCGATATGAAGGCAACTTATTTCGAATTTGCGAACGTGTCGGATCGTATGTGAGGTTGGACTAAATTTTTACGAGCGAGCGGAGCGAGCGAGCAACGATCACAATTTGCAAGGTATACATATACCTTATATTGCCTTGCATATATTTCGTGTTAGTACCTAATTATGTCAGCCACTTCGGACATCACATTGGACTGTAGTATGTGGAAATAGTACTATTTATGTGAAACTATTCACAAACTGTAAACATTTGTCAGCAGGCAATAGGATAAAGACTTCCGGCTCCTCGGGCTGGTGCGAATGTTTCAATGTCCGTATGTGCCAAACCGTTGGATTGTGACACACCTTTACGCGTCTCTCGTTCGCTGCGCTCGCTCGAAAACTATAGCGTAACCTAAAACCAATCCATCTTGCGTTCATTATTCGATATGGTGGCGACTTATTTCGAATTTGCGAACGTGTCGTATCGGATGTGAGGTTGGACTAAATTTTTACGAGCGAGCGGAGCGAGCGAGCAACGATCACAATTTGCAAGGTATATGTATACCTTGCAATATGTATATATATCGTGTTAGTACCTAATTTTGTTAGCCACTTCGGACATCACATTGGACTGTAGTATGTGGAAATAGTACTATTTATGTGAAACTATTCACAAACTGTAAACATTTGTCAGCAGGCAATAGGATAAATACTTCCGGCTCCTCTGGCTGGTGCGAATGTTTCAATGTCCGTATGTGCCAAACCGTTAGATTGTGATACACCTTTACGCGTCTCTCGCTCGCTGCGCTCGCTCGAAAACTATAGCCTAACCTAAAACCAATCCCTCTTGCGTTAGTCATTCGATTTGAAGGCGACTTATTTCGAATTTGCGAACGTGTCGGATCGGATGTGAGGTTGGACTAAATTTTTACGAGCGAGCGGAGCGAGCGAGCAACGATCACAATTTGCAAGGTATACATATACCTTGCAATATGCATATATATCGTGTTAGTACCTAATTTTGTCAGCCACTTCGGACATCACATTGCACTGTAGTATGTCGAAATAGTACTATTTATGTGAAACTATTCACAAACTGTAAACATTTGTCAGTAGGCAATATGATAAAGACTCCCGGCTCCTCGGGCTGGTGCGAATGTTTCAATGTCAGTATGTGCCAAACCGTTGGATTGTGACACACCTTTACGCGTCTCTCGCTCGCTGCGCTCGCTCGAAAACTATAGCGTAACCTAAAACCAATCTATCTTGCGTTCATTATTCGATATGGTGGCGACTTATTTCGAATTTGCGAACGTGTCGGATCGGATGTGAGGTTGGACTAAATTTTTACGAGCGAGCGGAGCGAGCGAGCAACGATCACAATTTGCAAGGTATACATATACCTTGCAATATGTATATATATCGTGTTAGTACCTAATTTTGTTAGCCACTTCGGACATCACATTGGACTGTAGTATGTGGAAATAGTACTATTTATGTGAAACTATTCACAAACTGTAAACATTTGTCAGTAGGCAATATGATAAAGACTTCCGGCTCCTCGGGCTGGTGCGAATGTTTCAATGTCCGTATGTGCCAAACCGTTAGATTGTGATACACCTTTACGCGTCTCTCGCTCGCTGCGCTCGCTCGAAAACTATAGCCTAACCTAAAACCAATCCCTCTTGCGTTAGTCATTCGATTTGAAGGCGACTTATTTCGAATTTGCGAACGTGTCGGATCGGATGTGAGATTGGACTAAATTTTTACGAGCGAGCGGAGCGAGCGAGCAACGATCACAATTTGCAAGGTATACATATACCTTGCAATATGCATATATATCGTGTTAGTACCTAATTTTGTCAGCCACTTCGGACATCACATTGGTCTGTAGAATGTGGAAATAGTACTATTTATGTGAAACTATTCACAAACTGTAAACATTTGTCAGTAGGCAATATGATAAAGACTTCCGGCTCCTCTGGCTGGTGCGAATGTTTCAATGTCCGTATGTGCCAAACCGTTGGATTGTGACACACCTTTACGCGTCTCTCGCTCGCTGCGCTCGCTCGAAAACTATAGCGTAACCTAAAACCAATCCATCTTGCGTTCATTATTCGATATGGTGGCGACTTATTTCGAATTTGCGAACGTGTCGTATCGGATGTGAGGTTGGACTAAATTTTTACGAGCGAGCGGAGCGAGCGAGCAACGATCACAATTTGCAAGGTATACATATACCTTGCAATATGTATATATATCGTGTTAGTACCTAATTTTGTTAGCCACTTCGGACATCACATTGGACTGTAGTATGTGGAAATAGTACTATTTATGTGAAACTATTCACAAACTGTAAACATTTGTCAGCAGGCAATAGGATAAATACTTCCGGCTCCTCTGGCTGGTGCGAATGTTTCAATGTCCGTATGTGCCAAACCGTTAGATTGTGATACACCTTTACGCGTCTCTCGCTCGCTGCGCTCGCTCGAAAACTATAGCCTAACCTAAAACCAATCCCTCTTGCGTTAGTCATTCGATTTGAAGGCGACTTATTTCGAATTTGCGAACGTGTCGGATCGGATGTGAGGTTGGACTAAATTTTTACGAGCGAGCGGAGCGAGCGAGCAACGATCACAATTTGCAAGGTATACATATACCTTGCAATATGCATATATATCGTGTTAGTACCTAATTTTGTCAGCCACTTCGGACATCACATTGCACTGTAGTATGTCGAAATAGTACTATTTATGTGAAACTATTCACAAACTGTAAACATTTGTCAGTAGGCAATATGATAAAGACTCCCGGCTCCTCGGGCTGGTGCGAATGTTTCAATGTCAGTATGTGCCAAACCGTTGGATTGTGACACACCTTTACGCGTCTCTCGCTCGCTGCGCTCGCTCGAAAACTATAGCCTAACCTAAAACCAATCCATCTTGCGTTCATTATTCGATATGGTGGCGACTTATTTCGAATTTGCGAACGTGTCGGGTCGGATGTGAGGTTGGACTAAATTTTTACGAGCGAGCGGAGCGAGCGAGCATCGATCACAATATGCAAGGTATACATATACCTTGCAATATGCATATATATCGTGTTAGTACCTAATTTCGTCAGCCACTTCGGACATCACATTGCCCTGTAGTATGTGGAAATAGTACTATTTATGTGAAACTATTCACAAACTGTAAACATTTGTCAGCAGGCAATATGATAAAGACATCCGGCTCCTCGGGCTGGTGCGAATGTTTCAATGTCAGTATGTGCCAAACCGTTGGATTGTGACACACCTTTACGCGTCTCTCGCTCGCTGCGCTCGCTCGAAAGCTGTAGCCTAACCTAAACCCAATCCATCTTGCGTTAGTCATTCGATATGAAGGCAACTTATTTCGAATTTGCGAACGTGTCGGATCGTATGTGAGGTTGGACTAAATTTTTACGAGCGAGCGGAGCGAGCGAGCAACGATCACAATTTGCAAGGTATACATATACCTTACATTGCCTTGCATATATTTCGTGTTAGTACCTAATTTTGTCAGCCACTTCGGACATCACATTGGACTGTAGTATGTGGAAATAGTACTATTTGTGTGAAACTATTCACAAACTGTAAACATTTGTCAGCAGGCAATAGGATAAAGACTTCCGGCTCCTCGGGCTGGTGCGAATGTTTCAATGTCAGTATGTGCCAAACCGTTGGATTGTGACACACCTTTACGCGTCTCTCGCTCGCTGCGCTCGCTCGAAAACTATAGCCTAACCTAAAACCAATCCATCTTGCGTTCATTATTCGATATGGTGGCGACTTATTTCAAATTTGCGAACGTGTCGGGTCGGATGTGAGGTTGGACTAAATTTTTACGAGCGAGCGGAGCGAGCGAGCAACGATCACAATTTGCAAGGTATACATATACCTTGCAATATGCATATATATCGTGTTAGTACCTAATTTCGTCAGCCACTTCGGACATCACATTGCCCTGTAGTATGTGGAAATAGTACTATTTATGTGAAACTATTCACAAACTGTAAACATTTGTCAGCAGGCAATATGATAAAGACATCCGGCTCCTCGGGCTGGTGCGAACGTTTCAATGTCAGTATGTGCCAAACCGTTGGATTGTGACACACCTTTACGCGTCTCTCGCTCGCTGCGCTCGCTCGAAAACTATAGCGTAACCTAAAACCAATCCCTCTGGCGTTAGTCATTCGATATGAAGGCGACTTATTTCGAATTTGCGAACGTGTCGGATCGGATGTGAGGTTGGACTAAATTTTTACGAGCGAGCGGAGCGAGCGAGCAACGATCACAATTTGCAAGGTATACATATACCTTGCAATATGCATATATATCGTGTTAGTACCTAATTTCGTCAGCCACTTCGGACATCACATTGCCCTGTAGTATGTGGAAATAGTACTATTTATGTGAAACTATTCACAAACTGTAAACATTTGTCAGCAGGCAATATGATAAAGACATCCGGCTCCTCGGGCTGGTGCGAACGTTTCAATGTCAGTATGTGCCAAACCGTTGGATTGTGACACACCTTTACGCGTCTCTCGCTCGCTGCGCTCGCTCGAAAACTATAGCGTAACCTAAAACCAATCTATCTTGCGTTCATTATTCGATATGAAGGCAACTTATTTCGAATTTGCGAACGTGTCGGATCGTATGTGAGGTTGGACTAAATTTTTACGAGCGAGCGGAGCGAGCGAGCAACGATCACAATTTGCAAGGTATACATATACCTTATATTGCCTTGCATATATTTCGTGTTAGTACCTAATTATGTCAGCCACTTCGGACATCACATTGGACTGTAGTATGTGGAAATAGTACTATTTATGTGAAACTATTCACAAACTGTAAACATTTGTCAGCAGGCAATAGGATAAAGACTTCCGGCTCCTCGGGCTGGTGCGAATGTTTCAATGTCCGTATGTGCCAAACCGTTGGATTGTGACACACCTTTACGCGTCTCTCGTTCGCTGCGCTCGCTCGAAAACTATAGCGTAACCTAAAACCAATCCATCTTGCGTTCATTATTCGATATGGTGGCGACTTATTTCGAATTTGCGAACGTGTCGTATCGGATGTGAGGTTGGACTAAATTTTTACGAGCGAGCGGAGCGAGCGAGCAACGATCACAATTTGCAAGGTATACATATACCTTGCAATATGTATATATATCGTGTTAGTACCTAATTTTGTTAGCCACTTCGGACATCACATTGGACTGTAGTATGTGGAAATAGTACTATTTATGTGAAACTATTCACAAACTGTAAACATTTGTCAGCAGGCAATAGGATAAATACTTCCGGCTCCTCTGGCTGGTGCGAATGTTTCAATGTCCGTATGTGCCAAACCGTTAGATTGTGATACACCTTTACGCGTCTCTCGCTCGCTGCGCTCGCTCGAAAACTATAGCCTAACCTAAAACCAATCCCTCTTGCGTTAGTCATTCGATTTGAAGGCGACTTATTTCGAATTTGCGAACGTGTCGGATCGGATGTGAGGTTGGACTAAATTTTTACGAGCGAGCGGAGCGAGCGAGCAACGATCACAATTTGCAAGGTATACATATACCTTGCAATATGCATATATATCGTGTTAGTACCTAATTTTGTCAGCCACTTCGGACATCACATTGCACTGTAGTATGTCGAAATAGTACTATTTATGTGAAACTATTCACAAACTGTAAACATTTGTCAGTAGGCAATATGATAAAGACTCCCGGCTCCTCGGGCTGGTGCGAATGTTTCAATGTCAGTATGTGCCAAACCGTTGGATTGTGACACACCTTTAAGCGTCTCTCGCTCGCTGCGCTCGCTCGAAAACTATAGCGTAACCTAAAACCAATCTATCTTGCGTTCATTATTCGATATGGTGGCGACTTATTTCGAATTTGCGAACGTGTCGGATCGGATGTGAGGTTGGACTAAATTTTTACGAGCGAGCGGAGCGAGCGAGCAACGATCACAATTTGCAAGGTATACATATACCTTGCAATATGTATATATATCGTGTTAGTACCTAATTTTGTTAGCCACTTCGGACATCACATTGGACTGTAGTATGTGGAAATAGTACTATTTATGTGAAACTATTCACAAACTGTAAACATTTGTCAGCAGGCAATAGGATAAATACTTCCGGCTCCTCTGGCTGGTGCGAATGTTTCAATGTCCGTATGTGCCAAACCGTTGGATTGTGACACACCTTTACGCGTCTCTCGCTCGCTGCGCTCGCTCAAAAACTATAGCGTAACCTAAAACCAATCCATCTTGCGTTCATTATTCGATATGGTGGCGACTTATTTCGAATTTGCGAACGTGTCGGGTCGGATGTGACGTTGGACTAAATTTTTACGAGCGAGCGGAGCGAGCGAGCATCGATCACAATATGTAAGGTATACATATACCTTGCAATATGCATATATATCGTGTTAGTACCTAATTTCGTCAGCCACTTCGGACATCACATTGCCCTGTAGTATGTGGAAATAGTACTATTTATGTGAAACTATTCACAAACTGTAAACATTTGTCAGCAGGCAATAGGATAAATACTTCCGGCTCCTCTGGCTGGTGCGAACGTTTCAATGTCCGTATGTGCCAAACCGTTGGATTGTGACACACCTTTACGCGTCTCTCGCTCGCTGCGCTCGCTCGAAAACTATAGCGTAACCTAAAACCAATCCATCTTGCGTTCATTATTCGATATGGTGGCGACTTATTTCGAATTTGCGAACGTGTCGGGTCGGATGTGACGTTGGACTAAATTTTTACGAGCGAGCGGAGCGAGCGAGCATCGATCACAATATGCAAGGTATACATATACCTTGCAATATGCATATATATCGTGTTAGTACCTAATTTCGTCAGCCACTTCGGACATCACATTGCCCTGTAGTATGTGGAAATAGTACTATTTATGTGAAACTATTCACAAACTGTAAACATTTGTCAGCAGGCAATAGCATAAATACTTCCGGCTCCTCTGGCTGGTGCGAATGTTTCAATGTCCGTATGTGCCAAACCGTTAGATTGTGATACACCTTTACGCGTCTCTCGCTCGCTGCGCTCGCTCGAAAACTATAGCCCAACCTAAAACCAATCCCTCTTGCGTTAGTCATTCGATTTGAAGGCGACTTATTTCGAATTTGCGAACGTGTCGGATCGGATGTGAGATTGGACTAAATTTTTACGAGCGAGCGGAGCGAGCGAGCAACGATCACAATTTGCAAGGTATACATATACCTTGCAATATGCATATATATCGTGTTAGTACCTAATTTTGTCAGCCACTTCGGACATCACATTGGACTGTAGAATGTGGAAATAGTACTATTTATGTGAAACTATTCACAAACTGTAAACATTTGTCAGTAGGCAATATGATAAAGACTTCCGGCTCCTCGGGCTGGTGCGAATGTTTCAATGTCAGTATGTGCCAAACCGTTGGATTGTGACTCACCTTTACGCGTCTCTCGCTCGCTGCGCTCGCTCGAAAACTATAGCGTAACCTAAAACCAATCCATCTTGCGTTCATTATTCGATATGGTGGCGACTTATTTCGAATTTGCGAACGTGTCGGGTCGGATGTGAGGTTGGACTAAATTTTTACGAGCGAGCGGAGCGAGCGAGCATCGATCACAATATGCAAGGTATACATATACCTTGCAATATGCATATATATCGTGTTAGTACCTAATTTCGTCAGCCACTTCGGACATCACATTGCCCTGTAGTATGTGGAAATAGTACTATTTATGTGAAACTATTCACAAACTGTAAACATTTGTCAGCAGGCAATATGATAAAGACATCCGGCTCCTCGGGCTGGTGCGAATGTTTCAATGTCAGTATGTGCCAAACCGTTGGATTGTGACACACCTTTACGCGTCTCTCGCTCGCTGCGCTCGCTCGAAAGCTGTAGCCTAACCTAAACCCAATCCATCTTGCGTTAGTCATTCGATATGAAGGCAACTTATTTCGAATTTGCGAGCGTGTCGGATCGTATGTGAGGTTGGACTAAATTTTTACGAGCGAGCGGAGCGAGCGAGCAACGATCACAATTTGCAAGGTATACATATACCTTATATTGCCTTGCATATATTTCGTGTTAGTACCTAATTTTGTCAGCCACTTCGGACATCACATTGGACTGTAGTATGTGGAAATAGTACTATTTATGTGAAACTATTCACAAACTGTAAACATTTGTCAGCAGGCAATACGATAAATACTTCCGGCTCCTCTGGCTGGTGCGAATGTTTCAATGTCCGTATGTGCCAAACCGTTAGATTGTGATACACCTTTACGCGTCTCTCGCTCGCTGCGCTCGCTCGAAAACTATAGCCTAACCTAAAACCAATCCCTCTTGCGTTAGTCATTCGATATGAAGGCGACTTATTTCGAATTTGCGAACGTGTCGGATCGGATGTGAGGTTGGACTAAATTTTTACGAGCGAGCGGAGCGAGCGAGCAACGATCACAATTTGCAAGGTATACATATACCTTGCAATATGCATATATATCGTGTTAGTACCTAATTTCGTCAGCCACTTCGGACATCACATTGCCCTGTAGTATGTGGAAATAGTACTATTTATGTGAAACTATTCACAAACTGTAAACATTTGTCAGCAGGCAATATGATAAAGACATCCGGCTCCTCGGGCTGGTGCGAATGTTTCAATGTCAGTATGTGCCAAACCGTTGGATTGTGACACACCTTTACGCGTATCTCGCTCGCTGCGCTCGCTCGAAAGCTGTAGCCTAACCTAAACCCAATCCATCTTGCGTTAGTCATTCGATATGAAGGCAACTTATTTCGAATTTGCGAACGTGTCGGATCGTATGTGAGGTTGGACTAAATTTTTACGAGCGAGCGGAGCGAGCGAGCAACGATCACAATTTGCAAGGTATACATATACCTTATATTGCCTTGCATATATTTCGGGTTAGTACCTAATTTTGTCAGCCACTTCGGACATCACATTGGACTGTAGTATGTGGAAATAGTACTATTTATGTGAAACTATTCACAAACTGTAAACATTTGTCAGCAGGCAATAGGATAAAGACTTCCGGCTCCTCGGGCTGGTGCGAATGTTTCAATGTCCGTATGTGCCAAACCGTTGGATTGTGACACACCTTTACGCGTCTCTCGTTCGCTGCGCTCGCTCGAAAACTATAGCGTAACCTAAAACCAATCCATCTTGCGTTCATTATTCGATATGGTGGCGACTTATTTCGAATTTGCGAACGTGTCGTATCGGATGTGAGGTTGGACTAAATTTTTACGAGCGAGCGGAGCGAGCGAGCATCGATCACAATTTGCAAGGTATACATATACCTTGCAATATGTATATATATCGTGTTAGTACCTAATTTTGTTAGCCACTTCGGACATCACATTGGACTGTAGTATGTGGAAATAGTACTATTTATGTGAAACTATTCACAAACTGTAAACATTTGTCAGCAGGCAATAGGATAAATACTTCCGGCTCCTCTGGCTGGTGCGAATGTTTCAATGTCCGTATGTGCCAAACCGTTAGATTGTGATACACCTTTACGCATCTCTCGCTCGCTGCGCTCGCTCGAAAACTATAGCCTAACCTAAAACCAATCCCTCTTGCGTTAGTCATTCGATTTGAAGGCGACTTATTTCGAATTTGCGAACGTGTCGGATCGGATGTGAGGTTGGACTAAATTTTTACGAGCGAGCGGAGCGAGCGAGCAACGATCACAATTTGCAAGGTATACATATACCTTGCAATATGCATATATATCGTGTTAGTACCTAATTTTGTCAGCCACTTCGGACATCACATTGCACTGTAGTATGTCGAAATAGTACTATTTATGTGAAACTATTCACAAACTGTAAACATTTGTCAGTAGGCAATATGATAAAGACTCCCGTCTCCTCGGGCTGGTGCGAATGTTACAATGTCAGTATGTGCCAAACCGTTGGATTGTGACACACCTTTACGCGTCTCTCGCTCGCTGCGCTCGCTCGAAAACTATAGCCTAACCTAAAACCAATCTATCTTGCGTTCATTATTCGATATGGTGGCGACTTATTTCGAATTTGCGAACGTGTCGGATCGGATGTGAGGTTGGACTAAATTTTTACGAGCGAGCGGAGCGAGCGAGCAACGATCACAATTTGCAAGGTATACATATACCTTGCAATATGTATATATATCGTGTTAGTACCTAATTTTGTTAGCCACTTCGGACATCACATTGGACTGTAGTATGTGGAAATAGTACTATTTATGTGAAACTATTCACAAACTGTAAACATTTGTCAGCAGGCAATAGGATAAATACTTCCGGCTCCTCTGGCTGGTGCGAATGTTTCAATGTCCGTATGTGCCAAACCGTTGGATTGTGACACACCTTTACGCGTCTCTCGCTCGCTGCGCTCGCTCGAAAACTATAGCGTAACCTAAAACCAATCCATCTTGCGTTCATTATTCGATATGGTGGCGACTTATTTCGAATTTGCGAACGTGTCGGGTCGGATGTGACGTTGGACTAAATTTTTACGAGCGAGCGGAGCGAGCGAGCATCGATCACAATATGCAAGGTATACATATACCTTGCAATATGCATATATATCGTGTTAGTACCTAATTTCGTCAGCCACTTCGGACATCACATTGCCCTGTAGTATGTGGAAATAGTACTATTTATGTGAAACTATTCACAAACTGTAAACATTTGTCAGCAGGCAATATGATAAACACATCCGGCTCCTCGGGCTGGTGCGAATGTTTCAATGTCAGTATGTGCCAAACCGTTGGATTGTGACACACCTTTACGCGTATCTCGCTCGCTGCGCTCGCTCGAAAGCTGTAGCCTAACCTAAACCCAATCCATCTTGCGTTAGTCATTCGATATGAAGGCAACTTATTTCGAATTTGCGAACGTGTCGGATCGTATGTGAGGTTGGACTAAATTTTTACGAGCGAGCGGAGCGAGCGAGCAACGATCACAATTTGCAAGGTATACATATACCTTATATTGCCTTGCATATATTTCGTGTTAGTACCTAATTTTGTCAGCCTCTTCGGACATCACATTGGACTGTAGTATGTGGAAATAGTACTATTTATGTGAAACTATTCACAAACTGTAAACATTTGTCAGCAGGCAATAGGATAAAGACTTCCGGCTCCTCGGGCTGGTGCGAATGTTTCAATGTCCGTATGTGCCAAACCGTTGGATTGTGACACACCTTTACGCGTCTCTCGTTCGCTGCGCTCGCTCGAAAACTATAGCGTAACCTAAAACCAATCCATCTTGCGTTCATTATTCGATATGGTGGCGACTTATTTCGAATTTGCGAACGTGTCGTATCGGATGTGAGGTTGGACTAAATTTTTACGAGCGAGCGGAGCGAGCGAGCAACGATCACAATTTGCAAGGTATACATATACCTTGCAATATGTATATATATCGTGTTAGTACCTAATTTTGTTAGCCACTTCGGACATCACATTGGACTGTAGTATGTGGAAATAGTACTATTTATGTGAAACTATTCACAAACTGTAAACATTTGTCAGCAGGCAATAGGATAAATACTTCCGGCTCCTCTGGCTGGTGCGAATGTTTCAATGTCCGTATGTGCCAAACCGTTAGATTGTGATACACCTTTACGCGTCTCTCGCTCGCTGCGCTCGCTCGAAAACTATAGCCTAACCTAAAACCAATCCCTCTTGCGTTAGTCATTCGATTTGAAGGCGACTTATTTCGAATTTGCGAACGTGTCGGATCGGATGTGAGATTGGACTAAATTTTTACGAGCGAGCGGAGCGAGCGAGCAACGATCACAATTTGCAAGGTATACATATACCTTGCAATATGCATATATATCGTGTTAGTACCTAATTTTGTCAGCCACTTCGGACATCACATTGGACTGTAGAATGTGGAAATAGTACTATTTATGTGAAACTATTCACAAACTGTAAACATTTGTCAGTAGGCAATATGATAAAGACTTCCGGCTCCTCGGGCTGGTGCGAATGTTTCAATGTCAGTATGTGCCAAACCGTTGGATTGTGACACACCTTTACGCGTCTCTCGCTCGCTGCGCTCGCTCGAAAACTATAGCCTAACCTAAAACCAATCCATCTTGCGTTCATTATTCGATATGGTGGCGACTTATTTCGAATTTGCGAACGTGTCGGGTCGGATGTGAGGTTGGACTAAATTTTTACGAGCGAGCGGAGCGAGCGAGCATCGATCACAATATACAAGGTATACATATACCTTGCAATATGCATATATATCGTGTTAGTACCTAATTTCGTCAGCCACTTCGGACATCACATTGCCCTGTAGTATGTGGAAATAGTACTATTTATGTGAAACTATTCACAAACTGTAAACATTTGTCAGCAGGCAATATGATAAAGACATCCGGCTCCTCGGGCTGGTGCGAATGTTTCAATGTCAGTATGTGCCAAACCGTTGGATTGTGACACACCTTTACGCGTCTCTCGCTCGCTGCGCTCGCTCGAAAGCTGTAGCCTAACCTAAACCCAATCCA